>NC_079873.1:8724565-9974565 GCF_023065955.2 Ursus arctos
TCCAACCTCTAGTCCCACCCCCACACCCACCCCTGTAGGATACTGAGATATGCAAGCAAGGTATAAAGTAAAAAATGAAAAGAAAGAAAGAAAAGGAAGACAGAAAATTAAAGTAATTCTTCTTTTACTACTTTTATTAGTTTTTTTACCTCATTTCTCAAGAATCCCATTGTCTTTATGTTTCTGCATTTTATTTATTTTTTATTATTCTTGAAGTATAGTTGACATATATTAGTTTCAGGTATATAACACAGTGATTCAACAATTCTATACATTACTCAGTGCTCACTACAGTAAGTGTAGTCACCATCTGTCACCATACAATGTTACTACAGTATTATTCACCATATTCCCTATGCGGTATTTTCACCTCCATGACTTATTTATTTTATAAAGGAAGTTTGTATCCCTTAATCTCCTTCACCCATTTCATTTATTCCCCCACCTCTGCCCCAAGTATCCCACTGTCTTTAGATTCCTAGTCCATCTCCGAGAATATTGCTCCATTATTCACACCCAATGTGAAGATGTTTGGTGGCTCACTGACATATCACAACTGCTCTTCAGGTTCAGGCATGTACATATAACATCCTGTGGACATCATTCATTCAAATTCAACATGTCACAAAGTGACTCATCATCTTTCCCTTCAAAACTGTTTCTGAGATACCTCCTATCTCAGGGGCATCTCCAATGGCAGAGACATCCAAGTTAGACACCTGGAGAGTTCCTTGACCCTCCCTGACTTCCTACTCTCATATGTGATCAAATATGTATTCCTGGGTTTTTTCCCCAACACGGTTCTCCATCCTTTCACCTTCTGCCATAGACTCCTTGTATATTCTCTTAACTAGCCTTCTTATGTCCATTCTTCTTCTCATATCCTTAAGAAGGACCCAGTTAAAATAACCATCTGATCAGATCATCTGCTTCATGACAGTCAGTAACTCCCATCACTGGCACCATGGTTCTCAAGCTGAGTTCATATGGAGCCTATGGGAGTGCCTTAGTTGGAAAGAAGGAAGAAGGCGAAGGGGATGCTATTTGGGCTGGGGTCTACGTTCCCACTTCAAACAGGGAAATCCCACTCTATATTTGCTTTCTGCATTGAGATTCTTGGAAACAGTTGCTTAGGGATAAAACATTTTGCTATAAAGTTGGAAACCCACTGACCATAAGGTACAGTCTATGACCTGAACTTTGCCTGCTTCTCAAGCTTTCTCTCTCTCCTCTCCCTTTTTCTCACTGTAGAATCAAGCCACACTTCCTGCATTTACAACGCTGTTTCGTGCCTCTGTTTTATGATGTTGTGTGCTCCACCACGTAAGCCCTCTGTACCTACCCACATCACTACTTTTAGGGTAACTAAATTTCACATACCTTTTTTTTAAAAGATATATTATTTTTAATTTTTTTGAGAGAGAGTGTGTATGCAAGTCGGTGGGGGGATGGTGATGTGGGGCAGAGGGAGAGGGAAAGTAGACTCCCCGCTGAGTGCAGAGCCCGATAGGGGCTTGATCTCAAGACCCTGAGATCATGACCTGAGCCAAAACCAAGAGTCAGACACTTAACGGACTGAGCCATCTAGGCACCCCTCACATACCTTTTAAGGCACAGTATTACCGTAACCTTAAAGAAGAATTCCCTCTTTACCCCCAGTTGCCCTTTCTCTCCCTGACAATCTGCTATCCATTGTAGGCTAGTTCAGATATGAGAGATGTTAGATGGTATAGTGCAAAGCACACCGGGTTCTTCTGATCCTCACGCTGCTACTAACTATATGTGTGATTCTAAATAATGTCACCTATATGGAACATAGTTGATTCAATCCATCGTTCATTTATTCCTTCATCCAACAATGTTTGTTGATCCCCTTTCTCACCTTAATGGAGCTTACATTCTGATAGAGGAAATAGGAAATTAAAAACAAATTAAAATTATCTTAGGGTATGAAGCCCTACGGAGAAAAATAAAACAAAGAAAGAGGTGTGAGTCTGGAGGGTAGGGTATTTCTATTTGAAATGGAATGTTATAGAAGAAGGGCCTTTCTGATATCTGGGAGAAGAACTTTCCTGGCAGAGAGAACAAGTGCAAAGGCCTCATGGCCAACTAGTGCTGCAACCAAGTGCTTGATAAGAGCAAGGGAGAGAGGGGCAGTTTATGAAGTCAGAAAGGAACAAGGAATCATATCACCTATGCCCTTGTGAGTGAGAAGGGGAAACTGTTGGAGGTTTTAAGCAGAGAAATGGCATGATTTGCCTACTGTTTTAAGAGAAGCCTGCTCATTGTTGAGTGTAGGGGCTCTGGGGGCAACAAGGGGACCCATTGGTAGGCCACTGCGATTATCCAGGAGAGTGACGATGGCTTGAACTTAGGTGTTGTGGTGGATGTGTAAATAGTGTACATCTTTTTTTTAAAGATTTATTTATTCATTTGATGGGTGCCTGGGTGGCTCAGTCGGTTAAGCATCTGCCTTCAGCTCGGGTCATGATCCCGGAGTCCCTCTGCCCTTCACCCTATTTGTGCTCTCTCTCACTTGCTCTCTCTCTCTCTCAAATGAATAAATAAAATCTTTAAAAAAATAATAAAGATTTATTTATTCATTTGAGAGAGAGAGTACATGTGAGCAGGGGGGGAGGGGCAGAGGGAGAGAGAGAGAGAATCTTGAGCAGTCTCCCCGCCAAGTGTGGAGCCCAATGCTAGGCCTTGATCTCATGACCCTGAGATAATGACTTGAGCTGAAATCAAGAGTTGGACGCTCAACCGACCGAGTCACACAGATGCCCCAACGTGTGGATCTTTTTTGAAGGTAGAATTGAAAGATCTGATGACTGGTTTGATGTGAGCTTTAAGAGGGGGGAAAAAAAGGTAAAGGTGGTATCAAGAATTTAGAACTCAGCATCTAGAAGAATAGAGTTGACATTCACTGAGATGGGAATGACTGTAGGGAGGAGTATCCTCTATGGGGATTAGTTTCCACATATATTCAGTTCCAGGTGCCTCATAGACATTGCATGGAGATGTTAAGTAGGTGGTCTGGAGCTGAGGGATCCGGGCCAGAGATATAAATGTGGGAGTTGTCAGCATATAGATAGCATAAGAGATCATAAAACTCAATGCGATTACCCAGGAAGTAAGTATAGACATTCAAAGAGAAGAAGGTCTAGGGCTGAATCCTGGGACATTCCGATGTTTAGAGTTTGGCAAGATGAGGCACAGTGACAGAAGAGTAACAAAAGATACTGAGAAGGAGCAAGCAGCAAGGAAGAAAGAAAACGTGGAAAGTGTGATGTCCCCAAAGCCAAGTGAAAAAATTGTTTCCGGAAAGAAGGAATTGTCAGCTGAGTCAGGTACAAGCACTGAGCCACTGGTCATTGGACTGAGCTCCATAGATGTCCCTGATTACCTTAAAAAGAATTGTTTCCGTGGCCTGGTGATCGTAAGGGTGGTGAGAAGATGCAGCTGGATTAGATTCGGGATGCACTGAGAGATAGCAAAGAGAGACAAGTGTTTGGAGGACTTCTGCCATAAGGACGAGCAGAATGAGACTTGGCTGAAGGGGGTTGGGGGTAGATGTTAAGAGTCTATTTAAAGGATGGGATAAATTGCAGCATGTCTGTGTGCATATGGGAATGATCCAGTCGTTCAGGAAGAAGCGCTGATGTACGTGGTGGAGGGAGGACCTTGGGCAGGCCACGGAGGCAAGGTCACACATCCGAAGGGTCGGCCTCTAGAACATGGCAGTTTATGGAGAGGAGCAAGAAGGAAGACAGGGTACGTGAGCACAGAGGCAGAGAAGGCCTTCTGGTTTTTACATAGTCAATACCTGGTGAAATGAAGCGGTATTTTTAAAATAATCTTCATCAAGGAGTCATCCTTGATTCCTTGCTGTCCTCACCTCCCACATCCAATCCATCAGCAGATTCTGTTCAAAACATATTCTGAGCCTGGCTACTTTTCACCATATCCTCATCATGTTGCTTTCTGAGCCACTGCCATCTCTTGCCTGGATTATCACAATAGGTTTCTAAGTTGTCTTTCTGTCCCCATGCTCACTTCCCTGAAGAATGGTTATTCAAAGGACACCTGGGTAGCTCAGTCGGTGAAGCATCTGCCTTCAGGTCAGGTTATGATCCCGGGGTCCTGGGATAGATACCCACATGGGGCTCCTTGCTCAGCAGGGAACCTGCTTCTCCCTCTGCCTGCCACTCCCCCTGCTTGTGCTCTCTCTCTCTGACAAATAAATAAATAAAATCTTAAAAAAAAAAGAAAGGGTTATTCAAAATATAAATCCGATTTTGCCACTTCATGGTAAAAACCCTTTTATGGATCCCCATTCCACAACAAAAAGTAGATGGCTTACTGTGGCGTTCTGTGCCCCGTGTGATCACGCCCCTGCCTACCCCTGCAAATTCTCCCACTCTCACTCCATTTGACAGAGTACCCTTCAGGCACACTGGCTGCCACCAACAACAGTTGTTCCTGACTCAGAGACTCTGTTATTGTTTTGTCCTTGCTGATCCTTCCGTGTGGAATGTGTTTCCACATGAATGCTGAGTGGCAATCTCCTTCCTGTTCATAGTATCTCATTTTAAATGTCACCCACATAGAGGGACACCTGGCTCACTCAGTTGGTGGAGCATGCAACTCTTGATCTTGGGGTTGTGAGTTCGAGTCCCATGTTGGGTGTAGAGATTACTTAAAAATAAGATCTCTTTAAAAAAAATGTCACCTACATAGAGAGGTCTTTCTTGACCATTGGACATAAATAGTCACCTAGTCACTCCTTTTCAATAGAAATGACTTTAATTCTCTGCATATCACCATCTGCTATTTTTTTTTATTTATGGTATTTCCCTATTTTGCTGTTTATCATCTTATCTGTCCTCTTCAAATGTGAACTCTATGAGAGCAGAAACTTGTCTTGTTCCTGATGTATCCTCCAGTGCCTATAGCAGTGCCTGGCTCATAAGAGAAATTTCTACTTATGTGGAGCCCAACATGGGGTTGAACTCACGACCCTGAGATCAAGACCTAAGCTGAGATCAAGAGTCTGGCTCTTACCCGACTGAGCCACCGAGGTGCCCTTCATAGGAGAAATTTCTTAAATACTTGTTGAATTGATAGATACCTTCCTTTTGTTTAGTCACTTCTGTTTTCAAGACTGCAATCAGATGGTCAGGATGCTACAGTCCAGCTGAGAAATGCATGGGGCTCTATCTACTGCAATTTGCAGCAAAAGAACCCCAAGCTGCCATCCTGTACAGAACATCTGGCCCAATAGCAAATTCTGACACCAGCTTGAGATAAGGCCTTACCAGGGAGGAAGAAATTCTTCCCTCTTTACCCTGAGCCCACAGAGAATAAAGGGTACTACTGCTTGGGCTTCAGTGATTGACGAGGCAACAATGAGGTTGATTTTTAGGCAGAACACCCGACCTCTGATCAACCAAGGCAAATGTTTCCACGTTCAAAGTAGTGTTCTTAGCAGCTGAAACTTTTCCTAACGGTACAGATGGTCCCTGACTTATGATGGCTTGACTTGAGATTTTTCAACTTTACAACGGTGCAAAAGTGATACGCATTTAGTACGAACTGTACTTTGAATTTTGATCTTTTCCTGGACTAGTGCTATTTGGTACACTCCTCTCTTGTGATGTTGGGCAGGAGCAGCGAGCCACAGCTCCCAGTCAGCCACACAATCACGAGGGTCAATAAGCGATACGCTGACAACCGTTCTGTTCCCAATCAGTCTCTTTGTCACTTTCAGTACAGTATTTAATGAATTCCATGAGATACTCCACACTTTATTATAAAATAGTCCTTGTGTGAGGTGATTTTGCCCAACCGTAAGCTAATGTAAATATTATGAACATGTTTACGAGAGGCTAAGCTACGGGGCGCCTGGATGGCTCAGTCGTTAAGCGTCTGCCTTCGGCTCAGGGCATGATCCTGGAGTTCTGGGATCGAGCCCCACGTCGGGCTGTTCTGCTGGGAGCCTGCTTCTTCCTCTCCCACTCCCCCTGCTCGTGTTCCCTCTCTCGCTGGCTGTCTCTCTCTCTGTCAAATGAATAAATAAAATCTTAAAAAAAAAAAGAGAGAGGCTAGGTTAGGATGTTGGGTAGGTTAGGTATACCCCATCATAAGTCGAGGAGGATGTGTACTGCCAAGGCTCAAGACAGCTGTGGAAATCCTTCTGGAGTTAATACCCATGTGACTCAATTCACCTGTGTACAGCTCTGAATTGGTATTCAACTTCAAGTGCTCATTCTGTGTAAGGTAGGAGTAGATTACCATTTCTATTTTCTAGGTGGGGAAACTGAGTCTCAGAAGTTAAATGACTTGCTCTGGATGTGATGCCCTTGAGTCTTATTCTTATTCATGAATACATTCAACAGAGTTTGAAACTATGTTTGGTTTTCAGAAATGACCAAATGTCACTTGGATCCAAGTGAAGCAAATTAAACAGATTCTCAAGGCTACATAATACAGCTTCCGATGAGTGAATCTCTACGAGTTCTGGAAGGGGCCCTAGAGATTATCCAGGCTGAGAACAAAACTTGTAGAAGATCACATATGTACTCAAATGTCACTCATTGTTTTTTGTTTGGCTTAGGCAGATCCATTTCATGCTAGATAAAGAAACGGATCCCAACCTCGGCCACACACACCTGGCAGAGAGAGGGAACAGAGCTGGGAGACCAGCTACTCAAATCTTCGCCTCTCTGCCAAGAGGGCTTAAGGGTATAAACAGGCTGTGTTAACATGTTTCAAGGGGGCAGATCCTTCCATTTGCATGTTAGTGAAAAACAAAGGAGAGGGATAATCTCTGCCTTAAAAAAGAGACATCAGTCCATTAGAAAACATAATAGGTAATTAATATATCAGAGGAGTATAAAGACCTGGAGGAGCCAGTTGTTTCTCCTGGTAGCTATTAAGGCTGTGAAGAGTCGACATCCGCACCATTCATAACTGTAGTGCGCAAACTGGCACAGATCGAAGCCCAAACAGCAAGCTGTTCCAGGTAGACCAGATGTCTTAAAGGGAGGCTGTCTCTCTACAAGTAAACACAATGTCTGTTTCCTATCATTTTCACTGTTGAATAACTAGCTATTTGATAACTTGAGTAATTCTTGATTGATAGTGTTATCTTTTTTTTTTTAAGACTATTTATTTATTTGAGAGGGAGAGCGTGCACGAGAGAGAGCATGAGCAGGGAGAAGGAGCAGAGGGAGAGGGAGAAGCAGACTTCCCGCTGAGCAGGGAGCTCCATGCAGCACTTGATCCCAGGTCCTGGGACCATGACCCAAGCCAAAGGCAGACGCTTAACTGACTGAGCCACCCAGGCGCCCCAATAGCATTAATTTTTAAAGAAGGTATCCAAACTGTTCTCAGAAGGAAGCACTTTTTCAAAAACACATTCTCCAAAGGTATTGCTTTATCTCCTTTCCCCATCCAGAGCTGGTCTTGTGCTGCCAGATGTGGACACAGAGATGAGGGACTGTGTTGGTGGCCCCTCCCTGGGAAAGGCAGAAAGTGTGAAGGGGCAAAATAGCTGGCGAATGTGAGAGGGCCTTCACTGTCCTCATGAGAAATCTAAAAGAGGAAGAAGGAAGTTGGGGTTGGAGGAATGGTGGGGAGATGGACAAGAATCAGTGAGGAGGTCAGAGACGGAGCAGTATCCGCTGGAGATGCTTGGCCAGCATTGGGTTGACTGTGAATCTCATGAGCATAAAATGCATTCATTCAACAGATATTTAGTAAGGTCCTTCTACTTCCAAGGAACTATTCCAGGCATTTGGGATCCATCCATGAAAACAAGCAAACAAACAAAACCAAAAAATCCCTGCCCTTGTGGAGCTTTTATTCCAGCAAGAGCATCGACAGGAAGTAATAAATAGTAGACATAAAAATAAATTATATAAAGCATTAGTGGGTGATAAGTGCTATGGAAACAAGGAAAACACACACACACAAACCAGTTAATGGGCCCTGGAATCCAGGACAGGGGGGCCTTGCAATTTTAAATAGGCTTTTCGGAGGTGGCTCGTTGGAAGTGGTGTTTGTGCCAACGCTTAGTGTGGTGAAGGAGCTGTTTATTCCAGCATCTGAGGGAAGAATATTCCAGGCTGAGGCAACAACTATTGCAAAGAGCCCAAGGTGGGAGGATACCTGCAGAGTTTGAAGAACAGCAAGGAGGCCAGTATTGCTGGGGCTCAGT
Organism: Ursus arctos; assembly: GCF_023065955.2. Lineage (NCBI taxonomy): Eukaryota > Metazoa > Chordata > Mammalia > Carnivora > Ursidae > Ursus > Ursus arctos. The sequence goes on from NC_079873.1 coordinate 8,732,787, forward strand.
TAGTGTTGAGGGGGAGCAGAAGTGGGAGAGAGTGAGGTGGGGAGGAAGAGATAGGTCAGAGAGCTCAAGGGCTAGGCATCTAGGGCCTTCTCGGTCATGTAGGAGCGCCAACTTCTGCTCAAAGGGGAAAGGAGTGCTTTTGCGGAGTTTCAATTGGACAAGTAACCTTATCTGACCCACATTTAAACCGCATCTCTCCGTGGAGTACATGGAGTATAGATGGTGGCAAAAAAGATTTCTCTTTTTCAAATGCGTTGCCTTACTTATATGACAGGGTTGCTATGAGACTCAAATGCAAAAATGCTTTAAAAAAGGTACAGGACAGTGGAGACCCAAACTACAGTTATTTTACACAGACAATAGGGGTTCAAAAGCCCAGGTCCCTCTTGCCTCCTCTGATGATGCGTGGTGACCCCGTTCATGAGATGAAACTAGCCTGTCTGCAAGAAGCTAAAGGAAAATTGATACTATTTATTTTTTAAATCATGTAATTTTGTGCCTGAGTTTCACATCATTTAGATTTTTTCCGATTGCTAGCAATTTTATGTTTCCTTTTTGAAAGAAATGCCTTTAAAAAAACAAAATGCAAGCACTAGGCTCCAATACCGAAGACTTGAAATACAGCAACAGACCCAGAGAGGAGCAGAAGTCTGGGAACTTTAAACCTATTTCCTTTTCCCTAATCCCCTCCGAGAGCTAAAAGCGCACTGGCCAGATCCTCCAACATTTCGGGGGTGGCATCTTTTCTTTGCAGTGGCCCTGCCATCAGGTGAACGCTTCTGGGTGGGAGAACACACACTTTGTGCAGCCATCTGACCTTCAGAGAGTCTGGGGAGAGATTTTAAGGGATTTTGGAGAAGAGGCCTTGAGACTCCAAGAGAAAGAACAAGAAAAAGAGGCCCGGAGAAGCCTGAGGCTCCGGGGAGAGAGAACTGAGTTAATGAAGAGGGCTGATTAACCAAGATAATTATGTAAAAGAGAAGGCTAGGAGTTCTACATGGCTGCAACTTGGAGTTTACTCTGCCTAAGGTGAGTGTTTATGTTTCCGTGGTTTTGTTTTTATGAGTAAGGTTTTTTTTTTGGTTTTGTTTTTTGTTTTTTTCCCTTTTGTACCGGCTGCTCAATTTGAGAAAGCATCTCAGCTCTGCCTTCCAGACCCCCGTTCTCGTCCCTTCTCTTCCTTTAGATTCTGAAACCCATTCATAATCGTCTCCGGGCTACTGGCTTCTGGGACCCTCATCTCCGTACCCCTGTAGTGAGAAGCAGCCGTGTGTACCCTCGCCCCTCCAAATGCCTCCCGTTCTTATTTTCTTATTTCTCCAACGCTCCCCCGGTGCTGCTGTCCAAAGACACACCTTCCCAGCCAGCCCAGCTGTCGCGTCTAGCTCCAGTGGTTGGGGGAAGCAGTGGGACCTCTGTGCTCTCCAAACCGAGCCCGCTGTGCTGGGCATCTCCCTCCCCTTCCCCCTGACAAACCATCCAGCCGGGATCATCCCTGCTCCTTCCCAGTCGCTAGTTTTGTTTATGGAACATACCAAGGCTTTGGGCAACCTGCGGTTGCACGGCTCTCCTTTGGTTTGGGGAGGGAGGGGGTAGCATTCACCGTCCCCGGTGTGCCCGAGACTGTTAGATCAATCTTTCAGATCTGGAGGCACACGCAGCTGGTGACAGGAGAGCCCCCCCCTTCCCCGCGGGTGGGGGTGGGGAGAGGAGAAGGGACTCAGCTTGGGGAAGGAGGCAGGGAGGCAGCTGCAGTGCCGCGAGGGGTGCGTGCGCGTGTGCCAGGCTCGCCCGCCACCTCCCGGCTCAGTCTGCGCTCCTCCGCACGCGGGGCAGCCGGGCCGGCGGGCTGGGGAGCAGGAGCAGCGCCCCTCGCCCGGGCCTCGCCTCCCCAGGGCGCCCGACAGTCCCCCAGGCCAGGGCGCACCACCCGGGCCACGCTCCCCACCCCCGCCCCTCGCACCCTCCCTGACCCCCTCTCCATTGAGTTTTCCAACAAGGGCGCCCGTCAATGGTCCTGCTCGGGGATGCACACGCAGCTCACGGCCGGAGGGGGGTAGCAGCCACCGCCTCCAGGTGCGGGCTTTCCAGGTCCGCCGCCGCCACCCGCTGTCGCCGCCACTCGAGCCCCGGGGCGCGCTGAGGTTCCGGCCGGCCATGGGGCTGCCGTTGCTGGCGTGAGAAGGGGCGCCGCAGCCTCCGAGCTTGGGGTGCCCGGCTGCCTGCATGGATGTCTTCAGCTTTGTGAAGATTGCAAAGCTCTCGAGGTAGGGGCTGCGCCGGTTCATTTGCACCCAGGGCCGCCGCAGCCGGCAACTTGGTGCTTTATTTTTCGGGAGGCTTGGGGAGAAGCAAAAGCTGGAGAGAGCAGCGGGGCTTAAGAAAGGACTGAAACGAGGTGGCCGGGGGCTGCTGCATTCAACTTATCTCTCACTGGCTGGTGGGGCTTGTGTTTCCGCGGCTGTAGACCACACACAGACGCACACCCTCAGGCTCACACCAATATTCATGACAGTTTGTTTTCCCTTAGGAAAAGCCTCAGTGGTGCTTGGGGTCACATCTATAATTCAGGGCCAAGAGAAGGTGGTTGTAATTGCTACTGCTAGGGAAAGCCAAAAGTGCTTAGAGTTTGGGTCCGTGCTTCCCAAGCAGCAGTGACCTAAAGTGGCCCCCTGGCCCCCTGGCCCCCCATCCCCTAAATGAGACCTCCACACCCTGAAAACTCAGCTTGTCGGTCGCCCTGGGAAGTTGTCCCGTGTTCCCAGCAGTGACCTAGATGCCAAAGAAAGCGAGCCGGGAGAGAAAGACCTTTAGCCTTTCTTCGGGTAACTATGTAGTCCCAAGCCGTGAAAGATTTAGAAATTTGCTTCCAAGTGGCCATGTTGTTGAAACAGAAGAAAAATCATCGATTCAGGCCGATTTCTCCGGCAGTGCTGACAGAGGAAACATATTTCCACTTTGTGGCTGCCTAGGTATTGCCTGGTCAGAGCATTGGCCTTAGGTTTTCTGCCCTGCTTATGCTTCCAAAGTCTGCATAGAACCCAGGAAGTTGGGCTGTGCTTCTGGCCGTGTGGCATTAACCGGGACGTGCCTGGTGTGAGGAGTCTTAGAAGACCATGCTCCACCTTCTTCACCCACATCTTAGGACAGACGAGCCTTCTGCTCCTTGAGCTTGGCTCTTTGTAGCAGTTACCACCACGGCCTTCGGAGGTAGGCAGTAAGAGTTTTCCAGGATGTTTAGACTTCCTTGCGGTTGCAAGAGAATAATTCTAGGACCTACTTTATTCCTTAGTGTCAGGGTGGGCTGTGTTGATTGCACCAGACAAGGATGAGAAGCCTGCGATAGCCACAATCAGAAATGCGTGTGGACTTCGGCTGGCTACATTACATTTGGGCCATTTCAGAAGCATCAGTCTGCATGTTGCCTTTCAGATGTGCCTTTGGCCAGCATCCACAGGTCCTTATTTGTTCTTCTCGCCCATCTCCACCTTCCTTCTCTGCTCACGTGAGTCAGTCTTAATGTCACAGCAGATTTTCCAGGGAAAGGGCCCTAGTGTAACTTAGTCTGGGTAGACATGAGGTATACAGCAGATGGGTAAATTTGTCTGTCTTGGAGCAGCCCACGAAGAGGTGTTGCCCTGCACATCAGAAGACTGATATGTCCAACAGTGGGTGATTGTAGCATGGCACATGGTTTGGTTTCATGTCAATATCCTAGAGGGCCATGGCTTCACACGTCTGTCCTGTTAACTTCCTGCATGCTTCTGCCTATGGTTGGTTTATAAACAGCTGTCAAATCACAAACCACGGATGGTGAACGGCCGTGAGCAACAGTTCAGTGGGTTCCTGGTGCCCATCTGTGTGATGGACAGAGATTGCTGAAGGGAAAGAGAAGTTCACCAGTATCATTGAAAGTAACCAAGATAGGTTTTGGTGGCCTCGAATGCTTAAAGTGATGAATGTTTAAAAAAAAAAAAAAATCTAGAGCCTAGATTTAGTCCTTAAGCTTTGGTGTTTGGGGAGGACAGTGCTGTATGTCAGTGAAAAGATGGTTTATATTCATTTTACTAAATTCCGGGATGCCTTTGTGATATTCACAAATCTGAGTTTTTGCAAAACCCAAGCCAGGCTGTGGGAGATTAGTATCTTATTTTAAAGAGAGGTTAAAATTTAGTAAATGAGTGTGAATTTCACTTTCTGTCCTTAACGTGATCCAAATAGAGTGTTTATTCTAAAGAGAGAAGCTGCACATGTTCTGAGCTTATGTGCCCATTAAGAAATCTTTCATCCATAGGCATTCTTCTTGTGGCTCCGTGTGAGCTCGGCAATGGTCCCCACACTGAAAGAGCAGTACGAGTAGAGGGTCATCAGCACACAGAAACACACGTTTACAGCTGCTTCTCCCTGCCCTAGTAGGAATTGTCTTGTGTGTGTGTTTTAAACACTGTTACAGAAATCAAGTTCTTTTCTCAAAGGTGAAGTAGAAAAGTGCTTACACTGCAGGATTTTCCTGATTTCGGAATGGATAATCTTCCTAAAGGATTTAGCTTTGATCAGCGTGGTTACTTGAGTGCTTAAAATTCTCGTGGTTTAGAGGTGAACACACACAGTTACCCCGGGCCTTAGCCTTGTCTTTGGTTCCCAAGAACTTGAGTTTCTAAATGTCGATTCGGAAAGCATTTGCTGTAGAAAGCATACCTGCTATTTGCTGAATGTCCCATCTGTGAGTAAAGACACTGGTAATTACAGAGAATTATTGAGAGAATATGAGTCCACACTGGAATTAACAGAGTATTTTGACTTCTCAAAGTACCCACTTTTAACCACTTGTTCCCAGGATCTCTGCCCTTTTAATCATGTGAAAAAAAAAGCAGAATTCAAATTGCCCCTCAGGAATTCAGTACCACCTATGGTCATCATTTTAAACTAATGCCACCGAGCACCGGAATAGCTGGTGAGTTGTGACCCTTGATGGCATCTGTCGTGGGTGGCACGATGTATCGTGGCTCTATCTGGAGATGTTTTTTCTTGTTCTTCTAATTTTCTGGTTATTAAACTGTTTGATAGTTTACATGCAATTTTACTTCACTGTTTCCTTGGTAACAGTTATATATCATTTTTCATCCTTGTAGATGAGAGCATTACAGATGATTGCCTTATAAACCAGTAATAGTATAAAAATAGGCATATATTTTTATTGTTACTGCTCTTTGTATCGACTATTTCATTTGTAAAGCAGATGCACTCTTTGAAATGTTTATTGGAGAATGCAGTTCAGTAGAAAAACATATGATTATGCCCCCTTCGCCTGAGGGAAGTGATGTGAAACCCAAAACTCATAGGGGTGTTATTAAACTGAGGGATGCTTTCAGAGATTGAATAGCTTAACTTCGTGTCTCTTCTTGACGCAAAATGGCACACTTTGAGATAATGATTGGGTCCCAACTGTTAATACGAAGATTATTCCTTATAGTGGTAGGTAAATTTGGAGGCTGCTTTATTTCACATTATCATGTGGTTGCATGGGCTATTTTGTGGCAGACAGTGGTAACTGATATCTGTAATAATAATTTTGTTGCAAGTATCGTATGTTTGAGGAAGAATTAGAGCTTCCTCACCTTCTTCTGTAAAAGCTATTTAGAGACTACTAAACTTCTATTTTTTACCTTTACCTTATTCAGAATTAAATATTTCCTGGGGGAAAAAGGGAAGTTAAGGAAGCAATGCAAAAGGTCATATTTTTCGCATCTCCTCTCTTTTTACCTGAATAATTGCATCAATATTGCCGATAATAGTGAGCTCTCGAGGCTAGCAACCAAAAACCCCCAAAGACTCTGGATTTGAATTTTATTAAAAATGCTACTTGCTCATCATCTGAGTCCTTTCTGAGTTCTGATTTTTGTGGCTGTCAGGAGGTGAAATGATGAACAGTTTCATAACAGAACTAGATTCCTGTTTTAGGAATATTTAACTCTAGTTTCCCAGGGGTTGCTGGTTTGCAGCTGTGAAAGTCTAGTTGCTAGCAGTTCTGGGGCGAAGATGTCTAGTTCAGGCTATATACCATTTCAAGCATCTCTCTCTCTCTCTCTGTTCTTCCCTCCTCTCTCCCTCTCCTTCTCTCTCTTTCTCCCTTTCTCTCTCTCTCTTTGGGGCAAGTAAATTTCAACTCCTTTCAGAATTTGATATAGTCACCTGCAGTGAAATTTACTTGTACTTTAAATGCATGACGTCAAAATTTTCACTTTCTGCTTATGGACCTTACAACTATTCATTCTCTCTTTACGCACACACACACAGATGCACCGTTCAACTTTATTACTTTATTATTCCATTTGGAGTTTGCCATGGAAGTTTAGCTGTGAGAGAATATACATTATTGATGAGCTAGGAATTTATCTTTAAGAATTGACTGAAGGGGCACCTGGGTGGGTCAGTCGGTTAACTGTCTGCCTTCAGCTCAGGTCATGATCCCAGGGTCCTGGGATCCAGCCCCACATCGGGCTCCCTGCTCAGCGGGGAGTCTGCTTCTCCCTCTTCCTCTGCTCCGCCCCTGTTTGTGCGCTTGCTCTCTCTCGCAAATAAATAAATAAAATATTTAAAAAAAAGAATTGACTTAAGATCACTAATTTCATAGTTGTCTCAATAAGAAAAATTGAGAGCGTTTTTGAGAATATGGCCCCCAAATCTACTAACCTTACCATCAAATGATCTTGAACTTTCGGAGCTAATCATAGCAAGGAAAGAAAAGTATATAAATAGGTTAAACCAGGGGTTGGCAAACTATTGCCTATGGGCCAAATCTGGCTTGCTGACTGTTTTGGTGTAGAATGTGATCTAAGAATGGCTTTTAAAATTAAAAATTGTTTTAGTGGTTAAAAAGAAATCAAAAGAAGAATAGTATGGAATTAAAGTGTCAGTATTTGTAAATAAAGTTGTATTAAAACACAGCTAGGCTGGGTGCCTGGTTGGCTCAGTTGTTAAGTGTCTCCCTTCAGCTCAGGTCGTGATCCTGGTGTCCTGGGATCGAATTCTGCATCGGGCTCCCTGCTCTTCTGCCTCTGCTGCTCTCTCTCTCTCTGTCTCTCATGAATAAATAAATAAAATCTTTAAAAAGGAAAACACAGCTAAGATCATGCATTACATATTGTCTGGTGCTGCATTTGCTGTGCAACAGCAAAGTTTAGTAGATACTAACAAGACCTTATGGCCCACAAAGCCTAAAAGATTTACTATCTGGTCTTTCATAGAAAGTTTACCAACCCCAGGGTTAAACAATACCTTTTCCTATTTTTTCTTCTTTACATTACCAGCACATGTGTGTGGGCACAAGTATAACCAATTACACGCTGTCAAAGAACAGTGAAGCCAAGCACTACTTAAAGCAGTAAGAACAGATTTTAGTCAGTAATACAGTATTGTAATAGGGAAAAGAGTCCGGTGCAAACTCAACACAACTTCAATTTGTACAGAGGGGACTGGGCATTTTAAAAGGACAATGAGGGAATAGGGAAAGGGAATAGAGGCAGGGCAGTGAAAAAAGTACCAAAACCGAGGGGGAAGTTGGTCCATGTAAACCCCATCTGAGTTTGCTAACTGGCACTTATCCAAGGTAGGCTTCTACCCTCCCACTGAAGCTGGGAGACAGGGGCCCCTATCTTCAGGTGTTGGCTGGAACAAGCAGTAAATTCTTTTGGCAGCCTTGATTTTTCTCAGGCAGGCACTTTAAGGGGGTGGGCAGTTGCATCCTAGGGATGTGTGGACTTGAGCTGTTAGAAACTGATTTAGTATTTGTTCAGGTCTTGATAGACCAAGGTTGAGGCCTAGTTGAGAAAGGGCTCAAAGGAGCCTGGCTGGAGTTTGGTTAAGGAGAGAAACTTTGCCAATAGAAAATTTAGCATATTGAGTACATGAATTCACTACTGTACATTCACCTTTAATGTAGACCTTATCGTTATTTAAACTTCTGATCTCAAATTACTTATTTAGCTGTTGGACGTCAACCGTGAGAAGTGTACATAATTGCCCAACTGGTATTTGTTGCACTGGGGACAATTTTGCATACTTCTTGGTCACTAGGTTGGCCTGCTTTCTTTGTGTTGGGGCGTTACTTGTGAGAGTGATGCTTGCCTCCCATTGGCCTTTCAACTTCTAGTTTCACATGGATGGAAAAAGAGTGGGCAATAATATTTGTACAGCCTCAACCGACATGTGCCCGTGAGCTGATAAACAAGTCCATGGGAGAATGCCTGGTATTTCCTTACAGTACACTTGAGCCATCTGGTCCTAATGGCTGATGACCTTCATTAATCTTTTTCCAAATGGAAAGAAAACTAGATGAGTGGGTTTAGTTGTAGACCAAGGACTGGAAGTCGGCTGTATTAATTTGGAGTTGAGTTTAACCCAACTTTTTTATGATTTGATTGAGAGCATTGTAATGAAAAACCAGAGGCTACCTTTAGTTCAGCACAGCAAAAACATCTCAAAAGTATGCTGCCTTGCTTCTGAGCAATTCAGGTCATTATGTACTAAAGCTGCAAAAACTATCTAGACGAAATCTAAGCCTTAGTTTTAGATGACAAAGTTAACATTCCCATTTTTTTCCTGGCAAAGAGATGAGAAGGTTTTCCTGCCTGAATTCTTCTTTTAGAAATATATTTTCAAGTATGGTTTACAGGATTTAGCATACAATAAGTACTCTGTACTAAATAATGAGTGAGTAAAGTTATACACAACCCATTCTCATACCTCTTGCAAATAAACTCTCATCATTTGTTTAGCTGAACAATTATCATGATCAGTAACTCAGAAATGTAAAGGAGTACATACATTAAAACCAAATGTCCTGCTTTGGGACTAGGTCTTAGAGAATAAACTTTTATTTCTGTTTTGACCTTTGGAGCATTTATTTTTTCTGTGATTGATGGTTACAAAGTCACCAACGTGGACTTATAAGAAATCTGTGTGTTACTGCTGTCAGCTCCACAAGCAAACTTAGGATTGTGCTAAATGGGTTTTTGTAGATGTCAGGAAGTTTTTATTTTAGGAACTCCTTTTTGAATGGTAGGAAAATACTATCGTTTCCATGAAAGAAATGTTTCTCAAGTTTAGAAGGAAAAGCGATTTTCCTACAATTACAGTTTACCCTATAGGGTTTTAATTTTTTATTGTGGTCGTTTTCCTATGTTCCATAAATCATGTGAGGTTTGCTTAATGGAAAATAAGGATGTGATAATCTTCTGACAAAGATGAGCTTTAAAGAAAACAACAGGCCAAACTTGGTAACAGGTAAAGATAGGTAAACTTGGCGCAGCACACGTAGGAAGGAATGTATTTCCAGACTTAGCCGGCACGACCTTGGACTGGCAGAGGTTGGACCCTGTGGTGGAGAATGTAAGGCCATGTGGCTAATTTAGGGCTGGTGTGTTCGTTCTGAATGGGATCGGGCAGCTAGCCGGGCGACTGTACAACGGCCCTTCTAACTGGAGTCCAGGGTGCTTGTCTCTTATGAAATTCACAGTCCTCATTGCAAGCCCCTCAGGTGTCCAGCTGAATTGTGGCTCAGGCCACCCAACTTGCTTACCTTGCTTTTATTTTTATGTGCTTATTTTATCAGAGCTTTGCTACCAATTTTTGTAAGTAAAGTTTTATTGGAACACGGTCATGCACATTTGTTTGTATATTGTCTGTGGTAGCTTTTGGCAGAGTTGAATAGCTGTGACTGAGACCGCATGGCTTGCAAGGCCTGTAGTATTTACCCTCTGCCCTTAACAGGAGTATTTTACTGTTCTTCCTTGAGCTCAGTACTCAAATTCCCCTTTGGGGCTAGAGTTGTGCCCTGGGCGTCCGCCTGTTTTGCTGGGATGGGGAAAGGTGGATATGGTTGGGGAGGGTACCCCATACCCAGGAAGCCTGGCCATCTTCTCTCTGGGGGTCTTTACGTCTTATCACTCATCATACCACTTGAGGGTAAATTGAGAAGTTTTCTTTTAAAGATTTTATTTATTTACTTAGAGAGAGAGAGAGAGAGAGAGTGCTTACACTAGCAGGGGGAGGGGCCGAGGGAGAGGGATAAGCAGGGGAAGCCCACTCTATCCCAGGACTCCAAGATCATAACCTGAGCTGAAGTCAGGCGCTTAACCGACTGAGCCGCCCAGGCGCTCATAGAAGTTTTCTAAAGTACAAAACTGATCCGCTGTCTCTGTACTCCTTAATGTCCTTAGAACAAAAATCCCCATTCTTTATCTCCACCCTACTGGGGTTGGCCCTGTCTTCTTTGGCCACCTTATTTCTGGACATTTGTGATTTTTCTTTCCCAGCCTTAACTTCCTACTTAACCCCCAAACACACATGTGCACACATTTTTACACATAGCCCCCCCCACACCCCTACCTCTAGCTGTGTTGAACTTTTAATCTATTTTTTAATTTATTTGTTTTTTATGTTGAACTTTTTAGAAGTCCTAACTGATGTCACGTCTCTGTGCCTTTACATATGCTCTTCATTTTTTCTGGAACACTCTTTACCTTGACTCCTTTTCACCTGAAAAAGTACTATTTGACTTTCATGTTGCAGGGGTTTTTTTTGTTTGTTCTTGTATGTTTGAGTTTTCAATCTGAGATTGTTCCATGTAGCCTTCTCCAACTTTCCAATCCTGGGTTAAATGGCTGACTAGCATCTTTCGTTAGTTTACATAGTCTAACTGCTTTAACAGATCAACCCCTCAGTTGTTAGTGGTGTATCTCTGCTGACTTGGAGCCCCAAACAGGTGTTCCTGATGGAGGGAGGGATTCTGTGAGACACACTCACTTACAGAACCTGTGAGATGGAAGCTCTCTCCTCTTCAGCTTGAGATTCAAGGTGGCGCAGCCTGTCAACATTCAGCTGACAGATGAGGAGAGAGAAAAGGGGGAAGATTGGCTGGGAGGTTTTGAAAGGCCCTGCCTGGAACTGAGTCTATCATTCTGCCCACGCTCCATTTACCAGGACCCTGGTTACACCTAACTGCAAGGATTGCTGGGAAATTTAATCCAGCTGTGCACCTGGTCTCTACTGCACATCTTGGGTCCTGACTTCATTGTAACAGTTATTCTCTATGTGGTTGATTGCTCTTTGTTCCCAATTCTTAAACCCTTCCTAAATCCAGGCCTCTTCTATGTGGCATAACAGTTCCTCCTGCGAGAGGTGGAGTGACCTTCCCTGCCTCATTGCTGTTGGGCTGGTGACTTGCTTTGACCAACAGAAGGTGGGCTGGGGTCACAGAGTATCAATTTTTGGCAGAAGGCCTTAAGAGGACGTGTGCATTTCTTTTTTGCTTCTAGCATTGCTCTCGCAAGAACTGCCTGGGGTAGTATGTTGGTCCCAAAAGCTAGATTTCACACGGCGCAGCACCATCCTGCAGACCCGTGAGCAGGCAAACATGCTCACTGTTGGCTGGCACTGAGTTTCAGGAGGTTTGTTATATAGCATTATTGTGGCAATGGTCGACTAGGACGCGTTGTATTATAATTCAGTCCAATTTTGCATTTTTGAGGGCAAACCCTTTTTATGGGACCCGCCCTCGGTTCAGAGGAGATACTGAGGACTTGGTGAGTTATGAATGAAGCGGAGTGAGACCACGCTGCATTGCACATGGCGTCAGGTGTTGACTGTCACAGCTATAGCTGCTCTTGCACTTCATCCAGCTGCCCTGGCAGCTCCTGATTTTGAGGATCTGCCTCTAGGACTTGTGCCCATTGGACACTAGGCGGGGAACCACTGCGCACGGCGGTGACTCCAGCCTGAACCTCTCCTTCTGACACTTGTTTCCTTTGCCTTCCTTCGAGGGAGGGAGTCCTAGTCTTTTCCAATTATACACATTGTTTCTCTACCATGACAAGAGAATTGTCCATAATGTTTGTAACGTACTTAAAGATCTGATAATGAGACTTTTGTATACTTAAGTGTCATAGTAAAGAATCGATGATCAGGGTATCTTGCATACAGTACATTGAGTAAATGAAATCACTGGGAAGTGGAATACTCACTATACTAAATGAAAGGCACTGTCTTGCTAAAGTGCACGCGTCTAGGGGCGCCTGGCTGGCTCAATTGGTGGAGCATGTGAGTTTGAGCCCCATGTTGGATATAGAGAGTACTTAAAAATCTTTTAAAATATATTTTTTAAAGATTTTATTTATTTATTTGACAGAGAAAGAGACAGCCAGTGAGAGAGGGAACACAAGTAGGGGGAGTGGGAGAGGAAGAAGCAGGCTCCCAGCATAGGAGCCTGATGTGGGGCTTGATCCCAGAACGCCGGGATCACGCCCTGAGCCGAAGGCAGACGCTTAACAACTGAGCCACCCAGGCACCCCATTAAAAAGATTTTTTTTAAAATAAAGTGTGCATATTTGACCTAGAGTTAGTTTTTATATCGCCTTTTAAAATATCATGCTGGGGGCACCTGGGGGGCTCGGTCGATTGGGCATCTGCCTTTGGCTCAGGTTATGATCCCAAAGGCAGACACCCAACCAACTGAGTTACTCAGGTGCCCAGTTATCTACTTTCTTTAACCTTTCCACTTGTTTTCCATAGGATCATATATACACAATTCTATACGTGATATTTTTACGAAATATGTTTTCATATTATTAAAAATTCCTTTTTTAAAACAGATTTTATTTATTTGTTTGAGAGAGAGTGAGCAAGAGAAAGAGCAGGAATAGGAGCAGAGGGAGAGGGAGAAGCAGACTCCCCTGCTGAGCAGGGAGCCTGACGCGGGGCTTGATTGCAGGACCTGGGGCTCCATCCCAGGACCATGGGATCATGACCTCAGCCGAAGGCAGACGCTTAACTGACCGGGCCACCAAAGTGCCCCTCATTAAAAATTCTTTATAAATAGGGGCACCTGTGTGGCTCAGTTTGTCAAGCATCTGCCTTTGGCTCAGGTCATGATCTCAGGGTCCTGAGTCTCCTCTCCCTCTCCCTCTGCCCCCAGCCCCGCTTGTGCTCTCTCTCTCTCTTGCTCTCTTTCTCAAATAAATAAATAAAATCTTTAAAAAATATTCTTTATAAATATAAAATACATAGCTACACATGCTACAGTTTAGTGAGTGACTTCTTATTTAATTAAGATTTAGATAATTTCTAGTGTTTTGCCTTGGATGAACGCTGTGATGCAATAAATATCTTTACAGCTAAGTCTTTGGATTATGGACTTTTTTATGATATTAATAATAGCATACTGAATATTTCAAAACTCATAAAAGTCAGAAGGTAGTTTGAGATGCCATTAAGTGATATTCAAATTTTATGCTAAAATTGTGGGCATTCTGGTTCCTCATAGGTATTAAAATTGACAAACAGAATTTGTCCTGGATGTGAGCCTCATAACAAGACATGGAGTGGTTGGTGATGGGGAAAGCTTGAGTAATGGTGGTTGGAACTTCAGGTTGATTTTAACAAGTCAAGCCTTTGTTTCCTCAAATTGTACAGTGGAGAAATTGTGCGATATTCTCTCTAAATTTAATTCTATTCCTAAAATTCCATCATTTTTCCATAGAATAAGCAAATTCTAAGAAATACATCTATGAGAACTTGGATTAAAATAGCATGAAACACTATGCAGTTGTAAAAAATAAAGAAAAAAAGAACATTCTATGCAGTGATTTAAAATGATCTCCAGAATATATTAAGTGAAAATAATAAATTACACAACAGTAAGCATACTTGTATTCATATAAAAAATACTGAAAGTATACATAAGAAAATAATAAAAATATTCTTAGAATTGGGAGGTTAAGGGGCACTTGGCTGACTATAGAGCATGGGACTCTTGATCTCAGGGTCCTGAGTTTAAGCCTCACATTGAACATAGAGCTTACTTTTAAAAAAAGAATGGGGGAGATAGGGAGAAGAGAAAGTTTACTTAGACAAAAGAAATAAATTGGGTAAATATGATCCCCCCAAATATGTTAAAATGTTGAAAAATTTGCTCTGGATGAAAATATAAATTGCTAAGTTAAGCCATTCTAACTTATAAGTTCCTCATTTTCTCTATTTTGAACTAATGAAATAAGAGATAATTTAATATATTAAGAATATATATCTGAAAAGTATAATAGAAATTTCAGATCTATAAAATTTTCATGGTAATTTTTAGTAGCAAATACAGATAAAGCTGAAAGATGGTATCATTTAAAAAGTGGTATCTTTTTGTATAGAATTGAGTACTCTGAAGCAAAATCTCTTCAGTTTCTCTATCTAGATCAGCTTTTCTCTGTTAGGAATATAAACAGAAAATATTTTTCTTTTTACCCTACCTCCCAACAAGGAATGCTTATTTTATATGTTTTTAAACTTAAATTTTACTGGTTTTTGACAGCAATACTAAAAATCCTATCTTCTGATAATCTTCCACTCATCAAAGGGGACATCCTGGTGTGTTTTGGAGAACCACATTCTGGGGATGTATTGATGGATGTTTCCTTTAGGACTGTAATTTGATTATGCTGCCATTAGTTCATAATTTGGCTTTCCGGTTGAGATCATGTTGACAGGCTGAAGAATAGAATGCTATTTAACTAAGTTGATGGAACACACACAGGAGGCAATAAAGTGCCTAATCCTTCTCTACTGGTTAATTCTTCAGTTGACCTCACTTTAGTACTATTGTGGTCATGTGTAACTCCCTAAACTTCCATTTATCTACAATATAGTGATGTGTTCAATCAAATCGTCTCTTATAGGTATATGTGTTAACATTTGTTGAAGATCATCAGAATGCAAGAAGATACATGCGTAAAACGATACCAGGGTATAATTCATAGTTTCATTTATTTTTTTAAAGATTTTATTTATTTTTCTGTGAGAGAGAGACACTGAGCAAGCAGAGGGAGTGGCAGGCAGAGGGAGAAACAGGCTTCCTGCTGAGCAAGGAGCCTGACGCGGGACTCGATTTCAGGACTCCAAGATCATGACCTGAGCCGAAGGCAGACGCTTAACCAACTGAGCCACCCAGGAGTCCCCATAGTTTTATTTCTGACCTAGAAATCATTTCCGATTTTTTTCCTGTATCCTAGTTAGGGATCAGGGGCTGGCAAGCTATAGCCTATGGACCAAATCCAACCTGTTGCCTGTGTTTGTATAAAGCTAAGTATGGTTATTACAGTTTTAAATGGTTCCCCTAAATCAAAAGAAGAGTATTATTTCATGACATGCGAAAATTATATGAGAATAAAATGTAAGTATCCATAAATAAAGTTTTATTGGCACACAGCCATGCTCATTATGTATTGTCCATGGCTGCTTCCTTGATAATGGGAGAGCTGAGTGGTTGCTATGGAAAATAGATGATCCACAAAAGCCTAAAATATCTCCCCCATACAGAAAGCTTGCTGAGCCTTGTCCTATGTCATCAGATATCAAGTGGTGCTTGGTGAGACGGGAATTAAAAATAAATATGTAGATATAGATTTAGATATACAAATATTTTTATCGTTCTGGGTTTTTGGAAATTCTGCATAAATGGGATGCTAGACAGTATCACTTTGCACTTACAGATGATTCTCTGTATAATTGTTCTTACTGTGGACAATCCTGTCTCTTCTCCAGTAGATTTTAAAAACTTGAGTAGAAATCATCTAGCAGGGGCGCCTGGCTGGTTCAGTTGGAAGAGCATGCAACTCTTAATCTCGGGGTCCTGAGTTTGAGTCCCACGTTGGGTGTAGAGATTACTTAAAAAAATATTTCAAAATTAAAAAGAAAAGGAAGAAAAAAAGAGAAATCATCCGGTAAATGGTTAAATCCTCCTGCCATTCTTGCTTTCTTTCCCACGAGGAAGAGGTAATAACCCACACATGCTATGTAGTAAAGGATTCGAAGCAAAAAACTGATAAACTGTTTCCCCTTTGCCCACTGGTTGTTTTTCTATGACAGGTGGATGCTTTGAAGGAAAGTGTAGAAACCACACTGGGAAAGTAGGTGTGGGAGGATAGAAGAAATAGAAAAGGATGTTGACAGCCCCCCGCCCCCGCCTCCCCGGCCAGCCCTACTTAAAGTAGTTATCTGACCATGTCTACTTCCAAGGAAGTGTACGTCAAAACTGCACTACAACATAGATAGTTTTTTTAGGGACACCTATACCTAGTAGTTCTTGTGTAACCTAAATAGCGCTATGTTTTAAGGTTAAAAATGTCATCCTTATTATGCTTTTTTATTTTGTGTATCAGGATATTTTAGCTGCAAGTAAAGGAATGCTTTTCTAAAAGTGGCTTACAGAATATATTTCTAGAGGTCGGTGGTTCCTGGATTGGGCTCCATTGACTCAGGCTCTTTCCTTCTTCCTCCTCCACCAGCTTTATGCTTGTTACCGAGTGCGTGTAAAGTGATTGCCACAGCTCCAGGCATCATATCATTGTATGGCTGGGTTCAGAGGCAGGAAACGGTGGCTGGAGAATTGTGAGCATTTTCCTTGTCTCTCTCTTTTGTCATGGAAGAACAAGGGTCCCTTAGAGTATCCTTGACCAGAATGTGTCCCATGGCCACACCTAGCAAAGGACAATCAGATGTTCATTCTGACCCACCCCTGCAGAGATCCTAACACTCAGAATCAGAGTTCTAACAGCATAGAAGAAGAAAAGAAGAGAAGATGAGAAAGCAGTCAACATGCTATTCCTCTTCAATATTTTCTCTTTTATTCAGAGCTGCACTTTTGGAGAATAGCAACAAGGCTATTGTTTGCAGAAGAAACACTTGAATTTGGAAGGTAGCTATCAAATGTCCATTCAGACACTATATGCATATTCTGGTAGAATTATGTGACCCTTATTGCTCTGTGATCAAATGGCAAGTGTCTTATTTAGGATGCCGTCAGCAGCAAGTAGTAGAAAACATAACCACAGGGGCGCCTGGGTGGCTCAGTTGGTGAAGCGTCTGCTTTCGGCTCAGGTCATGGCTCCAGGGTCCTGGGATGGAGCCCCCATCAGGCTCCCTGCTCAGCAGGGAGTCTGCTTCTCCCTCTCCCTCTGCTTCTCCCCCTGCTGTCCCAAGCGCACACACACTCTCCCTCTCAAATAAATGAATAAAATCTTGAAAAAAAAAAAAAAGGAAAAGAAAAAATTCAGGGGTAAAGCCATTTTAGAGTTGGTTAGCTGGATTCAAGGGTTTTGTCATCTTTTTCACGCACCATCTCAACACGGGGCCTGAACCTCTTGTCACAAAGTGACTGCAGTATCTCCAGCTATTGTATCTTCACACACAAAAAAACAAAGATGACGGGGCGCCTGGCTGGCTCAGTTGGTGGAGCGTGCAACTCTTGATCTTGGGGTTGTGAGTTCAAGCCCCACGTCGGGTGTAGAGATTACTTAAAAATAAAATCTTTAAAAAAATGAGAGGGGAACAGAATATGTTGTTTCTATGCGTCTCTTTTGAGCGTGTGAAAAAATCTGCCAGAAACCTCATAGCGGAGTCCCTTGATCTTACGTTGTCTAGGACTATCATTGTGTCTCATGCCTTTCTTAAATCTCCCTGGCGAAGGGAATCACCATGGCCGGTTTAGGCTTGCAGACACTGGCAAACTGTGATCTGTGGACCAAATACAGCCTATCACCTGTTTTTGTAAATAGAGTTTTATTAGACTATAGCCATGCCCATTTGTATACTTAAAATTTATGGCTACTTTTTCACTACAACAATTGAGTTGAGTAGTTGCAACAGAGACCGTAGAGCCCATAAAGCTCAAACTACTTACTATCTGGCCCTTTATAGAAAAAGGTTGCTGACCCCTGGTTTAGAGAATCAGTGGTTCTCAAATGGGGAACCGGTGGTGGGCGATGCCCCTGAGTGTTCTAGTTGTTTATGATGTTGGGGCCGGGGGTCCTATGGGCATATAGTGGGAAGGGACCAGGGATACCAAGCATCCTAACATGAGCAAAATAGTTCTGTATAATGAAGGGTTGTCCCACTCAAAATAGCAGTGGTACCTTCATATTGACAAACACTGACTTAATTAAGAGTCACTTTCTAGCATGGCAGAGGGCCGCAGCTCCTGCTACCCCCATCTTAACCCCAACCCAGTAGATGGCCATCTGATACCTCTGCAAAATTGAGACAGGGAGGAAAGAAGGAGAGGAAATTGTTGGTTATGCAACCAAAAGTGCTGGCTGCGGAGAGCAGAGAGGATTTGCTAAATTGATATCCAGAAAGGGATTGTTGCATGGGTATCTGATAATTATGGACTGACTCATCGGCTGAGGACAGTGGTGGCCCTGGTGGGGAGCAGCTCATGGAGCTGGAGTTTTACATCTGTGGGAAACATGCTTTTCTGTGCTCCAGCTACTACAGAGTTGGAGTTTACATGAACTGCAAAGGCCTTTTCTTTCCTCCTTTCTGTAATGAACAAATTATTTCCAACAAGAGTGTGTGAACCGTATGATTGAAAGTAAGGTTTGAAAGACAATTATAAGCAATTTAAAATAATTTTTTTTGCATTTATGATAAAA
This sequence comes from Ursus arctos, assembly GCF_023065955.2. Classification (NCBI taxonomy): domain Eukaryota; kingdom Metazoa; phylum Chordata; class Mammalia; order Carnivora; family Ursidae; genus Ursus; species Ursus arctos. The sequence goes on from NC_079873.1 coordinate 8,751,263, forward strand.
CCAATTAACGTATTAGGCACTTTTCATTGAAAAGAAATTTATAATGGTGCATTTCTTAATCCTCACCATTTTCTCACTGATTGAATAACGTGTAAGAGTGCATAATAAAAATGTCTCAGCTATACTTTTTTTATACATCTATAGCCATAATCACATTAAATGAAGGCATGGAGATAGAGATGAAGCATATTGGAGCATTCCCATTATTGGGTAGGTGTAGATGCTTACATGTTAAACAAATTTGATGTTTGATGATTGCCTAGAATATTGTAGTAGTCTGAGGTTTTTTTAACCAAAACTCATAGTAAGAAATTTGTTTTCCACTGTTACCCAGTACACACAAATACCACACATGTGCATGCAAATACACACACACACACACACACACACACATCTAAAACAGGTTTCACAAAATAATGATTTGGACACAGTCTGATTCTGTTCTATCATTTGTTATTTTTTTATTCTGCTGATTGCAGCTCACTGAAGTACAGTTGATTTTTGAACAATGCAGAGGTTAGTGATGCCAGCCATGGCCCCATGCTGTTGAAAATATGCCTATAACTTTTGACTCCCCCAAAACTTAAATACCAATAACTGCTGTTGACCAGAAGCCTTACCAATAGCATAAATAGTTAACATGTATTTTGCATGTTATATGTATTATATACTGTATTCTTATAATAAAGTAAGCTAGAGAAAAAATGTTATTGGGACACCTGGGTGGCTCAGTCGGTTGAGCGTCTGACTCAGGTCATGATCTCAGGGGTCGTGGGATCAAGCCCCACATTGGGCTCTGCATTCGGCGGGGAGTCTGCTTGAGATTCTCTCTCTCCCCCCCTCTGCCCCTACCCTGTTCGTGCTCGCTCGCTCTCTTTCTCTCTCTCTCTCTGTCCCCCTCAAATAAGTAAATAAATCTTTATTTTTAAATTATTTTTAAATTCTTTTTTATTAATTATTTATTTTTACATCTTTTTAAAAAAGAAAAAATGTTACTGAGAAAATCATAAGGGGGGGGTGCACCTGGGTGGCTCAGTCAGTTAAGTGCCCCACTCTTGGTTTCAGCTCAGGTCTTGATCTCAGGGTCATGAGTTCAGGCCCCATGTTGGGCTCCATACTTAAAAAAAAAAAAGAAGAAAAAAAGAAAATCATAAGGAAAATACATTTGTAGTACTATACTGTATTTATCAAAAAAAAATCTGCACATAATTGGACCCATGCAGTTCAAACCCATGTTGTTCAAGGGTCAACTGTATTTCTATTGTGCATATTCCTAGGAGTAGAACTGCTGGCTCTGTAACTGTCCTTTGCAGTCACTCATGTTTCGCTAGACTGTAAATTCCTTTAATGGAAAGATGTCTCATTCACTGTCATCTAACCCCTACACGTAGCAGAGAAGCTGTTGCACAGAAAGCGCACAGACTTCTCGAACACTCCTGAGAGGCTCCTGCATTAACTCTTTAACATTTCGGCTGGGTGAGACACAAGTGCTCAGGCTGGTGCTGTCGTTTAGCCTATCTGGATTTAATTCGTGGAGGTAAAGCCGCTATCACAAAATAAATCCAAATGTGTAGTGTCCAATACCAGAATCATTTGTCTTGCTCTCACAAGGTCTCCTCCAAATGGTGATACAGGGACCTAAATTCCTTCTGTCTGTGGCTCCGTCATCTTTGGTATGCAGCTTCCAAGACATCGTGCTTGTCTGCATAAAGCAGGCCGATTTGGAAAGGAGGACAGGGTGGACAGTAGGGTACAAGTACCACCTCTGCTTTCATCCACTAGTGAGAACTTGTTCTGAGGCTGGTCTAACCACACTAGGTGCTGGCAGACACTGGGAATCATAGTCTCATGGGTATCCTGAATCAGACAACCTGCTCTGTTGACCAGCTGGCCAGTCTTAGCCAGAGGCCTTTCACGCTTATCTAAGAGCTCGTCACCTTCCCAATACTCTGTCCTCCTCTGAGGGGTGAGAAAAGTCTTGGTCTTAAGGACTATTACAGTTTCCCTCTGACGGTTACTCTAGGCCTCACCATAGTCAGTCTCCATGCTCTGTGTTCCTGCACAGAAGTTTGGCAGTAACATCTTAGTCTTATGCTGGGGAAGATTTGAAAGATAGATCCAGTCAGTTCTGCTATAATGCACATTGGCATTCTTGAAATTACAGCATGATTGCAAAGTCCTGTAATAAAACCACAGGCTTGTAGGGAAAATGGGTGAAGGGCATGGCACTGAAAATATTAAAAAATGTTGTTAGTGACACAATTTTTTTAAAGATTTTATTTATTTGAGACAGAGAGAGAGAGCACACGCACAAGCAGGAAGGAGGATCAGAGGGACAGGGAGAAGCAGACTCCCCACTGAGCAGGGAGCCCGATGTGGGGCCCAATCCAAGGACCCTGAGATCGTGACCTGACCCGCAGGCAGACGCTTAACCAACTGAGCCACCCAGACACCCCTAGTGACACAATGAAAACAAAAGATGAGAACCCAATAAACATGATAGCACAGTTCTACACAAGTTAAGTGGTTAAGAGGTAGAAATACTATGGTACACAGTTCACTTTCCCTTGAAAAGTCCTGAAGTTGGCTCATGTAAGTGGGAGTGGGGAGGGTTGCAGCTCGAGTGCCACTGGGAAGGGGTGGAGGAGGGTGATCTCAAGTCAGGGGGAGGTTGTAACAGCAGGTGGAAACTGGAGGAGCCTTAGATACTGAGGGGGGAGGGGCGTAGCACGCACACACTTGTTGTGTTCCGGTGCCTCACTGTTGGGCTGGATGCAATTTTCCAAGTTTAAAGTGCTTCTTCTAGATGAAATTGTTCTGCAGCAAACAGGAAATTTGTACTGTACTCAAATCTCTCCCTGATGTATCAATCCCATTGAAACAAATTCACACTTATAAAACAAGTGCTCTAGCAGAACTGACTCTACCGGGGTAGTGCAGGTGGTTACGAGTAGACATAAAGTGGCCTTTATTTGTTGCAATACAGTTCCTGTTACCACACACCTTATACGTGCATATTTTTGCAGAAGTTTTTTTAAAAGATTTTGTTTGCTTGTTTGTTCGTTTGTTTGTTTATGGGGAGGGCAGAGGGAAAGAATCTCCAAGCAGACTCCACAGTGAGCGCAGGACCGGACCCGGGGTTCAATCTCACGACCCTGAGATATGACCTGAGCCGAAGTCAAGACTCAGATGCTTAACTGATTGAGCCTCCCAGGCTCCCCTGCAGAATGTTTTTGACTGCCATCATCCTCAAATCAGGTGGCTTGTTTCTAAGTAATCAAGAATTGTCTATAGTTTGGAAACTTGTTGCTAGAGGAATATGCTAATTTCTTCCTTTCAAGTGTGTTCCTCTGTATTCTTTTCAGAGTGATGTTTTCTCCTCATTGGTAATCAACACAACTCATAAATAACCCATACTTTAATGGTTCCTCTGTGGCTTTCATTCCCCTTTACCTACATGAAGATTGCTCTCTGTTTTCCTAATACTGCTCTAAGATACAATTATCTTCTTTGAAGGGAAGGCAGAAGGTACTCTTTTAGAATACCCCTGTGTTCAAAATAAATGATAATCTTTGGTACAAAATAGGTCAGTTTCATATTGCATTATTTTTATTGACTCTGCAATGATTTCAGGGCCTAGAAATATTAGTATAATTACGAGTAGTAGCATTTTAGTGCTCTTTGTGTTACTAATCACCAATGATATTATTAGAAGTGTTACTATTGGCATTAATAAGAGTATTACTAATATTGTTACTAATATTAATATTAGCATTAATATTGTAACTTAGTTGTACAGTTTTACTTATTACTTATGGTACTTTTTACTCTTCATATTAATTAAAACCTATGGGTGATAGTACTCGTAACTACTACCTACTACTACTGCCTTCTACTGCCATGACTACCTAAAATGTATTGAGGGTTGAATAAGTACCTTTGATAAGCACTTTGATAAGCATTTTATCAACAATAGCTCAAGTATTTAATCTTCACAACAACTCAGTGAGATAGGTTCTATTATTATTCCCATTTTGCAGAGGAGGACACTGAGAGAAGGTAAATAACTTAGCCAAGGAAGAAGAGTCAGTGTTGCTTGTCGCACGATGGTCAAGAAAGAATTCTTGAGACGTTTTATGGTGCAGCTTAGTAAGTGTATTTAAGTAGCACAGGGACAGGACCTGTGGGCACAAAGAGCTGCACTTTTGCTGTATGCAGCTGGTCGTTATGTGCTTAGTGCATTAATGTCTTTGAATTTCTACTCGTAAACTACTTTTGCAAGATTTCTCTGGTGCTTATCTTTCAGTTCGATATTAATTATTGGTGAAATTTACAGGCAGTCATGAGATCCATTAAGAATGTAGCAACTGGGGCGCCTGGCTGGCTCAGTCGGAAGAGCAGATGGCTCTTGATCTCAGGGTAGTGAGTTCTAGGCCCATGTTGGGTGTAGGAATAAAACTTAAAAAAAGAGAGAAAGAGAGAAAGAGAAGGAAGGAAGGAAGGAAGGAGAAAAAGAAAGAAAGAAAGAAAGAAAGAAAGAAAGAAAGAAAGAAAGAAAGAAAGAAAGAAAAGAAAGAAAGGAAGAAAGAGAAAGAAAGAAAGAAAGAAGTGACCAGTCTGTGTTTGATACTTATCTCAAACATGCACGCCATAGGTCAGCCTTCTGGGCTAAGAGGGGACATTTTTCTGCTTCTTCCCTCATCATCAGGATCTGACCATTGCTGCAGAGTCCCTACTTGAAACCACCTTGCATTCTGAGTAAATTAATGCCACTTTGATGTCTTTCTCATTTGCCTCCTGTGATCACATGGAGCTGCCTTTTTAGATAATACTACATTATGGCAAAGAGAATATTTATATTCTTCGTTGTATTTTATAACTGTTCAGAGCTATGGAATCAAACACTAATAGTCTCATTTCCAACAATGTGGGCATTAATGAAAATGGTTTCTTCCCTCTCTTTTAAAGCAGAATGGTTATAATTACCACCAAAGGACATAGAGCAGTTAGGCATTTCACAAATCCCGAGTAACCCTCTTTATAGATAAGCTTCTCCTTGCATATTCCCCACTTTCTTTTGAACCTATACTGCCTTTGTACATTTTGTTCCTGAGTTAGATGAATGCCGTCTACTCAAAAGAACGATAGCTGTCATGAGATGTCAGAGAATGTAAAGAAGTCTGCACTGTGGAGGTAATCTGAAATTGTAGGTAAAACGAGTTATTTTCCTCCTGGAATAATTGTTGGAGGGTCTGATTAAGAATTCCTAGTGGCGGGGCGCCTGGGTGGCTCAGTCGTTAAGCATCTGCCTTCGGCTCAGGTCATGATCCCAGCGTTCTGGGATCGAGCCCCACATCGGGCTCCCTGGTCATTGGGAAGCCTGCTCCTCCCTCTCCCACTCCCCCTGCTTGTGTTCTCTCTCTTGCTGCCTCTCTCTGTCAAATAAATAAATAAAATCTTAAAAAAAAAGCAACCCACAACTCTTAAAAAAAAAAAAAAAAAAAAAGAATTCCTAGTGGCATGCATATTAACTCTAGGGTGGGAACAGGCTTCTCATACTTAGCAGTGTTTATCCAGTTGAGAACAATGTAGAAGTCAGAATTCATTAGGTGCAGTTGTGTGGTCCATTTTGGGCAGCACCATATCGAGTTGCTAGTGGTTTTTAAGAACAAGATAAAGAGCCTTGAAGGAACAGAGGCTTTGAAATTACTGCAGCAACTTCTTGGAACAGATGTGGTTGCATGAAGCGTGTGAGTTGGGAGACCAGATTCCACACTCAGAATGCAATAGTAAATTGAATCCAGACTGTTCTATAAGGAGATGATTTTTTTTTTTTTTTTGGTGATTTGCTTCCTGTTTATCATTTTCAATGACATTTACAATTAGTGCCCTTGAAACTAAGGACCATGAGTGCCAGGAAAAGTTAGTGTGTGTAACAGTGAGTCACAGTGGTGATAGCATATGCTTTGGGATTCACTGCCCCCCGCAGACACACTGACAGCAGCATCTGGGATTGAGTCCCAGGCAAACCTGGGAGGACTCTTCTGCTTCTGTCCCTAGCGGGTGGCATGTCCCCTTCCCTGGGGTGAATGTGGCATTTTCAGGTCAGGGAGTTTCCTTCTTGACCCAACACATGAGCTGATACTTATGTTACAAAAATGATGAAATTTGATAGATTTCTTTTCCCTCTAATTTCAAATGTTATGATGAGCCATAGACCTTATTCAACTACATTCTTCAACTTCTGTGAATTTCTCTACTATTAAAATGTCCAGATTGATTGAAAGTGAGAATTCTCCTTCCTCTACCTGTGAATAGCTCACTCGTAACATGTTTTGATGCCTCCTCCTTAGGTCACATCGTGAAAGGAAGAGGAAGGAGGGAAGAGAGGGCACATTTTTTTGTGCACAGGTAAAAATGAAATAGATGATGGTCAGAACATGGTTTCCAAATGATAGATGGAGCTATTATGTTCCAGTTAGGGACTCTAACCTCCCCAGTGCATGGGTAACCCACCACAGAGATACCCAAGATCTAAGGATATTTGTTGGTGACATTTTCCCAGGACTTTGAGCAAGATAAACTATTCCAGTTATTCCTTCTCCTTCTTTGGAGTAGTGTTTCTCCCTGTGTTGCCCACTCTTTGGACCTAACATTATTACTATTATTATTTTCATTTATATGGTCACTATTATCTGAGCATTCTTGATTGTCACAATTGGATGTATTGGTTCCAGTGAACTTTGTGAAAAAAAAAAAAAAAGTGGTGCTTGAGACCTTGGGATTTCAAAGTTTAGTTTTGTGGGCAGCCTAAGTCCCCTGGGCGATGTGAATTGTAGCCAGTAGGGTTTCAGTGCCAACCAGGCAGTGTTTACACGTACCAGTGCACTATGCCTTTAGCCTCTGAGATTTCCAATGAATGACTTCATGGGCTCCAGCATGTGACGGTTGTAGGCAGAACATTAGCACTTTATGCTACTCTTTCCTAAGCAACCACTGAATGTTGATGGGAATATACAAAAGACACAGGCCTGTCTTTGATTGCTTTTAGCAGCTTTGCATCAGCAAGAGTGAGAGGTAGGACTATTTCAAGGGAATTAGGATCATATAAGTAGTTATTAGGGGTTCCAGCATTTGGCTTCCAAGAGCCATTTTGATACGCTTGTGGGATTTGATCTCACTTACGGAAGTGGTTTTGTGCATGGATTGTGGCCTTCCATTGGAGAGAAGCTGGTAGGGTGGTGGATTTTTAAAGGGAAGAGGAATGAATATCAAGTGGTACTCACTGATGTCTGGAAAAACAATCACGGGAACCCATTTTACTCAGACTTTGAAAGACTTTCTGTGGGATTCATGGATAGAAGTTGTTCCTGAAATGCTTATGAAGTAATTCGAGGCGGGAAGAAAGGACACTTGGTTGGTTTTGGTTTTTTTTTCCAAGATTATTTTTTTAATTTATTTGAGAGAGAGAGAGAGAGAGAGAGAAGCAGACTCCCCACTGAACAGGGAGCATGACATGGGGCTCAATCCCAGGACCCTGGGATCATGACCTGACTTGGAGGCAGATGCTCAACGACTGAGCACCCCCCCTGCCGGGTGCCCCAGAAGGACCCTTGCTTTTTATGGGAAGATAACATGGTGGGCTTTCCAGCTGAGCACCTTGTCCCCAACAGCTTTTGGAATCATGTGTCACGCGTACTACATGACCAAAGATAACATGATTTAATATGAAAAAAACTAAAATTAACAGATTACTAGTCTGGGAATCAATGGAACACATAATCTCTGATGAGTGGTAGTAATGTTTTTGAGTAAGTCAGTGGTTTTCACTGTTAGGTTGTGGGTGGTGGGGGTGAAGACTGTTGTGCCCCCAGGGGATATTTACCGATAATTGGGAGATACCATTTTTGTTTGTTTGTCACACCCTGGGGAAGGGGGGCTACTGGCATCCGGTGGATAGAGGGCAGGGATGCTGCTAAACATCTTCCAATGCCAGGGACAGCCCCGACAGCAAAGAATGACCTAGTCCCAAAAGTCAGCACCTCCAATATTAAGAAATCCTGGTTCAAAGGTTTAGAGGACGCAGAGACCACAAATGAAAGATGCCTGGGACCCTGAACGACTGTGTAGAGCAAAACATGCCCACACTCCTTGCCTACCTCTCCGTACTTTCACTGGACTAAGATAGTGAAAACTAGCTTTGACTGAGTTCAACCACGGACAGTCTGGGATTGTTTTATGGTGGCGAGTAGCCTCTCCTGCTAATAGAAATTCAAAGCTCGGCTGAAGAGAACATTCTCTCTAACGTGTAGTGTGATCAGAATGCCATATGCATGCAACTTAAATGAACAGTGCATGACCTTGTTGTCATGCCATCAAAAACAAAAGAGTAAAAGAATGCTCATGGGGGAAGCAGGGGAAATAGATTTTATTAGAGAATAAGGAAATGTAAGTTTCTGAAAGTTATTTTGTACCCTTTTGAGACTCTCAGAAGGAAGACATTGACTCTTTATCACCTTATTTCACTTCGGAGTGTTTCTTTCATCTTGTTTGACAAAACACATCCTAATACAGCTATTAAAGTTATTATTCATGATGACGCCCGCATTTTGACTCATGCGGAGGTAGCTTTCTAATGCCACTAGACAAGAAGTTTAGAAGAGAGAGTAATAAGGAAAGAGGCTAGGAATACATATATGTGCAAAGATGATTGCTGAAGTAGTGATTAGTGATATCCAGAAGAAAGAAGAAACACTTTGTATGTATGATCCCCCTAAATAGGAAGGAAAGCGGGTGGGAAACAAAGATGTAGGTTTTTTCCCTTGACTAGCCACAATTGGTGACATTGGCATATATATCGAATTTTATGGAATCTAAGAGTTCATCAATTGCTAGGCATCTTTTCGTGTGTACCACTAGAAAATTAAGACATAATGCTTTATGACTTTGATCGTAGGCTGGCAAATTGGCCTATACACCAAATCTGGCCCACTGCCTGTTTTTATAAATAAAGTTTTGGGGCATACGGCCACACCCATTCATTTATGTATTTTCTAGGTCTGCTTTTCAGTAACAATGGCAGAATTAAGTAGCAGCAAAAGAGATTGTATGGACTACAGGGCCCAAATTATTTACTATATGGCCATTTACAGAAAAAGTTTGGCAACCCCTTATACTTTTATATTTCTTGAGCTGACTTTTAGAGTTAGGGGTCGATTTTAATCAAATAATGCTTTCGAGCACACAAAAACTGACATATAAGCAAATGACTTAGTTAAGGTGTTCCTCAGCCTTTTGTAGATATAACATATGGAGCTTGGCCCATTTGAATCACTTTTCAATGCAGTAAGTGGTAGCCATGATTTTCCGCACAGTATTTTCCCCGGTGCCATGGAAAGCATCAGTGGTGAAGCATTTCTTGAATGGGTACTTCATTATTGCCTCTAAGGTTTTCTTCCAAGATGCCGAAACCTATTCTACGAGCTTTGATGCAGACACTTTCTTGATCTTCCCAGAAGTTTTCAAAAGAACTTTTTTGGGGGGGGGCGCCTGGGTGGCACAGTTGTTATGCGTCTGCCTTCGGCTCAGGGCATGATCCTGGCGTTCCAGGATCTAGCCCCACATCAGGCTCCTCCGCTATGAGCCTGCTTCCTCTCCCACTCCCCCTGCTTGTGTTCCCTCTCTCGCTGGCTGTCTCTCTCTCTGTCAATAAATAAATTAAATATTAAAAAAAAAAAAAAGAACTTTTTTTGTTTTGTTTTCAGGGACAACCAGGTCTCCTATTCCTTCCTCAAACGGTCTTTAGTCTGTTGGCTGAATCAGGGAGAAATTGCAGTTGTCAAATCATGACTCCAGAAATAACCAACCGGTTGTGCATGCTCCAAAAATGCCATTCGTTGTAAGATGAACCTGGAGACTGTAAAATGTGAAAGGCATGGGCTTCTTGGAATTCAACAAATACCTTAGTTTGTTTGTTTCCCAGCAGGTGGCCAGTGGTTTAGTTTCTGGTTAACTGAGGGGAGGGAAGGAAAAAAGGATCTAGATGGTTCTGCCGGTCTTTTGTAAGCCAGGCACTACTTGTATACTTGAGGTTTTCTGTTCATTCTTTGCTTTATTTTATCAAGCTAAATAGACTTCTTGCCAAGGCTCAAAGTGAAACCTCATGGAAATGGACGTTCTTCCTGAGTCTCTAGATTTGAAGCCACCCCACTCCCCTGGGGCCCCGCAGTGATTCAGATTGATGGCAGTGGTGCTTGGCGCTGCTAGGGGAGCTCAAGTGCCTCCGCTCAGGAGGTGTGGCGGCTTCTGCCTGGGCAGCCGCAGGATCCGATGTAAAAACGTTACAATTTAACTAAGCCCTCTCCGCTTTCCTGTGTGGAACATCGGTGTCCTGTAGAAGTCTGGAAAGCCCTTGTTGGGTTAACAGGATGAGGTCATTCTTTGAGTGGCTTTCCATTCACTGGGTGTATTTAAAAAGAATTTTGCCTAACGCACAGGTGTTCCCACTCCTCCCAATTTCTAGCTGCTGGTGCCATGCTTCAGAGAAGTTGCTCACAGCGAATGTTAGAAAGCATCTGAGGGTCTGTCAAGCAGAGCTGTTTTTTTCAGTCTCAGGACATCCCAGTATTTGGGGTCTAGAAACCCCTTTTTAATTTCCCTGACAGTTGGGGTCGTAATGCTAGGGAATCCCAAGTACATTGGAGGGAAGGCTACTAATTTCTAGAACTCTCCCCTGTGGATGAGACCCTGCACACTGAAAAGGCAAATGATTCAAGCCAACAGGGGGCCTAGTGGGAGGAGCCAGCCTTCAGATGTGCCAGGTAAGGACCAGGGGTTGATGCTAGGGCCTTTCTACTGATTGGACAGCCCAGTGTGGGCTGTAAGTTCTATTTTTTTTTTCTTTATGCCAGATATGGTTATGTGAGCAGCCTTCAAAATGAGAAATAAAGCCTTTGCTTTTCCTATACTTTGCTTCTGTAGGATCCTCAAGGCCTTTCAAAGAGCCGAGGCCGTTTCTCACAGCAAAAGAACAACAGAGAAATCAGTTGTACTTTAGCGCTTGGTGTGTGTGTTTCTAACTTGTTCAGGTTGAAGAGCTCCCTTACAACTTGGCAAGATACTGGAGATAAAAGGCGGTGTTGGAGGAATCTGCAGTGGTTGCAGATTCATTTTTCTAGAGCCCAACAAAACGAAGCAAAAGCCGTCACAAACTGAGAAGCCAAAACCTGGTTGAGCTGTTCTCCCTGTATGCCAATGCGCATGGGTCTTTGCTCCTCCCAGTCACCCACGACTCTGGTAACCCAGAAATTTCTTGGGTTCTTTGACTTGTGGAAGCAAAGAAGGTTGTATCAACAGTTAACCAGAGACTTGGGGATGAAAGAAGGGACTAAAGATGGTGCAGCCCAACCTGGCTCTTGGTTAGGGCCATTCTCAGAGCCCAAGAGGCTGACCCCAGAGCTACCCTCCCTGCTTGGCTCAAACCATGAGTCCTGATTCCCTCCAGAAGTGGGATCAAAAAGCTGTGGACGCAGGGCAGCCAAATCTATCATAGATAAGAAACCTTTCTTTAAAACACATTATCTGCAGGGATGCACTCTGCCTACAACCATTACCTCCGCCACCACTAATGCAGCTTTAGCATTTTAAACCTCTCTTTTACTAATTATAGTCTCCACTTTCCATTTGCTTAACTAAGTGGTCCACTCAAGCAGCTTTTGCCAAATAACACAATTGTGTCTCCAAAGCATATATCCACTCTCTACCCAGAAGAACCCCAAACTGCCCTATCTTTTGGTTCCAAACGTATAAAATGCAAACTTTGGGCTGAGCCCAAGCTCAAGGTCTCTGACCTTTTTTCTCACCAGAAGTTTCTGGAAATGGGAAGGTTTTCTATGATGAGGAAGCCTTAAGTGACTTCTGCTTAAAATAGCTGTGGTTGTATGAGGCAGGTAATTGGAAGATATTAACAGATCCTGCACCCAGAGTGTAGTAGTAAATTAAATCTGGGCTGTTCTCCAGCAGATATATTTGGAGGAAGGCATAGCCTCCTTGCAACCAGCCGCGGTGGGGTGCGGTGCTGAGGTGGAGGCCACAGGTGTGCTTATCCCTCTTGCTCCGGGGATCACCAGCTTTTCCCTCTGGCTGTGTGTCAGTAAGGTGAGAAAGAAAAATGGCTTTTAATATTCAGATTCAAGGAGAGCCAACTAAAGAGAAGGTCATCTGAAATCTGAGCAGAGTGTTGGGAAACTAGGGGGTATCAGGAAATGCCACATTTCTCTTTTCCTAAATCAAGCTCAACGTGGCTTAGCCACCACCTGCCTGAGTGGAGGAATGTACGGGGGACAGAGTCCCTGCTCCCACACTTGGGCTTATTAGGACCGTGCAAGTGGTGCCTCTAGTCTGTACTCACCATGACTGCTGTTGCAATGCTCAGGGTCTACGATGGTGTTGGAAGGTGGGTGCCTTGGCCGATGGCCTGCTCTCCCTCCTGATAAGGTTGGCCTCTGCACCTTCCCTGCAGCAGATGCTGGTGGCCTTTCTCTAAGCCCTTGACCAGATGGTCCCAGAAAACATCTACTGCGTCTGGGGCCCAGACTGCGACTGAGACCAGGTGTCTGGATCTCTAAGAGCTCCATTGTGTATGGAAGCCACCAGCTGGCTGGCCCAGGCTGGGGGACTCTAACTCTTCCTGGTGCTGGGACACTCCCTTCTCCCTCACCCTTTAGAGTCTTCTCCAGCTCCAGACCTTCACAGGCTTAGCCTTTCGAGTGAGGATCAGCCAACTGTTCTGTAAAGGACCAGCTTTGCTGGCCATAGTCTCTGGCACAACCGTTCAGCTCTGCCATTGTCACGTGAAAGCAGCCACAGACAACTGGTAAATGAATGAGTTTGGGTATTCCAATAAACCTTTTTTATGGACACTGAAATTTGGATTTCATAGAACTTTCATGTGTCACCAAATATTAGTTTTTCATTTGTTCCAAGCATTTAAAAATTTAAAACTATTTAAAAACCATTTCCAACCATTTAAAAACCATTCTTATCTTGTGCGTGGTACAAAAACAGGTGGTGGGCCCCATGTGGCCAGTAGACTGCAGTTTGCTGACCCCTGCTTTAGAAAACCAAAGCTTTTTGTCTTTCCTCAGGGGCAGTGGATGCTCGGATGGCCAGAAGAAGATATAAACAATTCCTCCGTTTTCAGTTTTGTCTGTTTTTGTCTTGTTTTGTTTTTTAAGATTTTATTTTTTTTTTGAGATTTATTTATTTGAGAGAGAGTGTGCGTGCATGCGCAGAATTGGGCAAACGTGTGCAAGAGTGGGGGGAGGAGCAAAGAGGGAGAGAAGTTGACTCCCCACTGATCTTGGAGGCCGATGTGGGGCTCGATCCCACGACTCTCAGATCATGACCTGAGCTGAAATCAAGAGTCAGATGCTCAACTGATTGAGCCACCCAGGCGCCCCTAAGATTTTATTTTTAAGTAATCTCTACACCCAATGTGGGACTTGAACCCACAACCCCGAGATCAAGGGTCACACACTCTACCAAATGAGCCAGTCAGCCCCCCAGTTTTTGTTTTTGAACATAATTTCTAATCACACTTTGCATGCTGGTCCCGGCCTCCTCTCTACTCCAGCTCCTCCTTCCTTCATGGACCCTTGGTGCTGCTGTGGCACATCCTGTCTGGTCAGGATGCTGGGTCAGTGGTCCTCCAACTCTGACGTAGAGCAGAATCACCTGGAGAACCAATAAAGAGCACAGAGCACTTGATCAAGTTCCCCCAAGTAATTCTGATGCTCTCCCGATTTTGAGACTCCCCCTGGCATCAGTATGTGGTTTCATAAGGTCGTGCTCTTAAACCAGCTATTTGCTTTGCCGGGAATGGTTTAACTCCATCCTTCCTCTGGTCTACTTTACCTACTCTTATCTTGTAAAAATATGCCAACTGGCAGACTCCCTGACCCCTATCTTATTTTGAGCTCTTAAAGCAAGCTGAATATAACTTTTTTTTTTTTTTTAAGATTTTATTTATTTACTCGACAGAGATAGAGACAGCCAGCGAGAGAGGGAACACAAGCAGGGGGAGTGGGAGAGGAAGAAGCAGGCTCATAGCGGAGGAGCCTGATGTGGGACTCGATCCCAGAACACCGGGATCACGCCCTGAGCCGAAGGCAGACGCTTAACCGCTGTGCCACCCAGGCGCCCCTGCATATAACTTTTTGATGGCACAATTACCAGACCTTACTTTGAATGTGTGGCTGCTTATCTTCCCAACCAGTATGTAAGCTTCTAGACTGGACCTGGTCTCCTTTGATCTTTTTTTCTCTTTCCTTTTCTTTTCTTTTCTTTTCTTTTCTTTTCTTTTCTTTTCTTTTCTTTTCTTTTCTTATTTCTCACCTTGTATCATACCAGACATAATATGGACTCAATAATAGGTGGTGGGATGAGTGAGTGAATAAATGAATACACCCAAAGAATGGAGGGCAAGTGATAAGGAATGGGCAGGAGATGAAAGGCGTGAATAAATAGAGATTTCTAGTATTTAGGTCTTGTTCCCCAGCTTTTACCGTGAGCAGTGATCTGTCTGGGTTTATTTTGCTTCCTCTCAATGTCTGCGGTCCTCTTGTCAGTTCACACTCATTGAATGACCTGGACCAGTGGTTCTCAAAATGCGGTCCCTGAACCAGTTTCATCAGCCTCACCTGTTAAAAAGGCACTTTTGGCAGCTGCACCCCAGCTTCCCTGAGTCAGAAACTCCATCAGTGTTTAATAGCAAGTCCTCCAAGTGATTCTGATGAGCCCCCACGTTTAAGGACCACCATGTCTGGATCACTGGTTCTCAAACTTGGCTGCCCATTGAAACCATCTAGAGAGCTTTAAAAAATGCTGATGCCTGTGTCTCCGTCCCCAGTCCAGTGATGTGCTGCTAAGTGTTTACCAACCGACTCCCTGGAAGGTGAAGAGCCCTGAGTTATAACATGTGCCCGTTTCTGTAGTATAAATACTCCCGCCGTCGTCACTTCCAGGTTACTGACACTAAAGTCGCTGAGCCCGGAGTTGGGAAGACATGTGCATATTGGCTCTTGGGAGCTACTAGGAGCAAGCTGGCTTCAGCACCCATTGGTTCCATCCGCAGAGCTCCAGCTTAATCAGTCCAGGTTGTGACCTGGGCATCGGGTGTTTTTAGAAATGGCCCAGGTGATTCCAGTGTGAAGCACCGTTTGAGCTCGACAGCAGTAGAGTACATGTGAAGGAAGTGAGTGAAACGAGTGAATTGAATTCCTCTTGCCCAGTTGTAGGCAAAATACTTCCTGCTTTTTCTATTTCATCCTTTCCATACCATGACAGAAGCAAGTTCTATAGGGAAGCCGCTGATTTTCAAACCAAGAAAAAAAATGTGTAAAAATTTATGTATTTCTCCAAATTTTCTTCTCAGAAAATGTTTGTGTAAATATAAGACTAAGTGTGATGTTAAAAATCTATATAATTACAATCAAATTTAGTTTACATTCAGTAATTTAAATCAAATTTTTTGGTCATCAAATATTATATTTTAGACAAGAGAATTTTTTCCTCTTTATACAAGTGTATTTTAAGACCATGACTGATGTTGTGTCTGTTTTAAAATCGGTTTCAGGGGCGCCTGGGTGGGGCAGTCGGTTAAGCGTCGACTCTTGGTTTCGGCTCAGGTTGTGATCTCAGGGTCACGAGATGTAGCCCCGCGTTGGGCTCAGTGAGGAGTCTTCTTGAGTTTCTTTCTCCCTTTCCCTCTGCTCTTCCCCCCCATGCTTGTATGCGCACACTCACTCTCTAATAAATAAATAAATAAATCTTAAAAAATAATAAAGTCATTTTCAAATATTCTAAACTTAAGGAAAAGAGCAATGTTTTGTATTCTAAAACATTAGAATAAACTACAATATGTAGTTTGACTAAAAGGCACAGGGAATATAAAGACGTGGCATTTTGAAAAATCTAATACTAGTAAAAAAGATAAACCATAAGGTGATTTTCTTTTATGTGGCTTGTCATAGTCATGTTTGAAAAAATGCAATTTCTTAGATCCTCCGGAAGAAAAATGGCTTAATAAGAACAACAAATATATAATTGATTAAAATAAAGCTGAATAATTTATTCTAGTGTGACATTTGCTTTTCTGTGGATGAATAAAAATAAAAAGCCACGGTGCATGGGTTATTCCTCATATACTTAGATGAAATCACCACTAATGAAAAGATGCTATTAATTAATATCCATTAAATACAAATAAATCTGGAAACCTCACCTACTGGATTATAGGTGATAGTGATTAACTGGATCTTAAACCAATTATTCATTCCAAAATACTCATGTAATATGGGAGCAGGGAAGGTGGATGTGGTTTTCCTGAAACAAGGTTGACCAAAAGCGGATGATTATTGAAGCAGAGTGATAGTCACAAGGAGATTCATTAAATTATTCTCCACTTCTATGTATGTTTGAAGTTTTCCATGATAAAGGGTTTAAAATATTCATTTCAGTTTTATTGTTTATACCTGGTGTGCTAGGCAGAGTGGAAAATATAGAAGGAGCAAGAGGCAATAAAGATACATTCTAACTCACTTGCCTGGCGGTCCATATTCATACATTTTTCAGATGATTGAAGGTTACCGCTTATGTATGCAAACTTTGAAAAGCAATTTTAGTAGATTTTTTTCCAAAATGTTCCCTCCTGCCCTGTGTTCTTAAACTTGAAATTACGAATATATTTTTACCTTGTCTTGATAACCCAGGTCCATTCTCACTTCAGTCCGTTCAGTGCTATCTATGGTGATTGCCTTGAAGGTTGTTCATTCAATCAACAAACATGTACTGAGCGCTAAAGATGGGTTAGGAACTGGGGCTGTACCACTGAATAAAGGAGACAAGAGTCCCCACCCTCATGGCACTTTTATTCTACTGGCTGTTGGGATGCTTAGGTGGGGTTAGGTGAGAACTTTGAGTAAGAAGATATACCAAATAGCTTAGAGTCCTGCACTTTTTCCAGCTCTTTTGTCTGTTATTTGTAGTTAATTTCATTCATCTCATTTCTCTTGCTGAGTTGTCGCTTTTGTTACCTCTCAGCCTACCGCAAATTTTTTTTTCTTTTAGTTTGTTAATTTAGAATTTCTTGCCTAGTATTTGGGTCATTGCTATTGTAATCTGCATGATATGATCACTAGATTTGTTATAAACGTGTAAAAAATAAGACACCCTTGGGGCGCCTGGGTAGCTCAGTCGTTAAGCATCTGCCTTCGGCTCAGGGCGTGATCCCGGAGTCCTGGGATCGAGCCCCACATCAGGCTCCTCTGCTGGGAGCCTGCTTCTTCCTCTCCCACTCCCCCTGCCTGTGTTCCCTCTCTCGCTGGCTGTCTCTCTCTCTATCAAATAAATAAATAAAATCTTAAAAAAAAAAAAAAAAGACACCCTGGGCTTTGAGTAAATTCCTGAGTTGTGGGTGAGTGGCTCTTGCTTCTTTGCCTTGCTGTATTTTCCACCCCCGTCCCCCAATTATTTTTGTGTTTCTAGATAGCTGAGGTCCTTAGATGCGTGAGTCATTCATTTGGCATTTAATAAATAATTACTAAGCACATATTATGTGCCAAATACTATTCTAGGAGCTACAGGATACAGGATATAAAAGGTGAATATGATGTATGCCCTGATAGCTAGGAGAAGGTACAAGAGTTTGTACTACCCTGTGCTAGACAGAGAAGCATTTGCAAGGGCACCTCACGGGGGTGGGGGGGGTTAGGAAAGGGTGTGGAATCTGGAAGGGGATGAGGGCGCATTTCACTGTGAACTCGTAACATTTGACATGCTTCTGAGATGTACAAGTGGAAACATCCTGGAAATAGCTGGCATTCCTCTTGTCTCTCATTGCATAACAAACCACCCTAAAACGTAATGGCTTAAAATAACAACGGTGTATTATTTCTCACAATTCATTGGGTTTTCTGGACGGTTCCACTGCTGGTTTTGCTTGAGCTCACTCATGTGGCTGCATTCATGCAGGACGACAGCTAGGCTGGAAGGTCCAAGAGAGCCTCACACGCTTGTTTGGCAGTGGCTCTCTGCTTGGCTGGGGTAGCTCGGCTCTTCTCCATGTGGTCTCTGACCCTGCAGGACTCCAGATTGGCTTTCTTCCTTTCATAGTCTCTGAGCAGCATTCCAAGGCTGTGGAAGCAGAAGTGGCAAGGCTTCGTTAGGCCCAGCTTTGGAAGGCACATATGTGATTTCACCTACAAGCAGTTTTCAAGACCAGCCCAGCTTTGAGGGATTGGGAAGTAGACTCATTTTCTTACAGGGAGGAGCAGCAAAGGCACCTTGCAAAGGGTCTTTGCACACAGGATGGGAAGAAGTCAGGGCCACATTTTGTAATCTATCACAGTCGCAGAGACGCTTCTGAAGCGCAAGTGATTCGGGTGGAAGATAGAGATTTGTAAGTTATTGATGTTCACATTAAAGGCTTCTAAATCCTGACTGCACATATCAGATTCCCCCATGGAACAGGGCGGTTTTCCATATGTTCCACATGCAATAATGGTGATTTTTTTTTCTTTTTTTTTTAAAAAGACTTCATGCTTTGTGTGGAGCCCAACACAGGACTTGAACTCATGACCCTGAGATCAAGACCTGAGCTGAAATCAGGTCAAACGCTTAACTGACTAAGCCACCCAGAAGCCCCAATAATGGCGATTGTTATGCAAGAAAGAGATGTCCCCCTGGGGCACCTGGCTGGTCAGTGGTAGAGCATGTGGCTTTTGATTTCAGATCAGTTCTGAGTTCAAGCCCCACATTGGGCATAGAGCTTACTTAAAAAAAAGAGAGAGAGAGAGAGAGAGAAAGATGCCCCTAAATGTTGAGTGGGAGAACACAGGACTTCACCGAAAAGTGAAACTTACTAGATACCAACAAGTGAAGAATCCAATCTCACTTCCTGTGGTGATTCTATGGAAACTAGGTTAACAAATTGGCTTTCATCCCTAGTCCTAACCACTTCATTGCCCACACGGGGATTTACTGTGTTCAATAAAAAAATTTGTAATAAAATTAAAACTTCATGGATTCCTAAATAGCTTCTTTAGTGTTCTAGATTGCATGCTGTTTTGCTAACCTCACCTTTAAAAAAGGAAAAAAAAGAAAAGTGGTGTATTTGTTTCTTTCCCAGAATTCATTCAGACATGAGCTGGGTTCAAAGCCCTCATTTGCCATGAACTATCATGGACAAGGTGGACTTCACCCTGCTAGTCATCTGTTGGTATTGGATACCAGAGAAATAAGGGAATTCTCTTGAGGTAGTTAAAGGAGAGTCCAGAAGAGCCCTGAACAAGAAAATGTTGCTTAGAGGAAATGGAACTTTACTATTTCTTAGTGTTCTTAACTCCCTAGTGCTGTCCTATCCAACAGTAGCCACTAGCCACATGTGTGTTCATATTAATTTTAAATTCATTACATTACATAAAATGAAAAATTAAATTCCTCATTTGTACCAGCCATATTTATTTATTTATTTATTTATTTATTTATTTATTTATTTCCTTCCTTCCTTCCTTCCTTCCTTCCTTCCTTCCTTCCTTTCTTTCAGTACGCTCCACACCCAATGTGGGGTTTGAACTCACAACCCTGAGTTTGAGTCGCATGCTCCAGGGGCTCCTGGGTGGCACAGTTGGTTAAGACACCCGACTCTTGGTTTCGGCTCAGGTCGTGGTCTCTGGGTCATGAGGTTGAACTTTGTGTGGTGCTCCACGTTCAGCACAGAATCTGCTTAGAATTTTCTTTCCCTCTACCTCTGACCCCCCTCCCCTTCTCTCTCTCTAGAATAGATAAATAAATCTTAAAAAAAAAAAAGAATAAAACAGGTAATTCCAGTGTTAGATTCACATAATGTGGATTAAAATGAAGAGTAAAGGATAATTTCCTATGTGATCTAAAATACCCATTGCAATGCATTATGGATCAATTAAAAAAGAGTTTAGGTGGAGGCTGGGGATCAGGAATACAATATGATTATGTTCAAGACCATTTGTGAATAAAAAGAATTTAGATATAGGTTACATACTGATGGACTAAGAGAAAATCTAACCAAGCTGGAATGAAGGACCCAAACTAACAAAATAAGATCTAATAAGGCTTAATGTAAATGCTTATATTGTTGACTTAAATCAGGGCTTGACAAACCTCTTCTGTAAAGAGCCAGTTAATAAATATTTTTTACTTTGCAGGTCAGCCAGTTTCTGTTGTAAATACTCAACTCTGACATTGTAGCATGAATGCAGCCATAGACATTCTGTAAAAAATAGAACGGGGCTGCTTTCCAATAAAACTTTATTTACCATGAACAGTGGTGGGCTGGACTTGGTTTGCTGGCTGTAGTTTATTGGCCCCTGCACTTGGTCAGTTGTTCAAGTGCAAAATGAGGAAGTTTGGCCTAACAGCTATTCACTTGACAGTGTCCTGGGGGTCTTTGGTTGGCTGCGGGCTTGACTTGAGCCAGTTGCCTTAGGGGATGCCATTTAGGTCTACGTTAGCAGACATGTTCCATCCAAAGTCAGGCAATGAAGAATTCTATTGTAGTTTACAATAGGAGTTTGCAGTCAGTGTGGATATTGACTATCTGCATGTTGCATGGCATGTTCAGGGATTTGGAAAGTGAATAAAAGGAGAATGGAAGGAACTGGGGTCTAACTTAACAATGGTGAATTATTGCCAGATGTGAGTATAGCTGTCCTCAAGTATGTGAAGTCCTACCATGTGGCAGGAGGTATGATTTATCTGAATAATTCTAGAGATTAGAAATAGAACCAATAGCTACAAGTTTATAAAAGGAGAACTTTAAGAATATTATAGTTGTTTCGGGGGCACCTGGCTGGCTCAGTCGGTAGGGTTGTGAGTTCAAGCCCCACTTTGGGCGTGGAGCCTACTTAAAATGAATGAGTGAATGGATGAATGAATGAATATTATAGTTGTTTCAAAATGGGCTACCTTACAAAGTAGTTTTCCACAACCGAAGTGTTTTAGAAAAAGGATGTGTAGTTATCTATGAGTTGATTGGAGAATTTGTTTTAAGAATGGGTGGAAGGTTATAATCATCTAAGTTGTTCTACTATCAGATTAGAAGTAAGTTGCATGTAGAGAAATCTCAACCCTAAGTATCTTTAAAAAAGAAAATCTAGGGGCACCTGGGTGGCTCAGTCCATTAAGTGTCTGACTCTTGGTTTCAGCTCAGCTCATGATTTCAGGGTTGTAGGATCAGGCTCCATGCTCAGCGCGAAGTCTACTTCTCCTTCTCCCTCTGCTCCTTCCCCTGCTCATGCTCTCTCTCTCAAATAAATAAATAAAATCTTAAAAAAAAAAAAAAAGAAAAGAAAAGAAAGAAAGAAAGAAAATCTATTGGCTCACACAAGTTCCCAGGATAGGTCTGACTTCAGGCATGGCTGGGTCCAGAGGTCTTACCAAAGTCTGTAGGTCAGGCTGGCTACATAATTTGTGGGGCCTAGTAAAAAATAAAAATGCAGGGTCCCTTGGTCAAAGAATAAGAATATCAAAATAGTGACAGCGTAGCATTAAGTTAAGGGTGGGGCCCTTCCAAACAGAAGGCTCTATGAAACTTCACAGCCTATGGGCCCATGAGGCCAGCCCCATCTTCAGGTCGTGGTCTCTCCTTCTTTGCCTCTCGCCTCTAGTTTTCTCTAGGCTAGTCCCATTTTTCAGCAGCCTTTGTTAACTGGCAGCTCAAGGCTTGCATTTTTTTTTTTTTAGCTGTAAAAGAGTGTTCCTCTCCCCTGGTAATAGCAACAGATGATACCAGATAATTTCGAATAAACTTTTCTTATCTCTGATTTTGAATACATGGTGGTGCTCCCTTTGGCCAGGGCTGGGTGACCTGTTTACCCCCAAAGCTGAGAGTAGACTCAGCACTACTCAAACCATAAGGACATGAGAGAAAGGGATAATTCCAAAATGAAAAACATGGAGGAGTTTCCTGAAGAAGGGGTAATGCAAGCAGAGTAGTCCAATAATAAATGTCTACTCTGTTTAGCAAACAATCGTGAGCAATAATGAGGTGACTCAAAGTGAGAGAAAGCCTTAATTCAGAAATCTTGCCAATAACTGAACAGATTCCTTTCACTCTAAAGAGTTGGCTAAATTTTAAAATTCTGTTTTCTCAGGTATGCAAGCAAGATTTTTCCTGTCTCATGTATATTTAGTATAACATTTGTATTCTTAGCCTTATTCTTACTTAAAAAGCTATGTGTCAGGATTCTGAGATCCAACACTTATTGCGCTGCCTTGAAATTATTTTAATCAAAGAAAAATATTCCCTGGAACCCTATTATATTTCTCAGGCCCCTCTTTCATTCAAAACTTTTTTCAGTTTCTTAGGAGAGGAGATTATATATATATATATATATATATATATATATATATATATATATATATATATAAATGTCATTACTTTCTGTATTGGTCAGTCCTGCTGCTGAGCCAGCACATTGTTTAATAAGCTCTGCTCAAAACTTGACATTTTTGGTGAAATCATGAGTCTGAAGCCTGGAAGGGTGGAGAGAACCAGGTAGCAGAGGACCGTGTAGAATTGTCATTGTAATGGAATCACCACACATGCAAATCAGGTCAGTCAGGATATCCGTGCTAATCCAGTGGTGTCTGACCTTATTTTTCTTGTCAAATTTGACACTTTGGGGCATCTGACTTAACTAACAATTGTATTTCGGTCACTTTATCAGGGGAGGCGGGGGAGGGGGGGAATAGTTGATTAGAGTCGGCCCTGGCTGTAGCTCCCCGCAGCTCCTGGAGAACGGTTTTCTGAAGTCAGCTGTACTGAGGCCGAAGTTAAACACAAGTTATCTGCAGCCCGACTTCTGGGGTTTGACGCCGGGTCCTGCCATTCACAAGCTGTGTTTCCTTGGGTCAATTTACCTCTCTGAGCTTTCTTTCTCTTGTTTGTAGAAATGTCATTGTTGCTATCTGTGTATAAAACCACAGCATGAAAACATTAGAGAGTACTTGCTTTCGGGGTGCTGGGGTGGCTCAGTCGGTTGAGCGTCTGCCTTCAGCTCAGGTCATGATCCCAGGGTCCTGGGATTGAGCGCCGCATTGGGCTCCCTGCTCAGTAGGGAGTCTGCTTCTCCTTCTCCCTCTGCCCCTCCACTCCCCCTGCTTGTGCTCACTCTCTTGCTCTCTCTCAAATAAATAAAATCTTAAAAAAAAAAAAAAAAAGGAGGCCGACCACACCTGCTGAGACTCATAGAATACATTTTTCTGGGTCATTCAACTAGGATGCTAGCATAGAAAATGAAATGGGAATGCCTTGACTTCCTTTTAATATAAACAAGTTATCAATTACGAATATGCTTGGCTAAGCAGACACTGGCATGCGTTTACATTGGCTGGCTTCTGCCCAACATCTGTCCTTTATCAGCGTGGCTCATCCTCCCCAAATCCATGAGGCATAAATCTACATTAATTAAAAGTTCGAGATGATAGTCTTTTTGCCTCCTTCTTCCTATCTTAAAGATCCTCACTAGAATAGAGAAGTCCTAAAGCTTTTGGGAAAAGAAGAGCTATTTCAAGGAAGACTTAATTTTCTGTTCTTTAACCTAGACATTGAAATCTGGCCGAATAATTACATCAAATAATTTTCTCCCCAAATATTCAGATTTTTTTCCCACTGTACAGGTTTGTGCTTAGCTTTGGTTGGTCTTAAAGATTTTTAATATAAACTGTAGAGTAAAAGGGCTTAATCCCTTCCTTCTGTCTTCCGAGGAGATAACTTTAACATTTCTCCCCACGGATAGGCACTCAGAGTCCATGGCTTTTTAAGACAAGCACACCAGTCTAGGGCTCTTCAGAATATAAATAGAAGCATTGAAAACACACTTGAAGCTTTCTATATTGACTTCCCTGAACTAAGTTAGAAATTAAAGTTGGGCTGAGGTGCCTGTTTTGGGTTCATTAAATCTTGTAGCGTTTTCTCCCAAATGGCAGGTCCCCTGGAACAAATCAAGGCTATTTTGTCTTTAAATTCCCTGAAAATCAGAAGGGCTCAATTTTCTGATAATCTTTAATTATTCTTCACTAGGACTGCATATTGAAAATGGAGCACATCACCTGGGTAGATAAAGGAGACACGTGAAAGAAAGAAAAGAAGGAAAGAAACATTTATGTGTGAATTCACTTGCAAAGCAGTCTGTGGCACAGTTGGGTTTTTTTTTTAAAGTCCCAAGCTACTTTCGTATCTTTGCTAACAGAACTACACTGATTTAAAACATACCACAGCTTTAGGAAACAGGAATAAAAATCCTGAACATCAAACAAATGCACGTTTGGAAGCAGCCTTTTGAAAAATATTTGCCGGACTAGACCTACAGAGATGGCCCTGAGTGTCCCGTGAATTCTACACTGCGTAGGACACTATCACCGAGTTTGATTCCAAAGTTCAAGTCATTGTCTCCAGGGGCTGCTCACGTACTGAAAGGGATAAATACCTGCCCTACGTGCTCGGCCTTGAAACAAATTGTAATAAAAACCATCACCCGTAGCTACAAAATTAACAATAAGAGTTCTGCTGATCCATTTTCCCTGCACAAGCCACCGAGGGCACCAACATCGCGCACATTTTCCCCAGTAAGTGCTCATGTAAAAACTAAGGTTTGTGTTATATAAGGACGTCTCAAGGCAGACGGGTGAGGCAACACGCGACTCCTCAGCTCCGACTTCAAAGGACTCATTCAAGTTTTAGGTAAAGGATGGGCATAGTCACCACGGAAGTGGTTATTGACCACAGATGAGCAAAGGACTCCCGTGTGGGGATTTGATAGAGTATAGGTGCCCACGCGCCACCCACACCTACCAAATCAGAATTCTGGGGATGATGTTCAGACATGGGTACAAAATGAACTCCCCACAAGTGAATGTCATTAAGAATTAGTGGAGCAAGATGAAACCAAGAACCTTCTGTTGCACCATTTAGACCTTATGCCAGGGCTGACTCTTCCAACAATCCTTCTACACCTGTAGTCACCCATCCCCCCACTCCGTCTTTCTTTACCCCTCGGC
Source organism: Ursus arctos (assembly GCF_023065955.2). Classification (NCBI taxonomy): domain Eukaryota; kingdom Metazoa; phylum Chordata; class Mammalia; order Carnivora; family Ursidae; genus Ursus; species Ursus arctos. The sequence goes on from NC_079873.1 coordinate 8,776,358, forward strand.
TCACTCACTCTCACAATTCCTGGAATGGAAAACACCTCAAAGGGACAACCTGTTCACTGATTCATTTTTTTAAAATGTCATTGCATGGGCGCCTGGGTGTCTCAGTTGGTTGAGTGTCCCACTCTTGATTTCAGCTCAGGTTATGATCTCAGGATCATCAGATCGAACCCCGCTTCTGGCTCCATGCTCAGCGGGGAGTCTGCTTCACTCCCTCTCCCTCTGTCTCTCCCTCTGCTTTCCCCCCAGACTCCTGCATGTTTGTGCTCTCTCTCTCTCAAATAAATACATCTTTTTTAAAAAATTAAAAAATACAGTGTCATTGCAAATGTAAGCAATTCTGGCCTCCGTAAGTAACAAAGGGGAAAAATGGAGTGCTAATGGTGGTGATAGTTTAAGGAACTCAGTTTATTCCCTGGGGCTCCATTTATCAAATCCCACTATAACTTTATTGCATATTCACCAGAAATCATTACATTTTGGTAGTTTTTGAATTACATTACCCCCGGTCATAAAATTCCCTCTAATAAGAAATCACGGCTGTCAAGTCCAGTCTGATTAAAGGGAATGACAGATGATCCGCAGCCTTGCAGATGATGTTTTTGGCTGCCTATTACTTCACATTCGAAAGATGATTAAGTGATTATAAAAGGAAACCCATAGGTACAATTACAGGGCCCCACACCATAAATAATTTTAAAGGCAAGTAATCTGTATTTTTCATGTGTTTTATTGTTTGCATACAGTTCCTTACATTGCTTCTACCCCAAGGCATTTCAACTCTGTACTTCATATAAAACACCTGTTAAAAATCTCACCAGCAATGCACACCATGACCATAAGACCAGAATTAGAGTCCTCCCTGCTGACAATCTAGAATGCCTGTGTCTCGTGTAGCACAGCACTCTCTTCAAACAAGAAAGCAGAGGTGGTCTGTTCTTCCTTCCTACTGTCATACTTTTATAGTACTTGAGAGTGGCTGGGATCTTTGGTTTTAAAAAATGACTCCATGTAATTATTATTATTTTTTAAATGGAATCTCTCCCAGGGCCTCCTGGCTGGCTTAGTCGGTGGAGCATGAGACTCTTGATCTTGAGGTTGTAAGTTTGAGCCCCACGTTGGGTGTAGAGATGAGTTAAAAATAACGATCTTTAAATGGAATTTCCCAAAGTGCTTGTTGGTGCTGTTTTCTGTTTTCCTTACCGTATGTCATGTGACAATATGACAGTAGCCCAAAGAAAGGACTTAAATAATTTTTGGTGATGACAGCCATAGTATATTTTGATAACTTGGCTATTCAAAATTGGTAGCAGTGACTTCCTAACAACAAAATACTAAATAAAGCTGAGGCTCAAATGTGTCTTTGGTATGTGACATGATGATAGAGAATTTCATTAAGAAGAAAATAAATAATAATGTTTCTGTTCATAGAGTGAAAACTGGGCTGTGAATTCTTTTTTTTTTTTTTAGGATTTTTTATTTATTTATTAGAGAGCGAGCGAGCACAAGGGGAGATGGGTGAAAGGGAGAAGCAGACTCCCCACTGAGGGCTTGATGCCAGGGCCTGAGCTGAAGACAGACACTTGACTGACTGAGCCACCCAGGTGCCCCGGGCTGTGAATTCTGGGAAGGAAATAAAACTATGTTATAACTGTCTTTTTATATGGTCTTTTCCCACTCTCTCTACTTGCACCATTGCACAGTATCTTTTTTCTCCAACAGTATCTTTTTCTCCAACTATATTTTTAGGGAAAAATATATCCACAAATGTGTCAATACATCTTCATATTTTCCCTGTAGTCTTTCTTGTGTATCTCCTCAAAGACCATGCACAGCAGCGGGTATAGGGAGCTAAATTAAGGAGTTTCTGTGAGGGGCATCTAGAAATCTGAATACACCTTACCTGTATGTGAAAATGTAGCATAATTTTCTCTCCTCTGATTATTGAAAGGAGATAATAGAGTGGAAAAGGTGGCAGTAATGTAAGTAAATAGGAATTTTGGAGGAACTGTTTTGGAAGACACTGGCTGCCTGATAATAAACAAGATGTGTACCCAGGTCCTTACGCCTTGAATGCACTTGCCATGTGCCACCATTCCTATTTGTCCTTCTCAGCCAGATTCCACTGTTTTTTATGAGGCCTTCCCCTATTCCTCCCTATCCCTTCATAAATATTATCACATTGTATTTTAGTTGTCTCCAAGTCAGTCTCCTCTAAACAAGTGGATGAAATTTACTTTTGTTTCCAAAAAAACCCAAAAACCAAAAGTTAGTTCTTTGAAAACATCAATAAAATAAATAAGCCTCTAGCTAGGCTAACTAAGGAAAAGAGAGAGAAGACGTAAGTTACCAGTGTCAAAATTGAAAGAGGGCACGTCACTACAGATCCCATGGACATTAAAAGAATAAATAAAAAATATTATGAAAATCTCTGTGCTTACAGATATGAAATGTACCAATTCCTTGAAGGACATAATCTGCCAAATCTCACACAAGATGAAATAATCTGAATAAGCTTATAACTGTTTTTTTTTAATATTTATTTATTTATTTGAGAGAGAGAGCATGAGTGCACATGCTCAAGTGGGGGAGGGGCAGAGGGAGAGGGAGAGAGAAAATCTCAAGCTGACTCTGTACTGAGCATGGAGCCAGACATGGGGCTTGATCTCACGACCTTGAGATCATGACCTGAGCTGAAATCAAGGGTCGGACGCTTAACCAGCTGAGCCACACTGGTGCCCCTGAATAGGCCTATAACTATTAAAGACAGTGAATCAATAATTAATAACCTTCCTAAATAGGAAGCACCAGGTCCAGATGAATGGTGAGTTCTACTACCAAATATTTAAGGAAGAAATGATACCAATTCTCTACAATCTCTTTCAGAAGACTGAAGCAGAGGGAATACTTCCTAACTGTTTCTGAGGCCAACATTACCCTAATATAAAAACCAGATCAAAAAAAACCTCCAAAACCCCACAAAAACAAACAGAAAACTAGACAAAGGCATTATAAGAAATCTGTAGACCAATAACTCTCATGACCATAGATGCAAAAATCCTCACCAAAATATCAGCAAATTGAATCTAACAATGAATTATACACCGTGACCAAGTGGGATTTATCCCAGGTAAGCAAGGGTGCTCCAGTGTTTCAGAATCAACGTAAGCAATCACATCAATAGGCTAAAAAAGGAAAATCAGATGATTGTTTTGATAGATTCAGAAAAAACATTCAACACAAACCAACACCCATTTATATGGGAACTCTCGGTATCTTCCGTTCAACTTTGTTGTGAACTGAAAACTACTCTAAAAACTAAAGGCTATTGGCGTGCCTGGGTGGCTCAGTGCAATTGAGCCTCGCATCTCAGTGGGGAGTCCGCTTGAAGAGTCTCTCCCTCTGCCCCACCCGTGAGTCAGGTGCATTTGGGCTGCGCTTGCTCTCTCTTTTTCTCTCTCTCTCAAATAAGTAAGTGTTAAAAAATAAATAAATAAAGCCATGCCTTATTTAAAAAGTAAAAAAAAATAAAAATAAAGTTTATTTAAAAAAATCAATTAAACCAAAATTGTGTATGAATCACCTCTTTCCTTATTAGAGAGCTTTCCCGTCAAGGCATTCGTCGTCTTTGGGTTTGGTTTGAATGAGCTGTCTCTTCTCTGCCGGTTGAATCAACTTTATCACATTTTGAAACACAACCAAAATTTCTGGGCACATTCTTCAAATTGGGGCTCAGAGCCCTGTGGTGGCACTGCTGTGACTGGCCTCCATGCCACTGGATGGCATGTGACCTGGACATCCGTGATGATTTCGGTACGTTGCCTTCCGTAGTGGTGTAGAGGAGAGGGAGTAGTCTTAAGTACCAACAGGCACCTGGAAGCTTCGCCCGTGGCTAGCTGTAAATGTAGGTGGCTGTTGAGTGCGGAGTGTGGGCGAAGATGGCAGCTGCACTAGACACTAGAGCAGGGTCTGAGAGGGTGGGAGGAAGGATACTGTGAATTTTGCATGATCGCTTCTCCTTCACTTGTCACTCAAGTGTGACAGACAGTGATCTGCCTTGTCATCTGTTTCCCCTCCCTCTAAAGACGATTTGGGTACATCTGTAGTAGGTGTTTCCAAGTTGAACTAGGTGTGTGCCAAATGTTGAACAGTGATTTCCGAACTTTAGTGTCCATCTGAATCACCTGGAGGACTTCTTGTAATTGGATCCTGGGCCCATTCCCAGAGCATCTGATTCATTAGGTCTGGGGTTAGGCCTGAGAATTGCATTTTTAACAAGTTTCCACACGATGCTGATGCTGCTGGTCTAGGGACTACACCTTAAGAACTTCTTCTCTATGGGGCACATGGCTGGCTGAGTCGGAGGAGCGTGTGCCTCTTGATCTCGGGGTTGTGGGTTCAAGCCCTATGTTGGGTGTAGAGAGTATTTTAAAAGAATAAAATCTTAAAAAAAAAAAAAAAACTTCTGTTCTAGAAGAAGGTTCATCTTCTTCTGAGGAAGAGCTCAGTTGAAGGTGTTAAGACACCATAAAGTAGCATACATGTTTATCTTTTTATTAATGGATAAATAGCTCAGAACATCTTGTCTTGAAAGAAAATATAATGAGTATTCCAGATTTTAAAAAATAGAGTGTGCATCTTCCTTTTAAGGCATTGGCAAAAATGGTACAGAATGAGAACAAAGAGCCAGTAGAAGGTGGAGAGCAACGTCAAATATGACAAATGGGAACTCTTGGTGCCTGGTCCCAAACCAGTTCTTAATGTTTTTCACCCGTTTGTTTGTCTCAGGATTGCTAGATGGTTTTCTCAGTTGTGCTATGGATTCTATGCAATGCATGGACTCTATGCAACACATAATAAGCTTCTAGAATAAATCTATTGACTTGAAACTTTGTCATTTTCTTTCTCTTTTTTTAAGATTTTATTTTTAAGTCATCTCTACACCCACTGTGGGGCTCGAACCCACAACCCCGAGATCAAGAGGCGCACGCTCCACCGACTGAGCCAGCCAGGCGCCCCTGTCATTTTCTGAATATGGCTTGATGACCTCCTTGAATTGTTGGTAACTAATTCCTTTTTTTCCCTGCAGAATATTCTCAAACATTTCCTTTAATGTAAAAAATATCTAGGTGCTGTACATTCATTATTGCAACGGACATCCTGCCTTTAGGGCCCCAGACCAGTGTGAAATAGCAGGTGAAAGAGTAGTTGCCAGGGGATTTATGCTAATTGGATAATTTGAAAAGTGTTTGTGTCTTTGTTAAAAGTCTGACAAATAGAGGCAGAAGAGATCTATATCTTTTTTTCCTGGGTGTTGAGCTGCTGGTTTTCCCACTTCCGATCCTTGTCTCATACAAGGGCAGTAGGGCCTGCGTCGTCTTCCTAGCTATCGTATTTCTGCAATACCACCCGTTTCTTCAGAGAACAACGAGGTCTGACACCGCTTATGCTGATGAACAAGCCTCTGGTGCGGATTAAGATAACACAGTTGAAGTGCTTGCCTTGGCTGCCTCGGAAGTGTGGATTCATGATTAGGGGCTCTTAAATATGACCTAATTAGCTTTAGGATATGGGTTAAAATTAACTTATGTACCCATATACATATCACTGTTTTGTTCCAGTTATAAAAGAAAGCTAGAAGAGGTGAGGCCTAAAGTTGTACAGGTGAACCACAGAGAGACTTAAAACAATTTGGGGAGGGCTGCCCCAGTATCAAGCGTACATGTTATAGGTGTTGGAGGTAAAGAAAGAAGTCTGGGGACTATTAGTGTTTACTGAAGTATCATTATATAAAATGTGGATTTTTTTTAATGATTTTTTATTATATTATGTTAGTCACCATACAGTACATCCCCGGTTTCTGATGTAAGGCTCGATGATTCATTAGTTGTGTATAACACCCAGTGCACCATGCAATACGTGCCCTCCTTACTACCCATCACCGGTCTATCCCATTCCCCCACCCCCTCCCCTCTGAGGCCCTCAGTTTGTTTCTCAGAGTCCATAGTCTCTCATGTTTCATTCCCCCTTCTGATTACCCCCCCTTTCTTTATCCCTTTCTTCTCCTACCGATCTTCCTGGTTCTTATGTTCCATAGATGAGAGAAATCATATGATAGTTGTCTTTCTCTGCTTGACTTAGTTCACTTAGCATTATCTCCTCCAGTGCCGTCCATGTTGCAGCAAATGTTGAGAACTCGTTCTTTCTGATAGCTGAGTAATATTCCATTGTATATATGGACCACAATTTGGATGTTTTGTGTATGATTTAGGTTAGTACTTAAGAAAATGTTATAAAAGCGATCTTTTTTTTAAAAAGATTTTATTTGTTGGAGAGAGAGAGAGAGAGAGAGAATGGGAGGGAGAGGGAGAGAGAATCCAAAGCAGACTGTGCACTGAGCACAGAGCCTGACATAGGGCTTGATCCCACGACCACGAAACCATGACCTGAGCTGAAACCAAGAGTTGGAGGCTCAACTGACTGAGCACCCTGAGAAGTGATCTTAGTGTTTTTAATTTTTATTTTTAATTAAGTAAATGCTACCCCCAACATGGGGCTCAAACTCACGACCCCGAGTTCAAGAGTCAGTCACATACTCTACTGACTGAGCCAGCCAGGTGCCCCAATTTTAGTGTTTTAAAATTCTATCTTGAAGACCCAGGATTTTAAATTCTCTAAGGAAAAAAAAAAAGCTAACAAGAGCAAAGCCATGCTGAAAAAGCCGGATGGATCTTTTTCAGAGGGAATACTGTTTCTTTTTACACTTTCCCATTCTGAGCACAGCACTAGGATAGTGCTGATAGCCAGCCCTGTGTATAATCCGTGAAAACAATGACAACATGAAATGAAGTTCCCAATGCTGGCTTTCCCCTTTATCTGAGATCATTTAATTTGCCAAATAACTTGAATGAAATACTGAGGCCGAAAGGTTAATAGAAGTCATGTTGCCTTTGGCTTAATTCTGTCCTTTCTCTTTATGCCATTTGATGGGCAGGTCCACCTTTTAAATTCAATGTCATGACTACATGTATGTGTCTGTGTGTCTATATACATATGTATGTGTTTGTGAGATACTGTGTAGATTTTCTGGTTTTTAAAAAACACTGACTATACAGGCAGGTGAGTCAAAATTAAAAATGAACTTGGAGAAGTGATTTGTTTATTTCACCTGATTTTAAATTTTATTTTATCTCAAACTCTCAAACTCACTCTCAAATTCACTGGTTGTCCAAAAGGGCACTAATGTATAAACACCAATCCAAATAGTAGACTATTGGGACAGTGGGATTGTTTTGGGGTCCAAAAGACCCCCTGCATGGGGGCACCCGGCTGGCTCAGTCAGTAGAGCATACAACACTTGATCTCGGGGTGGTGAGTTGAAGCCCCACTCTGGGCGTGGAGCCTACTTAAAAAAAAAAAAAAAAAAGGAAGAAGAAGGAGGGCAAAAGACCACCTGCATGTTTGGTAGTTTTCTAGAAGGACTCCTGGGGACTCAGCGTAGAGTTGTGTGTATGGTTTTATTCTTTCATTCATTTATTTATTAATTGATTAATTACTGCTCCACAGCAAGGATGCACATTGGAACCAGGGAGGGGAAAAGGCACAGGCAGAGTCTGGAAAAATCCATGCACGAGCTTCTTGTACTGTCCCTGAATGAGACCACACAGAGTGCTCTCTCCCCTCACAGGACAATGCTCCAGTCCTGTATGGTGTTTCTGCCTAGGAAAGGCCGTCTGAGACTCAGTGCCTAGGGGTTTTACTGGTGTTCGGTCATGCCATCACAACGACCGGCCACTATTACTGAAATTTGGGATTCTCCCAAGGAAAGCAGGTGTTTCAAGCCCCAGGTGGGCAAAACAACCTGCTAGCATAGGGAACTTTTCTGAAACTGAGATCCCAGAAGCCAGCCAGGGGCCAACCCTGCGAGCTGACCTGCTCTGAGATAACAAACATTGCAAGCTGACCAGGTTAACCCTTTCCTGCAGAGGTGTATACTTCTAAAAAACGCTGTTATATGATCTTTTGTGTAACAGTCTATAAATGTATGCTTGTTTGAATAGACGTATCAGACCGTCAGCATCTTGAGGGCAAATGTCACGGCCTATTTATCATGTTTCACTGGCACCCAGCTTGACAGATAGACCTGCAGAGAAAGCTAAAGATTGTTTCTGGAAACATTCTGGAAATGTTCTGGAAACATGAATGAATTCATCAATGGAAAGTGGGGTTTTAGTCCTGTGTGTAAATTAAAAGTTGGATATTTGTTAGATTATAATTTAACTGTGGGTATCATTTGTAGACAACGAGATTCTTATTTTCTGAACAGAATTCTGGCAGTCTGGCCCCAGTAATCTGAATATGACCTCATTTCTAGATTCTCCAAGCTAACTGCTAAACACTTAGCGTGTTGCATATTTTCCAGCTTCCGAGCAGGTTGTGTAGCGCTGGTCACAAGCATCACGGAGGGCGAGGACGGAGGTGGTGCTTCTGCGGGTCACAGGGCTGCCTGCTTTGGCCTGGGCCCTGTGTCACCATCACATTCATCCTCTGGTTTTAGACGGAGCAAAGGCTCATCACAGGACGAGTTTCCATTTAGGGCACAATGTCACAGTAATCACATCAGAGATGAGAAAAGGAAATAGGAGAAGAGGATGTGGCCGTTTACCCGCCGCGTCTGGGCCAGTGGATGCTCTGGACTGCTTGCAGGAGACTGAATCAGATTTAGTATAGATTTCTCATCCAGAACCTTTGTTGTTGCAAAAAAGAAGCTGTGTGTGTGTGTGTCTGTGTGCGTACGTGTGCGTGCGTGCATGTGTGCACACATATATATTAAAAGGAGCATGGAAGTGTGTGTGGCCACTTAAGGATGGAGTACAAATTGTTTATGAAACAGAGCCTCTGAATAGAAAATAAGCAGACATTTGAATCTGTGTTTCTTTCTTTCCCTTTTTAAATTTAACTATCTAGGGACACCTGGGTGGCTCAGTTGGTTAAGCATCTGCCTTTGGCTCAGGTTATGATCCCAGGGTCCTGGGATCGAGCCCTGCATCAGGCTCCTTGCTCAGCGGGGAGTCGTCTTCTCCCTCTCCCTCTGTCCCTCCCCTCCACTTGTGCCCACTCTCTAAAATAAATAAATAAAATCTTTAAAAAGATAAATTTAACGATCTAGAATGTAAAGAGAAACACATTTAAAATTGAATTGAATTGTTACGAAAGTTAGGAGCCTCATTAACTTTCTATGAACTGTCTTTACAATATGTAAGAAACACTATTTTCGAGCCCTGTCACAGAATGGAATATTCTAAAAGGTAAACTGAGACACATTAAAAATCGGTTCAAATTGGGTAGTACCAAACTGGAAGTGATTAGGAAGATTCCTTGACAGAAGCCAGGGAAAATAATTATATAGAGAAGGTGTGGAAGCAAAGAAAGGAAACTGTTATTATTATTATTATTATTATTATTTAAAGATTTTATTTATTCATTTGACAGAGATGGAGACAGCCAGTGAGAGAGGGAACACAAGCAGGGGGAGTGGGAGAGGAAGAAGCAGGCTCCCAGCGGAGGAGCCTGATGTGGGGCTCGATCCCAGAGCCCCGGGATCACGCCCTGAGCCGAAGGCAGACGCTTAACGACTGAGCCACCCAGGCGCCCCTATTATTATTTTTTTAACAAAGGAAATTATTGATTGGCTATTGCTTCAAGCCTAGTTGGCTGTGATCGGTTGTCCTTAGATATCGATTTCATAATGTAGAAGCTGAGAGTTTGGTTTGTTGACATAGGCCACCAGAGCACTAGAGCCATCTCAGTTTAATAGCCTCCTTGTTTCATTAATTTAACGTTAGTTTATCACGTATTACAATTTAACAAAAGTTAGCATGTATGTCTCACATGTATCACCTCTTTTCAAATACATATATTTATGTATTTCTTAAATTAAAGATTACTCTTGGGGTTTTCTCTGAATGTAAGGAGCATATCTGTAGTCCTTTGCTTAAACGGGTCTTGGAAAGCAGCAAAATGACCATGCGTGGACTCTGGGTGTCCAGGGGTAACCCCAAGAGAGCTTAGTCATGATGCTTTAAGCCGTCATTTCCTTATCCATGAAATGGGGTTGTATAGGCCAAATAAAGCAGAGATTCATTTACCAACTGCAAAATGTTAATATAACGTTAGAGATTACTGCCGTTGGCATAGCACTAGCAATTAGACATTTGACACCCCTAGAAATGTGTTCGCTCTCGGCTTCCGCTGGGTTTCCATTGATCACTTGCTGTAGAGAACCAGGGAAGCTGGGAGAAGGTGGAAGAGAGAAGCAGGCACAGGAGTTGAGTGCAAACTGAAGCGAGTCGCCAACGAAGGTAAGCTTGCTGATGGCGCTTCTGGGTTCTCAGAGACCCTGCTGCACCGTCTCACTGTAAATGTGATTTTCTTGTGTGTGGGTTGAGGGTGACTTAGCACCTAGAAAAGATTATTTGAGGGCAAGGTTTTGGACTAACTTGGTAAGCAGTACATTCAAGTTACGTATTCAAAATCTGGTTTTCTCCTTTTAAAAAAAAATTTAAATCTAGCAAAATTTCATAGTCACTTTTAGGAAGTCTTACAATTAAATTCCCTCATACCTTTAAAATGGCATTTCTGTATTTCTTTGACATTCCTTCAGGTGTCTAAGAAATCCTTCCAAGTATTTAAATTACTCCTAATAAAGCTAATGTTTTAAACTTACAGATACAAGTGTTTGCTTCTCTTAAATGTTCCAGCCCCATTTACAGACTGTCTTTTAGCGTATAAATCCAAATCTAAACGAGTTACTCAAGGACACGTTTTATTTTACTTTTAAGGTTTATTTATTTATTTATTGAAGTTGTCTCTACACCCAACGTGAGGCTCGAACTCACAAGCCCGGGGTCAAGAGTCACACGCTCTTCCGACAGAGCCAGCCAGGCACCCCTCGAGTCCACATTTTAAATTAGAATTCCAAGACCAGATTAGCTAATCTTTTTGCCAATTCTCTTAAATAATAATTATAATGTTAAATATATACAGATCAACTCAAAGCTTAATTCAAAGATATGGGATTTATTCCATCATTTCTACACTTCAATCTTGACCTTTCTGGGGTTAAAAGACATCCAATAAGGAAAAAAATTATTCAGGGGCGCCTGGGTGGCTCAGTCGTTAAGCGTCTGCCTTCGGCTCAGGGCGTTATCCCAGGGTCCTGGGATCGAGCCCCGCATCGGGCTCCTCTGCTGGGAGCCTGCTTCTTCCTCTCCCTCTCCCTCTGCCTGTGTTCCCTCTCTCACTGGCTGGCTGTCTCTGTCAAATAAATAAATAAAATCTTAAAAAAAAAAAAAAAGGAAAACAATTATTCTCACCAGGCAAGCTGGGCTTCCCATCTCCGTTCACCCCGTTTTTCATTCAGCCATGGAGGCACAGGCCTGGTCTTTATTCATTCTCGTGCCACTGATGAGAAATACTGATCGCTGTTAATAACCCTAGTTCCTGACCAGTGCTTCTCCATCTTTCATGTACACACGAATCACCTGGGCGTCTTATTAAACTGAAGCTTTTGATTCTGAAGGTCTGGGCGGGCCCGTGATTCTGCGTTCCTCACCAGCTCCCTGGTGATGCCTAACGGCCTGGTTCCAGGGGCAGTTTCCATGCTTCTTCCGGCTCTGTACAGAGGACTTCCTCCCCCACGGAGATACCTAACTGCCCTCCCAGTGTGATTGGTTTTCCATTTCTTTGACTCTCTTAAGACATTCAAATGTCGTCCCCATTAGACTCTGCAGACTTCTCCGGGCTTTGTGTCACTGTTGGCATAAAATTAAAAAAACCTTGAAGATGAAAATTACTCTGACTCAGAGGGGAAAAAAAAGTGATTGTTTTGAAATAAATGCATAGAAATAATTCACTAGGAAAAAACAGATTAGAAAGAATGGGGATAAGGTGAACTCTCGAGTTGTAGAAATATAAAGTAAGGCTTTTTTTGAAGTTGGTTCTTGTATCTAAGTAATTTTTTAGATTGTTCTTAGATACCTTGTGCTGATTGAAGATCTTCCTACAGATGCAGGGTTTGGGGGATTTGTTTTAACACAATGACTGTGCCTCCTCTCCCCTCCCCACTGAGTCCTTATTTGATTGTCAGGCAATGCAGCTGCTGGGCGACTTTTCTGTCTGTTATATGAGAAGCAAGCCATCTCACAGAGCCAGCTTTTTATTTAACTAATGCCAGGCCCAATTTCTCACTAACATTTCTTTACTCAATAAGTTAGGCAATTTAAATTTTCGGGAGGCGCACGCGCGTGTGTGCCTGCGTGAACACCTGTGGTGGTGAGAGCGACTTCAGTTCCCATCATAGATCACAGCTCTGTGGTCTTATAGAGGCCTGGGTAACAGAGCTCTGGCGCCCGCCTGGCCTTGTGGGCAGTTAAGTTTGCTAGTCTACTAGAAATAGGTCCTCACGGGGTGTTCATAGGAGTGTATTTGTGTACAGCTTGCCCACGCTAGGTGTTTGTGTTTAAATTTGCAGGTATTTTCACCCAGCAATTCCAATTCTAGAAATCTGCCCAAAGCATTTACTGGGCAGGTGTGCAATTTTGTTCAAGGATGCTCAGTGTGGTATTGTTCACCATAGCAAAATAATAGAAACTACCTAAATAACCATCAGTATGGAACACTCACGTGGTTGGAATAATATGCATTCATTACAAATCCATATTATCATCATGGAAAAGAGCTATGATGCATTGTTGAAAGAATAAAGCAGGCTACAATGAAGTTATTACAGTGAGATATTATTGCCAAAAAAATAAATAATGTGTGTATTAAATTTCCAAAACAAAGTAAAATGACTCTTATGCAGATATAAAATGAACACATGCTAAACATTTTATTCAACTCATTATGAGTGAGGGAATCAATAAGGTGTTAGAACAGTTCAAAGGAGAATTCAAAGAATCCAAAGAACAAACGTGTTTATGGATCAGGAATAGTGAGGTGAATTTGCTAAGGATTGCAAAACTGGCCTCTTCAACAGGGGGAAAGGGAGTCGGTTGCACCTGCGCCTTACAGACCTCATTTGCTTGTCTGTAGCAAAGTATTATTTTCCATTGCTTCCAGACTTGCAAAATAGTTCAAACAAAAGGTACAGAGCCACCGTACGATCAGAATCAGCTTAGAAAGGTGTTCTAAAGTTTGGTGCCTAAACAATGCATCATTTTTTCTTAGAAGACAGCTTTTCCCATATGTTAAAGTCTGAAATGAGATCAGAAACATTTTAAGTTGTCATCTATGGATGGTAAGATTTTGTGTTATTACTTTTGTATTTATGTATTTCAGTGGTTCTGTAGTTTCACAGTATTTCTAAAAGAGCATGTGATATTTTTTATGATCAGAAAAAATGAACCCCTACTTCCATATTGCACAACAGCCAGAAACCCCCTTCTGTTGTTTCTGCTAAATCCTTCAACAGCAACAACAAAAGCAATGAATTCGCTACAGACGTGCTGCCTGTAGTGTCCTGTGATTAAGATAATAGCATGAGAGTAGGCACAGAAAATGTAGGGTGGTCCACAGTCCCCTTGCTAACCTGCTATTTCTGCTGGGTCCTCCCTTCGAGTGCTTTGTGCGTTCGGTCCTAGAATATTCCCGCTTGCAAGAGATGGTGGTGCAACCAAGGTGCGTTGGCATGTCAGAGGTGCTTTGAGCTCTAACGCTCAGTGAACGAAGTGCCAAGAAGCTAACATTTTCTGTTGAGTCAGGAAGAACCCTGTTTGCTAATGAGCATCTTCGGGGTGGGAGAAGGGAGAAGGACAGTGGCTCCGCGTGGTGTGGCAGAGGGGAAGCTGCCTCCCGTAACCGTGTGATGACATTTATTAATGAAGAGATGATTCTTAGTTCAGGCAACCTCCTTCGGGTTAATGTGCTTATTTATAGAACTCATTTGAAAATTAAATAGAGCTGTTTCTTTCTTTCCCCAGTTGTTGCAAAGAGCTAATAAACATGTTGATGGTTTATATTATTTCGTAACTATTTGCCTAGGTATCGATTATTGCCCAGAGATTTGTTGTCTTTCACTGCTGTAGGCGTTTTTCTTTTTTTCCCCCTCCCTCTCAGGCCATTGTGCTTCTGGCTATAATCCTCCTGTCCTTACAGCCTGCCAAACTGCAGCTCCTCTCGGGTGCCAGGTTTTCCTTATAATCCTCATTCTGACTGATGAGAGATTTGCCGAGAAGTTGGCCCGCACGTACACTACAGTGTGTGCCTCATTGACAGTGCACATGGAACATTTTGGATAACCCTAGAAGGTTATATTCATCGGCCATTGTATGAGAATGATTAAGATCACGTCGGTAATTAAACAACAGTCTCTTGTCCTTCTTTGGTTTAGCTCAGAGCTGTGTGCGTGTTGGTGCCAAAATGTTTTTGTTGAATGGATGAATAATGAATAATGTTGACTTACATCAAGCTGTGTTTCACCTTTCTGGAGTGGCCCTGCGTGTGGCTATGTAAGCATCCTGCCCTTCGAGGGAATAACTTCACCTGTAAGAAACACTTGGGGGACTGGTGTCGCATTTGGTTTGGAGGTTCGTTGTGAAAACACTTCTACATCTGCTGTGGTGCTGGGCATACTTCCCGGCATGCTCGGGTCCAGCCCTTGGGGCAGGACTGGCCTCGGGACATAAGGAGAAAGAGGGTCTTGGATGCTTCTACTCGGTGGAATAGTGTCCCCCCTAAGATTCATGTCCTGGTAACCACGAATGTGACCTTATTTGGAAATAGGTTCTTTGCAGGTAGAATAAAGGTAAGATGAGGCTGTATGGGTTTAGTGCGGCCCTGATGTAATGAGAGTGGAAGAGGGCCAGTGAAGAGAGCAACATGGAGACACCAAGAGAAGGAGACAGAGGTGGAGACAGGAAGTAATGCAGCTGTAAACCAGGGATTGTCCACAACTTCTAGAAAATGGGAGGGGAAAAGGAAAGTTTATTAATCTAGAATTTTCCCCTGGAGCCTTCAAAGGGAACATGGCCCTGCTGACAACTTGAGTTCAGACTTCTGGCTTCTAGTTTGTGAGAGAACAAATGTCTGTTTTCTAAGCCCCCTGATTTTGGGTCATTTATTATGGCAGCCCTAAGAAACTAATACAGTGTCCCCTACTTCTGGCAATGTCCCCCTTTCTTCCTTAGTGTCTGGCACTCCCTGGGTCTCCTACACCCTATTATCTTATTGCTTCACCAATGTATGAGTCAAGGTTGAATAAGGTAAGCAGAAACCACTCTAGGTATATTGAGCAGGAAAGGATTGAATATAGAGAATTATTGGCTTGTGCACTGTGGGAAGAATGAGGGATCAAAAGTCAGGGAAACCTTTCTAGTGTCCAGAGCTCGGGAAGTACAGGGAAGGCAAGAGACCACTACCTGGTGTTTCAGCAGCCTTCAGCACTTACTGGGGGGACTTCCAGGAAGCTGCTTGGAAGAGCCCAGCAAAACTCTGCATTTATCGTCAGCTCCTGCTGCTGTCAGTGAACAGAGTCTTCTCTCTTCGGCTACCACGTCTCTGGGATTGACTTCCATTGGTAGAATGTAAATGGAGCCTTGCTGCAAAGGGGATGCTGGGAACTGTAGTTTCCAGGCTTCCAGCCCCGGGGCACTGTGGAGAGTGTTGAAGGGCAGGGACAGAACTAAGTACAGGAGAGGATATCCTGCTTAGCCATCTTAATTTTGTTCCCCTCAAAATGAGAACAAAAGTACTTGCTTCTCCGAAGGATTCTGATGACCTGTTCATTTACACCAAGGCATTAAGGACCAACAATACTCTCAAATGTTTGTTCTCCCACAAATATTTGCTCTTTGGTAAGCCCAAAGATTTAATTCAAAGAAGTGAATCAATTTATTTGACACCTAGTTGGAATGGGGCCACACTAACAGCAGTGTTTTCTGAGGAGTCTGCAGAGATAGAAAGAAATTGTAGGTGGAAATCTGTGCTCTTCAGGCTCTTAATCCAGTTTGGCCTTCTCTTTGTGCACACACTGATATTTGGTTCCATTGCTCTCCTTTTGTTTTTGTTTGAATACATCGGTGAGAGACACATTCACTGTCTTCTGGTTAAATAGTGAAATTCCTCTGAATAGTCTATTAGTAGTGGATATCAGTGGGGCAGTTTTTCTCCCCACCCCACCCCCCACCGACTCCCACCTGCCATCTCTCCAGGGCACATCTCGTGCAGTGTCTAGAGACATTTTGGCGTTCACAACTGGAGTAGAGGGGATGCTGCCGGCCTTGAGTGGGTAGAGGTCGGGGATGCTGTTAACCACCCCCCCATGCATAGAGGACCGCCCCACCATGAAGACCGATTCCGCCCCGAATGTGGTTGGAGGGAAAAGGTGAGGTAGATCTTCATTATTGTGACCCTTTTCTAACCTCGGGTCATCTGTAATGCTACTGCCGCCAGTGTCGTCCAACGGTCCGCTGCCTTAACCCCTTCACTGTCTGACGTAGGTAGCCTGCCGAAAGGTGAGGCCAGCAGTCTGCCCCTGGCCTCCCAGTGCAGAAGCGACGTGCTGGCAGCATGTCCCCTCCCTCTGAACCCCTCTTTGGGTTGGTTCCATTCTGAGATCCCCACTCTTTCAAAGCCTCCTTCCTCCCACAGTCTGGAAACAGCCTGTCTGTCAGTTTGCCTGAGTTTTCTGAAGGGTCTCGGGGTCTCATCACATGGCTGAGAGGCTTATTCTCCTCTCTTCCCCTTATCGCTCTCCCTTTCACCCCTGCCCTTTGCCAAATGATCTGTGCCTTGACATTTTCAACGCTCTCATCTTCACTGCCTCCGCTGGAGAAAAGCTGATGCTGTAGAAATCTGCTCTTCTCCCCAAATCCCACCCTGCTCATTCACGCACACTTGGTCCCCGATGCCCAGGGTGCTCTCCTGAATTTGCACAGGTTGTAAATGGCCCCATTTGTGAATTGGGCTAATTGTCTTCATTTGTTCATTTGCTTCATGCTGGAGGAGTCCCTTCTCTGGGTTACTAAAGACTAAATTCTTAGAGGGCAAACACAAGGCCCCCTGTAGTGCTCTGCCACCAACCCAGACACGAAATCAGGGCTAATTCGGTGCTAAAGAAAGACGATCTGATGGGGAAGGTGATGATAATCCAGGCTGGGAGGGACCTTGGAAAGCCCTGAGGCCTGTTCCCAGCACACACAGGCGGACTGCGTCACATCATCCACGACAGATGACGATCTGTCGGCTTTCAAAGAGTTCCAGAGAGGAAAATTTCACAACCTGTTCCAGCTATCTAACCTACATCTCCGGCCTCTTAAGGAATCAACATTGTGTAAAAATATAGAGTAATACCCTTTGAAATATGAGTTAAGATTTTCCTTATATATAAGAAATTTATACAGTACCGTGTCCCCTCAAGTTAAGAGGATTTTTATTTTTACCCGAAAAAATTGCTAAGCTAGGGCTTTTGGCAAAGGGGATTGGAATTCAGAATGCAAGAGTAGCTTGAAAAGATGATAGATTGGATGAGGTAAGAAAAAGAGTTTAATTCTTTCTCTTTACTCTCAGGGTGTTCCCACACAGCTGACTTCGAATGCCCAGAGCTCTTGGAGGATGACTCATATATTGGGGTGTTTATTTCTCTAAAGACGTCATCTCTCCTTCTGTATTAAAACGGTGCATTGTGCTGTTTCCTTCATAACTTCCTACAGGGCAGCTGTTAAATTAGGCGACTTCACGGGGCACTTCTGTCTACCTCAGCATTTCCCCTTTCAGCGTCGAAATGAGTTTTCAAGATTTGTGCAGTTTATTCAGCAAACAAGGATGGCGCTTCTCCTGTGTGCTCTAGCACCGTGTGGGCTAATTCTAGAATTGCAGAAGCAGACGCGGTCTTGACCTGGGAGGGGCTTTAGAGAGTCGAGCAGGGAACGTAGACGTGTAAATAAGGAAGTTCGGGAAAGGCCTGTGGGCTCCATGTAACAGGATGCGCAAGATAAAATGGGAAACGTTTGGTATGTAACTTTCTAGTGAGTGTGCTTCTGTGCATTCTTCAAGAACATACGCCTTTAAACCGAGATAAACCTGGTGACATATCTGGTCGTCGTGGCTGTGTGATCTTTCTGAGCCCGAGAATCTACCCTTGCAAATGGAAAGAAATCGTATGTGCCTTAAAGATCATTGTGATGATTAAATTAGATCAAATTAAGTTAAGTTAAATTAAATTAAATGAGATAACCGGCTTTAAAAGTGCTAAGCAAAGGGCCTACTACTGGGTAGGTACTTTATAAATGTCATTTCTATCTTCTCTGTTGGATGATTCAAAGATATCGTAAAGGACTTTTATTCTTTTCTTGACGGGGGGCAGGTCACCTCCTGGTTTCAAAACTACCTTCCTGCATATGGGGACTCTGCCAAGTCATGAGGCAGAGCCCACCCTACCATAAAATCTGAAGATGCCACAGACTCACCTCTCCAGCCTTCCCTCAAGGCAGCCAGGGGCGGGGCATGTGGCCAGCCAGGCACACCCACGCCTGTCCTTGAATTAGTGGCTCTCGGTCTGGAGAAGCAGGGGCCACGAGTGTCTATTCTGATGCGAAGTCACGTTGGTTGTAGCCAGTGTCCCTGGTCCTTCGAGGTCTCAACGGCTGTAGTTGTAGCAGATGCAGCTTAAGTCCACACTGGTGGTATCCACCGTGCAAGTTTCAGTGTCTGTCCTCAGTGGCAGTAGCGGTGACTTTAGTGTTTCGATCTCTGATGTGACTATTTTCTTTTAAAGATTTTTTTAATTTGTTTGAGAGCAAGCGCACGAGCAAGAGAGAGCAAGAGGAGGGGCAGAGGGAGTGGGAGAAGCAGGCTCCCACTGAGCAGGGAGCCTGACGTGGGGCTCGATCCCAAGACCCTGGGATCATGGCCTGAGTGGAAGGCAGACGCTTCACTGACTGAGCCACCCAGGTGCCCCTATGTTGTGACTTTTAATGTTGACCCTGGGGGCATTGCCTCCAACCCTGGGTCTCAAGACCTTCGTGAACAGCCTTCATGAAGAACCCTTTTTCCTTTCATTAATCCCTTTGAGTTTATTTTTTTAAAGTTTATTTATTTAAGTAATCTCCACACCCAACATAGGGCTCGAACCCACAACCCCAGCATCAAGAGTTGCATGCTCTTCTTTTTTTTTTTTTTAAAGATTTCATTTATTTATTCGACAGTGATAGAGACAGCCAGTGAGAAAGGGAACACAAGCAGGGGGAGTGGGAGAGGAAGAAGCAGGCTCATAGCGGAGGAGCCTGATGTGGGGCTCGATCCCAGAACGCTGGGATCACGCCCTGAGCCAAAGGCAGACGCTTAACCGCTGTGCCACCCAGGCGCCCCAAGAGTTGCATGCTCTTCTGACTGAGCCAGCTGGGTGCCCCATTTTTGAGCTTATGTTATCCACATCTTGTTTCTGATGCTCACAACTCGAACTGGACTGATAAAAATATTGTTACAATTGTCATAATAAGTTTTTTGGTTATGCAGTGATATCTTATATGGTAGCAAAGAAGGAAAGACTGTTCCGTTCTATATTAAATTGACCCTTATGACTATCCTTTCTCACTTAGTTTGCATTTTCTGTTTTTCAACCCTTCTACATCGTTCTTTATTGTTACATGTCATTTCTTATTAGAAAACTAACAGTGTCCCAGACTTTCAATTCTTTTGATGCTAGATCAACATGACGGGGAGATATACCTTGTAGAATTGCCAAAACCTACAGTGCCATATGCAGAGAGAAAACAATTGTGACTTTCTGTTTTTGGCATGAAAAGCAATGCCTCACTACTCTTCATCAATATTCTATTTTAAAACCTGACTATTAAGCCCCAAAGCTCTTTGCCGTAGATAGAAATTTTTCAGTATTTTAACCAAAGCTGTGAATTAGAAAAAAGAATACCTCTTTAATTAAAAAACAACAAAAACAGGGGCACCTGCTGCTGGCTCAGTCAGTAGAGCACTTGACTCTTGATCTTGCAAGACCTGCAGTGGGCATAGAGCTTACTTAAAAAAAAAAAAAAATTAACAACAAAAAACAGTTAATCAAAAGTAAATTTCCAAGGTTTTGTTTTATAATGCACTGGCAGTGTATTATACTATCATTGGACTAACCATTTTGCTAATAACCATTATAAATTCAAAATCATAACCTGTAAAAACAATTATTTGAAAGCTCTCTGGAGAACAACAGAAGCCAGCAGGAACTGCAGTGCATATGAGCCTTCACAGAAGAGGAGCACATTAGGTGAGATGCACACGTCACTCTTTTCAGGGGACGATGCTTCCCCGTTCATGGAGCACACAGGACAGACCTCAGGCAGAAAGCGACATTCTAATTAAGTGGAGGACTTAGGGGATGAGAGTTCAGGGCTGCTGAAACACCTGGAATTTGAGAGGGAATCCTGGCAAGGGGGAACCCCAAAATCTACATACAAATCTCTGGTTGGTCCCTAAACTGTGCATGTGCAGGTATGGCTCCAAGAAACACAACAGGAAACAGTAGTTGGGAAGTTAAAGACCTGAGCAGAGATTTTACCGGCTGCCTGGCGCTGGGAAAATAGAGATTGGAGTACAAGTCCTGCCAAGTGGTAGGAGTTTGGTAAACCCTTACAGGTTTTCTTTGGAGGCCTAGAGGAGCCGCCTTAGGAGTAGGGACTGTGTTCAGGAATGAGGACTGTGCTCTTGAAGTAAGGACAAAACTGAGATAGACCCATCCTAAGAGACCTAAAAACCGGTCCTCTATAGAATTAAAGTGATCCTCTAGTGGTATAATTGCCTGTTACGACAAAAATTAACATACTTCAGAGGAAGATAACAGAATCCAGACTGTATACAACATACCGTCAGTAATGTCAGTATGTAATTACAAGTTATTAGGCATATAAGAGCCAGGAAAATGTAACCCGTCATCAAGAAAAAAAAAAATCAAGAGCTGAAGATCCACAAGTCACCCAGATGTTGGAATTAGCCAACAGGGCCTTTAAAATAATTACTATAATGTGTTTAAAAAATTTTTTTAGAGGTTTTACTTATTTATTTGAAAGAGAGAGAGAGAACACAGAGGGGAAGTGAGAGGGAGAAGCAGACTCCCTGCTGAGCAGAGAGCCCAATGTGGGGCTTAATCCCAGGACCCTGAGATAGTGACCTGAGTCGAAGACAGACGCTTAAGCAACTGAGCCACCCAGG
Organism: Ursus arctos; assembly: GCF_023065955.2. Classification (NCBI taxonomy): domain Eukaryota; kingdom Metazoa; phylum Chordata; class Mammalia; order Carnivora; family Ursidae; genus Ursus; species Ursus arctos. The sequence goes on from NC_079873.1 coordinate 8,797,571, forward strand.
CACCCCATTATGTTTAAAAAATTATAGGAAAAAATGGGTATAGTGGGTAAAAAAGATGTGGAATTTCAGTAGGGTGAAGGAAACTTAAAAAAAAAAAAAAGAACCAAACAGAAATCCTAGAAGAGGGAAGTAATATTATGTATTTGTTATCCTGTTCATTTTGGTATCCTTTCCAATGCCTTTGTGCCAAATAGAATTGTTTATCCAGAGTTGATTATCAATTATATATAAGATAAATTTCTTTACATCCATAAATTTGGGTTTCTTTCTTTCTTTCTTCCTTCCTTTCTTTTTTAAAGATTTTATTTATTTATTTGAAAGAGAGAGAGAGAGAGAACAAGCAGGGAAGAGCGGCAGAGGGAGAGGGAGAAGCAGGCTCCCTGCTCGTGGGGCTCGATCCTAGGACCCTGGGATCATGACGTGCGTCAAAGGCAGCTGCTTAACTGACTGAGCCACCCAGGTGCCCCTCTTTCTTTAACTCATATAAAAATTGGCAGATAATACCTTATTATACTATCATATAAGTTTACAGTAAATTCATGTAATAATGTATCTAAGTACATTTTGAATACAGTTGAGGATATTATTTCAATTAAGCCACTCTACCCAATTTAATACAATTATCTATTGCATTTACCTTGTTTATTTATTTATAAAGATTTATTTATTTATTTATTTTAGAGAGAGAGCCTGCAAGTAGGGGATGGGAGAGAGGGAGAGAAGCAGACTTCCCGCTGCGTGCGGAGACCATGTGGTATATCCATGAGCCATGATCTGGAGATCATGACCTGAGCCGAAATCAAGAGCGGGACGCCCGACCGACTGAGCCACCCAGGCGCCCCTTTACCACCTATATTTAAAATGTGAAGAGTAAAATTATGGAAAAATTCTATTAGCAAAGTCTTTGGCAAGATTATGAAATAATTGGAAGAAACTACAATGATGATGAATCAATTTGGTAGGGTGGTTTCACCTATTTAGAATTAGCTAACTGAAGTAAGTTAGCTTTCAGTAGATGTTTAACTTGTTGATTTTAATCATCAAATATAAAAATTATTTGTGACGTTAAGGATCTTAAAACCCAGTGTAACTAAACTCTAATGGACTTTGTCATTTTAAAGATTTATTTATTAATTTGAGAGAGAGAGAGAGAGAGAGCACAGCTGCACGTGAGCAAGCGGAGGGAGGGCCAGAAATGGTGGGAAAAGGAGAGGGAAAGAATCTCGAACAGACACTGTGCTGAGCGTGGACCCGGGTGTGGGGCTCGATCTCATGACCCTGAGATCATGACCTGAGCCTAAACCAAGAGCTGGTTGCATAACTGACTGAGCCACCGAGGTGTCCCAGACTTCTGTCATTTTAAATTGGTGTAGTTGCTACAGTATCTTGTTTTCCTCATCCTTCCTGTGAATTGGTCCAGTGTATCTTACATCAATGTATAAATTATTTCTGATCATAAAATATTTCCTTAATTATCTATAAAGTAGTACGGGGGTTTTAATCTGGAATTCGTAAAACTAAAAGCAGACATTGCTATATCTTTTCAATTTTACAGAGTAATATATTAAAAAGTATATTTTTCGAGATTAACTCTAAATGTTTTTTGTCAGTTTCATGTTGGACATTTGAACGAGCAAACCAAAAACCAATACCATGTACTATTTTCACTTCATCAAAGAACTAACTCTGCAGAACCAAAAATTAATTGAGGAAACCATAATAACAAGAGAAACTGAAATCCTCCATAAGCAAGAACTAGAGACATTTTACAGTCACATGTATTTCTATATACACCAACAGACCTCATTTTTCTTTTCCTACTGCAGAATATTGGACACCTCCTCACTTAACCCAAATCTACAGATTACCATTTGCAAACCCCTGCTGTGGTGTGATGGGCTTCAGTGTAGTGGGTGGGTGTGGTGGGTGGGAGCGGGTAAGTCTGTGAGTCCCTTGAATGTGTTTGCAAAAATGTATCTATCTATACACATTGGTCCTTTTCTGGGAAGAGGATTTGTAACTTTCAGATGATTATCAATTGTGTCCTTGATTCCAAAAAGAATAAGAATCCGTACGAATAGTCTTTTTCAGTACTGACAGTGGTGAATCCCTTTTGTTTCCTTGTTGCTCTGAACTTTTAATAATTGACAAAAAGAACTCAGTTTAAAGGGATATTCATTTGGTCATTTCTTAGGATCCTTTCACGTATAAAAAACTGAGATGATACATCAGTATCAAATGGTGCTTTTGTAAAATATGATAGCTGTTGCCGTATTCTCATAGGTACCACTTAAGTGACAGTTGCTCGGTTTTCTTTCTGCAGTGGTGCCTTTGGGAAGAATGATCGGCCCTGTGACTTTGAGCATATTAATGTATTATGCCCACCTTATTCAAGAGAAGATTTAAAGCACTTCCTAAATCCATGCACAAAACAATAAGACAACATGTAAAGTATGTGATAAAAGCAAGTATACAAGAAACTTAGATTAAAAAAAATGATTTGAAGCCAAATGTTAGTACCTAAAACATGTGCCTCAGGCCCCCGCACTTTTGCTCGATGTGCAATTCAAAATTGAATCCAGTCAATCTTCACAGTAATCAGCACAAAGGGGACAGTTAGTGGGGTTAGAGCGGGGAAAGAATGCGGGTCAGCAAAACTAGCTTGAACCTGCAGAGTCTGGCTTGAATGAGCACAAGCCCATTTGGGCTAGCACAGGCCAGGGTGACCTGGTTGGAAGCAGAGGCGTGAGGCCTCCTTCCCCCAGATGGTGGAGTGCTTCTGGCTTCTGTTAGCAGGGAGAGCTCCTGGGAGAGAGAACGAGGGCGAGTCCACACCTACTCCTTCTGGAGCCCAGGAGTCTATCCTACCCCACTTCTGCCACTTCCCTCCACAGTCTCCTCGATGGCTGTCCCCTTCCCTCCTTCCCTCCTTTCCATTCTTCCTTCTGTAAGTATTTCCTGAACCCCCAGGGTGCCTGCTGCTCTGCTGGGAGAAAGTTGGCCTCTGAGGAAGCTGATGGTCTTCTAGAGAAGTCAGCAATGACCCTCGGAGTGAAAAGTGATCTACCAAGGGAGGTAAAGTGTCCCTAGGGAACCTGCCTTCGTGCTGTCACGTGTTAATCTGTAAATGATTGGAATATTTGGCAAAGAGAAATCCACATATTTGAGGGACTTTAGAGTTGCATTGGCTGGTTCTGCGGGAGCCTGAAATCACCCCCGATTTAAATTTGGGCCGGCAATCAGACTGGGAGTGTGGACCTGCGAGGGAGACTTTCTGAAGGGGCTGGCCAGGCAAGAAGAGTGGGCAAGGATGTCCTCATCTCTCCTAAAAGACAAGGGGGTGTAGCTTCTTAGCACACATTTCCAGAGAGCTTGGCAGTGCTCCCAACGAGCACAGTCTGACGTTTTGGAGACCCTGCCGGCTGTCATCGTGTGTCACTGCTGGAACCCTTCCCTCTCGCACACCAACACACACACACACACACACACACACACACACACACACACACACTCAAAGAAGGGGGAAATAAAACCTGCAGTTTGAATTTAGAAGTACGAGAGAAAGTGACAGCCTTAACATTCGCCAAATTTAAAGAGACAACATTAAATGGTAAGTTGTATTTTAAGATTTCAAACGCCGAAATGTTAGATTTTCAGAAATATGAAGGTTTTAAAATGTCAAAACTAGGCATTAAAAAAAAAATTCCACAGATGTAATTTCAAAGTGACAAAATGAAATAGCGTATCGTTCCGAAAGGTACTTTTGTGAAAATCAAGGTGTTTGATTTCAGCGGGTGATTGTTTCGTGGCTCTGGCATTTGTTTTACGTTCCCAGCAAGGACCAGGGAGAGAACAGCTTTGTGGACTATGGCAGAGTTGGAGTGACGGGCGTTTTTGTAGTTGTCATTAACAGGATTGAATCCACCAGGATGAATGGTGCGGGCGGGTTGCTTGAGCCTCTGGCTATACTCGAATTTTCTTTGATAAGCAACTACAGGAGGACCTCTGGCAAGAAATGGTGGAACGGAGGGTTGGCTAAAGCGGCAGCATCTTCTCTAGACTTGGACTGTGTCTCCTGCTTCCTCCTGCTCTAGTTGCCAACCTCCCCCCCTTTTGCTCCACTTGGCTTACAGATCTGCTTACCAGCCCATGAGCTCTTTGATGTCGGAGGGAAGCCTGTGTGTATGGAAAGGATTATTTACAGTAACTGCTTTTAACTTCGTATTTACTTTACTACAGTTACATTTGCAAAAATCCTAGTTTTTCTTGTGTTTTGAACCTCAGTGAATAAATCTTATTAATCTATTTTTAAATCTAGTAGAAGAAACACAATCACCTTTGTATTTTCTTTGCCGAATATTTAATTAATTCACGTCAAACAAATGATGCTTATTTAAATAATCAGAGCCATTTTCGAAGGTAGTTCATTGAATTCTTTTGAATATTTTCCACTGCTATTATGCATTTAATATGTTATATTTTCCTTTGAAGTGTTTCCAGTGACTGACAGGACAACTTGATGTGCAAACAATCAAAAGCTTTCCAAGCACTTAAAAGTGCTCTTATAATAAATTAAACTTACAAAGCAAACAACCTCTGTGAAAAGTTCAACTTCTGTTTAAAAATATCCATTTTATTACTCTTTTTCAGCTTAAAACGGGAAGGTAGATATGTTGGAGTATCTTAAATCACTTATATAACAAATATAGATTGTTCATAAAATTTACTAAAAAATATGAATTGTATGACTTTGTGTGATTTCAGTTCTTTACTTAATTCTAAATATTCCTAGAGCTGAAAAGACACTTGCCACTGTGACAGAAACTTCCAGTTCCTCTCCTATATCTTATCTTCCTTCCCTCTGTAATAGGCATTCGCAAACTTTTTCTGTGAAAGGCCAGATAGAAAATTTTTTAGGCTTTGTGGACCACACACAGGCTCTGTCACAATTACCTTTTTTCTTTCTTTCTTTTTAAAATAACCATTTAAAAATGTAAAAACCATTCGTGGGGCGCCTGGGTGGCTCAGCCGGTTAAGTGCCTGCCTTCAGCTCAGGTCACGATCTCAGGGTCCTGGGATCAAGACTGAGCTCCATGCTCAGCAGGGAGTCTGCTTCTCCCTTTCCCTCTGCCCCTTTCCCCCGCGTGTGTGCTCTCTCTCTCTTTTGCTCTCTCTCTCTCAAATAAATAATCTTTTAAAAAATGTAAAAAACATTTTTAACCCTCTGGCTGTAAAAACACAGTGGGCTGAGCTTGGTCTGTGAGTTGGAGTTTGTTGACCCCGTTTGATAATTTAAAAATTCTTACTTACTTACTTAATTAATTAATTAATTTTATGTAAGCTTTACGCCCAAGGTGGGGCTTGAACTCATGACCCTAAGATCAAGAGTCACATACTCTACCTACTAAACCAGGCAGGCACCCCTAATCAGAGAAATTTTCAAGACACTTGGCTGGCTCAGTCCATGGAGCATGCAACTCTTGATCTCAGGGTTGTTAATTTTTTGGTTTTTTTTTTAGTGGGACACATTTCCCAGACTCCTTGTAGCTTGGCAAGATTAATTTCTGTCCTCTTTCCTTCAGAATGGAATGTAGACCTAGTGGTGCACCATCTTGGCCCTGTGGTCAAGGACAGCATGGTGGGAATGGCAGAGCGTCTAGAGGAAAGGAGGCAAGGCTCCTTGGCACCATGGGACGCTGTAACACTCCCACAACTCACAGAACGGTGTTGACATACCAGCCTAGACTTTCATGTGAGAGAAAAGTAAATTTCTATCCAGTTGATGTCACTATAACCTGAAGCCAAATCTATTTTTGAACTAATCCACTTTCAAGGGGACAGATTTCATAACCCAAGGGATCTCAAGTTAGTGAGTCAAAAGTTCATAATCACGTTATGGTTGTCATTAAAATTAACTAGTTCTTTAGTAATTGCTAATCGCTTTAATCTCTTTCTCATTTTCATGATAAAATCCTGCATCCCTCACCCAGATGTACAGAAATTTTAATGCTATTTCATTGGACTTTTATTATTTTATTTTCTTTTATTTATTTTTTTAAGATTTTATTTATTTGTTTGAGAGAGAGCGAGCATGAGTGGGGGACAGGGAGAGGGAGAAGCAGGCTCCCCACTGAGCAGGGATCCCCATGCGGGGCTCGATCCCAACACCCTGAGATCATGACCTGAGCTGAAGGCAGGCCCTTAACCAACTGAGCCACCCAGGTGCCCCTCATTGGATTTTTAAATTCTCTTCATAGTTTATTAGAGATTCCAATGATATTGGGGTGCCTGGCTGGCTCAGTTGGTAGAGCATGCGATCCTTGATTTCGGGGTCCTGAGTTCAAGCCCCATTTTGGACAAGGGGCCTACTTAGGGAAAAAAGTCCCAATGACATTGTTTCGGTGTCTTGTTTTGGGTGTTTGTTTGATTGGCTGGTTTCTCTTAAGAAGGCAGGGCTGTTTGTGTGTGAGGACAGAAGGATACTTGAACATTCTGCTGTAAATTGTGACCTGAGGTGGGGGGTGCTCCAATCGGATAGGGAGCCACCAAATGTGGGGCTGCGGTCGGGTGGAGGCTGGCCTGGCCGTTTGGGTGATGAAAGAATTTGCCCGGGGCAGAGCAAAAGAATAGAAGTTTATTAAATACACCTCATGGGAACGGGCAGGACAGCAGAGGGAGAGACTGTCTGCCAGGAGGTGGCGGTAAGGGGCCACAGTTACGGGGTGGGGGGGAGGGGGAAGTGAGGGCGTATGAGAACATATGGAATTTTCCCTTTTTTGGTAATCTTAGGAACTGTGCTTGGTTGTAATTGGTCAGTTAGGACCTATGGTTATTTCGAGGTGGATCACTTGAAACTGTTTGCATTCAGCTCGGTGGTCCCTGTGGGCCCTTTGGCCTTGATCACATTTTCATTGCTCCATCCTGCTGCCTAAAAGCAGCCTCTGTATGAGGAGCGAAGGACGTTGGGGTTCCACTCTGAAGGCCCTCCATCAAGTCTCCCTCACTGCCTTCTTCCTGAGACTCAGTGTCCGACTGGTAGAGGCCATGGCCATACTGCCTTTCTTCCTGGCTCCTTGTTTCTGACTCTCAGTTTTGATAATTTGCTCTGACTTCTCAGGTTATAGAGCTCTGGCTTCTGTTTGCCAGGTTCCTTCTGAAATGGAATCTACTTTCAAGTCTTCATTGGGTGATATGGCCCGCTTTAGGGTGAAGTACCTGGCACATAGCAGAGACTTCATGAGTGTTAATTCTCTTACTCCTAATGCTTTTGGAAATTAGAATAAAGGCATAATTTTTGCTGACACTTCTCATTGCTGGACTTAAAAAATAAAAGCATACAATATAAATGCATTTTGCTAGAATTAAGAATTGGTCTCTTCACACATGAAAGTGGAAGGATGGGTAGAAAGCATCTAGAATTTATTGAAAATGTTTTGTCACGAAGAAGCTGGGACATATTTTCTTCAAAAGAGGAATTGACTCCCTGAGAGTACTTTCCTTGAGTGGCCCGATTTTTGCTGTAAGCTCTAAATGATGGATGGGAATTTAGTCATTTTTGTTTGATACATGTTTTCCAGTTGAGGTTCTTCTCGGATGAGGACTGACTTAGCGAGTACTTTCCAAATGGCTTGCGTCTCAATTTTCAGATTGTGGGCTTTACATATTTAGAGAAATTTCATGTGCTGCTTTTTACCTGCAATCTCAGGATGCTTTACTTTATTTGTGGAAAATAAGAAAGGGTAAAAAAGGTATGGCTTAACCAAAATCTGCTAAGGGGACTTCTCATATAATTTATGAAACTGGAAATGGCTTAAGTGTTGGCCCTCAGTTATTTGCTTCATGCAGTGTCCTTAAAACATTTGTCTTACTCAGGTGGGCATATATTGAAGAGTACATATCTTTTGGTATGTTTATTTGACTTGCCTTTGGGATACATGTTTTTAAAATCTACTCAAAAGTGGATTTCGAGGAGCACGTGGCTGGCTCAGTCGGTAGAGTATGTGACTCTTGATCTCCGGATCTGAGTTCGAGCCCCACGTTGGTGTTAGAACCTACTTTAAAAAAAAATAAATCAGGGGCACCTGGGTGGCTCAGTCGTTAAGCATCTGCCTTGGGCTCAGGGCGTGATCCCAGTGTTCTGGGATCGAGCCCCACATCAGGCTCCTCCGCTGGGATCCTGCTTCTTCCTCTCCCACTCCCCCTGCTTGTGTTCCCTCTCTCACTGGCTGTCTCTGTCAAATAAATAAATACGATCTTTAAAAAAGAAAAAATAAATCAAATCAAATTAATACTTAAGGTGGAGTTAGGAATGTTTATTGAGAATCTGTAGCTATTTTATTTTGGAATATTGAAATTTAAGGGACTATTATAACACATTTCAAATATTTTCCTAGGTTGTCATGTTTTATTAACTTAATAATAATGATTTACTAAGTTCTTCATCAAGTTTGAAGTTAATTAAAAGTAAAAGCTTACTAGCAGTATGAATGGTTCAAGTTTTTCTTCGTATATGTATTTTTTTCTTAGCAACTGGCATTTTTGAAGTAGCTTGTTCCTGATTATTGACCTTTAAAAATACCAAATAAACTTGTTTAAGAAGTGCAGGCTTTATGCACTAAGGTATTCTCCTGCCATCAGGTACGTAATTGTTTTCCTTTTAAAGTCTGGTGTCACTTAGCTCGATAGGATCCAATGTTCCAGACTAGGGATAAGTTGGAACTTAGTTTGTACCTGTAACTCAGTTTATACATTTTGCTGTTTTTATCTGCTATGGTTTATACTCTGTTGTGGGTCAACTCACTAATGACTAATGAATCACAGCTGGAGGCAGAATATAAAATGTATTGCTTGTTTGTAAGAAATCTGAAGATTTAAAAGAAGCCTCAGGGGCGCCTGGGTGGCACAGTGGTTGAGCGTCTGCCTTCGGCTCAGGGCGTGATCCTGGCGTTATGGGATCGAGCCCCACATCAGGCTCCTCCGCTATGAGCCTGCTTCTTCCTCTCCCACTCCCCCTGCTTGTGTTCCCTCTCTCGCTGGCTGTCTCTATCTCTGTCGAATAAATAAATAAAATCTTTAAAAAAAAAAAAAAATAAATAAAAAAATAAAAGAAGCCTCAGGGCAAAGAGTGATTTTAGACAAATAGGGCTCTAGAACACAGATGTCACAGCATTCTTTTGTCACTTTTTTTTTTTTTAAGATTTTTTATTTATTTATTCGACAGAGATAGAAACAGCCAGCGAGAGAGGGAACACAAGCAGGGGGAGTGGGAGAGGAAGAAGCAGGCTCATAGTGGAGGAGCCTGATGTGGGGCTTGATCCCATAACGCTGGAATCACGCCCTGAGCTGAAGGCAGACGCTCAACTGCTGTGCCACCCAGGAGCCCCTCTTTTGTCACCTTTTAAGTAGAGCATCATGTCGTAGTAGATATCCCTACTAAACTCTTGATGTTTCTTAGGAGCTAAAAGCTACATCTTCATGTGAATGCTATTGGGCTGCATATGGCAATGTGTGTCTCCTACAGTCATGAGTAGATGCATTAGTACACATCCTTTAAAAATCTTTCTTATAGGGGCACCTGGGTGGCTCAGTTGGTTAAGCATCTGCCTTCGGCTCAGGTCATGATCTCAGGGTCCTGGGAACAAGCCCCACCACGTTGGGCTCCCTGCTCAGTGGGTAGTCTGTTTCTAGCTCTCTCTTTCGCTCTCTCTCTCTCTCTCTCAAATAAATAAAATCTTAAAAGAAAAATCTGTCTTATAAAACTCACCTTAATTTTATGAGAAGATGCTCAAGAGATCATGTTTAAGTAAAAAACCGATACATAGATAAATATGTAACATATAATTTTGGTATATATATTTCTATTTATATCGTTCCTTTATATATAGTAATTATCAAATATCATAAAATGTTAGGAATATTTAATTTGTAATTATATGTAAGTTAACATTTACAGGTAAAATACTATTTGGCTCTTAGTCTGAGCCACCTAGTCACCCCTCTTCTGCCATATTTCTCATGTTTGTGTCCTCCTCTTTCTTTCTTTCTTTCTTTTTTTTTTTTAAGATTTTATTTATTTATTTGCCAGAAAGAGAGAGAGAGAGCACAAGCAGGGGGAGCAGCAGGCAGAGAGAGAAGCAGGCCCCCTGCTGAGAAAGGAGCCTGATGTGGGGCTCGATCCCAGAACCCTGGGGTCATGCCCTGAGCTGAAGGCAGATGCTTACCAACTGAGCCACCCAGGTGCCCCCTCCTCTTTCTTTCTGTAGCTTCTTCCCTGGTTAACCACAATAGAAATTGCAGCAGGAATTTAAGTAGTGCTTATTATGTGCCAGGCATTGCTGTAAGGCCCTTACCTGCCATCCAAGGTCACGTATAGTGACCTAAGAGGTAGATAGTATTATCTCCCATTTTAAGATAATGTGACAAAACTGAGGGTAAGCGGCTTGCCAAAAGTTAATCTGGATCCATAGGCCATGTCCTTAAGTAACAAGCTGTCCTGATCTCTAAGTACCTTCCATTGCCTCCAGGGTTGTTTCTGTAATTTCTAGAATAAACAGCTGCATTTCTGCCTCTGGGCCTAACATCAGGTTTCTTCCTTTGCCTCGAGTAGGGGTCAGCAAGCTATATAACTTAGATGAAATCTGTCCTCCTCTGCTCCCCACTGATGTAGGAGAAACATTAGGATTCGAAGCCAATAGCCAAGAAAGAATTCTTGAGGCATCTTTGGTGCAGGAAGGTGGTTTTATTAAAGCACAGGGACAGGACCCGTGGGCAGAAAGAGCTGCACTGGGGTCATGAGGAGTGGCCTATTATATACTTTAAAGTTGGGAGGGGGTTAGGGAGAGCGTAAGTCTCTAAGGAATTTTGGAAGCCAGGTCTCCAGGACTTTGAGGGGGCTAGAAGCTCTTGTTGGGAAAGGGTCATTTATGACTGTCTAATAAAACCTGAGTCATGAGACCCTTCGGATGTATATCGGTGGGTCATAATGCTTGGGGGATGATTGCTGACATGTATCTTTGAGGGGTAGAGATAAAGGAAGTTTCCAAAGGAATTCTTATTTTATTTTGTTTTAATGTTTTATTTTTAAAATTCCAAAGGAATTATTTATTTTTTATTTATTTTTTAAGATTTTATTTATTTGTCAGAGACAGAGCAAGAGCATGAGCAGGGGGAGGGGCAGAGGGAGAGAGAGAAGCAGGCTCCCCGCTGAGCAAGAAGCCTGTTGGGGGAGGAGGAAAGGGGGACGATGACTCCTGAGATCATGACTTGAGCCCAAGGTAGACACTTAACCAACTGAGCCACCCAGGCGCCCCTCCAAAGGAATTTTTGTATGCTAAAGTAGAGTTACGGGATCTTGGGGGTTGGGCTCAGATTGCCTTTTGTCCATAGCAAAGTAGTAACATCCAGGCAGTTGAGTCCCTAGAGGAATGTCACTCTGCCTGTTTCAATGGCTTGTCAATGGGCTGTAGGTAGTAAGGAAATTTAATAATTTTTCTTCTGTCTTTGTTTCCCACATCAGGCACCAGTCCTGCTTTTGTAAATAAAGTTTTACTGGAACCCAGTCCTGCCTGTTCAGTTGCATATTGCCTGGCTGCTTTCTCAGTACAAAAGCAGAGTTGAGAGTTGTGACCGAGACCCCAAGGCCTGCAAAGCCTTGAATATTTACCTTTTTGTTCTTTAAATAAAAAGTTTGCTGACCCCTGGTCTAAAATACAGTTTCTAGATCTAACCATTCCGGTTACGGTTACTATGGCTGTGTAACAGTTAACTCCAAATCTTAGCATTTATCACGCTCAGATTCTGTGGGGCAGGAATTCCGACAGGGCACAGCATTTCTTTTCAGTCCCCACACCTGGGGACTGGAGCAGTGGGGGCTCCACAGGCCTCACTCCCTAGCCCTGTGTGCTCTTGCGCCAGGGTCTCTCCGGTATGGCAGCTTCAGGCCTCCAGAGCTCTGACACGGTAGCTCAGGTTTCCCGAGTGTGTGTCCCCAGAGAGAGCAGAAGGGAAGCTGTCCCACCTTTTCTGACTAGTCTGGGAAGTCGCATAGTGCCACTTCTTCTGTGTTCTGTTGCTCAGGGCCGTCACAAGGAGCCACTCCAGTTCAAACAGATGGAACATAGGTGTCGCCTCTCAATGAAGGGTGTTAATGTCAAATTGTAAGAAGGGTAGGAGGTGGAATATATTGCTGTGATTATGTCTGGAAGATTAAAGTACCACCGCCACCCACCTACCTGTCTTTAACTGTAGACATCATAGTATCCCCGTGGACCTTAACAGCAACATCATTTAGGGTCCTAGGCTAACAGATCTTCTGCCACGTGCTACCTCCTCTCTAAAACCTTCATTCATCTTTGTACCTGGAAGTCATGTTCATTGTTTCCCTATCTGTCAGTAGAAAACACCTGCAATGTCATGATTTATAAAAACGTATTTTGGTCATGCACATGAGCAGTATTTATTTTTCATACATATTTGGTCTTCATCCATGGTTCCTGGCTCACAGCTCCCAAAACCCTAGGCAGGCATTTCCTGAGCGATAGGAGCATCTTTTGTTAGAATATTGGCTCTCCTGTCCTCAGTTCCTGAAATCCCTTCAGAGCCAGGAAGGTGTAATGGGTATCTTGTTATTCATAACAAGCTCCTTTCCACCACAATGGGGTTTATGTTAATAAAGTGAGTTTTGGAAAACACCTGAGGAAGGGGGCTGGTTGCTAGGGGAACCAACCTTGAATAAAGGGTTGGAACTTTCAGTTCCACCCCTTGATTTCCAGGGCGGGGGGGGGGGGGGGGCGGGGGGGGGCGGGAGGGATGCTAGAGGTTGAACCAATTACCAATGGTCAATGATTTAATCAATCATGTCTATGTAATGAAGCCTCCGTAAAACCCAAAAGGATGGCGCTCAGAGAGCTTCCGGGATGGAGAACACTTGCAAATGTGGGGAAAGTGGCCGGCCTGGAGAGCCACGGAGGGGACACGCCCTGTCCCTAGCTCTTCCTTGCCCTATGCAGCTCTTCTCTTTGGCTGTTTCTGAGTTACATCCGGTGATCCAGTAAGTCAAATGTTTCTCTGGTTTCTGCGTTCTGTGAGCCAATCTAGCAAATTAATAGAACCCAAGGAGAGGGGTGTGGGAATCTGATTTATAGCCAGTTATCAGAAGCACAGGTGACAGCTTGGACTAGCACTTGGCCTCAGAAATCGGGGGGGTGCAGTTTTATAGCATTGAGCCTTTAATCTATAGAAGCTGGTGCTGCGTCTGGGTAGATAGTGTGAGAATTGAGTTGAATTGTAGGAGACCCAGCTGGTGTCCAAGGTTGGCTTGCTGGTGTGGGGAACCTAAAACCCCCCTCCATTGAAATTGGGTCCCAGAACCCAAATAACATCAAAATCTTAATTGAAACACTGAGGATTACTCCCAGCCTCTACCTCTGTTCTTTTACGTGTGTTAATAATCAGTATGTTTGTTTTTCCGAGTCCGAATCAAATCTTAAAATCTGGAAGTGATTGCTTTTCCTCCCTGTGCCTAAGCAAGGCCTCTGCTCTGCCCTCAGTTTAAAATTTTCATTACACCTTTCTGGGGGCTGCAGAAATTCTATGTAAAAGGGATCCAACTGTGACCATCTCAGACGATGTGAAATGTGTAGGTGATAGGAGAGCATCAGGACACTTGTCTTGAAGATGAATGTATATCTCACACACAACTAAGAAAAGTCAATGGACATTATTTAAAAAACATTGTGGGTGGTGAGGCTGAGGTCTCGGTGTCATCCCTTGGTTCTGCTACTGACTTGCTTATGTTTGGACTAACCTCTTTGCAGGTATAATTTTTCGTGGTCTTTGGAGAGTAAGGTTCTGCAGGGTTCCTTTGGGATTTACCAAAAGAAAGGGAAAGGTAAAAAGAAAGAGAGTAGATCGTGAACCCTTCTTGTTGGTCGTCTAGCGAATCCTTCAATAGGTAGTAGAAAAAAGAAACTTCCCTTTGATATTTAAATGACTATTTATTTTGTAAAGAAAGTATAATAGTAAATAACATTTTGTTGTTCTACCACGTAGGTTCTTGGGGTAATAAGCTTGAATGAGACTTTTAGTTGGCAAACTGGATAGTCATTACAGTTCATCTCAGGAAATAATACTTTGGTTATGTTTTTCCACCCCTTACAAAATTTCTGCCTAAGTCGGGGGTCAGCAGAGTGGCCTACTGGCCACATCAAGCCCTCCACTTGTTTTTGTAAATAAAGTTTTAGTGGAACTCAGTCCAGCCCATTCATTGACATGTTGTCTTTGGCTGCTTTCTCACTATGTAGTGACAGTATTGAGCACTCATGAGAGAGGTCATATGGTCTGCAAGGCGAAATATTTACTCTCCCGACATTTACAGAAAACGTTTGCTGACCCAAAACATGTTGCTACTTGAATTAATTTTATACATTTATTTTTCCATTTAGTTGTCCGCTAATACAGTGACTCAATCACAGGGCAAATTTTAGTAAGGTTGTATTTAACCTGACGCTGAATTTTGTATTTAGATAGCGTAAAGGTATCTGGAGAAATCAAGATACCTCTTCATTTTGGTTCTTGTCTGACTGGACCTGAGAAATAAGCTCTCTAAAAAAGGAATTTAGTCTTTAGGGCTCATTCACATCCTTAATTTTTTAAAAAACATTTCAAAAGAATTAATGAGACCAAAATAAGAGGTCAAGACAAGAAGCTAGGAACTTATGAGATGAACTCTTTAGAAAAAGCAATTATTAATAACATCCTATTAATGTGCAATGATATTTGGTTAAAAGAAATTTGTGGAGAGATTTCCACTGACTTTCCAGAATGGCTGCAGTCGTGGGAGTCCTTGCCCGTAAGGACAGAATATTTGGTCACGTACTGACAATGCGGACTGTGATCATAGGAAGCGCCACACGGGCCACACTTGCTGGGAAGGAGAGGCTAGCGCCTGTGAACTGTACTCACAGAAGGACAGAAATCTTTCTAGTCGAAGAATACAGAGTTGTCTGAGACTGTAGTTATAGGAGTCCATAGAATTCATAGTCAGGGTTAGTAGATCTCTGGAATTTGTTTTTCTCCCCTCCCAGCATAACCCGCCCTCTCCTCCTACTGGGAGTAGAGGAAGTAAGTCTCCTCTAAACGTAGGAAAATGGTAGAGTCCACTTTAATTAAAGGCTTTTTAGGGTCATAATCATGACTGTCAGAATTTCAAGAAATAAGAAACCTAAGAGATGAGCTAGACCAGAGATTTTTAAAAAAATATTTTATTAATTTGAGACACATACATGAATGGGGGGGGCGGCGAAGGGGGCAGAGGGACAAGCAGACTCCCCACTGAGTGGGCAGCTGGATCCGGGGTTCGATCCTAGGACCCGAGATCATGACCTGACCCTAAGTCGGACGCTTAACCAACTGAGCCACCCAGGTACCCCCTAGACCAGAGATTTTGAACTCTGCTCCTGGGTCTATGGTTCTGTGGCTTCTCTGGGGCCCTCGCAGCTGGAGGTCCTGGGGGTGGTTCAGTGTCGCTCCCTCTCCTTCCGGCTGAAACAGCTATGCTTCTGTTTTCTGTGTACTGCCTTGCACATAAGATTTGCTATATGAACAGTTTTTAGTAAAATGATTTGAAATCATAGATCCTAGGGCAGCTCTTCAAATTTTTCTGATGAAGGACCTGCAGCGGTCACAACGTGGGTGAGTTCACCTGGCTCATACCGAGAATTAGCCTAGAGCGGCACTTAGCATCTAGCTCTTTTGTGCTCAATCAAGGGCTTTTATCTATGATTCTATAACGAGGAGGAGCTCACTCTCCTGCCTTAATCCACTGAGACAAAGGGTAAGCCTTTGTATTTTTAATACCCTTACTTAAGAGTATTAAAACAATAGTTTAGTATTTGTCAGCTATTGTGACTTTTGTCATCACACTATAACAGTAGTTCTCAAGTTTTTGTATGCATAATAATCACCTGGGGAACTCAGTATAAAAAAAAAAAACAGTTTCCCATTGATCCTTCTTAGAAATTCTGCTGTGGAATATCTGGATTTTAATCAGACACCCCGATGCTTCTGATACAATGGTCCATGCACCATTGTTTACAAAATACTGTCGTAAGGCTTTATCGCTGCATCTTTAAGGCCACCAGTACTAGTATTCCTTGGTACCACGCCGTCTATGGGGGCGAACTGTGACCAAGTAGATGACGTTAGACTGGGAGGCTGTGCAGCAATAAGGGGCCAACCCCATCATTGGCATTCTACTGGGATGGCGTCTGTCATGCAACTCGGTCATCAAAAACGTGTCGTGTCAGAAGTGGCCACGGAAGGGGAAGAGAGATGTAAAATCATGTTCCATAAATTTGTTGTTGAACTCTAACAAACATACAGAGAGAAGCACCATCATGAGTGTGCAGCTGAAGGGATTTTTATAACAGAGCACACTTTAACCAGCCAGATCAAGAAGCAGAGCTTAAAACAAACCTTTTGTTCCGTTTCCAGTCTTTTATCCACCCCCGTCCCCAGTAAGTGTACCTAACACATAAGGTTGGTTTTTTTTAAGATTTTATTTGGTTTTTTAAGTAATGTCTACACCCGATGTGGGGCTCAACCCACAACCCCGAGATCAAGAGTCTCCACTGACTGAGCCAGCCAGACCCCCCCAACATAGAGGATTTTTCTGAGTTCAGGTTTAGAAATAGCTTTTTAAAAAATTTATTTTTATTTTTTTAAAGATTTTATTTATTTATTTGACAGAAAGAGAGACCGCCAGCGAGAGAGGGAACACAAGCAGGGGCAGTGGGAGAGGAAGAAGCAGGCTCCCAGCGGAGCAGTGAGCCCGATGCGGGGCTTGATCCTAGAACCCTGGGATCACGACCTGAGCCGAAGGCAGATGCTTAACTACTGAGCCACCCAGGTGCCCCAGCTTTTTTTTTTTTTTTTTTTTTTTTAAAGATTCCATTTATTTGACAGCAAGAGAATGGACAAGCAGGGGGAGCAGCAGAGGCAGAGGGAGAAGCAGGCTCCCCAGTGAGCAGAGAACCAGACGTGGGGCTTGATCCCAGGACCCCAGGATCATGACCTGAGCAGAAGGAAGAGGCTTAACTGATGGAGCCACCCAGGCGCCCCAGGTTTAGAAGTAGCTTAAATCTCTTTCTACCACATGCCATTGGTCAGAACAATGGCATGTGGACCTCAGCCTAACTGCAAAGGGTACTGGGAAATGTGTCCTTTGTTTCTAGGAAGTGAATCAGTGTGGTTAACATAATATTTTCTCCATTATAGTTAAGTTTATAATCTAGAATATAATCTCATGGCCCAAATAATGATACTTTCTATGCTTATCTATGGGTGTGGCAGATTAAATAAAAGCTTGCTTGCTTTCCTTCTTTCTTTCTTATTTCAAGATTTTATTTATTTAATTTTTTTTCAAGACTTTATTTGAGAGAGAGAGAGGATAAGCAGGGGGAGGGGGAGAGGGTGAGGGAGAAGAAGAAGCAGACTCCCACTGAGCAGGGAGCATGTCGCAGTGCTTGATCCCAGGACCCCAGGATCATGACCTGAGCCAAAGGCAGGTGCCGCTAAAGATTTTATTTTTAAGTAATCTCTGTACCCAGGATCAAGTGTCACATGCTCCACTGACTGAGCCGGACAGGCGCCCCCAAAGCTTACATACTTTCTAACTTAGTTCTTCGTTTTTCTTTATCTTTTAATTTTCTTTAAAATTAAATTCATTCCCAAATAGATATGTATTTATGTTAATGGTTACTTGAATACTGTTAGATGGAGTTGTGGATGGCTGGTAATTTAGAGAAGGTAAAATGATGTGAACTTCTAGGGACAACTCAATTCGTCAAACATGTCCCAAATAGCATATTAATTTCATGGGAATGAACATTAGTCCTGATGGGTTCTGGGCTCCTGAAGAATGTCCAGGTATACACTTGTTGTGTCTTTAAATCACCAGATCAATTTCTCTACTTCGCTTGCTTTCTTACCCATATCTCTTTGACGTTTGAAATTGGTAGTTGTCTTTCTAATCTTTGTGAAACCCTTAAGCTTACTCATTAAACACTTGGTGGTCAGCTGTGTTGTTTCACATACAAGTGATTTGTTCCTTTTTATTGCTTAGTAGTATTCTGTTGTAGGGATGTACTGCATTTTGTTGATTCACCAGATACTGGACAATTGAATTGTTTTCAGTGGTTACCAATATGAATAAAGTGACTATGTACCCGGGCATAGAAGTCTTTGTATGGACTAGAATTCACAACCCTGAGATCAAGAGTCGCATACTCCACCGACTGAGCCAGTCAGGTGCCGTTGTCTACAAATGTGGGCTCCCCCCAAAATTTAATAGCCTACTGTTGACCAGAAGACTTACCAATAACATAAAAAGCCAATTAACACTATTTTGTATGTTATATGTATTATATACTGTATTCTTAAAATAAGCTAGAGAGAAGAAAATGTTATTAAAATCATAAGGAAGAGAAAATAGATTTACAATACTGTATTTACTAAAAAAAATGCATGTATAAGTGGATCCGCGCAGTTCAAGCCCGTGTTGTGTAAGGGTCATCTGTGTACCCTGTTTCTCCACCATCCTAACAGCAGTGTAATTTCCTTTCTTGTATTTCCTTCTGATCTTTATCCAAAAGTCTCTGTTGGTAAGTGGGGGACTGCAAATGCCTTTTGTGATTTAGTTTGGCTCTGATATTGTGTTCTTAAGTTCAGCCTTTCAGTGTGCTCCTCTGTTCAGATAGCTTTTATTTTTCTTACTTGGAATTACTTTCCTAGGATGAATATCTCTGAATAGTATTACTGGCATAAAAGGCATAAGTTTTTAAATTCATTTTAATATGAATTAGTTCTTTGTTTTCTAAATTTGTACCAGTTAGGAAATGTCCGTTTCCAATCTGTCTAGGCCCTGCTGTACCAAAGATAGTTTTTGAATAAACCATCCTCTCTGTACATCTTGAGAAAGCAGCTGTGCCAGTTTGCAAGCCTCTAACGGTAACAGTAATAGCTTCTTTCTTAAAGATCCTATGTAAGAAACAAACAATATGCTAAGTCAGAATTCTAGTGCTAAATAAAATCCCCACGACAGATTAAGATTTGAAGTATGGAAAGAAAGGAAATGAGTTTAGAAAGATAAATCTGTTTGTGCACTGAGTAAGGATAGTATTTTATGCAATAAAGCCTCCTTAAGTAAACATTTGATGGAAGGAATAAAATCTTACTTGGCACATAAATCTTTTTTATTAACAGCAAGGTTGTGTGTATAAGTGAGCACTAATGTACCCAAGGGAAGAAGAAATAGAAGGAGCGATTATGGCAAATAAGATGAGGGCAGAACTGTTTCACTCTTCGTCATAAATTGGTCCAAAATTGTTTAACCAAAACCAAGGAAGGATAGATGGCCATCCTGCTGGCGCTTTACGTAACAGTGAAGCTAATATTTAATCAATAGCAACTTCCTCTAAGGGCTCTGCCTGCTCTAAAATCCTGATGTAATTCAGGTCTGAATGGAAAGGCTTTCCTGCCCTTCTGCCTTTTGATTTCCATAGCTTAACTGAAAATGGAACAACAACAAAAATAACTCAGATGTAGCTTTCTGATGGCAGAGCTACTTCTTTTATACAGAGCTAGCAGCATTTCAATGTGTGGAATTCTCTGGAGTAGTGTTACCTGAAGACGTTTGGACAAGGAAGAGCCTTGCTCTCTTGCTCGGAATGAGTGCTGTAGCAACCTGTAGCATTTCACAAGCAGGCTCCCTTTTACGGGTGTGGACAGTGAGGGAGAATATAATGATGTAAGCGAGAGGAATGGCAAATGAAGATGAAACCTGGCTGGGCCGAAGTGCTGGGCTGTCCTTGGGTTCAGTGCATGTGGGGTGGTGGGCCCCTCTCATTACCTATGGCATCAGCCAGCCTGGTTTGGAATGGTAGTAACTACCGCCTAGAGATGTTGTCAGCATTAAATGAAAAGATCGCTGTCTGGCATAAGAACTCAGCAAGTTTCAAGTATATGCTAGTGTTGCATTTTTGTTTTGTTGTGTTGTTTAGTCGTAGGAAACTGAGGACCGCCGGTGGGTTGGAGGGAGACTCATCGCAAGAACAAATAGCTCAATGTCAAAGTCTCAGTCATCCGGACGAGGGGTACTTGAGTAAAGTGGTGAATTTCACTTGGATTTTTTTCTAGTTCCAAAATCTGCATTTATTATTTTTTTAAGATTTATTTATTTATTTTAGAGAGAGAGAGAAAGAGAGAGTGTGCACAAGCTGAAGGAGGGGCAAAGGGAGAGGGAGAGAAGCAGACTCCTCATTGAGTGTGGAGCCCCACATAGGGCTCCATCCCATGACCCAAGCCGAAACCATGAGACAGATGTTCAACCGATTGAGCACCCAGGCGCTCGCAAAATCTGCTTTTAGATCTTAATTCCAGACAAAATGTTACTAAATATAAATGTCAAGATCTATGCGGAGTCAGAGATTTTTTTTTTAAGGATGTGAGCATTTTTTTTTTAAGTTTATATTTTTTAGTAATTGCTGTACCCGGTGTGGGGTTCGAACTCAAGACCTTGAGATCAAGAGTCACATGCTCTTCGACTGAGCCAGACAGGTGCCTCCTCACCCCCGCCCCCCATCGTGTCCTGGGTCAGAGATCTTCTTTCCTTAACTTGCAAGCTAAGAAGGTAGCCTGCTACAATTTCATGGATGCTGACAGAAGGAAGACCCAACACCCCTGTCACAGACAAGAGACAGCGTATTGCTCACAGCCAAGCAGTAGCCAGAGTATCAGCATTTGTGTCTGTTCTGAGTGCCAGTTCCGATAGGGCAACACCAAGAGGAGCAGGTGGGTGTAGGGCATGCAGTGGTTTCCATTGCAGGAAAGGAGCCCTGAGCTTAGAGAATCCAAATCTCTTAGAGTGGAAATAATCGTGTATACCCTTTGCTCCAAAGGCTGGAATGATCTCTGTCTTTCCAGGCTGCAAGCATACCTGCTCTCCGCTTGGAAGGGAAGGAGGGAAGCACTAGATCTTTGAAGTCTGTTCCCTATATGGACATCTTTGAAAAATGAGTCCTGAACAGAAGGCAGTCAGGGCCTCCGCTGGAAGGATGTGTAGAAATGGGGGCGGTCCGTGGAAAGTTGCTTTCTGACAGTAAAATTTGAAAGCTGTGTTTATATTGGAAGATAGGAAAGGGTGCAAAGAAACATTGCTTTGATGTCATATGTGACAAAATGCAACATAGAGTAAAGCACACATGGCATCTCAAGGACTGTGTTATCGGTGTTTGATGGTACCTGTCCCTTGGTGATTCTGGAGGTGGTGGTACTTGGCATCAGGGGTACCTGGTGGTTCATCAGTGGAGCCCCATGGGAAGCAGCTCCCTCATGGCCTTGGAAGGCCCTGAGGAGGGATCTCTACACAAATGTGCCCCCAAGAGAGGAGTACATGGGAGAATTCACAAGGGCAAACAGGAGTTCCTCAAGAGCCTTTAGACACTTGTTGAGGGGTCCCAGAAGCAGTGGGAGGCAGTTCTATAAGGAACTGTGGGCTCCCCAGCAGTTGGGGGAAATGAAATTCAGCAGAACACAGGTTGGATGGAGAAGGGCATCTGCTACTCCCGATTTAAAAGACTATTTCTATGGTGTGTTGATGTGTGTGTAGAAATGTTAATTTGTAAGAAAAAAATTAACAGTAATGATGAAGTGACACAGTCAAATTGATTTACCCGTGTCCACTGGTTTTCTGATTAGTTTCTGGTCCAGATTTTATCAATGATGTGTAACTGTCAAGTGTCTGTTTCAGTGCTCCCAAAGTATATTTTAGGGTACCCCAGGATATTCCTCCAATTACACTACAGAAGAAAACCTTTGGCCAAATACATTCTTTTTAAAAGATTTTACTTATTTATTTGACAGAGAAAGAGCACAAGCAGTGGAAGTGGCAGGCAGATAGAGAAGCAGGCTCCCCGCTGAGCAGGGAGCCTGACACAGGACTTGATCCCAGGATGCTGGGATCATGACCTGAGCTGAAGGCAGCCGCTTAACCACTGAGCCACCCAGGTGTCCCTGGCCAAATACATTTTGAAAATGCTGAGTATCATACCCTTCCCTCTTGGGGATTTATACTTCACAAAAACATATTAAAAACTCTAAGTTATCGTGCCTTTAAGGATGCTCTTGAACTTTGTTTAAACCGACTTTTGCTAAATTCACCTGATCCCAGAATCCTCTTTTTGCATAACATTCACGAAAATCTCATGGCACCAATGTTTGGGAGAGCACATTGCAGAAACTGCTTTATAGTAACATGACAGCACTGTCACAGTTGAAGTAGTAATAAATAATAAAGGAAACTTTCAGGTTATTTAAGAGCTTTTCAGCAATACCTGTTATATTTGTTGCTTGTATCTAACTAAGGTCAGTTACAAACTTAAACTCTTTCAGTCCTGGCGCTGCATTGTAGTCCTCGCTAGTGAGAAGCTCTAATCCACCAGACATGATCTGGAATTTCTGATAGTGACATGAGAAGTTCATCCGAGCTTTTAAGAAGCCACAGTTACCACATTGAGTTGATAGGATTCTGGTGAAAGGCAAACATGGTTGGCCTTTCATAGAGCTTGAGCGGCCTTATTGGGGTACATTCCCATTTTTACAACAGCTTTATAGAATTCACAGTCATTTGTGAATTCCTTGACTGTGTGGGACGCAAGGTTGGTCACCATTGGATAAGACTGTCTTTTTTCTTGGGTCTGTGTCAGGTTTTTATTACATTGTCTTTGTTGCCAGGTAAAATATTAAGAATGTAGTGAAGACTTGGAGAGTAGCCTTGGTTTTCATGTTTAGAAAGCTGGATCAATTGGTGGATTTATTGGGTGTTTTTCATTATGTTTAGTGGAAGATAAATTAGTTTTTTATCTTGTTTGCATAAATCATCTATCAAATTTTATGCATGACAGCTGCTCCTTTTGAAGTTATCTCTTAAATAGGAAGTGAGATAAGACCAAGCTTGTGGAATTGGTAGGAGGTATTCTGGCAGGAGCTATCACATAATCACATGGGATATTGTGATTAATGTCACAGTGGCTAAAATTGTGATGTGGATGTTTTTTCCCCAGTTAACATATTTCCCTTTTCTGTTTTATCATGCATTCAAGTCAGGGAGATAGGGAGGTTTCTGTTTCAATCTTGGGGCCACCGTAGAAATTTACTTAATATTTATGAGCCTCAGGTTCTAGAAGACTCATTTGGGTGAACTTTAAAAAATATATAGATTTCTTAGCCCTACCCAGATTTGCTAGATAAGAAGCTCCTAGTCTAGGGGGAGGAATGTGATTCTGTGTGCTTTGAAAGTTCCTGGAGCCTAAGTGAGTCTTCCGTGCAGCTAGGCTTTTCACCAGCGTTGGGAGCCAACAGATGAGATTAAAAACCCTAGTACTTTACACCTTATGAGTCTGTTAATTCTGGTTTCTAGTTCTTGAGTAAAGCACTGATTAACTGGCATGAATGTCTGTGTCATGGCCATTCTGAGGACAAACGTTGGTGTGCTCTATTGGTTATTTCTATAGCACCTTCCTACTCAACATGAGTTCTTTTTTTTTTTTTTTTAACTTTTTTTTTTTTAAAGATTTTATTTATTTATTCGACAGAGATAGAGACAGCTAGCGAGAGAGGGAACACAAGCAGGGGGAGTGGGAGAGGAAGAAGCAGGCTCATAGCAGAGGAGCCTGATGTGGGGCTCGATCCCAGAACGCCGGGATCACGCCCTGAGCCGAAGGCAGACGCTTAACCGCTGTGCCACCCAGGCGCCCCTCAACATGAGTTCTTGAGTGTTGTGAGATGACCATCCAATCCAGGGCATTTCTGAGAGTGAAAGGGCAACAGACATAAACCAGAATTGTCCTGAGCAAACAAAGATGTATGGTCAGTCATATAGACCTAGCCTAACTCGAAGGAGAGAGAATAAGGAGAGGAAAACCCATTGAAGAAGGTCACATGGAGTAGATCTGCCATTTCTTTTTCTGCTTCTGTCTCCATTCTGATACTTTATTTGGTACCCAAGGGAACATAGGGAGATTAGATTGGCAAACACCACTGTTGGGTGGGATTGGGGCAGGGAGGGAACAATGTTGGAATGATCTATGAACTAGATTATGTTGAGCTGTGCAGCCTTTGAATTAAATCCAGACATATCAACTCAGTCAACCACAAGAGGGAGTAAATATTTATGTTCACCCACCATATAATCAGGGATGAGCTGGGCTCTGGGACGCCAGAATAAAAGATTCCTTGCCTTCATGGAACTAACAGTATAGTCAGAAGTGTAAGTGAGTGCACAGGCCATTCAAATACTGTGTGAAGTTAAGTCCAGGTTTCCTTCGGAAAGAAGATTGCAATTTCAACTGTTGCAGGGAGTCCATGTAAACCCAGAAATAATATTCAACAGGACCCTAGCCACTACCAGGAACCTCACCAAAATTCTCCATTGTTTCCCAGTCTCTCCTATTTCTTTTACTTTCATTGGCCCATTTTTACTTTCTGAATGTGGTTGTTTTTTTTTTTTTAATTATCCAGATGTTCTTTGAGAATTGTAAAAGAACAAAAACATTTTTTGCAAGCTGCCTTTTTTTAAATAAATGATTTGCTTTTGATTACAAATACTGTGTAAGACGATGCCTTCTTCTGCAAAACCAATAAATACAAGGACAAATTTTATTTTATTTTTTAAAGATTTTTATTTATTTCGAGAGAGAGAGAGAGAGAGAGAGCAAAGTAGGGGGAGCATCAAGCAGAGGGAGAAGCAGGCTCCCTGCTGAGCAAGGAGCCCGATGCAGGACTCAATCCCAGGATGCTGGGATCATGATCTGAGCTGAATGCTTAACCTATTGAGCCACCCAGGCGTACGAAGAACAAATTTTAAACATGTGATTTGTCCAAGATATTTGGAAGAAAAAAAACACACCAGATTTTTTTTTTCTGGTATTAAAAAAAATATATCAGTATTCCCTAACCTTTCAAAGAATATGTTAAAAGGTATGACTCAACTGGAGAAAGAGAGAGAGAGACAGACAGAGACCATCTTACAGCTGCTTTAAATAGCTTCTGATAATTCTTCTGCTGTTACCTTTCCCTTCTGGAACTCATATCTTCTCAAAAGTGTTGAATGTATTTTTTTCTTTTCTTCTTTTTCTTTTTTTTCTTTTTAAAAATTTTTTTCTTTTTTCTTTTTTTTTGATTTTTTCTTGTTTCTTTTTAAATTTTTTGTTTTCTTTTTTCTTTTTAAAATTTTTTTCTTTTTTGTTTCTCCTTTTTTCTTTTTTAATTTTTTTCTTTTTTAAATTTTTTTTTTTGTTTTTCCTTTTTATAATTTTTTTCTTTTTAAAATATTTTTTCCTTTTTAAATCTTTTTGTTTTTTTGTTTTTCCTTTTTTCTTTTTTAAATTTTTTTGTTTTTTAAATTTTTTTCTTTTTTGTTTTTTTAATTTTTTTTCTTTTTTCTTTTTTGTTTTTTTAAATTTTTTCCTTTTTTTGTGTTGTTTTTTGTTTTTAAATTTTTTTCTTTTTTTCCTTTTTTGTTTTTTTTCAACTTTTTTCTTTTTCTTTTTTTGGTTTTTTGTTTTTTTAATTTTTTTTCTTTTTTTCTTTTTATTTCGTTTTTTAGTTTGTTTTTTTCTTTTTTTCTTTCTTTTTTTCTCCGATGCAGATGGTGATTTTATTAAAACACAGGGGTAGGACCTGCGGGTAGAAAGAGCTGCTGCCTAGAATATTTCTAATGAACTGATTAATGGGGGAAAAGGAAATATTTATTGAACACCTATGTATAAGCTTTACCATAAACAACTATGCATATCAGAAAGACACTAACTTTAAAAAGGCACCCAAAAAAAGTGAGGAAAAACCTGAATTATGGAAAAGAAAGTAAAATTTAACAAATTTTACTAGAAAGACTAGAAAAAAAATTAGCAAACACACACACATAAAATATACACACACAGGAACACTATGTATTGACCCACAAAGGGGAAAAGCAGTGGTTCAAGACCACTCAACATAGCTTGTTGGTTAAAGGCACAAACAAACAAACCAGACACACAAACACACACACACAAAACAGTTTATTTGAACAGTACACTCAATCTGCAACACAAATTCAGAATTATTTAACAATGCTTTCTTTCTTAATACAAGAGATGCCCATGTTGGGTGTACATATCTATATCTATTTTAAATGGTTTACTGTTGACTTATTTTAAAATATACTAGTGTTACTATATGCAACTGTTTCCTGTATTTAACAGCCTTTTCTTTTATTTACCTCATGTGTCTAGACCTATCAAAAGTTTGAGGTTGACAGGCAAAATGGGTTGCTTATTCTCTGTGAAATTGACTGCAGTGGTTTTAAACTCTGGCCAGAAAATGTTGGCTTGCCATTTCAACACATGGAAATAGTTACATTGATGCCCAGGTTGCCATTTTCTGCAAAAAGCTGTGCAACGCTGTTATCGAAGACTAGGCAATCATTGTTCATAATGGCTGTGGTGATTCCCTCGTGAATGGAGCGTGGAGTCGCTTCCCAAGTCAGCCGCCGCCTGTGACCATTTAGCTCAAGACGATAGGCGAAGTTTTCAGCTTGCTTGTGTGTTCCTATCAGCTGGACAATTGCGAAGAACTGCTGGTGACCGTTGTACTTTTCTTGTTTCTCCAAGACTAACATGAAGTGAACTCCAAAACAGGACTGCGTCATCACCCAGTCCACGGCGCCAGGGAGATCAATGTCGGTAGCCAGGAAAACGATATCCTCTCCCTGCAGGGTCGTAATGGATTCATGCTGATGCATCAGATGGGGCATCACAGCTTCCAGAGAGCCTTGCCATTTACAGAAAGCGCCAGGGCACGGGCACACATAAGGCCGAAGGTCACACATCTCCTCGTGGTCTGCTTTCTCGGTGTGTGGCAAAGTTATTTCACATCCAGAAGCGGCGTATTTACATGGAAAAAGTACGGAATTGGCCACTTTCTCCATAGCCAGGTTGCGAATGGATCCCAGAGGCCCCCGGCAGGTCGGACAACAAGTGAGCTTCGGGCGACAGGTGGTACAAACAAGATGGCCACTGTGACACTGAAGAATGGGTGGTAACACATAATCAAAGCAGACTGGACACTCAAAAAGACTTGCCAGGTCGCTGTTGCATGCGGTTGTGCCGGCCAGGATAGGCGCCCTCTGGGATGGTGTACACGCCGAGGTTCCAGGAGGTAATGCGGTTGAAGTCTGGCGGCTCATTTCTGTAGGCGGAGAGCACGGCTCAGACCGCCGTTGTCGCTCAAACGCGCTCCGTCGTCGCTGTCGCTAACCCCTGCCACCGCCTCTTCCCTGAGCCGGCACCGGCACCGACGGGACTCCCTGGGCCGCCACCGACGGGACTCCCTGGGCCGCCACCGACGGGACTCCCTGGGCCGCCGCCGCCGCCGCCGCCGCCGCCGCTGCCGCCGCCGCCGCCTCTCGAGTGTGCCCCTCAACGGTCGCCTCTGACGCTCGAGAGCTCGCCTTTCAACGGTCGCCTCTGACGCTCGAGAGCGCGCCTTTCAACGGTCGCCTCTGACGCTCGAGAGCGCGCCTTTCAACGGTCGCCTCTGACGCTCGAGAGCGCGCCTTTCAACGGTCGCCTCCGTCGCTCGAGAGCGCGCCTTTCAACGGTCGCCTCTGACGCTCGAGAGCGCGCCTTTCAACGGTCGCCTCCGTCGCTCGAGAGCGCGCCTTTCAACGGTCATCTCCCAAGCTCGAGAGCGCGCCTCGCAATGGCTGCCCCTGATGCCCGAGAGCGCGCTCTGCGGCGGTGGCGGCCGCGCGCTGCCGCCCTCGTTTTGCGCGTTCTCGGCCCGCCTCGCGCCCGGGTAAAGAGCCCACACTGCCCAGGCAGCCCTGAGAAGGCAGGGCCCCGCGCGCCGGCAGCCCGGAAGGGGCGGGGCTGTGAATATGTTTCATAGTCGTAAATTCTGTATAGCCTTCTTACCCAGTACTAAAGATACAAATGCTTCAAGCTCTGAATTCTCCTGCGCTATCTCTTGTTCCTGTTCACTAATCTAATTTTCTTTTTTTAAAGAATATTTACTTACTTAATCTCTACCCCCAACGTGGGGCTTGAACTCACAACCCCAAGATCAAGAGTCGCATGCTCCACTGACTGAGCCAGCCAGGCAACCACAAATCCAGTTTTCTGAGGACATTAATGCATGGTAAGGACTGTAAAATAACTGATATGAGGAGGGGCACCTGGCTGGCTCAGTGGGAAGGGCATGCCACTCTTAACCTCGGGGTGGGTTTGAGCCCCACGTTGGGGGTAGAGATTACTTAAATAAAACTTCAAAAAATAAAATAAAATAAAATAATTGATATGAGGGTGTGACCCTCCTAGGGACTACTTTTAATTCAAAAGTAAGATACCTTAACCCAAATGATTCTCAAAATGGTATATTTGTAAGGTTTTCAGATTTAACAAATAAAAATACAAAAGATGCTCTGTTAAATTTCCTTCTGCATAATCCACTGGGAAATGAAATACTTGGTTAATTTATTTCTTAGCTGGCTCCTGCACATATGTGCTTCCCTTATTTAAGTTTATAAATGGTCCCATGGGTTTCAGCAAAAGAACCAGTATGAGCAAGAATGGGCTGGTAGACTGCGTGGCCAGCTGAGCTATGCAGAGGGCTACTTATAACATTAGGGCTGAATGTGGGGGTGTGTGTGTGCATGTAAAGAGACAAAGAGAGTGAGCACCATGCTAAAGATAGATTGCTGTGTTGGCATTTTACAATATAAAACTTACATTAGAACCTTTGAGTGAAGATTAATTACAACATGAGCCAAAGTCAATTCTGAAGGCGAGAAATGACCCCGTGTTCGAGACAAGTTATGTAGCAGGTTGTTGAGCGTTTGCTCTGGCTTGAGCAGAGAGGTGCATAAATACCACTGAGAGATGATTCTACTCAGCAACACGCTTGGTTTTCCTCCTAATGCACTTTTTGGCGACTCTGATTTGCAGCCTCCTGGAATGTTGCCAGCCATCTCCAGGGGTGTTAAGAAATATCCAAACCAAAATTAAAATGAATTCGCTTTCATTTAAAATGCAATTATATATGTATATAACACTTTTAGGAGCAGTGGGATTGGGTGTTAGAAAACCAGACCAAGCAATGGAGTAGCAATTACAAAGTTGGGAAAAAAAACAAAACAAAACACAAAACATGCTAACAACTTGCTAATGGATGGGACACTGCTCGGGGAAGAGCTAGAAACCAGGAATAAAAACCAGCCTCTCCATTTAGTTTTAATCAAACTCCTGAGAATGCATCACTATTCCTGTTTGAAATGCCATCTGCAGAATGACTTGCCCTGGTGTTCTCTGATTTTGATTATTTGCTTGTGATTCACTCATTCATTCTTCCTTTGTGTGCTCTGTGCTAAACACTAGGCTTAATAACACATAGGATGGGTTTGAATGGGTTCTTCTAACATCCCCATAGTGCCATTCCACCTACAAACACTGTCCTCCCCTCCACTGGAAGCTGGGCAGAGGGTGCAGCGTTGGAGTGTGGAATGTAGTGAGCTCATCAGATGGTGACCGTTGAGAGCCCAAATGTGCTTGGTGCTACACATCCCGTTGGGGAAGATAAGGATGGTAATGGCTTTGAGAATGAAATAATATGTTCTGACTTGAAGGACAAATTAGGGTAAAGCAAGGAGAAATGAGAGGATGAAATGTTCTCTCCTTTTACAGACTAAATTTAATTGTAGTTAATAGCAGCTGACTTTCCCCATGCCTTTGCTGTGCGAAGAGAGGCCTTCCACCAAAATAGGGGCCAGGGTAACTGAAGGTTTTAGGTAATCTGGTTTTTGATTGACCATCAGAAAACTAAACTTTGTTTTTATTTAAAAAAATTTTTAATTGAGCAAAAACGTTTCCTTTATATAAACTATTAATAGATGCTAAATACAAAATGGATTTTAAAATGAAATCATAGGTTTATAGTTGTAATCATAAAGATAAGCACACAAATCAGAAGCTGTACAACAGGGGCTCCTGGGTGGCTCAGTCCGTTAAGTGTCTGACTCTTGATTTCCACCCAGGTCATGATCTCGGGGTCATGAGATCAAGCCCTGCGTCAGGCTCCAGGCTCATCATGGAGTCTGCTGGAGGTTCTCTCTTTCCCTCTGCCTCTCCCCTCTCTCTCTAAAAGAAATAAATAAAATCTTAAAAAAATTGTACAATATTGGGTGCCTGGGTGGCTCAGTTAAGCGTCTGCCTCCAGCTCAGGTCATGATCCCAGGGTCCTGGGATTGAGCCCCGCATGGGGCTCCCTGCTCAGTGTGGAGTCTGCTTCTCCCTCTTCCTCTATGCCTCCTCCCTGCTCTTGTGCTCGCTTGCTCTCTTTCTCTCTCTCACAAATAAATATTAAAAAAAAAAAAAAAACCTGGGGTGCCTGGGTGGCTCAGTCGGTTAAGTGTCTACCTTTTGCTTGGGGTCCTGGGATGGAGCCCCTCATTGGACTCCCTGCTCAGCGGGGGTCTGCTTCTCCCTCTCCTGTGTTTTCTCTCTCTCAAGTAAACAAATAAAATCTTTTTTTTTTCTGAAAGCATACAACCTTAACAGCAAATCCAAATACAAGCGAAGATAATCCTTTGAATTCTATGTTTCATCGAGCATCAAAAACCACCAATCTTTTAGTCCTTAAAAGTACATTATTCTGCATCCACATTCTCTGCATGTGATTGGATTCCTGGATTTTATTTTATTTCTCGTGTGACATTCTCCGCACCTATATTATTGGCTGCTGGCTTTGGGGGTTGAATATCCTTACGGGTGTCCGTTGATAGCCTCTTCAAATCCTAACCAGCCAAATCCCTACCCATGTAGCGGGGAGAAACTTCTCACTCTGGGCTTCTAAACAGATTCTGACTCTAGCTCTCTAAGACATTTTTTTAGATATTAAAATTCATGCTTTCTCTATACCAGAAAAAAGGGAAAAATTTTTGGCATGCATAACTAATGAGGTAATTAGTACTATTAAGCTGCATTAGAAGATTAAACCATCAGTAATTATGAAAGTAAGTATAAAGTAAAGGACAGTCTTTAGATTTCAGTGACATATTTTATATCTGGTATTCAGTATTGTACTTTTTATCCAGTATTGTATTTTATCTAGAGGCATTACTGAACACATATATTTGTAAATCAGATTAGAGTCATAGAAGGACCATGGCTCTTTGTCAGAAATAGACAAACAAGAGGAAAAACTATGGCATCAGTAAGTGCTACAAACTATGGCACTAAGAGTAGATGTGTGCATATTTTTTAAAAAATTATTTAAATTACTCAGTGAAGATATTTTTTGAATGTGGTTCAAGTCTGAAGAATGACACAACACACAACCATGTACCCGCAACTCATGTCCATATACTTATATAACCCTACTACAAAATGATATAGTGAAGTTTAAAAAAAATCAGAAGCAAGTAGAAATGAAAGAAATAGTTCAAAAGTAATTTTTCCATCTGAAAATTAGGCACCCAAAAAACCCCCCTTCACGGATATATCTTCTGTATTTTTCTATAAAAAATTACAATGGGAGTGCCTGGGTGGCTCAGTCGGTTAAGTGTCTGTTCTGCTCAGGTCATGATCTCAGGGTCCTGGGATCAAGTCCCGTGTCGGGCTCCCTGCTCAGTGGGGAGTCTGTTTCTCTCCCTCTCCCTCTTCCTCTGCTCTTCCTCCCTCTCTCTCAAATAAATAATTTTAAAAAATTACAATGAGAGATTTGCAATGAAAAAATTATTTCATTGGAATTGTTATTTTATATATGTATATATAATTTGTATATTATATAATTTACATATTATTTGAAATAATTTGTATATTATTTGAAATAATTTCATTGGAATAGTGCTTTAAATTTAAATCATGAATCCTGGGGTACCTGGCGGGCTGAGGTGGGGCATGGGACTCTTGGTCTTGGTTGTAGGTTTGAGTCCCACGTTGGGTGTAGAGATTACTTAAAAATAAAATCTTTAAAAAAAATCATGAATCCTAAGCATATATATATATATATATATACATATATATATTTTTTAAATATTTTTTAAATATTTATTTATTTATTTTTATTTTAGAGAGAGAGAGCTGCATGAGCGTGTGAGTGGGGAGGAGCAGAGGGAGAGAATCTCAAGTGGACTTTCCACAGAGTGTGGAGCCCTGACCCAGGGCTTGATCTCATGACCCTGAGATCATGAACTGAGCCAAGATCAGACCTGAGCCAAAATTAAGAGTCAGACACTTAACTGACTGAGCCACCCAGGCACCCCAGAGCAAATAGTTTTTAAGAAATGAGAAAAAGGAAAAGAAAGGAGAAGAAGCATTTCCAGTCATCTTCTTGGGCACTTTTTGAAGATTATTTTTTCCCGAAACGTGTTTGAGGCACTGCCGTTGTCTTGTGGATGTGTTTTTCTGTAAATGATTGGAATGTTTGACACACTGAAATCCACGTTTTTGCAGAACTTTTGGTTCTTACTGACTGGTAGTGCTGGAGCCTGAAATAACTCCCAAATTAAATATGTCCCAATCTGATCAGAAAGAATGCTTGACAATGAGCTCAGATATATACGTTAGAAATCTGAAGACCAATACCTTGTCATGGTCATGGCTTAGGAAATTTCATCCGTTTCTGTAAGTCTGGGGGTCCTAGCTTGTTGCAGTGTTGATGGATATCTGTTTCTCTTGGATATTAGAACAAGAATTGATCTATACCATTTGATTTCAGCTCGGAATTATTTTGCCCCCAGACCACACTTAGCCATTCCTGGAGACCTTTTGAGTTGTCACAACTGGCACAAGGGTATTGCTCCTGGCGTCTAGAAAGTAAAGGCCAGGGCTGCTACCACACACCCTACAATACACAGGGCAGCCCCACAACAAAGAATTACCTGGCCCCGAATGTGAACAGTGCCGAGGCTGACAAATCTCGATCTACACAAAAGAACAACAAGGGTTTATTTCCTAAAATGAATGTATATGTGGACATTTTATAGGCATTTTTTCTTCTAATAATAATAGACTGTTTGATAGAATAAAGTTATTTTTAGAAGTTTGTCTTTACATCTAAGAAATGTATTTTTGCATCATTTTTCCAACGTATAGATCAAAGTTTTCTAGCATATGTTCTGTTTTTCGTATTTGCTTTGCAGCTGTGTCAGAAAATAGATGATGCGGTGTGTTCAGACATGCTCCATTCATCCTGATCATAAATGAAATGTCTGCCAGAAAAGGATCATTTCATGCCGTATTTGATTTTGGCAATCAGTCTTGCTCTGTTTTAGGAGTGCTCTTAGCATTTGTACAAATATCTTCCTTATTTATGGGGAAGGAGATTTATGAAGACATTGCCAATTAAAATCTATTTCAGTTCTTGGTGCCAATATATTTTATGTACTTTTTGTATTATGTGAATTTCATACTTGATAAATTCCAAAAGAGAGGCTACATTTAGGTATTAACCTTGAGGATTTCTGGAAAATTTTCCATTAAAATATTTTCTACTACTGCTTTCTCCTTGATGTTTTTTACTTCCTCTGTTCTAGTTCTCAACAGTCCTCTTGGTTTTTGTTTATTTGTTTGTTTGTTTCTAAGAAGGCACCATGCTCAATGTGGGGCTTGAACTCATGACCCTGAGATTAAGAGTCACATGCTCTACTGACTGAGCTGGTCAGGCAACAGTCCTCTTGTTTGTTTGTTTTAATTGCCCTGAAATACTAACAATTATTTAATATCAGTTACACATTTAGTGTTCCAATTTTTTAATTGTTTCAAATACTTTTTCATAACTTGTTCATTTGAATGAGAATCCAAATAAGGTCTACCCATTATAGGTGATTGATATGCCTCTAAAGTTTCTTTTAATCTATTGGTTTCCCCATCTCTCTCTTTTTTTTTTCCTATAATGTATTTTTTTAAGAAATTGGGTCATTTATCCTGTAGAATTTCTACTCGTTCTGGAGTTTGCTGGTTCAATTCCATGGCAGGGCTTAACAAGTTTCTTTATTCTTTGTATTTCCTGTAAAATGATAGTTGAATCAAGACATCATTTACTCTTAAAATTAAAATCAAGATGGAAAAACCAGTCTCCTGTTTTTCAGATGTCTTTTTGAAAGTGTATTTTTGCAAAGGGGCAAATTTCCAGAAACTGGAGAGACAAGAAAGTATATCATTATGTATTTCCTAATATTTATGGTCCTTAGAATTTTCTTCTGAAATACCAATGGTATGAGAGGTGGGGCAACTACTTTTTTAAATCTAGTCTTAATTTAAGGTTACCACTGGGAATCAGTACAACAGGAGCTGGCAAACTATAGCGAGGGCAGGGGCCCGTTTTTATAAATCAAGTTTTATTGGGTCACAGCCACAGGCAGGCATTATAGACTGCCTGTGGTTGCTTTTGCATAGCAACAGCAGGTCAAATAGCTGCCTCAGGGATAGAGTGGCCCACAAGGCTAAAATATGTACTATGGAGCCTTAGGAAAAAAAAAAAAAAAAAGCTTGCCAACCCTAGCAGTACAAGATTAGGCCTTTTATTTTTATTTTTTAAGTAGGCTCTATGCCCAATGTGGGGTTCAAACTCATGACCCTGAATTCAAGAGTCGCTGTGCTCCATTGACTGAGCCAGCCAGGGTCCCCAAGTTTAGCCCTTTAATTTAATTGTTTTGTATTGTATTGTATTTTTTATTTTATTTACTTTTGAAGATTTTATTTATTTATTTGACAGAGAGACAGTGAGAGTGGGAACACAAGGAGGGGGAGTGGGAGAGAGAGAAGCAGGCTTCCCACCGACACGGAGCCCGATGCGGGGCTTGATCCCAGGACCTGGGATCATGACCTGAGCTGAAGGTAGACACTTAACAACTGAGCCACTCAGACGATCCTATTTCATTTTATAAAGATTTTACTTATTTATTCTCAAGAGAGAGATAGAGTCCGAGCAGGGGGAAAGGCAGAGATGGAGAGGGAGAATCTCAAGCCGACTCCAGGCTAAGTGCAATGCCCTTGTGGGGCTTGATCCCAGAACCCTGAGATCATGACCTGAGCTGAAATCGAGTCAGACACTTAAAAAAGTCATCTGTAGTCTGCTATAAACTATGGATAAAATTTTTCCTTTCTTAGGTTAAGTGTTCTTTATTATCTGTCACAGTATATAACTGAAAAGTATGATCATTATTCGGCCATGATATATTTGCACTTCATCACCCTAAAGTTACTTTTATATCTTTTTACCTCTCAGATAGTAAACATTTACATATTTAAAAAATCAATATGAAGTCATTCACCTTTCCAAAAAAGAATTCCTCTTAAGAAAACTATGTGTGTGCCCTCAGATAATATAGTCTATAGCCTTTGGACTGACTATAAATATTTTTATTAATCTTTTCTGTCTACTTTTACTATCCTTAAATATTCCCTTTAACACGAGCTATGCAGTTATAGACTGTAAAATGAGGAATGTTAGAGGACTTAATTACAGTGTCTTCGGAGTTGTTTTTGGATGGTGGGATAATAATGCTTTTAGGAACAGGATTTTCCAAATTGCATGAAGTGGTCTCTTTTGTGGTTCTCTCTGCAGCAAAGAAACTGACTTACTTGTATGTCATTTTAACTGTATTATGTGCCATCCGTATATCATGTTAGGTCAGAATTGACACCATTGCCAAGAATGCAATTGTACCCTCTCTGTTTTAGACAAGTACCACTTCTGTTCTCAGGTATCTATTTAGAAATTGGTCACTGGTAGGATGTGTCTCAAAAACACTTGGGGGAGGTGTCCTATCGTATTATCCTTGACACATGTTAAAAAGGGGAAGGGGAAGAGGCAGGAGGCAAATAAAAAAAGCAACTACCTGCTTAAAAATTGTAAAAGGCTTTATCTTCAGGAAAATCTGGATGTCGAAGTTTGTCACAAGGATCCGGATGGGGACATGTGTGTTTCCCCAAGGAAAGCCTTTATTCCTTTGAAACAGCTTGTATGGTATCTATTCTTTTCATGATGGTCAAGATTCTGCAATTACTTATGTATTAGGGTATTCCAACAGGCTCTGAGACCTCCCATAAGAAAACCTATTTCTTTTTTTTTTTTAAGGTATTATTTACCTATTTGAGAGAGAGCATGAGAGGGGAGAGGGTCAGAGGGAGAAACAGACTCCCTGCTAAGTGGGGAGCCTGATGTGGGACTCTGTCCTGGAACTCCGGGATCATGACCTGAGCCGAAGGCAGTCGCTTAACCAACTGAGCCACCCAGGCGCCCAAGAAAACCTATTTCTTACTCCTGTCATTTTCCAGTGGCGGGGCTGTGGGGTTGACAGAGAAGAGTCTCCACACAGTCTTACAGGGACCCCTGCCTAATCTTTCAGTCTGGCAGGGCCTACTACGGCCTCTGGGCTAAACACTGTTTTTACATTTTCCTGATGTTTAAATGGTTTAAAAATAACAAAAGAATAATATCTTGTGACACATGAAAATTTTATTTTAAAGATTTTATTTACTTATTTGAGGGAGAGAGAGACAGCATAAGCAGAGAAAGCTGCAGGTAGAGGGAGAAGCAGACTCCCCACTGAGCAGGGAGCCCAATGCGGGGCTCGATCCCTGGCCCCTGGGATCATGTCCTGAGCCAGTCAGATGCTTAGCTGACTGAGCCACCCAGGCACCCCATGACACATGAAAATTATACGCAACTCAAGTTTCTGTGCCCATCATCCATGCTTTGGTTGGGACATAGCCATGCTCATGTGTTTGCTTATGGTCTCTGACTGCTTTCATTCTATGACGGCAGGTTGAGTGTTTATGACTGATAGCATGTGGCCTGCAAAGTCTAAATATTTTCTGTCTGCTCTTGACAGAAAAAGTTTGGCAACTCTTGGTCTAAGGGCTTGATCATCTTCTGGGGTCTCATAGTATCCCCACTGGAGAGAGAAGAGAGAGTGAACCTGGTGGATCTTGCTGGAGGTTTCAGGGCAAGATAGCGCGTGGCTCTGCTTACACAACTGGCCACAACACAAATGTGTCCCCAGTCCCTGCAAGGGAGGTTGGTAAATGAGGTCTAGCAAAGTGTTGTGGAGGAGAGAACACAGATACTGGACAACAGTCAGTGTCTGCCATTTTATATGAAAAATGGTTTGTTTTTTTAAGACTCATTCTTTTTTTTTTTTTTTTAAGATTTTATTTATTTATTTGACAGAGATGGAGACAGCCAGCGGGAGAGGGAACACAAGCAGGGGGAGTGGGAGAGGAAGAAGCAGGCTCCCAGCGGAGGAGCCTGATGTGGGGCTCGATCCCAGAACACTGGGATCATGCCCTGAGCTGAAGGCAGTCGCTTAACGACTGAGCCACCCGGGCGCCCCCTGTAGACTCATTCTTGAACCCTGGCCTCAACTCTGACTTCACCTGATTTTAAGTTTTTATAGATGCTTGAGCGCTTTCATTTCCCCTCTCCACGCTGTCATTATTTCCTCAATGCACATAGTCACAAAATGAAAGACAGATTGTTTGTTTTTTGTTTTTAGATTTTTTTCTTTTTCTTCTTCTTCTTCTTCTTCTTCTTCTTCTTCTTCTTTAGATCAAGATGAGCAGTGTGATGAAAACAGCAGGGGTGTCCAATAATTGAGTTGGGTTTGACAGGCTCATTTGTGTATTTACTGAACTAGTCATGCAATAAGTGTTTGAAATATCGATCAAAGCAATGTTTTATTTTTCTGGATCCTGTCGTCTTTCTTTTTGGTCTGATTGCACCTGCTGATGTTTGTGAATTATTGTCAAATGGGCACCTTCCCAAAGGGTAATGTTTCATTGGAGTATAAATTTCATGTCAGAGTAGAAGGTCCTATAAATTCAAAGACTGTGATCAGCCAGATTTTTCTTTTAAGACAGAAGAAAGAGACAACACGAGTACAGCAATCAGAGTTTTATATTTCTAAAGGGAGAACTTTCATAATAAAAACCCAAGAGGATACTTAATTTTGAGGGGTTCCTGGGAATTTTCTGACATTAGAAATAACTTATAAAAAGCTGGCCACAGGATTACAATGATTGATCAGTTACACCAAAGGTGGTATACAAAATTGGTGTTTAACTTATTATATTCCGGAGATTTATCTGTTTTGGATTCAAATTGGAAAAGGATTGGCTCAGACCTTGTGCTAGTGGGTCACTGTTGTGCGGTCAGCATCGGGTCTGTGAGAGTTCTTGAAGGGCTTTCAAATAATCACAGCTGCGTGGGGGTGTGTGTGCGGAGGTGTGTGTGGACTAGCAACTGCGTATTGCCTCACTACAGACCTTTGGGCATGTCCATTACTTTTTGAAATCTTGTGAGTAATTTGCACAAATCTCAATTTGGGCCAGCCACCACATTTTAAGTGCTCCGTTGCCACGTGTGGCTGGTGACTCCAGTCTTGGGCAGTTCTAGAGGGCCCACTCTGGTTCTTCTCTAGGTGCTCCTCTTTCCATGCTTCAGGGAATGTGCAAGTCCAGGGGGATGTGTCCTCCTCAGCCCATACCCTCCTGCCTCCTACATCAGGCAGCAGCAGATGGTGGCCTCTGGCCCACAGCCTGTATTTATAAATAAAAGTTTTCTGGCGAACACAGCCAGTCATTCACTCATATGTTATCTGCGACAGTTTGCGTTCGATGCAGAGTTCAGTAAGTGTGGCAGAGAGAGAATGGCCTGTAAAGCCTAAAGTATTGGCTCAAAAAATAGGCTCTTTACAGGACAAATTGACCAGCTTCTGTTTTAGGCCGTGTTTTGGATATCTGGGACCTTGGAATTCCTTGCCCCAACAGTCCTGAGCCTGCTTCCGGGCTCCAAAGGGTAGGGCCCCACCAAGAAATGGTCAGATGTGGCTGACGGCAAAGAGAAGGACGGAGATGAGGTGTGTGGGCTCAAGTGTGAGCCTGAGCATGAGTGGGGAAGAGAGATGGGATGCGGCCCCTGTGAGTCTGAGCTGTCTCCCTGACATCGCGGTGTGGGGTAGGGCTCTGAGGGGTCTGCAAGTTATAAATTTGGAACTGCCTTGCACGATGTTATCAAAGGACATTTGTCAAATTAGGAGGATAAAACACGTACTTGATTTAACAGATTATTAGCTCAGTTTGGAACTTTTACATCCGCAGAGGTGTAGTGTGGAGGGCTCCATTCCTGTTCTTGCCCAGACTGGTGAACGTTGAGGACGAGCCAGCACAGAATAGGGCTAGAGGCACTTGTGTGCATTGGGAGGTGGTTCCTGGCTGAACCACCCTTTAATCTGACCCTGCCTGCCTTTTAATGTAGCCATGCCCCGAGATAATAAAGCAGGGAAACAGTGGGTTGGGATTCTTCCCTCACTAAGGAACTGTGTCTGTGACCTGCCCTGAGGTTCATTAGCACATAAATTTCTTGTCAAGGGGGAGGGGAACCCAAGGGTCGAGAAGTGCCAGTAGGTCTTTTGTTAACTGCCAAATATTTAGTACGTCTTCCCTCTGAGCAGTAGTAATTGATACGGCCCACTCAGTCTCTCTTTCCAGTCTTGTCTCCTTGCTCACACACCGATCTTTCCTTTCCCCGGGTTCTCGGCTCCATTCCATAGAGTATGTCCAGATACGGTCACCATGGTGGATTGCTACGGAGTTGCCTGGACAGAAATGCAGTTGCTGTACCTTCTGATCCAGCCAGAGATGCCATTATTGTTCTTTTCCCCTTGGGCCTTGCAAACAGATGTTTTGACAGCTCACGATTGCTGCTTGTGATTCATTTCCTTGGAATTACTGAACCCTGGACCCCACAGGGGTACCGAAAAGAAGGCTTCACAGTCTGATTCCTGCTCTGTTAAAAGAGAAGTCTTGTTCACATTGCATCAAAATGAGGTGACCCGTCCTCCTTTTTCTAAAAGCTGACTCTGCATTCACTTGACTAAAACGAAGAGTTTCAATCCCCCACCATCTTTGGATCTGTAAAGGTTACATTTCTCTGCCTCTTAGCAGACAAAACACTAAGGCGGTAGAAAAATACTTGCAGGATTATTCAGCTCATAGCATCATTTCTTCACCAATGGTCCGGGGTACAGTGACCTGCTACAGAGCCGCTGTGAAGGCCAAGGTGAGCCCGTTATTTTCCCCGGGCTTTTTGGTGTTCACTTCCTTTTAAATTGGAGGAAGACTGGCTATGAGGTTATTTTTAAGGATGTATTTTTCACATTGTCTGATAAGGCTGCTAAACCACTTAGCATCATTGGAAAAAGCCGTATTTTTCTTTGCATGATTCTTATGATTTCTGTTCTTTTTTTTCCTACTCATAAGAAATAGTGCAGACAAAAGGAGATGCATATTGCATGAGATTCCTGAGTCACTTTAGTATTTTTTTTTCTGAGCACATTTTAGTATAATCTTTCCTGGACACCTTAAAATTAAGGTCTCACTTTGCATTAATGTGA
This sequence comes from Ursus arctos, assembly GCF_023065955.2. Classification (NCBI taxonomy): domain Eukaryota; kingdom Metazoa; phylum Chordata; class Mammalia; order Carnivora; family Ursidae; genus Ursus; species Ursus arctos. The sequence continues at coordinate 8,838,060 of NC_079873.1, forward strand.
TGGCCACAGAGTACCATTACATCTGCCAACAGATGGGGTTCGTATAATTTTGAAAGGAGGAGATGAAAAATTGAGAAACCAGATTTCTATCACCCTAAGTCTGTGATTTAAAACTAGAAGTGTTGGCAACTCGTACGTCTAGGAGAAAAGTTTTTGGTCTAAAAGACCAGCAGTTGATGCCAACTGGACTCTTAAGGGGATTTGCAGAGGAGGTGAAATTTGATTTTTCCTGCCTCACTCTTTCTTTCCCCACTTTCTTATCTCTAGAGCAGGGATTTTCAACCTCAGCACTGGTGACATTGAGGACAGGATTGCTCTTTGTTGTGGCGGCTCTCCTGTGTACGGTAGGCTGTTCAGCAGCGCCCCTGGCTTCTACCTACTAGATGTCAGTAGGAGCCTCTCCGAGTTAATGACAACCAAAAATGTCTCCAGACCTTGTTAGATGTTCCCTGGGGAGGAGGAGCAAAATCCTTCCTGATTGAGAACTTCTCCCCCGATGGCTTCTAGGCACCCAGGTACTTCTTGCTACCTTCTGGAGTTCTGACCTCATCACACTAGTGACCCATCCACCAGTGCCCTCCTATGGAATACCCATGCTCCAAAATTCCTTTCTCTTTCTCCTCTAAGCCATGACCCACACAGAAAAGGGTGTGATTTGTCACCTGTTTAAAGTGGTTCACACTATTCCATGAATGTGTCGTGGGCTGAACTCAGACCAACATAGTGCATTTTATTTTACTTTTTTAAAGATTTTACTTATTTATTCAAGAGATAGCAACAGAGATCACGAGAGATTACGAGAGAGAGCACAAGCTGGGAGGAGAGGGAGATGCAGGCTCCCTGCTGAGCAAGGAGCCTGATGTGGGGCTCAATCCCAGGACTCTGGGATCATGATCTGAGCTGACTGAGCCACCCAGGTGCCCCTACTGCATTTTTAAAACGATTTACTTATTTATTCAAGAGAGCATGGGGCGCCTGGGTGGCACAGCAGTTAGGTGTCTGCCTTCGGCTCAGGGCGTGATCCTGGCGTTATGGGATCGAGCCCCACATCAGGCTCCTCTGCTGTGAGCCTGCTTCTTCCTCTCCCACTCCCCCTGCTTGTGTTCCCTCTCTCGCTGGCTGTCTCTATCTCTGTCAAATAAATAAATAACATCTTTAAAAAAAAAAAAAAAAAGAGAGAGAGCAAGATAGCAAGAGTGCAAGTGGGGGGAGGGGCAGAGGGAGAGACTCTCAATCAGAACCCCCCCCCTGCCAGCCTGAAGCCCGCCCTGGGGCTAGAGATCACTCAGGAGATCATGACCTGAGCTGAAATTACGAGCCAGAGGCCCAACTGACTGAGCCCACAGGCACCCCTCAACATACTGCATTTTAGAAGAGGAGCTTATTAAATGAAATGTCTGATCAGTAAAAAAACGAGACCATTTATAACGTTACTATTTGTCGCTTAGTCTTTTTTTGAAACTTACAGGAATTTTCTCCAATAGGTAAGGTTATGGAAGAGGAAATTGAGACATCAGGGAGATTATGTAACTTGAACAAGATCACACAGCTTGCTATAAGCAAACAGGAATGTCATTCTGGTTTCTTGGATTGTAGCCTGGTGTACAAGGTATTGTGAAATGTCAAGAGAGTCCTTCAAGTTGCTCCCCAGCTGCCCCAAGTGATCACTAATACTCCTCCTTCTCTACCTCCCACCAGGCACAGAAAGACATCGTCTTTTGTATCATGTATTGTTCTGCAAGTCACAAAAACAGTGAAATTCTAAGAAGCTGAGATGTGTCAGTTTCAGCTTTATTGCAGTTCGGTGGTGGTAATACAAAGTCTAATCATTCCAGCTGCTGACACTCAGTAATTTTCGTTCTAAGCATCTCTCCTGTTTCAAGCTTCACATACTGCAAACAAAAGCAAGAACAGGCTCTTCATGCTCCTCTTATAGGAGATCATGACATATTCACCATCAGATATGCTCTTGCCACAGCACTTTTCACAAGCGCTACTGTGAAGTGAGTCCTTTTAGAGTCCAGTTGACTAACCTGGTAACTGATTTCTTGGTTTGTGAGGGAAATGTGAATGGATTCTGTTAACCTATTAGCCACCTTCCAAAATCTGGGAGAAGTTGTTAAGGGTCATGTCTATTTTCCGTTTAATAGCTGTGAAATTACTATTAAAAATTTACTCTTTTTATATAATTAGACTGTAGCAAATTTGGAAACATTGTAAAACAACAAATAATAGAGCAGATTATGCATAATTCCACTGCTCAGTCATAATCATGGGTGACATTTTGGTGTCTGTCCTCTTAGTCTTTTTTTTTTAAGTCATGTGCATATATTAAGAAAACAAACACTTTGCAATCATAGTGGTCATAGTATGTTCATGCATACAACATATAGGTATTTTCTGGGATCCTTATGTTTTTGATTTTGATGACGGCATGTGCTCTGTTTTATGTCACATCACATGATGCTCTAGGTCTTTGAATATATTCTTCTGCTCAAAATTTTGAACATAATAGGGGCGCCTGGGTGGCGCAGTCGTTAAGCGTCTGCCTTTGGCTCAGGGCGTGATCCCGGCGTTCTGGGATCGAGCCCCACATCAGGCTCCTCCGCTGGGAGCCTGCTTCTTCCTCTCCCGCTCCCCCTGCTTGTGTTCCCTCTCTCACTGGCTGTCTCTGTCAAATAAATAAATAAATAAAATTTTTTGAACATAATAGACATGAACGGCATAAAAGGCATTTCGAAGGGCATAGTGTAGGTCCCTTGCGGTGTTAAGTTTTGTCAGGAAAATATGGGGAAGGTAGAGGGAAGCATGGGTACCTGGATTTTGGTTTTTGTGAAAGGCACAGGTCCAACAAAGTCCCATAGAGAAAAGATGGTGGTAACTTCACCAGTCCTATTTAGTAAGGCAGCAGAGCTTGACTGGGGAAGTGTGGCAAGGGTTGGCTGACAGTTAATAGGAGGAAGGATAACCCAAAAAAGATGAGCTCCTGTTTCCTGGGGCCATTGCTGGGCACTGGTGCCTTGGAGCAGCAGCTGGATGGAGAGGGGAGGGAAAGAGCGATTTGCTTCCTATTTAATGATGCTTTTTGGGGCCAGAAGCTTCACCCCAACACACATTTACTGGCGATTTTCTTTGTTTGGTGGACCTCCAGGGAAACTGGGATGCATTTGAAAGTGTCTGCTTCATAACTGGAATTGTATTGAGAGAGAAAGAGCATTTGGGCAGTTTTTACAGAGACTTAAGACATCCCAATCATTCCCTTAAAAACTTTCCTAAATTATCAGAAGACAAAAAAAGGTATTACTGAGTTATTTAATGGTGGTTAAAATGGGTGTGTTAATTTTAGGACCAAAAACCCCCACACTAGTCAAGTTGCATTTTGCAGGTCTGTCTATAATGAGAATCAATATGCTGATCCCCTTGTGTAATCAGTCTGCTCATTTTGTTAGGACTTAGTTTAGAAAATAATTTTTATTGGGCAGAGAACCCATATTTAAGCTTATTTTGTGTTGGTCTTATTTATTATCATATATATGAATTCTATCCTTCTGCTCAAGATTTTAAATATAGTAGGTACAAAAGGCGTAAAAGGATTTTTTTTCTTTCTTTTTTTGGTGTGCTAAAGGTCCCTGGTGATATTATTCTGGGAGGGAGGTTTGCTTAGTGACTTAATTTTCAGGAACACACTGTGATACCAACTGGAAGCTGTTTGTCCATGGAGCGAATTATAATTGGGCATTTACCCATGTCCTCTGCCATCCTGAAATGAGGTTTGAGAGTTGTTTTTCTTAACATTTTCGTTTGGCAATGATTATTTTCACAGCAAAATAGACTAATGTTATCACCAAACATATCTCAACTTCTGATGAGTGGGTTATAATATCTTAGGAACTCTTAAGGTACTTTTCTCGAGAATACCATATGTGAGTACTTCACTATAAAATCAGATTTCCAGGTTTGACCAGATGTTTCTTTGGCAGGATTCACTGCTGATGCACAGTGGAAAGGGAATATATCTTTGGGGAGACTGTGGGGCATATTATAAAATTAATTTCATAGAAGAAAGCATAATATATGGGGTGCCTGGGTGGCTCAGTTGGTTAAGCGTCTGCCTTCGGCTCAGGTCATGATCCCAGGGTCCTGGGATGGACCCCCCTGCATTGGGCTCCCTGCTCAGAGGGGAGGGAGCCTGCTTCTCCCTCTCCCGCTCCCCCTGCTTGTGCTCTCTGTCAAATAAATAAATAAAATCTTTTTTAAAAAGTTTAAAAAAAAAGCATAATATAGAAATCTCTTAAGTAGATAGTTTCTGTATGAGTCAAATTGAGTACCCTAGAGAAAGAAAATTAAGATTTCACTAAAGTATAGTGAAAATTAAAACTCGCTGAAATTAATTTAGGGTCCTTATGCTGTCAAAGTTTTACTTTGGCATAGAACTGCTATTAAAAAGAGAGATCAGTACTAAAAAAACACAAATACAAACTTTTGCTCCCCAATTTCTCAAGCAAATTGTCCTGCCAGTTCATCCACAGGCCAAAGTGCTTTTTGCCTTAATTTAAAAGAAAAGAAAAAATCTAGGGGCACCTGCGTGGCTCAGTCAGTTAAGCGTCCAACTCTTGATTTCAGCTCAGGTCTTGATCTCAGGGTCGCGAGTTCAGGCCCCACGTTGGGCTCCCCTTTGGGAGTGGAGCCTGCTTCAAAAAGAAAACAAAACATTAAGAACAATCTGAAGTAGCAGGGTTGGATGAAGCAGCGCCCCTTGCGTGAGCGTTGTGGAATTGCAGATGGAGAATCCAGAAAGTGTATGATCTAGTTCATGCTTCAGGTCAGATATCCCCACTTAGACCTCTGTTGGCCAAGAGCCCCTTAACCTTCCCCCTTCTGTTCTCTTGCTCCTGGAGAGTCCAGCTAGGCTCCAGGCCTACCCTCCCATTGTCTTCTGCTGGACACTAAAGCACCCAGCTACAATTTTGCTGTTCCCTTTTAAAACTGGCCTCACTGTGAGTGCTGACCGGCCATGAAAAGAATAACAATGCCAAACATTACTAATGGCATTTAAGATGGGGTAAGATTGCCTGATGTTCAGAAATGCCCTTTAATGAGTCACAGTCTCTGCCAGTTCCCTTGAAGACCTAGGAAACCCGACTGATGAAAGAGCAAGGAGCAGGTGTCATCCACAGGGAAGCTGGGAAAATGGTCCGTGGTTCCCCGTGGTTCCAGGTAGGACAGACAATGTCAGGGTCTGCCTGGTCCCTTCATAGGCTGTTCACTGTGTTTGTGCCCTCCTTTAACCCTTTCTTTCTTTCCTTCCTCCCTCCCCTCCCCCCCTTCCTTCCTTCCTTTCTTCCTCTCTCTCTCTCTTTCTATTTTAAAGTTTTTTTCAATGTACTCTGTACCCAATGTGGGGCTTAAACTCACAACCCTGAGATCAAGTCACAAGCTCCACCAGCTGAGCCAGCCAGGTGCCCCTCATTTAACCCTTCCTTGGTGCTTTTCTCTTGAGCCCTAGAGCCCGCTTTGAACCCACTTGGCTTGATTGAATAGAAAGCTGGGAGTACCGGGGAGTTCATGCCCCTCCCCCCCACCCTCCGCACAAACATGTAGCTCTTGACCAATGACTATTGGGGGCTGTAGCTCACACTCCAGAGGCCCCTGTGGGAATCAGGCTGAAGTTACTTGTGATAACCCAGGGAGGCTGTCCTGAGGGCTGTCCTTCTCGGCTTCCTGCCCTGCGCTGCTCCTTCTCCCTCCGCACCAGGTGTTCCTCGGGAGTACTGCCTGTATGGCCACTTGCACGCGAGCCCTGCTTTCGGTGTTTGCTCCTGGAGAACGTGGATTAAGATAGCCGGTTGGCACATATATTTGGGGCCTAAAAGAGAGCTAACAAGCCCTGACACCACCAACGCCAAGTTCATGTGGCTGTGCGGCTAATGGGTAAGAGCAGAAGCGATAGACACGAAACCTTGATTGCACTTTGTTAGCTTTTCTTTTGTTAGCTGTGGAACTTCAGGCAAAGTGGACAACCTCTCTGAGCTTCACTTTCTTTGCAAAGTGGAGGAAAAATAGAAGCAAATTAGTAAAGTGGGTGTGAAGCTTAAAGGAAATCATACTCAAAGACATTTGTTCGTGGCACGTACTAAGCCCTCAGTAAATGTGAGCTCTGTAGAAGACCCTGTTCTTAAGATTCAGAGGAGTCCAGATGTCTAGATAACTCTCTTTAGCACAAGCCAGAAGCTTTCCGAGACAGCAGGACAGCAGGACGTGCACCCATTTTGTAGGTAAGCACATGGGCTCAGAAAAGTTAGTGACTCTGTGTGAAGTATGGTTTGCTGTGGTCTGTGACTAGGACCTCGGCGTCCGGAGTAGCAGGGCACCGTTTTATCCGGGGTACACACAACCCCTAGGCATCCAGGGTCCTGACATTTTGGAAATGTGTTTGCTTGAACCATTGAGTACATCAGATCCCGGGTATGGAAATGGACGTGAGATTTTGAGCAATGAGGAGTAGTCTGTTGCTAAGGAAGAAGGGAGAAGATGAAGGAAGAGCCCTGTGAGAGTATGTCCCCTAAGCGGTCTTTGAATGCCCCAAACAATAATAATATCTCAATAAATGAGATTCTTTCTTCATTTCAGATGATTCCAATCTCTGGTATTGATTCTTCTACCTTAGCGAGAGGAAAAGAAAGAGATCTTAGATGATGGTGTTCGCAGAATCTCTTGAATCTGTGAATTTGAAAATGTCACATGAAAAATGTGAAGGTCATGTGCATAAATTTACATATGATTGAATTTATGTATGTGTTAATTACTCCCAAAGAAATTAAGATCAGGCATATGGAGAAGCATATGTACTGGGAGGAAAAAAACTCAGGTGTGTTCAGTATATCAAAGCACAGAAGTCTCACCTGGTCAAACTGATGTTGGAGGGCATGTGTGAGTCAAGGCCTTAATGCATGACAGAGAGAAAGTGACTACATCTCACTAGTTTAGGTAGGGCGTTCAAGGGTAGGGAATCTATTTATAAATAGGACTTTGAATAATATATAAAGGACTTCAAATTATATTTGAGATTCCTGGAGGGCTTAAGGCTGCCAGATCTGAGAGACTTCAGCTATCTATGCGGGCATCAGAGGACAGAACAGTTGGTGGGGAAAGACACAGAACAATGTCCTATTAAGTAAGGGGTCTCCATTCTTTGTTTGAGGCGAGGTGCAGATACAAACAAGACATTGGCAGTATGGGAATGTTCTTCCAGGACTGGGAGGGTTATGATCTGGATGAAGGTGAAGGTGTAGGCTTCCAGCTGGGACTTTTGGAAGGTAGAACAGAAATCGGAGGAGGGGGAGCTACAGCGAATTAACCAGAGGGTGCACTTTCTCACAGCTCAGCTGTAAACAGTGAGAGGCTTGTCCGTCACTAGAGGTGTTCCCCACTTAGCAAAGACATTGTAGAAAGCTTTGGGTAAGATCTGCCTCCCTGACTTGTATGAATATTTCATTTTAATTTTCATAATCATTTGTGGTCCTTATAATTAAAACATAGTCAATGTTAATAAGATATTTTTAAAGTGTCATGAATTTTATACCCTTGTGATTTCTATGAGCCTAGTTAAGAAGCTGTCTTGAAGTCAAATATACCACGTATAATGTCATTACCCTCTACTAAAAGCAATGGATATTAATTATTGATGCTACTTCTCCTATAAAAATGAAGATGATCTTTTTTCAAATGGACAGAATTATTCCAAGCATATTTTTAGTTAAAGTAATTGGAACATGTGTGTATAGTGTAATAATATCTTCTGAGTGCTTGGGGCGGGGGGAGAGACAGATGGAGGGAAGGAGGTGCTCCATACCAATAATTATGTCCAGAAATACTCTCTCAAGAATGGGTGGAAGTGAAAGATCTTTTCCAGCGAATGAAACACAAGAGATTTTCTACTAGGAGATAACAACTAGAGAGTGTACTACAGGAACAAGGTGATATTATCAGGAGAGCATGTGAATAAGCCCCCCCGCCTTTTCTCCAGAGAGGGTGGTTCCCCATGAAGGAGTAGTTCAAATTCCCCATCAGTTCAGTGTTGTGGGTGCAGAGTCAGAATATATATGTGTGTGTTCTATGTTCTACACAATATTTTCTATATTGTATCTATATGTGTGTTCTATATTGTATATATAATATTTTCTATATTCTGTATTTCTACATACAATATAGAAAAAATGCTGGTGAAGTTTTTCTTGGAAAAGGTTAGATTGGGCCAAGGCAGGAGTGGCTGGTAGGGAGCCAGGTTGTAGGCTCGTAGAAATGATTTCGGTTTTGGAGGAAGAGAAGTACAGAAAGTAGAGAAACAGAACGTTAGAATCGACAGAACTCTTACGACTTACAAGATGTGAAGAGGAAAATTGTAGCCAGGAGGCCGTGATGAGCACCTAGGCAGATGTTGGTGCCTTTTAGTAAGATAGGAGACAGGCTTGGAGACAAGACCATTAGTTTAGTTCTGAGACTGATGACAAGATGCGTGTCTGTGAGACATTGGGTGAAGATGTCCAGTGGGCAGTGGAACATACTGGTATAACGTGGATCCCAACTCACTTTTGGGATGAAATTATGTGGGACCCAAATTAACACCCAGTTGGAGGCCACCGCCCTCCCAGTGTCTGGGATTCTTGATGGCAGGACTGGTGGTAGGGAGGCAGGTGTGCACACTGTGTTCTGCTCGTCTCGGTCTGAATTTCTGCTTCCGCTGAATTCATGCAAGAGAGTGATTGTTTCCTGGTCTTGGTGTGCTGTATTGCTCCTCTTCGGCATGTTCTCAACTATGGAAGAGAGTCCCGCTCTATTGATCACATCAACAACAATTACTTATGCAAGTCATTTATTTAGCAAACTTGAAGTTAGATCTATCTAACATTAGATCAATCGTTTTCCAACCCCCTTGGTTTTCTGCCTTCCTACCAGACTGGTCAGCCATGTCTTTCTTCCTCAAGACCCTTTCTGCCACTGTTTTCTGGATCCTTCCTGCAGACTCTTCTGGGAGTCGGTTCTCCGCACTCCATACATCACAGTACTTTTCATTTTTTATATTTATTTACTTTTAAATTTTATTTTTTAAGTGACCTCTCCATCCAAGGTGGGGCTCGAACACACACCCTGAGATCAAGAGTCGCACCCTCCACTGACTGAGCCACCCGATCACAGTACTTTTAGCTCCATCCTTGCTCTTACCTTTCCAAGACTCTTCAGTAGCTTCCGCTGCACTGAGATCCAGGCCCTGTCCTGCTCCAGCTGAGGACTGCCACCTGCGCGTAGATTTCAGCATCGTCCTTCCTGGGACGGAGGCAAGAGCACTTTCATTGTCTCCTTTAAATAAAATAAGGCAGAAGTAAGCCACAATGTTGATGTTAGGTAACTTGTTTTCCATCCAACATTGGGTCTTGAGTTCAGAAAAGAAGGTGGGACTAGGGATGCTGTTTGGGATGACCAGCACACAGGTCACGAAAAGGGTGTGGCTGGGCCAGGGGATGGCATCTAGGCACAAGATAGAGGGACAAAGGAGAATTGTCAGAGTTTTCTGCTCAACTTGCAAAAGCGGAAAGATGGAGCTATTTTGGGGCCCAAGTCATATTTGCCAAGAGAAACTGGTGTGGTGGTGGCACGAGAAAGGGGGGCATAGGATAGCTGCATGGTTAGAATCTTGAGGAAGAAATATTGTCTGGTTATAGGCCATGATTTATCAACTGCCGTATCATCTCTGTTATTAGAGTGTGCGAAATATTTTATGACGCACTTTCTCGAATATCAGTTTGATTCAGTCGGATTTCTGTGCTAACGTAGGCTTTTGTTCAAAGAATTCAGATATTCGATGAATATGTAATTATCCTGTCTCTGTTTATTTTTAAGTACTTTGTAAGTTAAATTAGATTCCAATATTTAGGTAAGCAAAATGAAATGTTACTCAGCAGTGTAGTTAAAAGGGAGAATTTGGCCATGCAATGGAATGCCTGTTCATCAGGGTAACAGGTTTGCAGATAGAGGAAAGACGTCTCTTTCTTGCTTTGGTGTCCATCCGAGTGGCCAAGCTGCACATGGGTGTTTATCCTGTTGACTTAATTTCCTGAGATGGATACAGAGGGCTGGACACAGGGCAGAGCCGTGGGCAGTGGTACTGGTCCAGACATTGCCCGTGTTGTGGGGACTTGCTTCTTAAAGCTGAAAGATGAATCCTGTCCTCATGGGCCGGATCAGCAACCTGACATCGCCAGGTACACAGGCTAGTTCTAGAGGTTGGATGCCAGTCCCAAGGCCAGGTGGCCAGTTATCATCACATGTGCTTGACCATCACACTGTGGGGAGGCCCCCTAGCGTGAAATGTGGGCGGGTAATCAATGTGAGATTTCTGAGGTGGTTGGCTTTTGTGGATTTCTAACCCAAACCCCTGCAGTGTTCCTGACAAGCTCCGTGGGGATGTTGGCAGCACAAATCTCAGATGCTTTCCATGTTTCATCCAGAGATGTCACTGCCCCAGCCAGTCCCCTTCCCCAGAAATAGGAGAGGAAGGGAGAACCTAAGACGATAGGACCAGGCCCATATATCACCAGCTACACAAAGCTGGCACCAATGCCCCAGGAATCCGGCCAGGATTTCCTGTACACTAGTTCGGTCCGTGGGCAGCTGACCAGGACCTGGGCTCATCACTACCTGGGGCGGTGAGGCCAAGGTTTGCACTGAATCAGGTGTGACCGAGTGACTGTAAGCCTTGGGCCCTTGTGGCAGGTGTTCTTGATTAACCTTGTTGTTGGGGTGACCTCAAAGCCTCTGACCAGGAAGCCGTCATAAGCAGGTCCTGTAAAAGCGGCCTGTTCATAAAGTCAACACCCCTATTTGTATACTCTCTCTCTCTCTCAAGTAAATAAGCAAAATCTTTAAAAAAAAAAAAAAAAAAAAAAAAACTCCAGTTAAATATCTCTGCACACTTATAACCCTTTCATGGCACACCGGTGTACTTTGATGTTGTAGGTTATCCCACAATTCTTCCTAATTCCCTGAATCTTTGTTCCACTATTGTTGATGAAATCAAATTGTTATCTCAGTGTTCTCATTTATGTAATGACCGAGGTGTGGTAACTCTGTGAAAATATTTCCCAGAAAAGATGTTCACTGCCAAGTGTTAGAAATACCATCCGGTTTCTCATTTAAATTTTAATGATCATACTACTTGAAATGACTCTTCATCGTAGATGCTTCTTGCCTGGTTTTACTGCTGTGGTGTCTCTTGCCAACATTTTCATTTTCTTTATGTTGTAATTGTTTGGTGCTTACAAGTCATTCTGTTTCACCAACATTTGGCTTTATGACCTTTTCTTTGCAAATCCTCAAGACTCACGTGCCTAGATGAGGGCAGCCTCTTGATTGAAAATGTTATTTTAGGTTTTATCACATTTGTGGTTTCTGGTTTTTTCCCTTTTCTACCACCTTAGAAATTCTACGTATGTGATTTACTCGTTCCCTGTGCCTCCTAACACCAAAAAAAGGGTCATGCTTTGATTCTTGAATCATTTTCAGTGTATTGATGCTTGAGGCCAAAGACTTTTCTTGTTATTTCATTATCTTGCTATTTCCAGCTTCATGGAAGTCAGAATAAATCTTTCATTCACTTTGATATATATTTTTTCTTCTTCTGGTTTTTGCCCATTGGAGCATGAGATGTGTTAGGATAAACAAAATTAGGTGCGAAGGCCCCTCTAATCTGCCAAGTGTGTTAGAGAGAACATGAGATTTTGTTCTTGTTTTTTGGTTAAATGAACCTGGGTTCTGGTCTTGACTCTATTATTTATTAACTTTATGACCTTGGAAAAGAACTTAGGCTCTGAGTCATTTCTTCACCTGAAACAAAGGAAATCCTAATGCTTGCTTCATGTACCTTGAAGAACTATTTTAAGGAGTACATGAGAAAACACTTATAATTATCTTGCACTGTGCTGGCGGCCAGAATAGATGTCAGTGATTGTTGCTTATACTCTTGCGATCTTTTCTGCTTAGAAAAACCTCCATACATGCTTCCCTCCAGTTTCAGAGAAGGTGTCCCTTCATTTTTGAAGTTACCCGTCCTTCTCTATCCCTGGTTCCATGCGCTGTCACCTGCTCCGGGGTCTGATGTTGATGAGGAAGTGGAGGATGGTGGCTACCGGCTCTTGAGTCCCTTCCCAGGCAACGCGCTTCATGCCTGTTACCTCCAACTCTCACAACAGTCCCACGAAGGACGGATTATTGTCTCTGATCACAGGACACCCTCCTTGCAGCTCAGTTCATTTTATCTCTGTGCTCCACCTCACTCTCTTGAGTTTCTATGAAATGATAGATAATATGTACATTGATGCCTGTCCCTGCTTCTGGCACCGAGCCCCTAAATCCCTTAGAATTTCCTGGGTGATTGGAATGTCTTTTGTTCTAATGAGGTGACTCTTGGTGGGCTACTGGATGGTGACTGTCACCAGAAACACCAAGCCATGATTAGAAGCTTGGAATTGTCAGCCCTACTCCACATTCTCTGTAGAGAGGCTGCACATTGAGTGCGGGGTGGATATAACTATGTGCTGAAACCTCCAGAAAAGTCTCAAAAGCAAGAGGTTGGGGAACTTTCAGATCAGTGGACATGTGGAGGAGCAGGAGAGAGCAGGGGGAGTGGCGCACATGGAAGAAGCATGGCCCCGCACCCTTCCCACAGACCTTGTCCTCTTCATCCCTTCCATTTGGCCGTTCCTAAGTTGTATCCTTTTATTAAAAAACCGGTAATGGGGGCGCCTGGGTGGCACAGCAGTTAAGCGTCTGCCTTCGGCTCAGGGCGTGATCCTGGAGTTCTGGGATCGAGCCCCACATCAGGCTCCTCAGCTGGGAGCCTGCTTCTTCCTCTCCTACTCCCCCTGCTTGTGTTCCCTCTCTCGCAGGCTGTCTCTCTGTCAAATAAATAAATAAAATCTTAAAAAACAAAAAAACAAAAAAACCCGGTAATACAGTAAGTAAACTGTTCGCCTGAATTCTGTGAGGCACTCTAGTCAATTCGTCAAGCCTGAGGGAGGGGTTCACGGAAACCTCTGATCTGTAGCTGGTTGGTCAGGGGGCAGTCTTTGAGTCTTAACCTGTGCGATCTGATGCCTCTCCAGATAGGTAGTGTCGAATTTGCATGAACGTGTAGGATGCACAGTTGGCATTGAATCGCCCGATGGGGCAAAGGCCCCACACGTCTGGTGTCAGAAGTGTTGTAAGTGTGGTAGTGGCGTGAGACCTAAGGGAGACACAAAGGAGAAGTGAGTTTTTACCACTCAGTTTTCATCTCTGAGTATTGCTACTTTGTTACTCTTTGTAAAAAACGTTTTTATTATTGAAGTGTCATTGACATATAGTGATATTAGTTTCAGGTGTACAACGCTGTGATTTGACAATTCTATACATTATACAGCACTCACCGCCCTTAGTGTAGTCACCGTCTGTCACCATACAGTGTTATTACAATATTATTGACTGTATTCCCTATGCTATGTTTTCATCCCTGTGACTGTATTTTATAATTAGAAGTTTATACCTCTTAATCTCCTTCTCCTATTTTGCCCATTTCGGCCCCCCCCCAACACTGGGTATTTACCCAAAGAAAATGAAAACATTAATTCTAAAAGATGTATGCACCCCTGTGTTTATTGCAGCAGTATTTACAGTAGCCAAGATATGGAAACAGCCCACGTATCCATGGATAGAGGAATGGGTAAAGAAGACGTGGTATGTATATGCAATAGAATATTCCTCAGCCATTCAAACAAAGAATGAGGTCTTGCCATTTGCGACATGAGCGGACCTAGAGGGCAATGTGCTAAGTAAAACTCGTCAGACAGAGAAAGAAATACCGTAGGATTACGCTTCTATGTGGAGTCTCTGTACTCTTGTAGGTTCTTCTTATATCTGTGTCTTGGATGTGGGTGTTTCCTGGCTGTGACCTTGGCTTTTTTTCCTTAGTCAACATGCATTCCCTCAGCGGCCTCATCCTTCTGTGGTTTAACCCGCACCTATATGTCGACGACTCCAAAATCTAGTCTCCGTACCTAAGCTGCAGGATGGTAAGTTCAGTTGCCCAGTGCATCTACCCCAGACACCGAAAACCCAACCTCTCCCAAAAGGTGCTTTTCCAGTCTCATCCTAAGAATTTCCTTGCTTCCGTATTCTCACAGCAGGTGATACTCCCAGTCACCCCCAACAGAAAACTAGTGATAACCATCAATTCTTGTGGCGCCTTGACCGTCGTTACCTCATCTGCATAACTTTAAACGAGCTCCCTTGACTTCTGACCATCCACTGGCTCGTTCTGTCTCACTCTTCCTCACTGGATTTGATTTCAGGAGCTCTTGATGTTCTCACTGTTGATCTTGCCTCCTTCAAATCCATTATCCGCACCGGTAGCAGAATGTTCTAGCTGAAATGCTAGCTGTATGCACTGGTTCCCTGTTCACTCATCAGTGACCCCTTGCTGTACTGGTGTGAGCTCCTTAGCGTGGCCTGCAAGGCTGTGAAGGGCCTCTCTCTCCACACCTCTCCTTCGGCTCCTGTTGTCCCCCTAGCGCTGACTTTCGGCTCTGCTGCTCACGAACTCTTCTCCCAGCGTGCTAGACTGTTGCACTCCTCTCTGCCTTTGCTGAAGCTGGTGCTTCTCCCCTGATGCCCTTTCCTCTTTCCTGCATGGAGCTAGCTCCTCTTACAGTCAAGGCAACTCAGGTGTCTGTTCTTACAATGCCTGTGAGCTTGGCTCTAGTTGCTCTCCTCTGGGCTCGACTCACACCCTGGACTTCTCCCTCTCTTCGTACTTACGGTACCACACAGAATCCCTATTTGTGTGTCTCCTGCCAAGAGTTGGTTCCCTGAGGGCAGGGAAGCACGTCCCGGCACCTGACGTGGTAGTTTTTGGAGCATAATAGATGCTGAGTAAGTATTTGCTGATCGGAGCTGAACTTCTTCCAGAGGACCTGGACAGAGAATTTGAGCCTGGACAGGACCACAGGCGGTTCGTCACCCTGACACCCCAAAGGAGAACAAAGATACCTTGGTAAAAATCCATAAAAATTGCATTTCAGAATCATTACAGATGGCACGCATAGAATGCAGATACACAAAGCCGTAAATTCTGTCTGATTCCTTGGGTTTTATCGATTTAAGGGAAAAGAAAAGCAACCTTGTCTCGATGCTTTGTAGGACCTCTGACTTCAAAAGCTGGTGATTTGCATCCTCTTAAAATGCCACTAGTGCATCTTTCCTGCCCAAGTGCCTCCCAGCAGGACTTGACATTTAGGAAAGAGGCTATCTGAACCTAAAGAACGGCAGATTCTTTTGGTGATACAAAACCTGAATAGCTTCTTCCAGCCAGAGGTCAGGAGAAAGACAGAGCCCCCCCAAGGAACTCTGGGTACTATGCACATTGTATTCAACAGTAAATAAGGTTTTCATGATTTTAACTCTTTGTTGAGAACATTTTGAACATGCCTAAAGCAAACAGAATAGCAGAACAACCCTTCCCAAGCCATTATCAACATTCTGCCTTTTCTGAATCATCTATATACCCAGGCATTTGCCATTCCCCAATTTTTTCTTCTGCGGTAAAGTTGTGGCTTTCATTTTATATATTCGGAAGTGACAAGACCAATACACCTATGTGAAAGTGTTCCATCGTGAAATTAATAATATTACAAATACCAAATATTAGATTTTTATTCTTTTAAATTGGGTTTTTTGTCTCGTTTACTTAATAAAACGTGGCCAAAAAAACCTCAGAGAAATAATCATTGCTCACGTGAATGATATTATATCCACTGTTAAATTGTTTCAGGAAGCACTTTAGTATAGTGGTTTAGAGTAAGAGCCAAGTCCACTCCAACTCGTGGACCAAATCTGGCCCCTGCCTGTGTTTGAAAGTCAGGTGGTATTGTACTGTGGCCGTGTCCCTGCATTTGTGTAACGTCTGTGGCTGCTCTTGGGCGACAGTGCCACAGTGGGCTATCTGCCACAGACTCTATGACCCACAAAGCCTAAGACGTTTTCTGTCTCTACAGATGAAGTTTGACGATGCCTGGCTTAGTGTAGAAGCTTCCCCTTACCACCTGTGAGCCCTTAGATGGGTCACTTAATCTCTTTGAGATAACTTGATATTCTGGAAATAGAAATGAAAAGTGTGTAACTTCTGTGGTGGTTTTGAGGAGCACAAGAGTTTAAACACATGAGAATACTGGGGAGGCTTTTTGGCTCACAGTAGGCGCTGTTCGCTTTGTCATCATTACCGTTATCAACAGCGTCGGCCATGCGGTGGTCCTGTTGGACGCCTACAAGCCCGTGGGCTTCAAGATGCAGCTGTGCCACTTAGGAATTGAGGAAGCAACTTCTGGCCGAGCCTGTTTCTGTATCTGCAAAAGGGCGATAATTAGTTCCCTCCCTGTGAGACTGTTGGAAGGAATGAAGTCAACAAAGCTTTGGGACCTGCCAAAGGCTCAGGAACTGGGGCTGTTGTTAGTGTGTTTCTGTATTCTCTATTTGGACGGAGGTACCAGACACCTGGATCCTTGGAGAGATCTGGCCAACAGGCCCTCGAGACCTCCTGGGGTAATATTCTAAATTTTGATTAATTTGCTACAGTCCAGAATCTAGGCCTCAGCTGTGAAGGTCTAGGATTTGTATTTTGTTATTTCTCCAAGAGTAAGCTCCTCCCTCTTGGATAGACTTCAGGTCCTGAGACTGATGTATAAACCCGGGTAGTCAGTTTTGTACCTTTGCTTTTTGTATTTTTTAATTTTTTTTAAGATTTATCTATTTTAGCGAGAGAGAGCACAAGTGGGAAAGGCAGAGGGAGAAGGAGAGAGAATCTCAAGCAGGCTCCTCGCTGAGTGGGGAGCCCGATGTAGGGGCTTCATCCCAAGACCCTGAGATCATGACCTGAGCTGAAACCAAGTCGGATGCTTAACCGACTGAGCCACCCAAGTGGCCCTGTACATTTGCTTTTAAAACGAGGACTGCTAAAGAGATTGGGTACCGCACCTCCAGACTGCACGGGTAGGTACAGACCCCTCCGTGCAAGTTTACAAATAGATTCAAAACAAGCCTCAGAGCACAGATTTAGACAATGCTGGCATGGGAAGTGCTAGCTTTGGATTGTTTGAGTCTCTATTTCAAGCAGAATGGGAGCTTGATTGCCATCGTTTCTTTGGTTGTGTAGATGTAGTGAATCAGATTGTGGTCCACGCCCCGCAGAAGTGTGGGCGAGTCCAGGGAGCCCCGGGGTGCAGAACCCGGGGCTCGGATGGCAATTACACGCGCGCTGTTGTGGACGGAGCTGGAGACTGTACACTGCGAGGTGGTGTGCTGGCCGATGGGCAGCATGTGCCCTGAATTTACAAGTCGCCAACGCTTGATGGAAAAAATATATCCAGAAAGTGAAGTCAAAGCCAATATTCATAACAGGGGGAGAAAAGAAAGCTGTTAGGAATGTTCCCATTTATCTTCATGAAGTAAACATTTGCCTCTTAAAATGAGATATTTATTTGGGAGGAAAACAGACTCTGTCAGTATATCCTCGCAATGAAATAAATTTGCTTATGAAACCCGCTGTGGGTGAAATGAGGTGATTGTGGCTTCTCATATGTGTTGTACCTGATATTCTGCCGGTTTTCAATGACGGTAAAATGTATGTACATCTTCCTCCCGCTTGGATGAGCTGTTGACGTCATTAGGATGTTGTTGGTGGAGAGATTATAATAATTAATTTATATTATGCTTGGATTTTAATGCGTATGAATGCAAGAACAAATAGCGAAATGCACTTAATGTCACACTAAATGCCTGCCTTTCAGTTAATTCTTTCTAGGTAGACTTTGGCTCAAATTTCAAGTCTATTTTCTCCTACCATCATTAAATTTCATATGTGCCCTGGATTTTTCTAATCTTACCTATTAGGGTTCTTGATAATACCATTAAGGAATAGCAGTGATCCAGTATTGTCATCTCAAAACAATACTGTCATCTTGGATTGTAACTATTCCCTGGAACGTTATTCTATAGTATAAACTAATATTTCATTCAGCAAATAATTGCTGAGCATCTACTGTGTGCCAGGCACTGTTCTAGGTTCTGGAAATATAGCAGTAAGTAAAAACAGCCCTCATGGGCTGATCTTCCATTGGCAGAAGTCAAATGAAATTAGATAACTAACTAACTGTAGAGCATGGTAGATGATGATAGGGCTCTGACAGGAAGGAAGCAAGAAGATGGGAGAGGGATAGATGGGAGCGGGGGAAGGAGTCCGTTTCAGATCCAGGTAGTGTGCTAAGACTAACAGGAGGGAAGAGGCATGCCAGCGAAGGTGTCTGGGAGTGGGAGAGGTAGGGTGACCTGGTTGGGCCAGCCTTTACTGGTATTTAGCACCAAAGCTCCTGTATCCTAGGAAACTTCTCAGTCCCTGTTAGACCCGGATGTTGGTGATCTTACAGGCGAGAGCGTGCCTGGCATAGATTAGCAAGCAGACAAGTGCGGCTGGAGTAGAGGTGTGCCTGTGCGGGGGGATGTGACAAGCAATGGGATCCGAGGTGAGATGGGGCATTGGAAGCCTCTGGGCCTTGTCAGCATTTTGAGGACTGGCTTTGACTTGGGGTGAAATGCAGTCAGCGGAGGGTTGGCGCTGCAGTGACACGGCTTGATGTCTCATACTGAGGGCCCATGCTGGCTTCTGTTTTGAGAGTCACAGAGGGAGCCAGGACGGAAGCAGGGAAGCAATTTGGGAAGTCCCACAATGACCAAGGCTTGGGACGACGGCAGCAAGGGCCAAAGCTTACAGTAGCTGGTGTTACAGGATGCCAGGGTTCTTGTCTTACGGATTGAAGAATGAGTCTCGCGGACACAAAAGGGTGAAGTGAAGGGAAGGTTTATTAAGTGAAGGTGAGAGCAGAGAGGAAAGAAAAGAGCTCTCTAGAGTGACAGGGGTCCCGAATGGTTGCCATGGAGGGCTGTCACTGGCGGCCTTTTATTGACAACTGACCGGGAAGCTTGTGGCCTTGAGATTCTTGGGCCGTCTTGCTCTGAGCCAGGACTGTTGGTAACACCCTTAGTGACTGACTTTTTCTTTGAGGTTTCGTCATTTTCTGTAGTTACAGTGTAGCTGCCAAAAAAAAAAAAAATACTCCCTAACATCCAGGGCCAGGCGGTCCGGTCTGTTCCCTCCTCTCTGGTCTTGTGCACCTCAGCATTTCTCCGCAGTTGGGATTTCTGTGAGCCTCCTCAGGGGGGTCAGGGGCCCCCAAGCTCTCCCTGCCCACACCGTACCCCTTTCCTTACTCGCTGGGAGAAGCTACCGTCTTGATTCAAGAGCCAGGACGGTGTTGGTGTGGCAGGATTTCTCTGCCTTTTGTTCCCGCGGTTCTTGGTCGCGCGGCCTCGAAGAAGGAAGAGGTGGGCCAGGTGAAGAGTGGTGGGCAGCAAAGCCAGGGTTATTGAGCAAGAGAGCAAAGCTCCTGGAGCGGGAGGGGATGTCAGAGGGTTGCCGTTGGAGTTTCTAAGTTTAGGGGTCTTTATGAGCTCTTTCGCGGAACTATCTTAAGCAGACAGGGTGTGCTGAGTCGTGCCCATCAGGGCTTCGGTCACGTATCTGTCTACCTATTAGGTTCACGTCCGTGTGCGGATGGTCCTTTTTTTGCTGACATCTGGGGGTTTAGGTCTTCACTGCCCCTTGCTTGTGATGGTGACAAATGCTTTGTGGTTCATTGTTTTATTTGAGGACGTTTTGTAGAAATCATTTCTGCAAAGCAGAATGTCAGTGTGGTCCTGTCTAAGCTGCAAAACAGGATGTCAGTGCTGTTGGATCTTAGCTGCCCTGATTCCATATTTTCTCGTCGGGGACCTTGGCCCTGACCCCCTAACTGTCCAGCTCCCTCCTAACATGGGCTCAGGCCAAAAGCCTAGGGTCGCCGTGGCAGTGAGAAGTGGTGGGACTCTGGGTGACTCTTGAGCTTTTGTCCTCAGTTACGTAAAGGAGAAAAAGACCATTTACCGAGACTGAGAAAAACAGCTTTTGTGAAAGGGAGGGATCGGGAGTCAAGATGGAGGTGCCTGTTCAAAATGCAAGCGGAATGTTACGTAGGCAGCTGGGTTTAGAAGAGGGGGGTTCAGAAGGGAAGACCGGCCTGGGTGTTGCCACGGGGACTCAAGACATTCCCCACGCTCTCAGTTCATGACGGGGGTGGCTGTTTCACACCGCAGCTGCTACCCACAAGCATTTTATTCCAATTCTGTCCTGTATTAATGGGTCTAAAAATGCAGTGTGATAATAAATCCATCTCCCCACAACAGGTGTTGATTGGAATTAAGTGAGGTGTAAGTGTGGGCTACCGTATGTTTGTTTTCCCACAAGACTTTAATGAGTTTGTCTATTAGTTTAACAGAACAAATTTTTGAATCTCAGGAGATGGTTCATTATGCCATAGTTCTTGAAGAATGCCTAAAGCTACTGTTTGGTTGATTTAAAAGCATTCTTTTACTAATTTTCTAGAGACAATTATTTTAAATTGTTCTGAATCAGGGAAATGTAGATGGGAAAATGCGCAGTTGGGTTGTATTAAGCCTGGTTTCTACTGTGAGATCTACGAGGGAAATTAGCCGTTCTCCTCCCTCCATCTCCTATATAAGCTGGGGCTGGAGTGTGGTGGTGCAAAGCAAGGCGGTTTCCAGGAGAGGAGGATTAAGGCCCGATGCTTCACATTACCAAGCTAAATATTGCAGAAGAAAAGCTTGCCTTGCTGACTCTGAGCGGAGGAGCCCGGGTCCTCTGTGTTTTGGTTTCCGTCTGTAGGAGTAATCAGAGCCGAAGTAGTTCTCCACCTTGAGGGCACGTTGCCACCATCCGGGGAGCTTGAGAAATACCTGGGTCCGCTCCCAACGACTGTGGTGTAATTGGTCTGGGGTGTGACCTGGGCTGCAGGAGATTTTCAGTCTCCCGAGGTGATTGTAATGTGCAGCGAAATCTGAGAACCTCGGGTACAGAACAGGTTCTGATCCCGCGTTTTCCTAGTCCATCAACATTGAGGGTGGTTTTTTTTTTTTTTTTAAAGATTTTATGTATTTATTTGACAGAGATAGAGACAGCCGGCGAGAGAGGGAACACAAGCAGGGGGAGTGGGAGAGGAAGAAGCAGGCTCATAGCGGAGGAGCCTGACGTGGGGCTCGATCCCACAACGCTGGGATCACGCCCTGAGCCGAAGGCAGACGCTTAACCGCTGTGCCACCCAGGCGCCCCAAGGGGGTGGTTTGTTTTTTTTTTAAAGATCTTATTTATTTATTTATTTATTTGAGAGAGAGAGAGAGAGTGAGAGAGCACACGCATACGCAGGAAGGGGCAGGCGGGGAGGGAGAAGGAAAGGAAGAAGGAGAGAATCTCAAGCTGAGCCCTGAGCCCAGTGCAGGGGCTCGATCCCAGGACCCTGAGATCATGACCTGAGCCAGAATCATGAGTCAGATGCTTAACCGACTGAGCCACCCAGGGGCTGCAACAGTGAAGATTTTTATAGTCACCAAATTGCGTTGTTAGGAGGAAAAAGCAGCCCAGGAAGTGTCATAAGAGTCTTTTGTGTTCACCTGGGTTCTGCTTAGTGAGAAGACTTCTGTGGGTGTATTTAAAACTTTGGAAGAAAGTAGGCACGGATGTCCGTGCATGTTTTCATGTTTTATCCTTTCCTCTGGAAATAACATGGGAGATGCATTTCCTGTGATTATATGTTCTGAGTGGCCTACAGCAGATTTGCGAGGCTGAATTAGATGGCTGTATAATTAACCACTTGCCCTCTTTCTGCACACCATAGGTCTTATCTATTTAGACGAAAAAAATATTTCAAGCACAACTTTAAAAGCACCTTGTAATTTTCCCAAATTTCCTCCAGAATACTAAGTACTGGTAATTTGACTAAGCTTGGTTATTATGACAGCTTCCCCCCCCCCTTTACAATATAAAAAAGTGTGTAGTGCTCCAAATAGCTTCTTCTTTTTTCAAAGACAGATGGGATGGTTGGAAGTGAAATCTTGAAGCATGGTTATTAGTGTGAGTTACTGATAAATTCAGCAACAAATTATTGGTTCACTTTTGGGTTACTGCTGTTGGCAGAGTGATGATAAGGTGTTACTTGTCTTGTTGGTTTACACGTGTTCTTCTGTACAGAAAATGTTTGGGAATAGGCATTCACTTGGATATCATGGGGTCTCCCGTAGTTTTGTGGGGCAACGCTAGTGTTTATTGCCTCAGTGTCTGGTCTCGCTAGGAGTGTCGCTGAAGAGGAGCCTAGCAGGAAAGCCCTTGGCCAGTGAACTCTTTGAGCAGAGGTGGAAAGGGTTTTCTGATCCTACCTTCCAGTCTGCTGGATTTCCCCACACAAGCCGGAGAGCATACTTGGGAATCTACAGAGAATGTCTGCATCGCCCTTCCATGGGCTGAAACCCCAGAAGTGGTTCATACAATAAAAGCTTATTTCTTGCTCACATCCCTAACCAGCACATTTTGGATGGGGATGGCCCAGCTCTACGTGGTCGTTCAGGAATCCAGGCCCCTTCCGTCTGGTAGATCTGCCTTTCTCCAGATCTGTGGAGTCTCCATTAAGCCAGCAGGGTGGGGAAAGAGAGTGAGGCCCCTAAGCGGGAGCGTTCCGGTTGCTCAGGCTTGGAACTAGTGCATTCACTTTCCTTGCGGTGGCCAGAGTTCATCACACAGCCACGGCCAACTACAAAGAGGGCTGAAAAACCTAGCCTTCCAGAAAGAAGAGGAGGAGAACGGGAATCCCAGGAGCCGTAGCAGGCTCCGCCATAGCTTCGGACAGGAGAGTTTCGGGAGTTCAAACACAGTCTGTCTCTAGAGGCAGTTGAGGGGTAGAGCCAAGAGCAGCGGACTTCCCAGCAGAGAATCTGGGTTCCGGTCCCAACTCTGCCCCCAGGCACGGTTAGGGCTTCATTCCTCATTTCTTTCCCTATGAAGACCAGGGTCAAAGGATGACTCAACAGGTGGGCAATTACTTGGGAGGGATCATCTTTCTGTTGTATTCTGCAGTCCCTTGCACAGGGCTAGCCATGGCCTGTAATTGTCTTTCTGTGAGTTGTTTTTCCAAATGGAAGTTTTCCATTTCATTGATGAGCGTAGCACGTTAGCTCCTTAGAGGGTACAACCCTTACAGGGAGTTATGTTCAGAATTCAGGGGCCCTAACTGCACTACTGACGGAGTTTTGATACAAACGCCAATTTGAGTGTTACCTTCTTATTGAGAATAGTCTTAAAGAGTCTTCACGATTCCTCCCTTTTCTTCTAAAAACAATCCGCAGTTCCTTCCTTCCACTGCCAGTTGGGCCCCGACCTGCCCTGGGGTGAAATTTGACTGTTAGCTTTGGTTCTGTGGCCATTTTTTGTTTTATTATTATTATTACGATTTTGTGCTGTTGCTTACCACTATGGAAGACTGGGCTTGTGGCTTCATAGCCCATAAACAGGTACTCTACATCCACGGCCTATCAATGTAAAGTGGTTACCTATTAAATTATGTGAATAAGGGGGCGCCTGGGTGGCGCAGCGGTTGAGTGTCTTCCTTCGGCTCAGGGCGTGATCCCGGCGTTATGGGATCGAGCCCCGCATCAGGCTCCTCTGCTATGAGCCTGCTTCTTCCTCTCCCACAGGGTCCCCCTGCTTGTGTTCCCTCTCTCGCTGGCTGTCTCTGTCTCTATCGAATAAATAAATAAAATCTTAAAAAAAAAAATTATGTGAATAAGAGTGTGGGAGAAGCCAAGGAGACCCTCCAGGGTAACTGGACTAGAAACCACATGGCTTGGCTGGTTGGGTGATTATGGAAAAATGCTTACCTTTTCAGAGGATCTCAGTGTGTTAATTAATAAAATAAAATGGTAGTCTTCTCTGAAACTCTTAAGCCTTCCAGCTATAGGCTCTATTACATATATCGGTTAACTGGCAAGGTTGGGAAACAGTTTTTTAATGCTGGAATGGAAAACTTAGGATGTATTTGGGGTCCACTCCCATCCGTGATAGATACTATTTCTAGTCACCTCACACTATTTCTAGTTTATTTTTAAAAGGGCTGAGATTTTATTTGAAGGTACATCAAGGTATACTGCTTTAGCACTGGTAGGTTCGCCCCCACTGGGAGACATTTTTGGTTGTCACAACTAAGTGGGGTGCTATTGGCCTCTGGTGGGAGGAGGCCAGGGAGGCTGTCCCGCCCCCATGGCGCACAGGACACTCCCACCCCACCCTCTAGCAAAGAGTTCTTGCCTCCAGTGTCAATACTGCTGAGTCTGAGGAGCTTGGAATTTGAGGCAGAATGTGGAGAACTTCTCCAGCTTTGTGCCTTTGGGATGAGGGGATGCCTGTTCAGGAGGAAGTGGGTATTTTTTTCGAACCATGTGTATCCTGGAATTTGGCATAGATAGATGAGGGGAGGGGGAAATACAGGGAACAGTGAGAAGGTGTCCCTCAAAATCAGGTACTTGGATTTGGTAACATTTACTTATTTATGTTAAAGATTTATTTATTTGAGAGAGAGAGCGAGAGGGCCCATGTGAGCAGGGTGGAGGGGCAGAGGGAGAGAATCTCCCGGATCCTGAGATCATGAAATGAGCCAAAATCAAGTGTCGGCCGCTTCACCGACTGAGCGGTCCAGGTGCCTCTGGATTTGGTAACATTTAATTCCCAAAGTGCTAATGGACTTGTAGGAAGTTCTCGCTGGTGAAATTGCAGATTCCTGGATCCTTCAGAGAGAACTTCCAGATGCAAAAATATCCATGTACTCCCAGCAGCCCTTTATAGTATCATTCTGATGAGGAGTAGCAGTCAGCACGCCAAATGCCATTGTGTTTCTCTCTAAAAAATGCTTTTAACAATACCTTTCTTGGTTTGTTTTGGATGAGCTGCATACCTGAGCCATGTGTCCAATAATTTTCTATTCTCTTAAAATTCTGCGACCATCTGGTTGATTCATAACTCCTGATAACTGAAATCTGGTTATTAATTTCGCGTAAGGAGCTGCGAGAGGGGAGAAGATACAGAGCAATCCCAGTGTTGCAGTTGGGTAAGTGCTAGGACCAAATGATTTCGATCAAGTGACGTGACGATGTCATAAACAGGACAAGTTACTTTGCAAGTTCCCCTGATGATTGTTTCACTCTCCAATTTCAGATATACCTTTAGAGATACAGATATGTACACATACGTGTGTATATATGTAGATTCTTAGGTACACATGTATAAGTCCATATATAGAGAGAATAATGTCTAACAGTCAAAAATTCAGCAACATGTTTTTATTGTATTCATTTATACATCATTGTTTCTTTTGTAACTCTAGGAGGGGTTCACAAGGTATGACTTTGGTAGCCAAGGCAGGATATTCATACTGTTGAAATCTCAATAGAGTCTGTAGTAGGTAGTATTGTGCCAATGTCAATTTCTGGGTTTTGACAATACAGAATGGTTATGGAAGATTAAGTTAGCATTCAGAGAAGCTGGGTGAAGGGTACATGGTAGCTGTCTATTATTTTTTGCAGTTTCTTATGAGTCTAAAATAAAATGTTAAAATCAAAACAACTAGGGTGGTCTTACTGTTTCCAACAGTAAAAACATATAAATAGTTTTCCTAAAAAGAGAGCACACCTTGCTTTTTGGTTGGAAAATGTAATGATACTCCCACATGTACTGCATGATTCCTCACACTCAGTTATAAACACTATTGTGTTGCATCTGTTAATTAGTGAGACTATTTTATAGAAATCGTCATTTCTTTTATGTAAACTTTTATCAACACATAGCATGCCCTCAGAAACCCCAAGTCTACAGCTAGTGAATTTCACACCTTGAACACACTTGTGTCATGAGCAGCCAGATCAGGACTGGACTATGACCAATACCCAGGGCCACCACCATCACCACCCCCTCACTGGTGCCCCGTCCAGTCCCTAACTGGGCCCCACCTTTGCCAAGGTTAATCACTTCCTGCCTTCTGGTACCATAGATTAGCTTCAACTGTTCCTAACTTTGGCCTAGTGAAATTTCAAGTGTCTCACATTTCCTGCCAGGAGAGAGACGCGGGTCCAGCACCTATCATCAGGCGGGGTGTGTGCTGCGCCGGTCGGGTGGTTTCCACTCTAACACCACGTGCAAACAGCTGCCCTTGATCTCATCTCTGCCGTTCACCTCTTCCAGCTGAGCTAAGTAGGGTTGGGTACCCCAGGTTCTCCTTATGTTTAGAACTCAAGTTTGTAGCTTCTGCATGTCATTTTAAGGTAAGAGTAAGAGCTTTTATCCAGATGAAAGTGAGAGGTTTTTGCATGGTGACCAGAAGTCAGTACTGCATCTTTTGTCATTAATGAGTTGCTTAGACATGTGCAAATCAGACTTTATGAGCATCGGACTCTCCTGAGGATCTCCTTAAAATGCAGATTCTTATGCTGTAGGTCTTTGGTTGAGTTGTGGATTCTGCATTTCTACCAAGCTCCTCCCCCTGATACTGATATAGTGGGTACAAGGACCACACTGGTGTGGACATTCCCTTCCTTCCTTCCTTCCTTCCTTCCTTCCTTCCTTCCAGGTGATTTTAGTTGACACACAATGTTACATCAGTTTCAGGCGTACAATGTAGAGATTCAGCCAGCTTATATGTTATGCTATGCTCACCACAGGTGTAGCTCCCATCTGTCATCACACGGTGCTATTACAATACAATAACGTAGACATTATCTTATAACCAGGGGCGGCACTATGTGGTGGTTGACAACAGGGACTTAAGCCAGATTGTCCAGATTCAGATCCGTGCTCTGTCATATACCTGTAGACATCAAATAAGTTTCCTAATGGTTCTCTGCCTCAGTTTATGTATCTGTCGAGGAGGGAGAATCATAGCAGGTTTTTTTTGTTTGTTTGTTTTCTTTTGTTTTTAGGGAGGAAAGAGAGTGGGGTGGGGAAGGGCAGAGGGAGAGAGAGAATCCCAAGCAGGCTCCACGCCCAGTGTGGAGTCCAACATGGGGCTCAATCTCCCAACCTTGAGATCATGACCTGAGCTGAAATCAAGAGTTGGATGCTTCACTGACTGAGGCGCCCAGGCGCCCCTGTAGCAGGGTTTTGTGAGGATTGAATGATACCATACATGGGAAGTGCTTCAAGCAGTGCCTGGCACATGGTCAGTACTCAATAAAGGTCATCTTCATCAGTCAATGACTGGGCAGTTGGGAATATTCTCTTGTCAATCACTGACACTGAACTTGCAACCATTGTTTCTGCAGGGGTGTTAGGAGCAGGAAGACAGCCGTGGCCAGTCCGTGGCACTTCTGCCTGCAGTGTCTATGCTCGTTCCACTGGGATACAAAGATGGCCCCTGCTTTTCAGCTGCGAGTTCTGGAGAGGAGACACGCACATAAATAACCATTGCCCAAGATAGGGTCCATTTCCTTTTCAGAAGGCAGCAGCATTTGACTTTCTAGGTAGGTCCGTATGTATTTCTGGGAGAATCGTGGAGGACAGAGTTCAGTCTTGGCATCTGGATTGAGATGGGCATCATGAAGGCACGGACAGAGCTGCAGAACCTGGAGTCAGGTCAATGACAGGGCAATGATTGCCATCTTGTAAGCAGTGAGAGTGTAGGCTCTTGACATCGAGCAACACCCTGATGAAGTAAATGATTGGGGTGCTTGAGTTTAGGATGACTTGTCCAATGGCCGTTTGTAGGACTTTTGATTCCTCTTCTTTTTAGATCATCTGATGTCAACGTTTGAAGGTTGAACCTTGACCTATTTGAAATCTGTGACAATTCTTAGCTAGTAATTAGTAGTTAGCTTGTAGAGGAATAAGTCAAGGTGGAAAATAAATATCCCGCTTAAGATATTTTTAAAAGAAAACACAATTCTTGCGTGAAACCACAACCTACCAGAAGAAAACTGCCTGTCATTCTAGTTATCAGCGCTACTGACATACCCACTTAGTCTTTAAATAAAACTCAGCTCATGCCCCCTGCCAATTGTGGGCTTCTTCTTCTAGATAAAGATGACTTTAGGGAATAGTAGGTATATTTTGTTTGTTTTTGTTTTACAAAATGAACTTGGGTCAAAAGCATTCAGAAAATGCCTAGGAACATGACATTTTGAGAGTATTAGGTAAATGCCTGAAATTGTTAAAAAAGAAGGTTGCTGTCCATTTTACTCAATTTGCTTGTGATTTATATTTTCTGCCAAAGTACAGTATGACATATTTTTTGCACTTAGGGTAATTTGGCTTTCGAATCAACCACATCCAGAGACACCACGAATTTTTCAAGCATAAAAGGTGGTATAGATTTGTTTTCCAAATACAGATTGTATCATGAATTTAAAAAATTGAAAAGGATATAAATAATGGTTTGTGTCGATGCAGGGTTTAATCATATGATATGCTAAGATGATAGCATGCTCTTAGTTTATAGAAGCTTCTGGTTCCTTGCAATGCCAGTCTCATTGGGAGGAGGTATTTTAGTAGGAGCATACTAGAGTATATAGTGCCAGTGATTAAGGGTAGTCTTCATGTTTTGCTCTTGCCATGTCTGTGCCCTGCCGAGAGGATGAAAGTCTATGTGGCTTTTTTCTACTTTGTATACATGGAATCAGTTGGGGAAACTTCTCTTTTTGTACTACGTTGGCATTTCTGGGTATCAAAAATGCCTGTGATTTAATCTACCTCCTTGACTGAAATATTTTTTTACTGGGTTGTCCCCTGCACTTTGTTTTTCTCCACCGAGGGGACAATATTTCCGTGCTAACATGCCGTTTCGGTAAAATTGCCTCTTTACTCATTATGGAAGATTATGACGTCACAACATTTCGTCCATATATTAATTCATATAGTTATTTATTGATCGATTCACTGAGTCAGTAAGTCTTGAGTCTTTCATGTGCAGAAGGGGGGACCTACTAAGAGAACAGAATGTGGGGTCAACATATTCCCATGGGTTTGGGGACCCCTCAATGGCCATTAGGAGATAGATATATAAGATTGAAAAAAATAGGCTTGGTATCTGCTCTTTCCAGTTAAAAATTAAAAGAGAACTAAAATCAGGCACAGATCCAGTTTTTGTGGAGCCAGAAGCTGTTATATTATGAAAAGCCCTCTTTGGGAAGAAGAATGCAAAATTATGAATACAAATTGGCAGAACCGCGCCCGGAGCCTCCGAAGGAGCCGCGCAATTAGGGCCTTTAAACGGAGACATCATTAGCCTCTCAGTCGATCGGCTTTGGAATGGAACCGGGCCACTCTACTCTGAACAGGAGTATGTTCATTCTTAAACTTCTGTACACAAGAGAGAGCGCCGAGAGAACAATAAAGCAAAGAAACGACATGATTGAGTTTTACAGCTTATGTCAGCAGCCAAGTAATCCACCGAGTGCAGCCTTCATTTGTTGCCTATATTCCTTCCGTAGGATTTGTTTCTGCAGGGGTGTTAGGAGCAGGAAGACAGCCGTGGCCAGTCCGTGGCACTTCTGCCTGCAGTGTCTATGCTCGTTCCACTGGGATACAAAGATGGCCCCTGCTTTTCAGCTGCGAGTTCTGGAGAGGAGACACGCACATAAATAACCATTGCCCAAGATAGGGTCCATTTCCTTTTCAGAAGGCAGCAGCGAGACATGGTGTTACAGGAACCCAGAAGAGCTAAGATTACTGTGAGCTGAGGAAATACAAGCTCGCACAGGAAAGGTAACATTTCAGCGCGACTTGATTGACGGGTGACATTTGGAAGTGTGAGGATGCAGCAAAACAGGATTTCAACAGGATTCCAGAGGACTTGATACAAGCCTCAGAGGAGGGAAAGGCACGAGGCCAGCTCCTTGAGACAGAAATGTAGGGAACAGAGAGCAGAAGCGGGAAAGGAGTCCCCTCCCTGGACAGCCAGCAGGGCTGGGTGGAGTTGTCCTTTTGTTGAATGGGTAATGAGATGCTTGTGAAGAAGATGGAATTGGAAGTGACCGGGACCTTTGAGGAAGATGAATTGATGGTATCCAGGTGATTTGGAGGTCAGTTTAGCTCAACCTCTTGACTTAACTGATGAATAAACTTGGGCCCAGGAGGGGCAGTGACTTGTCAAGACCACAGAGTGAATTGGGGAAGTCAACCTTGGTCTCTAGATGCACAATTTCCTTCTTGCCACCAAGACATTATGGATCAAGATTAATCTCCAGCCATATAAGTTTTTTTGTTGTTTGGGTTTTTTTGTTTTTTAAAGTTAGCTCTATGCCTTATGTGGGGCTTGAACTCAGGACCCCGAGATCGAGAGTCATGTACTCTACTGACTGAACCAGCCTGGCACCCTTCCCAGCCCAATAACTTGATTCACAAAACCTTTCTCCTCCCTGTACCGTGGTAGAGGTAGAAAGCAATAAGATAAAACTGATGGTTAGCTTAAAATTCAGATATTTTTTGATCATAAATATCATTTTTAAACGTTTTTTTGGACACAAAGTAGCACTATCCGATAGAAATGAGACACAGAAGAAATTAAAAATGTGCCAGTAGTCATATTAAAAAAAAGTTATAAATGGCAAAATTAATTTTAATAACATACGTGACTTAACCCAAAAGATCTTGAGCATGATCATTTCAATGTGTAATCAATATAAAAAGTATCATTAAGACATTTTACTGTTTTTTTTAATTAAGTTTTCGTAATTGTGCAATTACGGCACATCTCTCTTCGGACTTTCCACCTTATAAGAGCTCGACAGTCATCTGGGGCTCTTGCTACCATACTGAACAACACAGATAAAATCTTTAGACTAAGGTTTAAAAAGAAGGTGATTTCTGAATTTTTAGTATGGCATTTCACAGTCTAATTGGTCTTACTTTTGGCTGATATAGCTAGTATTAGGAATTGCAAGAAATAACTGAATAAATGTCCCCAAGGTCAGCCCTATGTGTGAAACATAGAATCTCCCTTTTTATTCTCCAGTTAGAAATCTCGATGCGGGTTCCACTTAGGTCTCAAGTCTCAGAAGGGTCCCTTTTCCCCCAGGAAAGTAGTGCCTTTTCTTAATAAAAATGATCCCACCTGAAATTTAGGGTTTAATATTAACAAAAAAGAGTCTCCCGCCCCACCCCACCTCCCCAAGTCCAAAGAAGTACCAAGTTTATTTTCTGACAGGAAACACCCGGGAATGATTGTTTTTTTCCAGCTCTTGCTGGATTTTCACCCATTTCAGCTGCTACTTCTGGTCACAAATGCTTCCAGCCACCTGTTCTCTGAATATATTTTTCCCCCAACTGGCTTCCCATTTGTTTTGATACTGGCAAAGCAGATTCCAGCCATCACTCATTTATTAAGCCCATTCAATCTGAAAAGCTTTGTCCACATGCAGCCAGGAAGAAAAAGTCACAGGCATCATTTCCAAATCTAATTCTCAAAGCGAAAAAACAGCCCAGCAATTCATCTAGCCTGCAGCTTAGCTCCTAAGGGGAAAATAAGGAGATAGGGAAGATACTCATCTCCGATTGGAGTGGAAGCGGAAGGGCATAGCTATAAGGGGGCTTTACGGTGCCTCGATTTTTCATCTTACCCGGATGCAGTGCTGTAGCGAATGCTTTCCGGACCGTGCAGGAAAAGCCTGCATACTCCCCGTTGCAAGCACCTGGGATTCACTGTGTGAAAACTCTGTTTTGCTCTTCCTTGGGGCAAGTCGAAAGTGCTATAGGAAGTCGGCGTTTCTGGGAGCAGCCCTCTGCTGATGACCTTTGGGACTTGGAGCGTAGATACCCCAGCTCCTCCCTCCTCAGGTGGAACCACTCTGAAGCATGTTCTACAGAGCCTCCCAGGGGTGCCCATCGGGACTGCGCCCCAGTCACCCACAGCACTCCCTTGGGATCAACACCCCTTTCCTTGCCTTCCCTTTCACGTCCCCGCTCTTTATATCAGAGCTTTCTGGAACCATCTCCCAGATCAAGTGTTTTCACCAAATCTTTGCCATTGCATACACATCGGTCCTGGGTTCTGAGTGCATCCGGTATAGCATGGAGAATTCCAAGACTTGTCTGTCCTCTCGCTTGTCTTCTGGTGGTACCCAGGGATGGATCCAGTATTCTTCTTGGTGCCCTGACCTTACCCTCGCCATCGCTCGTGCAGCCTCCGCTCTGCTGCCCTCTTGGTCTCCTCTGGTTCATGGCAGCGCAGCTTCTGCCACCTCCCTGCTGGCCTGGGTGCTCATGGGCTGCTTGAGCCGTCCTTTTCCAAGCACAGAAGGCTCTTTGTTTTCAGGTAGTGCAGTGGTTTTTCTCGTCTTTCAAAGAGCGTGGTCTCGGTCTCTGTTTCTTAAAGACCGCCTTGTGTCGTCTCTTGCACGTTAGCCATTCCTCAGGTTCCTGTCAAGCCACTGCAGGCAGGTTCCTTTGGACCTTGCCTTGCATCTCCGCTGAAAAAAGGATTCCATTTCCCAATCCTTTTCTCTCCCATGTGAGGTTCTGGCTTTCCCCAGGCCTGGTTCAACATACTGGGGGATTTCATCACTCCACGTGTTGACATTCTGGGGAACATAACACCCCCATTCCTCTTTGCTCCGAGAGGTTCCTGGGTCCAGAGATGGCATGACTGAGACACAGACTCTGAATGGAACCAGACTGCCTGGGCTCAAATCCCTACTCCGTCTCTTGCTGGCAGGGGACCCAGGTCCCCTCTGTGCCTCAGTTCCCTTATTTATGAAATGAGAATAATCGCATGAATCACCTTGTAGGGTTGTCAGGAAGAGGAACAGAGGTTACAAACGTAAAATACCCTGTGCACAGGGCTCACCGTTGGTTTGTTATTTAGTACACATGAACGCACACGCATACTCACGTTCATACACACCCTCCCTTGGATCTCAGACACACTAGCACTCAACCTTAAGGTTAAATAGCTTTAAATGGGGCGCTCGGGTGGCTCAGTCGGTGAAGCATCCGACTTCAGCTCAGGTCCTGATCTCAGGGTCCTGGGATCGAGCCCCACGTTGGGCTTCCTGTTCAGCTGGGAGTCTGCTTCTCCCTTTCCCTCTGCTCCCCACCCCCTCTTGTGCAAGGGCTATCTCTCTGTCTCTCTAAGAAATAAATAACATCTTTTTAAAAAATGGCCTTAATTGCTTCAGGTTTCTTTTTTTTTTTTTAAGATTTTATTTATTTATTTGTCAGCAGGAGAGAGAGCACAAGCAGGGGGAGCAGCAGGAGGAGGGAGAGACAGGCTCCCTGCTGAGCAAGGAGCCCAATGCAGGACTTGTTCCCAGGACCCTGGGATCACCACCCGAGCCGAAGGCAGACACTTCACCGACGGAGCCACCCAGGCGTCCCTGGTTCAGGTTTCTAGTCTAAGCTTTTGCTGCCAGTGCTTCATATTTAGTTAAGCTGCTATTTAAAAAGGATAATAAAACCAAGTTTATGAGAGAAAAAGAAAGCTGCCCGAAGGAACACCTTTCTCGCATAAATGTTGAATGAGAGGTGGGTCTGTTGTGAAGACCCAGGTTATTTTCTGGCAACACTGGTCAGGGAAGGTGTGTGTGGGGGCGGATTTCAGGTTCAGTTCCTTGGACTTGAGCCACCATCTGGAACCTTGAAAGAACACCTATGCCATCCCTGGGAGCCAGACCTCCCCCTCCTGGTAATCATTCGTGGCCTACTGTGTAATAGAGTGTTAATGCACAGAAGAAGTCAATATACTTAGTCCGAGCCATAATAAGCACAAGGATGTTAACTGTTCACATACCTTGAAGCCCCAGTACCCTCAGGGGAGCATCTTGGCCAGGCTACTGAGAGGGCGAGCCTTCCGTGCTGCCACCGAGTTTGGTGAACTCAGTCTCCCCTTCCCAGGTCCTGGACTTCCCACTCACTACCCATGACTTTAAGACCAGCTGCCTTTCTCTACCATTCAGTCCGGGTCACCTGGAGACCCAGATAGCCGACCTGCAGGGCTGCCGACCGTACCGTCACCAGAGTCCTGCTGTCTGTCAGCGCTGTCTGTCCCCCTGATTCCTGTGGGCCTGCTGTATCTCAAAATGGCGAGTCCTGTGCTTTCCTGACTAGCTCCTTCCTGGAGGCATCCACGGCCTGCCCTGGTACTGTTTCCTGAGGATCCTGTCTCAGCTTATACCGGTGTTTTTCCTTTGCTTCTGTCATCCATTTCCCGGAGGAAAGTAAAAGAAGCCCCAAGGATGATAAGGGAAGAAGTAAAGAAAACCAAGGAAAATAAAAAGCCAGCAGCTGCCTCTGCTTTGTTTTTGGTGGTGAGTGCTGGTCACCCACCCCAGGTGGCAGGAAGTTCCAGTGACATCCCCATTCTCTCTAGCAAGTTCCACAGTGGGTGGGGGGATGGGGATGAAGGAGTGCATTTATCATCATGAGCACAGGGGATGTATGGAAGTGTTGAGTCCCTATATTGCACATACACCTGAAGCTGATATTTCACTTCATGTTAATTATACTGGAATTAAAAAAATAATAACAAAGAAATTTCCACAGAATGTTAGGCTGAAGTACAATTTCCTTTCTTATGGAATTTCATCTCCCAGACAAAGGAACTAGATTAAAAAAATTGGGAATCTTTTTACGATCAACATGAATTAAGTTTTCAAAGCTAACAATTCCAAACCCTTTGAATCTTTATTAAAAAAAAAATTCCCTCCAGTCCAGCAACCTTTTGTCATTTTTGTTAATTTTAATATTAGTAATGGGATTTATTTCATGAAAGACACTGTGCTTTGCAGATAATTATCTTATTTAATTGTCATCACAATCTGGTCGGGTAGATATTACTTTATTTCAGTGAGTCATTTGAAAATTGGGATTCAAAGATATTAATTAACATTCCCAAGGTCAGTGTTAGCAGTAGACCCAGGATTTAAATCTGAGTTCATGAGATTTCAAAGCCTATATGATGTTGATCTGAGATTCTCTCCCTCCTCACCCTGTATGTACCAGCAAGTTCTGTAGTTTGAGTAATAGACATCCTGTTACCTAGGAAGCAGTTTTTAATGGACTGTTGATACAGATGCCATCACAAATGAAGAAGCCTGAGGGATCTCTCTAGGCTGTTCTTCCATTGTTCATACAAGAATTTTAAAAACAAATGAACTCAGATGTCACCAATATGGAATTTATGCCCAGGCTAACTGTATGTGATGGTTCCTGCATTGTGAGGCCCTCACCCCTTTCCTGACCCACAGACGTTTCACCTGCCAAAAGGCCCACAGGAAGTCACAGATCTTCGAACACTGGAGGCCCAGGCCCCAGCAAGGGATCATGACAGGAAGGCAATGGCCAGCTTCCCCATCGGGCACAGGGCTAAAGGACCATCGTATTATGAATTCTTGTAAACAGTAAAGAAAAAAGTGAACTGTTAGGTCAAAGAAAATATTTGAATATATAATATTAATATATTTGAAATCTTTCTACCAATTTAGTTGTACAATGTAGTTTTTAATATTTTTTTATGGATTAAGGGGTGCACAAAGACAAAAGTAAAAGTGCCAAGGACTCCTGGGAAGTATCATATGGCACATGGCAACTGAAACCAAAGCCCAAAGCAAACACTAGCTTCATGCAAATCCAGCTGTACCGTTCTGAAGGCTTTATGGGCATTTGGACTGTCCTGAGGCTGGGCTTCGAGAAGCTCAGAAGAACTCTCGTAAAGTGAGAGGATAGCAGCAGCGATTTGTCATCTGCAAAACTGAAGGAAATTGGAACCATCTGTGAGGGGAGGGACTTGATCATGTTGGAGCTACCCCTGTGGCCTACATCAGCTTACTCTTGGCTTGACCGGTTAGCCACACATTCTCTGCTGAAGGGCAAATGGGTGCCCATCATCAGGACAAGTGTCCAGTGGGGGGGCCCAAAAATCTTCAAATTGTTCTGTGTCTATACCTGCACTGTCCAATACAGAGCCGATAGCCACGCATGGCTATCGAAACTGAAATTTAACTAAAATGGAATATAATTAAAGATTATATTTTTATATGTAAAAATATACACTGCCACTTTATTTATTTGAGAGAGCACGGGGTGGGGGTGGAGCAGAGGGAGAGGGAAAGAGAATCTCAAGCAGCACTGAGCTCGAAACCCAAGGCTTGCCTTGATCCCACGACCTTGAAATCATGACCTGAGCCGAAACGACGAGTCAGAGGCTTAACCAACTGCGACACCCAAGCGCCACCCTACGCTGGCACATTTTAATGGTGGCCAGGGGCTACCTATTGGACGGTGCAGACAGAGCATTCCGATCAGCGTAGAAAGTTGTCCTGGACAGTGCTGACCTACAAACTATTAAACACTTTTATAAGATGATTGGTGTAGTTTCCCAGGAGCAAACTCTTAAGGCTCAGACCCTGCAGAGAAGAAACCTCAGGCTACCCAATCTTGTTTCTGCTAGCGTCGACACCGCTCTCGCAAAGTTCCATCTGTTGCTGTAAGGATCCAGCATTTTAGGGAGGAGGCCAAGCGGAAACCAAGTAGGCATGCCTGTTTAATGAAAAGATAGGAATGATTGGCAGTCAATTCCGTCGTTATTTCTAAGTGAGTGCTTTTCAAGTCCTCGAGATCATTTTGTTCTCGTGGGCAAATGAAGCCCGTCTTTGGAAAGCTCATTTGTGCCCTCAAAGTGATGAACACAAGCTTCGTAGTGCAGAGATACATTTCAGCTGAGGCAGGGTCAAACGGTGATACATGCTAAATGGATGGGCTCTTAATTAATGAGGTTTTAGTGCGACTGTTATTTTCTCTAGTAAACATTTTATTTCAGTTGAGTTTTTAGAGTTTCAGTTGCCTAAGTAACTAATTAACGTATAAAAAACATTGGATTCCTCTGTAAGTACATGAATGATTTTTTTTTTTCATTGCTAATATCTGTTCTCACATCCACTTACCAGCCTGGCACAAAGAAACAATAACACCCCAGGCAGGCCCATAAGCTCACATAGAATATTTGTGTGTTTTTAGGACTCTTGTTCCTGATATTCCTAGAACATAAATATAAGAAATTCTGAAAATCTGTTTGAATGGAAACAATTTTCTTTTTTTTAAGAGAGGAAGAGCATGTGAGCAGCAGGGAGGTGGAGAGGGAGAGAGAGAATCTCAAGCAGACTCCCTCACTGAGCACAGAGCTGGACCCGGGGCTCAGTTCCACGACCCTGAGATCACGACCTGAGCTGAAATCAAGAGTTGGATGCTTAACCGACTGAGCCACCCAGGTGCCCTTAGAAACAAATTATTACTAGCCTTTGATATATACATGGCTCAGGAACTGTATCTTGTAGTTCATTATACCACCACGCATTTTCCCAGCCTGTGCTTCGAGGTACCCAGCTGTGTCATGAGCTATGATAACAGGTTTTCAGAAAAAGTGAACAAAATCCATTGACAGGTAGTGTGGCAAACATTGCACGTGAACCTAATAGTTTGTAATAAATAAGTCTATTGAAGATGTTCTGATTCAGCTTTTCTTACGTTTCTTTGGTTACAAATCACCCCATCTTAAAGTCCTTCAACAGTATGTTAATGTTATTTCCTGAAACTTCAGAAATAGAATATGGGCCTCCAGACAAACTAATGAACTCTACAGCTTCTGTTCACTAACTCCCTCTGCCGTAGGCACCGTCAGTTTGGGATCTTTGTTTATGTAAAACATCCCTCATTCTGTAACATACCCCGGAGGACAGACAGATTACCTTACTGTACCCCTGCTCCTCTTCTTGTCCCCTCAGAGTCTTTTCCCTGGATAGTGACTGGTTTGGTTGCCCCTTGTGACAAGAAGAATTCCTTTTGAAACTTGACCAGAGTAGGGGAGAGGTGTTTGCAGCGGGTAAGACCAGGATTGCGGACAAAAAACCCCACTTCCCTATGTGTTGGAGGTGGGGCCTAGGAAAGCGGAAGTAGCCACATACTCTGCCAGCGTGGAGCCTGGATTTACAGCTCTCTTAAGCCGTGGGGATTCATGTTCCCGCTCGAATCTATGTCCCCGGCCTGCCTGTGAAGATGCAGCCCACGCGTGTGTGCATGGCCTTGCATCTCTCTGTGTAACATTTTCTCTGGCTGGATTTGGCCTGTCTTTTCCGGCTGTCAGAATCCACAAAGGTGGCTCAGTGAACAGGTTAGGAATGTGGACCTCTCTAGACAGCCTGTTTTCTCATTCTGTCTGCTTCCTCCTGAGCTTCGTGAACTCCATAACCTTTACAATTTCTCTAGGCCTCAGTGTTCTTATCTGTAAGATGGTGAAAATAAGATGACCTATATCCTAGGGTTGTTGCGAGGACTGTAGAAGTGAATTTATGTAAAACATTTACAAGTTTTCCTGGCGTACAGTAGGTGATAAGGTGCTTACTATTATTATTTCAAGCTTGGCCTCTGACGAAGGTGTTATTCAGCTCTCCCACCTTTTCACCCACTGTAAGTTTGATCAGGTTTCTATTTACATCCACATTCAAGTCAGTAGTAGAAGTATTAAATGGGGGTGGGGTGGGCGAGTATACGTTCTACTCCAGGGTGCTGCCTAGGTGGGTGATGGGAGGCCTAATCTTTGTTCAGTCCCCTTTGAGTTTGGCCATTCATTCAGAGAGAAATCTTCAGTACTTATTTTTATTTTTATTTTTTGAAGATTTTATTCATTTATTTGACAGAGAGAGCGTGAGCACAAGCAAGGGGAGCGGGAGAGGGAGAAGCAGACTACCTGCTGAGCAGGGAACCCGATGAGGGGCTCGATCCCACCATCGCAAGATCAGGACTTGAGCCAAAGGCAGACACTTAATGTCTGAGCCACCCAGGCGCCCCTTCAATACTTCTTCTAACACACATGGCTCCGTTTTGTTCCCAAGGAACAAGGAGGATTTCATCAAG
Source organism: Ursus arctos (assembly GCF_023065955.2). Lineage (NCBI taxonomy): Eukaryota > Metazoa > Chordata > Mammalia > Carnivora > Ursidae > Ursus > Ursus arctos. The sequence goes on from NC_079873.1 coordinate 8,876,959, forward strand.
TATAATGATTGTTAACAATGGCTTATCTTAGCTCAGTGCTTCTTACGGTGAGGCAGGGGTGAGTATCAGAATCATCTGGGAAAATCTGGGCCTGTTATTTGCCATTTTATGTTCTCAGATGTAGTGGACTAGCTTAAGAGCAAAAGGAATGAGATGAACAAGCACATAGTGATGGGTTATGATATGTTTGAGGAAACTGAGGCAGGGAATTCGATGTGTGCCTGTGGGTGCAGGTGACGTGTCTTATATAGGTGAGGACAAGAGAGAAGGGTGGGCAAGATGGAGATTATAGTGTGAAGTAAGCCGAGACAGAAAGGGCCAGTCTGGAGGACTAAATGTTAAGTGGGTTCTTCAAGCTGTTGGTGACCCAAATATTTTAAGCAAGGAACCCTCTAATCAAACACTAGAGAAAGATTATGGAGGAATATTTAATACTCTCTTGCTTTTTATTTCTCTTCTCAGAAGAATTTTCTTCTGATATGCTTCTTCTAGAAGTCCAGCACTCAGCGGCAGAAATGCCAGGTATCTCTCAGGACTAAATGCACCTGGGTTGCACTTACCAAATAATAAATCTCTTGTAACCCACTACATATACTCAAATTTAGGGAAATTCTGTGGACAAATGGGTCTGACTAGGGAATTTCCTGGTTTGGGTGTTATACCCACTAGTGGGGTAAATAGATCAGCAGGCATGGAATTTCCCTGGTAATGGAGTATATTGTGACACATCCCATTTCCACTATATCCAGTGTCAGCAGGGAATAATAGCCTACTTCTTCACTGATGGATCTTCCCATTTAAATGAGCAAAACACCTTTTGTATACACGCCAGTGCCTCCTAGAGAAGACAAATTAGGTGAAGGTAACACTTTAATGTATTCTAAAAGGTCCCCCCCCCCCAGCCACGTATATCCAGACACTTAACTATACTTGACATATGAATTTTGGGGTGATAATTTGCATTCTGGAAGGATTTTGGTTTCAGTGAAAAGATCTTGCTATCCTTTTCCTCTTAATCATGAACCCTCCCAGTATATATAAAATTATGCATTGTAAGTGCAGCCCAATGTTGTCATCTATAATGGGAGCAGGACCCCTGCTGTGATGTGAATGGTATTGGCAGTGCAATATGCCCTGAATTTGTGGCATTGAATTAGGCAATCTGGAAGATCGCTTTGAACTCTATGATTTCTATGGCTCGTTAATGAAATTTATGAAACATGCACTTAGGCTTTGAGAAAGTTTCACATATTATATTGCAGTTTTGTGATTGCCAGCATGTGGGAATGTGCACAAGGAACCCTCTGCTTTTTGTTCCTTATGGGTATGTCAATATTGTTATAGCCTTGATAAAATTGGTCATAGACTGAGTGGAGAATTATATCTTGTGATAGACTTTAGGGGCCTCATTTGTCATTGTGTAGACAATAGTGAGCTGTTCAGAAAGCTAAAGAACGTGGAGATTTAAGAGAGTCAAGTGCATGACATTTTGATGCCCTCTAAAGAATGAAAAAAAAATGGTCCATTGATTTTTTTTTTTTCTTCATTATAGCAAATGCAGAAATGAAAGTAATAGGACCGTTTGCCACATTTCACAGCTGGAGTATACTTGGCCTTCAGGAACTTTGAGTCTGCATAAGTCATGAACACTTGGGAGGATGGGTCAGTCCATATGGTATCTTTATTGATTCACAGTCGAGGCAGGATGTGAAAGAGGGTCCCTCCATTCATACGCTCATTCAATATTGTTCGTGTAAAGAATTTCAGTTATGTTCTTGGCTCTGCGTAGGTGCTGGAGATACAGTGATGAACAAAGCTGTTTGCCCTTCGGGAGATAATTGTGTTGTGGGTGGAGGGGTTGGAAGAAGACAAGTAAATACACAAATTGTAAAGTTAAAGGAAGAATAGTATGAAGCAGGAGCCCTCAAGAGCGACAGCTAAACCAGGTCCCAGTTAGTTTAGAAGACTTCCTTTCTATTAGGACTAGTGACAGAGGTGAGTCCCAAGGCCCAGGAAGGGGTTATGCTCAGTGGGGACTGGAGGTAGGGTCAGCGTCCCAGGTGAAGATTCCATGCCAATAATTGCAAACACAGGTGACCATGGAACACTGAGGAGCCTTGTCAGAATGACTGTAGCAAGAGGCTCGGCGGGAGGCCATCAAAGGCCTGATCGTGGGGGACTTTCAGTGCCTGGCGAGGAGTTTGGATTTTACCTGGATGGCAGTTGGGAGACACTGGAAGATTTTAAGACAGAAAAATACCGTTTTTCCATTTGGATCAAGGTTTAGAAGCAGTGAACCAAGTGCTGAGTTTGTTGGATTGATGCAGGTCTTCTAGGACGGATGTGGTGATGCCTTAAGTTTTGTTAGAGATTGTATAGAAGGATCGATTCGAGAGCCACTAAAGGCTTAGATCAGGGTATAGACTGAAAGATAATATTTTGCTGCTAAATAATAAGTACTGCATTGTTGCGGATAGTTTGGCTGCTAGTGAAGGGTGCCCGATTAACAGTGGCCTGGCTATGGTTAGGCAATCCAACATGGTATTCCCAAACTGTTAACGATTGTCAACCAGAGAAGTAGAGTGGCTTAAAGTAGTTTGCGCTAAAACCAAGAAAGAAAATCTCACCTATTCCTCCATAAAGTAACACATATCTCCGCCCAAACTTTTTAAATAGAATGCTAGTTTTCAGGCTTAATGAGCGGGGTTTAGGTGTGCCTATCTTAGATAAGCGATATTACAGAGATGTATAATTTGAGTTTTCAGTGGTACCCAATGGAAGAAAGGTGAAAGCTTCACTGCACTGGAGAAATTACACTTCCTACTCTCTGAATTCATTGTATCATTTCAATTTTGTACCAAATTTTATGGCCCTATTCTTTTAGAATTTTTCTCTGCTGAGACATTGTATCTCCAGTTCATTCCAGCCCAGCTTCCTCTTGGTGATCGAAGAGCTATGATTTTAGGGTGAATATGTTATACTTTATCATTTGGCTTGGAAAAGTGCTATTCTCTAACTGAAATGAGTAGTAAACAGTATTTATTCCTCCTTTTGAAAAAAGTGCTTTGATAATTTGTTTTGTTATTTATTACAAATTTTTCTTCACACATATTCGAATTTGGCTGTGTCTTGAGGAAGGCGTGAGCACATGGATGTTAAACCAGTATGATGCATAATTTCTGACTTGGATGGCAAGAGACCAGTGTCTCGCTGGCTGTGTATGAAATGGGGCTAATAATAGGTCCTGCCCCATAGGTGTGTTGGGAGAGGAGTTGACATAGCCTAGTGCTAGGATGAGCTCAAAACATGATGATTTTCATATTGTATTCATTTATTTACCCGGTTTTCTGAGTAAATGAGTTGTGTGGGAGAGAGGCAGTGGTTTATACCTTACTGTCTTTCTTCTTCCTTTTTTTCTGTCTTTATTCACCTCCCATGTCTCACACCCATGAAATTTCTGTTCCTTGGATTTGTCTTGACTTCACCTCACTTCCTATTTCTTCTTCTTCAGTTTGGTTTCATTTTAGTTTTTTTAAAGATCTTTTTATTTTTAAGTAATCTCTATATCCAATATGGGCCTCGAACCCACAACCCCAAGATAAAGAGTTGCAAGTTTTACCGAGTGAGTCAGCCAGGCTGGTTTTTAAATGCCAGCCTCAGAGCACCTGGCTGGATCGGTGGAGCAGGCAACTCTTGGTCACGGGGTTGTAAGTTTGAGTCCCATGTTGGGTGTAGAGATTGGTTAGAAAATAAAATCTTTAAAAAATAAATAAATAAATGCCAGCCTCACCAGAAAGGGTTTAAAATATGTTACTGTTAAAAAAATGTTAGTGTTGTTAAACTTGCTCTCTGACTTTTTTCACAGTATCTGAAATAAGCTTTTTGACTTTTTCCCCATTTGCCTTGCATTTTTTTCTATTTATCATTGGAATTGAGTCATTTTGTGTTTACGTTGTATTCTAATCTCAAATATAAAAGTTGCTAGTCCACATGCAGCTACTGAAATGATAAGATAATAACACTAAACAAAATTTAAAAATTGTGTTCCTGGGGCGTCTGGCTGGCTCAGTCAGGAGAGCTTGCAACTCTTGGCCTCATGGTCTTGAGATCGAGCCCCACGTTGGGTGTAGAGACTACTAAAAAAAAAATAATAAATAAATTTAAATAAAATAAAAATGTGTTCCTCTGTTGCACTAGGTACAACTCCATACTGAAAATGAACCTTTAGCTAGTGGCCATCTTGCTGGACAGTCCGGTGAGAACATTTTCATAGTTGCTAAAAATTCTGTTGGAATGTGCCACTCTAGATGCTTGCTCGTTTTGCCTTTTTTATTCTTTTTTTTTAAGATCTTATCGAATATTTGACAGAGAGAGAGAGAGAGAGAGCACGAGCAGGGGGGAGGAGTAAGGGGAGTGGGAGCCCAATGTGGAACTCCATCCCAGGACCCTGGGATCGTGACCCGAGCCAAAGGCAGATGCTTAACCAACGGAGCCACCCAGGCACCCTTGCCTTTTTTATTCTTTTGGCATATTTGGGGCACAGGCTACAAGACAGTGAGATGAGTGGCTTTACATGAGGACTTAGGGTCGTGAGGCACTGTTTCTCACATGGCTCACAATGACTTCTAAGCCTGCCGTTCACGGGACTGAATGTTGGTGCAAGTGCACAACAGAAGAAAATCCTCAGCATATGAGAGGGCTCAAATCAATACCGCGCAAGCCCAGTGACTTCTTGCTCATGTAGGAGCCCCGGAGCCTTCAGCCGAGACCACTCATGACATCCTGATCAATACAGTGTTTCCAGTGAGGGCTCTAAAAGCCATCTATCTGCACGCTGGGCTCTTTGTCGCGGGTCCCTTCTTAGTTCTACCTTGGACATGTGTCACAAGTGTCGTCTGCTTTCCTCCTAACAGCACTCACTGACTTTGTCTTGTCCTCTTCATCTCTCCTAGGGATCATTGTTTCCTACCCCGTCTTAATTCCACCAGCTTCTTCCCAGTTCAGCTCACTGCCACATTACTGTAAGAGTGACTTTCCTAGATACTTTTTATTTCACTTCTCTGCCTGGAAACCTCTTCTTTGCTCTCTGTTGCCTAGGGATTAAAAACGCACAGCTCTGTGCATGGCATAAAGATGCTTTCCAGATGTTGACCACCAGGAACACACCTGCAGCTGAACGAGCTGGATTTATTGCCCACTGAAACGCGGGATAATGCACACTGTGGGGAACCGTGCAGCGTCTGAGTAAGAGAACGAGAAAGGACACACTGTAGGATTGTAGCTGGTGTTAGGGGCTTTGCGGGAGTGTTCAAGGAAGTAGGACTTTGCTCTGTGTTGGATGCTTCAGAAGTAGGGGCAATTCTAAGAGTCTAGGTGGGAATAACAAACTGGATCGAGAAATCAGAAGTAGGAGGAGAGAGAATAGTGGAGGCTTACATTACTTAGTGAGGAAGCAGCAGTCACTCTTACTAGCCAAGCCGGTGACGTCTGGCCATCGTTATGGTTTGGGCAGCGTTCTTGTTTTGTCTGTTTACACACACAATCCCCGAGAGCCCTTGCTTCTGTCTTGATTCCCTGTGGTCGCAGAGCAGCTCTGTTTGTGATGTCGATGGTCTGCAAGCGCTCTTGTGAAATTTTCCCGGCGCCCAGACGTCAGGCGCCAGGGCTGCCCTCTTCTTGCGCTTAGCTCGCTGGTTCCAGGGGGCTCTCTAGACTTCTCCATCCTCGGCACACGCCCTCCCACTCGCTCCTCCTGCTCTCAGTGCTTTGCGTCCTGTACTTTGCCGCACTGAAAGTCTCATAGTTTTCTTGACCAGGCCAAGATGTATCTTGCCACTCAGCGATGGGCCTCTTCTGGAAACGCACCCTCATTATCCCTCCTAGGTTTCTGGCTGGAAAATGCAAACTCAATTGTGTCTGCTTCTCAGCGGAGCTCCGTTATGGCCCTTCCTACCTTGCGGTGCAGTGTGTTGGTCTCTCTCATGGTATTACGACCTTCCCCAGCGAATAACCTGCCAGCTATAGCTTTGAGCCAGTTACTTAACCTTTAACTTCCTCAGTTTGCTTCTTTGTTAGATATAAATGATAGTAGTCCCTACCCAGAAGTGTTGCGGCAGTATATGTACTAAGTGCTTAGAGCATTGCTTGGGCCATAGCAAACGACAAGTAAGTGTTATCAATTACTACGTGTGGGTGGTGGTGGCGGCTTAGGGCAGTGTGGCTGTAGGGGGAAGAAACAATTCTCCGCCTTTCCAGGGCCTTTCAGCTGATCTCAGAATTAAATTTACATGAGACAGAAAAAAAAAAAAAAAACCCTGGTTTTATCACACATGCATCGAGGCCCAATATTGAAATTAAGATCTAAAGAAATGACCAAGGCAGGCAGTTTTTATACTTTATCAGACAAAGAGACAATTAGTTTGTGAGGAATTGACAGGATAAAGGAAACAGATATTTGGGAGTTTTAATTAGTGAGGAATTTCAAGCAGGATTTGTTCTGCGGTAGTAGATTGTTTCTACAGATTTCTTGGCTATAAAGTTCCCATTTCTGGTGATGATATTATCTTTTTTCTTCTTGGTATAGGGAGAGTACCTTTCATACGGGGAGGCTTCTTTCCTGATTTCAGGGGGGCAGAAGAGGGTCTGAGTGTCCTTACACCTGGTTGTTTTCTTCTGTAACTTTTATTTGAAATAATCAATATCCCACCTTGGCACATTTTGGGGTGGCCTGCCCGTAGCCCCTACATTTCCTATTTTTATTATTGCCTTAACAGTGTTGTAATAATGAATTCAGTGCCACAAAATGGTAGAATATATGTTCTGTGTTTATATATTTCTTTTCAGTGTAAAGTACTTGTGGGTTCATTATGTGACTTAGATTTAGGACAATAGAAGCTAATTCTTTTCCACCCCCATTTGTAGTTGAGGATATAAGCGTGAAGTCACTAGCTGGTCTGCTTACGATCACACTCAAAAAAATTGAGGGATGAGACTTGAACCAGGGTCTAATCATACATGATTCAGTGTTTTTGAAACGGAATATGTCAGTTTAAATGACAACTTTTCCATATGCATTATCCATGCTTCCCAGGTTGTGAAGTCTCCTGACGGACATTAGGGAAAACAGTGAATGCTCTCAGTCATTTTAGTATATTGGAGCCTAACTGAGAAAACGGAGCCCAGTGTTGGATCTCTTCAATGAAACGAATCCAAGTATAAAGGCTTTTGATGTATGGGTACATTCACGCAGGCACATATGCGCATTTTAATATTCTATGAATATAGAATATGGACTTTTAAAATGAACATTTGATTGTAATTGTGGCTGCATTTTTGTTCCATCCATCACCCCGCAGATTGTTAATGTTTAGTGACTGGTCTGTTGTTAGGAAAATCCCAGCTATATTGGTGGCTGATTGATGTATATACTTCCAGAACTTTGCAGCTAGAAGGATAAGTTAGCAGCTGACAGTAAGAGTATAGAGTTGTGGAAAGCAGGGCTTGGGGAAAGAATACTAAGAATTATGTTGCAGAAATAGATCAGATCTGGCAAATAGATTTATCTCAGGGGAGTCCATTTGCAGTGTTACAATTGCTATGCAATGTAAATCATTGCCTGGAGAGGGGGAACGATTTGAAACCCAACAGCAGAGAATAAATATGCAAATTGTTCCATTCTTTGAAATAGCCAGAAAGACTTATACCTTAATTCACTTGCGGTGTCACTGTCCATTTTAATTCTTACGGAAACACTGGATTCTTTCTACATTTAATTTGTTCGTTGCCTTTTCTTAAATTATTCTTGTTGCAGTGGTTGCCCACTGTTGTACAACGAGAGAGGCTAATAAATTAAGATTGACAGACTTGTATTGCATAAGACAACCCCACTGACTTTGGAATGAATGTTAGGTAATTTTGCTTGAATTTAGTCCAAGTCAGCTGTTGTGATTTTTAAGTATTAATCAGCTGTAGAATTCAGATGGCAATGTTTTTAAATTTTTATTTAGCATTTTAGTATCAATTGTGCTGTGAAATAAACATTTCTACTTTTGCTCTTCAGTTGCATACGATCGTATATCACTCAGCGTAGGAATGATTTTACAAACCCCGCTCATTTTCAACACCTAAAGCTGATTAAATATTTTATGTATGTCAATAAATTGCATTTTCATTAATGGTATCTTTGACCACGAATAATCGAGGAGCCGTTAGAGCAATGGATTACACTTATAGAAAGAGTAGACGCCTCAGGCGGGAGATATTTCCTGGGTGCTCCCTGGTCTGAGGTGGTGAGTAGGTGCTGGAAACGGAGTTTGAGACGGAGGCCTCTGAACTCTAGTTTATATATAGTCCATATCAGTGTTTGGTAAATCCCTTTCCTCTTTCTTCTCGTGTCAGAATCTGCTTTTCAAACAAGGTGTAGTACAGTGATACTTTTGCAAGGAAGGCTGGTAGTGGGGTTCAGGAAGGCCCCTGGCCTGCCCAGGTGGCTCTGAAGGGTGTTCTTAGAACGCCGAAGGCACTTAGAATAAGGTGTCAGGACCGTTGCTCCGCATCATGAAAGAAGACGCCCGTTTGAAAAGCTAATGTTTGTTTGTGGCAGCAACGAGGGGCATATATACGAAGTCCAGAAGGAGTTAGAAAATGAACCATGAGATCGAAGTAATTAAATTTGCTCATCAAGGAAGTATTTGAAACATTATGTGAATATTAAACACTTTAGACAACAGGACCATAAACCCATAGCTGTAAACACACACATACTCATGTGTGCACGCGCACCGCCCCCCCCCCCCCCATCTCCCTTTGTAATGTGTTTTTCTCTGTTTGGTATGTAGCAGTTAAATAAAATCTATTTAACCAAGGTGCTACGTCACATGTCATGTATATATGTCACAGGAATTTCAATACATGGTGTATGATCTTTTCAGAGATGTCTTTGGTCTAATTTCTGAAAGGTCACTGATAAGGTTGGGGCCTTTCCCACTAGAGGAGGGCTCTCTGCCTAGTTGTCCCTATTAAATGAATAGCTACATTCAGAAGGCCCGGTGATAGCCCTGGTGGACGAACTGGTCTTCAAATGTATAGTTTGGGAATCAGAGTTTGTTCTCATACTGAGTATAAATTAGCCTCTGAAGGATAATCGGATGGAATTCTATTAGTCAATTTTTTAGATTTAATGTTTAAATTTATATATTTCATTTATTTAAGTACCAGATATTATATATACATACATATATATTTAAAATATATGTTTCTTCTGATGAATGTTAACGTATGAATCTATCATGAGAAGGAAATACAGTTGTCAAACAGACTGGAATATTCATTTTCTCATGTCAGTACCTTCCTTCCATGCAGGAGAGCTTGTGATAAGTTAACTTAAAATCAGACTTCCAGATTTGAGTCAACTGGAGGTTCATGTCAGCTTGACCTGCTCACTGTTTCCTTACCGAGAATCTACAGGAGAAACGAAATTATCAAAAATCCACTTTGGTGAGATTGGAATCCAATAAGGGTTGCGAGTGACGTCAGTGGATTATGTAATTGCATTAGGTTCTTCCAGTTCTAGACAAGCAGTCCCGAAAGGAGTATGTGGTTTGTGTGGAGGGAGCCTGTCTCATCTAGCCACTGTGTGCGTGGCCTGTGCTATGGTCTGCCTTCGAGAAAGAGCTTTTTCTTATAACAGTAATAACCTCATAAAATTTTTGTGAGGATCACATGAAGCAAGCTTTGTAAGGTACTTACTGGGTATTTAATAAATATTTATTGTTTAAATAGGTTGAATTAATTGTAGTGTTAAAAACAAAACCCTTTCCTTTAGAGCCAGCCTTAATGATATTTGGGTTAGAATTTGGGGATGGATCATTCTTTGTTGTGGTGACTGTCCTGTATATTGTAGAATGTTTGAGCAGAATCCCAGGCTTCTATCCACTTGATGCCAGTAATATGCCCCCTCTCCCAGTTATGACAGCCAAAGATATTTCTAGACATTGCCAAACATCCCCTGGCGGTCATGATTATTGCTTGTTGAAAATCCCTATTTTAGAGGAAATATTGGCCGTTAATGGTGTTCACGTCTTCATTATCTCTCTGTATTTCTCAAATTTTCCCAGGAAAAATACATGAGAGGGAAGGGCACGAGCATTAATATTAGTAACTTGCCACTAACCTGACCGTAGCATTTAATGCTTCATTGCAGAGACAATCAGAGCCACCAACAATATCTCTATTTTTGAGGTGCAGTGTGATGAGCTGACCCAACAAAGGAAAACAACACGTTCTTTTCCCAAGAAAGTTTTGCTATGGGAAAAAAGTCATCTGAATTAAACACCGTGCTTAGTGCTGTACTAGCTTTGCATTCTAGTACAAGCTGCTTATCTCGGGTTGGACCAGTGGCACTGGAGTGGCATTGTCCTCTGTCACTTCATTCCTAGTGTACAAAAAGACGGTCACTGAAGCAGCCAGTAAGCAGGTATGGAAGGCATAAAGGAATCCATGAATTGTCCAGGGATGAGCTGTGAGGTTTGCCTTCAGGGAAAAAGCTCAGGTAAGCGTGAGCACCAGGTGGAGCATAGGGTGTGAAGTGAACACTGCTGGCGTTTAACATATATACAGGATGAACACTGGAGAAATACTTTAGACTTCAGAAAGCTCATAGACAAGCAAGACAAATGTACACTGAAGGACAGAATTGTGGCAGAAAATGGGGAGCTGAGGGAGGGAATAGAATTTTAGGAGAAAGAAGGAATTGTGGGAAAGAATGGAGACTTGTGGGAGAGGGAATAGCGGGAGAGAACAAAGGATTGTGGGATCAATGGAGGATCTTGGGATCGAACAGGGAATTGGAGGAAAGAACTTGAGGATTGTGGGAGAGAAGGGAGGATTATGGGAAAGAATAGGGAATTTTGATAGCAAACAGAGCTTTGTAGGTGAAAAGAAAGCATGGTGGGAGATATGACATACTGTGGAAGAGAGATATGGCAGTATCTGGGCTCCATCTCTCCAGTAGGGCCATGCTCTTGAGTTTTGGCCTTGCCAAGTGTGCTCCCTCCTGACCAGTCACCTAACCGACCCCTTCTGCACTCCCCCCGCCCCTTTCAGGTCCTCTCCTACCAGGGCCATTCCCCTGCCAGTCCACAGAAGCTTATATGGCCACCCACCTGCCCAGCCTGTTCCTGTTAAATCTGGGAAGTTGTTGTTTTGTTTTCTGGCTAGGAATGACAAAAAAATGCAATCTGATTCAAAACACTTCTCTATCCCAACAGTCAACCTTTTTAGTACTCCCAGTGTATGATTAGCATTGGTCATTTCAGTTTTATTCAACAATCAAATATTCATGGGCCATGAGAAATGGGAAAACGAACAAAATACAGTCCCTGCCCTACACTAACTTTCAAGGTTGTGGGGCACAAAAGTAAATCATCTTGGCAATAGATGCATGTCAGAATGTGAATAAAGTGCTCTCGGAACATAGGCCAAGGCAAGAATCTAAGGTAATTAGATTCGACAAGTCAGTTCTGGGCCTCTACAGCAAAAGCAAAAGGGAGGAAGGGTTTCTCAGAGGAGGTAATTGAGATAGACCTGAGACAATAGCACAGATATTTAAAGGTAAAAAAAAAATGAAGGGGCACCTGGCCGCCTCAGTCGGTGACGTATGTGACTCTTAATCTTGGGGTTGTAAGTTTGAGGCCCACGTTGGGCGTAGAGGTTACTAAGAAATTTGTTTTTTTTAAATTAAAAAAGAATGAAATCTCACGGTATTGAATTCAAGGAAGCAGTGTGAAAACAGACACACACAAAGGGCGGAGGTGAGACAGGGAGCAGGTGCAGGGACTGGCAGGTAGGATGGCTCAAGAGGGTGGGGGAGGGGCCATCAGTGTAGGTGCCTCTGAAAAGCCAAGTGGGGTTCAGATCTTGGAGGCCAAGGACTTCGGATTCCCTGACATGGGCCCCGGGGTGCTGACAAAGATGTCAGCGTGGAGATGACTGTGTAAATGCCAAGAGGGAGGACGATGGAAGGAAGGCACAGCATTCCGGGAGCGAGAGCTGTCCAAGTCCCCGTCGGACTGGCAGCCACAGTGCCTCGAACAACCAGGGCAGCATCTGGGAGGCTCTGGAGGCGGGAAGGAAAAGGGACAAGGTTTGGCTTGGAGCACGGGAGAGGGTTCCAGGGCCACAAGGAAAACGTGAGCATTTCACCTGCCTCGTGCCTTGCTGTCCTGTGAGGCGCTCAGCCTTTTTTTTTTTTTGTCTCTAATGCACCTCCTTACTTTCCTTTCCCTCCTGCCTCTTCTTCTGTACTCCATGAACAGAGTAGGAATGTTTGGTCCACTCAGTTTTCCCAGCTAGAAGTCTCTGTGGTCCTTGACTGCTTTGTCTTCCTCACTGCCGTAATCGGTGGCTAGGAAGCCCTGGCAATTCTGACTCCTAAAGGTCTCTCGAATCTGTCCCCACTTCTGCACACCCACTGTCATCATCATCACTGGAGCACTACCAGGTCCTCCCTGACTCATTAGAACTGGCTCATGGCTGGTGTCTTGGCGACAGTCTCTCCCATACCCATGCGCCGTGCTGGTCCTACAGACACATTTGAGCGTGTCTCTGCTTGAAAGCCTTAACTGGCCTGTCGTTGGCCACCAAATGAAAACCGAACTCCTTGGCAAAAGTCTGTAAAAGCACTTATCATGCGGTGCAACTTGCTTTTCCAGCTCCCTGCCACCCCCCTCCACACTATCCCATGCTTCGGCTATCCCCAGACCATAGATACTCTGCTCTATGTCTTTTTTTTTTTTAACTTTTATTAAGAAAGATTTGATCTTTATCTTTTTATTTATATGAGAGAGAGAGAATGCACGGGACGCGCACAAGGGAGAGCCAGAATCCTAAGCAGCCTTCTCACTGGGTGCGGAGCCCAATGCGGGGTTCGATCCTTCGACCACTAGATCATGACCTGAGCTGAAACCAAGAGTTGGACACTCAACTGACTGAGGCACCCAAGCACCCCCATTCTGCTCTATGTCTTATCACAGGGTCTTCTTTGGGTTTTCTTTCTTCTCCTTCTCCCACTACGGTCTGTCGTGTTAAGATTCAACCTGAACATCAACTTCTCCAGAAACACTCACCAGCGCTCCCGAAAGGCAGTATAGTACCTGCAATTTCTTTGTTCCTTTAACACATGGATCTTATAAAAATCAAAAAAAGTATTATACTTCCTTATCTGTTAGTTTCGTATATTATACTTTTCATGGAATCTTGAGTCTGGCTAAAATGGTGCTTACCACGCAGGAGATATTCAATGAGTATTTATCCAAGATCAAAATCAAAATCAGGGGCGCCTGGGTGGCACAGCGGTTAAGCGTCTGCCTTCGGCTCAGGGCGTGATCCCGGCGTTATGGGATCGAGCCCCACATCAGGCTCCTCTGCTGTGAGTCTGCTTCTTCCTCTCCCACTCCCCCTGCTTGTGTTCCCTCTCTCGCTGGCTGTCTCTATCTCTGTCGAATAAATAAATAAAATCTTAAAAAAAAAATCAAAATCAGCTAACTTTTGGAATACCCTTAGTAAGTGCCAGACACCACGTCAGAGTTTATAGTGGAAGCTCAATGGGACCTTTTGGCCTTGGAGTAAAACCGAGAGAAGTAGACATTTAAGGATATGATAAACAAAGTCAAGCTTCGTCAATTTATATAACAAGAAGCATCTCTGTATTTACTGTGTGGAGTTTGTAACTCTGGGCTTTCCCTCCATATGTAGCAAAGTAGTTTTGGCATTCTGGAAGGCTCCCTGCCTTTACTAAAGCGAGCAAAATCAAAGCAGCTGGAAAGAAAAATTGAGGACAGCCCTGGAGGCTCCCATATCTGCGTCTCAAGATTACCACTTTAGAAGAGGAGACTGCCTGTTCCTCTGGGTTCAGGCAGCAGCACATTGCCCTGGGGTAAATTAAGCCCAGTCTGCTGCAGGGGGATCACTCTGCCCTGGGCTGACCCCTTCCTTGTACCAGCTCTTTAGCCCCCGGTGAACTGCCTTGGTATTTTAGATGCAGACTGGAAATCTTCACTCTAGTCTTTTGCTTGTGAATTCCACTCTTCACTAACATTTGTTTCATTTTTTTCCCCCAAAACTGCATGACTTATCAGATAATTATTGGATATTAGATAATTTAGTATTATTTATCGACTGTGTACTATGTGTCAGGTACTATTTAAGCACGTAGCTTGCAGTATCGTATTTAATACTTCTAATACCCATCATAATTTTCTGAGGAATTACTGTCATTAGGATCCTATTAGAGGCAAAGAAATAGTAAGTGAGATTGCCCTAGAGGAGCCCATCCCATCCTCAGTTCACTTGACCAGAGACCGAGACGAACAGTCCTGTGCCCAGAATCCATTAACCCTTCCTTGAGGTTATCATGACCTCTCTTGACTAGAAACCCAATTTCTAAAGCTCAGGTCATTTGTTGCGTAGCTTCTATTAAGTTTAGCAATTGTTGCTATTACTTGAAGAACTTTTTCTTAGTATAAAATCTTAGTTTAGCGAAAACATGTTTAGGAAGACCCCAACTCTCATATTATTAATAAATGTTTAAAAACTTGTAAGTTATATGTCTGCCTTTGGCTCAGGTTGTGATCTCAGGGTCCAGGGGTAGAGCCCCACGTAGGGCTCCCTAGTCAGCGGGGAGTCTGCTTCTGCCCCTCCCCCCTGCTCATGCTCTCTTGCTCTCTTTCTCTCTTTCTCGCTCTTTCTCTCAAATAAATAAAATCTTTTTTAAAAACCCACAAACTTATCATCAGCTATCCTTATTTTTCAGCTAGGCATTTTAGATGCAAGCAGTACATCGAAATCTATACAAAGTCAAAGTTTCCAGCGGTGGGTAATTTCCTATGATTATTAGGTACACATCCTGTGCAAGGGCCAAGCATTAGGGATGGGCGCAAGCTGGCGAATGGAATGCATAGTGTAGATGCCTTTTAGTCGAAGCTTTCAAACAGCTCCAATGGAATAAACCGGGGGGTTGTTCAAGAAGGGAAGGAGCTACAGGGCCCCAGTGGGGTCATTAGTCGGGGAGAGGCACGTGTCTCCTCAACTGCTTTTGTTGAAATCAACTCATTGATTCCGAAGAGTATGGGGACGCCAACGTGCAGACTCTTCTAACGAATGTAAATCTTATTACTCAATGTTAACAGTGAAATGTTAATTCAAGAAGAATCTTTAAAGGGGATAAAATCTGAGTATATAATTTACATTAAAAATGAAAGTAAGGTCCTTTCCCACAAGCTCTAAATAAAGAAATAAAATGAAAGTTTGGCTTTCGGCAGGTCAGATAAAGTAGATGAAGGAGGGTAAAATTAAGCGGTTATAATAACAATGACATATTGAGATTTAATTGGAAAGGAAAAGCATAGGTTTGCTTTATTTCTCATTAGCCATCTCAGACGATAAACAAACTTGTAATAGTAAATTCAGAATATAGAACAAAGATAGATTATAATCTTACAGAATGTTTGACTGTGAATATATATGTGTATAAATGCTTATACATGTGAGATCGATTTGTCATTTTAACCAGTATCCCGTAGGTGTATTACATCACAACGTTTCGGGAAACGTTATTTAGTCCTTTATTATTTGGGTTAATGGGAATCACCCAAATAAAGAAAACAAGAGTTAAAAAGGAAAATAGAGGGCGGCATTTGCCGCTTGAGGCCTGATAAGTCTTTGTCGTGGGAGTGTCTGTGCGGTACCTTGTCGGATGCTTAGCAGCATGCTTGATCTGCACCTGCTAGATGCCAGTACCCTTAGTCCACCAAACGATGACAAGCTAAAATTTCTGCAGACATTGCCTAACGTCCGGTGGGGAGCAAAATCACCCGTGGTTGAAAACCCCTGCATTATAGTACACCTATGATAATACAACCTGTGTCTTCCTTTAGGTCTTAAGATCATAAAAGGTAAGAAAGTAAGTTGGTGATGAGCCCGTGGGGGTGTAGAGTTCCCATCAGTGTTCCCTGTGAGTGGAGACAGGGCGGCTTCACTGGCTGCCTCTGCCCAGTGATGCTGTTGTCAGGAGCCCCTCCCATCCCTCATCACTCTCTGGAGGTGGAAGGCACCTGGGAAATTTTTTATTTTACGATCAATTATAAAATATAGATTCCTTGTGCATGAGTTTGAATTTGGAGTCGATGTGTGTCATGTGGCGTGAATTATGTACGATGAAGACATGATACAATCTATTGTAGAACAATATGCCATAGAGAACCTTATTAATTGGGTGACTATCAATAAAATATGAACATTGTGGGTCAGATCTGACTCTGCCATTTTACCAATTAGTTACAGCCCAGTGCAAAATTATGGGTAAAGATGATTAGAACCTAGAAATTATGAAGCATGACTGATGAGAAAAAGTTCTAAGCGTACCCTGCCTTAAAGAGAACTCCTCAGTAGGACGTCGTGTTCATAAGGATTTCTCACCGCCTTTATGCACCGAGGTAACATCCTATGCACTTTTCACTTCCTCAGACTCAGCTGTCTTCAGTGAGGAGTCGGGTGGGCGGAGGAGGGGAGGACAGGTGGGGAGGACAGATGTGGATGACCTCCTCCCAGCGATCCTGCCGGCTAGCGTTCCACCAGTTGGCCTGTGCCCACTGTCAGGCAGGGAAGCTTCGGGGGCCAGTGGTAGTGACGGACCCCCAAAAGTCTGACGTGGAGATCCTCATAAAGGTGCTGAAGTGTCTTAGGCAGCAATACATTTAGAGGATTTGATGATCGACATCTCTCTATAGCTCTTTGTAGACTAATGTTTGCAATTCCTGCACAGGGTTACTAGACAAAGCCATAATGACTGTATCTTCTGGGCTATTCTAAGAAGTTCCAAGAGTGACTAGATGCAAAATTGAGCCCCTAATAGCCACCCGAGCTGGATTTCCATTTTATAGTTTTGCAGGAAATTTTGGTCATTAATTTTACAAACTTGCTCTGTGCTTCCAAAAAAATCCCCCAAAAGCCTGACCCAGGAGAAGCTGGCTGATAATGTGTCAGCATGGGTTCTAAATTGACATAGGCTCTTTTTACAGAAATTCTTTGCATAACCAGAAATGCTGACTGTATTTCTTGTTGGTCTCAAAAAGCTTTCCTTGTGTGCTTTCCTCTGAAGATTTTCCAAACCCAATATTTCTGCTGATTATTCTATTCTTATCCTTTTGTTTCCCTCTGTGGAATGTGAGATTCTTGGACAAGGTTTGCAGTCTCTGGTCCCCACACCCCACCCAGCTCCCGGCACAGGGCTTTGCTGTGGTCAGTATGTAGGAAAAGAGGAAGGAATAGATATTCATTACAAGATTGAAGACCGAATATAACCAATGATCCTTTTCTGTTAGTTCTTCTCTTTCCTTTATTATGCTCACAAAAATCAATGTCTTTTAAAGCCTTATTTTATTAAAATTAACCAAAAACAGAATACCATCTGACCAATTGACTTCTTCACTTGCTCAGATCTTCTGCTTAAGTGATTAAACAATTAATCTGAATATTTACTTGTTGACTGGAATTCCAGGAACCCAAAAAATCTGTCCACAGGAGTATGGTATAAGTAGCATGAGAAGTTTGAAAATAGGAGCTGACCTTCCGTTCCATTCCATTCTGCACGTAATTATTATGAAGAAGTCACTCTAATTATCACTACTCTGCCACAGAAATAGTTGCAGAATGTTTGAGTGTTACAGTCCTCCAAGCTGGAAAATATGATGTTTTCTCAAGACTTCTTGGATGAGCTGTCATTTTTACATGGGCCTAGAAAGCTATGGATGTTTCCTACAGGCATAAATGAGTGTAGTAGGGAGGGGGCATCCGCCGCCGAAGCCACTGCAAAAACAAAGGCCCCCGAGTGGGAAAGTGAGTGGGGTATGTTTTTGCACTGGTGAGAATTTGTCTGAAAGAACACAAACGTGGATGGCAGAGATGGGCCACAAAGGCTGCACAGTAAATCAAATGCGGTAGCAGCAGCTCTTGAATGTGTTAGAATGAGGAGAAAATTTTTATTTAGAAAGCCAATGAGAAGCCATTGATAACTGGCATGCTCTGGAGTCCTATAATGGAAGCCTGGCTGTGAGGATAATAAATTTGGCTGTTTGTGCAGAAACCAATGATGGGCAAGAGCCTGGGAGTCAGAGACCAATAAAAGGCCACTGCAGGCTTTATCCATCATAGCCCTGAACTGCAAACAACTTCGATGTCCATCAGTGGTAAAAATAAATACATTGGTGCATAGTGGCCTGTGCTATAAATATACCACGATGAAAAAAGCACGCATCATCGCTACACGCCACAACTTGGATGAATCTCATAGACCAGTCTTGAGTAAAGAAGTCATCACAAATCGTTCCATTCGTATGACATTTAAAAACAGGCCAAGCTACTCTCTAGTGTGAGCCATCAGAGTAGTGTTTGCCTTTGAGAGGGGTACTGACAGAGGAAACGTGAGGAGGTCTTCTCGGGTACCGGAAGTCGTCTGTATACAGGAGCATACCCATATGTAAAAATCCATCCCACAGCACACTCAGGATCTGTGCGCTTTGCTGCGTGTGTGCTACCTGGCAATGAAACGATCAAACCTAGAATAAACGAAAAATAAGAGAAATGATGATGAAAACCAGTGTAACAGTTTTGTGGAAGGGAGAAGGGCCTGAAGTTGAGGCTGATGGGAGCAAGAGCTAAACAGTACAGCACTTAGGAGGCAGACAGAGCCCTGGGCTTGCCAGACCCTTTGAATGAGGTCTCAGAGAAGGGAGAGGAGTTAAAGCAGGCTCTGAAGTTTTCAGGGGCAGGTTAATGTCAGTAAGGCTGTGTGTGTGTGTGCGCGCGCGCGCGCGCACGCGCACCTACCTGCATGTTGCCATAGTAACTAAAAATGGGGGATGACCATGGTGTTAGGTACCATATAGTCAGGGTAACCTTTTGATTTTCTATGCCTCCACAAGCCTTGGCAGAATTTCCCTTGGCTCAGAGGTCCTAGCATATCCTGGCATGCTTCTGTTCCCTTTGTTCACACCTATAGAAATACAAGGACTCCCTGGTGGTCCTTCACATTCCATGATCCTCTGCATCTCATTACCATTCACCTTGTGTTCTGTATGGAGCCACCCTTCCCTCTGAGTAAGTTAAACCTCATTAAGGTTACTGTAATGCTTACACAGAAACCACACTAGATCCAGAAGATTCTGCAGCCTGCAGTTATAGGAAGCTCTCTCTTTTCAGGGTCCTTATGACCCAGAAATTTTGATGTTCCCTCGCCAGTTTGCAAAGGATCCTAGGATTCTGTTCGGGCAACCACAGAAAGAGATCATGAATAGGCGCTGCCTTTTCCTGTCTGTTCATGTCGATGTGTACAGCTGGGCCCTGGAGAAACGGGTACTGAGGCTTCACACATGGCCAGTTAGCTGCTTTTGGGGCCTGTGAATTTGAATTGAACAGTATGTTTTTGAAGAAACGACTGTCCTGGCAGGAGTTGGGGGCTCTCTGATGAACCAGCAGAGAGTGCCATGCCGGACACCGGAGGATGCATGACAAAGACACCAGGCTTTCACAGGAAGACAGTCACATTCTGAAACAATTGGGAACGACTTGCGCTTTTTAGAGCAATGCTCTGATCCTGGCTCACCAACGCAGTCGAGGTGGCCCGGCTGCCCTGCTAGCATTTGATAAGGAAGCAAGGTGGGATAGGTTTAATCACATGAAGATAAGTGTTTTGTTTTAATAAAAGTCTTTATTCAATAACTGCCTAGCCAACTCTACAAAGCCAGCTTTGTTGGTATGTGCTAGCTGCTGAATGGGCTTTTCCCCGCCCAGCTGTCCACCATCCCTCCCTGGATTCTGTCTAGAGCCAGCTTTTCCTGTGGGACCACATAGTAAATATGTTTGGCTCTGAGGTCTATATGATCGCTGTTGTCGCTGCTCAACTCTGCTGTTCCAACATGGCGTATGCCATAGTCTGTACATAAATGAATGAGCAAGGCTGTATTCCAGTCAGACGTTATTTATAAAAATGAGTGGCTGTGAGATTTTGCTTACGGGCCGTAGTTTGCCAGCCCCTGCTCTAGGAGCATGCTCAGAGCCAAGTTCTGTGAGTCACTGTAGTAAGTTCTGCATCTTCGTGCTGCTACTGAAATGTGGGAAGTCGGTCCACATCGAGTTATCTCGGAGAGACATCTAGAAAGTTACCTCTCGTTGTTTAGAGGTTAAAATTTAAACCATTCATGGAAAATTATCCAAAAATACAGTGTGGGAACTCTTGAGGCCGACTGTGTTTTTGCCTGGTAGGAGAGTAGCACCAGACGACGTTAAGGCTTTTGAACCTTTGTCTGCACTACTTAATAGTAATTAAATTTGTTGTGTGAAGTGAGAAATTGTTATATAAGAACAAGGTAACGTGATCATTATCTGAGCCGTGTACAGTGTGATGAAAGAGCCATCCTCTTCGCTAAGCATTGTACACCTAGCCTCTAGCCATAGGCGCACAATAAATGAATTCAGGAATGGGTGTGGACTGAACTAAGGACTGGGGCAGGCAGACACGGTTGTCTGCTGTTTTGGAATATTTATTTTGGAGGCAAATGGCTGTAATACAATTCCAGCGCACAAAACAGGCTGTCCTTCTTAGGCGATGTCTGGGAGCAGCCTCCAGGCGGGGCACCCTTGCACTGTGTTGTGGCGTTCCAGATTCGCTCTGCTCTGTTGACACAGTCTTGCTGATCCCCCTGGTGTAAGAGTTGCTGATTGGATTAGAAAGGACATCTGTGCTTGTGCAGGAGCAAAACTATCTGGTCCCCGCAGATTGGATTCTGCTCATTTGCGTTCTGAGCACTGTCCTTCCGGCCTAACGAGCTGAACAATGTTCCACATAACTCTTTACTGGTCTTAGGCCTAGTCAATCTCCACAGTAAAAAGGAAGGCAGAATGTTAAAAGAAAATTCAGAAACCATCAACAGTCCAGTTTCCTGCCTTCTCTCCAATGAATAGGTATCATTGTCATCCAATGAAATCAAGAGTTTTTGTATCCCGCATAAAATAGCGTTCATATGCAGCAAAGAAGGAGTGACTGCTTATAAAGCTCTATTATCCCCAAGCCAATGCGGCTAGGTTTACCTAATTTGAGAACTTGGTCATAATGGGTAACTATTTTCAACTTGAGTAGTAGCATACCCTAATATAACCAGAAATCCTTATCTGCCCAGCAGGGAAGAAGATCAATAATTAGTTTAAATTTTCCACTCTGTTTCTGCTAGTAGGTATATGTTCCTCTCTGGATTTCCTCATGCTCTAGTATCCTTTAACTTTTTTCTGTAGTCTTAAATTTTAGGTCTCTTATGAGCGGCATAAAGATGAAATTTTAAAATATTCAATCTGATTTTTATCTTTTAACGAGCATTTATTTCATTTACATGTAATGTAATTAATAGATATTTATATGCAAAGATTTAAATCCTCCCCCTTCTTCTGTACTTCGTATTTGTCACAACGATTCCATGTTCTTGGATTATTTTTTCTTGTCTTATTTTTCTGAAGGAGTGATGGGGTCTGGGCTTACCAACGTAGAGCCCTTCTTGCCACCATACATTGACTGGAGGGCTGGGCTTGGGTGTGACCATCCACTGCCAGCCATTTCTGGGGCTAGGTGATTTGGCAGGTTTTGATCCTTTCAGTGGTTACCTTAGGGGGGAAAAACGTGAATTGTTGGCTATCAAAGTCTGAAGTTAATATTTTCATTCTTCCTATGGCCTAACGAGAATATTTAAACTCCATTTGCTGGCTCTTTTCCTTATAAACATATGTGCCGTTATTGTGACTATGTATTTTAACTTATCCCACAAAATAAGATGAGTTTTGCTTGATATGCTTAGTGTTTGTTTAGAGTTACCCAAATATTTACTACTTTCTGTGCTCTTCTTTTCTTTCTGTATCTTATACATTTCTTCTGGCATCTGTTCTCTTTTGGTTGGTTGATGGTACATGCTTTAGAATTTCATTTTGAGTGACTCTGTTGGTGGTTAACTATTTTCATCTGGCCAAAAATGTATTTATTTTGCTTTTATTCTTGAAAGATATTTTTTTTGTTTATATTATTCTAGGGTGGGAATTATTTTCCTTCAGTGCATTAGAGTAGTATTCGACTTTCTTGGAACTTTCATTGTTCTTGATAATTCTTATGTCATTCTTTTGAAGATAGTCTCTCTTTTACTCCAGGTACTTTTTATGATCTATGCATTTCTTGGTGTGCATTTTAAAAATTTTATCTTCCTTGATAATTTTTTGAGGATTTCTTGGAATTGTGGACTGTTATCTTTTTTTTTTTTTTTAAGATTTATTTATTCATTAGAGCGAGAGCAAGCACAAGGGAGAGTGCACACCAGCAGGCTGGCTTCCCAGGAGCCTAAGTGCGGGGTGTTACTCAATCCCAGGACCTGGAGATCAGGAAGGAAGGAGATCATGACCTGAGCCAAACCAAGATCAGACTCTCAATGGATCCAGCCACCCAGGCGCCCCTGGACTGTTGTCTTTTATTTCAATAAAAGAGTCTCAGTTATGATCTCTTCAAATATTGCCTCTGTGCAGTAGTCTTACGAATGTAGGTCAGGCCCTCTAAGGGGAGGCTATAGATCTTTTACCTTCTCATGTTTTTACCAACGTGTTGTCTCTCTCTCCTACATTCTGAATAATTACATCTAATTTATCTTCCAGTTCACTAATTCTTTTTTCAGCTTTGTCTGATTTTCTGTTAGACCTGTCCACTGAGTTTTTAAACTTAGCTTTTATATTCTTATTTGTATAATTTCTATTTGTTTCTTTTTTAAATCTGCTTCATTGCTTTGTGTAGTTTACTGTTCCTTGTAGATTTCACATGATGTTTTTATTTGTATGTTTGCACTTTTTTCAGTTGTTCTCATCTAGATAGACTGACACAAATAATTAAACTTCTCATTACTGGAACCTGGGTGCCCTTGCTTCAGGCATTCTTTACTCTGTTTTGGGAGACAGCATCCTGAAATACTCAATTTCATCATCCGAATCACAGACTCACTGCAAGTATGAAATACCTCTTTTTAGAGACCACGTATTTTCATAAGGTGGGCTTCCTCTGCCAACTGACAACCATTCCCTGCCCTCATTACGCTGTGGAATAGCGGGCCAAGAAACCATCAGCAATAATTCAACATGCACCCAGGGTGCAGTGGGAGAACAAAGAGAGGAAGCCCAGAGCCTTGGCCGGGATGACTCTCTAGGGGAGTGATGGGTAAAAGATGGATTTGATCCCCCAGTATAACATGTCCCAAAAGAAATGACCAAGTCCGGAAAATCTTTATAGTTCATGGGTTAGGTGGAGGAAAGAGGGACCGAAAAGAAGACTGAGAAGTACTGTTGAAAAATCAGAAGGATAATGGAGCTGGACGTCCTGGGAAGTAGGGGTTGGTTTTAAACTTGAGAAAGTTAATACTGAAACAGGTAAACAGGGAATATGATCAGGCAGTTTGGTGGTCATTGATGACCTCTGTGAGAATGATTTCAGAATTGGTAGGTGGAAGTCAGGACTGCTGTGGTCAGGGGTAGTAACATAATGGAGGATTTATCGTTTTAAGTACTGGAGCCACAAGAGGCACGTTTGTCAGTGAACCCCGGTCTGGCGCAGCAAAGCCAATCACGGAGACATCAGGTACGCGGCGAGGAAAAGGGTTATTTTGAGAGGCAGCCAAACGAGGAGGCAGGAGGGCAAGCTTCAGATCTGTCTCCCTGAAGGGGAAGAGAACAATTTTTTTTATAATCACAGGGGTTGAGATTACATACATATTGATGAAAAGGGCAGGGAAGTTTATGACTATTCATGAGGAACGATGGAACATGCGCAGTGAGCAAATATATGTAACATACATCCCATGTTCGCTTTAGGGTGGAGACTTAGCATCAGAAAACAGCAAATTTCAGCCCCTGGGGCATCAGGAGGGGTTACCTTAAGGACAAGGAGAGGCGGCTCTGGGCAATGATGGAGACGCTGTGCAAATTGAATGGGGTCTTGGGCTCCTTACCTCAAGTGAGAAATCAAGGCTTTGCTTGTATCATAGGCCGGAACCGAATCAGTTGACTTTGAGTCCAGGCTTCTGTGGCAACAGCTAGTGGATTTATTAGTGGGGTCTGCAAAGAAACAACAGCTGATTAGGGAGAAACAGTTCTCTGAAAAACAGCTTTAAATTTTCTGCTAGTTTCAACCTCATTAACCGTGTGGGGCCTGGTTTCACTTGTGGAGTTTGCATCAAGCTTTGGGGAACTATGGCCCGCGGGCCAAATCTAGCTGGTTGTCTGTTTTGGAAATAAAGTTTTATTGGAATGTAGCTCAGCCCATTTTTTTAAACCTATTGTCTACAGAGAAGTTGAGTAGGCTGGAACAGATTGTATGACACACAAAGCTAAAAATATTTACTATCTGGCTCTTCGCAGATGTTTGTGGACCCCTGAATTACACAAAAGGAGTCAAGTTCTCCTTGTTTTCTTCTAAGTAGTGCAGAGGAGCATGTTTCAGGCAAATTCCAAGGGAAAATTGGAGGGGAAAGGCTGAATGTCATAGTAGGAGAGCTCGCTAAATGCGGAGTATGGTTCTCAGGGGAATGGGATGTGGAAGCTGGGGAAAAGTTCAGCCTTGAAGGAGTTAGGATTTGCTCTAAGCCACTGAACACACAAGAGAGGAGAGAGATCAGTGGTTCAACCAAAACTTGAAATTGAAAAGTACGAATGTGGAGAGGGCTTCCGACCTGTGTTCAGAGATCTTCATCTCCTTGTAATGTAAAATAGCCAGGAAGTTGAAAAATCCCATCCTTTTGAAGGATTAAGGCTTTGTGAGTTCTTTCCCCCATTTCTTTTATCTTTGTAACTAACTCCTGTTAGTAATCCCGAAGAGTAGATAGTTTCATTTTTACTGTGTAAATCTGTTTCCTGACTTGAGCTTTCTACTATTTTTCACTTCTGTGTTTTCCCTCTCATTGTTTCCGTATTCATTCCCAAAAATTTTTCAGAATTCCTCTGGCTTCAAAGGTTTCAATGGAGCTTCTCCAAAATCGATTGTAATGTGCGTGGTGAATGGTAATGAGTGTAATGTCTGTAGTGTAATGCGAAGTGCAGTAAATTACAAAATGGAAATCAAGACCAGAGAATGAAACATGGCTATAAATATTGTATCTAGAAGCTATCTTAAAGCTGCTGTAGGGTTCAAAGTGGGTGAATATTTCTGCAATTCACGCTAACACTCGAGACATTAAAACATAACTCTCAGTATCAGAAAGCTGAAAGTGTTTACTCAGTCAAGCAGTTACTAATTGCCTCCCATCCATTGGGCATGCAGAAGCGAGTGAGTCTAAGACGCTCCCTTCAATTATTTGAGAGTGAAGAGGGAAGAAATGAAGGAAGCCATTCCACTAGAGATAATAAGAGCTGTGACAATAAGAGCACTCAGGGCTCTTCGGAAATACAAAAGATGGACATTTGTACACCAGCTTCGAGAGTTATCAAGCAGGTTTCCTGGAGAAGTTGGACCTGAATTGTTTTGACGCTGTGCGTTGCGAACTGCCGCGCACCGAAGAATCACCTGGAGATCTGAAAAAAATACGCATTTCCAGACTTCTCCTAGATCTTCAAGATCAGCTTTAGGAGTAAATCTGAGGATTCTATATGGTTTTGGCCCGGTGGTCCGTGGCCCCTGCGCGGAGGCAGATGGGCTATAAAGGCCGCACGGAGGTTATCTGGCGTTACTTGAGCTAATATCGTATTGAGATGCTCAGAACATAAAAATCTCAATTTCAAATGGTCCTATAGTTGCTTTGGGAAAATCTGAGGTTATGAACATTCAGTGCTTATGGTTTATGTATGTTTTTATGAGTGTTTTTTAAAACTTGGCAATCGACTTGTTATACCTCTGTGTGTCTCTCTCTCTTCCACGTGGTGGTGGTCCACGGAAGAGACAAGTGATGGGGGACAGCAGGATTAGAGAGGGGCTGTAATTAGTGACATGGCGAACGCTGCGAAAGCCGTGGCATCTGCTACAGTTGCTAAATATAATTGCCAGAGAAAAGTTTATAAATATTCATTTAAATGTATTTCTCAAAGGCTCATGTTTGGAACCACAGCTGCTGGGTTGCCTAAAGAAACACAAATGCACCACAATTAGTGCATTCTTAAAGGAAGGAAAAAAGCTTTATCTTTAATGCGCAGGCATTTCAGTAAATACCGTGGATCAGCGGTTTCTATAGCTAACATTTTGCATGTCATATTTATTAGTCGGTGTTACTACTTATACTTCAGATATTCAGTACTTTCTCTGATTATGGCTTTCTCAATTTAACAGTTATAAATTTAACTTGCGTCGAGTGACTAATATACTATTTAATGTCTTGTGTGATTAAGTTTTGAGTTTGCTTGCCAGAAAATTTGGCTAAAGACTGTTAAAATGAATTTCATTTTCTTTTCAAACAGCAAGCTGGAAAACTCATTTCATTTTAATACTGCAAACAATGGGATTTTTTTTTTCCTTGTATAAATGTTTGGGGTTAATCTTCCCTTTTGTTGGCTTGAAATGAGCCCTGTAATATTTATTCATTGACCACTTACACCAATATGTTTCCAAAAAGGAATTAAATAACAACATTCCCCTGACAATCTCATAGGGCACGGGAGGAAAAAATTCTTTTTTTCTTCTCTCTCCTGTGTGCTCTAGCTGGGGCCATGTGAATGGGACTGACAAAAGACAGATTTATAAGAGAACAACATACAAATTTATTTAATGAAAGTTTTATGTGATATGAGAGCCTTCATAAGGAAACGAAGACTCAGAGAAAGAGTTCAGTCTAAGCATTTTTTTAAAAATTATTTATTTATTTATTTATTTATTTATTTATTTATTTATTTGACAGAGAGAGGGAAAGAGCACAAGCATGGCGAGCAGCAGGCAGAGGCAGAGGGAGAAGCAGGCTTCCCGCTGAGCAGGGAGCCAGATGCAGAGCTCGATCCCAGGAACCCGGGATCATGACCTGAGCTGAAGGCAGACACTTAAGTGATTCAGCCACCCAGGCGCCCCAATCTAAGCATTTTTATACTAGGTTTGTTGACGTGTGCAACGCCATTGAAAAATGTGATAGGACAAGGGCTATGAGGTAAGAGTAGTAAATTAGAGCAAACATAGTAAGGCTTATTCTCTCCTTCCTCTCAGCATCTCTCCATTTTCAGCCATAAAGATGGTCCTTTCTTCTGGTTATTGGAACAGTATGTTTTACTTGAGGGAATTCTGACCTATCTCAGGGGAAAAGGAGGATGTCAGAGAGGCTTTCCTGAACCTGGTGTCTCTCAAATTCCTTTTAACTTAAAATATTCAATATGCCAAAGCACCATATTTTGAGTAGTGTGTCCTGAACCCTCCCAACATCATCTCCTATACAGAATTTGGTGGATTTGGCAGAGAGAACAGAGGGAAGACCAAGAGGCAGTGACTGGCCTGTGAAAACCAGCTGGTGATCCTTAGGGGATATGCAGGTGGCTGAGAATAAGGAGGGCAAGGCCTGGATTAAAACTACCCGGATCTCAAGGGTGAAGTAGGTAAGACATATCAAAGGCTTCCTCTGCAGAGCCCAGAGCAAGGGAAAGGGCAGGACTCCCGATGGATGGATGAGAATCAGAGCGAGGCACCAAAAACCCCCCCAGATCTTGTCAGCTAAGCTTGATAGGTGTACAGGATTAGGCCAAGGAAGCTTTGAGCCTGTGGAGTGGTTCTCAACCAGGGGACTTCTGTCATTCAGGGACCATTTAGTAATGTCTGCAGACATTTGGAGGTGCTGTTGGTTTGTCGTGGGTAGACTCCAGGGAGGCTGCTAAACATCCCACGGTGCACACGCCGACCCCCACATAGAGAATTATCTCCCAGAATAGCAACTGTGCGGACAGTGAGAATCCATGCTCTATAGCTAATGGGACGGCAGGACACAAGGTGGTGTTGAAGGTAAACACAGGTCTCAAATGCCAGGTTTGGTTTAGGAAACTTGTGAACTATTAGAGTTCTTAAAGGGCAATATCTTCAGCAGTAATTGCATGATCGCAATTCAGGAGAGAAACACAAAATTAAAAAGATTCTCAACCACTGAGTGTTTGAGGATTATATAACCGTAATAGTGTTAGGAAGGGAAAAAATTCCGCTGCCCTTAAGGTTCTCCTAGCTGCTCTAAGAATCAAATTGACATGAGACAGATTAGCAGGGGAAAATCAAACAAAAGTTTAATAATATGTATACCTCCAGTATACCGGAGAGACACCAAGAAAACTGAGTAATGCCTTAGGGAATGACCAGAATACCTTCTGGAACTAAAGAGAAAAGATGTTGGAGGCGAGGAGTCAATTTTGGCACCTTACCAGGAAAAGCACAATGAACAATGGGCCTTGGTCCTGATGCAGATCTTAGGGATTGGCTTCTTCACTGGTAACAGTTTCTAGAGATTTAGAGTCATCCCCCCTTCCTGGTACAGCCCAGGGGGACTCACTTCCAGAGGGAAAGTTTCCTTATACTTGTAAATTCTAAGAGGAGTAACTTTCTATTCGGGTTTCGAGCTCCTCTTGTGTTTGCAGTTTCTTAAAAATAATCAGCTTAAGTAATCAGTATGCCAAAGAAGCCTAACTTGGGGTTGGAAAATTTGCTCCCCTACATTAGTTTTTATTAAACTCAGCTGAATACTTCTGTATAATAGTTCCCCTAAGCCTTGGGTGATATATTCCAAAACCCCCCATGGGTGCTTTCAACCATGGATATACGTACATACCTATGATAACGATTAATTTATAAATGAATAATAATAGAAAGAGAACAACAATCACTAATAATAAAAGAGAACAATTACCACAGTATACTGTAATAAAAATTGTGTGGATGTGATTTCTCTCTCAACATATCTTCGTTTCCTGTACTCACCCTTCTTGTGATGATGAGGGATGATAAAATGACCAGGTGATGAGATGAAGTGAAGTGAATAATGTAGGCAGTGTGGCTGAGCAGAAGGTTACTATTGACCTTCTGATTATTCATCAGAAAGAGGACAATCTGCTTTTGGTCTGCCATTGATCATGGCTAACCGAAACAGGAAAACAAAATTGTGGATAAAGAGGAGACTACTTATTTCTTATCAAAGATCATCAGTTTTGTGGGTAGTTTTCACATTTCCCTTTTCTTATTGTTTTAGATTCACTCTTGAAATGTATTCCTTCACAAGGGTATCCAGGTAAATCCACTGCATGGTGTGCTTGCTTTTAGCATTACAAAGAGTGTCATAAAAATCCTCCAGGGTTCTCTGGCATTTCTTTTACATTACAAAGCTTGCTTTAAAGACAGGCATATAACTGCCAGAATGTACTGATCACACTGTCTGGTTTGGAAGGGAAAAAAATCTCTTATAGTTATGGGGATTATGATTGAAAATGGCATGTACAATTTTGCATTTTTTAATGTTGCTAAAATTGTTCAAATTCATATTCACTGAAGAATGTGTAGTTCTCATTTAAGGAACTTCCTTTATTGGCTTTTTAAGATCTCAATACAGCAGTCATTTGAATTTTAAGGTCTTTTATGTCTGTGGGGGAGGAAAAAAAGTTTGCCCTTCACCCTTCTTGGTTCTTTGCTGAGACTGTCTTGTAATAAAAGAAAGAGTAACAGGAGATAAACAGAAGTTTAAT
Source organism: Ursus arctos (assembly GCF_023065955.2). NCBI lineage: Eukaryota > Metazoa > Chordata > Mammalia > Carnivora > Ursidae > Ursus > Ursus arctos. Next base: position 8,906,701 of record NC_079873.1, read on the forward strand.
CACATGTATACCTCTTGTATATGTGGGAGAGTCCCTGGAAAACTTGATATGGCCATGGCCATTACCCTAAATACCATCTTCAGCTAAAGACAAGATTCTGGGGGTGCAGAGTCAGTTCTGGGAGGGTATCAGCCAAGCACTGTAAACAAGGGTAAATTGTTATGCAGATTGGAAGATATTTGGTCTTGGCCATTTTCCTGGTACGCTGTTGGAGATTCCCTTACAAATGGAGATAGTCCTTATAAATGTAAATCTTAAACAAAAGGGTAACGTCTACCAGTTTTTAGAGCTTCTCAACTATCTCCAGTTTCTTAAAAATAACCATTTTACTGAAATCCTTGTGCCAAAGAGCCGTATTTGGGGCCACATATTCTGCTCGCTTTCAGCTGCATAAAGTGGATTTCAAGGAAATGGAAACGACTTATACGTTTTCTTTCCACTAATAAACATATTTCCTTTATTCTGTTTTTCTTTTATTAGAATGTAGAATGTAGGGGGAAATGATAAGAATATGTAGCTGAAATGACAAATTGAAAATTGCAAAATTTTGGGAGTGTCTTGACGGTTTCGTTCCTATAGTCTATGTTGCTTGGGATGAGAATGCAATGTCTCTGTAAGTTTCCCTAAATCTTAAACTGTGCCTCCTTAGCGCACACGCGAAAAGAGAGATGGATTTCATTTCAGTGCCCTGATGATTATTTGGTATTGGTATTTGGTGCTTTGGAGTCCTAGAGCCTTGGAACCATGGTGATTGATTTACAGTGTGTGCTGCTGGCGTCAGAGGAGGGTGTGGTTCTCATACCATGCAGTGACCGTCCTTACTAAGCTAAGCCTTTCATGGTGCCTTCTCGAACACTGGACTACCAAGCTAAGGGTGCATGCAACATGCTGATCCACTGTGGCGAACTGTATTTGCTTTTTTTAAATTAAAAACTTCTAAAACATACATGGTTTCATGTTAGTCAGTGTAATCGATGTGGGTAAGAAAGGCAAAAGGAAAAAATTAAATTTCTTACTTCTTGAGCATTTGTCCTTGACAAGTCCTTGAAACAGGCAGAGTGAACTTCCTCTGGGAGCTCAGCTGCCTCCATGTTGACATTTTGCTGAGGGCAAAAGGCGACCTTAGCCTGAACCCCCAGGATCCTGTGAGTCTACTTTAACATATAGAAATTCCTTTGGAAACTTCCTGATCTCTACCCCCCAAGATATGCGTTAGCAATCATCCTCCAAGCTTATGGCCCCCTGATATACATCTGAAGGTTTTCATGAGTAAGGTTTCACTAGAGAGTAGGAAATGACCTTTTCCTAAACATAGCTAGTCCCCTCAAGGTCCTGGAAACCTTGCTTCCAAAATGCCTTAGAGATTTAATGCTATCCCTGACCCCCTCCCAACTTGAACGTTTGAAATCAGTCACCCCTCACAACCCCAGTGCAGCTCTTTCTGCCCTCGGGTCCTGTCCTCCTGCTTTAATAAAACCTTCTTTTTGTACTGAAGACGGCTCAAGAATTAATTCTTTCTTTTTCTTCTTTTTTTCTTTTTTTTTTTTTGCCAGGTGAATTTCACTGAACATTTATTTTATTTTTTTTATAATAATATTTTTTTTGTTATATTATGTTAGTCACCATACAGTACATCCCTGGTTTTTGATGTAAAGTTCAGTGATTCATTAGTTGCGTATAACACCCAGTGCACCATGCAATACGTGCCCTCCTTACTACCCATCACCGGTCTATCCTATTCCTCCGCCCCCCTCCCCTCTGAAGCCCTCAGTTTGTTTCTCAGAGTCCATAGTCTCTCATGCTTCATTCCCCCTTCTGATTACCCCCCCTTTCTTCCCCTACCGATCTTCCTAGTTCTTATGTTCCATAGATGAGAGAAACCATATGATAATTTCTTGAACGATCGCTCTGAACCCCAACACTGGCACGTCATTTTGTGCTCGTGTTTCGTGTGTGATCACGTGTCAGGTCATAAATGTAGCAGGTCTCTAATCTGAAGGAGTGGCTAACCGCACTGCTGCGCCCTGTTGGCCGGCGGCTTCGCAGCATGTTGGTGTTGCCACAGACATCCTCTGGGTCGGCGGTAGTGTTTCTAGTCTGAGAAACAGCGTTAGGGGTACCTGGCTGGTTCAGTTGGTAGAGCTTGTTAGTTTTGATCCCCTTGTCATGAGTTCAAGCCCCTCCGTGGATGTAGAGCTTACATAGAAACTAAACAAATAAAAACATACCTTTAAATAGTTGATGCTTTATTGTTCTTAGTAATGAGATGGGACATGGCCACGAGAATCTTTGGATTTCTATAGAGGCCTGCTTCTTATCTCATGGCAAAATACTTCTTAATAGTGTTCTCAAATCTAAAGTGTCACTTTCTGTTTTACAAAATTTCTTTTCCCAATATGTCAGGAGAGTATACTCTCTAGTGGCTTTTTTGGAGACATTTTGTCTGTTATTTTCAGAAAAATAATTATACAATGAACAAGCAATTAATGGCTTTTTTAGAGAAACATATTTGAAATTCTGGACCATTTTGCAAATGGATATTTGTGAGCATTTCCATTGTTATATATTCTAAAATGAATATATATTGTGTATGAAAATGAGCATTACCTATCTACACTCATAGCTGCTTGCTGAAAATTCTTGGGGGAGAGACTTTTCTTTTCCTCTCTCTCTCTTTTTTTTTTTTTTTAGATTTATTTATTTATTTGAGAGAGAGAGAGAGAGAGAGCACATCGAGAGCTGGTTGGGGGGCAGAAAGAGAGGGAGGGAGAGAATCTCAAGCTGACTCCCCACCCAGCGTGGATCCTGCCACAGGGCTCCATCCCAGGACCCTGAGATCATGATCAAGAGTCAGACATTCAAATGATGGAGTTACCCAGGAGCCCTGGGGACAGATTTTTCCAACCCAGTTTAAACAAAGCTTCTAGATTGAAGGTTTCATTGGGTTCTGACATCATGTCTTAAAAATATGAAAATTAACACATTCCAGTTAGATTCTAGGGCAGGTTGCCGGGGAAGATGGACATTTACTGGATCACTAGAAATGATGGCCTGGTTGATGGGTTGAAAACTAAGCATCATGAGCTGGAAAATTCAGGTAGTCGGCGTTTAGGTCAACATAACTCCGGCAAGGTGTCTGAGAGCCACCGATCCAAGTTTGACAATGAAGTTCGTGCCACACCTTCAGATTGCTGTATCATAGAGTATGAAACGAAATTTTTCAAAATTAATTAAGCATTTATAAATGAATTGTTCTCCATAAAAATCGTTAGCAGGAATAATTCCAGAGCAGAACATTCTGTACTATTAATAATAAAACACATACTTAATGATACATCTATTTTGTCCATTTAAAGTTGTCATTTGAGCGTGTTTTATATTGTAAATAGCATTGTTACAGGCAGACGGGTAAATAGTTTAGCCTAGACTAGGTCGGGGGGGCCAGCAAAACAGGACTCCCTTGCTCAATGTGGCTGCCTCCTAATTTACATATTGCCCATTGCTGCTTTTGTGTTGGAAACCGAGTTGAGTGGTTGCCACAGAGACTGTGTGGCCTGCAAAGCTGAACGTGTTCAGAATCTGGCCTTACAGACATTTGTCAGACCCTTGGTCTAGGTTAATAAGGCGACAATGGGGAAGAGAAGTTCTGCCCTGTCTTTCATTCCCCTAAGGCCGTTTTGAATGCCTGGCTGCACAGCGTCTCATATCTGGCTGCCCATTGTGATAGTTCTAAAGAAATGCCTGGGGCGTCTGGGTGGCTGCATGGGTTGAGCAACTGAGTCTTGATTTCGGCTCAGGTCATGATCTCAGGGTCCTGGGATCGAACCTTGTATCCTGCTCCACACTCAGTAAGGGAGTCTGCTTGAGATTCTCTCCCTTTCCCTCTGCTCTTACGCCGCCTTCTCACGCGCTCACGCTCTCTCTCAAATAAATAAATTAGTCTTTAAAAAAATTACTGCTGGCTGCCTCCCCCCCCCCCCCCCCGCCAAGGAATTCTGTTGTAACTAGTAACCTGGACACCAGATGCTTAAAAGCCCCACCTCGGGACCCCGTGTGCAGTCAAGCTTGGAAACCACTGCCTTTTGGTGTTTGGACACTCCTGATGGGAGGGAACTTTCTCTCTGCAGGTTTGAGCAGCCCCCAAGTAGCATTACAGGAACCATTGTTGCCTGCTTATTTTAGCTCACTAATGCCTGAGGTGAGCTGTCGCCACATAAAGTGGGATTAGGACAGGCCTGGGACCCGTAGTGGATCTTCAAACAAACTTCTGAGGGCTGTGGCAAGAAGAAAGGAGATTGATATTCTCCAGACTTCATTACAACATAAAACCCAAGGACTTCTATTGTCTCTTTTTTTCAGTGTTTCCTTGGCCCTCTGGTGCCTATTTTTACCACTGAACAAAGAAATTCTATTGGCAATATGCCTGGTAGTTATCTTCCATTCAAATGTCGATGGAAGATGATCTGAAGTTCTAGAAGTTTGGACATCGTCGATTTCTTTTCCTGCATGGTTTAGAACCTAAGGATTATTTGACAAATAATCCTATTTCTGAATGCCTGCCATATAATGTTATTTTTTAGCTCTGCGCATGGCTGTCCTTTGTAAACACCGTGTCTAGAACCTTTATCAGCAGTTGCCTCTGAAATTTATAAAGCACTTAATATAATTTGCTGTGAAAACACTGTTTTGTTGTCTGTTTTCTTTAGCTTAATAGAGCTGCACATATGGAGTGTTGGGAAGTGAGTAGGTTATGTCCTATAAAATGGCTTTCGAGTGTAAAGCACTTTTACCTTAGCCATCTAAAATGACTGGTTAGTTAATTCACCCTGCCAGGTACTGTTCTTATTTTTTAAAAAAGGGGGGGGGGTGAGGACAGGGGACTTCCTCAAGGACATGCCTCAAGGAGGGGCCTTTGGAGACCCAGAGCTCACGGTCCCCATCCCCCCAGCCACTGGTTTCCTGCACTGCTGGGCTGTGATAAAACCCTCTTGGTCTACATTCTCCCCGAATACAAAGCATCCCAGCAGATGCTTTTGTAGTAAAACCCAGGACCAAATCTCTGCTCTTGCCTTAAGGAAAACTTCTTCAAATTTGGAAAGGCATAAATGCAGATAGATCCATCGAGAAACCGGCATTTTGCTTTTTAAAATTAAACCGGGGACTCGAGATAGGTAGCATACTCTCCCCAGCAGTTGTGAATTAATGCCGCCGATGTTCTATAGGAGAAGGTGATAACCAGTGGTATGTTTTCTCAATGGTATGATTTAGCATGTGCTTATGCTGTTTATTTCATTTAGAATGCTTTTAAAAAGGTACTGCAGAAACTCGATTAGCCAAAACAGAAGACAAATAGAAATAGTCCCAACTTTACGGTATCTGGAAAGAATAAAACATTGGAAAAAAGTCCTTGTTAGTTTATTAAAAATTTTAATTTCTAGACTAAGTTCCAACGGAGAACCTCTTTCTGTACCATGGAATCATGTTTAATATTCATGACAATGACCCTGAGGAAAAACAGTACAGTCAATTATCAAACAAGATTCACTTGTCTCTCTGTACTTTCTAAGGCAGCAGAATAAATTTTTTAAATTGTCAAAAATATTCTGTAACCATGGCTAAGCCATGTTTATTCACCAAGAACTCTCGTAAATCGAGTTTATTTTTTTGATGCTTTATCTGTAAGTGTCTCCAACTGTAAGTATTTATTATCTCAAGCAAAGTCTTGCTTGAGATAATAATGAGACCTTTTTGCCCACTAATATGTGTAAGAGTTTCTATAGCTGGGGCTTATCTGGATAAGGAAGTACATCGTAGCAGTTGTAAATTATAAACTTAATGGGCAGAGGTATACATTTATATTAATGATTTTACTATTACCTGATCTTTGTCCACATGAGGGTTTCAGTCTAGTCAGGGATGGGGGCGGGGAGAGTCTGGCAATAAGCCGAGAATCAAAGCAGTAAGATAATGCTGTAAACCAGCTTTGAACAGCCCCCAAGAGGCAGTGAACTGCTAGGCTGGGTTTCACACTTGCATAAATTAAATCCTTAAGGAAACAATGAGCCCAAATGGTTCAGACAGTTACTACTCTTGGCCCAGCAGGTTCTCCTTGGTTCCGTCGCCTCCTGAGTCCCACGGGGTGATGCGGATGGAAGGTCGTGGGTAGATGCCGGGCCCGCTGTAAGTTTGTGTCTCGGTTGAGTAACAACAGAGCTTAGGAAACTCCCAAATTATAACCAGTGCAGAAGCCAACCTGCCCATCCTCCCTTCTAAGAGAGACTCCCTTTATCAGCCTGGAAGCTGAGCAGATCTCTGGCGAGAGAGGGAGACTCTGCAATCCTTTAATGCCTCAGAGTGCTCAGAGGATCCGGACGGGGAAGTCGGGCTTCTCTCTCCTGCTCGGGAAACAAATCTGTGAGCCAGGGCTACCCTATCTCTAGCTTCCAGCCTGTTCACTTTCCAAGCATCCTTGGACAGAGCTCTCGGTGCCCTTGACTGAGAAGACGTGCAGATCCACCTGAAATACCTCCCAGCCTGGAAGGGAGGTGCTGTGTTAGAAGCAGCTTCGAAGGTGTCAGAGGGAAGGGAGCCAACCTTAGAGCTGGCACAGAAGAGAGCAAATGATAGCAGTGACTTAGGAAGGGCGTTTCGAGGGAGGATCCCATGAGGTGGGCGAAGTGCCTGCTGTGTTCAGGGGACCTCAAGAAGGGCAGCACGGCCGGAGCCTCAGGGGCGAGTGGGGAGGTGGGCAAGGTTGGGAGGTGCAGGGATGGGGCCATTCGGGGCCTGAGTGGGGCCCGCTTCAGACGTGAGATGGGAAGCACACCGGGGACCTTCTGCGTTTTCAGAGTCTGTCTTCTAGCCGGGCAGTGGGTAAATAAATCAGTTCAGCTGGTCACAGTGCAATTTGTAAATACTGAAATGAGACAGAAAATATGAGAGTCCCTTAGGTATAATATAGTAAGTATTGTTTCATGAAACTTTTCGTAAGGTTTTATTTTTTTATTTGAGAGAGAGAGAGAGAAAAAGGAAGAGCACCCGTGGGGAGAGGGGGACGGAGAGGGACAAGCAGACCCCACGGAGCAGGGAGCCAGAGGGGGGGCTCCATCCCCCGACCCCAAGATCCTTACGTGAGCTGAAGTCAGACACTTAACAGACGGGGTCACCCAGGTGCCCCTGTTTCATGCAACTTTTGTTCTAATATTTCCTTTATATTGAGTGCACATTTTTCTAATTTGGACCTCTCTTCTAAAGTCATGGTGGGTCTCATGATCAGTGATGTGACTGGTTGATGAAATATGGTATAAATGTTTTATATATGCATGTGCGATGTGGGTTTTTATGCAATATTTCTTTCTTTATGGTTTTTTTCCCAGTATTTATTTCTAACTGTGAGTCACAGTCAGTATTTTACTGCTGGAGCCCCAGTGAATGGTCTGCAGCAGGTGCAATTGGACGCTCCATTCTCTGTAGGGTTATTCAGAGAAGATCAAAGCAAGTACGGTTGTTTCTCAGTCTAACTCTATCAGATGAGTGTGTTCAAACCAACAGACTTAAGCACTGACAACTAAACATAACAAGAGGGGAGGCTGCCCGTTGGACAAAGGGACCCAAGAGCTCACAGGGCTTGGGGCTGTTCACAACGCCATGCGCTGGTTGGGAAATCAGCAGGAGTAAAAACCGCCTTTACCTTTTACCGGGACAAGGCCTGTGGCAGAAGAACAATGTGCAAGGCCCCTCACAAAGTCTGGGGCAGACAGGCTGTCACACTGGAGAGCCAGCCTCAGGAGGGGGAGGGGGAGGTTGCTCTTCCCTGGGGTCCCCTTTCCGACCACTTCTCATCCAGACCCAGCACGTGGCTTGTTTGCTGCTGCTGCTTTGCGCTGGTGTCTCCGTGACCTCTTCTGAGGGAGAGATCCTGCCTGACTGTGCTTGGGGAGTCTATGGCTTGGGGACTGGGTTTCTGGGACTACATGGAAGCCAGGCCCAGGCCATTCTTGAAGCAAGGGCGACTAGAATCCCACACCGTTGGACTGGGCTTAGGTAAATGCCATCTGTATGTATCTGACTTCAGTTCCTTTAAAGACGCGATCGAGCCTCTGAGGTAGATCATTTGATTGAAGGAGGAGGAGGAATGCCTTGGCTGGAATCATGGCATCGCTTACCTCAACTCCTCTCAGGAGAGGTGGGAAATGACTGGAAGGTATGCAAATGACCACAGGTGGGTAGAACCAAGCAGTAGAAGGATGACATCGGTATCTGTGTTGTCTTGCCTTGGAAATAAAGCCTTGTGCTTTTTTTTTTTTCCCTCTCTAAGTTCTGTCTGGTGAAAGCCTATCTTCATTTCTCTGATGTAGACAGGAAGAGAGAACAAAGAACTATCTTTCAGCATTCTGATAATGCAGAGTTCAAGTTGTGTAACCTTTTCCCAAGGAACTGAATTTAGTCATCGCATACCATCTTCGAACACATACTACAAAATAGGCCCTTTATTAATTGTCAGCAGATGATGACTAAAATTAATCAAATTGCTGAAGGCTACCCAAGATGGGTAAATTAGCATGGGATCATTTGTTCTTCAATGAATTTTTCATTCAGACCATAGCTTCTGCCCTTGTGGCTGGGCTTTACAACATGAAAAGGTATTTTTTGAGCTTGACAAAGTGACACATTTTGCTTGTGTTTGTTAATTGTTCTCTAGGATAAATGTTAGCGTTTGTAAACATAATTTTAACGTGTTATGAAGAGAAACTGCCATTTTAATGTACTATGAAACAGAAGCTGCCAGTTAACTAAATGGCAGTTTAAAAATAAACAATGTGACAATGAAAGTTTCCTAATTTACTTGTTACTTTGGTTTATCTATAACAAATGGACTGTTTTATGTCTTTAAATATTAAGTTCTTAAATTATTTCACTTCTCTTTTTACTGACAGACTATATATTCGTAAGTAGATATGTTGATGCATACAAATTAATATACTTGGTCAGTATATTTAGAAAGCAATTGGTATTACTAATACATTTTCTAATTAAGTAAGATAACGGATGTGGATTTTTTTTTTTATCATAATAGACTTCTACCCAGCAGAAGCTGGTATTTTATTGTCTTTTAATATTTGGATGGCAAGAAAGGTTCTACAGATTCAATAAAATTCTGTGAGGACAGAAAATTTTGTTTGATGCTTTGTCAGAGCTGTAAGTTCCTTGATGTAATCTCAGTTGGGTTTGTTTTTATTTTTATGATGCTTCCCATACCCAAAACACAAATTAAAATATGCCAGAAGAGGGAAGTATTTTAAATTAATCTAATTTGTTCTCCATTTTCCACTCTGGAAAAGTAGTATTTATTGTAAAATATATCACAGTTTCATATAGTATTTTGAATTTAAAAGAAGAAATTGGACTCCTATGTAGTATACTTTTTAAGGAAATGTTGTTGAATGTATTCTGAAGACATACAGTCCAAGTCTTGGTGATTGAGACCTGTCTAAGCTGATTAACTCCACTTCACTTCGATACAGTATTACTTTGAAGGGAGTGCATAACAGAGACTGTGACACACGAAGTCACAACTACTTGCTGTCCCTTTATAGAAATTGTAATTCCGATGCATTATTAGAATTTTTTTTTTAATTTTTTAATTTATTAGAGAGAGAGAGTGCACGCACAGGCAAGGGACAGAGGGGGAGGAAGAGGGACAAGCGAACTCTGCACTGAGCGTGGAGCCCAATGCAGGGCTCCAAGTGGGGCTCGATCCCAGGACCCTGAGAACATGACGTGAGCCGAAGTCAGATGCTTAAACACTGGATACACCCAGGCGCCCCCAGATGCATTATTAGAATTATTTAGGTACTTACTGCATTCCTAGAAAGTAGTCTTACTATTGAATGTTTTGTATTCCTGCCCAGTAATTCTAGCCTTTAGAACTATTGCACCTGCAGACTATGTGGTCTCTGTGGCAACTACTAACCTCTGCCCTGTAGCACAAAAACAGTGGTAGATAATATGTACACAAACGGATATGGCTGTGTTCCGATAAAACTTTATTTACAAAAACAGGCTTCAGGCTCCATTTGGCCCACTAGTAGTTGGCCAGCTTCTTCAAACCCTTGTCATTCAATGAAGAGTCCACCAGCTTGGAATGTCAGTATTGCTTGAGACTCTAGAAATTCAGATTATCAGACCCCACCTCAGTCCCGAATCAGAATCTACATTTTAATAAGATCCGAAGGAAACTCATTAAAGTTGGAGGAGCATTGGCCTAATGGCTCTTCAAAGAGAAGCAGAAGGAGCTCCTGAGGAAGCTCTGTGAGGTGAATCAGTGTTGTGACTGGCTTCGTACTAGGCTGAGTGGGTAGGGAGCAAGACGTTTCACTGTAGACTTCTAAAGCTAGAATATGGAGATCTTTATAGGTGGCACGAGTAACCCCCACTTTCTGCCCTAGATATCCTCACATGGTTTACCCAATTTCCTCAGAAAGAACCACATAATTTCTTGCCCTGGAAAATACTGGCTTTGGGCACTTCTGCCTGAGAGAGATTCAGTGTGGTGACTGATTTTACGTACAGATGCTGAAGTTTCCTTCTATTTTCTGTTCAGGCCTCATGTCCCCCAATTCTGTACCTGGTGTTTCTAAGTCCCAGCCTTTCTGTCATCTTTCCAGTCAGATCAACTTTCCCAGCCTGTGGGACTGGGCCGCAGATGGACTACTTACCATGGGAGTTCTCAGCCTTCTCTTTAGTGCCATTTGGGGCCAGATTTTTTGTTGCTGTGGGGGCCTCCGTGTTGAGTGTGAGGTGTTCAGCAGCATCCCTGCTTCTTCTCATTAGGAGCCGATAGTCCCCCTCCCTAGCCCCTCCAATTGTGATGCCCCAAAATGACGCCAATCATTGCTAAATGTGCTTTGGGGGGACAGAATTGCCCCAAGTGGAGAACCACTGAGTCATAGGGATGCTGAGAAATAACTGCCCTCCTGCATGATCTCAGCGCAGCCAGAGGCCCTGGACATTAGCCTCCAGGCTCGAACATTCTCTGTGTTCATCCAGTGAGGCACGATAATGTTATTTTCCACGTGAGTCACGAAATGAAGAGTTACGGAGGCATCCCAGCCCTGCCCCTCCAGGCCCCGAGCTCCTCATCCACCCCACGCTTGGCCTCTCTCAGCCGCCCGTCGTCCTCTTCCTGTTCTCTGTCTTCCTATCAGTTCTTGAGCCTTTTGCGTCTTTATATTCACTTTAAAGAATCTCATGCGGGAAAAGAGATAAATATGTATTATCTTTCTGGCATTTGGAACTGGAGTCTCTCCTAATATCTGTGAAATAATATACTGGGGACTGGGAAACAACTTGATTTTCATGGTTTAGGAATTTTCATTCAAATTAGAAATTTGCTATTGCTTAGCGTTCATTATGTGGTCCATTCACCTATGTAGTGTGTATTACAGAGCCATCATCAGATGTCTTAAATTGTGTGGCTGATTTCCCCGACAGGCTCATCGCACGTCCGGCTGGTAATAGGACTGTTACTTGTGAGAAAGAAATCTGACGTTTGCTCAGTTCTGTGTGAGTAATGACGGCCCTTAGAAAATCTCCCCAATCTGATCAAGCGTAATTCATTTACTCCTGTAAAAAGGTCACTTTATATTATGCAGTGATTAAAATATTAAGTTTCCAAATATTGAACTTTATTTTCTATTTGGTTATTTCCTGAAGTTGTGGTATGCAAATTTGTAGTTGATCCAATTGACGGCCATAACGGTTTCTAGAAGGAGTAAGTCTGGGTCAGCCGGACGACTGACTCTCATGTACCGCCTGAGATGAAAGTCCTGCATGGCAGATCTGATTTACAGTTTCATCTGGGCATTTAACCATTTCCCAAAGAGAAAGGGATGATCCCGTCTAGACCACTGCTGCTGCTAGTACATACCACGCCTTCGTGACTATCATGGATTGATCACAACATTGGTTCCATCCGTGTTCCTTGCACAATGACTTTTCAGATGTTCCCACCAATTAGCTGGGGACTTACTTCTTCTCCCATTGAGTGAGGGATGTTCTTGTGCCTTGCTTGGAATGCAGGTGCAGTAAGGATGCGCCTGTTCTGAGCCAAGTCCCTAAGAGTCCCTGCACATCTCTGCTGTCTTTGTTTTGGGACCCTGCCCAGCTCTCATGAGAATAAGCCAGGGTAGAGTGCTGGAAGATGATAGACCCCACGGGACTGACAAGAGCTATCCCAGCTGAAGACACCAGTCCTAGCCACCCCAATACTCGGCTGCAGATGCTTGAGTGAGCCCGGCTGAGACCAGATGTGCCTAGCTGAACCCGGTTCAATTGCCGACTTGTAGAGTTGTGATAGGTAGTTGTTGTTTTCAGCCTCTAAATTTGGGGTGATGAGGGGCACCTGGGGGGCTCTGTTGGTTAAGCGTCTGCCTTCGGCTCAGGTCCCAAACGGGTTCCCCGCTCTGTGCGCAGTCTGCTCCTCCCTCCACTCTTCCCCCTCGCTGGTTCACTCTCTCTTTCAAATAAATAAATAGAGGGGCGCCTGTGTGGCTCAGTCATTACGCATCTGCCTTCGGCCCAGGGTGTGATCCCGGGGTCCGGGGATCAAGCCCCACATCAGGCTCCCTGCTCCGCTGGGAGCCTGCTTCTTCCTCTCCCGCTCCCCCTGCTTGTGTTCCCTCTCTCGCTGCCTGTCTCTCTCTCTGCCAAATAAATAAATAAAATCCAAAAAAATAAAGAAATTCTTTAAAAACATAAATTTGGGCTGATGTGCTCTCTAGGGAAAGATCATTTAAAGTGGGATTTGGGGAAAGGTACCCCACGGGTGCACGAGTTAGATAATGGCACCCTTATTCCGGCATGGGCCTTTCCAGAGTGGACACTATTTACTTGTTCCCTCAGGTCTCCTTAAGCATGGCCACAGCATTCACAGTTGGAAGGAGTAGCCGTGAGCTCTAGAGTCAGCTAGGGCCTAGCCCCCACTCTAGGCTCTCGTACAGAGAAGGCTGTGACCTCAGGAGGGAACAGGGTCTCTATCACCCTCTGTATTGCTTTCCCACGTTTGGCTGCACGCGAGTCCTCAGCGGTACCAGAAATAACTCACATGATGCTCTTGTTTAGAGGTGAGAGATAAGGTGCAGCAAGTTAGAGAAAGCAAACGTGGGCACACATTGGAGTTTGAGACTCATTCGAACAATCCAAACTCTCCAGGGCCCTTTTCTTGGAACACCCGGGGCTATATTCAGTCACTGGCTTGAGTACCAAGATCTGTGTGACTGATTTCGGCCTGGAAACAGCTCAGAGTCGCTCTCAGTGCACAGCCCTTCTAAATCCTCTCCGTCATAATCCAGCGAGGTTCTTCCAACTAGTTGCAAATGCTCAGTTAAAGAAGCTGGCCACGGGAGTTCCTAACCATAAAAAAATACGCTTTTAATCCCCTTGCCCTTATCTTGGGCAGGCGTCAAAAGTCAGCCATTCCCCATCCTCAGAGATTAGACCAAACTTTTCCTTCCAGGTGCAAATCTCTTCCATCTGCACTGCCTCTGTTTGCTCATTTGGAAAATGGAATTACTTAGAAACCTTTTAATAGGATTGCTGTGAGATTTGTAGGACATGATTCGAGTAGAATCCTTTTTTACAAGTGTCTGCAACTTGATAAACACTCAAAAATACGGATACTAATTAAATGAAGAACACTCAGTTGGGCATCGGGAATTGAATTCCAGCAGTGTGACCTTCGACACAGCACCTCGGCCACCCGGGCCTCGGTTTCCTCATATGATCGGGCAGTCCCATTCTCTGATGATGTTATGTACACCATCAGTGGAACTGGTGTCTAAAAACCCAAGTAAGACAGCCCTTATATTATCAATTGTTTATGCAGGTTAGCATCTAGTAGGTGGAAAAGCTAGAGAAATCTCTTATTTATTCCTAATTCTGAAGGGGCGCCACATAATTATGTGAATAACCTAGTAAGGAAACTTCAGAGAGCCAGTGAACCAAAGAAGGCTCGAGGTGTAGGGAGAACAGTTGAGAAGAGGGAAGAGGGTTGAGAAACATGGGATTGAAAATCTGGGCATCACAGAGCAAAATCTTTTTTGGGTCCCCTTGGTGTTGGGGCTTCATCGTAGTCCATGAACCACTGGTCATGAGTGAGTTTTCACTACTAGAGACTCTTCAGTTGGGATCCTGACCTGAGCTGAAACCAAAAGTCAGATGTGTAACCTACTGAGCGACCCAGGCTGTGGAAGGAGCGTAAAGGGGTGAGTGAAAAATCATGGTTGCCTGCTGCCATTCTTAACTTACGTTTGATTTCACCTTTGAAACAAGATTTTCTATATATATTCCATATATTAGTATATATGGGATTTTCTATATGGACAGACTTTGAAAAATTGGCATTTTGTTATTTAAAGTAAAACTTTTATTGGGTAAAAAGTTTAATTGCTTTATGCTAACAACTTTTACTTTCCTCATTTTCAAAACAGCCAATATATAGAAACAGTAGTCTCATTAAATCTAAATTGAAGGAAACAAGTTTGATCTTTGGATATACAATAAGTCATTGAAATGTGAGTACTTAAAACAAAAGTCTGATTAAATGCATAGTGTTTTCTAGATTACTTCAATATTTATATTGGAATTTATTTTCTTTTAGGAAACTGATAAATTGTCATTTACTTATTTTCACCCAAACTTGAATTGGAACTAATATTAATACTTAAGATAACTAGTTTCGTGGGTTAATTATTAATCCTGAAATTAGGTTCCTCCCTCCCCCCGCCTGCTGCCCTGGCATTTTTAAAAAGTAGAATTCTCAAATTGCCTAGCAACATAATTTAACATTTATGAAGTGTAAAATGAAATCAGCTAATAAGCCCACTATATTGTTTATTCTTTCCTCTTGAAGAGTTCACACTAAAAATACTGCATCAGTAAGCAAGGTGCCCTTGCAGTCTGAAAACAACATATGGGCAGAGTAAATATAATCCCGATTAAACTTGCAATTTTATATGGAATGGCAATATAGCCAGACATTTTAAATACCTGCAACTTGTCAACCCCTAATTTGTGGTTTCCCACAGGACTAGCACAGTATACTATATTTTTCCTAACTGCAGATGTTTGCCATTTTTTACGTAATAAACGTACCAAAAGTTTTTAGAGCATTATATTTTTCTACCCCATTTAAATATAAACATCTGCCTTAAAATTAGAATAAAGTCTATGAGTCATAGAAAAAGTGACACATTTTGTGGGCCATATGCACTCACTCTAGAAATGGGCTAATTTTCAAAAATTATTATGGACAGGCAATTATGTGCTTGAAATTTTGCAAGCACATATGATTCATTACCTAATGTACACTGAGTATTTTTTTGCATTTAGAATGTTTTTGTACAAAGACAGCCACTAGGGAATGTTCTTTTATTTATTTTTTTTCTGTTACTGAACTCATAGTTACATTAGACATGATGAAAGGTAACTGAAATTAGCTTATATTTATGAAAAAAGAATTATGATGGCCAGCAATGGTAGCTTCAGACATAATGTTGCTTACAAAATGAATTCCTATTCTTAATAGTTAACCAGGAAAGGAGAAATGTCAGAGTATGCCATATTACCTGGGCTGTGTTCTCACTTACTAAAATTAAAATCTGGGCTACAGATTATTACAGTTGTACTTTATAATTTCTGAGAAATTTGCATTTACCTTTCATGACCCTGTGTTATCTCTGGTGTCAAGCGCAGTAAACTTGTAAACATAACTTTTTCAACAAATGATTCGAAACAAGATCACCCCCTTTGTGTGCTTCAACTATAGCCAAGCAACCAATATTTGTGTGTGTATAAGATTTAATGGAAACTGGGGCGTCTTTCCAATGGTCCCCATAATTTATATAGAAATCGTGTATGCACTTTGCTGGAAGAAACATTCAGTTATGTATCTTTTTATTGTGATTATCTGCAAATTATTTTTTTGAGGGTCAAAAACCCACAGTAATGGCTCGCTAGGACCTATGTGTGTGTAGTATGGGTAATGAGCAGCCTTCCCCAGGTCCTTAGAGAATTTGTAGACTTTTCTGATGTGTGGACGATACAACCAGCACCTTTATACTGAGCAATGCTGTCCCTTTATCATGTGATCATCGAGAGGGCCTTTACCTCTCTTGCCTATTAAATTGCAAAATGGCACTGAACTATCATTAGTATCTGCCTTACACTGGTAAGTAAGTTTGAGAGTAACTTTTGTCTTATTTTCTTAGAGAACAAGACCTGCCTGCAGTTAGTGCAAACATATGAGTTAATGCGTGTCCACCTCCTTACTCAATTTGCATGCATATCAAATAGTCTCAGACATTTGGTTTCTTCTGTCTTCCTTTTTTTCATTTTTCCATTCTTCTCCCTTCCGTACTTTTAGCTTTCTTTCTCGGATTTATGTTAGGTCCAGATCATCTATCTGTCTGGTGCTGGAAATCTTCCCTTGCTCAAGGATCTGCCTCAGTAGCTATGTAGTGATCCCTCCACTGAGAAATCAGTGGATCTGACAAGTCAAGGCCAACGACAAGAGCTGAATGCTATGCAGACTCGTTGTAAATGTGAACTTCGTATAAAGGCATAAGTTCTTGGGGAATGAGGATGTTTCCATACTGGCTAAGTTGTTAAGCCTCTTCTCTGTTCCTCTGTGTAAGTAAGTATGGTATGCGTGGAACTGTGTTCATTGGTAAATAAGAGAATTTATGTAATAGGTGTAGCTAGAAGAGGTATTGTGGCCCTTGTGGATATTTAGTGACAGTTCTAATTCTTCCAGCTCAATTTGGCAAACATTGTGCACCTGTGTGTGCCAGCCGTCGTGTGAGGATGGGTGGTACAGAGCACCTGCCGGCAAGGAGCTCATAAGTTGCAAGAGGAAAGGGACCCGAACATGCCTTAATATACCGAGTCCAATTACGATGACTTACTTGCTAACATGAATCCTTTCATGATTGTCAGGTATTGTTCTGAGCCTGGACATACGATATGCCAGTTAACCCTCAGAGTAGCACTAAGGTTTATTGTCCCATTGTCAGAGGTCAAATACCACCTTGAAAGTCACACACGTCCATGCTTACTTCACTTCTGACTTCAACTGGGGAGATGTTGGTTTCCCATTTTCCCGGGGAAGGCGGTGCTTTGGGACTCAGTGCTGTGCTGGTTTGTACCACCTCCTTGACTTCTTGACTCTTCATAAAGTTGTTTTGGTTTTACCTAATAACGTTCTTTAAAATGATACATCACCCCTTCCCCAGCACAAGGGATCTATCGTGGGCCTGTCTCTTCTTGGACTCTGTGTGCATTATCCTCTCATTTTCTGGGGCCACTTCTCTCCGCACTGAGACTCTTTTACCATCAACTCTCTTCTCCTTACTCCAGGACCCTCAAACTTCAGTTTCTACCAGATGGATAATGGGCGCTCTCCTTTCCTGTTCCTGCAGGGCACATTTCCTGTCCTTTCTCTCAGCCTCTCCACAGCTTCAAAGGGAAGCTGAGCTTTGCAGCAAGCCACTCCATGAAGAGATTTCCCCAAAGTCTTTGCTCTGTCCCAAGGAGGACTTCCTTTAGAGTAATTAGCTTCCACTGACATCAGCTGGGGCAATATCTTAGTTTTTTTTTCCTCTGTCACCTCACTTGTAACTCTCATTTGCACAAAGGCATTCACCGTGTCTCTTGAAAAGAACCGAAGGACTCACTTTAATGTTCATTCTTGGTGACTGAGTCGGCCTGGTTGGGGTTCTAAATGCAGAGCCTTGTATCTCAGCGTATAACATTATTTCTCTGTGCGCAACCTACTTTAAGGAAATGAATTTCCTCAGTTTCAAAATTTATTTTTTTGCTGCTATAGAGGAGAGAGAGATGGCCAAGAGTAAGCTTGGTGGCCGTTTTAATTGCAGTCAGGCTGACGGCATCTCCAGGTTTGAGGATTGATAGACTAAGGAACAGCTTTCTCCCAGACCTCGGAGATGTCTGGGACAAAGTTTACGGTTTGGAGGCCACTCACGAAGATGTGCACAAACTGTCTCATGGCCTCGTACGAAATGGACGATTGTTAGAGCTTCATAAATTCTTTGGGTCCAGCAGCTCACATAGGCTTTCATTGAGACCTGAATGTTAGCATTAGCCATGGCCTTGCCAACGCTCAATCTGGTAGCCTTGGGCTGGGAGGACTCTTTCTCCTTGGGTAACTTGTCTAGGTCTAATAAGGTATGGGACTCAGAGCGCTGAATGTTGGCACCGTTGTCCTCGACATGCCCTCTCAGGAGGTGGGGAGGGAGGACAAGACAGGGAAATCATTTTTTTGGTTGGGGTTTTTTTGTTTGTTTTGTTTCAAATGTTTATTTAAGTTGTAGTTAGTTAAAATATAGTGTTATATTGTTTTCAGGAGTCAGATACATCTTTCCTTAAATCGGGGCCTTAGAGGAGGACCTGGCACGTGGCTGGTTCCTGACTACAGCAGAATCAGCGGGCATCACAGATATTGTTTACAGACCCCTAACATCTCACCCAGGAAAGCTTCTCTTGGCAGAAGGGCCAAAGGATCTTTCCCTGGAAAATCCCTTATGGACTTTTAAAAACGGTTTTCGATGTTGCTGAACAAACTAGGCCCATGCTGGGCCTGAAAGGTCACACTGTTGGTCCAGGAAAGATGTCCAATTTCAATATCAGGCCTTTCTCTTCTACTTCAAGCATAGGAAAGGAGGTTCGAGAAGGTGAGCGGTGTTCTGGATAGCCGTGAGGTTTTGATGGCAAGAAGCAGTGGGCTGAACCAAGAGGATAAACTGGGGAGCAGGAGGTCCGCGTTGCGGCGTGGTGGGCACCGTGCTGGCAGGGCTCAGACGCTGAGAAGTGGTGCAGGCTTGTGTGCAGTAGGACAGGCAAGTGGGAAATGGAGAGAAGGTCATGTTTTAAGGGGTTGGGATTGCAGAACATACGGATGGGATGAAAAGCTGGTGACATTGACCCAACTGGGGAACAATGAAAGCAAATCAAACACAACCAAAAATTATCATTGGATCCACGCAGTATATATTCCTTGGCTTATGATTAATACCAGAGTTAAAGATGATCTTTCTGGAGGCATGTATTCATTATGAGACTTTAATGTTTATTTATTAGTTCAATATCTTTTTAATTGTAAAAATGAGATAAAAAATTATCATTCTTCCCTTTGTTCCAGAACATGGGGCTCTTTAGAATTGTTAATTGAGGATCTTGCGAGAGATTCAATGTACCTGACTAGAAACAATTCAGTTAGGATTTATATTTTTTATTTTTTTTTAAAGATTTTATTTATTTATTTGAAATAGAGCTCAAGTGGCTGCGAGGGGGAGAGGGAGAGGGAGAAGCGGGCTTTCCACTGAGGAGGGAGCCATATTCGGGGTTCTCTCCCAGGACCCTGGGATCATGATCTGAGCTGAAGGCAGATGCTTAACTGGCTGAGCCCCCCAGACGCCCCTTGGTTAGGATTTATAAGGAATGCACATATATTCTAGCAATATGCTATGTCATATTTTTATGTGTCCTCTTCATGAAATGTGTTTGGGATTTGTGTTTGAGGTAATGAGGTACACTATTCCAAACTTTGTTGAGTACATGAGGGAAAGACACTGTCAGGGGCTACTGTTTCCCGTAGTAGGTGTTGTGATAACTGAGTCCCCGTTGAGTCTAAGACAGTACCCCCTCTTTGTGAGAGTGATTTATACTCTACTCAGAATGGATTGTAAGGTCAACTGCGGCTTTTCAGAATGAATGTTGAGGAAGATTGACCGTTTGAAAAGAGGTAATGGGTGACGATACTTCTTTTATATGGTTATTTGGTTTACTATTAATTTATCATGTCAGGTCCTACCATAATGATGAAAATATATTCGTTATAAAGAATAATATTATTTTATTCTACACTTTTGGATTAGACTTAGAAACATAGAAAGAAAGAGGTATGTGCTCATATGGTGAAAAGTGTCTTAGTCATTGATAGGTGTCCTAGATAGCATATAGCTCTATGGGAAAGGAAGATAAAAAGCGGCTTTAAAGGGGATTAGCATATTATCTGTATAAATTTGCATGTGACTTTGCCTATGACTGAGAAATCCACTTATATTATTCATCCTACAGTCCATTCACTCAATAAACACCTCTTGAGTTCCCGTTGCAGGCATTGATTGAATACCTACTATGTACCATTAGTTTGTTGCCTGTAATACAAGTACAAAGGTAAATACAACATTCTCTTATCTGGAAGGATTCACACACTGTTGGGGGATATAGTTAAATGACAAACTGGTAACTGTTCGATATGTATATAAAGTATTGAAAAAGTTCAGGAATGGCTTCTTAACGTTAGCCAAGTAAAGCCATTAGAAGGGAACACACAGCTGTGGAAAATGTTCTACCTGGGTGAGCCTTCCCGTCACTTGATGCGATATTTTAAGTTTTACAAGGATCGTCAAGTAGCATCATTGTTGCCTTTTTTATTTTTATTTTTTTTAAATAAGGAAAGGGAGGCTTCCAGGTGTGAATCAGCTCACACCAGAGCAAACGCCTAACCGGGAGCTGAGCCGGGTTTTCAATCTCGGGTCACTTCATTCAGGAGACCATTTGCCACTGTTTCATGCTGGTTTTTGAAGGGAGAGTGAGAATACACTGTTAAGTAAGTAAAGGAAATTTCGACCTGAGAACAGAGAATGTGAAAAGGCACTTGAAATGTCAAAACGTTGTTGAATTGGGGCCAAGCATTTTGGGGTGAAGGGCAGCAGGAGAAAAGATTATTTTATTGGACTAAATCATGGTTTTTGAAAGTTTCATGACACTGCCTGTATTTGGATAGGACGCATATAGTTATTGTTCAGATACCGGACTTCTATGTATGGACTATGGCTCGCATGAGATTTTTTGGGACATGTTTTATTTATTTATTCGAGAGAGAGAGAGAACAAGATAGGGCACGAGGGAACAGGGGCAGAGGGAGAAGCAGACCCCGGACCCTGGGATCATGACCTGAGCCAGAGGCAGCCACTTAACCGACTGAGCCGCTCAGGCGCCCCACACATGAGATTTTTTTGTTGGTGGTGGTTTTTTCTTTGTTCTTGCTTTTATGCCTTGATGATTCATATCACCCAGTCATCTTTTCTCTTTCCACCTTCAGCCTCACTGATGACCTACTCACTAGTCCTCCTAACCTGTGTTAAGCCTGTGTCCGTGTGTTCGTCTACAATTTGCTCATTACTTTCTGTCCTGTTTTATTCTCTCAGCATTTCTGGGAACATACGAAGTAAGAGATCAGGCCTAACCTGACCAACTTCTCGCTGACATAGCATGGTACCATTAGAAAAAGTTGAGTTAGATTACTTAGCATACTTGGGTAGCAGTCAACTGACTTGATGGTAAATGAGATTTCTAAGAGTTAATTCCATGTTCCCTTGGAGTAGGTCTTCCCATCAGGCTTGGGTTTTAAGGCCCTTCCTATGCTGTGTCAGGGTTCCCATCAGTGGCACTTAGGGACTGGAATCTTGGACAAATAAAGCTTAGGCTGCTTGCAACTGTGTTCCTTCAGTACAGTGTTGATAGTATCATAAAAGTTGTTAACCGTCCCATGATCGTCATTTTTGCAGTGAAAGTCAATGCGACATTTCAATACTCCATTCTTTTCAACGATACTTATGTCTTTTCATGAATATTTAGTTATGAGGAAACTGGTCTATGGACTTTGGTCAAAAAATAGAGAAGGCTGGGGCGCCTGGGTGGCTCAGTCGTTAAGCGTCTGCCTTCGGCTCAGGGCGTGATCCCGGCGTTCTGGGATCGAGCCCCGCATCGGGCTCCCTGCTCCGCTAGGAGCCTGCTTCTCCCCCTCCCACTCCCCCTGCTTGTGTTCCCTCTCTCGCTGGCTGTCTCTCTGTCAAATAAATAAATAAATAATCTTAAAAAAAAAAAATAGAGAAGGCAGACTGGATTTCTGTGAGAGAGCAGAGGAAAAAAATCAGTCTAGGAACATTGAACGGTGGTTGACATTTGTGCGGGAATCTGGTAAGGTGGCTGGAAAAGATGTCCAAGTGAGGATTTTGTCCTTTAGGACTAGGCCAACAGTCTTCAAAGGAAACCATCTATGTTCTTCTGTAGTTTTTGGAAAACCTTGAGGTTTTGGCTGAGAAGTGCAGATGACGTGTCTCTGTAAAGCTGTCTGTAGTTTGTGGATCTTGAGTTTAGGTTCCTGTACGCGCTGACACGTTTTGATTTTTGCCATCAACATCGATTTTCAAGGGCTCCAAACCTGCCTCAGCAGTGCTGTTTGCTTTAGTTTTTAAGGATGTCCATGCTTGTAACCAATGGTCTAACTAAATTGTCTGTTTCAAGGAAGGGATGTCTTAATCTTCACTTTCCCGTTACTGTACTAAAAGGTATTTACCTTCAAATCACATTAGGTGAATTGACCAGAACTTTATTCTGTTTGCATGGTGGCTTGCGAATTGGGATCTCGTAAATTGCAAACTACATTTTTATTTCTAAAGTTTGTGCCTCCAGGCTTCAGTTTAGGTTAGATTCTTTGGTTTTTTTGTTTGTTTGGCTGGTTTTTATTTTCAAGTCAAATTCTTTATTTGTAAAAATACTGGGCTTGAGGCCATAGTATTTCAAGGTCTTTGAGCCTTGATTTCTGTGCCTAGGACCATCTTTCATGAAGACTTGCTTGCCAAAGTGTTTCCTTTTTTTTTTTGAGAGAGAGAGCGAGCACAAGCAGGAGGGGTCGATGAAGAGGAAGAGAGAATCTCAAGCAGACCCTGGCCAAGGGCAGATCTCGATCTCACGACCCTGAGAGCAGGACCTGAGTGGAATTCAAGAGTTGGACGCCCAACTGAGTGCACCACCAAGGTGCCCCTCATGGGAACTTTTGTATCCTGATTACTGACTCGAGAGGACAGGTCCAATTTGTTTTCCCAATTTATTATAATTGACTCATCGGTATTTTTATTAGCATATACCGCCTAAGGAGTGTTTACTTTTCAGGCCCTCTGCCGTTCTAAGAAACTGAGTCACAGAGCAATCAGTGTCATAAGGTCACACAGTTGGCAAGTGACAGATTTAAGATTGTACCTGTGTCCCCAAAACTGGGAGCTCTTGTCTTTTTCTGCTAGATTTGAGTTTTTGCTCCTTGACTGTGTGCGTTGCACAGAGTTTTACAGCCTAACAAAGTGGATGAGCCATCCTTGACCTAAGGAACGTTTTAAAAAGTCCTCTTTTTGGATATTTTAATTGATCTCAGAATTAAAATTCAGAAAGTCCCGGGGCACCATGATTAAATGGAGCTGGAAGCTGAGGTAGAATTGCTTTCTGCACCAGTCCTACAGGGAAACTTTTTTAAAGGGTAATTGTAAAGAAAATATTTCATTAACAATCTATTGATTTTTGTCTCTGGATTTTGCCAGGTATCTTATCTTTTATAATTGATATTCAGTGCAGTAGAGGGATTCAGATTTGTGAACCTGGCCCACACATTGGCTGTGTTTGAACTATTAACGCAGGTGAGCTGACCGACTGATACTCATTCATTCTACAAACACTTGGTTTTGGGAGTATCTTCTCGGAGCTAGATCCAGGGCAGGGCACTGCCAAAGGAATTCACCAGCTTTTGTTTTTAGGCTTTCACACTCTAAAAGTGGGAGACAAGCCTGAAAGCCGATAGGCATATTTCTAAAACCTGTCGCTAGTATTTATTGAATGTTTTTCTGAGTTAGGTACATTATGTCACACGGTGGGCACAACCCTATAAAGAATCCCCATTTTATATTTAAGGAAGACGTTGAAGCCTGAGGTGTTTAAATGACTTGCCCAGGGTCACAAAAATATTAGGGAAAGAGCAAAAGTTTCAAATCAGGCTGGATGACCCCAAACGTGTGCCCTAAATGGGGTCACTGGTGGGTGTGTTGAACTGTAGGTGGTCCGCTTTACAGAGAGGGCTTTGGAGGTTGGTTGTGATTGACTAGTTCACACTTGCCATCTAGATTCAGACCGTGGGGACGGAAAGGGAGCTCCAATCTGAGGAAGCATTTGTAAAATAACAGAGGTGGGAAAGTAAGAAGAAAATGTCGGTGAAGCAATGAACCTGGTTAGGAATGCCCTCTGTGTGAAGTGATGTGGCCGACTGGCGAGTGGGCATTAGTTTGTAGAGGTCAGAAAAGCCCAACTATCTGAAAACGTGGCAGACCTTTACAAAGACCTGACCGTGTGCCCACTGACTACATTACTTTCTGTCGTCCTCATAATGAGCTTACGTGTTATTATAACCATTCCCATTTCACACACAACGTAACCAGGGGTACACAGAGATGAACTTCCCCGACATTCCATAACTAGTAGAGCTGGGATTCCAATTGAGGGAGTGTGGTTTCAGAAAGCAGGATTTTAACTGTTGTGTGGTCCTAGATATTATTAAGAAGTGGAATGATATCATTGGATTCAGGACCCCGCGTGAGGACCTGAAAAGTAGAGCAGATTGGAACAGTAAGTTGAGTGAGTAGGTGTGGAGAGGCCCGCTGAGGTTACACTCACACTCTGCATGGGTGGCACTCAGTGTCTGTGGAGCTGACTAGCAGTGAAAACACGTGCGAGGTCAGAGAGATTAGTGAGGTTGGGCTGGGATCTAGAAGTAAGAGTTCTAAATAGGAATTTTGGCCCTGCCCTTCTTTGGTCGCTGTGTGACCTTGGGCTCATGGATGACCCTTTCTGCTTTGATTTGCTCATTCACAGAATGGTAAATGCCTCAGAACTAGGGGAATTAATTCCATTTTGGTTCAGCTGATTGTAAGGTCTCATCAGGCCACCCATCTGGCCATGCCAGTGAGTCAGTTGGAAATCTGCATCTCCAACTCAGACAAAAGCCGTCAGGATTCTGAATGGACTCAGGAGGCACCTCCAGGGATGTGCCAGTTGAAATTGCTTTAGTGGGGATGAGGAGAGGGATGAGAGGATGGAGGGTGGATGGAACCCTCATGCCAACTCCAGAGAACAGGTCAGGATTGAGAAGGAGGTTGCCAAGAGCATATTACATTTTCCTAGATGCCTTCCTCCATAGTTCCTGTCTTTCTTGAAGTGTGAAACTGTGGCTTTCTCTTTCCTGCCATCTTGGTTTTGTGTCTTCTTGGGATCCCTCATGAGTTTGAGGGTGCAAGCTGTAACGACCCTGCTTTGTTGGCCCCTACATTTGCTGTTTCTTTGCATGAAATCTCTTCAGCAACATGACTGGGCTTCATAGCCTCATACTTACTAAATGTACACACGGAACCTGAAATTAGGTCTTCCATTCACACTTCTTTTCCTTCTTTTTCTTGTTTTGGGAATTACTTATCAATTCATTCTTTTTAAACTTTTTTTTTTTTTTTTATGTCTAATTGTTGGGGCGCCTGGGTGGCTCAGTCGTTAAGCATCTGCCTTCGGCTCAGGGCGTGATCCCAGGGTCCTGGGATCGAGCCCCACATCGAGCTCCTCTGCTGGGAGCCTGCTTCTTCCTCTCGCACTCCCCCCTGCTTGTGTTCCCTTTCTCGCTGGCTGTCTCTCTCTCTGTCAAATAAATAAAATCTTTAAAAAAATGTCTAATTGTTGTGAAGTTGACTCAAATCAACTCTTGATATCCCAAAGTCATTTTCTTTTCTAGGGGGTATCATGTGTTGCCAGCGAGATTATGGTGGCAGTTTATTAATGCTTTTATTCTGTTAATTTAATTAAATTAATTGAAGTTTGGGATTGTGGAATGCACTGTGTAGATTAAAGGTGTTTGGAGGAACCATTGTCCCAAGTCGCAAATTTTAGCAATGGACTTTGAATTTCTTCTGTTAGTACCATTTTCAATTTTTGCCCGAAAGGCCTTGGGTACATGCATCACTGGTGTCTATCTCGCCTGCCCATTCTTGCCTCAAGGCTACCCTCAGCAGGCTGTGGCATTCCAGAGATACAAACACCGCCTCAGAAAGCCTTACAGCAGCTGTGGAGGTCCTTGCTGGTCGTCGGAGGACTTGCATGTGTGGGATGTCTGGGTATCACAGCTCACTGCAAATCTCCCCCAAATTCCCACTGATGTCCTTCTCTTTCCCATATCTCTCTCCTATCAGCAATGTTCTCAAGCCTCCTCTTCTTCCCCCTTCCGTCCCCCGGCTAGCATGGCCTTGCCCACTGTATAGTCTTAGGACATTAAGCCTGACCTCCCCTCCCTGTCCTCCTTTGCATGTCCACTTGGAGCTCTTGTCAAAACCAGTGCTTTTTCGTTATTATTTATCATCATTAGGAGGTAGGAGAGGACAAACGGGAATGCAGATGTTAATTGTACCATGCTAATTATTAAAATAGAACTGAGCCACCTTCAATAAATTGTGTACAGTGGATTCATAGTCAAGGAACATTTGCGTTTTTGGACTTGAGTCAGATTTCACTGAACTTTGCAGACAGGTGGTGTTGACTGCCTTTGAATTCTGTTTCTCAGTTCAAGTTTTTTTTTTTTTTTTTTTTTTAATTTTTTCCCCAGGTTTCAGTAGATAGCGTGTGCTAAATGTATCAAGTGTTTGTAGACCTCTTTTTTTCTACAGCTGCTGGGGGGTGGATAGGAAAATCTAACTCTGAAATTCTCCTTTGACCCCTCCCTCAGGACACACAGCAGGAAGAAAATAGTCATAGAAATGCCTTCCATCTTATTTTTTTTTTAAAGATTTTATTTATTTATTTGACAGAGAGAGAGACAGCCAGCGAGAGAGGGAACACAAGCAGGGGGAGTGGGAGAGGAAGAAGCAGGCTCCCAGCAGAGGAGCCTGATGCGGGGCTCGATCCCAGAACGCCGGGATCACGCCCTGAGCCGGAGGCAGACGCTTATCGACTGCGTTACCCAGGCGCCCCTCATGTTTCTTATTTTTTAAGATACAAATTAAACTGGGTTAATAATGAACAAGCCCAAATCTTAGTATCATCCCAGTAGGCATTCAGTGGCTAGGTGCGTAATGGAGGTTGGTTGGACCGATGGATGAATGGATGGAGGATGTTGGATGGGTGGGTAGAATAGTGGATAGGTGAATGGAGGACATTCAGATGGACGGACGGACGAATGGCCAGGTGGATGGGTGAATGGAGGATAGAGGATGGTGGGGGGCTGGATAGGTGGTTAGAAGAGTGGGTACATGGAGGGTAGATACGTGGACTGATGATGGAAGACTGATGAGTGGATCGATGTGTTTCCTCTCCTCCTTTCATGTGAGACGTTAGTGGGTGCATATGGTCTGGTATGCATGTATGTGAGTTTGCACTTCAGATCTGTTCAGCATCAGTTCAAGAAAACCCGTCCATTTCTCCTAGCGGTTGCACCTCTGGCCCTTTTCCCACCCATTTTAGGAAGGCTGAATAACTTTCCCAATGACCCAGGACCAATGAGTAGTAGACCTAGGCATTCCGTTTATAGAATTATGAACTGTCAACCAGGGTTATTGACGGTGAATTCTTCGGGAATTCAGGAACCTCTTCAATTCCTCGCGTTGCTGAGATGTATTTCTCCCTGCTAGTTTCCCAGTGGATAATCCTACATTTTGTCATATGGATGCATGATTTGTGGTATATCAGGAGGCCGGGAGGGATGGTAGCAAAATCTAATCTGTTTCTAATTTAGCCAATTTAGTTCAATCCTATTAATTCTGTACTTTATTGAACACTGAATCTACTCACATGTTAAAAAACATTAGTAATCTCTCTAGCTTTTAAAAATACAATATATGATGTGCTTAAGGCGTACAAACTTGACAAAGAGCCCAGAAATATTTTTTCTCTGAATTTATAAAAAGCATTAGTTAAGCTACTTTCTGAACTAGAAATCGATAAGGAAAAAGAAAAAGAATCATCTTTACTGTCTTATGCCTCAGAATTCAATTTTGTCTTTGAAATACATTTTCTATCAGAATTTTTAAAATATCTCCATTTTAAGGAATGTGTAATTAAAGGTAAATGCTCACTAATGATTAATGTAATTGAATTACTCACAATTATGAAGCTAATTATGGAAAAACGAATGAGTACGCAAATACATTCATATGTCATTGAAATGGCAGGTTGATGGTGCATTGAATGTTAACATTAATGAATTATCATTGTGATTCACCAGGGAATGAATGGAAAGGCTTTCTTGGGAAGAGCAAGTTTTACAAGAACAAAATTAGGTTGCATTGGGATTATGTAAATAAAGGACAGAAAGGGCAGAGCCCAGTCTGAAATTGTCATATTTGGGGATTGCCAGTTTTTGACGAGGCTCAAGCATGATAGCTTGGAAGAGAGTCCCTGGTCAGAAATCTCTATCTCCCACTCATTCCTGCCGAAACCTTGGCAAAATTATGTTATATCTTTGCCTGGATTTCCGTATCTGTAAAACTGGCAAAATAATACCTTCTTCAGAAAACCGCAGTGTATATTATTAATTCTACAGCAGTTCTTTCCAGACTTGTACAAATACTCAGCCGCTTCCAGTACCCCTTAACAAAGATTTTGTAGTCTGCTTCCTACTTTTGGCAAAAATAGAGTATGCGTTTATTAAAAGATTTATTTATTTATTTGAGAGGGAGAGAGAAAGCTAAAGGCTACAGTGGGTAGGGGCAGAGGGAGAGGGGAGAGAGTCCTAAGTCTACTCTGCGCTGACGGTGGAGCAAGACAAGGGGCCTGCTCTCTCCACGCTGAGACCAGGACCCTGGGCAAGGACAGGAGCAGAAACCAAGTTTCAGACCCTTAACTAACTGCGCCACCTTGGTGCCTCGGGATATGAATTTTTGAAATTTTTCCGTCCACCTTCTTGTTTTGCCTCTTTATTTGTTGAGAGAGGGTACAGATTCCTTGATAGTTTTCCTTCTTTTATTTAGAGATTTTTTTTAATCACGATTTTTAGTGCATCAGATGGATACTTTCTTATCTTGAATAATATAGTAATATACCCTTCTGTTAAAAAGAAGGATTTTCTTACTGTCTTAAATCTTACAGAGACTTTTTCATTAATTCATACTAGTAGAATTGGCATTTAAAAATTGGATGTGAAATTATGTGGGTTCTGTTATCCAATATTCTGAGACAAGTAGTTAACATAAGTAATGTTTTTCACTGTCTCAAAGTGGTTATATAATTCTCTTTTTATGTAATTAATTGAGAGTATTTGTGATAATACGGTGATTCAGCCTAGTTAGGAATATTCTGTTAAGTCATATAATCCGATTGAGGAAAAGCTGCTTTCTCTTGATTTGGGCACAGGAATCCAGGCGGGGTAATTTGATATTTCTTCTGAAACATATTCCCTCTCTTGAAAATATGCCTTTAATGTTTTATATATTTAGTCTTTTCCATGGCCATTTTTTATAAAAATTCTGGATAATTTATCACCTTTTAAAAGCTAGAATTAGGGGTGCCTGTGTGGCTCAGTTGGCTGGGTGCGCAACTCTTGATTTCTGCCAGGCTCATGATCTTGGGGTCGTGGGACCCAGACCCGTGTCGGGCGCTGTGCTCAGCTTGGAGTCGGCCTGGGGTTCTGACTTTCCCCTTCCCTCTCCCTCTGCCCCTCCCCCTGCTCATTCTCTCTCTGTCTCCCAAATAAATAAATAAGTAAAATGTTAAAAAAAAAAGTTGAAATTAAAAAAGAAACCTTATTATAAAAATTTCACCCCATAATTAGTTTCATCAGACATACGAAAATATAGGTGATTGTTTTTGAGAAGAAATAAACAGTAAATTACAAAAAATTTCTATTCTTCCTAATTATTGTTATTTTCAAAGATTTTATTTATTTATTTGACAGAGAGACAGCGAGAGAGGGAACACAAGCAGGGGGAGTCCGAGAGGGAGAAGCAGGCTAGCAGGGAGCCTGATGTGGGGCTCGATCCCAGGACCGTGGGATCATGACCTGAGCTGAAGGCAGATGCTTAATGACTGAGCCACCCAGGCGCCCCTCTTCCTTATTATTTTATAGAAGTTTCAAAATATTAAGTCTTCAAAAAAACATTGAATCTTCTTTTGTAATCTACGGTGATATCAGTTTATTTAAATTATTATTGAAACTGTTCCTGAAAGTGAAAATAATAATTTTAGAATATTACAATATCTGACTAATACTTTTATTTGATTTTCCATTTAAGTATTTTGTTGTTTTATATGTACACATAATTCAGTTATTATGGTTTTTTCTAAGAATGATTATGTATTTTAAATTAATACCATCGATTTTCATTTGACATATTCCTAAATTAGGGCATGCACATTTGACTCTTATTTTCTGCTGCGATAATGTATTTTATGAATAACTGTTTAGAGAAAACATTTGAGTATTAGGGATGGATTTTACTTAATTAAATTAGTTCAGGCTGCTAACATAAATTATTCCTTGATAGTGATTTAAAAATATTTACAAACCCTTACATTGCATGGGCAGTACCTAATTTTAACAATGAACCCAAGTGAAAAATATCTTGTAGATTTTATATTGCTGAAGTTTCTTTTCAATCAGCTTATGAACCTATCTCAATATCTGGCCTAGACTCTCCATCCACTGTTGTTGACCTCTGACAATTCTTAGGCTGTAAGTAAAGGAAAATCTGAGACATGCATCCATATTTGCCATTTTCCCAAGAGCAAGAGTGAAGCCAGGAGCGAAGATGCATTTTGATTCTATTTCTCAAGCTAGGAGGGAGAGATGAAATTGGAGCTCCCCAGGAACTCCAGTCCAACCACAGGGTAGAGGGAACATCAAGAAGCAAGTGTTTCTCTTCCCTTTGTGGAGTGAGACCTGAAGACACATACCCAGAGTCTCCCTGATCCAGTCAGCAAATGCTGAAGTTAGTTCTTTCAGAAAGAAGTTGGCCTGGGATGAGTATTTGCTATCCAGATGGCCTCCAAAACTTTGGGAACTGAACTAAAGAATCAGCATTGCCCAGGCTAAGCCTGGGTCCCATTTGACTGACTTCACCACTTTTCTAAATGAAATAATGGAGAAATATGCTTAAGGATGTCAGAATTAGAGTGTTCTGATCCCAACTGTCCTCTCATCAACTGTTGGAAAAAACACCAAGAAATCTAAACTGAGAAGAATACTCTATCTTTGATGAAATCAGAGAAGGAAGCTATGAGAGTTTGTGAAACAAACAAATCCAAACTACCAGTCATGACAGGCAATTGCCCCAGGGAATTAGCCTAAATCGAAGGGGCCCTTAGAGAAGACAAACATCTTAAGGAAGGGTGCTCCTCATATATGGGAGAATGTATGTTTGAAACAGCCAGTGAATGTCTATCATAGAGCAGGACTGGAGCCCGGGTGACTCCTGTCCCTGTCAGGGGCCAATGTGTGAGGCAGGGTGACTCAAATAGTGGCCTGATGAAGGATAGACACTGAGCGTTAGTCAGCTTTGCAGCAGCTAATCTCAGTCAAAGATACGTAAATAAATTAAAAAACTTGTAATCACCACAAATACATAGAAACGTGGGGACATGCAGGGCTTCCCTGCAAGGCATTTACAGACCTTCTCTTTGCCTGGTAAGGAGAATAAAGACTCCTGATAAGCCCTCCTTCAGTCAAGCAAGTCACCTGGTTAGGAGTCCATATCAGTGTCTAGTGGTAAGGTGCCCCCCAGAATTTTCCATAGCTAAGCTCAGTCTCCAGGTTGCCTAATATTTACAGTATTAGTGTTGGGAAGACAACAGTGAAAGCCGAGAATCATATGCTTAGCCAAGCTGTCATTCAGGTATAAAGGTAAAAGAGAGACATTAAAAATAATATTATTTATTCGAGACAGAGAGAGAAGGTGAGCAGAAGGGGAGAGTCTCAAGCAGACTCCTTGCTTAGCGGAGAACCCGATGTAGGCCTCAATCCCAGGACCCTGAGATCCTGACTTGAGTCAGATGTTTCACTGTCTGAGCCGCCCAGGTGCCCCAAGAGAGAGACAATTTTGAACATGTCAGTGAGTATGACATCTGTGGGCTCATCTTAAAACAAAAAATTTAGAGATTTCCTTAACCAGGAATTAATAGAAATGCTGAAATGACTATTAAGTCCATTTCAATAGAAGTATCTAAATAATTGCGGCAATTAAGGACCTGGAAGAGAATGCAAATGTTTTATGTTTTCCTGCTGGATCATTAATTTAAATTTTTTAACTTATTGAGCAAAAATTCATCGCCAGATAGAATGTTGGAGAAGTTTCTGGGGTGTATTCCCTCATCATTCATATGCAAGAATAAAAAGATACTACCTAGAATGAATAAATTCAGGAGAGTCTTAAATTATAAATGTATTGTTTAAAGATAGTAAGGGGGTGCCTGGGTCGTTCAGTCAGTTAAGCGTCCAGTCTTTATCTCAGCTCAGGTCTTGATCTCAATGTTGTGAGTTCAAGCCCTGCATCGGGTTCCTTGCTGGTCTGGAGCCTACTAAAAATTATTTAAATAATTAGTTAATAGAATAAAGTAAAAGTACAAAGGTAACGAGTAGAGGAATCAAATTCATAATAGAATCAATCATAAAATGTATTAAATAAATAAATAAATAAATAAATAATAAAACACAAAGATACTTTTCTAGAGGAACCAAAATCATAATATAACATCAAAATTTTCTAGTGGAGCAAGGAGGGAAGTTAGGAAGAAGTGTACGTGCATTTATTTCTCTTTGAGTTATAGCCCCCATGTGAGGTTACTAATGCATGAAAGCAATGTTTGGATGGAGAATATAAAGGCAACCAATGAAGAGTTGACTACATAGAGAAAACGGAACACATACCAAGAGTGTTGAGGCTGTATGAGTTGGAGTATGGTAAAAGAGGGAGAAGCGCCTTTCCTTTTGTTCCGTGTCCCCTTTGTTCTGTAGGTTTTGATTTCTAATTTTATTTATTAATATAACGGGCCTGTTTTATTATTATTGTTTCTAAAAAATCGGGTAACATTTTTTGCCAGTCTTCAAATTCTAGATTGGCATTAATGGTTGTATTAATTGTTTTCAAAGTGCAAAATTTCTGGAATTTTCTCTTTGCTAGCATTCAGTAGAAGAGCCTCCAGATTCATATGTGAGAGTCATTTATAGAGGCCAAAATCCTCCTCCGTCATTGTGACCTCCTCTTTATTGCAAGGGAAAGTTGTTTTGGAACCACAATAGTGGGTAGAGATGAACTGTCTCCTACCTAATTAGATTTTCAACGTCTTTTTGATTAAAACTACCCTGATAAGAACTGTATGTTGAATAAGTTTAGACATTTCAGATTAACTTTGTAATAAGTTAAAAACAGGTCAAGAGACAGGAAATGAAAACTGGAGGTGAGCAAAGAAAATCTCTGTAGAAGAGGGTTCAAGGACAGTTCTTCCAGAATGAGTGCTGTGAAAATTCTTGATAGAGGATTTATCATGATAGAGCTTAGATGTGCCCAAAATAAGAGATAGCAAAAAATGAGGAAGAACCTTTTTGCCCCTAATGAGTGATTAAGCTACGGTTCTTTCTTTAGAACCCTGTGAATGGAGTTTCAGGACCAGAGACAGGGCGTCCAGTGGCCATGTCCTGATTGCACAGGCTCAGGGGGAGGATGTGGCTCTGACCTGGACCCACCAGCCTAGACAGAAATAGGTCTCACATGCATACCGGAACCAGTAGAGTGCTTGCCACTGATCGACACACGTGCACAGATTGGCCTTTAGAAACAATGGATCTAACTAATTCTAGAGGCTGCATTTGATCACGCGGGCATTTTTCTCTCTCTGCCTCGGGTCGTGTCATTTTAGCTCATCACGTAACATCTGCTTTGGAGTCCTATTTTTATCCATCCGCATGACATTCTTCCCAGTAGAGTGACTTCTGCCTTGTGGCTAGAAACCAATCAGGCTCGACTCACCAGCTGAAATTCAGAATATTTGGGGTGCTCACCAGAAAGTTGTGTGGGGACAGATTTACTGTGAAGTTGCCGACCCATAAGCTTCACAGCTTTTCACTGCGTAGACTCCATATAAGATTTGGTATCTAATTCCGTATTCTTGCTCTTACGACAGTCCCAACCCAATCGGCTAATCCTCAGATCCCACAAAACATGGACAAGAAGCATGCTTCTGAGGTTTTGCGTGTTGCTCGATTATTCAATTTTATTTTAGTTTTTACTCTATTTTGTTTTGCCTTTGGCCAGTCCCTCGGGAATTCAAATAGGCTAAGGATTCTTAGCGGTAGACTGCTGCAGTGAGTTGTGAAGTGGTTTTTGGTGAACGAGAACAGTGGCCACTGTTTGTGAAGTGCTCCTTTCGTGTCCCGTTCTAGCCTGCACAGGATTTCATTGCACATTCACAGTGCTCCTGGGACGGACACTAGTTCTTGTCACTTTGGAAAGGATTTGCCAGGGACTTGTATCTAAATGGTGGTATTGCCAGGACACTGTGCTTATATTAATAATTACTATAAGCTTTAAATGATTTCATATCTCAAACCCACTTAGAACAGATTCACAAAGAGACCCAATATTGTTTCCGCTTGCCAAAGAAGCATGATCTCTATTGCGAAGTAACTATGTATAACCCAAGTTCTTGGCATCAAGGCCGTGTTCTGTGATGAGCCCTCCAAAACAGGGAGGATGTTCCCATGTAGCATCAGCCGTTTTCACATGGAGGATCGCCTGGGTGGCAGTCGGTGAAGTGTCTGACTCTTCTGTTTCCACTCAGGTCGTGATGTCAGGATTGTGAGATCGAGCCCCACATGGGGCTAAGTTCGGGCCTGCCTGAGTCTCTCTGCCTCCCTGTCCGCTCCTCCTCCAGCTCTTTCTCTCTTTCTCTCTCTCAAATAAATAAATAAAATCATTAAAAAAAAAAAAAAAGAACAGGTGAGGCAGGATCCCCACCTGCCCTGGTTTCAGAAGGTAGGCACCGCTGCCCCTTGAGCAGTGGGGGTTGGGCTTGCAGCCTGACCCAGTGTCCATTGCCTACTCTGCCCCCGAGTCAGTTGGCCATAGGGGGCAACCTCCCCATTTTTACGAGAATGGAAGAACTGGCTACTGAAGACCTGAACCACACTGCGGTCATGTCCATAGTTTTAATTGTCTTTCCCATTTTATTCAGTTCTGCCAAAGATTTTGTATCATTGGACCGTACAGGGTTAGTCTTGAGCTTTGGCTTTGGGCCGAGATTTTATTCCTTTGCTTCTTAATGGAAAACATTCCTGGCTTTATAGACCCAAATCAGATACTACTACTGATAATTTAGGCTTTTCGAATATTTAGTGCATTGTCAATGTTTTTTAAGTAGCTGGATAATCACCGATGTAAATCTTTTTGCTGAAGAGCACATTAAATGATGCAAAAGAATTCTGACCAGAACTATAGTATCTGAGCATTGGTGTCCAGAAACAGAGTCAAATGTCATTGCCTGTTTTTTCCCTACTGAAGGAACAGGAATTAAAATGTGGTGAGATGGGGCGCCTGGGTGGCGCAGTCGTTAAAGCGTCTGCCTTCGGCTCAGGGCGTGATCCCGGCGTGCCGGGATCAAGCCCCACATCAGGCTCCTCTGCTATGAGCCTGCTTCTTCCTCTCCCACTCCCCCTGCTGTGTTCCCTCTCTCGCTGGCTGTCTCTCTGTCACATAAATAAATAAAATCTTAAAAAAAAAATAAAATAAAATAAAATGTGGTGAGATGAAAGGTGTTTGGGGGAGAATACCACCAAATCTCACTATATGTGTGCAATTTTCACTTACGGTAGGTTTCTCGGTTTGGTTTTTCCTGGTAGTACACGTGGATTTAATGTGCGGGAATGAAAAAGCGATTTGGAAAACATTCAGTATGGATAGGACGGTAGTTCCTCTGCACATGAGGTGAAGGGACAGCTTTCCTTCCTAGGAATTTAGTATCCTCTTCGCATGTTATGGATACGTCGTGTGCACTGAGGTTTGCACCTGCTACGTTCTAATATTCGTAGGTTACTACTTTAAATAGTTAAAAGTTTAAAGCCTTCTTTAAAATTCATGCACTTCCATATATACTTAAAGCATATTTTGTAGCTCTCAAAGTGGCTGCAAAGTTTTAATAAAAGTATGGCAAACGGCAAATTTTATTATATTAGGAAGTGGGGAAAGTGGAACAAATCAGTGAATTTGCTTCCTTCAGAATGAAGGACATTTTCAAGATGAATGTGGGTAAGGTGAATGATTTGACTCCTCCTCTCCACTCCTCTTTTGGGATAGGACTGTAGTTGCCTTGTAATAGGCAGAAAATTGTGTTTCATATTAGTTTTGTACGTTTACTGCATTAGGTAGCACAATCAAAGCTACTATAAAAAACGCGGCATAGAAGAAAAATCCTTGGCATGGGAGTCCTTGCGTTTGAATATGAGCTATAGCGTGTGTGTGACTGTAAGTCACGTATTCCCTTTGCACATTATTAAGCAACGTGAAGCTAGAAGTATCTGCCTTACTTGAAACCTGTTCGCCCGTCAGAAACTGTTATTTGTTACATTAATCAAGTGTGGTGTTATTTATTGTTATTTTCATTTTTATTCATTATCTTTTAATTTCATGGAAAAAAATAATTCCGTTTTCTTAACCTATAAAAGCAGTTGACAGGCAACAAAAGGAAAACAGAAGTTAGCCTTGATCAACATTAAAAATTTTGTGTATCCAAGATGCTATTAGAAGGGTAGAAAGTCAACCTTCAGAATGGGAGAAAATATTTGCGTAGCGTATGTGTGATCAGAGATTGTAATCCAGAATTTTGATGGAACCAAAGAGGACATACAAAGGGCCAATAATCATGTGAAAAGATGGTCAACATCACTAACATTTGGCAAATGCAAATCTAAACCGCAATAAGCTACCACTTCACGCCCATTAGGAACGTGGAACCGTGGACACTGCTGGTATGAGTGGGAAGTTGTGCTGTCTTTGTGTAAATGGGTTTCTTATTCCTCAAAGAATTAAACCTAGAATTGCCACACGACACAGCCATTACGCTTCTGGGTATAGTTACCCACGGAAGTGAGAGCAGACATTCAAAAGAGAGATTTGTACACCCATTTTAAAAGCAGCATCATTCACAATAGCCCGAAGGTGAAGACAACATTGACGGATGAATGGATAAACAAAATGTGATATATACACACAATGAAATACATTGTTTGGGCTTAACAAGTGAGGTGTGTCTGACACACACTACAACTTGGATGTATCTCCAAGACCTTCACGGCACGTGAAATAAGCCAGTCACAGATGGACAAATATTGTCTAATTCCACTCTAAAGGGATGCCTAGGGTCCTTCAATTCATAGACACAGCAAACCGCAAGGCGTTTGCCAGGGGCTGGCAGAAGGCAGCAATAGGGAGTTACTGTTCGGTAGGTGTGGAGCTGAGGTTTTGAATGATTAAAAAATGCTGGAGACGCATGGTGTTGATGGTTGCACAACAAGGTGAATGTACTTAAGTGGCACAGGATTGACGATTTAAAATGTTGCAAATGGTAAATTTTATGTGCATTTTGCGACAGTAGCACCCCCACACAAAAGAGTCCTTGATATGCTTAGCTTAATAGTCGTTCCTAGCTACTTTGCCATGGGGAGTTTTGTAGAGGGAACACCAAAAAAAAATTTTTTTAGATATTTATTTATCTATTTATTTATTTGACAGAGAGAGAGACAGCGAGAGAGGGAACACAAGCAGGGGGAGTGGGAGAGGGAGAAGCAGGCTCCTGCCGAGCTGGGAACCCAACGCGGGGCTGGATCCCAGGACCCTGGGATCGTGACCTGAGCTGCAGATGCTTAACGACTGAGCCACCCAGGCACCCCGGGAACACCAAAATTTTAACATGAGAGAGATACCTTGAAGAGCCCGAAAGCAACTTCGTCTTTAATGCTTGGCTTAGCATCTGTTTCTTGCTGGACTCTCCTGGGCACCCCAGGGCATATATGTTGAAGTGTAGATTCTGGACAAACTGAAATAAATATGGGAGCTTTTGTGCCGTAGGAGTGGTTCTCTATGTACCAGTGATCGAGATGGATTTTGCAGCCTTTCTTGAAGCTCTAGAACACTGCTTCAATGTGGTAGGCTTTAGAGATAAGGGATATTGAAATTTAAGTTGATTAAAGTGAAAGAAAAGGAACAATCAGGCGCACTAGGCACATTTCAGATGATCGTTAGCAATAAATTCCATGAACTGATTAATCAATAAAAAAACTTGTTCTACTTATACAATGGAATATTATTATTCCATCAAAAGTCATAAAGCACTGATACATGCATGACTGGATTGGACCTTGAAAATGCTATCCTATGTGAAGGAAGCCAGGCACAAAATACCACATTATATGAATCCATTTGTATGAGATGCCCGTAATAGCCAAATCCATAGAGACAGGAACTAGAGTAGTGATGGCCTAAGGCTGGGGGAAGAGAAGATGGGGAGTGACTATTAATGGATATGGGGTTGCTGATGGGGTGATGAGAATGTTCTGGAATTAATGGTGATGGCTTTCATGACCTTATGCATATAAAAACACCACTCAGTCCACTGACTTCATGGTATATGAATTATGTCTCAATAAAGATATGAAGTAAAGTTATTTAAACATTATAGGTAACTGTCAAATATGTTTTTCTTTTCTGTGCAAATATCCTTTTAATTTACATAAATACTGTAGAGTTTTTTATTAACAGAAAACACATTTGTATGTGTCTAGCGACTATGGTGTTTGACAGGAGACATACAGAACTTTCCCGTCACCTCGGGAGGTTCTGTTGGGCAGCCCTCCTCAGTACAGAAAACACTGTTTTACAGATAATAGGCTCTCACAATATCATCCGGGCTTCTCCCCACAGTTCTTTCCTGGTCTTTACTGCCAAGCATGTGCATTTGTTGAAATGACAGTTCTGAAATCATCTGTAAGGCTTGTTTCAGTGCTAATAACATTGTGCTGGGAATCTCTGTGGGAAAGAAATTGTTTTTTCCCACCATCTATTTCTTCCAGCTATTCTGATTTTTGAAATTTTCCTTGGGATCTTTGGCTATTTCATTCGTGAGATACTGTTCGAAGAAACTAATTTCATCCTAGGAAAGGACACTGGTACTTTATTTAAATTAGACCGATTAACATTCTAATGATTTAACCGGCTGTTTCCTTTTTTTCCACGGTATGTTCACGTGACTATCTCTAAGGCTTTGGCCACATTCTGGTGCTTTCAAGCCACAGCCAGGAAGGTTATCATTTCTGTTAAAATGTCATGATCTTATCTATAGCCAGCTCTGTCAGAATGAGAAAACACTGAGTTATTGTCTCTGGAGGCCTCAAAACGTCCAGATATTTCGAAGGTAATACTGACTTCATTGTGATTTATTGATTTTTGAAGATACACAAAATTTTAATTTTTCAGGACTAATTTTGTAAATAACCTCATTATAAAGAAACAGTGTTAACGTACTTCTAGAAACTCATTCTGTGCAATGACAGGGAGGAACCTCAAATGGGTATTGCTGAGCGAAAGAAGCAAAGTTGACAAAGCTGCATCCTATATGACTCCAGCTGTATGACATTCTGAAAAAGGCAAGACTGTGGGGACATTCAAATGATCATTGGTTACAGATGGTATCAGGGTGAGAGAGAGGTAAGTAGGCGGAGCTCGGGGGATTTTTAGGTCCGAGAAACTCTTCTGTATGATACTTAGATGGTAGATATGTGACAATATTCATTTGCCCAAATCCATAGAATGTGCAGCATAAGGATTAATGTCTCATGTTAATGTGACCGTGGTTTAATAGCAGCATGTTCGGGTTGGGTCATTGCTCACATGAAATGTAGCATTCTGCTTCAGGATGTTGGCGATGGGGACGCTGGCCAGGGGCCGAAGGGAAGGTCTGTGACATCTTTGTCTCTTTCTTTCTGTTTCACTGTGAACCTAAAACTGCTTTAAAATATAATGTCTCTTTACTTGAAAAATGGACTCATGTCACTAAAAAGCTATAACTTAACTGCATATGCAATTCTGTTACATTTGTATTTTGTTATCATTATTTTAGGAGGCGCCACGCCCAGTGTGGGGCTTGAACTGATCCCTCTGAGCTTGAGAGTCGCATGCTCTACTGCCTGAGACAGCAGTGTGGAATTATTTTTCTCATTCAATCAGGAGCATACCGGGCATGATGTAGATAATGATTTTTATTTTCCTACTTCTTCCATACTTTTTTATCCATTGAATAAGGAATTCCAGTGATGTCAAATAAATTAGTAGATACCTTTCCAATAATGGATTTGAGACATTATCTTATATCATGGGCATAAATCATTCTAGTTTTCATTGGGAAAATGAGCTCTTAACATTTCAGAAATTATTTATACCCAAAGAGCGATGTAATCAGTAACTAACATATTGAACGAGGTCTGTTTTCCAGGCCTTTCTATATATATATGGTACTTCATTGAATCCTGACAATTCTGTTTGGTAGGTACAATTATCCTTTTTTCCCCAACAGATGTTAACTGGAGCATGATCTTGTCCTCAAGTCAGATATTGGTCTAGGTTACCCACATCCAGGAGAGCTGGCCACGGCCTTGG
Organism: Ursus arctos; assembly: GCF_023065955.2. Classification (NCBI taxonomy): domain Eukaryota; kingdom Metazoa; phylum Chordata; class Mammalia; order Carnivora; family Ursidae; genus Ursus; species Ursus arctos. The sequence continues at coordinate 8,947,269 of NC_079873.1, forward strand.
ATGACGTCTACTGGTGACCACAACAAATGAAACCTCATATAATTGTAGATAATCCGATTTCTTGGTGCTCACGTGTCCTGGCAATTTACTTGGGTCTTTACAATGTCATGATTCTTCCTGAAGACTCCCAAATCGAAGTTCTTAGGGTGGTTTTACTCATCCTTTCTAAATCCCTTCCTTCGATAATTAATTTTAGAGTTCAGTCATTGGGAGCCTCTGAGAGCAGTCTTCCATACCATAATTGAAATTCAAGGAGGCAATAAATTGTGAAACGTAGAGAAAGGAGAATTTAATTATAGTTCTCAAAGCAGAAAAGGATGGCTTCAAAAAGTCAGTGCTGTATGTCTGTAAGAACAAGTGGGTGAAACTGTACTAAAAATGTTCAGAAGGCAGGTATCCATGCTTGTTTTTTTTTTTTTTAATAATTGGCTTTTGCCTCACTCAACGTGCCATTCCTAAAGATTTTTAACTGGATTTCTAGATAGACATTACTTCTCTAACTTAAACAATACTGCAAAATATGTTGCAAAGCTTGCCCTGAAGGGAACCTCTGCCTGTAAAAAAAAAAAATTTTCACAAGGGTACAGCAGAATGCTGGAGGCTATCATCAATGCTCGATGGAGAGAATGTGATGTCTGTTTCCATGATGCTGCAGATGTGATTGCTGGTAGATCTATTAATAGCTCAGAGTTGATTTTTGACCTTGGAATTGTGAAATTAAAGAAGCTCTATAAAAATGGAGATGACCAAAATGAACTGAAGGAAATCCAGGACACGTAACAACCTTTTCTCATGAATATTTAGTGTATTGTGTTTGAAGGCGTAAATTTAAAGAAGTGTGTGTGTATACATAAATTTGTGTTTTGTCATCAAACCATTTGAAAATATAAATATTACTTTGATGGTAATCTGATTGAAAAGAAGAAATCTTGTAGATGTCATTACTCTCATCTTTCCACCATTTTGTTTGTTTACAAAAAGCCACTGCTGCATCACGTTTAGGCTGGAGGGCAGGAAGTAGAGGGGGCACTGTTCTTCTTGGTCCTCTCCTGCTTCTGCAGTTGGTTCTAGTCCATGCATCTGGGGCAAGGCTGGAGACCCCAGTGTCTTTTATGTTACTTCAAAGCCTGTGTTGATAACCACAAAGGACTTTCCAGGCCCTAGCTCAATGAAGCCTGTTGAAGCTGCCCCTTCTGATATTTACATTTAGATTTAATGCTCCTTTTCTATATTTAAGTAATATATTTTGTTGATTCAAGGTTTGCTTTTGCTTTTATTTTTATTTCTCTGGCAGGCTTACCAGGCAAAAGTTGTAAAAAATAATTGTTTAAGCATATACCATACTAGGAGCATTCGATCTTTAAAGAATTTGATATTTTAGATATGTACTCCATTAAATTATATCAGCTATTTGTGCCTCAAGTATGAATGAGTTCATGTCACTTTATTCTGAATGTCATTGGGATTAAAGGGCGTGGAGACCAAATTCCAATCGCTATGACATTTTGCAAAAGATTGGCCTATTCTGTAAGTTGAGTTGGGTGAAAAAAACCATATGGTTTATTTGGACATATGGGGATGGTTTCCTGGAGGGCAACCATCCATGTATGTATACTGGCAAGCCGAATGTTTAAATCTTACTTTGTATGTTAAAATTAAACATGTAGAAAAAAAATGAAGGAAAAAAATTCCTGTGTCATCACCACCCATTTCTACAAATTCCAATTCTGAATATGTGTTAATCACTACTGGTCACCGGTATTTTTAGTTCTTACGTGTGGTCACAAATTGTCAATTATAACTCAGTGATGGTGGGGGGCTGGTGGGAAGAGTAGTCATGTAGGCCAACTGATAGAAATTCCTTTTCATCTTCCCACAAACTAAACAGGTCCTATATCGTCATCATGCTTGGGTTATTTCCTGACATTTCTTTAGTAATTAAAAACTGGTTGGTTGCCAGATATTTCGTGCATGCTGCGTGTTCTTCCATAGAGAATGTGACCACGTCTTCATACCACAATTTTAAGAAATAAGTATATTTAAGAATTAATTTATTCATCAGGCAATATAGGTTTTTTGTTTTTGTTTTTGTTTTTTCTCCTGATAGTTCTGCTTTCTATGTTCTTTTTTCTCTAATCATTAGGGGGCAACAGAGATAACTGTGGCACCTTGTATTTTATGCCTCTTTTCCTCAAATTTAAGTTATGTAAAGAAGAAGCCAGTAAGAATTTTGAAGTCTCCAGACCTAAGCAGAGCTCTGAGCTTTTGGAGAATAATCACCAAAGTACTGAAAATTACTCTTGTTTTGTCACCCCAGAGTGATTTAAAGGAATATGGAATTTCTCTGAAAAGAGAAAAAAAAAGTTAACGCAATGGAATAGTTGAGTTTAATGGCCTTGTCTTACAAAATAATGGAAATCAGCTTTTTCTTGAACTCTTTGAGACTGTGATCCTGACGTTGCATTTTTCTGACTCTAACGTGTAAGGTAATTGTAAAGGATATTTATGTATTGCTTAAGAGATGGTTTTTACAAATAGCCAGACAATGAAAGTTTAGTCGGGATACTAAGGACATCTTCCCTATACAATATATAAGGAATAAAGTAAAATTGTTGTGGAGAATGATGGGCTTGACGGCTCTGGAAGGATTCCAGGCCGATCTTGACATTGACACCGGGTGGTAATTTAGAAATCACGGGAATAGGCCTTCCCTCATGCAGAGCAGGCGGATGAAACACTGGGCTTTACTGGGAACACTGATCCCTTCTTTCTATTTGGTGTCTCATAAGAGCTGATCCTTTAGCGTTTTCTGTTTGTAGGGGAAAGAGCTAGATGCAATCTTGGAACACAGTGATTTTCAATTATTTTTAGACATTGACACATTTTTGGATTATTGTTTGTGCCTTGGGGACTTTGGATGTACATGTGATAGGATATCAGTGTGCTCTGGTTGCTGTCACAAAGTGGTTGGCTTAAAATAACAGAAGGGTATTCTCTCACAGTTCTGGAGGGCCTAAGTCCAGAATCAAGATGTTGGCAGGTATGCAGTCCCTGCGAAGGTTCTAGGTGAAATCCTGCCATGCCCCTTCCTCCTTGTGAGGGCTCCAGGTATCATTCCCCTTATGTAAGCATGACTCCACTTTCTGCATCTGTCTTCTACATGCCCTTCTCCTGTGTGTTTTTCATGTCTCTGCCTCCTCTTCTTTTTAAGGACACCTGTCACAGGATTTTCTCATCTTGAGATCATTACCTTCATTATATCTTGAAAACCCGTCTTTCAAGTAAGCTCACCATCATGGTTACTAGGAATTGGGACTTCTATATTTCTTGGAGGGGTCACATTTCCACCCACTGGACAGAGCAAAGGAGAGTCGATGAAATTAGTATTTAGTAGAAATCTGTCCATTTATTTTCATCCTGCTCATGAAGGCAATCTTCATCTTCTCTGGGTCTCTGAAAATATTACCAGGAAAGTTTTATCATCTTTCAACCTCTTCATCCTAACTTACAGTCTCTTATAATTCTCATCTACATTTCTTTTAGTAGAATATCTTACTCTTTCAAAACGCTTGCCTTGTTGGCATGATGTAGTCATACAGTTACTGTGTCAAGTGTTAGCTAAATATTTACAATTCTCTTTGAGTCCGCGGGTATGCAGGGCTCCAAAGACATAGGAATTATCAGTGACCACGCCTCAGACTGTGGAAGGCACAGTCGGGAACCTGCGGGGTTCACGTCCTCACGAGGCAGCATTGCACCATCCGGAACCCACCCCAGATGCACTTGTGGCTGTCATTGCTGTTATTTGGCCCATGAAACCACCCAGACACCCGAAGTTTGAGTCACTGTGAGGTAGTTCATTCCATTGCTGTGGTGTGTTTTTTAAAGCAGAATTTGACAGCCTCTTTAGGGAATGAAGTGACAAGTTGTCAGCATGACGGCCTAGAAAGTGGCATCTTGCAAATGGAGAGGAAGGTGATGCCCTTGGCCTTAGCTTCACATGCTTAGATGCCCGAGAGCGTATCAGGTGACAGGGAGCACTTTGGAATGAGGTCAGCCGACTCCTAAGTTCCATTCAGATATCTGTCGTCAGTTCATTATATCCCAGAAATGTCATTTGTTTATATTCGGCATACATTCGCTGTTGGAAACTTGTATGTTTTCATATCAAGCGAAAAATGAAACCTTCGTTTTCCCTCAAGATAAGTAGAGAATCAGATCCTGCAACACACGCACTCCCTCCCCCCATTCTAAAATGTAGTTATATTCATAGAAAATTTGAGGTAAAGGGGGCGCCTGGGTAGCGCAGTCGTTAAAGCGTCTGCCTTCGGCTCAGGGTGTGATCCCGGCGTACCGGGATCGAGTCCCACATCGGGCTCCTCCGCTGTGAGCCTGCTTCTTCCTCTCCCACTCCCCCTGCTGTGTTCCCTCTCTCGCTGGCTGTCTCTCTGTCACATAAATAAATAAAATCTTTAAAAAAAAAAAAAAGAAAGAAAATTTGAGGTATGTTAAGGCTAAGAGATCAGGAGATGATTGCCTTTGAATAGATACCTTATGACTCCATGTTTATAAGTAGAAGGGACCCCTCCACCCTTTGGGGGGCCTCCTGGGGAAGCAGCAGTGTTGGCCAAGAGGTAGAAAGAGCAGGGAACTGTGGCCAGAGCCTTTATTGTGGTTTTCCTAGGAAGGAATGGCCAGGCCAACAAGCGAGCTTAGGACTGGCAAATCTCACTAACTGTAGTCTGTTTTGGGGCAGAGGGATTGTCCCTAGTTTTCCCCTTTCTCACCCTGGGAGCGATTATGGGAAGAGAATAATGGCCCAGTGTGGGAGAGCCAAATAAAAGGGGTGGTTAGGGGTTGGATTGCATTTGAGAAGCGTGCTGCCTGGCGGAGGAGCCCTTCGGGGCTTTACAGACCTTGCGGGAGGAAGAAGGCAGAGGCAAGATTGTCCTGGACAGCACTGCTTTGTCTAGTCAGGGAGTGTCTGGCATATGTATGTAAGGGAGATGGTAAAGCACCAGTCTTCCAGAAGCTAAAAACCTGGTGAATACATATATACACTTGCAATGTTACCAAAAGTTCTCATCCAAAAGTAAGAAGCCAGTTTGGAACCTCGATGCCTCCATGACAAAGTAGCAACCTGGCACTGGGAGGTTCATGGAACTTTCCTGGTTGGAGACTATCTGAAGTATAGAGATCTGCACCGATTGGCTGATTCTCCCTCCCTCCCTCCCCAGACCTCTGTCACACCGGGCCCAGAAGCTGTGCTTGCAGCAGGCTGGCAGCTCCACTAGTCCAGGTCTAGAGGCCCCTTACAGCCAGCAGGGGTTCTCCTGACATAGGACCTTTATTGTGACTCTGTATCGCTGCCAACAGCCCAAGGGACAAAAGATCTAGGGCTTGCTCCCTCTAGACATTAGCTCAGGAGGGGAGACAGGAAGCAGAAGCCAGTTGGCGGCAAACTCGAATCAGCTGCACGGGGTGAAGGTTCTTTGCCTTTTCTGCAGCTTCTCGATGTGGAGCCTTTTTGTGGGAGACTTTATGGGGTAGAAGAAGCCTGACATTTGAGACAGAGGCCCAGGTTTCAGTCCGAGCCCTCCAGCTTTGTTCGGTGGGGCCTTGGGCAAGAGGTGCCTCTCGGCCTTGGTCTGGCAGCTCTGAAATGTGTGTGACGGTGGGGCATGTTGGACGGGTTGGTGAAGTGGTTTGGGCAATGGTTTTACAAGGAAGCCAGAGGTCTAGTCTTATCTTTCTTGGCTTTGGTTCCTAGCTCCACGGTAGTGGAGACAGGCAGCTGTGAAACAGTGAGTTTGTTTTCAGCCTACGTGGCTTCCATTTTGCTCCTGCTTTTCCTCCATTCCTTGGCCCTGTTGACCAGGTTGTGGGGCCTTCCTGCCGTCCTCGCCGTGGACCTCTTTGCGGATAGACCGCGTTGTGTACTTCCACAGGTTCTTGGCCTATGTATGTCCTCCGCCTCCTCCATCCTTGACAGTTCAGCGGGCTTGACCCCATTCCTGAGGCTATCCCAGATGGGAGCATGGCTGCCTGTGTCAGCTCGGGCAAGGGGCCGGCAGCCATGGGAGCTGAGGACGCCAGCAAGAGAGAGCTTGGTGTTTAAGAGTCTTTTTATGAAGCTTTCCACCTCTTTCCTCTTGCCTCTGCTCTGTCTTATTTTCTGCTGCATTATTTTCTGCTTCATTTTCTTATTTTCTGCTACATTTCCTCCTCCCTAAGTCATTCCTGTTTTTCATTTGTGCACTCACTCATTCATTCAATAGCTCCATGCGGCAGTCTCTGTACCCGTTATTGGAGATAGACAGATAAATAACTGCTCTCTCGCCCTCAAAAGCTCACATTCACAAATAAATAAGTAATGGTCTTACTTGCTCTTGTGCGAGAGAATTGTAGAGAATCAGCGCAGGGAGCTACTATCTTGGCCCCGCGTTTCAGGAGAACGTCAACACCAGGAAATTTTGAACTGGGCCTGCAAGGCTCGGGAGGGCTTTGCCAGGCCAGAGAAGGGGGGTGAGGAGGTTTCTATCAAGGTAAAGATGATGTCCAGCCTTGGAAGGATGGTAGCAGAAGTTAGCGAAGGTAGACTTCGGATGGGACCTGGGTGTGCAGGGACATGACCCAAAGCGGAGGCTGCGCGATGGACAATCTCGTACAGCGTAAGTGGGGACTCAAAATGTGTGCTGCAGGCCAGTGACACTGGGTAGGATTGTGCAGGGGAGAAAACTGGACCGGATTACATTAGGAAAAGCCAACTCCAGTGGCAGTTTGGAGGGTGAACCAGAGTGCTCAGAGACTGGGTTTTGTTGTTGTTGTTGATTTTATTTTATTTATTTGAGAGAGAGAGAGAGACAGAGATAGCGAGAGAGAGCACAAGCGGAGAGGAGAGGGAGAAGCAGGCTCCCTGCAGAGCAGGCAGCCCCACGCAGGGCTCTATCCCAGGACCCTGGGATCATGACCTGAGCCGAAGGCAGACGCTTCACTGACTGAGCCCCCCAGGCACCCCTCAGAGACTCGTTTCAGAATGCTCGTAGGAGGTTGTGGCAGTTGTCCAGAATAGAGATGAAAATGGTATAAATTAACCATGGCATTAGCAATCCTCTTGCGTTTATGCATTGATCAGAAATGATGTAGTCTAAATGTGAACACGCCCGCACAGTACGGCCGGACTATATGTCAGATTCAGGAATCTCCCAGGGAACAAAAGGGACGTGGTTGCCGTTCGGATGCACGTGGGAGTGGGCGTTGAGCTTGCCTGTGGCTTTGACTGCATTGAAGGAATTGTGCAAGGGCCGTGGGGACGTGTCCTGGGGCACGCGGCTGGGACTGGCATTCAGGGAGGGCTTGGGCTGAGAGCAGAAGGGGCTGCAGGTGCCTCAGCCAAGTGAAGGGACAGCCCTGCCTCCAGCCTGAGGGCAGGCCAGCTGCCGAATCCCTGGGGCGGCCGCAGTCCCGTCCACCAGCCAAAAGGGGTGCCAACCCAGCCCAGCGAGGAAAGTGGGAACCCTGTGCAGCTGGGGCACTAGGGTGGGGAGAGTTGCTGGGGCCAGGGCAGCCGTACTATTGGGCGGTGTCGGTCTCGATGGGGACGGGGCACGACTCAAGGTAGTTTCAGAACGTAAAACTGGGGGACATGGGCAGGGATTAGACATGAAGGGGAAGAAGATGGTGTCGGGGACCGAGCTTCAGTCAGGTGAGGTAAGGGGCTAGTGAAGGTTTGGCAGAAGGCATTTATCATGTTAAGAAGGAACCAAAGTTGAATCGTTTGTACACCTTCATTCAAAACAAACAATACCAGGGGCGCCTGGGTGGCTCAGTCGGATGAGTGTGCGGTTATCGGTTTCTGCTCCTGCGGTGATCTCATGTGTTGTGAGATCCAACTCTGTGGCACTGCTGCGCCCAGGGGGGAGTCTGTTGGAAGATTCTCGCCCTCTTTCTCAATAAATAAATAAATAATCAAACACTCAAAACCAAAAATTCCTCTTAGGAGGTTCTTGTCCCTGACACCCATTTACTCTGCTCCTCATGGACACCCTCAGACCTTTGCTCCCTCCCAGGGCCCCTCCCCCACTCAGCCTCCTAGTTGTAGCTTCCACACAGATGCCATTGCTAATGCATTGACCTTAAATTGCCAATCCATCCCAGAAGCCTTCTCCTCCTGGCACAGCCCAGGGCTTGGCTTTTCCCCTGGGGGTTGGTATACTGGTGGTTAGGTGCTAGCCCTTGGGCTAGAGCACATGGCTCCATCTCTGTGCTTCAGTTTCCCTCCCTCCACAACCCCGGAGGCAGACACTAATCGAAGGGCAGTGTATAGAACAAAGAGACGTTGCAGCCCAGTGCTGAGGCCTTTACCTTCCTGGGGAGCTGGATTGGAGTGTGTGTACAAGAACTGACATTATGAGGGAGAAAAAAAAAGAGGCGGAATGCAAGGTACCCCCGAGGGTAGCAAAATTGGCTAACATAAATTATACGTGCCGTATTGTTTTTAAGAACGTGAAGGCCAGTTGCAATCTGAGAAAAGGAAAAAGTAAGAAAGAATGGTTTGCAGAGTGCTAGCCAGTGAGGGAGCATGTTTTACAATTTCTGCTATTTGTTGTTTTGTTGTTGTTGTTGTTGTTTTGGTTGTTTTTTTGCACGTCAGTAAATTTAAAACATTAAAACACAACCTGTTCTCTAGAAACAAGATCATATTTAGGAAAAGCTATAAGTTAACGCCCAATTTACAAAAAGTATATGATAAATTCCGACTGAATTTAAATGTCTTCTGTCTCTTCTGTGTCTCTCTTTCCCTCTGCCTCCCCCCACCCACCCTTCTTTAGAAATTAGCCCTAGAAAATGGAACTTCGTGGCGTTGCGGAGAGTTTGCATTCTGTGCTTCGGGCGTGCCTCCTCTTTCCAGTGGGCACTCTCGTCTATGTAAGGGCGTTTGATACTTAAACTCAAGGTTCTTTTCCTTTTGACAGTTTTTTAATTCATGAAATCATGCAAGTATTTGGAATCACACTGGTCTGTCTCTATACCATTTTTACGAAACAGTATTTTCAAGCACGGGCTATGTATCCTGTCATTATTTCAGGCCTCCTTTTTGTATGAATTGATTTCAAATTCAACGCGTTAGCTTGGGTTTGATACTGTGTCAACACAAAGATGAAGAAATCACAATGGTATTTGTTTAATGGAGGATGGGAAACAGATTGAAATGCATAATTATACTACAGGAGGAGTGTCCTAGGGCTGTGTAAAATGCCACTGCTGGCTAAGTACCTTGTCTGTGGCATTCTGGGGTGGCTGCAAGGAGGAGGTGGTATTTAATTTGAGCATTGATAGAGAAATACCTAGGAGTTCGCTAGTTGGAGAGAAATAGGAAGTGGAAAGCTGTGTCATAAGGGAGGGCCTTACCCATAAAATGCATGTTGTTTTCAAGGAAATTATTTGATGGAGCCTGAGTGCTAATCAGTGAGGAGGGGTAAGGGCAAATTCCAACAGGCCTGTTACTATGCTGAAGAGCTTAGACTCGGTCATTGTTAGTCATCTAAATCATTAATTCGGAGTATTGATTCTCCTGTATTTTATATGATACATAATTTTTGCCTCCTTTGTAAGACTTAATGGGTCTATTTTGGGTTGGCCTGAACTTTTGCTTGTCAAAGAGTTTTCTAGTATTGAGCAAATGCTCTTTCTCTCCCTATAATGTTCCCATTTAAAAGAAAAATAAAATCTGTACTGTTCCACAGTAACATAATTCACGTGTCCACAGGGAATTTGCTTCACATCGGTGCTTTTATTCATAGATGTTGAACTGGGGAAGTCGATGAAGAAATGCGACAAAAAAGCCAAATGGGTTGGGAGTTTTTCTAGCAATTTCAACCCTGGAAGCTCCCATCAGTAGTCTGGGAATGCAGGGCCTCTCTGCCCTTGGCTTTGACCCTGTGGAGGCAGGAACCCTTGCTGGGAGCAGGAGAACTTGCTGCAGAGGCTTTGCTGTGAGCGCCCAGGGTAGCCCCGGGGGGCAGGCCTCTGCAGCATCCCTGCCTCCACCCCCCCCCCCCCCCCGCCCTTGTTCCTGGAAGATGTCCTGGGAACAGGTAAGGATTCTGAAGACTCCTGCAAGATGTTACAAGTGTCTTAAAGACAAAGGGATTTGACGAGAATAAGGAAAGTTTCCTGCGAACCTTGGGCTGTAATCAGAAATCTTCAGGTTTATTCAGCCAGTGAGCTGGTCATTCGTACAATTGCACGAATCCAAAACTTTTTCCAGAAACATATTTTTAATATGTGTTTCTTGATTGCTTTGTGTTCAGGGATATTATATCCTTAAGAATGTTTGGAACCCAGAATGCTGCTATATGTTTAGGGAAATACAAAAAAGAGCCAGGCTGCTGTGTGGTCTGGGGAGCCGGGTGGCTTATGTATATTATTGCCAGGAGGAGTTTCTCTCTCCTGACGGTTATGAGACAGGGAACTCAGTGATAGATTATGTGTCCCTTTTGGCCTCGGCTGCTGGGCCCTTTTACACTAGATTACCACAGCTGTCTAAAGTTTAGGTTTTCTTGTAAAACGATCTCCTTTACTCTGCTTTGAATTTCGTACTTTTATACCTGTTTTAGTGTTTCCTTAGGATCGCTGCTTCTTTGTATATGTTATCTCAATAACGTGTAGATTGCAAAATACATATATAACGATAAATTAGTTCCCCATACTCCATTGCCTCCTGTCCCCTGTCCCCACCAAGTCACATCCAGATCATACGGTGATGGTTACATCCGATGATTACAGTGGACAAGATGACATGTTTGAGAGGCAGGTGTAATGACAAGAAGAGAGGGGTGGGTGGAAGCATGGGAAGTCGACGAGATATGTGTCCTTAATTAAACGTTATTTTCTAAATTAGCTTACTTGTTGCTTAAAGAACCAAGCCTGAAATTCCTCTATTAAGAGTTTCTTTGGGTTCCATTTTAATATCTGTATGTCAAAGATCTCCGTGAAATCAGCTTGTTAGGAAGTCACGATCGTGTTGATTACAAGCAGTTATATGCCAAACACTGAGATTCCTGCTTTGCGGAGTCTTGATTCTCAATAGAATCCCCGAGAAACCTCCCGTTTAGCGGGGAATGGAGGCTAAGAAATGCTCCTTTATTTGCTGCAAGGTGCAAGGAGGTGGCCGAGTGGGTCTGCGTGCCTAGGTGCACACCCCACAATTTACCTCTGCTTACTCCACAGGATGCAGGAGAGCTCTCCCGCCTTCGGGCAAAGAGATCTTCATAGCTCGGTCTTCACGTGTGGTTTCTAGGAAGAGGAAGCATATGCCAAAAGCTTAGCACAGTGGCTGGCACTTGAGATCAATATATATGCCTGTGAAAACAGCGAAGAGTAAATAGACGTTCCGGGCCCAGATGTAGTGAATGAAATTACAGGCTGCTCGGTGAAATTGAATTTCAGACAAACAACAAATAATTCTTTTTAGCACTAGTATGGCCCATGCAATATGTGGGACATATTTATACCAGAGAGTATTATCCCATGCATTATTTGGGAGATATGCTCAAACCTTCTCAGTTAAACAGTAAATACCATATGTAGGTGGGCCTTCTGTGTTTCATCATACTATCCAAAATAAGAGTAAATGGTGGAATGGTAGCCTGTGATAAGTGCTTCTCTGTGCAGTAGACTCAGTCACTCAGTGTCTCTTGTGCTGACCCACGAGAAGCCTGAATTCCCTCAGAGTTTCTTGATTTTATTTGGATCTCCTGTCTCTTTGCTTAACTTACCTGCCATCACATGCAACCTCTTGGTATTTGACCTATGGTAACTTTTGGAAATTGCTGTTTTGGAAATTGCTGGATACCTGTCAGCCTTACAGTGGTGCTTCCCAACTTTGCTTGAAGGTTAGTAACACCTGAGGATCTTTTAAAGATTTTTATTTATTTTTCTTTGCGGGGGGTGACAGAGGGAGAGGGAGAGAGAGAATCCCACATGAGGATGTTTTAAAAGTCCCGATGCCCTGGTGCCAGCCTAGACCAATTATGTCAGTATCTCTTGGGTGGGAAAAGGCATAAGTATTCTTTTTTTTTTTGGGGGGGGGGAAGATTTTATTTATTTATTTGAGAGAGAGAGCAAGCACAAGCAGGGGGAGCAGCAGGCAGAGGGAGAGGGAGAAGCAGGCTCCCTGCTGAGCAGGGAGCCCCATGTGGGGCTTGATCCCAGAACCCTGGAATCATGACCTGAGCCGAAGGCAGACGCTTCACCGACTGAGCCACCCAGGCGCCCCAAGGCATGAGTATTCTTAATGCTTCCTACAGGATTCCAATGCATCACAACTGGGTTGGGAGCCAGCTGCTTGGCTCACAGGCCCACTGTGTGTTTGGCCCTATCGCAAGTGTTTCAAGCCCTCCTAGTCCTTTCTCCACTGTGTTTTCTAGCTTTCTGATGCCATCTTGAGTCCGTCTGTGCCATCTGTATCCCTCACCGTCCAAAGTTCAGTTCTTGGTGAAGTTACAAAGCGGGTATGTTGGGTTCTCCCAGCACTCTGTCTAGGCTAGACCACAGCCTTTTACTCTAGGTTCTGTATCTTGGGCCCGCACACGGTTAATAAAACTCGAAAAGACTCCTAAGAAGATCCGTGGCGTTTTCCATTTTTGTCCCATGCTGATGGAGCTGCCCTTCCTTTTAGTAGGGTTTGAGGCACTTCCTCAGAGAAGGAAAGTGAGCTCAGACTTAGAAAATATCCCTGACTGAATAAATAGGGACATCGGTCCTGGAGCACCACGGCCCCTTCCATCTGGGAAGGTCTCCAGGAGAAGCAGGGGCTCAAAGGCCCCCAGCCATGGCCAGGAGGTACCCTGATGGAGCAGAGATGCCCTTTAGAACTTTGGGAACCAGCCCTGCTGCGGTAGCTCTGGCTACTGCCTCACCAGATGGTTCTACAGTTACAGGACAGTTTCAGTTTGTTTTGCTATTCCTCAGCTTGGCAATGCCTCAGGTAGCCCTCGACTTGTAAAGTCAAGTGTATGATTGCGGTACGCTTGTTTTCTCTGAGCAAGTTGACTCACCCTCTTCACTGTGTGTTCTACTGAATTATTGGAGTTTGTGACTGATTGCTTAGTAAAAAGAAAATAATTCATTTTTTCAGAGAGAATGTTTCATATCCCTGGCTTTAACCTGGGTATTTAAAAATGCAAATTCTCACTATATTCTGTTGCCTTCTTTGCATTTTAATGAAAATGGAGCCTTTATGAGAGATCAGTCATTAAGTACTAATCAGATGCTGATTGCTTAAACTCTACAAAGTGTTTGATTTTTAAAAACCTCAGTCCCAGATAATAAATGGTGAGAGTTTATCAAAGCAAGTGGCATATACTTTTCCTCTCTATTTTGATTCAGATGTGTAACAATTTCTACCTGCTGGTTTAAATTGGCCCTGAGAACACCTTTTGTGTTAAGCCCACTCACAGCTAGAAGGAACCAACATCAACCTGACAATAAAATAATATCTCCCAACTAAACAAAGTCAAAAAGCCAATGGAACAAATTGTTCTGTCGATAATCCAAAGCTGAAACTGTGTGGTCTCCTGCTATTTTTAGAACTTGAGGGGAAAAGAATCCTCCTTATTGTAAAAATGATACAATTAAATATGAAGTCGGCCACTGGGAAACTCAAGAGTTCCCTTTGAGCACCATTTTGCAGACCCGTTTTCCTTTTATTAAAGCCGAAAATGAAGCCCACAAAGGCGGCAATGCTTCAAAGGCGAAACAGTTCTGTGTTCGCTGGATAACCTCAGCACACGGGTCAGTTGCTGGTTCGGGCAACCTGCATTACCATCTGCATGAACTCGGAGAAGTAGTTTGACCTCATTATGCTCCGAATACAGAAAAACTCTGATTTTGCTGTCCCTGAATTTACCGACAGCCTTACGTTCAGTTCAAGTTTCTTTATAGTTGTGTTGGAGTTCCGCAAGGGGAACTCTGTCAAATTTTTTGGAGAGAAATTATCCTAATTTAACAGGAAAGTAGATGAATCCTTTGAATAGACGTCCAGAAAAATCAAGGTAAGCATTTATAAATCTTTGGAAAGCTGGGAATGTTAGACTCAATTTTGAGACTAGATCGAAGCAAGAGAGGTGTTCGTCTCGGTCCGGAATAAGAAAGCTGAAGTTCACGCGGAAATCAGTTTTACTGATGACCCATGCCAGAAGGATCCATGGCGAACTTGCACTAATTTCTGGCCCTGTCTGCTCCCCCCGCCCCGCCTGGTCCACTCTGCTTGGTAAGCCAAGTGATGCTGTCAGCCGGGGAGCAAAATGTAAACGGGTGCCGTAAAATGTCGTAAGCAAGATGAACAATATTTAACACAGTATGTAAGTAAACACATCAGAATGTGATGACAAAATCCAAGATGAACAAACTATTGACATTTTAAATAAAGACCGAATCCAATATGGTTGGGACGATGGGGAGGTGAGATAGGGTCATGCACACCGTCTGTGGCTCAGGGCCCCCCACCTCCCAACCCCATTCCTCCAAATTCTCTGATCCTGGTATCTCCGTTCTTGGTTTTCTTTCACTCGGTCTCCCCATCTCCTTCAATATGTTATAACACCCCTGAAGACAAAGATCGTGCCTTCCTTGCCTCTGAATCCCCAGAGGCTAACACAGTGTCTGGCCCTTCTTTGTATCCTGCTTCCCTCTCCACTCTGTCAGGCCTGGAATCATGTGCCCAGCCTTCGGATGTTCCTGTGCGGACCTCGTGTCTTTCTGGGCTTGGCTTGTCTATCCAGTGGCATCTATGGCTGTGGTTGGGATTACTCTCCCCTGGGAGGAGCCAAAGAAAGGAGAAAGTCGGCCAAGGTGGTCGATGGGTTTGTGGAAGATCACCCAGCTAGACCACCCGCATTGCCGGCTCGTCAGAGATCTGCTGTGCAACAGATTGCCACTAACTTAGTGACGTCATCAGTACTCATGTATTCGCTCACCACTCTTTCAGGTCAGAAGTCCTGCGTGGCATGGCTGGATTTCCTGCTTAGGGTCTCACGTGGCTAAATCCAAGGTATCGGCCAGGATTGTGGCCTGCAGCCTGTAGAGTTAGGGTGCTGCTTCAGGCTCCCTGTTTGTGGGCTGAAGTCAGTGCCTCACATCTGTAGGACAGAGATGTCCTTGTTTCTGACTGGTGCTTCCTCCATCTTCAAGCCAACAATGGCACACTGAATCTTCTTCAGGCTTCTGGTGTCTGACTTCCTCTTCCCACTTCTCTTTTGGCCGTTAGTGCTCATGTAATTTCATTGGACCCATTCAGGCCATCCAGGATTATCTTCCTAGTGTAAGGCCAACTGATTAATAACCTCATTCATAACCTTACTGCAGTAATCACTTATATCTGCAAGGTCTCTTTTGCTACCTACCAAAACCCCAGTCTGACAGCAGAAGGTGAAGGTCATGGGAGACAGCCGGGTATTTGCAGTCTCTGCTGGTAGTTCAGGGGCCCATCATCATTGGTGTTTTCTCAGTTCCTCTCCCTAAGATACTTGGGAAGATTGGGTTCTCGTGTTAAGAAGCACCGGGATATTCCTGGTGGGTCTGACATCCCTCTTGTCGAGTTCTGCAGTGTCATTTTGTGGGATTTTGGCTGAGGTATTCCTTTGGGAAATGAGGAAAGACATCCTGAGTTCTAAGAACATGAGCCCCATCTGGTCTGGAGGAATGATCTATTACTCATTTCTGTGGCCCCTGATGGGCAGCATGGAATCTGGGCCCTGGCAGGCAGTCCGGAAATGCTGATGTGAAGCAGTGAATGGATAAATGAATTGATCAATCCTGAGAATCTTTTACCAAGTGGTGGAACTGCTATTTTGAGCATATATTGATAGTCATCATTTCCTAACAACTGTTAACATATGCACCCACATGTTGGAAGGTGTCCCCCGATTTTCCAGGCTATCTGTGAGCAATCACAGTCATAAATACTTTTCGAGAAAGTGGGTTGGAATGGCTGCCTAAAAAACGTCCCCTCCTAGTCATGGATGCTAACCTGCGCATCTGTAGCCCCTTTGCCTCACCACTCCTGCTGCCCCATCTTCCACTAATGGTTTTGAATATCTGTGCCAGGATTCGAAATTGAATCTGCATACTCCGGCCTATTGTTAACTCTAAGGACCCACTGTATTTTATTTTAAGTTAGGCATTTGAACTATTTGTTTAAAAAAAAAATCTCTCAACGATACTTTTAAGTCCTCATTGACTTAAAGGGTGAGACTTACATCACTTCATAATTATTCCCATGATATCAGTGCACACAGACACACACACACAGACACACACACTCACTCACTCACCTGAACTCACATTTTATAAGTCCATGGAGGACAAACAGGCTACGGTTTCAAAGAGACACTCATAGAAGGTAATGTTGCCCTGTAACCAATGTCATGCTTGGTTTCGTGCACAAGCCCTCGGTCCAGTGACCAAATAGTGTCTTGACCTGCAGATTAGAGGAGAATTCCTTGGATCACCTTGGCACATAGTCAGCGTTCCCTGTGACATATTGCCCAAGACCCAAACTGTTTCCTCCCAGTGGGGTGTTTGCCAGCTTCGTGGTGTCATCTCAAGCCTTAGAACAAAAGTCCCAGGGCAGTCCCCCTGCTACATCCAAATGCATTATTCTCCAAATGCAGAGGTCCCAAGGAAGGTTCGGGGAAGTCCCTGTCAGGCCACACTGTCCTGAGTGCCTGAGCACAAAGGCCCGCAGGAACAGGCAGCCATCCACATTTCATCCTCAAACCATGCTGTACAGTGGGGGCAATTTGGAGGAAGAAAAATGGGCAGTGTAATCGTGGTGTCTTTTCAACTCAATCAGTTGTGAACTATATGTGAGGGGGACGTGTGAAATTAAATGTACCAAGAGGACCGGCTTTCCATCACTGCTGGTAGCAGTTCGCTTTAATCAGATGGGATGTTGGCCGTGGCCTGGTAGGCACGCGTTATTATGTTATAGGGCATCACACGCTTTTTGTACAGTGGGTTTTTTATTAAGCTTGTATTTAATGTGATCTATCAAAGAAAAATTAAAGCCATGGTGGTCTGTGTTCATGAATCCATTTCTCATAAAGGCCCACAGAGCAGTTACTTGTCAGGATAAAGCTGACACACCACAGTGCATCTGGTGTGCGTTTCTCCCGGTCTTGAAAGTTGCTGATTAAAAGAGAAAAGCGAAGCCGGGCAGAGGCCGCTCACTCAACACTTCCGTCACCCACTGCATCCCCGGGTGCGTATGGCAGCTTGCACGAGGTGCTTCTGCTAGCACAGGACGTCAGCGTGTGTCAGGTGCATGGGAGTGCGTGGCTCGGAGGCACAGTGGTTGCAGAAGTGCGGCGGCTGTTGGCAGCGGCTCAGCCGTGAAATGTAAGCTCGCCGTGTAATAAAATCTCCTGGGAATGCAGAGGATGCCTGGGCATTAGGCATGCTCCTCGTGTTTCACATAAATGCATCCTGTTCTCAGGAGCGGAGGAGCAGTGCGTTTGCACTGGCTCATTCAAATTGAATGTAGGTAAAAGGAGAGTCCTGAGCAAACAGAACAGTCTGGCATTTCTGAAGGCAGGAGCAAGGTTAAGCTGCTGGCTGCGTTCTCTGTTGTTTACCGGACGTTTTATTTGCTCTCCTTTCGCACACTCCGTGCACGTTGCGAAGAGGCAGCGCTGGGCTGACCGATGCCTGCTCGGCTCAGGCATCCAGGCGATTCTGCCCGGACTCTTCTGGGCAATAAAGTTCAAGGCTTCATACGTGGCTGCATCCATTGTCCCCAAGCCTGGCGTGGGTAATGTTTTGCTGGGAGAGAAGGCTCCTCCAGAGGGGGCAATTTGTGTTTTTTTTTTTTTCTTCTTTTGTTCTAGCTTTAAGTTTGTCACGGCAAGAGTGAGGAGAGCGAGCCTGTAAAGAGCTTTTGGCAACATGCTTTTTCCATTAGGTTTCACAGGAGCGGAGTATCAGCCAGCAGCCGTGGCTTGCTTGCTCTCTAGTCTTGTGCTGTGAGGAATAAAGACACTGTAGGGCGGTGAACCTGAACTTGGCCCGTTCATCCATACAGTACCGAGGGATTGCATAGAGTGGAGTCAAATGCCACTTGGGGGTGAGCTGCACGCGTCAACTTGCATTCCTGCTGGATATCGTAGGACGAACCCTTGACAGAATCCAGTAATTAAAAGGTAAACCATGAAGTGTGTGCTCCGTGTAGGAAATGTGGGCTGAGGGGGAATGCATGGGCGCAAGAGGGACTTGTTTCATTTTGTTTGGAATGATATGTTCCTAGATTTTATTGCCAGTGGATCAGAAGAAGAAGGGGAGAGATTGCAACTTGCCGTTGACTTTCAGTGTAGTACAATCCCGACGTTCCCACATGCGCTGGACTCCTCTTGTCCCCGAGCACTCAGAAAGAACTGTATGGGACTTCTGTCCTTGCAGGGGTGTTGTCAGTGGGCATCTGGGTAGAAGCAAAGTTCTCACCACGGAAATGGGAATGCACTCTTTGGTTTCGTGTTTTCTTTAAGGTGAAACCTTTGGAATTCATTTGGTTATTTTATTTCTATCGAGCGGCTCTGTTTGTCTGTTTTTCCGAAACCTCTTGGGAAATAGCTTTCAGAGACACAGAAAGACTGGGAAACTTCACATTTCACTCAGGTTTGTTTCTAAAGGCATATGTGGTTACCGTAATCCCTTAGACAGAGTGTGGGGAGGTGATGAAGTTCTAAGTTCAAGCATGTCATCTGCTCAGTGCAATTTAGTACTGTCTGTGGCAAATCATTCTTCCACGTGTTGGCTTTTTATTAAGACTATGGGAAGTAAGCACTGTCTCTTAGCCATGGCTGTTCAGGGCAAGGTCCTGATAAGTTTTCTGACTTTAAACTTAGCTTGTGCCTGGTAAATCTCCTGGCCAGCTCTTTGATCTCTTTAACAAGCTGCATGAAAAATAGAAGGTTGAAATTATAATTAAATTATGCATTGTATTTGCCCTCAGGGGGCTGACATGCAGTTATGTGGGCGTGTATACAGTGGGATTCTCTTATGTCTAACAGGCTGGTCATCTGTGTTGCAATTTTAAAATCAGTCTGCTGCTCTTTAGATCTTGGAGGTATTTTTTTTTTCCATCCCACAGAAGTGACTGCCTGTTTCAATTAACACTTAGATTTTTATAAACACATAATGTAATTTATGTTATCATATATGCATGCCCTTTTCCCCCCTTTACATACAAATATATAATTCATTGATAGAAAGTCCTATATATATGTGTGCATGTGCATAGATGTACCTTTAAGAAATATTTTGTTCAAATGATTAGATTGGGGGAAATAGAATTGGCCAGTAGCAGAGTTAAAAGGCCTGGAATAGAGTGAAGCACTCTTGGCTTATAAATAGGGGGTGTCATAAAGATGAGAGATGCTCAAGTGTCCATCTGTTGGTGCCGCACCATAGAAACAGTGCTGGTGATTACCCAGGGGTTCTTTGCGGTGTGGCATGTGGTATGTAGATCCTTGTTCCTATACCAGGAACTGCACATCTCGTTGGAGGATGCAAGGATAGGGATAGGGGAAAGATTAAGAGAAGGGGTTCAAAGTCTTTGGGGGAAATCAGTATTGGAAGCACCGTAGTAACTTCTAGATGCGTCCATGCTGGCACAGGGATCAACTAACTCTGTGGTGACATCATATGAAAACCAATTTTGATTGCTGGTAGATGCCTCATCCTTTTAAGCCTATAAAACGATGTTTACCACTCTTGTTTTATTCATTGAATCTCTTATTTAAGGTATCAGATTTTTCCAAGTAATACCTCTTTTTTTGAGTTTTTAAAGGTATAAGCATCAGTTTTATAGAATGTTTTAGAGGAACATGCCCATATAAAAAGCAAGGACGTTACAAAAGATAATTTACAAAATTTCTGAGAAACAGTTTTGAGTAATGGCTACTGAGTTTGGGAAAGGGTACTATGTAGGAGCTTAGCGTAAGATGAATCCTGTCAGTTTCCCCTCTTTTGCAATTGGTATTTAAATTTTGTTGTCTTAATGCCTTTAATTAGTGAATGTGGAGCTGTGTAAAAGTAGAAAGTAGGGACAGTCTGCTGGGCCTATATTCTAGAATGTTTCAGCCAATATAGATGAACAGAGTTTTTGTTCTGTGGACTGTTTTCCTTGAACAACAGCAAGTATCTGGTCCATTGAAGAAAGGTGTCCAAAATCTCACCGGCACCAAATCTTGTCGCATTATTCATTTATTGGAGGGTCCAACGTGGACTTGTTGAAACGGACAAGAAGAATTCCGTGACGCTGGAAGTCAGGAATGTCTGTGCTTGATTTCTTTCCTGGAGTGATTTATCAAAGCAATTTTGGATTTATCTTATATTTACAGAGCAGCCTTTTGCGACAAGCTCAGTGTATTTGGGACATAATCTAATTACCAGAATGCCACAGTGAAAGAGCTCATGCTATCTCTGTTCTACAGGTGAGACGATAGACAGACCGATAAGTAGAGCAATTTTTGAAGATGATTCGGAAAAAAACTGACATATAGTTTGGAAACGGTGACCCAACGTGAGAGCTCTGTGGATGGGTCTGGGGTCCTTTTGCCTCCGTGATCACATTAGCTGACCAGTGGCTGTCAGTGTGCCCCCATGGTTCCGGAGCTGGCGAGGAACAGGCTCCGTTTTGTGCTTGTAGGATCCTGTTGATCCCTCTGAAATTTGTGGTAGCCAAAGGGAACGGCAGCAACAGAGGAGAGGCCTATGGGGTGGCAAAAACGAACCCACGTCACTAGAGATCTGTACAACCAAGGCAGAAAGCAACGGGACATAGCTAGGACTTTTATGCCCTGTTTAGAGTTGAAGAGCTTTGAAGCCTCTCCAGAGTTGGGATGATTTCACTGCCTTGATACATGAACCATAGAAAGGACAGTCAGGAAACGTGCTGCTTCTGGTGTTGCAGCTTTTAGGCACTAAGGCAGGCCAAGCGTGCTCAAAGTCGAATGAAAATTATTAGATAAAAAATGGTTTTCCTGCACTCATTAACAAGCTATTTTGCTTTCCTACTCTATTAAGTGGTTATTCTGGTTGGAGCTATGTCCCTGTTACCAGATAAGAAAATGATTTCACGGACAGAGAAGTTATGTCTGTCCTATATTTTTTGGTGTGATTTCAATTTAGAAACAAACACATCAGCAGTTGCTACTGAGTCTATCATTTAGGCTCACAAACATGTGAATGACAAGGCAAGGACTTTCCAGACTTCACAAATAGAGACTGCTTTGCCTATGGACAGACCGAAAACGCACTAGTGATAATGTCATCCAGTGGCAGATTTGGGCAGATGGATGCCCGAGGGTGTTCTACAAAACGGAGGAGCTAACACTAGGCGATTTGATAGAATAACCCACACGAAGAAGGCCTTAACCCTGGACTGGAATGCCATGGCCCTGTCCCTTGCTAGAGCCACGTCCGAATGGGGCAGGGGTGCCCCAGATGGAGGGAGGCAGCCTAGAAGCAGGGCCCCTGTGGAGAGTTGACAAGTCCCGAAAAGGCTTTCCCAGCAGGAGGGGAGACCAAAGAAAGGGGGCCCGAACAGTGGAGGCTGAAAAAACCCAAGGGATTCAGACCGACCAGGGTTTGGGCAGTTAGGGACAGAATCAGGAAGGCCAGCAGGGAACCTGGCTCTTTGCCACCACAGTGAAAAAGCTGATGTGATGCAAGAGAATTTCTGAGAACAGAACGTAACGGACCCTGCTGGGGATGCCTGGGTGGCTCAATAAGTGAAGCAGCTGCCTTCAGCTCAAGTCCTGATCCCCGGGGTCCTGGGATCGAGTCCTGCATCAGGCTCCCTGCTCCGCGGGGAGCCTGCTTCTTCCTCTGCCCACCACTGCCTCTGCTTGTGCTCTCTCTCCTTCTGTCAAATAAATAAATAAAATCTTAAAAAAAGGAAAAAAGAACCTAGAGGACCCTAATATGTCAGTTTTAAAAGCTCCGCGAAAATGAGGCATCTTGGGAAAATGGGGGAGAAAGGACTCTCCTTCCTGTGAACACTGGAATGGAGGCTCCGTCGTGGTAGCAATGATCTATCTTGTTTGCTGTTTTCTCCCTGGAGCCCAAAGCTGAGCCACTAACATAATAGGAAATGTTTGTCGAATAAATGACTTGCTCCTAATTCATTTATTTATAGCCCCGTCTGGGTCTTATTCCACCTGCCTGTTGCTGGCAGTGTTTTGTGTCCCCGCCACTCTCCTAAACAAGACTGTAAACCTTTGAGAGCAGATAATGATGTTATCCTAAGTTTTTAAGGGCCTTTAGCACCTTCTACCTGTGGAGGCAGTTAGTAAATAATTACAAAATGGAAATTACAGCAATAAAAATAGGATATAATTGTTATCCTTCGAATTTTATGGTCAGACTCACTTAGTGCATAGCACCCAGATAGAAAATTCTCTAAATTAAAGAATATAGTAAATCAGTGGTTGTTGGGGCGCCGGGTTGGCTCAGTCAGTTAAGTATCCGACTCTTGATTTCGGCTCAGGTCACGGTCTTGTGGTCCTGGGAGCGAGCCCCTCGTTGGGTTCCGTGCTTCAGCAGGGAGTCTGCTTGAAGATACCCTCTCTCCCTCTCTCTCTCTGCTCCTCCCCCCACTCACATGCTTTCTCTCTCTCTCTCTCTCTCAAATAAATAAAAACAAATAAATAAATAAGTGTTTGTCAAATAAGGGTGATTTTGCTCCTCTCTCACCAGTAGATACTTGGAAATGCCTGGAGACAATTTTGTTGTCCCATCTGGTGGTTGGAGGGATGTGCTACTGGCATCTAGTGGATAAAGACTGGGGAGCATTCTACAGCGCACAGTAGAGCAGTCCAACGGGATTCATCTGGCCCCAGATGTCAGTAGTGCTGAGGTTGAGAAGCCCTGCTTGAAAATAGACCCTTTATGATAATTGTCACGTGTGTGTGTTTGCTTGTGGGTGGCAGTCTGGTGCATGTTTGTGCTCCCCAGGTTCAGAATAGCACCTAGCGGTTATCAGCCGTGTGATAAATAACGGCGTCACTGATGAAGGTATGGATATTAATGACACCAAAAAACGACGCTCCAGTATCGTCTTTGGAACACCATTATCATTATCATTTCTAATCAAGGCCTCCACAGGAGCTAATTAATCAGTAGGGTTAAGTTCAGGTTGTAAAAGCAGATTCGCAGCAGCGAATCAGACACGTTCATGTCTCCATTTAAGAAGGTCACGGCGCTTCAAGTCACGGAATATCAGCAGTGAAGGGGATTAGAGGTCATTCATTCCAACAGTCTTAAATTACAAGTGAAGCAAGGGATTTGAAACCCAGGCTCGTGAAATGACTCAGTTAAGGTCTCTCAGGGAAATGGCAGAAGCAAGAGTAGACTGATTTCTAACTCTTAGTCTTCCTACGTCTTCATCACGCTAAGGTGTCGCTGGTGTATCAGCCTGACAAAAACTTGGCACAACAAATCCCTTTTAATGACCAGATAAAGCAGCACCCCAATGCAGTACTGAATGTGAAATATCAGAATTCTATCTTTATGGCATTGTAGAATTTGACCTAAACTCATGTGCTGGGTATTTTCGTTATGATTACAGAAGTTAAAATCTTGGAATGTTAAGGCTTGACGTAGCCCTGTTAATCTGTGTTCTGGAGAGGAGTAAGTTTGGGGATGCAGACAGCAGCTTCATCCAGAGTCCCAGAAAGGGGGCTGTGGGGCTCTCTATTCTATGCTCTTCACCTTAAAAGACTTTCCTAAATGGAATAATATTTGCAGAAGGTATTACATGAAAGCAGGGTTCTAAGGTCAGATAAATTTAGAAAATGCAAGCGTAAACAAACAGAAGCAGGCATGTTTGTACAAGGATACCTCCGAGGTTTTCATTTATGGTCTGCTTCTCTAAGTCGGTCCTTCAATACATGGCTCCCATCATGCTTACTGAGTAGGACGTCATTTGCATTACCCCGTCAGTGACCCTCTGAACACAGTTTGAAAAACACTGTACTACCTTAGCTCTCTATATAATTGAAAGAAATGTGTCAGGACTGCTTAGGGTTCAGAGGGACTCTTTTTTTAAAGATTTTATTTATTTATTGAACTGAGAGAGAGAGAGAGCACAAGTAGGGGGATCAGGAGAGGGAGAAGCAGGGTCCCCACTGAGCAAGGAGCCTGATGGGGGGCTCAATCCCAGGACCCAAGGGTCATGACCTGAGCCGAGGGCAGACGCTTAACTGACTGAACCACCCAGTCGCCCCTTAGAGGGATTTTTTGGTAGACTTTAGAATGGCCCACATTTGCTCCCCTCCCTCCCATTCCTCCATGTCTTTTTGAAAAAGCTGGCCAAAGCACGTTGTCTTGGTATATTCTGTTTCTTACAGTAGGTTTCCCAGTTCCAAGCCAAGGTTTGAGAGAGTCGTTCATGAGTCCAGTCTTAGAGAAATAGGTATGTCCTAAAGCAGTGTCGTGCAGAAAGACCCTGGCTTGGACATGAGAGGATGTTGTCATGGCAAGTCAGCTGACATTTAGTAGGTTATCAGTGATTTTGAAAACGATTACATGGAAAGTTTGAATGTGATGAGGGGAGACGGTAGGCCTAGTATATTTTATATTTTGTATTTGTATGATTAGTATAAGCCTATATTTTACATGAGTGTTGCAAGGTTAATATTTAAATTGACTTCTATTTACAATAACACCACACAGACTTTGCCCCGTACATAGCGGATTTTATATAGTGAATTGGAGCTTATCACAAAGTGCATGTTTCAAAATATGCTTACCATAAGAGCCTTTGGTGAATTTATGGAAAGAAAAATAGCAGGGATTCAAGAACAGCGATAAAGGAGAGCCCTAGAGCTTCTAAGAATAATCTAGATTGGCATGGAGCTCAACGATAGATAAAAATCTGCATGTGATCCTACAAGAAGAGTAGTTCAAAGAGAATGAGGTAGTATTGTTTGGGGAAGCTGTTCTAAGGAGCTTAAAATATGGCCTTGTGTTTCTCACAAGTTTCCTCTTAATGGTAACCCAAGGCCTTTAGAACTATCTTAATGACAGTATTTTCAGAAATGTGGAAGTTTATAGGTAAACAGAATAAGGACTCTTTGCTTTCATGTGAGTTTGGAGTTGGTTCACCTCTTGCTTCTCTTCATTGAACTTGAGGACATTCAAGTTCACCACGATCAAAAGCTTATTACTTAGGGCAGCACGTAAGAGCACGGGTATCTGTCTCCTGATTGAAAAGAGAGCCTAGCTCTTCATAGTGCAAACATGTTTTCTGCATTCGATCTCCTAACATCTGGAAGGATCTCAGAGCAGCCGAAATTTCCACCAAATGAAATAACCCTCTCCCATGATGTAGTATAAAGCAACAACCCATTTCCATGGCAAATTCTGTGAGGGGGAAAGCGTGGGAGGGTTGGCGCCCAAATATAGACTGAACGGTTTATGCAGTGAGTGAGTGCGGGGAAATGCATGAGCAGCCAAGGACAAAAATGCGTGGATGCATTGACCAGGAGGGACTTTTTCTAATTTTCATTGCTCAGCCTTGAGTTTGATAAATGGGCTCCTCAAATCATTCTGGGGTCTCCCCAGCCGTCTCAGAGCGTGTGCATCATGGCTGATTGCTTATTGCCTAGGTACAGCCTTTACCTATTCTTGTTTGCTTTGAGGGAAAAAAAAGAACCTGTGTGAATCCACTCCCTCACTGAGTGTTTTCCAGTAGCATGAAAATGCCTCAGGCACTGCTAGTCTGTGGCCGGAATTTGTCCCAGGTTTCCCAGAGGTCCTAGTGGAGAATTAAGAGGTGTAGCTCAAGGGACAAGGGCTGTTGTTTCATCAAGAGGAGTGAATGGTGATGGAGATTAAGAGATGAAAGGGCAGGAAATTTACTATCGAAAAAGGAATTTTATTAAAGAGATACAGCTATTCTTGGGGGGGGGGCACAGGTTGCTCTCCTCAAGAATCATTATGGAAAGTTTGTGTTTTCTGCTAATTATTCACATCGCGAGAAAAACATTTGGTTAACATTTTGCAGTTATACTAGAAAGGAATCAAAACATGCAATTATTGGCAAACAAGACATAAAGCAAAGATTCTTTGATTTTATTGTTGGCTATTTTTCTCCACTGGATTTAGTTTGAAGTATGTGTTCATGGACTTGCACTATTCTGTTAACTACCAGGTTAAGAATATCATAAAACAATAGGGAAGCCATCCCTTGTTTGTGCCCACGTGAGACGAACGTCTAATGACATGAGCAAGCATTTTGCTCACAAAATTTGCAATGAAATCGTGAAAAATGTTTTTCACTGTTTTGGATCCTGCGAACATTCCCCCAGGACGCAGGGACATTAAACTTGGGTTAACACCATTTCTGGCAAACCTGGTGATTAAAGACTGTTCATTTCTATTTTACGACATTAAATCTCTAAGCCCCTAGGACTGGCTAAGGCAGATTAAATAATGTGAAAGCAGCCAGCTGAAGGATGCACAATGGAGCACAAGGCTTATTGATTATAAAGTGAAATGAATCTCACTCAGAGGCAGGAAGACTGTGGAAGGAAAGTTATGTCTATGAAGACACCTTTTTAATAATGTGTCATGATTGAAGAGAGAACTTTAAATCAGGTAAATAAGAAAAACATAATTAAAATGAATTAATCATGCATCATCATCTTGTTGGAAATCTCTCTTGTTTATGGGATTTAATAAAAATTATATTAATAGTCTTACTCTTCCTAATTTGATATACTTGTATCATTTCAGGAACTTTTGTGTTTTTTTTTTTTATAAAACCAGTGTGTAAGCGCCAGATGAGTAGAGTGATGTGCTAGGAAGCAAATTCTGAGATCATGTAGTATTTTTTGCCCCTTCTTTCTTTCCCCTTCTCTTCCTCCTCGTACATGTGATCGATTTGTCTTGGCTGTGGTCTTTGTTGGTCTGAGAGCCAGTGTCCGTGTCCAACTGTGGTGTAACAGTCTACTGATCATCTCAGTTGTCACTGTGACAATTCTTTCTTTGCCAGCTCTACATTACTTCCGGAGTGTTGGACCCCCCCTCACCCCTTATCAGATAGTAGTTTAGCTCAACAATGAAATCAGCAATGCAGTGCAATGAGCTACTGTCATAGAGACATAGTTTGAGTGAAGGAAGCCAGATCGAAGATTCTACACTGCATGATTCCATTAAGATGATGAATGACAGCAGGTTCAGGTGCAGTGATAGACGTCAGAACAATGGTTACTGGGCACCTGGGTGGCTCAGTCGGTTGAGTGTCTGCCTTCAGCTCAGGTCATGATCCTGGGGTCCTGGAATCGAGTCCCACGTTGGGCTTCCTGCTTGGTGGGAGTCTGCTTCTCCCCCGCTTTCTCTCTCTCCCTTTCCCTGCCACTCTCCCTGCTTGTGCCCTCTCTCCCCCTCTCTCTGTCAAATAAATAAATAAATAAAACCTTAAAAAAAAAAAAAAAAGAACAATGGTTACTTCTGAGTGCCAGGTGGATAATGACTAAGGATTGTGTAGGAGGCAAACATCTGGGTGCTGGACATTGTGTATATCTTGGCATGGGTGTGGGCTGCATGGGTGCCTACATACAGACAAACTCAGCTACGCACTTCAGATTTATCTACTTTATCGTGCCAAGTTTTAACCCCAGATTTTATTGACTCCAAGTCCATAGGAGGAGTCATTGAAATTGTGGCTGTGGTAGAAAGCAATTTGAAAATGGAGTCTCATAAATTATTAGCTTCGATTGTTGTCATTTCTAGTCTTTCTAGACTATTTCCCCATGCAGCTAATGTAAGTATCAGGCTCTGATATTAAACACTTGCCTTGTGAAGGAGGAAAAACGTGTGGCAGGAATCAAAGGTAGCTTACCCAAACTTGGGGCCACGGCTGTTTAAGTTGGTTTGGGCCTGAGGATTCAATCTGCCATTCACATGAAAGGGAGAGTATAAATTGTGTAAATTTAAAAATTAAAAAGTTAGAAAAACTCAAAGAAATGGAAATAAAATCACCGGTGAATAATGAAGAGGTGAAGTTTTTCTCTTTACTTGAGTCATGACCACTTTTTACCTTCGTGTAGGTTTCTTGAAAGCTCCAGTTGACACCAAATCTTGGAGAGATGGTAACTTCGTCGATTCTTTCCCTTTAACAAAAATGTAGATTTTTGCCCAGTGTTTCATCTGCATTATTGTGCTCTCCGGGCTGTTTGATACACCTAGATAAGGCAGCAGAGTGGCGCAACTTCGCTTTCACAGTCACTTTGTCTGTACCCCTAGAACGTCGGATGCGTTCAATGGGATGGGTCCTTCGCAATCACATTTGGGACCATCTGACTTCAGAAGTGGTTGCAAATAGGTGTCCCCACGGGTTCAGTAGTTTGTTTTTGGCCGTATTGCTCAGTGATGATGAAGGGAGGTCTCAAATGAATTACTTCTGATGTTTCTCACACGTTATATGAACTTTCAGGGAATTTCTATGGTCTTTCTTTCTTTCGAAAATTGTCTCCTGCTTGCTTTCCTCTGATACATATCTGATATCATCGGAAGGGCTCATTTTCTACTTAAGGAACTACATTTTCTATTTAAGGGTCCTTTAAAATGTAATCAAGAGCATATCGATGGCAATTGTCTGTTAAATTCATTCCCCCTTTTGTCTCACAGAGTTCGCTGTGGATCAGTAATCTCTGAGGTTTCTTGATCAGCATGGGAGAAGTATCGGTACTTGACAGAGTCAGTCTTTGGAGTGCATGGCCTATAAGAGTTGCTCCGTTGAATTCCCTTATCTCAGTGAGTGAGACCATTTGCAACTCAGAATCATAAACTCCTCATAGACTGCCTCTTTAGAGAAATGTTTTGAATTCTCTTAATGAGCAAAATTCCTTAAAGAGAATGATGATCCTTAGTATGCAGTCTCTGGTTACCACCCTTATTTATATGATTAAAACGGGGAAGGGGAGAGCAGAATCACACACATCAGACTATTGACAGTTAGCGTCTTTGTCAAGAAGGAGACAGAGAGCTTCTCCAGGGGCGGCGGTTTGGACAGAAGTTATTGCTACCTACAGACATGTATGAGTAATGAATCCCCAGCAGGCTGCACTGCCCTTGGAGAACTCACCGTTCGTCTGTGATGGCTGGAAGCAAATTAGGCAAGCTGCATTTCTAGTTATCCTCTAGATTTGCTCCTGCTCCCTGTTCCTCTGGTCTCGAGGCTGTGCGCTCATCCCGTCATCGCATCTGAGAGCCAGAGGAGCTGGTAGAAATCAGCCCTTTTCTGGCCCTCCTTTTGGAAATGAGGAAGCGACGGTACAGTGAAGGAAGGTAACTTACTAGAGGCCGGAGAGTTGACTCAGAAGCCAGGTTCATGGACTCCTGCCCCAGGGCTCTGTCCTCCCCTGTGTAACCCTACCACGGGGTAAAAGCCTGTTGCTGTAGCCACCTGAGGCGTGGAGAGCGTCTGCGTAGAGTAGGACCACAGTGCCCCACCTGTGATAGGACTGCACCTTGAGGCTCGGTGCTTACTGAGTACTTGCCTCTACTAACTCCGTATTAGCCCAATGGAATTGCACACCTCTGCTAAGTAGGGTCTTACTGGATTCTTAACCTACCTTGTCCAATACAACTTTCTGCAGTGCTAAAAATCTACGATCATAGCCATATGTGGCCATTCAGTGCTTGAAATCAAGAGTTCCAGAACTGACGGACTACAATATCTATTTAATTTAATTTTAATTAACCTAAATATGGGGAGCCACGTGTGCCTACGAACTGTGATCTTGGGCACCAACTCTTCCTTTGTCTATCAATTTCCAAATGAGATCAAAGCAACTTCATGACTTTCCTTTTCCTTCCCAAATCCTCGAGATAAAAAAGCATGCGATTTAGTTTATTTTCTCTTATTTTATTTTAAAGATTTATTTTATTTTTTATTTGAGAGACAGAGTGACAGACAGAAATAGCGAGAGAGAGAGCATGAGTGCGGAGGAGAGGGAGAAGCAGGCTCTCTGCTGAGCAGGGAGCCTGATGTGGGGCTTGATCCCAGGACCCTGGGATCATGACCTGAGCCAAAGGCAGACGCTTAATCAACTGAGCCACCCATGCACCCCTTATTTTATTTTTAAAGAATTTATTTATTTATTTATTTATTTGAGAAGGGAGGGAGCGAGAAAAGGGGCTGACGGAGAGGGAGAGAGAGAATTGCAAGCAGACTCTCCATTGAGTACAGAGGCCCATGCGGCCGGGGCTTGATCTGATCACCCTGAGATCACGACCTGAGCCGAAATCAAGAGTTGGACGCCTAACCGATTGAGCCACCCGGGCACCCCACAAAGCATGCCATTTATTTTAAAATAGGTCTAGAATCATTAAAACATCACTTTCCATATATCCATTTTTGAAGGTAAGAAATTGAAAAGCTGCTAGAGAAGATGTGAACTGTTTACCTCAGTGGTCTGGCAGACAGAGACTGCAAATCCCATTTTAAGCTTTGGCACTTTTTTTTTTTTTTTAAGATTTTATTTATTTATTCGACAGAGATAGAGACAGCCAGCGAGAGAGGGAACACAAGCAGGTGGAGTGGGAGAGGAAGAAGCAGACTCATAGTGGAGGAGCCTGATGTGGGGCTTGATCCCATAACGCCGGGATCACGCCCTGAGCCGAAGGCAGATGCTTAACCGCTGTGCCACCCAGGCGCCCCAAGCTTTGGCACTTTCTTATCTGTCTTACATGTCTATCATTCTTGCCTTGATTTCTCTAGTTCTTAGGAAATAAAGGATGACTTGTAGAATTACCAGATTTATCAAATAATAATAGGGGATGGTTTGCATGTTTATCTGAGATTCGAGTTTAATTGGGTATTTTGTATTTTCCTGGTAAACTTATTATAGTGCATTTTAAAAGCATTTATTCTGTGTTTTTATTTCTTTCTGCTTCTTCAAGGAGAAAGAAAAACATTGGGGAAAGTTCTTAGGAAATTTCCATCATCTTTTTCCCCCCTTCATTCATAGTTCCCTAATAGAGGGGCCCCCGGGTGGCTCAGTACATTAAACTTCTGACTCTTGGTTTCTGCTCAGGTCCTGTTGGGTCCTCAGAAGGAGCCCTGCCTCAGGCGCCTGCGCTCAGTGGGGAGTCTGCTGGAAGATTCTTTCCCTCTGCCCCTCCCTCTACTCCTTGGCTAGGTCCCTCTCTTTCAAATAATTGAATGAATCTTTAGAAAAAAATTAAAAAATGAATAATTCCGTAATAGGATTTTCTTGTGTACAGAGGTAATTTTTTTTAAAAAGACACATGATTAATCTAAATTAAGATTGGCTTGGCCCATCTCACCCTCTTGTCTATAAGAGAATTAAGTAGGTATTGAACTAAAGTGTGAAATCTAAGGAGTCGTTGTATTTCATGAACGTCCATTCTAAGTTGTGTGTTTGTTTACAGGCCCCATTTTGAAAATAGCCAAACTATTGATCACTTACTTTTTTAACACAAGAGCATTTTTTGTTTTGTTGCTTTTTTTCAAACCAATATACCGAGCTGTTCATGAAAATTACTGAAGATTACATTGCTTTTTGAGTAATGTCTGTCTCCAGGAAGGTTGAGAATTTGCACATAATTTTTGTCGTGTAATCCAGTTGACAAGATAGCATTTTCACCCCTGAGGAAGTAGAAGGTAATAAAATACTTGAGTACAGATCTACGAGACACATTTTGAAAAATCAGAGCTTTTAAAGAGAATCTTAGCTATTTGACAACTTATGTAAAAGAAGGCATCCGTTTCCATTGTGTAAACTTTATATGGAATCGTTTTCTGTGTGTGATAATAAGAACAGTCGCTATTGTTGACATCCATATGGAAATGTCATGCCTTATTCATTTTGCCACCATTGAGTGGTGGTTGTCAAAACTACAAGAGAAACCACTGAAGGCCGACAGAATCACAGTGGACCCCTAGCACTTAATGCTGAGAAAGTACCATATGTCTCCATGCTGAAGCTGAGAGATGGTGGAATGAGGGAATTTTAAAATAAGTCTCTAGGATAGTGAAATAGCGCCGTGGCTCCTTTTTAACGGCAAATGACAGAGGGAATTAGTTTTTACCTTTACCCTGTTTCCTTTCTCCTCTTTCTTGAGCTTGTCAGTTCTTATTTAGGTATTGCTTTAATTGCATTTCTTTTTTTTTCGTTTTTGTTTTTTTTTTACGATTTATTTTTTTATTTTAGAGAGCTAGAGAATAGGCAGACGCATTGTGGGGGGAGTGGCACAGGGACAGAATCTCAAGCGGACTCTCCGATGAGTGTGGAGCTCCTTGCAGGGCTCCATCTCTGTGGGCCCATGAGATCGTGACTGGAGCTCAAACCAGGAGTCTGACACCTAACCAACGGAGCCACCCAGGCGCCCCTGTAGTTGCATTTTAAAACCAAATAAAAATTATAGTTGCTCATAAATGGTTTCAAATTGTATCAGTTGTTCCTGGGCCACCAACTGAAGAATTCTCCTGTGGACAAACAATGGGAGTCAGTGGTTATGTTCTGTCTCTCTCTTCCTTCCTTCTACAGCCCTAACTTCCTTCCTTCCTCTCCCCCCACTCCTGCTCTAGTTTCATCCTTCCTTTGCTTTGGCAGTGAAAAAGTCTTATTGTGTTGCTAACGCAGAACATGGAACAGCCATGGAAGCTTGTAGCAGATTCTTGTTTTAATCCCCATGTTTTGATTTATTTGTGTTCTGACTCAGAATGCTGATCCATGGAATATATACATTGCAGAATACTTCCTTTTAAAGATTTTGGAGGAATGCTGTACCCAGGATTTGCTTCAGTTTTACACATGTTGCGGTGCAGATGAATGAGATTTTCGGGCATGTCCTGGGCTCCCAGCATATTATTGGTGGGCAATTCCTGGATTCAGAGAAGCCTGGATCCAGCTTGTCCCATTTGAACCATGAGATTCCCTACTTATCTGGCCGAGTTGACAAGTTTAACTGACAGACATCTGTTGGTGTAGGTGTTGGGCACTGACCAATAGCAATTATCGCCCTGTACTGTGCCTGTGAAGCACAGTGCAGACTTAGTTAAGCTCTTTGACAAGCATACCAGTTGATTAATTAGTTCCTCGTGGCTTCCCTGGAAAACTCGGTGATTGTGGAATGAAAGTTAATTAGGCCTACGAACAGACCTTTTCTTGGGGCTGGTTTGACTTGGAGAATAAAAGGAGTTCCTTTGAGGATATAAAAACCATAAAATTGGCCCCTCTCTTATTCGGGTGTCTTCCCACCAAGATTATGATATGCACTATATATTAATTTACAAACTAACAAGCTTTCACAAAAGTAACTTGCAAATTTGTTTCCAGTTCCTCATCTAATTAAGGATGAATTTATTAAATCTTGGCATTTTTATATGGGTGTTATTAATAAGTGGCTCATTCACATTACCTGGAAAATATCAGAGTTACATCTGTCTACTGTTCATTGATTTATGTCCCCTTGAAACCTCATTTGGGGCTCTGGAGCCCTCTCTTTCACTTGGCTGTCGTTTTGAGTGTCTGTTTTACTGAATGTCTATATACAATTTAATATTGCTTTCAAGTGGGCTGAGTGATTACTGTGGTTTTGAAAGAACATGTAACCCTACAAACTACAGAAAGGTGAAGAATTTCAGAGTTCCCTGAAGGTAAGGAATTTTTCAGTTTTAGTTTATACCACCTTTTTGGGGATTTTCACCTATTAGAATATATTCATTTTTCATCTCGTAGTATGATATCCTTTAAAAAAAAGATTTTATTTGTTTATTTGATATAGAGCGAGAGAGAAAGAGAGAGCACAAGCAGGGGAGAGGGACTGAAGGAGAAGGAGAAGCAGGCTCCCCGTGGAACAGGGAGCTGGTCTCTGGGCTCAGTCCTAGGACCCTGACATCATGACCTGAGCAGAAAGCAGATGCTTAACAGACAGAGCCCCCCAAGTGCCCCCATAGGATGATATCCTACTATGTACGCAGCACAAGCGAATGCAAGCTTTTTGGGTGGGTTAATGGGATCTAATTTAGGTTAATGTGGGTGGCTGTGACACTCATAATCCATCCGAAAACAATAGAAATCTCAGTCTCAACAAATACAACAAAGGCCAATCAGTGGCAGGGAATGCTGAGTGGTAAGTCTTTTCCTGCATTCAGTCATTCAGTCACCAAGGCTGGGGGAAGCTTTGCTGTCTTCAAAACCTGGCGTTTCTGGGGTTTCCTTGGGCCTTGATCATCAACAGACAGATGTGGAAAGAGAAAGCATGGAGACTTGCACATTTTATTTTATTTTTTTTTTAACGATTTTATTTATTTATTTGACAGAGATAGAGACAGCCAGCGAGAGAGGGAACACAAGCAGGGGGAGTGAGAGAGGAAGAAGCAGGCTCATAGAGGAGGAGCCTGATGTGGGACTCGATCCCATAACGCCGGGATCACGCCCTGAGCCGAAGGCAGACACCTAACCGCTGTGCCACCCAGGCGCCCCGAGACTTGCACATTTTAATGGGCAGGTGTGGCAGGTTTAGACCTGATTTTACCCACATTCCATTGCCCTGTATGTGGTCCCAGCTCTTCTTTGGAAATAAGGGAGGCCAGAAAACGTAGTCCCTGGGTGGCTGGCTAGATCTATCCCAGCAGTCTCTGCAGTATGGAAGGGCCATGGCGGCTTGGTAGACAGCTAGCCATCTTTCATATAAGTGGTTTTTAAAAACCCTATTTATGGTGCTAAAAACTGGTACGTGATTTTCACTGACTTCTCACTAATAACTTCCTAACGCTTCATGTTTTCTTGTTTAGTCACATGATCCTTACTATTTACATGTCTTCCCAGGAAACTGCTGTTAGATTTTAGTTGAATGCAGACATTCATGGCTGGTGGACTGAGGAACCTTATAAAATATAAATGCGTATTATTATCCTTCAACTAAATTTGTGCTCATTAAAGAAGTCACAACAACATAGAAATGCAGAGAGAAGGAGTGAGGAGGACATTAATCTACACATCCCGTTGTCCAAGCACAATCACTGGTGTTAGTCTTTGGTACACTTCTTGCCTTGAATCTATCTTGGTTTGGAGATTTCTTTGAAAACTTTATTCACCCT
The DNA here is from genome assembly GCF_023065955.2 of Ursus arctos. NCBI lineage: Eukaryota > Metazoa > Chordata > Mammalia > Carnivora > Ursidae > Ursus > Ursus arctos. The sequence continues at coordinate 8,982,412 of NC_079873.1, forward strand.
GAAACCATAATTACAATTTTGTGTTTTGTGCACGTGCGCGTGTGTTTTCAAGCGTCTCTCTTCGTGTTACTTTGTAAAGGGTTTCCATGTACTTCCATTCCTAAAATCAACTTGTAAAAGGTTTTTTTTTTGAACCTACCTCCTTAACTTTGTGTTTTTCATCTTACTAATTTAAAAAGAAAATCATCTCATTGTGATTCACTGTTTTTTTTGCTAGCAATTGAAACATTTGGTAATTTTCCTTTTTTTTTTTTTAATTTTAAGTATTTGAGAGAGAGCACCCTAGCATGAGCAGGGGGAGGGGCAGAGGGAGACGGAGAAGCAGACGCCCCGCCAAGCAGGGAGCCTGATGTGGGGCTTGATCCCAGAACCCAGAGTTCATGTCCTGAACTGAAAGCAGTCGCTTAATTGACTAAGCCACCCAGGCTCTCCTATTTTTTTGCTTCCTAAGTCATTTTCAGTGTGTCTTGTGAACACGCTCAGAAGTTGCACAAGAGTTATGTCCCAGGAGGTGAGGAGTCCAGCACACCGCTGGCTGTCTTGAGTTCTGGGGCGTGTGTGCATGAAATAGGTCGAGCAGGACTGCCCTACTAAGTATTTCCCTGCCCCCCACCCCTTGATTTTCAGAGAAAAAGATTGTTTCCTGGTCCCTCACTCTCACACAACCAAGCTCACTAGACAGCGCAGAATCTGAGTGAGTGTTCTCGGAGCCCAGACTTACATAACAGCTCTCTAACCTGGATCAGCAGGAGTGAAGGATTTTCAGTGTTTTTCAGAATCTTTTTATTCAAAAAAACCCACAACTTCATAAACAAAATTATGTCTCTCAGAAGTAGCATTCTGTGTGTGGCATACATTTTGGGAAACACGCTGTGTGATAACAATGAACAGAAGTATATAGGTGGTGTTTAAGCAATATAAGTGACAGAGGAAAATTACATGCAGGTATTAAGCGAACAGGTTGAATTGATTTCAAATTACAATAGAAGACTAGATTTCAGTGTTTCAAGCCGTACGATTTTGGAAAATGGATCAAGAAGTCATGTTTTTTATTGTAAGCTAGGAAATGAAATAGAACATATCTCAGTAAGGTAGGCGATAGTTTTGGTTTCTTAAATACCTACGTTTTCCGGTCATGTTTGTTAAGCTATGACTTCGGCGGCCATAGGCAAAGACAGGAGAGAATTGGGGACCTCAGCCTCTCTCCTGTCTTCTTCTCTAGCCCTTGTTGGCTCCATGGTCATTTTGCAGTGTTCTTCTTGTGATTTCTGGGGTAACGTGAGTATTTCTAGAAAAGTGTAACACGCTGTATAAACAAATGGCCGGAAGTCCCTTTGCTACTCATAGTAATAGTACATCATGGAATGAGACATGTGACCTCCTTGCTGGGAGGGACTTTGTCTATTTTGTCTGCGGCGTCACCAGCAAGTACATTAACACCATGCTCAAGGCCTACGTGGTGAATGAATGAACCTGTTTGTCTGTTTGGTTTACGTTACTGTTTGCTCCTTGGAAGAAGAGTGCAGCCTGAGACTTAGGCCCATGGAGCCATTCTCTGCTCTCCAGTCTCTGCTGGTTCTTTCTCCCTAGACATTAGATGGTGTTGGGTATGACGTCCTTGTTGTAATCCCTTTGGAAAACTCTTCTATTCTTTTTTTTTTTTTTAAGATTTTATTTATTTATTCGACAGAGATAGAGACAGCCAGGAGAGAGGGAACACAGTCAGGGGGAGTGGGAGAGGAAGAAGCAGGCTCATAGCGGAGGAGCCTGATGTGGGGCTCGATCCCCCAACGCCGGGATCACGCCCTGAGCCGAAGGCAGACGCTTAACCGCTGTGCCACCCAGGCGCCCCGAAAACTCTTCTATTCTTAATTAATGTCCAAGTGAGTACAATTTGGTATATGTCATTTAACTGGTGGTTCTCGATATTTCCACCTGAGAGAAGTTCCCTTCTCAGTGTACCTCCGTCATGGCTTGGTAACCAAAACGATGGAATGAATATGGGATTTTTCTGATTTTCTTGTGGGCTGAAATTTTTGTAGAACATATTCTCAAATTCGTGGCAATTTTTTCAAAGAGTCTTGTAAATATAATTTCCATGAGAAGTAAGAATGTCATTGCTAGCTCCTCCCCTTGGCTTCCAGAGGAAAGGGTGACGGGTGTACCTGGCTATAGGGGTTAGCAGCAGTGGTCGTGATTTGCTTCTCTATACGGCACGGTTCTAAGTCCTTGGCTGGGAGATTCACATGTTATAGTAATAACTTCAGTTATTTTTTGTTCTTCCCGGCTGTACAATATTGTCCCTCTAGCCAGGGACATCCTTTTGTTTGGAGGATGTGGTCACCATGACAATTACAGGACTATAATGTCATGTTAGTCCTAAATTATGATTTCCATTCTAGTTAACGATTTTGTTCATTTACTTAGAGAGAAAGCAGAGGGAGGGGCAGAGGAAGAGAGGGAGAGAGAATCCCAAGCAGTTCTGCCCTGAGCACTGAGCCCGAAGTAGGGCTTGATTCCAGGACCCCAAGATCGCGACGTGATCTGAAATCAAGAGTCAGATGCCTAACGGACTCAGCCACCCAGGTGCCTCTGATCTCCATTTTCGTTCAGGTGAGAGGAGGTCCAACAAGCTCATTCCCTTTCTAAGAAATTATCAAGGAGGAAGAAACAATATTTCAAAATAAGGGGAAACAAAATTTATCCAAAAAATGAGTTTTGCTTATTTGTAATCACTCCTTTGCAAGGAAGTCTGCGGCCATGTCTCCGGCTGTAATTATTTTACATGTGACGCCGGTGATATCCTTTTCGTCTTTCATGCCGTGATTGTCCTGTGTATTACAGTCGTTTTTGCAATAGGCGGACAGTGATTTCAGTTGTATCTGTGGACCTGCCTCAACACCGTATCAGTTCTCAGTTGCACAAGGCAGTCCTGTGAGCAGCAAAGTCCCCGTCCCAGCATTTGCTGTCGGCCCCTTCCCCTGGTTAGCCTCTTTTCAGTCACCGCACCTCCATTCACACAGCATTCCTGCTAAGATCATGTCTTTCTTCAGCCTCTCAGCCTGGCATAGCTGCTCGTTTGGGTAAGTCTCCAGAGCTCTGTGCCTGCCATCGCTCGAGTGCTTAGGAAACTATGTCGTGTCACCCTCTAGGCACTGAGGTCCTTGAGGAAAGTTCCTGTCTACCTGCTTTGCTGCTGCACGTTTAGTACATTGGACAGTTGGTTGTATGCAGTCGGCAACATGTATGTAAATAAAGGGGGTAGAGATAGTACAGGTGAGAGGCAGGGTTGTAGATATTTAATATATAGATCATTGTTGTTTTCATTTGTATTTATTTTTTTCAAGATTTTATTTATTTATTTATTTGTCAGAGGGAGGGAGAGGGAGAAGCAGGCTCCTTGCTGAGCAGGGAGCTCAAGGCGGGACTCGATCCCAGGACCCTGGGATCATGACCTGAGCCAAAGGCAGACGCGTACCCGACTGAGCCTCCCAGGCGCCCCTCGACTGTTTCTAAATAATAGCGTCTTACAAGTTCGTCAAGGCCACTAAATGTCAATACGGTGTGGACACTGAAGCTTTGTCCCAAATATTTATGCTGTAACAGTTCACTTCAGTTTTTATTTGTTCTGGAACATAAGCTTTTGTGGATATTCCTTAGATATAATAATGTTGGCCCATATTGCTTTCTTAAATCTTCATCTGAAAGGTATTTTTTGGCAAAATAGCCTTAGAAGGAAATCAATGCTGCTATTTGCTCATGCTTCTAATTCCTTACATGGGGAATTTGACAGAGGCGTACTGCCCAGAGTACATTTCTTAATAAACCCCTTTTCTTGAGAGGCCTGTGTAGCGGTGTGCTGCCCCCATATTGAGGTGAAATGAAGTCCATGTAAAATAATTAGTAACATTAACCTTCCATGAGATTTTTAGAAAGTTCGTTTAACCATCTGCTTCTTCACATTTGTCATATTTAATTCACCACGATGGCTTTTTGATTAGAAAATGGGCAAGCATCGTATCCTTTTGGGAAATCTGCTGAAAGCAGAGAGAAAACGCCAACTGACAGAGTGCAAAGCATAAAATAATTGGAGGACTATTAGTTCTAATGGTCCCTACCTTGGAGGCCACTACACGTTTGAATGTAGCAAGCTCCGTGACCTGCGCGGGTCAAGTTCATTGGGTGTAAAGGAAAGTGACGTTAATCATTGTCATTTCACAACCATAAAGTGCGATTTTGTGAGCATTACCTTCCTGCGTTTTCTACTCCTGTCTTGGCATTATTAGTGTCCTTTTTCACCTAGGATGGCTGCCAAACCAGCACTTCGATTTATATGACTTTTATACCTTTTCAGTGTGATTTCCAGTGTGGTTTGCAAATAAGTTGTGGCCAAATGTCACGATTGCTAAAGAGATTCATCCTTTTGAAGTAGAGTTTGTTTTATTACTGTTTGTTTTGTTAGTTTTAAGGGCATGAAAGATTTTGTGATAACCCTCAGGTTAAGAGAATCTTTGAAAGTTATGTTATAACCTAGAATAAAAAGGACACAGAATCCTGAAACTAAAAACCTCCCAATTCCCATTTTAGTAAGTCTCATGGAAAGGATTAATTCTCATATTTTGTTAGAACATAATTAAATCTCATAGCCCTCAGCTTAATATAGATCTTCATGGAAGAGAATCTGTCTTTAACATGAAATCTAATGTTCATGTTACGTGTTCATTTAATTTTTTAATAGAAAAATGGACAACTTAAACAGAGTTGAAATGAATTTATTGGTTGAACTTACAACCTTCAATGTTGGTCAGTCTTGAACAGGAAATTAATTCCATTCCTTCTCTCTCTTTTCTCACTCTCATTTTTTCCTCTCTGGAAAATATTATTCTCCATCGATACAAATAGAAACGTTCGTAGGGATGTTGGCCTATTTCAGCAGCTCATGGCAGGCTGAGTGAGGACATTCTGAGGACACTTGCTTCTAAGAGTTTTTGGCTTATGTTAATCCTCATTTCAGGTCTTTCTTGTGTTCCAGATTTTCCTTGTTATTCTTATCCCCCAGCACTCTCCCTGTCTTCGGGAGAACCAAATGTGCCAGAGATAAAAGTGGAACTAAGTAAAGAGGAGTAAATATCTAACATAAGTTGGATGTGTTAGTTAAATTGGCACAGAGGATAATTAAGGAATATTGGTTTTATACAGTTAATTGGCCTTTAGAAATATTTTCGTATGAATACTATCATATGGATATTTCTTAGATATAATAAGGATTTATGTGATCTTGTAAAAAATCTGAAGACTCTTGTTTCCAATAGTTAGAGATTCATTCATTCCACAAATAGTTTATTTGCAAATTAGTGCAAAGTGTTGCTAATTTATTCATGTACAAAGTAATGTACTTGGTGCCCTGGGAGCTCAAAGATAGTCAGAGCTGTTGTCCTCTCGTTACGGAGAAGGTGAAGAACAAGTGCAGAGGTGAGCACAGATGCAGTTTTTTCCAGAAAGTCAAGTCACACCTGGGGTAGGCATGGTCCTAGAGGATGAGAATGAGGCCATCTTGGGCCATTGTGGGTTAGTGGCCTTGACTGCTTGCATGCTTGAAGGTTAAACCCATGGCACCTTGACCTGTTCCTGGGGAGGTGACAGCTTAGATTCCGAAGGTTGTCAAGAAGAGGAAGAGGAGGAAAAGGTAAAGGAAGAGGAGGACCCCAGTTCCTCTAAATACAACCAGTGTTTTGACATTGCCATGCCTACCTTTGGCAACATGGACCCCAGCACTACCTCTCAAATCCTTTGTAATCCTGCCTTTCTCTGTCAATGCCAATTAGTACTCCCCAGTCCCTACTGCTCTCCATCCTATGAAAGTGGAGTAGTCAGGAACAGTACTCTGTGTGAAAGTGGCTTCTTGGATTACATGTGACTAATGAGATCTGAGGGAAGAAATGTTCCAGAAAGAGGGAAGAGAAATCCAATGCCTCTGAGTCAGAATAAAGCTTCATCTGTTCCAGAAAGAAAACAAACTGATTGTAAGATTAAGAGAATTTCCCTGTCTCAGTAAATCTCATCATGGCGGACACTCCGGTGAAACATCACAGTGATCCCTGCTTTCTCTGCCCCCTCTCACTAATCTCCCCACCTCCCATGTGTTGGTTGGCTCGATTCTGGAATTTGCCCCTTTTGTTTGATCCCTACAATTTTTCACAAAGGTCCACCTTCAAAATTCACCTGGGTCACTTCACCTGCTTCTTTATCGCCCTTTATGCTTCAGCTCCTCCCTCTTTATTATTCTTTTTTTTTTTATGGAGCAGCTAGAAAGTTCTTTCAAGAACACAGCTCCATTCCTGTCATGCCCCTGCTCTTAATGCACTGGTGTCTTCCTACTGCACCAAAAATCGGCTCACAAGTCTCCTTCAAGTCCCACGTAGTTATACTAAGCTGGCCCATGCGTACCAGTCCTTCCTACTCAGGGATCATGTCGTCCCCTCCCCCCCACCACCACTTTGCACTGCTTGTACTTGCTATTCTTTGTTTTGTAACCCATCGCCTTTATTCCTGTCTGGAGTCCTATATCCTGTGTCTCCTCTTTCAATGTTTATTTCCTCAGATCTTCATACTCCGGTCTCCTGAGAAAATGCCAGAGTGGCCTGATCGCTCCATCTGAAGTAGCCCCCCCCCCTTTCTACTCTTGCCACTCTATCCCATCTCCTCGCTTTGGTTTCTAGATGGCTTTTAGGATCTTAGACATTTGCATTTGTTGGTTTGCTTGTTTATTACCCCACCCAGTGTCCCCTGCACTCCTCCTAAGGGTGGACTATCCCTCTAAGCATGCGTATCTTGTGGACCACTGTCTCTCCAGCATCTGAAACAGGACCGGAGCTCTTTTTTTTTTTTTTTTAAGTTTTTACTTATTTATTTGACAGAGAGAGAGAGCACAAGCAGAGGGAGTGGCAGACAGAGGGAGAGGGAGAAGCAGACTCCTCACTGAGCAGAGAGCCTGATGTGGGGCTTGATCTCAGGACCCTGGGATCATCACCTGAGCCGAAGGCAGACGTTAATTGCCTTAGTAACACAGGTCCCCCTGTAATCCAGCAGCAAAACTTGTGCACGATGGTGTCCTGCTGCATGGATGCTGTCTGCTCCTTCCTGGCTCTTCTCCAGCCTTCATCTCTGGGAGATTCGATCTCCCTCCTCTGCCTGTGTTGATATGTCTTCTCTTCAGTGAGTTCATGGTGTTGGCCCATGTTGTGACTGTGTTGCTATGCTGAGTTTGACGCCGGTGTTTTCCCCAGTCTGACCTACTATTTGTGTTCTGGATGTGGCCAGAAAATGCCTGTCTCATCTTCTTATCATGTAGATTTAAGAATCATTAAGGTTTTGGTATGTTTGCGTTGGATTTGGAGGAAGTCTTTTAAAAGAAATGACAGAAGTCATGATAAATACTGCACGTGCTTCTGCCTGTACCTTCAACAAATATATTTGCTTACGTATACACCATAGCATCCTCCCACGTAGATTCCCAATGCCTTCACATCATGCAATCCCCAATTTATATTCAGCCTTTCTCAGTTGTCCCCCAAATATGTGTGTAAACTAGGATCCAACAATGGCCCACATTTCTAGGTTCTCATTAATGTAGACTAACTGCCTGCCTTTTATTTAATCACTGTGACTGAAGAAGTCCTGTCCCGTGGCGTGTCTCAACTTCACGATCTGGATAATTGCTTTGTTGTAGTTTTGTTTAACCTTTCCTTTTATCATCTGTAATTTCTGTTATGGGAAATTACAAGTAGAGGTCTGGGTGAAGTTCAAAGAAACCTGTTGGGAAGGTTGCCATAAAGCATGTTGTTGGTGTATCTTACAGACATTCCGTCTGGGCAAACACAATTTGTCTTTGCTCCACTCTTGGGTGCTGGCGATGAAATCTAGGTCCTTCTTTTGTTCTCTGTTTCTTCCTAGAATGAGCCGATGATCTGTGGGGTAAATAGACTTTTCTTCTTCAGCTATTCCTCTGTTAGCTTCAGTCATTTAAAGCAGGGTTCAGGAACTGTTTCAGTAATGGACCAGATCGAAAATAATTTCAACGTTGCCATCCAGATAGCCCCTGTTTAACTCTGCTGTTATGCCATGAGTGTAGCTATAGATAATATGTAAACAAATGAATGTGGGTATATTCCAATAAAACTTCATTTCCAATGGTAGGTGGCTCTTGGAATTGGCTTGCGTGTTCTTATATGCTGCCTCCTTGTTTAAATATAGGTGCTCAACTCGGGCCATTAATAACACTTGAAGTGTATTAAAAAATACTGATGTCAGTGCACCACAACCCCTCTCCCAGCCGCCCCGAAGCAATTAAACTATCGTCTAAGGGGGTAGGGCCTTGGCATGGGTTTGACTGTGTTTTAAGAGTTTATTTCGTAGAGCAATTGAAGGTTTACAGCAAAGTTAAGGGTATGGTCCCAAGATTTTCCATATATCCCCTGTCCCCACTAATGCATAGCCTCTCTCATTAGCAGCATCCCCTATCAGGGTGGTGTATTTGTTAGGATCGATGAACGTGCATTGACCCATCATAACCGTCCAATGTCCACAGTTTAGATTGCATTATAGTTCACTCTTGGTGTTGCACATTCTGTGTGTTTGGACAAATGTATAGTGACATGTATGCACCATTCTAGTGTTACGGAATAGTTTCCCTGCCCCAGGAATCCTCTGTGCTCCACGTCTTCATCCCTCTCTCCCTCCAAGTCTTGTCCTCCTCTGATCATTTTACTGTACCCATTGTTTTGCCTTTTCCAGAATGTCATACAGTGTGTACCCTTCTCATGTTGGCTTCTTTGACTTATTAATATGCATTTGAGTTTCCAACATTTCTTTTCGTGGCTTTAAAGTTCACTTCTTTTTCGCACTAAATACTATTCTACTGTTTGGATGTAACACACTTTATTTAACCCTTCGCCTACTGAGGGGCATTTTGGTTGCTTTCTAGTCCAGGCAGTTATGAATAAAACTGCTGTAGACATCCATGTTATAGTTTTTGTGTGAATGTAAGTTTTTAACTCCTTTTAGTAAATACCACATTGCGCAAGTTTTGGATCATATGGTGAGAGGATGATTAACTTTGTAAGAAATTGCCAGGCTCTTCCAAAGTGTCTGTATTATTTCGTATTCCCACCAGCAATGAATGAGAGGTACTGTTGCTTCATTATTATTTTAAAATCTCTCCATGTTAATTTCAATGTGTAGATATTGTCGAAAACCCCTGGTTTCAAGGGAGTTATCCCCACTAGAGACAAGGAATACGAAGAGACAAGGTGAAATAGATGGGCATGTGAACAAGTAAATCTAGTAAGAGAGCTAGTTAAATAATTGTGAAAGAACAAGGGGTAGCCCATCAAAAGAAGGAATTGGGGCACCAGAAAAGTTTCTCTAGATTGTTCCATTGGAGCCATCCTTGAATGCTGAAAAGGTTTAGTTTTGTGCAAATACAATAGCCATCTCTTATCTAATTTCTCAGAAGTCCTGTCTCCCTGGGTAATGCGACATCAGGAGTACAATGAAGAATTAAGTCCCATTTCCATTAGACTTTGTGCATTTGAACATTGTCATTATCCTACTCTTCTGGAATTAATATATCAATGACAAAAAGCAAACGAATATTTAAATTATATTTACTTCAATATCAGGGTTTTTTTAAGGAACTCAAAATAAAAATCTGATACCTGAGAAACAATACAGAGACAATGGGGTAAGTACTATGTGCTAGCCCTGAATTAATTCTCTCAATATTTCCCCAATGCCATTCGTTCTTTTATTTATGTTTGATTGGTGAGGATTTTCAGCAGCGATGAGATTAGTATACATACATAACAGGAGGTTGTAAGTAAAGTAAAAAAAAAAAGGGGGGGTTGTCTGTGATTGTGTTGGTCGATTTCAACCAGGGGAGTTTGCCTCCTTAAGGGACATTTGGCTATGTGTGGAGACAGGTTTTTTTTTTTTTTTTTTTTCTATGACTGGTCCTGGTCGTGCTACTGGCAAAGGTGGGTATGGGCTAGAGATACTGCTAAGCATGGATCAGTACACAGGACAGCCCCACCACAAAGAACTCTTTGGTCCTAAACGTCAGTAGAGCCATGCCTTAGACACACTGGAGTAGTCTAATATATTCAGACATACCGCCTTCAGGGAAGATTTTTGTCTGGTATTTTAAGGAGTACTTGAAGTATTATCCCCATAGGTCAAATTTGTAATAATCTCTGAAGTCACAATGATATCTTTTATCAATGTTGGGGGCTGTGGCATTAATATATCTGGATATCAGAATGTTTGCTTTTAGACGCTAGATGGAAAAAATCATGTTAGAGGAAGTCCTGCTTCTATAAAAAAGAAAACAAATTCCTCATTATATGTCTCAACCATGGGACAGTTCAGCTTTTGCAAAAGCTAGCTAGCTTGCTTGCGTTTTCTGTCTCTGTGTCACGCTCTATAGCTCCCTATATGAATCCCCCCCACCCCCATCCCCGCCACCACCTAGCTACTAGGTAGGTTAGTCTCTGCCTTCAGAGAAGATATGCTGAAATCACTGTTATTATATGGGAGTCAATTCCTGCATTGGGGTTTCTAGGTATTCTCTTATCCCCGTGGTTATTTATCAACTGTAACCCCATCTAATTATGCAGCCTGGTGCTCTGTGAATGTTCAACCATTAGTTTGGGTTAGAGTAAGTCCTTCTATTGCTGCCATTTGGTGTATAGTAAAGTGTGGCTCAAGAGAGTAAAATAAGGCTTGTGTTTTCATTTCCTATGGGTGATATAAAAACAAATCACCACAAACTTTTTGGCTTTAAACAACACCAATGTATTATCCTACAGTCCTGGAGGTCAGAACGCCCACGTGGTCGTCCCTGAGCTAAAATGAAGACCTGCGCCGGGCTGGTTCCTTCTTCAGGCTCTAGTGGATTGTCTGTTGTCTTGGCTTTTCCAGATTCTAACGAATGCCTTCTTCCTTGCTATGTTCCCGCCATCACTGTGACTTATTCCATCATCGCATGTTCTCTCAATGCCTCTCCTGTCTTCCTCTTTCAGTTATCAGGATCTTGTGATTACATTAGACCCGCCTGGATTATCTGGTATTCAGTAACTATCTCAAGATCCTAACCTTGATTACTGTAGCAAAGTCCTTTTTGCTATGTAATGTGACATTTGTAAGCTACGAGATTAGGACATGAATATCTTTGGGTGCCATTATTCTGCCATTATTAGCTTTACCGTTACCAAATATGGCGTCTATTGGTCACATAGTTTATTTGTACGACACAGAGATAGGATCTGAATTCCCGTACTGGCTCCCCAGTCTTTTAGCTACGTGGGTAAAGGAAAGTTACTTCCGCTTGCCTTAGTTTCCCTGTCTCTGAATTGGCATTCCCGTATCTACTTGGTAGGATTGTTATTGAGGGCTGTAAAGGAAATAACGTACTCATAGTAATATGTGTAACTCCTCGCACATGATAATTGTTCAGTCTACCTTAGCTGTGAAGAGGATTAAACAAAATACTTGACAGGTCAGCTGACCTTTCTGTGAAGAGCCACATAGTAAATATTTTTGGCATTGCTGACAAGATAGTTTCTGTCACATCTTTTCAACATTTGAAGTGTGATATAAGTAGCTACAGAGAATATGTAAATGAATTGATGTGGCTGCCTTCCAATAAAACTTTATTTTTAATGCGGTCAGCATAGTGGATCTGGTATGTAGAGGTCATAGGTGGCCAATCCGTACTCTGGAATAGCAGGACTCAACCCTAGCTACATATTGGTGTCTCCTGAAGAGCTTTTCAACAATGATAACGGTACCACCTGACGTTTTCAGTTTTTTTCTAATTAAAAAATACAATTTCTCTTATTTTTCTGCTCCTGATTTCAGATTAAGTGTCCATGGTTACTGCCTTGCACATATTAAGTATTTAACACTACATTGTTGCAAAGAATTGATTGTTCTCAGCCCACCTCAACCAAATTTAATCAAAATCTCTGGGGGGGGCAAGGCATAGGCATTTGATTTTTAAAATGCTCTGCGCAGGACGATCATGGCAACCTGAACGAGAAAGCTCCACGTCCCTGCCTCTGGTTCCCAGACCACAAATAGGGCCCGTCCTACCCTGGGTGCGAGGTCCGGATCTACTAAATATGAGTGGGGAGCCTATTACATACCATTAGACAACGCCCAGTCCACAATTAAGCCCAGGCAATCATCGTTGGTCATTTTGGGTCCTTTGCTTGCCAACAATGAAGTTCCAAACTGGCAATTTAGTCAAAATCGGAAATTATTAGCAAGATAAGAGTGGACCCTCAAAGAACTCCAGGACGATAAGTAACAGAAAGGATCAAAATTTGGTCAGCTTCCAGGTTTCAGATGCTGCAGCAATCAGGAGGGATTTTCAGGGATTCTTTCGGTGGATGAACGACCTTTGCCATTTTTAATCTTTTTTTTTTTTTTTCTCGGAGACAGATTATACATTCCAAGGCTCATTGAGAGTGGGACACCTTGACCTCCAAACGTAGTCCTCAGTGTGACTAATGGGGGATGTTTGTCACCGAGGCAAAAAATCAGGTGCATATTAGAAGGAGGAGCTAGGAGACCATGCATTTCGCTCTCAAGAGCTGGTTATTGTTGTTGGGGCTGCTCTTCTCTCATTGAGGGCCTCCGTATTGCAGTAGCGTGAAAAAGTACTCACTATTGTTAGTGCACCAGTGGCTGCTCGTTGAGTTTCTCATCAGTGAACCCCCACTGAGCAGTGATGAGACTAGTATGTCACAATGCTTGTTCTCCAGTGGACTTGAACGTACCACTTTTACTTCTATGTAACTGTGGTTTGAAATGGAAAAGATTTTAAAACGAATTCATTGGCAAAGAATCAGTTGTATGTTTTCGGTATCGCTAAGGGAATTATTCCGTGCAAAAATTCCTGAATAGAATGGGATTTCAGTGACTATTTTTGGCTGCGAGAAAAGGTCCTTGTTACGTTCATTGGTGTTCACTAAACATTTGAACTCCTTTCCTTCTTAAGTGTATAATAGTTTCACAGTCCGTAAATGGCACCCCTTTTTTTCTAAATTTTAGAAAAATCGGGCTTTCAAATACTTTATGGCAACTTTATGTCAGTCCGCATTTGAACTTTTAATTGAGGCTGGAACTTTGTTTAATGTGGGCATATCAGATTGAGTTAATGCTCTTATCAGTTTCTGAACACATTATCATCTGTGATAATTAGACTTCTTCATGTGGTTAAAGAAGAAATCCTTCATTTTCCTTACTCCCTAGGCCACCATGATTTACATACCCAGGTAATTATTCTACTGAATTTAATGTCGATCTTTTTGTATGCATTTATTTTTGCAAATGAATATTGTTTTACATACGCTCTTCAATTTGCATAAGGTTTATGGAGTGTTAAATATCATTGTTCTGAGCCTTGGGATTTTAAGATGTTTATACTTCTGTATACTCTGCCTTGTATACTTCAAATCTGTTATTTTTTCCAGATGTCACATAATGTTTTGTGGTATGCAGACATCTTGGTTTTTGAGATAGAGTCACTACACTAGTAACTTGTACTTCTGCCTTCGCCCCTTTTATGATGGAGTCATAAAAGTGTAATGAAAGGAAAAGCTACTAGCTGTGGAGAGCACTTAAAATGTCAATTTCGGGTCCCTCAAAACTGATCCTTCCCACAACCCATGAAAATGCTCTTGCTTCCAAGCCCATAGAAGAAAAATCTCTGAACCCCCAAGCTTTTCTAAATTCTACCGAGGTTTTAATTTTGTTGAGACAGTTAACTGTGTTCCAAATACCATTTAAATATAAGGTTTGAAGTGGTTACCATTCCCTCCTAATGAGTTGTATTGGGCTCTTTTCATGTTACTGACATCAGGAAATGGAGTCTGAATTGTCCTTTGTGTCTACCTGTCCCTTTTATATTTTGCGATCTTTTAGTCTTAGAGTTTTTATTCTTGTATCGCCCTGGAACATATATTAAAAAAGAACATAGAATCAAAATATATTGATTAAGGTATTCCTATAAGTTCTTGCTGTTCATTACCCTCTTTGGATGCCTGTTTGAGAATCACTGATTTCAACTCCTGTTCATCCAGTATTTTCCTTTGCACCATCTATCGTGTTTTGTAGCAAGCTCCATTATTGTGTGAGGTTTTTCCCCCAAATTCCCAAACCACACACTGCAAATTTTAGCATTAGCATTTTTCTTATCTGGCGTGGAAAAGGTACTAGCTTTATAAGTATTTTGGTAGCACAGTGTAACCCAGCTTCATCTCGTGTGGTCCTGAATTCATTTGTTCTTTTGCCAGAAGTTGTGACAATGTGTTCTCTTCTTCAACAGTGGGTATTTGTTTTTCTAATATCGAATTCATGGACTGTTGCACTGTTTCAGTGCCTTTTTATGTACCAGTAAATTTCAATTTCAATATTGAATCACAGTGTAGTCTTTTGGAAGACATTTTATGTGGCATTTAAACTTAACAGGAGTGGCATCAACACTAGACATAATTCCATATAAGTAGCTATGAGTGCATCTTTCAAACACATGCAGGGCAAACCACTACTGCTTGATCGCTCGCAATTTAAAACACCGTCAAGTGTAATTCTCATCCCATTTTTTAAAATGTTGAAGTTTGGAAAATGTGCATTTTCTTTAAGACTTGTTTGGAGGTAGGTACCAAAAATTCAAAATGGTTTCTCCATTGTCCTCTGCTGTCGCATTCCTACCACATGGCTTCCAATGTCAAGGTGACTGTAGGATGCATAATGACTTTGTTAGCGAAAGGAAAGTCTGAAAGGACAAAAAACCAAGGATCTACAGCTCATCGGGAATGTGTATCTTGAAAGGAGGTTGGCTAGGAAATAAGGGTTTTATCTGGGCAAGTTTGTCCTGTGGGAACAATCTGGGGTGTTGTTATTAGAGGAGACAACGGATGATGACAGCATTTTGAAATTTAAAATAAGCGTATCTGTAATAATCGATATTTTTGTGTGGCTTAACTGCTTCTCCCTAATGAGGCTGCGTTATCTGTCTTCTCCATCATAGTCACCTGTCTCACCCCACCTCCCACCTGGCTGCTCAGTGTCCAAATTCACTTTCACGCAACAAATGCCCATTCGCGGATTTGATATCCTCAGGTTTCAGCGGCCTGGATTAGTGTTCGCTGCTTGCGGCTGATTTGGTCTTTGAGATTCCCTGGTTGAGTCTATGAGGGATTTAGTAAAAGCAGCAGCTTGGGAAGAGGAAATATTTAGCGTGTGTTTATGTCCTTTGTGAAAATGGTATCCACGTTGTGGTCGGCCTCAGCTCTGGGCCAGCCATTTCTATAGCTTCGAGAATGAAGAACACCAGCTCCAACCTGTCGTGAGATTTTCAGGGTCATGCCTGAAAATGAAAGCAAAGGCAGAGGCCGTGGATTTGGGGAGTAAAGACTAAGTGGTTCGTGGGAGAGGACTTCGTGTATTGGGTTGGTGGTGTTTGTACATCTTCTCATAAATTTGTAAGTGCACCAAAGCCACTAACACCCTCTTGTTCAGCATGAACCTGTGATTGAGTAACGATCAGCTGCTCTGTTGGGGGAATGAACTGGCTTCCAGGCAGCAGGACGTAGACACCAGTACCTGGTAGCATTGTCCCATGTCTCCTTGCTAGCAATACTAATAATCCTGATCGTAATGGTAAGTAGCATTTATGGAACGTTTCCCATCTGCTCTGTACTGTTCTGGGCACGTTATGGACAGTAATTCATCCAGCCGACTCATATCTCTTGCATCATGCCATGTCATTTCGTACTAGAAGCCTCCCAGCAGCCCATATCTGAATCTCCGTGGCTGAGGTATTTTCCTGGGACTGCTTTTGCTGCTTTACTTTTGTCCAGGAGTACTTCAGAAATGACAGAAGAGAGTTGGTATATAAATACCCCAGTTCCCTTGCTTCTCAGAAGCGGTATTTCAGAGATGGGGGTTTTCCACCGTTTGCAGAATTTCCTGCTATGGTTAAGCTCCGGTTAAGCTCCACCCACTGTGGAGCTAGTAGGATGATACTTTGCTTACTGAGTACTTGCCCTTCGCATTATGGCTTGCCCTGCTTTGCAGTACAGTCTTTGTCTGGGGGTCTACATTGTGGGAAACCCAAAGATAAATACGAATATCAACGCTGTTTATTAGATACTGGTAGTTCATTAATTTTAGAAACCTGGAAATTGAAAGAAAAACAAGTAAAGGAAATGGCAGAGGGGGCAATCTTCCGCTCATAATGCATTCACAGACTGCACTCCAGACACCCAAAAGAAATGCCACATCAGCTAAGCAAAGGCGTGTAGAGAATTTTCGTAGCAAGTGTGGACTCTGATCAGCTAGGAAAGGAATTGTTTAGGGGTCTGTAGATTTAGTAACATTTCCACAGCAAAAATCTGTGGTCCCATGTGTAGCGTGTGTTATAGACTCTTGTACTGATGACTTGGCTCCTTGAACATTTCTTGCCAGTCTTTATATGGGCAGACTCTTAGTTTTGAGGATCCGGTGTTTCGGCCAATCAGTCTCCTTAGAGGGCTGATTTTAAATCAGTTCCTATTTGGGGCATGTTCAGCTCTCCCAGCCGAAAACTCGCCATAATTGTCAGCAATCTAGAAGGTGATGTTTTTGTTTTTTTATTTCCTTCTACTCTCTTCGTGTCTGGATGAAGAATGTCTTTTAATTAAATCTTTTAGGGCCATGGATTTACTGTTTGTAAGATGGTGACTTTCACTGTTAACCCAGCGTTGGTCAGTATGACGATAAATAAGCATTTTGGTGGTTTTATGTGAGTATATCTTGGCTAAGTGAAAAAGAATTAAAAAGTTATTGCTATCAAGACTTCATGCAATAATACTTAGTGATAAGTTAATACATGTTGCTTCTACCTTCTTAATACTCCCTTGTGGTGATTCAAACAGGGCTTTACTAATCCTACCCATTCATTAACCAGTTCCTAGCAGTGTTACTTTTAACTGCCCGATTTCATATTTTTCGGTTGTCTAATTTCTTTCAGATTATGGTTGAAAAGGTCTACCATTGATTCAGCATGAAATTTTATTTGTCCAAGATGTATTTGAATTACCTAAAAAGCCTTTTATGTGTTGAAAGGTTGTCGTTTCGTAGCATACATAGTTTCATTTTGTTTTGTTATTTGTTCCCTCTCAATTTAATCAACGATAACATCCTCAAAAGACTTTGTGTCAGCACGCAGAGCCGTGGGCTATATATTATATATTTCCCAGTCACAAAGTACTAGGAAATTCTGGAACCCGAGATTCTGCTTCCCTCGGGTGTTGAAGCGCCGTCAGTCCATGGAGACATGAATGCTGTTACCACCTGGTGGAACCTTAGAGAGGAGGAAGCCCAGAATTAGTGAAGGAGAAAGTCCAGTGCTGGGAGGACCTAACATTTCTTAAGAAAGCATTCTGTTCATCGCCTTACCGTGGTGCTTCACGTCTCCCTTCCTTTTATCTCAAACCAGAAAGCGAGTAAGTTATTTTCCCATGTTGGTGACCATACCAGCGAGACCTTTGGGTTCTTCAACAGCAGGTGTGTCTGGCTCCACACTTCTTTTTTCCGTACATCATTACCAGATGGTCTTGAAACCCTCCATGCTACATGGTAGGTTTTTTTGGTGTTTGCATGCATGGAAATTTAGACTTTTTGGGGGGGTCTCTTATATGACATTATGAGGGCAATTGCCTGAATTTCAGTGTTTTCCTAGATGCTTCATTTAGATGGTGAATATTAAAAAGTGAAGGAGAATGTGGAGAGCCTGGGAAAGCATTGTGAATCCATTTGTGGTCTCATTCTAAATGGCACATCACACATGACCCTTGGTTTACCCATGTTCCATTTTGACAGCGGAATGCTGCCTGGACGGTGTGTCTCCCATTGGAATCATTGGACACACCTGAAACTTGAGAATAAGCATGTCTGAATGACAAGTACAGCCGCACCGAGCATCTTAGGTTGGCCAGCATCTCTCTGGAGAAATAATATTGTTGTGCAATATGCGTGGCTTTCATAGAGGTCGTTCTGAGTCTTACAACCCTCCCCATCTTCATTCTTTTCTCCCCATTTCAACATTCTCATCTCTTTTGTCCTTGGTGTGATCAAAACAGTCTTATTGATTTAATGTATTTGGAGAAAACCTGCTGAAAGGAATTTGTATCAATAGTCCTCTACTAACACCCCTTTTGCCCCATCAACTCAATTTTCTATTTAACGTATTTTCATATGATATTTTCAGGTGATATTTTAGCAAGAGGGTTTTTTTCTTAAACTCCCCCCTCCCCCAGCACACACTATGAATGCTGGAAGCGAGTCCAAAGGAGGGAGATGTATGGGTTCCTCTTGGGGAATAATTGGCTACCAGACAACAGTGACTGTAGACTTTCCCCTTAGGAATTCAGTGAAATGAAAGTTGCTGAGCTCTTGAAGAGCAGAATTCAGAAGTAGGTGAAATTGACTTTAGGTTTTTCTATTTCCTTTCCTGTTTTCTTGTTTTACTACAATTAGGAGGGGGATATGATTGATTCCTCAGGCTCCTACCATTACTAAAATGTCCTGACTAGCCCCCAGTTGCCATTTACATATTATGAACATATGTATATATATAGTTCGATATTTGAAATTAACTCTTTCCTGCAGCTAATTTTGAATGTGGATGTGTTTGAAGTCTTCATGGTTTGCTGCTCATGTAGCAAAACCTGCTGTTTACGAATGGTCATGACTGAGAGGAGAGCTGCTTATTATCTCCTGAAAATCTACCGGTCTTTCCCTTTGAAGTATGTTTTGTAACACTGTTGTTTACCTGTGATTGTGATCATTTCAAGGTCATGTCCCTTAGCATTATTCACAACAGTCCTCAGACACTGAGCTTGCAGGAAATTTGTTGGTTTTTTAGAATTCTTCATAAACATATGAAGAAACTTACAGCCCTTTGGGTAATATATATATATATATATATATATATATATATATATAATTATATATAATGTTAAAGGGAAAGGACTAGTCCATCTTGTGTTAGCTGCTAAAGTACTGTTAGGAAATGCTGGCATTTACTGAGCCATCTATTGTTCTATAAGTGTTTTCTATGGTCTCTCACTCGCTGCTTTCCTCCTTTCTCTCTCTTTCTCTCTTTTTTTCTGTCTGCCTCTCTGTCTTTTTCCCTGTCCCTTTCAGCTTCTCCCTTTCTTCTTTCCCCCCTTCCCCTCTCCCTCCTTTTGTTCTTTTCTGGATATAAATGGTGATTGAGTTAGGAGGGCGAGACAATACTTTGTCTTCTGAGGGAAAGATCAGTTCTTGCAGTGGTGCTGGTATATTTCCTTCTCTGCGCGTTGTCACCTCGTGTCCATCGCTGGCCATCACTTTCCCCTTCCACGCCAGGTGTGGGAAGGCATCTCTGACATGGCCATTCACACCTTGTATGATGTACTCTTTGAAGGCATGGAGCTTTTTCTTTAACGGAGATTCATACTTCTCAGATTACAGTTTTGATCATCAATCCCATTTCGATTTACATAGGTTCTTATTATGCTTATGACCTTGGCACTCTTACAACGTAAATTTTCATGGGACTAAATTCTAGTTTCTGATTTTTAAATAGAAAATTCTTGTGGCGAGAGGATCTTTTAATTGGTGTCTAACGACTCCTTTGTTCACCCTTTTTGCCTCTTTGGAGATGAGACATATGATAATAGTTGGTTTTTCTTGCTTTATGGGCAAAGAAAAAAATAAAAAGGTATCTGGCTTTTTCGACGTAATACTTGCTCTAAGGCCGTGGGAAATAGATCGTTGTTAGCCTTAAGCCACGTTACAAAAGAAGTTGAGAGTATCATGTAGTTTTTCTATCTTTGTTTAAAATCCTTTGTTTTTGAAACACCACTAAAAAGTTTTTCAAGAAGGTTTTGTCTCATTTTTGCATAATCTCTTTCCATAGTCATCCAGAGACTGCCCCTACTTAATTGAAGTTTTTTTTTGCTTACTTTATAGATAAGCCTTCATGACCTGAGGGCTCAGCTCACATGGCATCTCCTCCCGGAAACTAGAGGCCCTCCTCTGTATCGAATTCCTCAAGTGCATTCACTACTTTAATATTTCTTCAATCTATTCAATTTATCTCTTTAGAAGTTTGCCTTCCCATTAGGCTGTAAACTACTGTTTATGTTGCCAGCAGTCACCCCCACATGGGATATTTGTAACACTACTGGGTCGTAAAAATAGTGCTAGATCTTTCTATGGAAGGTGATAACTCTGATGCATGCATTTTTCTAGATTATAAATTCAGTTTTTATTTTTTTATTTTTTTTTTAAGATTTTATTTATTTAAC
This sequence comes from Ursus arctos, assembly GCF_023065955.2. Taxonomy (NCBI): domain Eukaryota; kingdom Metazoa; phylum Chordata; class Mammalia; order Carnivora; family Ursidae; genus Ursus; species Ursus arctos. The sequence continues at coordinate 9,002,814 of NC_079873.1, forward strand.
AGAGAGAGAGAGACAGCCAGCGAGAGAGGGAACACAAGCAGGGGGAGTGGGAGAGGAAGAAGCAGGCTCCCAGGGGAGGAGCCCAATGTGGGGTTCGATCCCAGAACGCTGGGATCACGCCCTGAGCCGAAGGCAGACGCTTAACGACTGCGCCACCCAGGTGCCCCTATAAATTCAGTTTTAAATTCCACTTCTAATTATTTTATTTTATGCCTTTACAACCTTGTTTTGAGGAGTCTGAGGCTTCAGCAGACCGCGGACAGGGCTTGAGTCATAGAAGAGGTTAAGAGCTTCTAATGGAACATGTTCCAGAAGTCTGAGGCACTTCAAAGACGTTTGAGACGATTGTTTCACGTGCCCTTGCCCTGGCTGCCATCTTAGTCATCGACTGATTCCCTTATCATCAGTCTAGAGAAGGCTTTTGGATTTCTCAGGGGTGCAGAGAACAGAGATTGGGTGACTGTGGGCTGTTCCTAGTCCAGCTGATCCCTGTTGGATTCGAGCTTCCGCCAGTGTTTCTATTTATAAACATTTGTTTCTGTGTGACATGGTTGAGATATGCACAGGAGAACGATGTTGTTGTGTCAGACATAATCATGTTACACACCTGTTCTATCGAATGATAATACCATTATTGCTAGTATACATAAAGCTGAAAATAGCCACCACTTTCTTGACTTTTCTCCAGAAAGGTCAGTGATGTTGTATTTCTTTCATTGTTTCTTCTAAAACCTTTTGGCATGAATTTTAGTTTTCCAGATGGCTTACAATTTCTCAAAGAACACAAGTACCTTTTGTGATATTTCATGTACATTTCTCAGAGGAGATCTCATTCTGTGGATTTCATAAGAAGAAAGGATCACTGGAGTATTTCTACTTAGATATTCTCTATGCTTTTAAAAATTTTTGACCTCTCGGGGCGCCTGGGTGGCTCAGTCGTTAAGTGTCTGCCTTCGGCTCAGGGCGTGATCCCGGCGTTATGGGATCGAGTCCCACATCGGGCTCCTCTTCTGGGAGCCTGCTTCTTCCTCTCCCACTCCCCCTGCTTGTGTTCCCTCTCTCGCTGGCTGTCTCTCTGTCACATAAATAAATAAAATCTTAAAAAAAAAAATTTTTTTTTGACCTCTCGTTTCACTGTGTCGTGATCTTATTTTTCAAGACCTACTGTTTGAAAAGTCCCTCATCCTCCTGCCTCAAAACCTGTTCTTTTACTTAAATCCACACCCGGGATTGCCTCCTTGCCCTCGTAACAAGGATGGGAAGTTTTTTTTTCCCCCTGTTTCAGGGGAGGCAGACTTTCTGTCTTGTGTCCTGTTTGTTCTAATATTACTACAAATTGCATCCAAGTGCAATAGGGGGCCCATTTTCTTTCATTAAGATGTATATTAAGGAGTTGTATCTGGAAATGTGAAAAGATGCTCTTGAGAGGACATGCCTTTGTTTGGGAAAATATAGTTATGTTATAGAAAAATAAAGTACTTATTAGTGGCATTATTGTTTTAAATTAATTAATAAATGTTTGGATCATTTTCCATTTTTAACTTCCACTGTAGTTTTTAAAAGATTTATTTATTTCTTCTACAGAGGGAGTGAGAGAACAAGAGAGAGTAAGTGGGAGTTGGGGGCAGAGGGAGAGGGGAAGCTGACTCTGCTCTGATCATGGGGATCAACCATCCGACCCCGAGATCCTGACCTGAGCTGACCCCAAGAGTAAGACGCTTAACCAACTGCCCCCCAGGCGCCCCAACAGTGCATTTTAATCAATAGGTGTGAACAACATGAAAGAAAGTTTTTTGGATGGGTCATCAGTCACTTTTGGGAGAATAAAGGTGTCAAGAGGCCAGATCGCTGGAGAAGTGCTGTTCTTGGTCTACTCTCAGGGAACATGTTTCTTCACCTCTATGCCACTCTGTGATCCAATCTAGTGTGGCTTCCACCTGCATTAGTACACTGAACCTGCTGGTTTCAAAGTCAGTGAATGCAATTGGCAAATTTGTACCAGACCCGTGGGAATCATTCCATGTTATTCTTGGCCATTTTCTGGAACTGCTTTTATCTTGACTTAAGGTAGTCATGAGAGGAGTGTCAAGCCCACTCTTGGTATTCCCTCTCTCTCCCCCATTGCATCTCCTCTGTCTCCTTCTTGTGCTTCCTTTTCTGATACCTCTCTTGAAGGTAAGTGACCCTGGGGATCTGGTATCCTCCCACGCTCCCTGAACAATCTCATTGCTTCGCTGTTTGCATTCACCGTCTCTGGGTTGATGAAAGCCGTGTCTTTATCCCTGATTTTCTCCCTACTCTTTGGACCCGAATAGAAGAGCTTCCTGCAATACCAATACTTGGACATTCCGCCAGCACCTCCATTTTAATACGTTGTGAATTGAACTTGTCATGTCACCACCCCTCGTGCTCCTTAATCTGTTCCCTTGGTCCATCCTCCATGTAGTTGCTCCATCTAGAAGTCTGGAAACAATTCTTGATGATTTCTTTTTTATTAAGCCCTCACCATCCCTCACGATATCCAAGGTCTGCGTCACCCATGTTCTCCATCCTCAAAACCATCCCTCTTTCTCTAACTTGTATTAGTGCCCTGCCCTAATCGCCAGGGTCTCTGCTCTGAGTGACTGCAAAGATCTCCTAGCCAGCTCCTTAGTTAGTCTCCACAGTGCCACAGGTCTTCGGCCCACACCCCCGAGGGTGCACATGTCACCATTCAGTGTTTCCTCAAGAGTCTTGATCACCTGCCTCCGCTCACCGCAGCTGCTCTCTCATCTTCTACTGCCCGTCACGTGCTGCCCAGAAGCGCTTTGATGTGCTTGTGTTCTCCCTTCTGCAGGCCCGCATGCCTGCTTTTCTTTCATCCCGCGCCAGCACCCGCCCCCTCCACCTGCCTCTTCTCCCCCTCAAATGCATGCTGTTCTCACTAACACCATCCATGTCCTTTGTTTTCTAGAGTAGACTTTCTTCCCCAAGCAAGCCTTTCCTTGCCCACCTCCTGCCCTTTGTCAGAGCCTCCATCGAGCCCTGAGTGCTCTGTGATGGCATTTGTCAATCCACCTGTGTAATTGCTTGTGTGATGTGACCTGCAGGAGGCCAGCAAGCTCACCTTTCTTATTTGTCTTGGGATCCTGGAAGCTTTTGCAATCTCACCAGAAACTCTCAATACCTACTTGTCAAGTGAGGATGTTATATATTTTTAAAATTATTTTTTCCCTGAAAGGTGCAGCGATTTCAATGATTTTCCATTTTCAAGTAATCATACAATGCCTTGAGCACAGAATAGCAATGATTTCAGAATTTACAAATACAGCATTCATAGTTTCCCTAAGCCAGCATGGCTATAATTTCATCTACCACCCGCAGGAAAGATCTGAGAAAGAACACTGATGTGCTGGGGTGGTAATTGGAGGTGGCAACATGGTGACCGGGTTCAGAACTTCTGCCTGAACATAAGGAGGATGCTTGTAGTGAATGAGGATCTGATAAAAACATTGTTTGAGATGAGTATATCACCAAAATAATTCCATTGGTTTTTTTCTTTCCCCAAATAATTATAAAACCCCTAAATATAAAAATGGTGGCTTTCTTTAAAACTGTTTTATCACGAAGGTGAAAGAATGAAACTATACAATTCATCATAGGAGATAAGTCCTACACAAACGTTATCTGGTAGGTTAGGAAGCCTGAGGGAAAAAGGCTTTCATGCTACCTTTGGGTTTCTGCGGAAGTAAAACATTTGCAAAAGAGGTAAAATGGTTTTTTCATTTGTATATTTTTCATAGAACCCTATAATTTCTACTCCATCACCGAAGGCACTAAGTCGATTTATTTTATTTTATTTTTTTTATTTTAATGATTTTTTATTATATTATGTTAGTCACCATACAGTACATCCCCGGTTTCCGATGTAAGGCTCGATGATTCATTAGTTGTGTATAACACCCAGTGCACCATGCAATACGTGCCCTCCTTACTACCCATCACCGGTCTATCCCATCCCCCCACCCCCCTCCCCTCTGAACACTAAGTCGATTTACAGCTAGACCAGGGAGCAAGGGGATTTAGGTTTCCCCTTTTGTTCGTCTTCTTGCTTTCCATTCTCTCACCCTTTCCCTTTTATTTCCCTTCATTGACTTCAAGTCGTAAACAGCACGTTTCTGTCCAGTATTTTTGATTCTTTGAAATTAGGGTTTGTTTATACAGTATTTCCTTCCGTATTATAATTTTAGGTGATTAATCTTGGCATTTATAAATCATTATGGCCTTGGAGGTCGCTGCTTTCGAAAAAGATACGGCATGTGACCACCAGCTCCTTTTTCTCTCGTGTGGTGCATTTCCCTCAAAGGAGCTGCCCCATTAGCTAGTGAGTGAAGACCTTTCTCTTCAAATCTGTTCAGTGGAACAAACATTTATTGGCACTCTTACAGAAAGACATTGTGTTGAATACTGGGGGTAGACGACAGGCCATCACATTGGGTGTCTAAAACCTGATTAGAGGGGACACCTGCGGGGCTCGGTCCCTGCCCAGCGGGGAACCTGTTTCTCCCTCTCCCTCTGCTGCTTCTGCTGCTTGTGCTCTCGTGCGTGTGCGCGCTCTCTCTCAAATAAATAAATAAAATGTTTAAAAAAATAAAACCTGATTAGAGGAGGGCTTTTTTGTGTGTTTTGTTTTGTTTTGTTTGTAATCACCTTCACTTCCTTCAGTGCCACTTTCTCATTCCCATTTTTCAGAAGTATATTAAGAAGTTAATTAGGTAAAGCCTATTAAGTGACTAGTTCAGTGTCTGCAATAGAGACAGAACTCAGTAAATAATGGCCTTAGGAGCAGGATTATGAATGATCCCCAGAGATTCCCCAGGATTCCACAATAAGCTAGAAGGAGTTGTTTTGTTTCCATAAGAAGTGCAATACCTAGATAACAGAGAAAGAAATGAGGAAATCCACTTTCATAGATGTGGGGAAATGTTATGCCCCTGGTTCTCTAAAGTTAGTGTTCTTGCTCTTTAGTTTCATCTAATATTCACGAAGGGGTGACCAGCTGCCCAGACTTGAGTGGCAGGTCCTTGGTGTTTGTTATTTTCTTCTTGCTTGGCCCTGGCAAAAGGCAGGAGAGGACCTGACATGGGAAAGATGGGACTTTTTGTTTAGAGCTGATGTTTTCTGGACGGCTGGAAGGGCAATAGGCCTATGGAGATTGTTATTGTATACAGTGAGCTGAGATATTGAGGGAAAAATGTTCCCTGATAGCCAGGTGTCTCCAGTCCTGCCTGTGGAACACCAAGAGGTTTCCGAAAGTGAACTCTAGAGGCAATACCCTAGTGTTCCTGGCATTCTTCTGCAAAAGGATGACTTTTCCGGGTCTGGGAGAGAAAAATATCTTTTTAAAAATTCCTACTCCTGGGGCACCTGGGTGGCTCAGTCGTTAAGCATCAGCCTTCGGCTCAGGTCATGATCTCAGGGTCCTGGGATCGAGTCCCGCATCAGGCTCCCTGCTTAGTAGGGAGTCGGCTTCTCCCTCTGCCTCTGTCCTTTCTGACCTCCACTTGTGCTCTCCTACTCTCTCGCTCTCAAATAAAATCCTAAAAAATAAATTCCTACTCCTGCAATAGGTTTGTCCGTGATCTCATTCTGAGTCAGGTCGTTAGGTCCAGTAAGCGGTCATCCAACACTGTTCAAACGTTGACCCCAAATTGTTGTTCCTTCCGGAGGTCCTGAAAAAAATAACAAGATTAGGTTTGGAAGAGAATGGAAACATAAATGAGTGTTCCTCCTTAATGATGTTTTTGGCTGCCACCACAGGATTATGGGCTTTAAGCTCCTAATCTTCCACCTTTTGGACATATTTCCTGTTCCAGTATTATTGTTGTCTGAGGAGGGGAATAAAAAGGCTGCTGAGCACAATGAACCCCTTCAGTGTACCCGAAATGTCTTTGTCTACAGTTCAGTGGCTGAGTTTAATTTTATTTCATTTTTAAAAAGATTTTTACAATTGCTTTTTAATTACATGAGATTGTTTTTCATTTATTGAACTAATTGCGTGCTATTTATTGATGTTCTTTAATCTTGTGCATTGAGCCTTGACTTATCATTTTAAAAGAAGAGCAGTGTCAACCACTGGTGTTGGTGTGGGGGCCCTTCTGCCAAGGGGAACCAAATCTCCCCGTCTGGAAAGTTTCAAAGCATTCAGTGGCTGGGATCACAAAGGCTTGTCAGCAGTGGGTAACAAATGACACTTCTTGTCTTAAACTCTTAATCAAAAAAGAGAGAAAGGAAGAAGGAAAGGGGAAGGAAGGTAGGAAGATTAGATGAAAGAAAGAAAGGGAAGCTTTCGAAATAAGCCACATCCTGCTCTTTGGCTGAAGGGGCCGTCTTAGGTTTTTAATGACTTTTTATTTACTTGTTAGTGCTAACGTAGCTTTTCGTATGTTTGTGTGGAAGAACTGAAACACGTCACCAGTAAGAAATGATGGGGAGTATCCACCGTGGGTGCGGTGATTGGTCGGAGAGCAGTGTCTTTGAGCTTGAAGTATGGCCCATGACGATATCAATCAGAAATACCTGTCTTTGAAAACATCTACAATAAACGATTAGCTTAGGCATCGTTTTACTGGTTACATTTATTTTGTTTTCTATTCTTATATTTTCAATACAATATATTATTCCTGGAATTCCGGAAGGTCTTTAAAGAATTTTTGTATGCATTCCACGAAGTCCTAAAAAGACCATTTTGAAACAAAGATCTGTCTTGGTTATCACTAAAGGTTTTAGACCATATGATCCTAAATGATAAAATTGAATTCGCCGGAGCAGTGCTTTTCAAACTTCAATGAGTGTGATTATTACCTTGTTATGTTGTTAAAATGCAGATTCTGATTAAATATATCTGGGTCAGGTATTGAACTTTTGAGTTTCTTATGAGCTCCTGGGTGATGCCGATACTATCCGTCCACTGATCATATTGTGAGAAGTAAGGTTGAAGTCCAAGTTTGAAGTTCAGTTTCCAGCTCAGTCTCAGCATACACAAGAAGTGAGTGTGTATCCCCCTAATGCCTCTGTCTTTCCATCTGGGAAAAGTTACATTGTCACATCATGAAAGTATGAAGGCTCCTAACAATTTTTGAGTTATTCGAACATTTTCTGGTCATGCGATTGGAAGTGCTCCCTCTCTCAAAATAAATTAATCTTTATTATTATTATTATTATTTTGAAGTCCTTCCTTCATAGCTGAGTAGTCACTTGTGCCATCATTCACAAAGACAGATCAAGTAAGAGTCAGCTAGAACCTTGTCTTCTTGGCTAAACAGGCATAGATACTGAGCTGGGGTTTATGCTTGGCTTGTTTTTTTCCTAACCCTCTATTTGGTTAGACCACATTCCTCAAAGAAATGCCAACTTTCTTCTGTTTAGTGTTTTAGCTTTGTGTTTCACAATGTTCTTCTGTGTGCTTGGCAGAACAACTTTCAAAGTTTTTGGAAGCGGCCAGTAATCCAAAGTTGTATTTCTCTTCCTTCTCATTGCTGTTACTGAAAAGAAAGCAGATAAAAATTCCCCGTCAAAAGGCACTTCTCTTAGGTTTTCTTAGAGCTCTGTGCTGTCTAACCCCTGTTCCCTGCTCTCTGCTTAGGGAATCTGTGATCATCATATGATAGGTAGAGAATAATTTGTGGTTTAAAAAGTAATACAAATTAAAATCAGAATTTTAATAGTTTCCTGGGGCGCCTGGGTGGCACAGCGGTTAAGCATCTGCCTTCGGCTCAGGGCGTGATCCCGGCTTTATGGGATCGAGCCCCACATCAGGCTCCTCTGCTGGGAGCCTGCTTCTTCCTCTCCCACTCCCCCTGCTTGTGTTCCCTCTCTCGCTGGCTGTCTCTATCTCATAAATAAATTAAAAAATCTTTTAAAAAAAAAGAATTTTAATAGTTTCCTGATAATAGCTGATCAGTTCTTCATGTCTCCGACAGTGGTTGTCAATCGGAGGGCTTGGGCATGACAATGACAATTTGGCTCTCAAGGGGACCCTCGCCAGGACTGAGGGTGGGTGAGGGTTGCTGACTTCCTGGAGGGTCAAGGTCAGAGATGTTGTGAAATATTCCGCAACGTGTGGCACAGTTTCCCACAACAAAGAATGGATAATGTGATCCTCAATGTCACATGTGACAAGGGTCAGAAATCCTGGCTTATTATTATTTGATATAGTGTTGCCTACTTACTGTTTGGCTGTGTGAGGGTGTGAGCCATGCAATTCACATTAGATAAACAAGAATTGTCTATATATTGTTTGTCAGTGAAATTGGATTCTTTTTCATGTTTTGCTGTAGTTTGTGACAAGGAATTTTTTATGTTCTCACACCAGAATATATCTGTATGTACCAAACCATTAAACATTTCACCAATTTCTTTTTCAAATCATGAATACCGTACAACTCTGTCCTTTGAGCACATTTATTTAGAAAGAAATTTTGGTTATAACTGTCCCTTGAGAAAGATGAAGTTCCTCCAGGCTCCAGGTTATGTTCCCTATTTCTGTCCAAGTATTGTAATGTGGCATTCAGATGCATACAGTATGGAGACAAGCTAACTCCTTTTGAATCGTGTTCATCCTCAGTGCCCGTGGACAACGTGGGCAACCTTCGTGCCAGTGTTCCCAGAATCTTCCCCTGCCCAGGGTGAACAGGCTTGACCAGCCCCCTCACTTTAGAGACTCGTATTGGCAGTTGGCCACTATTATCCATGGAAACAGTAATGAGATTATATAAAGCAAAGGCTGAGCCCTGAAATCAATGACCTAATTTAAGCCAATATGGACAGGCTTTATTGGCAATTGCCCTTTTTATCATTTTTCATCTGAGCTGCTAACTCTCTGATGGACCTCTGCGGGCCACTCCCGTGTCTCTACCTTTAGTAGGCCTTAGTAAAAGCAGCAGTGAATAGTAATCTGACTCCCCGTCACCCCAAACGAAGAAACAAGACTAAGAAACAAAAATCTCAGAATGCAGGGAAAGTAAGAGGAGCCATCTCATAGCCCCATTGGCCCTTAAAAATGAAATGCTCTCAATCTCATCTCTATTGCTTGGGGTTTCTAGTTGTAGAGGTTAGTGTTTTTTAAGTGGGTTAGCATCCTGGCTGTAACCCGCTGTGTGACGTCGGGGAAGTTTTAGAACCTCCCTATGCCTAATTTCTCTGCAAATGAGTCTAAAAACAGCCAGAACGTTGTGCATGGGGTGGTGAGGATTAGCTCAGTGAATGCATGTGAGCTGTTGAAGGCAATGTCCAGCACAATATAAAAACAATATAAACATTAGCTATCATTCTGATGATGTCCCGTTTATACACCTTAGTACTGGATTTTGTTTTGATGTCGAGATAATTAATTGCTTTTGAAACACCTTTTCCCATACTCTATCATAGCCTGTTTAAGAATGTTCGATGTCCTTCATACGAAAGGTTATGTTTGTCGTGAGCCCTGTTTCTCCTCCAGTCATATTCTCCTCCTTCCTTCCTTCCCTCCTGTCAAAACAAGCCAACAGTCAAGCAATCAGAATTTTGCTGGCTGAGACCGAGACGCGGGCCAGTGCATAATTATTCTTTCTGGGTTATAGGCCAGTTCATTCACCTCCAGCTACAGGTCCCAGCTGAGTGTCTGAGTGACAGTGAAAATACAGGGTGTAGAGAGACTGGGAAAATAATGCCTCAGTGCCAGAGTGAAAGGAAGCAAGACCTGGGTCAGTCTCTCTTGGCCTCAGAGTACGGAATACACTGGAGAAAGAAAAGAAAGATGGTATTGGTATCCCGGGACAAGGCCAGTGGCTTGCCCGCACTACTGACTGAGGCCACCTCCTGATCAAGTGCTGTCTCCAGTCGCCGGTGACCGTTGCCCATGCCAAAAAGTGTGGTTTACGTCACTCTCTGTTTGGTAAAATTTGCGGTTTATTCTGCTTTGAGTCACAGTTTTACTTTGCAATAATTTTAAAAGGCTGGTTATTCTAAACTGCTTATGACATGACACCAAAATCTGTCACTTCCTATCCCCCGCTCTGCCCTCCTCCCCTGAAGTAAATGTATTTACCATGGCTTATTTGCTCTGTTATTTAAAAGCGTATTTTCTTAACAGAGGGCATGAATTGCTGTCTTTTGTACTCATCCAGGTTCAGTTGTTATCTCGTTACTTTTTATTATGACAGATTTTAACCACATCTTTACTTTTTGTTAAATCCACACGGAGGGTTTCATTATGATGTTGATCTAAATCTTGTTCTGTCTGAAGCTGTGTATCCCCGGTACATTGCTTTATTTGAAGAATTGATTTGATTTTACAATTGCTTTGGTTTGTCTGTTTCTTTTTTAATCATCTGGAAAAGCCTTCGTATACCCCCGAGAATTCCCGAAACTGCCTCTCAACACAGTTTTCCTTAGGATCCAGGAGGGTAGATGGCTGATCTGCGTTCATCTTTTTCCTGGATACCTCTACCCTCCACCAGCCTTGCGCAGCCTTTCCTTGGGCGTGCTCTGATGCTCTCTTTTTCAGTGGGGTCTCACATTTCCATTATTCCCCCAGATTGTCGTCGTTTCTTTCACTGCTTCTCGAATCTCTGTCTTTTGGATCCCTTGTCATTTCTACCTAGGCTTCCTCGGATGGAGCACATCCTCCATTACTTTTCTACGAAGGCGGGTCTGGCTATAATACCTTCTCCTGTCTCTTAGAGGACAGAAGTGTAAATTCAAGCCTGCTTGGGTTTCTGTGTTTACTATGGCCAACCTCCTTGCTTGTCCATCGGTTAAGGACAGATGGCTTAGTCAGCAGGGATGCAAGCTGTTTCTATTGATCACTAATCAAGGGACCTCTTCAGGGACTGTTGCCTCCCCGTTCTTTCCATGGTAAACTGTGCCTCTGATTCTTGAGCCCTCGGGGGTTCTGAGGAGGAAGAGTGCTTGCTTCTATTATTTGCACTCGAACTCTTCACCAAAGTAACTAGCTTCGACCTTTTTTCCTCTCTGCTAAGTTCATTATGCTCTCCTCCAGTTGATTTCTGTAATTTAGGATATAGGTGCTGCTAGGAGACTTTTCCTGTTTTGTCAAAGGTACTGTGTGTAGTGTCTTTCCTCTTCCATGTGGAGAATACGAGTCGGATGTCCTTTTGTGCATTCTGACGTTCAGTGGGTAAGAGTTGTCTTGCACCTGCCTCACAGGGCTCAATGACTGGACTAGAGAGATTTGTAACAAAACTAAGGTTCATTCTCATAATCTCATTTCCTTCAGTTCTATCATAATGAATTCTGTGGTCTTTCCTTATGAAATCATTTAGCATTCTCCACAGTTGCCGTTCACTTTCAGAGCTCAAGAAAAGCAGGTAGTAAATGTGACTTTCATGAAAAGATCTCCTTCTTGTTTCTTGCTTGAACAGTGTTAACTCTTCGCGTTAGTCTTGTCTTCTTTAATGCCATGGTTTGTTTACGCATCAGTCTCCAGAACTACTTGAGGGAAAGACATCATCTCATTTATTTATCTGTGAATCTTCCATGACTGCAGAGCTCCTTGCTTATAGGAGCTGCTCACTTCAGAGATGTTCAGTGCATGGATGAAGGATATTACTTTGGGTGATAACCCTTTGTAAAGTGTATTGTCGGCTTTCGTCTGTTCTGGTACCAGCGTCTGCTTCAGCAGTCGTGGGAGCCTGATGTTCTGAGGAGGAGTTGTTGCTGGATTGTCCTTCTGATGAATGAACTAGCCGTTCGAGTTTCACATTTGTTTTTTCTTAGTTTTATCCCTAATTGTTTTTTACTTATCCTATCCTTTTTTTTTTTTTTAAGATCTTATTTATTTATTTGAGAGAGAGAGAGAGCACAAGTGGGGGGAAGAGGCAGAGGGAGAGGGAGAAGCAGGCTGCCTGCTGAGCTTGGACCCAGACATATGGGGCTCGAACCCAGGACCTGGTGACCATCACCTGAGCCAAAGGCAGATGCTTAATGGACTGAGCCACCCAGGCACCCTCATCCTTTCTCTTTGATCTTTACATTTTTAAGCATTTTAAGCATTATTTTCTTACATCTCTCAGATAGATGTAGCTCTGTCTTTGGGCGGGGAGGGAATGACATTATTGCTGTCTGCTTCAGATGCAAAACATTCAGCATTTAACTGCTGCTGTTAGTTTTCCAGAACAATATTTCCATAATATTCGGGGTTCAGAAGAGTATTTATATTCAAATTGCACATAGAAATTCATTCTTATCCTTGAGTTACAAATCAAATTGCATCTTAAATATTATATTTAAGAGAGACATAGCTTTCAATTTTGGCTTTTAGGAATATATCTTCAATCCATTTATTCATTCATTTATGCAAACATTTATTGAAAACTATTATGAGTCAAGCAATTTTGGGGCTTTAGGTATACATATAGAAATAAGATACGTTCTCTGTTCCAAAGGAGTCCTGGAGTGAAAAAAACCATAATTTACAAGCAAAATACAATGCATCCCATCTGAATATACAATGGTTCATGATACCAGTGTAAAAGGACACGAGTGTGATTTCTGATGACCGAGCTTCAATAAAGAGGAAATAGGTAATCCTGTTATTCTCAACAAGTTTTCGAATAACAGCGTAAATGTGAATCTGTTCAAGCAAGATTTAGAGAGTAATCCGTCAAGCGCTTATTGACTACCTGATATATGCTACGTGAGGGTCTCAATGTTTGCACATACCTCATAAAACTAGTAACATGAGTTTGCTTTGATATTTACAACAGCATTCATGGAGATTTGTTGGTTATCTCAAAGGTCTGTGGCGAATCTGGAGTACAGAGGTCCTTTGGTCCTTTTTGGAGTGGTTGTTAAGTTTTAGCACCTTGAAGAATGACAATCCAGGGTTCCTGTACCAAAGATCATCCACAACAGCCTGCATGGTTGGTAGTTTTGGCTTCACGTTGAATTTGCCTCTTGTGCTAAATTTCTTTCAGTGCGCCATAGGATACTTTTTTACTTGTTCATAGCACATCATTTGAAGCACAGAAAAATAGTACCTTTTGTCCCTTATCTGGTGTAACATTTTATTCTTACTGAGAATTCGAATTTTGCAAAAGAATGTCAGCTTATGGAGCGCCTGGGCGGCTCAGTCATTTAAGCCTCTGCCTTTGGCTCAGGTCCTGATCCCAGCGGGGAGCCTGCTTTCCCTGCTCCCTCTGCTGCTCCCCCTGCTCGTGCATTCTCTCTCTCTCTCTGTCAAATAAATAAATAAAATCTTTAAAAAAAAAACAAAAAAAGAAAAAAAAAGAAAAGGAAAAAGAATGCCTGTGTACCTGAAGGTAAAGAAGACCTAATAAGAAGAAGGTCCACTTATGGAGAGAACTGGGCAGGGCAGCACTGACAGTCCCCTCTTTGTACTCCATAACTCAGGGTCCTAAATTTGGTTTAGAGTGACCTTTGGCAGAAGTGGACATTGAAGCCTATGTCTAACTCAGCCCTGTGCACCCGTTCCCTCTTTATGGAAAGCATTTTCTTGAGGTTTGACCATGGCCTAAAGCTGCACTGTCTCGGCTCTAAAGTGTTTCCTCAGGGAGCCCCTCACTGATCACTTCTGAACAGTCCGAAGTGCAAGTTGCACCTCAGCACCTGTTAATCCCTTTATCTTTATCCGTTGCAGTGAACCTCCCAAATATTCTGCCTCAGGGATCCATTGTTACGTAACGAATTATCCTAAAATCTCGTACTTGAAAACAACATTTATTCTTAGACGATTTCTGTTGGTTGGGGATTTGGGCATTGCCTGACTTCGCTCTTTGCCTGAGGGTCCTTCACAAGGCTGCCACCTGGGTTTCAGCCGTGCCCATAGGCATCTCAGGTTTTAATTGGAACAATTATTTTTCCACGATCATCTCCCGGACTCTCAGTAGGATTCAGTTCCACCATGTTATTCAAGTGATGGTTTTAGTTCTGCTGCCTATGGGCCTCAGATTCCCTGTAGCACAGCCCATGACATGGCAGGTGGTGTCACCAACATGAGCCAGCTTGCAACAGTGAGACTGCCAGCGTGATGGAGGCCGTCATTTTCTAAAAGCTCCTCCCCAAACTAAAATGCTAACACTTCCGTTGAATTCTATCACCATAAGAAAGTCACTAAGTCCTGTCCACACTCTGGGGTTGTGAATTCCACAAGGACATGGACTGTAATCATGTTGAAGAAAAACACCATTGGCAGCCATCTTAGAAGCAGAGACCTACATACCTCATATTATTGATTATTTTACATCTTCACCTCCAGAAACCAAAATACAAACTCAAGGAGCCGCGCTGGCAGTTTGCCTGTTATGTTCACTGGTGAATCTCTATGGTTCCAGGAATGTAGGGAAATCCAAGGTATTCGTTGCATGTTGCATTTTATAAAATAAAGGAGGTTTTGAAATGAATGTTAGTATAATTTTTCTCAATGTTTACACTGCAGCATTGCATCCTTCTTCTGAAACAAATTGATACTCACTAATAACATCTTGGATCTCTTTCCCGCCCCCCCCCCCCCCCGCCATAATAATCCCTGTTTGCATTCTAAGCCTCAGCCATGTGGAACTTACTTCAGCTCCTCCATCATACCATAGTTTTATACCTGAATCTTTCACAGAAACAGATTCCTCATTGGAAAATTCTCTTGTTCCCATACTAGTTAGAAGTACATTTTTCATTCCTTTATCTGTTATCTATGAATCTTCAGATAATATGCTTAATCCTTTTGTTATTTTTTCACAGACTGAGTATCTGCCTATTGACACTTAACTTGATTATTTCAAGGATACTAATTCAACTAGCCTTTCCTGAATAGTGTCTTATAAGAGTTTTCCTTTTTCCCCCATCTCACGTCTCTTCTTCCCTTATGTTAAAGAGTAGCAGCGTTTCATTACCTGACTTTTTGAGATATATTGTTTTCTGTTATCAGTTATGAATATGAATAGTTAGAAATTATTAACCTTTCTTTATTCTTAGTAGTTTCTTTATAATGATACTTCAGAGTTTAATGCTTTGTACGTATTAAAAATTCCTGAGCCCTATTAGGAAACTGTCCTACAATAGATTATATGTTCTTGATCTCCTACTACCTATCTCACTTAGGGTTCCATAGTCAGCATTGTGTAATATTATCTTTATAGGGTTTTCCAGCTTGAGAAATTAATTTGATTCCCAGTGAGAATGACTCGTTTTCATGTGTTTATCATAAATTCATATTTCTTTGTCTTGTGAATCAAAGTTCATTCCATGATTATTCTTTTTAGTTGGGGGGTGGTAGCCTTTTTCATAATGATTTGTAGGCACTCTTTTTATATTATGGAATGCATTCTGTAGTGCCAACGTTTGTTACCATTAGGTTATCCCAGTTTGCCACATATTTTTGTATGTTCTTTATTGTTTTTGTTTTAAGATTTATGTATTTATTTGAGAGAGAGAGCACGCACAGGGGCACAAGGGGAAGGGATGGTGGGCAGGGGCAGAGGGAGTCTTACGTAGCATGTGCGCGGAGCACAGAGCCCCACGTGGGTCTAAATCCCCTGACCCGTGAGATCATGATCTGAGCAGAAACCAGGAGTCAGACTCTAACTGCATGCCCCAGGCACCCCTTTATTCTGTTTTGATATAAAAACTATGTTCAATTTTCATACAGAGAAATGTATCAGTCCTATTTTTCCCTCAAATATATTCTCTTGCGTATATACTAAGCTCTTTACTGTGAACATATATTCAGACTTATTTTCTTTACATTTAGAGTGATTTTCTTTATTCTTACCTTCCAGGCAGGGTTTCTCAAACCTGGCACTGTTAACATTGGGAGTGTATAGCATTTTATTTGGCAGGAGCAGGCTGTCCTGTGAATTGTAGAATGTTCAGCAACATTCCCAGTCTTTACTTAACAGATGCTGGTTAGCAACCCCTTCTTCTCCCAATACTGAAAATTGCTTCCAGATATTGACAGATGTCCCTGGATGGGATGAAGTGGGCAAAATAGTCTACAGGTAAGAACCGCTGTGCTAGAATAATTGGTCATGTAAAAACAGAGCCCCCCCCCCCTCTTTTTAACATGAGGCCTCGTGCTCAGGTTTTTTTGCACCCCATAATAGAAAGTTTGTGACCCTTTGATAAAAGGTCAAATCCCTACATAGTCAATAAAGCACAGTTTAACATGTGATACATTTTGTGAGTGAAAATTTAAAATCGCCTTTTAATTCATTTAAGCACGTCCTCGATTGCCTGGTGTTTAATGAACATGTTATGATTAAGTAGGGTTTTTAAAATCGGCCTTTTTCAGCTCTGGTTTAAGTTAACTAATAACTAATGGTAATCACAGTTTCATATATAGAAAGTTAACTGCATTTTTCCACGTTGTGATTTGACAATCACCACAGAGGGTTGTGAAAACAATATTTCAAAAAGGGAGATTTCAAGTAAGTATGTACGTCATTAATATAATTAGGCGTCCTAATTCGTTCAAGTTTCATTGGTTACCTTCTGACTTCTGATAATTGTCATTGTTTAAAAAAAAAAAAATGTTGACCACCTAGCTAAGCTTTCAGGAGCAAGGAAGGAGTTCATTATCTTGCAGTTTGTTTTTGTAATTGAAGTCCTGGGCAGCACAGAATAGTACAGAGTAAAAAGCAATCCATTTCTTCTGCCTCGGAAAGGAGATAAATAGGATTAAGCCTGGGGGTTGTCATCTCCTCTCCTCCCTGGACACAACAGTGCCCCAGGGTACAAATGATTTCCCGGGGTCTGAAATTGTGGAGATTGAATTGGCCTCTTCCTGCTGGTAGACAGGTTAGCCAAAAATCATAGTTACATCTTCTGAGTTAACTGATCAGAGGGGGGTGAGCAACTCCCACACTTTAGAGGCAACTTAATGGTAACCACAAATGGAATCTGGTTCGAAGAAATTGAGTGGCAAGAAGCATCTAGTGAGAATGAAGATGTTCCAAAAAGCGTGAGTCCAGAAATCCAATCTATCAACAATACTTTCTAAAAGCTTTCTATGTTGAAAGTATAAGGGGACATTAAAGTTGGACTTACTCTTGTTCTCAAGTAGGTTACAGTGTATTTGGAAAGAAGACAAGTATTTGAAAAGTTAAACAATAACTTAGCAGGATCTTAGCAGGAGCGGATGAGATCGCATGAAAATACATCTGTCATTGCCAGCCTGGTGATGTCAGACTTAAGAAGGGCTTCAGAGAGTGGAAAGATACGAGGAGCCTGTGGAAAGCAGGGAGCTACTTTCACATAAGTGACAATCTCAGCTGGGTTTTCAAGAGGAAGATGAATGCGTAGGGGAGGGGAGGGGGGCCTTCCCAGAAGGTATACATTTATTTAGAAGCTTGTTTGTGAGACAATGAAAAGTGTGCTCCAGAGCAGAGAAGCTTTATGTGGAGGCAGAAAAGGAATGTTCGAGAGTGGTTGATGGGCCTGACTTGCAGAGAAGCCCTCAAGTTCATGAAGATCTGTTCTCCACAGGCCCTTGTCTACGTCAGCCTCTCTTCTAGCCCTGTCTCTTCCTGGTTTCTCTTCCTTCCTTGCTCGTGCATGTGCATTAATTTACCTCAGCTGAGTTGGGTTTTGAAGGCCCCATGAGAATTGCTGTTCCGGTAGACCCTGTGCTGAGTACTTAACTCTCACTGTATTCAGGTGGGTAATCTTGTAAAGTTACAAAAGTCAGAAATTGTTATGAGGGTGTCCAGGTTGGCTTGACCTGGTGCTTGTGACTCCATTTCCCTCTGTCTCCCCATGTTGGTCTTTACTCCCCTTTCCTCTCAGTGCTAGCTTCCTCCGTATGCCAATTTCAGATGCTGGCTGTGTACTTTGTGCTTGTCCGTGCTACGAAATATCAGAGTTAGGGAATTTATGTCTGACTCTAACTCTTCAGGTATTTTATTCCTTCGAGAAGCACCCAGGAATGTTCCCCTGCAGCCTCCTGGGTCTGAATTGTGTCAGATACCCTTTCCTGAATCCTCCTCTCTCAGACCGGGAATGCCATAGCTTGACTGGCTGAGGCTTTGCTTTGGAAACCACATTCCCACAGGAGTCATGGTTTGGACTTGATTGGCCTTAATCACTTTTGGCCATTCTTGCTGTTGGATTGGCACATGGCAGCCACTCAGTGGAGTGTCGGAAGGGATGTCTGTGAAAACCACAAGGTCCGAGTATTCATGGTTTAGCTGTGGTACAACCGTAGAATTTCGTATACAAAGTTTGCATTTATAAACTGTCTTTGCTGTTCTTGCATATTCCTTCCTCCATGTGAATTTTAGGAACTTTTAGTTAAGAGCCATCGAAAGTCTTTTTCAGATGTCGAATGAAATTTTAGTTAAAATAAGAGAAGAATTGACCCTTGACGGAGATTTTATCCTAAGCCTCCTTGAACAAACCACGGTACTCTGATCTCTTAATATCTGTTAACCCGTTAAACTTTTATTCATATTTGGTTCTTCTGGAATGATTTCTTCACAGCATATGTTTTTCATTAGATCCATGCCAAGATATTTTATACTATTACTAGCTCCTGGAAACAGGATTTGTTTTTCTATTACGTATTCTGACTGGATAGAATGCGGTCTTTGAGGCATTTGAGGTCTTATTGACGGTTGTTTGTTAATCTTGTCCCTAGGCTCCTGCCCAATTCTCATATAATTTGGAATTACGCATTGATTATCTTGACTAATATGTTATCCTTAGGTAATGAAAGTTTCGTCCCATACTTTATAATCCTAAAGCCTCGTACTAGTTTAAAAATCACTTTGCTGGGTGGAATGTCTAGTACAATGTTGCCTAAGTGTTGAATATATGCTGGCAGAGAGGTTTTCGGCTCTATCTGGATATTCACTGCAATACATCTGAAATGCAACTACAGACTAGATTTTTTTTCTGTTCCTTTTTAGTGTATACCCATTTATTGACATAGAAGAATTCCTTCTTTAATTGTTTATTATAAATTTTCATTATGAATTGGTATTAATGTATACTATATGCTCGTATTGCTTTTTGGGGATTATTTTTACATCTGAATTCATAAATAAATTTTTTAATTTTTTTTCTAATGTTACTTTGGTTATGGTTCATAGGTATGCTAGCTAGCCTCTTGATACAAGACGACAGGCTTGACATCTTTTGACTGCTATATAGCACAGTTATTCTAAGACAGGAATGAATTTAGTAGAATTTTAGTCTCTGTCCTGTAAAATCACTAGGCTTAGTTGGAGTTTTTGTCGGAACTTGTATTACTGGTTTAATTGCTTTTATCTTCACTCCTCTATTAAATCTTATGTTCATTCCTTTGTAGAAATTTATGTCCTTGATTTTATATTTTTTGGCTTAAATTTGTATAATAGTGTTTTCTAATAATTTCCGAATCACTATAGCATCTGTAGTTATACCCTTTGTTTTTAATATTATTATTTTTGTGTTCTGTCTTTTTCCCTCTTTGTAGATATTTATGTGTTTCATTACACTTTCATAGAACCAACATTAGATTCATTGATCTGTGGGAATTCAGTTGTTTTTTATTTTCCATTTTAACTTTTTTCATCTTCTTGTTTTGGCTCCATTTGGCATTTTCTAGCTTTAACAGTTGATTATTTCATTTATTTTTATTTTTTTCTCTTTTTTAAAAGAAATAGCAATATTTATTTACTATTTTAGCTCATCTAGCTAATTTCGGTCTAGACTGATACTCACTTAAATTCCCTTCTATTTATTGTATAATATTTCTCTCATTCTTCTATAATTTTGAATTATTTAGACATATATTTTTATCTTAGAACACTTGGAAATTGAAGTCTTTTTGGATTTGTTGCATTGTGATGATCGGTTATGGGCATCAGATATTTGATATTAAGAGGGAATTACTTTGTCCTAGTAGATGATGATTTTCTTATAATCTGAATATCTGTCTTTCAGTAGATGAGTTGAACTGATCCGTATTTTTTAGGGTATTGAGATATTTTGCCTTCTTTGGTTGTGTTTGTATTTTTATGTTTTTTATTTTCTGATTTCTGTTGGCTTGATTGTATTTTGTTTGTTCCTTTTTTACTGCTCGGAAGCTATACCGTACAGTTTTTAGTATCTATGCTTTTTTTTTTCATAATTAGCAAACATACATTGATATTTTTCTACTAAAATCTAAAGGTATTCTGTATTTGCTCTAACAAGACACTTTAGTTTGTGTTCATTTTCCCAATCCGGCACCTACTCTCAACTCCCTAAATAATACTACTTTGACTCTAGAATTTTCTTTGCAAGTTATTATTATACGCACAAACACACAGACCCACACATTCTCACACTTGTATTTCAAACAGTATTTATTTCGTTTGAACAGTTTATTTTCTTTTTCATTCCTTTCTCTTCCTGTATGTATCACCCCTGTCTACCTTTTATGAATTTAAGGCATCTTGGCCTCAGTTCTTATATTCTGCCCTTACGGTTGGCTTATCAGTTTAAAACTTTTTGAGTTTTACCGTGTCTGAAAATGTCTTTCTTCCATACTTATTTTTGAATGATAGTTTTGGCTCCTAGGTTTCTTCCCTTCCTAATCTTTCTCTGTGTAGTCAGCTCATTAAAGATATTACTCCATTGTGTTCTGGAAAGTGGTCTTCATCTATTCGTGTGTCACAGGTAATCTGCCTTTGCCTCTTTTACATTCATGACGCTCTCATTCCACTTGATTTTGTGAAGTTTTGGAATGAAGTCTCTGAGACTCAAGTGATCTTTTCCTATGAGTTTATACACTTTACTCTTTCCTACAGTTCACTGTGAAACTACTCTATATTACGCTCTCAAAGGCCATTGGTTACCTATAATTAGAAAGTAGAATCAGAGTTTGGTCTGTGAGTTCTGTTCAAAATCAAGGATGAAAATTTATTGGTAAAAAATGATGTGAGATTACCTCCATCAATCTTTTACCTAATCTTGAAAATAAGGGATAGGAATAGATAAATCAATGCTTCCTCTTGCCTTTTGAGATTTATTATCTAGTGATTTGCGAGCTCTAAAAAGAATTAAAATCCCTGGGTTATAGGCAACTATATTATTTAACAACTGATAATATCAGGAAACCTATCCATAAAAGATTTTGAGATGAACTTATGACTAAAATTATCCCTACTGTTTGAGGAAAGTTACATAAGTCATTTTAAACAGACCCAGCACACAAATACAGTGAAATGAGAAATCTGAGAGCAGATTATCAATGAAGTGGTCTTTCTCTCTCATCCTTTATGCTGTTTGGGATTCTATATGAAATTGTACTATCTCCTTGGTCATTAAAGTAAGCTATCCCTTTAACAAATTTTGGGTGATAGTAGATTTATAGACTCGTATGCTCATGATTCCTAATGAGGCTATGGTCGAAGTGAAGCTTTTTCTATTTCAGACAGAAGGAAGCCCCAGAGAGATTCAGGTTGTCTGTCCAGTAAGAGTTGCTGGGTGAAGCTCTGCACTGTGGGTTTAATCTAGAACATCACAAAGACTTGTCAGTGGTAGGAGCGTAACCATATTTGCTTAATGAGCGGGGGATCAGGGATTCTGTTGTTAAGCCTTAGGCACTTTCTATTTTCTGAGATGCATTCAGTTATATGCCATTATACAACCGGTTTGGAGGAGGCAAGAATCAGAACTTGTCTATATAAAGGAGCTTTACTAAACAAAAGGGGAAGAGGAATGCAATGAGGTAGAAATTATTTTTTCCCATGCATAAATAAGGAAGCCAAGTCTTAGTGTTGGGAGACAATTCTCCTTGGATCTCTCACCTTTCCGCATTGTCTTTCGGCCAGAGACACTGATTAATCTTTATATAAAATATCCTTACAAGATTGTTTGTATAGAGAAGAAACTTGGCCAACAGGGCAGTTACCCCATACAGAGTAAAGATAGGTTTGTGTCTTATCAATTATAACTATTAAGATAATAGTTCCCTCCAGGCGAAGATCAGAAAGTCTTTACTGTCCATTATAAAAGATTCAAGTTCCCTACATTCGGTGTCCCTGTCCTATAATGAATTATGGGCAGGTAGCATCTGATCTCTTTGTGTCTCCCACTGGGATTTATGGGTCTGCAACTGGCACAAATTGTGGTACTCTAGCTATTGCTATACCTGTTAGTAAGAAATTCTTCTTATGTTTGAACCAACTGTCTAGTGTCTTATGCAAGGAAATATGATACTGTATCCAACTAACAGGTTACCTTGCTGAGAGAGTTAAATCTCTGACCTTTCACAGTTCGTAAAACTTAGGAAGAGTCAAAATCATCTCACTACGAAGTAGTGGGGTTTGAACCCATGTGCGATGACCTTAGAGCCAACGCACCCAAAATTCCGCTTTGTACTGGTTCACATAGAAATAGGCAGGAATAATCTCAGCAAGAGCCCATTATGTAACTAAAATTGCGTTATTACTGCATTCTGAATGGATCAAGTCCAGACCTCATTTCATTCTCTATTATAATCCTTTCGATTCTATCCAGCCTGATTCAGAGGCCTAGGAAATGGGTCATTGACAATGTATGAGGAGTGGGCCAATGTCACCTGTCAGCTGACAAGATGTTTCCATTGTGACTAGTCCACATTTTCTAATTAAGGCATTGTTTGTTTAAATGCATATTCTCAGTTGGTTCAACACAGCAAGTGGTTATTAGACACTGGAACCTTAATTTTAATTTGTTTGCCAAGTTTCCTTTTCCAAGAGGGAAGTTGGAGAGTGCAGAATTTTAAGAAAATGAGGTGACGGAACAAGACAGTAGAAATTCCCACACATGAACCAGAAAACCGTGAACTCCTTTTTGATCTTTGGAAAGTCAGTAGAATTCTCTAAGCTTTATTTTTTAACCTGATAAATGTTAATAATCATTTTAACGTGTTCCTATGAGGGTCTAATTGAAAAGGATGCCAGATTTACAGTGTAAGATATTGTTGGCCCAGTTACATTTGAATTTCAAATAATTATTTAGTATTGTATGTCACAAATACTGCATGTGACATACACTAATTCGATGGCTGTGTACCTCGAATTCAATTTTAATTTGGTGTCCTATATTTTATTTGCAACCCTATAGAAAGATAATATATATATTAAATCAACCCTGACTTGATTTCTGTTCAGATGGTTTATTAAGGAATTCTTCCCCGGAAGACATCTAGCAGCATCCAGGACACTGCTGTAGAAACTACAGAGTACTCGGAGTGGTCTGTATCAACAGATTGAAGGAAAATGGGAAACTGGATTCAGTTAAGAAATGGTCTTATTGGGGCACCTGGGTGGCCCAGTTGGTTAAGCATCTGCTTTTGGCTCAGGTCATGGTCTTAGGGTCTTGGGGTCGAGCCCCATGTCAGGTTCCCTGCTCAGTGAGCAGTCTGCTTCTCCCTCTCCCAGTTAAATAAATTTTTTAAAGAATTAAAAAAAAAAATGGTCTTATTGTGTCCGTGCTGGTATAACAGGATATCATAGACTAGGTAGCTGATAAATAATAAAAATTTATTTCTCAGACGTTTGAAGTCTGGAAGTTCATAAGCAAAGTTAGAAACAGATTCAATGTGTGGTAAGATCCTGCTTACCGATTCATGGACACCAGGCTTCTCACTGTGTCCTCACATGATTGAAGGACAAGACAGCTTTCTGGAGTCTATTACAAAAGGGCAGTAATGCCATCATTGGGTCTTCACCTTCTGGACTTAAATCACCTTCCAAGGGCCCCAGGTAACCTCCCAAAGGCTCCACCTTCTAATACCACCACACTAGGGGTTAGGATTTCAACATTCGAATTGGGAGGCCAGGGCACAATCCTTCCAACCATAATAACCCGAAGTGCTAGAGGACTTTTCTCCCCCAATGATCAGGGTCCAAATTCTAAGGACAGTTTTTTTTTTTCTCTATCATCTCACTCATTTAGCACATTAGATAGTATCTCTTCTCTATTTTATTTGCATATAACTGTGAAAAAATGAGCTAGCATTCCTTGAATCCAGAGAGGAACAGCCTCCTACTTACTGTGGAATTGAAAGCCCAGCTGGAGACAAGCGTAAACATGCAATCTACAACCCATGAAGGGGCATCTCATGGGGGAATTACAGGGCATCATTTGGAAGTCCGTGATGTGCTACATGGCTTTGTGTGAACAGTCGTGGCAAGAAGTTGAATGGCCTTAAACTGATGCCCAAATTGCACATTAAGACCCTGTAATTTTGGAGAAGTCTTCCCAGGATGCTGTGTGCTTTGCTTGGCCCATAAAACTCAATATTAAAATTAAAAATTGCTTACTGCAGGACTGGAAAAGAAAATGTGTATGGAAATCATTGTTTATTTTATTTGATTGCTTTTTGCCTCTTTTCTTTCCTTCTGATAATACCTACATAACTAAAGGATCTTCTAATGTAATCCTCACTCCTTTACACTCATGCGTGAGACTCCCAGGTCCCACAATGATTGGCTCTTGGGGAGAGCATTTCGCCACTGTCTTGTGCCTTCTTTACAGGCGAAGAGGATAAAATGGAGTTGCAATGGAAGAGGTCAAGAGTCTTTGGCAAGCCACATGGGAGATTGAATTTTGGTAACTGAGTGTTTAGGGAGGAAATGAACTTTGTAGGAACAAACCACAGAACAGGGTCTCCCAACTCAATGCAGAACTATTATCAACCACCAGGGCCTCTATGGAGATGATTATTTGAGACTGATCCATTGGTAGCATTTTGCTACAAAATAGTTAGGGAATATGTAGCTCCTTGATTCCTTTGGTTCAGACGTTTCCAAACATAATGCAGTAAGCTCGTTACAGAGCAGCAGAGCTTTCTAGAGCAAGCTTACCAACTAGCGTGCCACAAGTGGGTTATAAGTAGGGTGATCATATGTCACCGTTTGCTGGGACACTTTTTTGTTTATGCCTGCAGTGGCAGCATAATTATTAATACTTGCTCTATTTGTCACGGCACCTCTGCTCACTGAGCACAGCATGGTGATAAAATCTGCCGTGAAGACATGTGGATTTTTAGGTTGGAGTGGAAGGCAGGAGACAGAAAATTAGCATCAAGAATCCAAGGAAACCGAAATGGTGAATGCACATTTGACAAATGGAAGCTCTTGAGGCTCTTTCATATCCCATCTAACCTGGCGCCGTGTGAAGAATATATAATGGAGACAGCTACGCAGTGAGATATCACTTCACCTTGCTTAGCATTCCCGACGTGAAAAAGTTGCGTAAAGACAGGTTTTAATGATGATGAGGGGTCATTTCAACCCTCACACACTGCTGGTGGAAATAGAAAACCATGGAGCTGTTTTCAAAATCAAACGTACGTTCCTGAAAGTGTGAAACATAGAATGACCACGTGACCCAGGAATTCCTCTCCGCCCTGCCCACCCACATGAAAAGAATACATATGGACACTCACAAGCTTGCACGTGAATGTTCATTGCGCCAGTCTTCATGAAAGCCAGCATGTGGCAACAACACAGACGTCCGTCAAATGAAGTATGGTTACACTAATTGTGGTTTATCCCTACTGTGGAATGTTCTAAAGCCATGAAAAGGAGGAAACTACTGGTACCTTCTACCGCATGGCCAAACCTAGGGAACACGATCGTAACTGAAAGAAGCCAGTTGTAAAAGGTGGTGACACCTGTAATGTGTGATATATTCGGAAATGTCTACCATCGGCAAATCCTCGGAGACAGGAAGTATATTAGTTGTCTCCAGGGGCCCCAGAGCAGCATCACGGGGAAGGCGTGTTAATGGGCACAGGGGTATTGTGGAGGGTGGTGAGAATGTTCTAAAAATAGCCAGTAGTGATGATTACAGAACTCTGTTAATATACTAAAAAGCACTGCCTTATACATGTTAAAGGTGGAATTTTATGGTATGTAAATCGTATCAATAATACGTCCTATGTATGTATATTAAATGCAAGCCACATATGTAAGTATAAATTTTATCTTGCATTAAGGAAGGTCAAAAGAAACAGGTGTAAATAATTTTAATAATATAGCCTACTTCACTTAGTTTGTCCAACAAGCCATCTCAACATCCATCAATATTTCTGAAATTACTGAAATATTTTACATTCATGTCCTTGTACCATCATATTAAAAGCCCAGCCTGTGTTACAGACTCACAAGGACCAGTCAATGTGCACTGACCCCATTTGAAAGTCTCCAGTGTCACATGGGACTTGTGGCCACTGTGGTGGTGAGTGTGAACCTTACTAATGGTCATTCACAGCTGTTAGCTTCAGGCTTTTGTGTCTTCAGGATAATTAAGTTACATCACATGGCCGAAATGTCCTCAGCTATTGCGGGATCTTAGTATAAGTGGAAGCAAAGAAAAGCATGATTTAATTGGGTTTTGTGTATTCTTAGGGCCAGCTTGTTTGTAACTTCTAGCACTATCTGTTATGCCTCCAAAATAAATTTGGGACGCAGCTGTTTTTGCTTGTGGGGGAAAATAGCAATCCCACAGCTCGCAACTGCTTCCATTCACATTTATAGTTTGGTCTTCCAGATACATGCGGCCCCGCCCTTGGGCGAGTTTGCTTTCTTTGAAGAACTTCAAGGTTTCATGTCATTTGCCTCGATTCCCCATTCTATAAAACTTGGCCTAATGCTCATCTCTGCACTAACTCCGCTTGGAAACTTGATTTTTCAATTTCCGATTTTCTGTCCCCCTGGCGGTTTTGATGCCCTCCTACCTGAACAGCGGGGCATAGAGTACATCTGAACTCCCTGTATATTATTCTGCTTATCCCCTAATTTGTGAGAGACACGGGATTTTCAATATCCTGTGGGGTGACCTGGGGCCTCCTTGTGAAACAGAGAAAGAGAAGAAATAACCTATGGGGACTCTGCTTCTCTCTTTCCCAAAGCAGAGAATTTCCAACGCTAGGAACAAAAGGTTGCAAAAGGAAAATTCTCGCCCAAATAAAAGCAGAAGAATGTCCGTCGTTTTTTCAGCGTGTTTGTTTTTTTCCCTGGACATTGACGTTCTGGGGACTTGAGGACAGGCGTTTCACCTTGTTACTGTGTTGCATTGGTTTATTGTCCCCTTATTCTAGAAGTAAGTGTCCTGACCTTACTTGGGCTCAGAGTAGCTGCTTCCAGTCCTTTCCTGGTGCTTGTGCTGTGATTGCTTGCTGCACTTGTCCTTAAAAGTCCATATGGATCAGTAGTCCTGAAACACTGGAAAGATCTCATTGGCCACACTTGGAAAATAGGGGGAAATGAAAACTTCAGGGCCCCTTTAAAGATCTGGTGCTTCAGGAATTGTGTCTTAAGCAGCCGCCCTTCTTGTGATTGTCCTGTCTGCTTACCGTTGAGAATGCTGATGTCTTGAGAATGCTGATGTCGAGCATTTGATCCTATGGATATATCATCTTCTGCATTTGAGGGACTTTAAAAACAAATAGCAGTGAAATAGTGGGGGAACCTCTAGTTTAATAAGCTTTCAATAGCAGAAGTAGAGAAACGCTGTGTTAATAGGGATTTTAGGATACTAATTCATTGGTTGAAAGCCTATGATGTGGACAACAGTCTTCTCCCACCTTCTCCATCCATTCTCTCCAGCCTTAATGTATGTGAAAGTTTGGTGGCAGATATCATTTTATCACCCTACTCTATAAGTGAAGAAATTGTTACTCCAGGAGGATAAGTAATTTGTGCCACATTAACTGCTGATATGAGGCAGCATTGAAATTGGAGTTGAGTTCAGCTGTGTTCGCTTGCTCAGTCCAGCGAGGTATAGTGGTGTCAATAGTGAGCTGGTGGTGAGTGAGTGTTGTCACCATCTTGTTTTGTATTATGAAGAGTATTTAATTGATGGTGGAGCATTTCCTGCTCTTATCCACCTGTATATGTAGCGCTTTGCCTAAAGGATTTTCCAGTCGTAGGAAAGAAAGCAAGTTCGTACTGATCTCATGTGTTCTTATGTTTAATGGCATCTCTTGTCTGGAGCATGAAAATGGAAGATGGTTTATTACAAGGGTTCTTCAATGGAATGGTTTTGTTGCTGGTAATGTGACTCGGTCTTTGTTCCCAAGGATGAGTAAGGTCATGGGGGAGGGGACAGAGACAGAGAAAGAAATAATGTCAGTCTCTGGAGCTTGGAAGAGATCTGAGATGACTGTGTATGTAGATCAGTGGCTTAAGGATCTCTTGGTCAAGACTCTTCATTGGAATTGCAGCTTGCAATACATTTGAGGACATAAATAAATTTATGGACATATTTACAAAACAACCAAAAGTGCGGACGACAGATATTTTCGTTTGTATGTGTGATGGACTGTGCTGTTGGCTGTTCTATGTATTTTATTAATATTATCCACCTTCCACTATAATGATTCACCCTTCTACTAATCAGTAACAACGTGCAATGTGGAAAATATTGCAATATGTACACCACTACGTGGAGCACACGTTTTTATATAACCTAAGGTGCTTCCTGTGCGTGGAATAGATAATAAGTGTTATTCAAATGGGAAGAAGATAATCAGCAATGCTGAAACTGATTGGAAAGACTGGATTCTGGCTCCCAAAGCCCTTCGTTGGGTCTTCTGAAGTTCACAATTGTAGGTAGTAAGGAGACGTTCAGGCTCTTCCCCCACGTGGTAGGTTTCTGGGTGTTTTTTGAGGGCATTTGGAAGAACTGGTGGGCATCATGTCTGCTGGCAGGAAGGGAGCTCTTTGGCATTTGGTCACTGATGGGCAGAAATATCTATGTGATAAGGAGTCTGGGGCAATGTTCCACTGCAGAGGTTTTCTTGCCAAACTTGTGTTGGGTATTTCATTGTCAGTAGGAAAGCCTGGTCCCGTAGGGAATGGGACATTAACAAAACAAAGATTAAATCTGAGGCTGTCTTGGAGCTAGGCTCCTGTTGTTTTAAATTACTGAATTTAACAGTCCACTCCTAATTTAGGGTTAGAAGGAAAGCCAGGATGAGAGTAGCAGGGATGAGCAAGGTGGAATTTCTTATCCTTGGCACCATTGACATTTGGAGAGAGAGAAATGTTTGTTCTGGGAGCTGCTCTTGGCAATGTAGGATGTTTTGCAGATTGCCTGGCCTTGAATCTGGATGTCAGTAGCACTGCCTTCCACACCCCCACGTATGACAATCAAAAATATTTATAAATAGGGGCTTCTGGTGGCTCATTCGGTGAAGCGTCTGACTCTTGATATCAGCTCAGATCCTGCTCTCAGGGCTGTGAGACCAAGCCCTGATTTGGGCTGGATACTTGGCAGGGAATCTGCTTGAGATTCTCTCTCCCTCTCCCTCTCCCCTTCCCCACCTCGCACTCACCTCTCTCTTTTTCTCTCTCTAATGTAAACAAATAAATCTTTAAACAAATATTTATAAATTTTGCTATCTGCCCCTGGAGGGCAATGTCACCCTTGTTGAGAACCACTTGTCAAATAAGGAAAGCCCACAACTTTTAAAATCAATTACGTGCAAGAATCGGAAGTTCACAAGTAGCATGCCAAGTACAGGCTGTCTCTTCCTGTAACTCTTCTGAGTCACAGAAAACACCTTGATAAGGTGCAAACTGCTAATACTTTTTTCTCCTTCCCCTAGAATCTTATTTCCTATACCTTCTGTGGTGAACTGTTTGTGACAACAAGATTTAATGTGATGTCTAAGAGAGGAAGAAGGTCAAATCCCTCTCTGCTGTAAGAGGAAATCGTGTTCCCATAGAACGAGTACATCAGGGTTTCTCGGTCATCAGGAGCATGATGGGGGTAATGCTTGTTACTCCTCTCATAGGTTTCTGGCTCGTGGGAGGACACCTAATCATTTTACAGCTTAGCTCCATCGTGGATCCAGGGATTTATTCTGTTTAGTTACATGCAGAATAAATATGGAAATTGTAGTCTGCATCAATCCCTGGTGCTATCTTGTTTGAAGGAACAAAGACCCTTGCTGACATGTAAGGCTAAGGCATATCTGCTGGTATAATCAAATCAACGTACTTAAAAAAACAGGCATCTTCCCTATGGTGTTTACTTGATTTTCACCCTTTTTTGTTTCTTTGTTTTCTGTTTTATTTCCGCAGACTAACTGTAGTATCGCTTTTAAATGTCTGCTTTTCCAATGTGGATCTGTCCTCCCAATGAGATTCCCGCTTCCACGTCTTCTGGGAAATATAATTCAGGTTTAGGTATCAACGGTGATAACTGTCCTTGTTTTACAAAGGTGATATTTACAGGATGGTAATTAATTGCATAAAACAAATATTGCACGAATGTCTTTAGAATCCACTGACTGCACATGTAGGGAATGATGGAGTATTTGTGTACTCTGTTAATGAAAGTGGAAGTGTCTTCCTTCCAGATGAAACAAGCTTCTCTTAAAATTTATTAATTGAGTGTTGCTACTCCCGATACATGAAATGATCTATGCAGTTGTGAGAACTTGGTTCTCTGTTTTAACAATAACTACCTTCCGAGCTGAGAGTAATAGAAGTTTGTCCTTCGGAATTCATGTTGTTGGTCAATAAGAAGATGAGAGCGTTTTTAAGAAGTAATGAAGAAAAAAAACATACCTATTTCTTGGCCCAGAACCACCTCAATAAATAAAAAGGAACCATTAGTTTAAATAAACATTGCTAAATGTGTTTTGTAGTCTCGGCAAAGTCAACCAATCAGTTCACTTTTATTCTTTGTGAATTTTATTATTTATGCCAATGATGAAGATATTGTGGGATGGAAAGTAAATAATATTCCTGACATACGCCTGAGAAATACTAAATTATTCAGATACATGGGTTTGCTTATTTTTTTTTCTATTAAGTTTTTTTTCTTTAAGATTTATTTATGTATTTGAGAGAGAGAGAGAGCCGGAGCGGGAGGGGCCAAGGGAGAGGGACAGAATCTCAAGCAGACCCCACACGGAGCACAGAGCCTGCTGGGGTGCGCAACCTCATGACCCTGAGATCTCGACCTCAGCCCAAACCAAGAGTTGGCTGCCTAACCGACTGCACCACTCAGGCGTCCCTCTATTAAGTTTTTAATTTCCAGTACAGTTCACAAGTTTGCTATTTTTTTTTTAATGTAAGAAGGACTGATAGGAATTATTGCTTTGTTAGTGCAAATACAGGGGTCAGAGATCGCTCACACTGAAATGACGGCATTTCTGTTTTGTATAGTCAGCATTTATATATTTGTTTTGAAGTTAAGTGATATGTTGAAGATCAAACATCTCCTGATTACATGAGTGGTGGAAGATAGAGCCGATCTCAACAACAGTATTTTCCAGATTAGCACCGTGCTGGTCCAAGAGACACCCCGCCCCTCTCTCCATGTGGAGCCGGTTTTGAGTTACACTCCCCTGTTCCTACATACAACTCTGAACACCCCTCCTCTGTTCAGAAAGCTGTCTCTCCGACGGCCAGGCGGTGTGTCTGCAAAACTTAAAGGAACTAATTCTCTGACCATTTTACATCTGCTTGAGCTATTCATTTATGCAGGGATCCATTGGTGGACCCTGCTATTTGAATTTCTTAGCAAAGTGATTTTAACAATACCTCTTTTAGCCAAATTGATTGCGGTCATCCTCGTGCTCTCTGGGAATCATTTTTGCAGAGATTAACTATGGAATTAAAACAGTACACTGTATTTTGCATCCAGAAGACTCCTATCTAAAACTTCCCTACTCTCTTCCCAGTAGTGTAGCTTTTTTTTTTTTTTAAGATTTTATTTATTTATTCGGCAGAGAGAGAGACAGCCAGCGAGAGAGGGAATACAAGCAGGGGGAGTGGGAGAGGAAGAAGCAAGCTCATAGCAGAGGAGCCTGATGTGGGGCTCGATCCCATAACGCCGGGATCACGCCCTGAGCTGAAGGCAGACGCTTAACCGCTGTGCCACCCAGGCGCCCCGAGTAGCTTTATACAAGTTGCTTGAACTGTCTGATCCTCACCGTCCTCAGTTGGGTGAGAGTAATCATTTTAACTGCTCTGTGTTTCCATATTGCACGTATTTGCAACAGTCCTACATCTCAACATAAAAGATAATACTGTCATTTCTTAGTAATTGAAATCGTGTTAGAAGAATGGCTAGACATGTGGAATGAGCCATAAATATATTTCTTAATCTAATGAAAATATAATACTGACATAAATCCTACAGGTACCAATAACAACACTATTCATTTATTTATATGGCTTCCATGCCTATTATTTCCTATGATTCTCACAGTCCTGTGAAAATATTAGGAGATTGTATTTGGTCAAGTTTGACTAATGAAATAAGAGAGGCACAGTTTACATAAACTGGGGCTATAATGGAGAAATCTCAAATGAACATTTATTAAGCACCTGCTGTGTGTCATGCTTGAACTGACGATACGTATATCATTTTTATTGCATCAGAATTTAAGCTTGTCAGAGGAGTATGAAATACTTATTAGTATTCCCTGCAGTTCTAAAATTTGAACCCTTTTGCGTATGTTTTAAGAGGAAGGAATTCAGGAACTATTTTACATTGAGTAATTTTCCCTGCACTTGGTGACACGTGTGCTGTTTTGTTCCAATGGGTAAGGCTGATTCTGCTTAGTGCATTAATTTGAACAATGTTCATAGCCTTCTTACAGGCATCCTGTACACTGACCACTCAGTGAGTCTATGTGTAGTTCCGCCAATTAGTGTCTAGTCTTTTCTTGGATTCGACTTCAGTGGTTCACTACTCCATATCCTTAATTATGGGCAGTGCTGTTTATTTGATCTGGCACTCTATTTCCCTGTGAATAGATTTTCTAAATTCGTAGTAGTTATTTTGGGGGAGAGACGGATGTATTATTTAAAAGCCAAAGGAATGATTTAAAAAAAAAAAAAAAGAAAGAAAAGAAAAATTGGAGCCAAAGACAGGAAAGTAAAATATGGACGCTGTTCGAATTTGGTTCCATTGCATGTAATAGGAGATTCGTATTCATCAAACAGGAGTGTAAAAAGGTAGAAGTCTAGCTCACCTGTTAATGTTTGGTAGGACGAGGTTTGGATGGACACCGCAGGCCCTATGGGATTGCAGGTGCTTCTACGTTTCATTCCGCCCCTGCAGTGATTTGGTCCTAATCTCAAGTTCACTTGATACGCTAAGATGTCCTGTGATCTGAGCACAATGACCTCTGCTCTCCAGCGAGCAAAAGAAGGATGGAGAGAGGAATAAGGAAGTACAGACGGGATGCGCCTCCTAGCATCACCTATGTTTCTGAGAAATCCCACTCAGCACTTTCCCGGCCATCCCACTGGCCAGACCGTAATCTCATGGCCTCAACAAGTTCTGGAGCTGGACGTGTGGTTTTCTTCGTGCACGTGTTACAAAAGCATCAAAGAGAGATTATTTTACTATGTAAGAAGGGAAGGTTCCTATTCGGAAACAGAATCTGCCATACTTTCCCCCGAATAAGCAACACTCTGTTTAATGGAGATAAAATGTTTGAGGGGGATTTCTTTGCCCTTAGTAATTCCCACCAAAGCAATGAAAACCTCCACCTTTGTTCTGGATTCAATGCTGTACAATTTATCTAAGTTAAGGAGAGATATAAACGAAGAAAGTACATTAAGCAAATGGCTATTCACCTCACTTAGCGCAAAACCCACACTCCTCTAAATGACAAATGGAGATGTCCCCCCACGAAATGGTCTGTTACACCCCCTCCTGCTCATTCTATTTCAGACACAGTAACCTTGAACCTACCAAGCAGGTGTCTGCCTTAGGATGTGTTCCCTGGGTGCTCCACTGGACCTGAAATGATTCCTTGGGTCTTGATTATTTCATTCCTTTTCATCCTTCAAGGCTTGCCTCAAAATTTCCTTTTTTAGTAAAACCTATTATGATATTATGATTTATAGATAGAAATATGTATTAGGGGGCACCTACGTGGCTCAGTTGGTGAAGCGTCTGCCTTTGGTTCAGGTCATGATTCCAGGCCCTGGGATGGAGTCCCGCGTCGGGCTCCCTGCTCAGCATGGAGTCTGCTTCTCCTTCTACCCCTCCCCCCTGCTCATGTTCTCTCTCTCTTTCTCTCTAGCTCTTTCTCTCTCAAATAAAGAAATAAAATCTTTAAAAATATATATGTGTGTGTGTGTGTGTGTGTGTGTGTGTGTGTATTTGGTCTTCATCCCCCTTTCTGCCAGAGATCTCATAAAACCCTGTATAATATGAGACATGAAATTGTCTCTTTATGTTAACAATGTCAGTTTTGGAAAGCACCTATGGATGGGTGCTAGTTGTCAAGGGGCCCAACCATGTAATTAGAGGGTTGCACTTTTTTTTTAATTTTAATTTTTCATGTAAATTCCAGTTAACATACGGTGTAAAAGTAGTTTCAGGTGTACAATATAGTGATTCAACACTTCCATCCATTGCCTGGTGCTCATCAGGACAGGTGCACCCCTTTATCCCCATCACCTGTTTCCCCCATCCCCCCTCTCCCCATAAGGATTGCACTTTCAGTGCCATCTTCCTGACCTCCAATGAGGGCAGAAGGCTAGAGGTTGAGTTCAGTGGCCAGTTATTTCATCTGTCATGTCTGTGTAATGAAGCCTCCATAAACTTCCAGAAGCATAGGAAGGGTTTGGAAAGCTTCCCTGTCGGTGAATATGTAGGCATGGTCTGGAGAGGGCGTGGGTGCTCCGAGTACTTTCCTGATGCCTTGCCCTATGTATGTCTTCCGTGCGGCTGTTCCTGAGTCATGTCCTGTATAATTAATTGGTAATCAAGTAAGTAAAATGTTTCTCTGAGTTCTGTGTCCTGCTCCAGCAAATTAATCAAATCCAAGCAGGTGATTTTTGGAACCACAGATCAACAGCCGGTGAGAGGCACAGATGACAACTTGGACTTGCCTGTGGCATCTGAAATGGGCAGGGAGTGGGCAGTCCGGTGGGACTGCACCCTTAAGCTTTGGAATCTGATGCTGTCTCCCTGTAGACAGTGGCAGAATTGGGTTGAGGTCTAGGATATCCAGCTGGTGTGGGAAAATTGCTTGTTGGAGCGGCCCTCTGTTCCAACCCACACTGTAATTGGGTATCAGAATTGTTAGTCTACCTTGATCTGCAGGCCGTAGAATGCAGACTTTTCTTCATTGTGTTCCATCCCTCATGACAGAATTAAGTGACAGCACTTTGCCTTTTTTCAGATTGAGTGTATAAAATGGGCAAAGAACCTCCTTCGGCTCAGTAATTTTCGCTTCACCTGAGATACTTCTCCCGCCTGTTTCAATGTGAAGGGAGGAGAGAGGAATTTCCCAGAGAATATGTCTCTAAAGGACAGGGACTAAAATGGCATCCGTTTCACAAATTTTGGCTGATGCCTATTTCTATGTATATACAATTAGACTCATAGGATGAAACCAAGGGAAATGTCTATTTCAATATGTAATGTCTTTGTATCTAATGTTTAAAACTGTTTTCGCTGTCAATTTTTAGTTTTTGTTGTAAAAATACTGTTTTCACATGACATATCCCTTTTACCGTCCCACCGTTGATATCTTAGTGATGCGTGTGTCTCTGCACGTGTGCGTGAGTGTGAATTCTCTTTACTTTTGTCTTCTCCGTGCTTATGTGATAACAAGTCTTAACATACTGAATAAATTCTCCACATTATTCTCAGCATCTAGACTCACGAGTTAACTTGTTTATTTTTTCTGGAATGTTTCTCATCTTCGCCTGGAATATTTATCACTGTGTGCTCCGTTCCTTCTCTCTCTTCTTTTCCTCCTGGTCTCCTACCTTCTTTCCGCGGTTTTAGCGGGAGACTCTGTAGGAATGCTATCAGAACTAATGTCATATAATTTTCTCAGTTGGATATTCTCTCATCCGCTAAGCCCTTTTGCCTCATTTACAACGATAATTGTCAGTGAAAATCAGCCCCTAAATGGCAAAACTAAAACCAATAAGTACTGCCGTATCTGAC
This sequence comes from Ursus arctos, assembly GCF_023065955.2. Taxonomy (NCBI): domain Eukaryota; kingdom Metazoa; phylum Chordata; class Mammalia; order Carnivora; family Ursidae; genus Ursus; species Ursus arctos. Next base: position 9,038,709 of record NC_079873.1, read on the forward strand.
TATATGACCCTGACGAGAAAACATCTGTATCTGTACAGAACAAATACAAATCGCTGATTTTTGCAAAATCTCCCATTTAAAATTGTTATTCGTGAATGAGTGGTAATTTCAACTGTTTTCCTAAAGCAGTTTGTTATGACTTGTCATCACAATGTGAGGTACAGATGAGTGTCACCGACGTGCACTTTGTCACACGTTGCAGTATTATGTAAAGACTGTCTCTTTAATATTTACAGCATACTCATGGTCATAAGTACCAGCTTGTATTTTTTTTCAAACAACTAGATGAGGAGAGCAAGGAGCAGCAATTGTGTAACTTTGCCGTATTGCACAGAAAGCAGCTGTTCTATCTGGAAAATGCCAATTTCTCCTCATGGTAGTGGTCTTCATTGTCAGTGCCCGGATCCTTTTCTTTCTCGGTCCTATGTTGGCCACGGCCATCTGTGTCCTCTGATATCTGTGTTTTAAGGAGATAGATAGATAGATTTAAAAAAAAACCCTGAAATATCCAAATATGTAAGACATGGAATAGCAGTTAGAAGCCAAGCCTATTTTTAATATTAATATTCATTTTGTAATGTCAAATTGTCATAACTTTTTATATCCACTCATAAATGTTGAAATAGGCCCATGATTCAGGCCCATTAAATCACTTGTAAATTACCACTGATGAGGCTGAAATCGCTAGTTCTAAAGATGTGCTGCTGTGAGGGCTTCCTGTAGCTCCGTGAATTACTACCTGCAAACTGCCTTACTGGTTGCTGCCACTGTCCGGTCAGACCTGATGAATGCCTGGCTGGTTGCTGTCCTGGGGCTCCGAATGGCAAGGCCAGGCTTCTAGCCCAGCATGAACGTAATTATTGCTACTTTCGATTTTGACTTCAGAAGGGACAGTAGTGTTCAAAAAGTGTAATTGTATAATGTGACTCTCTTTTACTTAAACAGAATCAAACATGTATTTTTCATTATTTCTTAAGACTCGAGGAGCATGGAACAGGTGAATGGTTATGTTCTGTTTTGTTGCCCATTGTTAAGATCTGTGTATCTCCTGGGCCTTTACAAACTCCCTACAGCGTGTGGAACAAATTAAGAAAATATAAGAGAGAGTCAGGCCTTGATAATCATTCGAACTGTAAGATGTTCTCCGGCTTGAAAATAAGATACACTGTGGGGCGCCTGGGTGGCTCGGTCACTTAAGCGTCTGCCTTCGGCTCAGGTCATGATCCCAGGGTCCAGGGATCGAGCCCTGCATTGGGCTCCCTGCTCAGTGGAGAGCCTGCTTCTCCTTTTCTCTCTCCCTCTGCCTCCTGCTTGTGCTTGCTGTCTTTCTCTCTCTCAAATAAATAAAACCTTAAAAAAAAAATGAAGATACACTTGTAAAACAAAGTAGCTGCAGAAGTTTATGTCTTATTTAGGTTTATTTTGCATACTCTCTATACCAACATAGTGTGCAGCTGTCCACCCTGAGGCCGAGATTTGCCTCCTCTGCCCATTGATCCCACCAGGCTTCCCCAGGAAGTCTGTGTTCGGAGTAGGATTCCTGGGTTCCTTTTCTGTTTAGGTTCCATTTTGGGTTTGTCCTTGACTTTATTTACTTTTGAAGGTAACAATTTACTTGGTTCCTTTTTGATTTCTTCTTAAAGAAGGAAAATCTTCCCTCATAATCCTGAGGTAGTATTGCTTTATGTAAGTAAAGTAAAAATGGAACCATAGGGCCATGGGTTCTTTGCTCGAGTTTCATCCTTCTGAATCCGTCCTGAATGACAATGATGGGTAGGTCATAAGACGTTTAGGTTTGCCACCTGAGAAAGGCCAGCACCAAATCCTATCATTCATTTTTTCAATGAGTTAGAACCACAGTGTAACCATGTGTATGTTACAAAATAACGTAAAAATATATCTCGATTTTAGTGTACCGTAGTGAATCTCTGACCTATACGTTCATGTTTGCCAGCTCCTCTAGCTAGCCTATCATTACACTGAGCCAGTCGATATCTATTCAAATTTTATTCCTCTGTATTTTCATAAAGCCTTGTTATTTATGTGTGTTATGTTTCGATAATAGCAATGAAAGACATATGGTAAAGTAATTCTTTGGTCGTGAATGGGTTTCCTTTTTATTCAGGATTTTTTTTTTAAAGCAGATAAAAAGTAACTTTTTTTTTTTTGAAAGATTTTATTTATTTCAGAGAGAGACCAAGGTGGGGCGCAGGGGGGCAAGGCAGGAGGAGGGAGATGGAGAGGGAGAAGCAGACACCCTACTGATCGTGGAACCTGTCCAGGGGCTAAATTCCAGGACCCCAAGTTCATGATTTGAGTCGAATTCAGGTGCTCAGCCAATGGAACCACACACTTGCCCCAAAAAAGTATCTTTATTATGGCTTCTGATAATATTCGAAATGTATGTTATTGGTGAGTTAGCTAAACCTTTTTCTTCAGATGCATATATTTGTTTGAATACTGACATTCTAAAGAAGTTATGTTTCCAGAAGTGATTCTCTGAATAAGCTGTTCTTATTTGTAAAATTTCAGTGATGTAGCTTCAAGTGCTGAATTTTTTCTTTTCCTGAATTCAGTGAGGCTTTAGAGATTTGGGTTGATAACATATTTCTCCGAGAATGTGGGTAGGTGACTTTTGCATGACAAATTTCTATTTTCTAAGCTAAGACTTTTCTTGCTCTATAATCACTTCTAAAAGTCATGTGTGCATTGAACACAATGAGATTTCTGGACGCACTCCATGATACTGTACAATTCCACAATGCAATTAAGAATCATCACATGATCATGGACTGCAGAGAATATTAAATGTCAAAGAATGGCTGGAGGGAGATTTTGTAAAGGAAAATGACCTTTTTGATGATCAAGACCAGTTCTGCCAACACAGTTTTAGAACAAAAAGAGAGATGTGACCTCATGTGAGCAGAGATTTTCTAGACGTGTTGGTGGTGGGTTGTAAGGCAACATAGATTTGGAGCTTTGTTGCAGCTTATTAGGGATAAATATGTATCTATTACTCTTAGTTGATCTATCCAGTATAACGGGAAATCCTTTTTTTTCGGAGACCACAGAGCTAAATGACTTTTAAGAAAGCATATGATTTGGTATTAAGTCAGGTTTTTGTACTAGCTCTGCCCGTTGGAGTAAACTTCAAGAAGTCACAACTTCCTTACCTTTTCAGTGAAGTATTAGTAACTTACCAATTTCATAGGGTTGATGCCGAATCTTAGGACATGACACATATTGTCTTATTATTTGATGAACAATTACTTCAAGGTCATTAGAGAAAATAAGTTGTAAAATCTCTTGGCCATCAAAAGTCCCTCAGTGTTACGTTGGGTTCCCTTAAATAGCTTTGAGCTGTTCACAAATTGGATGGGGCACTTACTTTGTTCAAATGTCGTGTCTCCTTCTGTACAACTGGTAATATAATCTCAGTTATTCCTCACACCAACCGAGCAAGTTAAGAACTATATTATTAGGGGCGCCTGGGTAGTGTAGTCGGTTCAGTGTCCCAATCTTGGTTTCAGCTCAGGTCATGACTTCAGGGTCTGGAGATCGAGCACTTCATTGGGCTCCACACTCAAAGCAGAGTCTGCTTGAGATTCTCTCTCTCTCCCTCTGCCCCCACCACTCATGTTCTCTTGGTCTTTCTCTGTGTAAAATAAATAAATAACTCTTTAATAAAAATAGAACCATATTTGTATGTCTTAGGTTAAATTACTTGTGGATGTTAGCTCAACTTATAAGCGATGGGGCGTTACCAACCCGGGTTCTCCGAATCCAACAGTCATGTCCTTAAACATCGCCCTTAGTCCCAACTCACACCATATATTAGAGTAGTTGTTATTGGCTTGTTAATTGCTACCTGCTGCCATGCTACCATTATTTTGGCATCAGCGAAAAGGGAATGGAAGGTAGACCAGTCTGTTCTTACAGATTTTTAGTAGGAAGTTTTTCATCACGTATACTCATATTTTATTGGCCAAAGAAAGTCAGTTGTCCAAGCCTGACTGCAATGGGGTGAGCGGATACCTCTGCCCCCAGGGAACGGTATTGTACGTGGTGTTCCAAATCACCCTCTGTGGTTTGATACATAATATTTACATTCCCCTTTTGAACAATTCAGGCTTCAGGGGCTGACTCTGGAAATGTAAGTCCTTAATAGCCTATTGTTCATTGGAAGCTTTATCAATAACAGAAACAGTCAATTAACACATTTTGTATGTTAAATGTAGTATATATCGTGTTCTTACAATAAAGTAAGCTCGAGAAAAGAAAATGTTTTTAAGAAAACTGTAAGGAAAAGAAAATACATTTATAGTATTATGTTGTATTTATTGGGGAAAAAAATCCCCATATAAATGGACCGATGGTGTTCAAGGGTTAACTGTATTTTCTTATTTTCTGAATGAATGAATAGCATGCAGGCAAGAAATATGAGAAGAATGAGAAGGAAATGCAAAACAGTGTGGGCCCATCGGCCATCAAATTTGAAACAGGTGATTGTTTTCATAGAGGAAGGGAGAACACAGTGGATACTATGTATTCTTTAAATTATTTTAGGTGGAACCTTAATTACTTAACCTGTTGGGAATTTGTGGACTCCGCTGTGGTTGAGATCCTTATATTTGACTGTGAGATTAGTCACTTATCATTACCAACTTCATACAGTCACATATCCTTTAAGCCCTTATGGAAAATGGTCAAATATTTGCCCACTTTCCATATTTCCATTATTCAATAATCCTAAATAGACAAAAGCACTCTTCTAAAGTGGCGTTTACTCAGTGCGCTGTCACATCTAGGTTTCAGTGAGGGACACGGTTTATTTAAGTCTACATCTATTAGTAAATCCAGTTACTATTAAGGTCATATTTAACCGTTACCAACGGAAGAGTGTTCTATTTTTTTATCGCTGTTGTAAGCCAAGAGATGGTGGGTAGGGCTGAAACCGAAAGCGCACTCCACCCATGAAAAGCAGCAAAAAAAGTGCATTCTAAGAATTTGATTAACCAAAAAAATGATAGTAGAGGCCATTAAGAGGCTTCCCATCTCCTGGTTGCCTTGTTTGTAGCAGGGGTTCCCGCCCGTGGTTCATGTTCACCATGTTCTGGGATAGGGTGGACAGACTAGGTCTTAGCAGAGTTTTCGAAAATTGCCTGAAAAGCATCCGGCTTGCCGTCCTTGCCAGGGCCGTAGCGTCAACACTGACATGGCAGCCAGCCCTCTTCGTCCTGTTCTAGAGCCCTTCATGAACCAGGCTCGTTCCTCTGTCATACTTTGCCATTAAGTAAATGATGAGCACGAGATGTAGCATATAAAGGTGATGCAATTTACTCCCATTCTAGAATAAGCCTGGGTCCTAGGGTGCTGTTTGATCTTTATGACCACCTTCCGGGAAGCAGCCATTTTTACCACAGCCACTGTACAATGGCTGTCTACATGTGCGCTTGGGTGCTTCCTTCATTATTTCTGTCAACAGACACTGAGTGGATGCCTGTGCCTGTTGCATGAGAGAAGGACATGTGAGTAAATAGTTTCTTTGGAAGGTTATTCTAGGCAGGAGGAAGTTGTTTCTGTTAGGTTAGTGGGAAAAATGTGAAAGCGATAGAAGAAATCAAAAACCAGAGGAGTGTGGTAGGTTGGCAGTGTGGGTCTCTGAGGTAAAACCATTGGGGAATTTCTAAGAAGTCCTATAGAACAGAAGTCAACTAATGACGTCTGGTGGGCTCAACCTGACCAGCCTTTAGTAAATAAGTTTTATTGTCATGCTGCCATATGCATTTTTGTACATTAGGACTTGGGCTATTTTTATGCTCCGGTGGTAGAGTTGAGTATATGTTATAGAGATCATGTGGCCTAAAACATCTAAGAGTACCTAAAAATATCTGGGTCAGTCCTGCAAAAGTTTGCTGACCCCTGGTGCAGAACTTATCTCAAACTTGACCTTCTGGAAGGTGAAAGTAGGGTATGTATTCACTGAACCCTTCCTATAAGCCTAGAGTTTTCCCCACCAGTATATGAACTGCATTTAAAGAACCGAAATGAAACCTTTGAGACAGAAAATTGCGGAGGTCATTGAGCTAGCTCCCTTGAAGTGAGGCCACCAGTGGACCTAGATCTGTCTACCACAGCTACTCTACAGGCTGTAAAAGCAGCTGTCATAGTACTGTTATTTTGCAAGGATTAGCTTCTTCTCACCCGCCAACAGTTGTGCTTATTTGATCCACAAAAAGGTTGTTTTCCCTTTACCATCATTCAGAACATTCTGGTTATCGTAGATATCTCATTTTCAGACGGTAGTTGTGTGAGTGAGTTTGCGTGCCATACCCCTTAGGGTTTTTTTAATTCAATTTTGTAAAATAAATTAGACAATTTGACCAAGTTGGAATTGTATTTGTTGTCACAGAGTAAGGGACAGAGCTGACAGGAGCCTGTGCCCAACAGATAGCTTCTAAATAATGCATGTACCTGACAGCAAGGGCAAGCTCTGTGGAGCGGAATGTCTCCTAGAAGAACAATTTTCTGTTTGATGCTGCTTGAGATGCTCATTATCTGTAATTATGTACAAAACCAACACCTTTCGTATTTTCCATGAAGAGCTACTTTGGAGTTGGATTTTATAAGAATTACAGGTGGCTTAGGTGCTGCCGTGCTGCTCTGGGACTGAAAGTAGAGGGACTCATTTTGAGTAGAAGGCGATGGATCCAAGATGCAAACAAAAGTGAATTTTATGAAATGGAGCCCCCTCCTTTAACATTTCCCCAGGGGAGATTTTATGGCCAATGATTTCTTGAACATATCATCTGCTATAGGTAATAACGACTCATTTCATAAAATATAATGTATATTTTGCAATAGAGAACATTTTGAGCCTATATGCATAGCAATTCTTTTAAGTGACTGCCTCTTCAGAAAATAGAAGACTGATCTTTTTTTTTGTTGTTTTTAAGGTTTTATTTATTTATTTGACAGAGAGAGAGACAGCCAGCGAGAGAGGGAACACAAGCAGGGGGAGTGGGAGAGGAAGAAGCAGGCTCTCAGTGGAGGAGCCTGATGTGGGGCTCGGTCCCAGAACACCAGGATCATGCCCTGAGCCCAAGGCAGACGCTTAACGACTGAGCCACCCAGGCGTCCCAGAAAATAGAAGACAGATCTTAAGGAATCTTGAGCGAATAGGGCTCTATTACATACTCAACCCTTATTTTCCAGGAGCAACTTATTACTCTAATTCTAGTGGACGAGCACAGCCTAGGAGGTTGAAGGTGTTAATTTTTTTGTCAGTGTCCCCGTGAGTAACAAAATGTCATTGATTTTTTAAAAAACTACATAATCCCAAACTAGGAATTGTTTCCACTCTTAGAATCGATCATTGAAAGACAAGATCTCGTAAAATGGTCCCTGATTGTCCATTGCTTAATGGGTTCTTGTCCTGATAGCTTTAAAGGTCCCAGCCCGGTAATACTTGGGCTGAATGTCTTTTTTTCACACAACATCAATGAGGCTTTATTTTATATAAAACAATCTAGAGTAGAATCCTTCCCCAAACCTAATATGAATGTCACATTCCATTGCTTAGAAAACACACAGGTTTTCACTGTCGTCCGTGCCTGAACAGGAATGCTTCGTTGGGTTTCAGTTGGGTTCTAGAAGTTCTGTTTATCATCTTTGATGCTGTGCTTTTTATATTTGAAGACATAGCATCGAATAAGCATTTGCTTAAGAGTTGTGAATTGTAAGATTAAACAGAGGGGAGTCGAAGACATAAATGTGATACCTCAAATGTCCAGTTATTGCTGGTGGTAGGTATTATTGATAACATGTAAAAATAAGGATTTCCTATTTAATGTAAAAAACCACCTCTGACAGTCATCTGATTCTTACCACATCTCCTTGGAAACATAGAAATGACCCGGAATATGGATATCTTTTGCCGTTAGTTTGACACCGTGGATTCCATGGGTTGGTTGAAGCATCAAGTTACCTACGCCGTGCCCTCTTTCTTCCTGTGGAGAAAACCTAGCGTTCGTTGCATTTTCTTCCTAAACGTTTGTAGGTATTTCTAAACACATTTAAATTAGATTGTACATTGGACTTTTTCAATTTTGTTCCCAAATGAGATGGTGACTGTATTTCAAACTTGTGGGGTGGGAGGGAAGTTAAAATGGTGCAAGGGGATTTCCGGTCTGAATATTCGTAGATTTATCAATATCAATCCCATCAATATACGTGGAGCACTAGCAGTGGGAATAGAACTCTTTTTCTGAGAATGAGCCTTTTTGGTTTGCCTTCTCAGCATTGCCTGCGAGAGCGAACACACAAACAAAATGATTTGCAAGGAAGGAGCACAGTTTAACATTTTTCACAGTGTTGCTTCTTCCCCCAGAGTTGCCTGCAATGGAAAAGAAATAAATGATGAAGATCATACTTCTAAACCATGTGATTAAGAAACTCTTTTTTTTTTTCCTTTGCAAATAAAGTCGTGGCGTTCACTCCCGAAACCTTAATGGATATCTTCCTGGTTTTCTTTTTGATTTCCAGTCACCCAGAAGTTTTTTTCCCTATGCTCTGTTCTTACTCTTCTATACCCTCGGAAAACACATTGGAGTTTTGTTTTGTTTTTTTTTTTTTTTTTGCTAGAACATAAGTGCAAAAAGAACTTCCATTTTTGAATGCCTGCAGTCTTCAAATCACAGAGGAAGACAGGAAGGAAAGCTAACAAGAAGCCCTATTAGTGAGGGTCACAGAAAAAAATTTTTTGCAGCTGCCTGAAGACCATGCTTCAGGGAATATACAGGGAGCTCTAAATCACTGTGCAGAGCTGTTTCCATCCTCCTCAACCAATAAATCGCCCCAAAAGGGATGGTCAGAGTCGTGCAAGACATAACTTGGCTGGCATATTGGGAAGGGTGGGATCCATTTAAGGAGCATCAACATGTGTTTTTCCAGCCTTGATGTATTCCAGTGAGCTCATTTTTGGAGAGTTCTGGTTGGCTTCATACCCTTTCTTCTTCTGCACTTAGAATTGTGTTTGTCTTCAATAGGGGAGCGAATTCAGTGCATGCACGTGTGCTCGTGTTGCTATAGAAACTTCATCGTGCGCCTGCTACATGAGTGCATGTTTGATTGCTTGCTCAGAAATGCTAATTGTGCGGCTCTAAGGTAGTTCTTGCAAATATCAGTGAGCAGACACCTAAGCGGTCTGTCCATATGCTCTGGATAAAAAAACAAGAGTAGTTGGCATACACAGTCCTTCGCCAGTTTAAGAAAGTACAAGAGACCTTCACCCCCAGCACATGCTCCATTGAAACAGGCCAACTTGTGCTGTGCAATCTATCTTGTTAATCAAATTTCCATCATGGTTTCCCTTTACAGCCAGAGACGGCATTTCACTCCAGGCTGAAAGGCTCATTGAGCCAAACTCACAGTCCTTCGCTCTAGTACGGCTGTATGTGCGGTCTACTCAAAAAGTGTTCATTTCCCGACAGTTGTCCCTTCACATCCTAGTAGCTGACCACCCTGATGGACGCTATAATTGCCTATCCCTATTGGAGGAGCCCCCGTACTGGGTGATGGTGAAAATGTCCAGGCTCGGTTCACAAGTGATGTGCCACTGGTTCCGAGCACGAACGCGCCTGGTCTGACATCGCAAAATAGAGTAAGATGAAATTCTAGCTTATGAGCCATCAAGAGAAAGGATCTGTTTTCATTTTAGGAAAGGAAAAGTGCTTGTTGAGTTTCGGCCAAAAGATATAACGCTTCTATCTTTTAATTAAGATGACATGTCACTGATGGTCTTGCAACATTAATTTAATCCATCCCAGTGTAATGCAAACAAGGGGGAAGGCAAACATGCATGGTGTTCTGTAAAAACCCTTTCACGGGTAATGCCTCATTGAGGGATTTGATTTTACAGCATGTGACAGTAAATCAGAGCTACCATAAATAAAACTCCATATCCAGAGTCACACAGAAGAGGTCCTTGTGTTCATCACACTTGGAGGACAACAGTTTCTAATTTACTGCTGATGTCCTACAAAGTACTAATGTACTTGTCCTGTTTTTTCTTGGAAATCTGTGTTACGCAGGGCATAGAGTACCAAATGACAGTTACGTCAGAAAACGGAATGGTCATCTAAATAATTGGAAGTGTGAGTCATGAATTTGTACGAGTTTGTGAGCTTTTGTGAATTACCCAGAAATCTCATTTAGTCCCATTACCCCCACTCATGACAGCTGCCTTTTGGGCTGTGTATGGATTTTATCTCAGTGCCATGAGAGCATTGAGGGAGCCTTTCCCTCATTTCATTTGTAGCAATTGTGTGTCAGTTTTTCTTGAAGAATAAATAAGTGGTGGGACCCCCCAGGTGGCTCAGTGGGTTAAGCGTCTGCCTTCGGCTCAGGTCATGATCCCAGGGTCCTGGCATCGAGTCCCGCATCAGGCTCCCTGCTCAGCGGAGAGCCTGCTTCTTCCTCTGCCTGTTGCTCCCCCTGCTTGTGCTTGCTCTCTCTCTCTCCCTCTCTGACAAATATATAGATAAAATCTTAAAAAAAAAAAAAAAGAATAAATAAGTGGTTCGCTTCCAGCTGTATCTACTTGAGATAGTATTAAAGCACTAGAAGAAATGACACTTTTAAATAGGAAGTGTTTTAGAAGAGAACCCAAAAGATATTTTTTCCAATGGTGGCAAAAGCTATCCATAATAATGCATACAATGGACATTTAACAGGAACAGGGAGGCGTCTTGTCCTTCATTGGTAGTCCTGCCATTGTGTCTTTTATGAGCCAAATTTATGTCACCTGATCCTCAGGGCTTATTGAATGTCTATGTTCAGGCCCCATGAAGAATCAAGGTGTTGGTCTCTCCTGCAGAAAGGAAATCGTTCATTTGGGTGAATTCACTGACTTCTCAAAAACACCTTGTTTGTTGTTGTGCATGCATGGCTTAAGATTATAAGTGGCAAATGGGACCCAAATGAAGAGAATATTCTATCCATATCTTCACCCTCCTAACACGGGATCCCATGCATGAGTCACCTTGACATCCTGTACTAGGAAGATATGTGATCTTTTATTCCCTTGACGGTTATATAGAAATTCCTGGAGATGTCAATAGGGAATGAAATGTCCTAAAAACACTCCGTGATCTTACAAGGAGAAGTGCATTATAAATATATGTGTAACTCTGATTCACGCTGTTTGGAGAGGACACTCTGGAGGTTAGCATGGCCAAATCTTGAGTCCTGAGGCCAAATATTTGCTACATCCTAATGAAAACCTTCAGCCAAACTTGGAGGGGGAAAAACCAGTGCCTTGGTTGTTGAGTAAAATGTCAATTTTGAATGTGATTTTTTTAGTTGTTTTCCATGTTAAATTAAATCGAGTCATACCATTCGCTCAGAATGACCCGGACAAATGGTATAGTATTCCAGATGTAAAATTTTGGTGAACATTCTGTGGGAAATTAGGAAGTAGAGCTTAATAATTTGGTCATTCGGATCTCACATAGATTAATTTTTCCTTCCTTCTTTCTTTCCTTCCTTCGTTCTCTCCCACCCTCCCTTTTCTTTTTTATCTGTTCTTTTTGGTGTTCTTTTTTAAAAATTATCTTGGCAAACTGTGTCTTCAGAAATCAATTGTTATTTGCCGGGGTCATCATACTTCGGGTTGAGGTAGATTGGCTTTTATAATTACCTTCTCGAAGCTAAGCACTGGCAAATACTCAGAAACAAGGTGGTGAGGATTTCAGCTTTTAAATATGATGGATGAGGAGTTGAAAATATTTGCACTTCTTTCAAATCAATTATCCATTTTCGGCTTATCATTGGGTAATGTGTGCAGAGAAATAGGAAGTCAGCCATTAAGTCAAAATAACCAGTAACGTCTGACCTGACCTATACTACTGGGAGTGTAGTTTTTCAGGTAGTTAACCTGGAATAGTGGGAACATTGCTGAACCTGGCTACGAAACTATTTGCTATTTACTTTGGGACTAAGCCAGTTAACCACCTCTCAAATTGAAATGGTTTTCACCCTCTGTGCTCCTGCAGTTAGGGTCAGATGAAATGGCAGGTGTGAAATATTTTTAAAGGAAAAGCTGTGATCCAAGATATTCACGTCATGACTATCGACACCATACGTGCATTCCGTGTGTTGTAGTGGTAGTTTTATATATTTATGTCGGTACTGTATACAGACATAACCTTACTGTGAAATCCAGTCGTGAGCCACTCACAATGAAGCCACAATTAAGACCAGTGCAGTACTGAGTAAAAAACCCTTCCTTTTAGGGTCACTGAGGGACTAGTAAAAATTATCTCTTAGAAGGTAGGATTCTTAGGCTCTTTCTATTTAAACATATTTAGAAATTGGTTTAACAAATATATATTCTTTGTTTTCTCCCAACGTAATAACCATCTAACAATTATCAAATGGCATTATTTTCAGAATAAATAAATGTAGTTACAGCCATTGAGGCCCCCCCCCCCCCCCCGCCTTGGGAATGTGTAAGACCCAGTTCTTCTGTATGACCCCATTCATTAAATTGCTATTGCGGAGCAAAGAAATGAATTGTTCGTTAACATTGTTGATTGACTACAGTAACTACGATGTTTTCCTTCCAGCAACAAAGATAGCATGGCCTGATGTTTTTGTGGTTAGGCTCACACATACTAAACATCAAGTAATTATTTCTGCTATCATTATAATTACTTGTGTTTATTTGAAATACAATACGAAAACAATGTATTAGAAAACTGTCTCCAAAATGCCTTTGGGAAAGCAATAGTATCTTTTTTCTTAGACCCCATATGAAAAGATCAAGTTTGTCTCTAATTCAGATGTCCCTTGCTGATGCTATGCTGCAGATCTTCCACGTATGTCATGTTAGGTAGGTCTTCTTCTTTATCCAAATCTTTGAGTATCTCACTATTCGTATTGAAAAGAAATTCAGAAACCTAGCATTAGGCTTTGAACCCCTTCATTGTTTACCACTCTTTTATGTGTGTTCATCCATCCACCCATCCCAGCAACACACATATTTATTTAGCATGTGATATCATTTACTAGCTACTTTCGAAGACCCTAGTTCAAGGAATCCTTCTCCTGTTGATACTTCCCTCGTGCAAATTTTCCCCTGAGCATCCGATCAATGCAGCTGCCAGTTTTCTACCGTGTACCATTCGGATCAGCGCTTGGACCTTCACAGATTTTCTCCTCGCCTTGTCTTTCTGAGTTGCTGTGGATAGGCTGATAGTTCGTGAGCCATGTGATTTTTGACCTCGCCGACTATGAGAAGAGGGGCTTCACGCCAGGGGCCTTGTTGGTGCCTGAGCTGGGCTACTTTGCAACAAACTGAATTCCCCCCTAAGGAAAGAGGCTCGAGAATTAAGGAACACAGAACCTGTTTTTAAGACGGTTATGACTACTGGAGCAGGAAGAAACACAATGAGAAACACCTAAAATATTCTCACAGAAGATATCTGAAGTGAAAATAATTCAGTTTTAAAGAACGTTAATATCGTTCACAGAATTTTTTTTTTTTTCAGGAAATCGGGTGTAGTTTTCATGTTGCAAAAGGACACCGATGCTGAAGTATTTGCCACAACAGAGCCCAGACTCAGCGTCACTCTGAACCCCTCCATCTGTCCCTAGAGCTGGCTTCTCCATCTTGGCACTCTTTTTTTTTTTTTAAAGATTTTATTTATTTATTTGACAGAGATAGAGACAGCCAGCGAGACAGGGAACAGAAGCAGGGGGATTGGAAGAGGAAGAAGCAGGCTCGTAGCGGAGGAGCCTGATGTGGGGCTCGATCCCAGAACCCGGGATCACACCCTGAGCCGAAGGCAGACGCTTAACCGCTGTGCCACCCAGGCGCCCCCATCTTGGCACTCTTAACGCTGGTGCCTGGATCCTTCTTTGTTGTGGGGGGAACTGTCTTGTCCACTGTAGGACACTGAGCAGCACCTCTGGCCTTTACCCGCTCGCTGCCGGTAGTCGCCCCCTGTTTGTGACAATCAAAAATATTTCCAGAAGTTGGGAAGTGTCCCCCGGGTGGGTGGAGCAGACAAGTAGGTATAAGCAAAAGTATCCCTCCTTAAACAATACTGTTCTAGAATATTATTAGAGTTTTGCAGTGTTAGCTGTAAGCTTTTATTCTCCCACTTTTAGCCACGCTCAAGAGAGCAAAAGAAACTGGAAACCATTATGAAAGCTAAGTCTGTACAAGTTTTAATTCTTAATCAGCCAGTTTGTTTCTGCAAACGTGATGTTTATAACGTGGAAGTACTGTTAAAAGAAGCATCGTTTCAAGTACAATCTGTGTTGTGAGGGCAGCGTAGAGCCTGAGAACCCTCGTTATTGGAGCCCCGCAGTGCGAAGGGTTATCCTGGGTTTTACCTGCGTGGAATTTAAGAAGCTGCTGCTTTTGCCATAAATCATTTGGAAGCTTCGCCATGCTGGGAGCGTGAGAAGAACTGCTGGGTAGACATCAGTATTTTCAGCTTGGTTGTTTCCAGCTGCTCGTTGAATACAAACGCCAATCCCGAATATCGAAAGCTCCTTGAGAGGAGGGCCATGTGTTCCACACAGTGGGGTTATTAAGAAGCATGACTCATAATTAGGAATAGAGGAGTCGGTATTGCAGTCATTTGTTCACAAATATTCAGCCCTTGTTACATAGAAATAGAACACTATCATGGGTGTGTTAGCTATTAACCGTCATGATTCTTTGTGTTGTCGTCCTCCAAAGGTTTTCATATTGCTTTTGTGGTAACAGGAAAAAAGTAGAGTTTGTAAAGTATGTAAAAAAAATGACTAGGAAGATGGTTGCCCCAACTCTAGCACATCGCACCATTCGAATCCAGTCCCACTCCTGCTCCATAGAATTTGCCGCATGTAAAGACCAGCGTGGCCGGAAGTCTGGGAGTCTTGCTCAGTCATTGGAATCACCCCCAATACGTGCACACCGCAAGAATGCTCACACGTTTCCATCCTTGGTATCAGATACAGTATGTGGCTTGAACCATACAATAGAGAAGCTCTTAAAAGCAAATTTTAATATGAAAACCCCTCATTCAACTTGGATCTTAATTGTGTTTGCTCACAGCAGCACGGGGTAATTAGACACTGATGGTTCTACAGCTTCAGAACGCAGCCCTAGAAAACAGGACTTCTCTTGCTCAGTTTCGAGGCAACTTTTGGTGCTATCTCAGAGTATCCATCTGCAAACTGGAAAATGGTATTAGCTCTACGTTCGGATGACTGTCATCAGCTCGGTTTCAAAGCTCACTAAAATACTGCGGTCGGGCTCTCCTCGGCAACGTTATCAACTCACAGACATTGAATGTTGGCGGAGGGCTTGTGTTGACGAAGACTTGATTTTCTGCAGTTCTTTCTTCCAGATAACCTACCCATATCTAATTATTGAGGTATTCGATGTTTCAGGGAATATTGCCTTTGCAGATAATTTCAGGAGAGGTTGGATGACGAGATAATTAGATCAGTAGGGAAGCAGGGTTTCTTTCTTTTACTGTCTTTAAAATGATATGAAAACTTTGCACATTTACCCATTTCCCTTTTTACTGCTTTGTTAGTAATTATTGCCCATCTCTTATTCATGGCAACACAATGTATAATCGTTTTATACAAAGAAATGCGTGTGCATGAGGGGGCATGTGTTTATAGATTATAAGGGCCAAAAACCATCTTAAGGTACTTGTAGCATTTTCCTAATTTTTCCTATCTCCAAGCAGAAACGTGTTAAAAAAAAAAATCTACACGTTTGCCTCCCTTAGAATGCTAAAATAATTTCAGAGTTTCTGCCCTAGGGACCTCTGTGAAAGATTGAAGCACTCAACTGCCTGTGGTAAGATAGGGACAGGAAGCCAACAAGCATGTTCCCAAGCTCTTAACTTCCCTGTGTCCTTGGAAACACTTGTCCAAGAGCATATTAGCGGGCAAAACTGTCTTGCCTCTCAGGGACTTGTATTTCAAGTTTCAAACAAAATGATGAGCTCTGTGTGTCTCTTGGCCAGCCTTTCCTATTCACAGGGGATGGCGGTCTACAGTTGGTGAGCTGTTGGCTCCCTTGGAGAGACCATTCCAAATTCAGGTGATGGCTGGTCAAGTCACGCCCTGCCCAACCTTGTTGAAGGGGGGGTGGTGAGGGGGAGGTGATCCGTTTCTTTGACTTGACAAGAATGCTGTTATTAAACACAAAATAGGAGGCACCCTGGCTTTCAATTAGAGGAACCTAGCTTGAAATTTGGGCCCCACCCACTTAGGACTTAGAGTACTTTGGACAAGTGGCGTAACACTTTCTTCCTCTGTGGAACTGCAACAGGAGTAATGACATTATAGTGCTGTTGATACAATTAAAAGCAATGATTGTTATAATGTCCTTTTAAAAAAAAAAAGTGCTGACCTAAAATCTGAACCTTTGCTAATATAGCTAATTTGGACACTCGTCCAGCTTGATGCCATCTTTGAATTTGCCAGAACCGCTTGCCCCATTGATCACAGTGGGTGGGGAGGAGCACAGTGTGTGGCTGAAAGGTTTTTCCTCATAAAGTTCTTTTTTTCCCCCTTAAGATTTATTTATTTTTCTAGAGAGGGGGAAGGGGCAGAAGGAGAAAGAATCCAAGGGCACTCCGGGCTCAGTGGGGAGCCAGTTGCAGGGCTCCTGGAGGGGGGGGGGGGCTTCGTCTGGACCCTGAGATCATAAGCTGAGCCAAAACCAAGAGTCTGACGCTTAACTGACTGCGCCACCAGGCGCCTCTCTTTTAAAGTTCTTAAACGGTATTACCAAAATATAAGTAAAATCAGTAATAATATAGAAGTGGAAAAAGTGGGGTGGTTGTGGAGCTGTCCAAGTCTGTGACACCAAGAGCAAAGTTAATGGGTCTGCCGGCTCACTCATTTGCTAGAGCATTCGAATCTTGATTTTGGCCTCCTGAGATCAAGCCCTTCTTGGGCGTACAGATTACTTTTTTTTTTTTTTAAAGATTTTATTTATTTATTCGATAAAGATAGAGACAGCCAGCGAGAGAGGGAACACAAGCAGGGGGAGTGGGAGAGGAAGAAGCAGGCTCCCATTGGAGGAGCCTGATGTGGGGCTCGATCCCACAACGCTGGGATCACGCCCTGAGCCGAAGGCAGACGCTTAACCGCTGTGCCACCCAGGCGCCCCTACAGATTACTTTTAAATACATACATACATAAACTAAGAAACCACGCTTAGGTTTCTTCTCCTTTGTGCCTCTGCAACAAGGAACAGTAGGCGATTATTAACTACATATATAATAAGATGTTAGTCTCAAGGGATGAGTCACCCTTTTGTGTTGGGGAAACAATGAAGGATGAGACTAAGGAAAGGTAGGGAGAAGTAAAATAATGAGGCCTAATGTGATATAAATGAGTTTGTGTCCCTTCCTGGCTCTGTAAGTCTAATAATGCGGCTGTCTTTACCCTCTGCTGTATCTACTAGGAAGTAGGTCCCTCATTTGCAGAGTAGAGGGCAGAATGATGAGATAAGTCTGGTGAGTGGCCTCAGCTCGTGGGTGAGGCCCCCTTTCCAAGTGCACTTGATCATCCTGACTATTCGTGCCTCTGTGAAATATTGCCAAAGAGAACAAGAGGAGCCTGCCAGAAAGAGAAATTTCCTAGGGCAAGAGATGAAAAAGAAATGGAACGAAGGGTGAGATTAAAAAAAAGAACAGAAAAGTAATTGCAGGAAAGAAATTAGAACAATTACATAAACAGAGATTGGCTTCAAGGACACATGGCCAAAATCCCAGAATCGGAGGAAGGCAGGCACTGTGTTCGGAGAAAAACACAACAAGAAACCTTTGAGAGTTAGAATGTCGAATTCTCCAGTGGTGATCAGAGAGGTTCGAGAATAGAAGCGTCAGGTAGGCTACATTCAAAAAGAAAAAGAAATGAAACTCGGATAGGAAAATTTCCAATTTCCCTTTGCATCTTTGACTCCTTTATCTCTCAGAAAAGAGTTTTCAGTCGTAAGGTCCTGGATATCAATGGGAGAGATGCACACGCACATAGACTCCTACGGAGCATGATTAGTAATTATGGTTTGTACAGTTTACGAAAAAGTTTCTTGTATGCAGAGCCTCTTCCTTTTCAAGCCCTTCACCTGTGTTCTCGGGAAAGCTATGTTCAGCTTGCTGCTTCCGCTGCGGGGAGACTGGCCTGAATCACGTTGTCTCTTGCTCATCGTGACTGATGGCTGGCGTACCTGGTGTGAATAAAGCAAATGGTCGTAATGACTCTGGGAGCCCCCATCAGACACATTTATCACAGCGGTGGCACGAGCATAGACTGTGAGCCTGTAAGTAATGAAGGATTGGACAGCCGGCTTCCGAGTTCCCTTTAACGAGAAAAAACAAAAAGCCTTAGAACAAACATATGTTGTGATGTGGCTGTTTTCATTAAATAATCGTTGCAGTTGTTCAGTTGTGTTCTTGCTTGTTGCAGTGTAAATTAAATTTGTCTTTTTCTACAAAAAAAGCATCGTGAGCTGCAAAGAATAGGTGATCTGGGGTCTTGAGACACAGTTCCGGCGCTGGATATAACCCTGGGCCTGTAATGCAGAATACCTTTGGGGCGGTCCTTCTTCCTTGCTTCTGACTGTCCAGGGGAGGAAGTAAGAGAGAGGCTGAGTCCCTGGAAACAGCCCTTCCTGCGCGCTGGCTTCTTCAGGTATGCGTGGGGAATTTGCACAAGTGCTTTTGGGAGCTTGCCAAGCTGCGGTAGGCAACTCTCCCCCTCAGCCCCTGTGCTTAGCCTCTCCCCTCCCAGGGGATATAATCCCAGAGATTCCACATGTGTACCTGACCGGAGGGGGTCCGACTAATTTCAGTACTTATCCTTCTACATCAGGCCCACCCTGTGGAACTTGCAAAAAATTTAGCTTTCTGTTCTTTGCATCGATAATGACTTTTCAGGTATTAGCCTTTACTGAGTCTTGTGAAAGATAACAAACAGAACAAGGCATTTTTTTGGGAAAGATCTAAATATCGGAAGAAGACAACGGTCTTTTACAAATCCACAATAGACGTTTCCGTCCGTGAATTTCAGAGGGCTGGTGGAGATAGTGTATGTTAATCCTTCACAGTAATCATGACCTGGGAGGATAATGTGACAGCAAGTCTTGATTCATAATGAAGTTCTTGTTATTCAGAGAGCACACGTGGAGGTCTGCTATGGGTCAGCCATGGGCGGCATCCTGAGCACGAGAACAAGGTCTGTTCTTCAAGCGGCTCGCAGCACCCAGAAAAGAGCCACAAGTCACCTGGCAAATTAAGAAAAAGAATGGGAGATGTACAGGAATCTGTCGGAGGATCACTGACCCTCTCCCAAAACCTAGAGCAGCACAGTCCAATAATAATCTGAGCTACATGTGCTATTTGAATTTTTCGGCCAGCCATATTTTAGAAATAAAAAGGAGCTGGTGAAATTAACTTCAGTAATGGATTTTGCTGTACCCTGTATATTTGCAAAATAGCCTTGTTTCAATATATAATCATTGTCTAAACAGTTCAGGAGATATTTTATTTTCCTCTTTTCCTATGAAGTCTTTGAAGTCTGTGTATTTTACACATGCAGCACGTCTCAATTCACGCTCGCCACATTTGCTGTGTTCAGTAACTATATATGGTGCGGATTGCCTGGCTGGCTCAGCCGGGAGAACATCGCACTTTTGATCTTGGGGTTGTCAGTTCCAGTCCCATGTCGAGTGTTGAGATTACTTAAATATAAAATCTTTTAAAATGAAAATAACTATGTGATGTGTGGTTACCATATTGGATAAACCAGGTTGACAGAATGTTTCTTGGAGGATGAACCATTAGGCTTTGGTCATTTGGGAGAATGGCAATGGGAGCCTTGGAGAATGCTTCTCTGCTTGAAGAGTTAGGAAAGTTTCAACACTCAAAGACAAGAGAAGGTAGGTGTCTTCCACAAAATACATGAAGTTCATGGTAGCCTCTCTTGGAAGACAAGGGTTGCCATTTTTCCAAATGGGGTTAGTAGAGGAGCAGGTGGGAGGGAAAGAACATTTTGGAAGTATTGAGTGTCAGTTACCTGTGGATGACCAGGTAGAGGAGTGAGATCATCAGAAGTATGGGAATTTGGAGTCTTCAGTGTGTATTGAGTAAAGAAGCTTCAGCAGGGATGTGAGAATTTTACAGCATTTTCAAGTAAGGGTATAGCCAATGCCATTTACCCTACAGAGTGTGTGGTTTCCATTGAATTCTTAGTTTTTCCTATTCCCCGCAGAGGAACTAAGTTAGTTATGTGAACCATCAAAAGTTTATGTCCACCAATTTCGACTGTATCTTTCATACGTCATTATCTTCTATAAATAAAGTTGGGGTTTCTTGTTATGGTGGAATGACGTTTGGATATCGGATGCCAGATCTTTAATTGCAATATTTACATTCTAGTCCTTCATGAAATGAGGACCCATTTTATTTCCTTTAGGGGAATTTTATAAATTTTATGTTTGTAGGCAAGTTCATTTACTAAAATGTTTAGTTTTTACTGTGTAATTTTTTTCTTCCATTCCCACGTGAAGTAAAGTAAATGTATGCATCACACTGAAGCACCTCATTGGCTCAGTCCTGGGAGCACGCGACTGTGATCTTGATCTCGGGGTCCTGAGTTGGTCGTGGAGCTTATTTAAAAAAAAATTTAAGCATCTTACCTACTGGTCTTTTCCATCCAAATTGTTTCTAAGTTTAAAAATATTTTTCTAAGTTTATATATTAACTTTTTTTTTTTTTAGAGTATGTCCTTTTTTTTAAAGATTTTATTTATTTGACACAGAGAGAGAGAGAGAGCACGCGGCTGAGGGAGAAGCAGGCTCCCCACCGAGCAAGGAGCCCAGTGCAGGACACGATCCCAGGACCCCGGACCATGACCTGAGCCAAAGGCAGACGCTTAACCGAATAAGCCACCCAGGTGCCCCCTTCTTTTTGTCGTTAAAGACTTTATTTTTAGGGGCACCTGGGTGGCTCAGTCGTTAAGCGTCTGCCTTCAGCTCAGGTCATGATCCCAGGGTCCTGGGATCGAGCCCCGCATCGGGCTCCCTGCTCCGCTGGGAGCCTGCCTCTTCCTCTCCCACTCCCCCTGCTTGTGTTCCCTCTCTCGCTGGTTGTCTCTCTCTCTCTCAAATAAATAAATAAAATCTTAAAAAAAAAAAAAAAAAAAGATTTTATTTTTAAGTAGTCTGTATACTCATAGCAGGGCTTGAACTTAGAACCCTGAGATCAGGAGTTGCATGCTCTTCCAACAGAGACAGTCAGTCGCCTTTATGTATTATATTCTGATAGAGAATCTGGGGATGAGAAGATTTAATGTTGTTGTTGTTGTTGTTTTTAGTGGGGGAAAACCAACAAAACAGCATACTTTGTCCAGAAGTATTAACTTTAAATTTATTTTAAAATCGAGAAAGTCACCAGCATCTTGGGAACTGTTTTGCTCCAGGATATCTGTGACTAGCAGTACTGGTGTGGATCGCAGTACTCACCCTCGTGGAAGTGTGGAATTTGTTGGACTGGTAGAATGACAGTAAACGAATGAAATGCCGAACGCCGGAACATAAACTGGATGCATACTGTATTCTGGAAAAGATGAGAGGTAGCCATCTTTGCAGTGGCAATGGACAGAAGGTGTATATTTTTGTTTTGTTCTTAAGAATTGATGAACGTAAAGGAGTACATTTTAAAAGGAAGAAAAAAAGTTAATTGCTTACAAAGTGCAATTACTGCCTCTTCTTCCTGCTGGGTCCTTGGAGCCCAGCTAAGATTGTAAACTAACAGATGAACGGGGGTGCTGGAACAGAAGGAGGAATACACAGCCCATAAACCAGCCTGGCCGTGGCTGGGCCTCTGGGTTGTTTGCATTGCAAAGGGCAGAGACTGTTCTTTATCTCTGCTATGGCTTAGAAGATTCACCATCGATCGGTAGTGCTAATATCAAGTATTTTATGGCTGCAATTCATTATAGAACCTCTTGAACATCCCTGTGAATGAAAATGGCTCTTACAGAGCTGCCAAAAGCACCATTTGGTTTCTGTTAATTTAGTTACAGGTATAATCAGATGTTTGCTTATTGCTCTCAGTCATTTCACCATCCTAAATATCACAGCTTTAGTTGGGCCCTAGGAAAACTTGAGTCAACTGTATTCATTGAGCTCTAAGTTTAGGCAAATCCTCATGCCGGTCATCCCCGACTTACTCGGATACGAGGGGGTTCAGAAGCTTTAGGAGAACTGTATGCCTGTAGTATACAGGCTCGCTTAGAACATAGCATAAGTCATCACGTCCCCTGAGCTTGTGCACCTGCCTGGTTCTCACTCGCTCCCTCTCCTCTTTCTCTCTGTTTCTGTTTCTCTCTCTCTCTCTCTCTCTCTCTCTCACCTTCCCCCACCCCTATCTTCAGTGGACTGTAACACTAGATGAAATCAAAGTGATATCAGGTGTGTAATTAATTATTAGTCTAGATTATGGGTTGGCGAAGTCTTCCTGTAAAGATCCAGATAGTAAATATGTTTGCCTTTGCAGGCTGTTTGGTTTCTTCCACATTGTTCAGCTCTGCCATTTTCTCGAACAAGCAACCCTACACTATACTAAAATCAGTGGGCGTGGCCATATTCCAATCAAGTCGTGTTCACAAAAGCAGGTGGTGATCCAAATCCATGGCCTGTAGTTTGCTGTCCAGTGCTCTGTGGAACAGTGGGCACGATTACTACACCCGATAGTTAAGCCTCTGTGAAGGAGGTAATACGAGAAATAGTCCTCCTAGGGTGTCTAATGTTCTTGTAGGGATTTTGAATTTAGTTTATTCTTTGGTGTTCTCAAATAATGTTATGTATGATAGTTAACCTGTCATCTGCTTTCGTACATGTTGTGTAAGACCTGAGACCAGGTGATCATTTTGTGGTGTTAAACAGTTTGGTTGAGTTGGAAGATGCAATATGTGCTCAATAAATTCCTTCAGAGAGGAGCAGGCTAGGGTCTTCAAGGAATGTTCCCCAGAGTGTTGAATCTCTGTTGTGCTAAGGATCCAAAGCCACAGCCAAAGCTGAGGGCCCCGCCATGTCTTCTGTACTGTGTATTCTTTCTGTAGTTGGGGATGCTGATAGAGCTTCTAAGATGGACACTTAACTCCAGAATCTTGGCCAGTTAAGCGAATCCTTTGAATCCAGAATGTATGTCAGACTCTGTAATTTTCAACAGAAATGATTTAGTGCTCCGTTTAATGCGTGCTCGCCATGCTCATATATTAAATGTAAGATAACCATGACCTTGAAGTGCCACTATTATTCATGAGACGTACTTTTGTTTTCTTTTCTTTTCCTTTATTCAGACCAGTTCTCCTGGGTCAGCCAAGGTCAGTGTCAAGGAAAGACTAGGTATTGACTTCTATCCTTCCAAATTCCTGCCAGGCCAACCTCAATGGACTCAGAGACACCTTTGAAATTCTTTGACTGGGAGTCCCTTGTCTAGCAGTGATCCTTTACTTTCTGTTTTCTAAGCACATTTAGGGCCGCTACTCAGGTTGGGTTCCTTGGACCAGCACCGTAACCACCACCTGGGAGCTTTTGGAAACTGAGCACCAACGTACACTTAATGAATCCGAACCTGTCTTTTAACAAGATGTTCGGATAATATGTACGCATGTATCACGTAGTTGCTAATATCTCTTTCCTAGAGATATTAGCAGATGTAGTATATACTATCATTCTCAGAAGAGATTTTCAGCACTTGTCTAATAAAAAACTTAGCATGTCGTACTTGCTTCCAATATAGCGCTTTCCAATAATTTGTAAGTCTGCACACTGTGTAAATAAATGTCTTTTTTCTGTGGAAGTAAATACTCCATGATTTAGCAATATTCAGAGCTCAAGATCTTCCCATTGTTATGTCCTTTCTTCCCTGTGACACCTCTTAGGGAAATGTCATGACAGTTTTTGTTCTGATTCATAAAATGATCCTATGTCAGCACATACAAAGGTAACAGTTTACTTGTGTGCGTTACTTGAGCTGGGACAGGGAATTTCTGGATCTTTCTCTCTGTTCAGAGTCAATTTATATATTAGGAATGGTTGGACTGACAAGTATGAATGAATGCCAAACGGAAACTGGAAAAGATAGGCAAGAACTAAGCAACTGAATATTTTTAGTAATGGCACCATTTATCTTGTGAGAGTTTTTATTATAATATTCATGGTAAATATAATTGTTATCTAAACTGTTAGGAAACTGTGAGGGTAGAAAGGGAAATGTTGGTAATTCTTCAAAGCGTATATGCCTTTCCTTTCCCTGGGTTTCAGGTTGACTCTGGCTCTCAGAGACTTTCCAAACACATAAATGATCATTGTGGTTTCCCCACGTGCGTTCTAGAGACTTCCTGCTTAGGTTTTAAGCCCATATTCAGCATCTCCTTGTCCCTTCTCTATTTTTTATTGTATTGTTTGTTTTTTGAAGGCAGTGGTCTATCATCTTCATCTGTCCCAGTTCTCCCCGTACAATGGTGCTTATTAGAATCAATTTTGAAGATACAGAACCAAAAGAAATATGAATAAGGTCAATAAAATATTACTGGAAAGTTCTCTCTTCATCCTTAGCATATATTTTCTCCCTTTGATCTTCACAGATGTTTAAAGACCACCTTCCCCAACAAAAAGTGGCAGGGGAGGCCCTGAGGGTAAATAGGTTTTTTTAAATGTATGTGTTTATGTCTCCTCTGAGGCTTTTGTGTTTTCTATTCTCATACATTTGCAGTGACCGTGGTGATGCGCAGATAGTGTGAAATCTAGTGAAATAATGTATTCCCCTTTGTTATCTAGGTGGCGTGTTAATGAAATGATTTTAATTTTCTGCACTTAGCGTCACGTGCACGTTGGTTGCTTCTATGTTAATAGTTTAGAAAATGATGAGAAGCCGGGGAAATGCATGATGAATTCAGGGTTGTGATGGGGACTGGCAACAGTTATGTAAATGCAGGAACAAAGCCTAGAATCTCTGTATTAAATGACTCTAAATGAGGAGCCATCAGAAATCTTCCTGGAATTAGATAAAAATAAAGTAACACTAGGTTGACGTGTTTTGTTTATATTGTAAATAACCCATTAACAACATTGCAAATGCAGTCTAACTCTGGGGACCGAAGCCAGACAGCCCATTTTAGTGTGTCAGTATACTTAAATATACTTAAATGTGCTGTAACATTTGTCTTACCTTGTTAAGGATGTCAGCAGGTGTCCTATAAACACCTGTTCTGTAGGGATTATAATTCAGCCATAAATAAAGACATCCCCAGCAGACTCGGACATAGCAAACCAAAGCCAAGCATGTTTTTGATTGAAAATAGACTCATTCTAGCTTGTAAGATCAATGCCCTTTGGTTGTTTAGAATACGTGAATAAGGTTAAAACCGTGGTGATGTTATTAGGCATCATACTGTTTGGTATTAAAACCATTTTATAACCTCACATTTGAAAACCCTGAAACAATCACCTTGTGATACTGTTTATTTAAGCCAAACAGAATCTTTCTTTGAATTCTGGAATGCAACCACTAGACTGAGTTTTCTCATTTTGGTTTTAGACTGCCTAAGTATTGCATATTCGAAATACTATTCATCCAGATAGTGGTCCTATTTATAAGACAAGATAAATGGTTCAGAGATTTAAAACTCCGCATAAATATTCAGGTATGTGATGGATTGGAGTATAATATTTTATCCTTGGCTCAAATGCTGTTTAAAATAGGAATCTTGGAGTGCATGGGTGGCCCAGGCGGTTAAGCCTCTGCCCTCAGCTGGGGTCATGATCTCAGAGTCTCCCGATCCAGCCCCCCCCCCCCCCCCCCCCCCCCCGTCTTGGCTCCCTGCTGAGCGGGGAGCCTCCTTCTCTCTCTCACTCTGCCCCTCGCTTGTACTCTCTCTCAAATAAATAAATTAAATCTCTTAACAAAATAAAAAAAATAGGAATCTTGTTCACGGTTTTTGACTGTCAAACTGTTACCCGTGTGGAAAAATACTTTTGTAGAATTTCCTTTATGGGTCTCTTATAATTCCGTTAAAGATTATGGCCTTTGAGAAAGGTAAACATTTGGAATTTTAATGGAGCCTCAAATATCATGTGGGCCAGCACTGGTAGTTTTGAATAAGAAAAGTAAGGCACAAAAATATAAATAACTTTTCCACAGTGTCACCGTAAGATCAGCAGACTCTGGCCCATGTGCCAAATGTCAAGTCTTTTTCTAAATAAAGTTTTATTGGAATAC
Organism: Ursus arctos; assembly: GCF_023065955.2. Classification (NCBI taxonomy): domain Eukaryota; kingdom Metazoa; phylum Chordata; class Mammalia; order Carnivora; family Ursidae; genus Ursus; species Ursus arctos. The sequence goes on from NC_079873.1 coordinate 9,065,021, forward strand.
AGCTCTTTCCATTAGTTTACATATTGTGTGGCTACATTGATACAATGGTAGGGTTCTCTAGCATAAACCCAGTTACCATCTGACTCTTAAAGCTGAAAATATTTATTATCTGTCTCTTTACACGAAAGTTTGCTCCTCCCTGTTATCAGTCACCAGTGTAGAACTTTCTGGCCTTCCCGGCTCCTATTCTTCCATTTATATTCTTTCTTACTTTGAATCAATGAAAGATACATACAGAGTCCTATCAGTTCCTTCCTCCGTCTCTCCACTTTCTTCTTTTTGGTAATCTTTTCCTTTTAATTCCAAAGTGAGGATAATTTTTAAATAATATTTTATTACCTTACCAAGCAATTTTTTAAAAACTTCAATGGAATGGGAGGGAGATTGCATAGCTAACAGATATACTTGTAACCTACCATGCTGAAAGTCCTAAAGCAAGGCTAAGAAGGTTAAGAAAACTACAATCTGTAAAAGCAAATGCTGTATATGATAGTCCATAAACATTAAAAACCAATCAAAAGATATGTGGGGGGGCGCCTGGGTGGCACAGCGGTTAAGCGTCTGCCTTCGGCTCAGGGCATGATCCCGGCATTCTGGGATCGAGTCCCGCATCAGGCTCCTCCGCTAGGAGCCTGCTTCTTCCTCTCCCACTCCCCCTGCTGTGTTCCCTCTCTCGCTGGCTGTCTCTCTGTCACATAAATAAATAAAATCTTAAAAAAAAAAAAAAAAGATATGTGGGTATCCTCGACAAACAAAGAAAATATAACTTTCACAATGGATAGCTAAGTTGGGAGATGTTTGAAGTTTTCATACACAGTTCATGAGAATGTTCAATAGGAACCAATTAGATTTGGCTAAGCTTGGTGAGTAGCAATATTAGGTTATGAATCATCTATTAAAAAGTCAAATGTGAACATGAATCGGCCTCTCAAAATGATGAATCTTTGCAAAAGCGTTTTAACAACACATTGGAAAATTACCATCGGCCATTTGGCAGATATTGCCAATGTTGGATTTTATTTATTTTATAATCACTGTCAGGTTCTGTGACAATGCATTTGGTGGGTCCTCAGAGCATTTTCAGCTTCCATATTACAAGGGAGAGAAAAGGACTGACCCTTAGACAAAGGAGGAAAAAATTACTTAATTTTCAGTATGGGTGAATTAGTTGTCTTGTAGGCTAATCGAGGGGTGTAAGGAACAGTTCTTTGTCCCCTGATGGTTGAATTTCCTAGCATGGGATTCCTACCTGCCACGTTTCAATGAACCTTTAGTGTGCTGTGGAAGTTGGGTGAACTGTTCTCCTGCTGTCTAGGTCAGCGGTGTTATCAATTCCATTGAGGGCAAGCATCCTATCTGCATATCACAGCTCCGGTCCCACACAATGAACGCCTTGAAATTCCACAATGAAATGTTTTGAATGATTGAGGAAATCAATTTAGTGTCATGAGGGCACTAGCTGCTTGAAACAGAGAAGAGTTATTTAGATTACCTCATAACCCAGAGAGTAGAAACCGCATATTATAGGGTTGCTATATTTTACACACAATAGACCACAGCCTTGCAGAAAGGAGTGGATACAATGATTGGTCATTAATTGACTGGAATTCCCTCTTGGGGTAGAGGCTTAGCTCCTACAATGCCTTGTGTTTCCACCCTGAATTTTCTGGTAATCCAGATTGACAAATCTTTTCCCAAGTCATCAGCTAAAGCAAACTCTTCATTGTCTTTCCAAAAGATTATTTTATCACCTCAGATCCTTTAGTGGAACAGGAAGGACAAAAGGAATAAATTAAGTGTCTGCGTTCTTCAGAAAATGTAAGCAGCCTAGTCTCCCTGTGCACTGGGCCCATCGCACATCGAGATGTCTGTGAGGGGTCTTCTCATTGAGGTGGAAAGTTGTCTGATTTCAGAGCTCTTCTTCTGGCACCTGTTGGCTGTTGGTGCCTCTCTTTTCTGTCAGCCTTTCCTGCCGCAAAAAATGTCGGGGCCTCTGGTAACTGTTCAGTTTCCTCATCATAAATCGTTGGACACTTTTGGTCCTGCTTTCTGTTTGTTCACAAGTTGATACGTTATGTTGTCATCTTGAACTCTGCTTTTGAAAAATTTTAGGATTCTTTGGGGCCCTTTCTGCCTTGTCCCAAACTCCCACTAATATCATGGTCTTGCAAATAGCTTCTAACAACTCGTGTGTTAGGCCAGCCAACTAACAGTATCTGTTGGGCAGCTAGCACTGCTAGGCACTTTGTCAACTCTAGGATTCTCATTTATATAGAGTCTATCGTGTCATTTACGAATATTGGTCGTCATTGTTTATGGGGGTGGAAGGTGGCATCATTTCCTTGCCTCATTTTTATGATAACTTTGCATCCTTAAATGGTTTCTAATAAAGACAGCATAACTAAATGCAAGGCATATAGAGCTTGTTTGGACACTGAAGCACACACAGAAAACCCTATAAAGTAGTTGTATCATTGGGGAAATTTAGATATGGACTGTACGTAATATTGTATAAATATTAAATTTTAGTGTGATATGGTATTGTGGTTTTACAGGAGTATGTCATTTTTCTTAAGTGATAGACTCTGTAGGATTTTCGAGGGAAGTGTCCTTATGTGCATTAATACATATCAAATGATTGACGTAAATATTTCAAATTCGGAGAGAGAGAGAGAGAAGAAACTTTTAAAATGTCGCGAACTAGAAATAAGTGGTAAAGCTTGGTCAGTGTTTCTCAGGCTCCACACTACTGACATTTGGGATCCAACTGTTTTGTGCTGTGGCCTGTCCCGTGGCCTGTAGCAGCACCCTTGGCCTCTACCCACTAGATGCCAGTAGCATTCCACCACCCCCAGTTGTTGTGACCAAAAATGTCTCTAGATATTGTCAAATGTCCACCGGGGGGCAAAATGATCTCTTGTTGAGAACCACTGCTCTAGAACATTACAAGGATGGTTGATGTACTCTGTCAACGTTTCTACGTGATTGAACTTTCTCTAAATGGTAAGTCAGGGATAAATCTTTGTTGTGACTATGAGTTCACCATCAATAAAGAGCCATTTCCTACTTCGGGATCCTTGATCTGGAATAAATAAACAAGCTTATATCAATGAAACTAATCAAGGCCTAATAATTTAACATCAGTAACATTTATATTTAAACCGTTTGGGCCCTCTGAATTGCAATTTTGTCTTTACAAGAAAACATGAAGCTTTCCAGAATGCCAGGGTAGGAAGGTGCAGTTGATTATATGGTGTTCTCTTCCAGGCTCTAATGTCCATCTCTTGTAATCCTGGACCCCAGCGACCACTATTATAGTGCTCATTTTGGAGGATGCTGCAGAGTTGACTGCTATTCATTCGTTTGTTTAAACAAATCCTATTATAAAATAGTTTCCATGTGCCAGATTATGCACTGAATACTTATGTAAGGAGTGGTCATGGATCTGGATGCTGTTATGCAGAGTCAAGGCTTGGTGGCTATTGCCGACCAGAGACGTGAGGGTTGTTGGCCTAGGAGTCCCATGGATCCCTCGTCTGTCCGTTCTCATCATGCGCAGATACACCCATCTGGCCACTCAACAATAGCAGGCAGTATGAAGAAGTTATATTACTGCTTTCATGGGTTTATATCTCCCCTCCAAAAGCAATTGCTAAAATTCCCATTTCTGTACAATTTTGAGTCACTTACTAAACCAAGCATAGCAGGACAACTTCTGTATCAGCTCATTAAACGCACAGTACGTATCACACAGCTACCATTGCCAAGTACTCTGTGAATTCCAGGGATAGAAAGATGAAGGAGATTCACCCCTGACCTCCTGAAAATCAGAATTGGCTACGCAGTGTAACAGATAAATAAAAGAGAATTCCTATTCAAGGTGGCAAAGCAAATGAGACAATTTCAAGTTGCAATAAGTAGGTGAACATGCAAATGTTTGATTTTTTTAAATTGTATGAACTCTCAGGATCTTATAATCTAGGAAGACATGCATGCACATGGTTACTGGTAATTACATAACATCGATGCTACGTCCATAGTGTGAACTGTCATTTCCAATCGTTAGGGGGAAGCAAGGTAATCATTTTAGGGTCCGGCTGGTCAGGGACTATTTTATGCAGGTAGTAGCATTTGCAATGAATTTTGGAGCATGAATCAAGTTTTACAGGTATGTAGAGGCATGGGGGTTTGGAGTGGAGGAAGAAGTGTGTTTTAGCCAGAGGCCGTCGCGTGGAGTGTGAACGTGAGAAGCATGTGTTCAGGGAATGATTAGGGAAGTTAGTTTAAAAGTCACAGAATATCATTATACAAACTGAGTGTGATGTTAGGTTACAAAAAAAAAAAAAAAAAAGATTTGGTTCAGGTGATTGGGGTGTTTATTTCCTATGTTCATGAGTCTTATTTTCAGCATCTGTGTTGTTCACCGATGCATTGCTAGCCCCTTGAACAGCCTGCGGCATGTACTAGGAACGCACTCAGTATTAGTTCTGTGCACCAGTAAGTGCAAGCTCTAATCATAGTATCTCATTTTTACAATTAATCATTGTACTCCTTGCAATAGTCCTGGCAAGGTGGTTACTATTATCCTTAGCTTTCAGAAGATAACGCTGATGTTTCAGGAAGGAAAAGGAACCCAAGTTTTCGATCCAAGGTTCAATGTTGCTCTGTCTGAATCTAGACTCTGTGGGTTAATCTTACGTGGAATTTTTTATTTCCTGATATTCGTGAAATGGTAGATGGCTGTTCGCATTTCTTCATCTCGTCTATATATTTTTTTCACTTTAGGATCTTCATAAATCTGTAAACAAAGCGAGTCTTCAGTCTTTTTGTATAGGTGCATGGTATCTTACTGTGGGTTTGTGTCATGGTTTATCAAATCCAGCTCATACTGATTGCGTCTCAGAGGGTGTACACATTTGCTATTTGGATAGAAACTGCTAGGTTATTCTCCATAGAGGAGTGTTGAAATGAACTCTGAACAGTATATTATAATGCATATTTTCTTACAGCCTCTTTAACATCTTGTTTTCAGACTTTCAATACTGCCTTTCGACAATTCCTCCACTGAATCCACCAGAAATCCATATGGAATCCTATCCGTTTCTTCTATTTAAAATCAAATGTGATTTACAAAACTAATACATTTTTTCTTATAGGATATAAGGAAAGACAAAATCACACTGGAAACCAGCCCCACCCCCCCAAAAAACCCCACCTCAATCCCACAACTGATGGACAGTGACTTTGGATTCCTCCTCTATACAGTTTTGTTATGCCTTTGTACATAGACTTTTCCTTTTACATAGTCGATCATGCTGTGGTCACTCCTTTTGTAACCTATTTTGTTCATTTAACTGTAAATCTTATAGCAAACAGTCTTCACGTACCATTTGGGTTTAGGGCTTTATGGGATCCATTGTTCAATTAGCCAACCAGACCCCCTTTTTCACCTGTCATGAGATTTGAAAAGGAATAACCTATGAAAGTTCCTAGAATGGGTCTTGCCTAATAGCATTTATTAATCTCATTACCTTGCCCTCTTCCTCTCACAGACTATTAAATGCCCGAAGGCAGGAAGACGCAGTTTTAACGCCTATGATTCTGTGTGACTAGCATCTTGTACCTTGGTTTCCTTTATTAATTCAATTCACACTGAGTATCTCTTATGTGCTAGATTCTAGTGTGAATAATAGAGTATAAGGGTGAAGAAGACCCCCTTCACAGGTGTGCGCCCAGCTTAGCATACCCAGTTGACATCATGTGGTTACCTGGGAGATAGGACTCTGAACCCAAGAGTAGTTCAACAGCATTCCAGCAAAAGTGGCTCCATCTTTGATTGGGTGAATGTTCCTTCCTAGAGCTCTGTATCGCCTTTCTGGGAATCCTTGACTACTGTGTCCAGTCTCTATCTATTTTATTTTGTATAGTACAGGGCTAATTATACTTGCTCTTCTCAATTCACAGAATTAGAGAAGTCAGCCCACTAATACATACAAATGCACTTTGCAAAAAAGAAAAGTTTAATTTAAGGCAAACCTTCATCTGTCATTAATGGCCAGCACAGTGTGCGATGTTTAGAGACTCTTGGTACGTGAAGCAAATGAAAGTGATCTGAAAAATTTTTTAATTTGGTTATTAAAATTATAGCCAAATGTCTTTTACCATAGTTAACCTCTTGATTAATAATACATTTTTGTTTGAGTCTAATGACTTCGGATTGTATATATTGTTTGCATTTATGTGATTTGTCAATAATATGTAGATGAGTTTTTAACTGCTAGTCCCCTTTTACTGGTTTTTTGTTTTGTTTTGTTTTTTTGTATCTCTTGTTAGAACTGAAATCTTATAAATAATTGGGTTGGATGATTTTTACTACTGTCTGTATGGCTTTGATATTATTCTTATCTTACCAATCAAGCTTTCTGCACATGCACCTGTACTCTATGTGTCTAATAAAGGGCAGTTGGATGGAAAGCTGTTGCCTCATGAGTGAGACTGACATACTGTGACTTCTTTACTACAGCCTGATTGAAGGAAAAGAGTTATGTTCTGTGATAGCACAATGCAGCTAACCTAGGACGTGTCTTTGTGTCAATAGCATGATTTACTGGAGCCAAAAGACTTGGCCAGTCAATTCCTCCCTGATCCATGGAGACACGAAACTTTGTACCAACAGAGCCCTTCTCGTCCAATTGAGGCACAGTGAGTTGGGCATTATAGGAACAAGGCTACCACTAATCATGGAGTTTTTTTCGTTCATCCAGAGCATCCCTTTATGTTTTTTTTAAGATTTATTCATTTATTTTATAGAGAGATTGAGAGAGAGAGAGAGTAGTAGCAGGGAGGAGGGGCAGAGGAAGAGAGAGAGAAAGAATCTCAAGAAAACTCCCCACTGAGTGAGGAGCCTGACCTCACTGATCCCAGGACCTGAGATCATGACCTGAGCTGAAATCAAGAAGCTTAACTGACTGAGCCACTCAGGCGCCCTCAGAAGCATTCTTTATTCATTTGTCTCAATCCCTGTCTAATTCCTTTACCTTAAACCAAATGGCCAGTTAACCTACAAGATACTTTGTATATCACCTGCTTGTATATTGCGTGACATTAGGAATTTTTGTAGAGTTTTGGGTACTGTAATCCAGCCACCACTTAGAGCAATACGAATGAGAACGTGCTTTCTGTTGTATAGTCCATCTGTAACACTATATAACCTTGGGGTATTCTGAAAATAATCTCTGTGAGTCCAAAGAGATAAGGATGTTCAAAATTGGGGGGAAGAATTAAATTTTGTTGGATTGGTAAATTCATTGTATGTCCAGGCTGAGTAACTGAATAGACATGGCTTAGGCTTTACCGCGTCTGAAATGGATGCAAGAATTCATTTCTCAATACCAGTTTCAAACGATGCAGGTAAATTCTGGCTAGTCGTCCAAAATATTACCAGGAATATAAATAAGCCTATTTGTTGAAGTCACGCTTCATAATGACGCTGTATAAGTAATAGGAATTTAGGGCAGGAAGCCCTGGGTTCGTCATAGACATTCTCCTAACTAGCTCTGTCACGGCAGTAGGATCTATGCATGGGGAGATTTTTCGGAGGCTGTACCATTTTCTCCACCATTTCCATCCCCGGTACAATCCATGAAACACACAGTGCTTGCCACAGCATGTGGTCTCCAGTCCAAGTCCATAGCTGTCCTTGTTTCCCTCCAGTGAGGCCAATCTGGTGCCTCCATTGGCTATGGGGTAATTTATACATTCTCTCTGAGGTCTATTTCTGCATCTTTAAAACAAAAACCATGAGTGCTTTGGCAGGTATTTTATTCCATGACGAAGCCGACTTTGCATCAAAAGAAATTGTGTATTAGAAGTGGTGTTTAAACCATGAGGTCAAGTACTAAAATTACCTTCATTACGATGATAACCACTTCTAACACAACAGCATTTGATGAGACTGTGCTCAGTGAGTCAACCACTGGACCTTAGTGCTTGGCACATATTATTTATCTGTATAACACCACTGACAGCTGGATGTTGGTGTTTTTATTTTTATACATAGGACTAAAACCCTGAGAGGCCAAATGATTTACCCAAAGCCTTGAAGCTTTCAGTGGCAAACCCCGGTTTTGAACTCTTTCATTGTGATGGAAAGATAGAGTCTACTTATCTGAATTCGGCTTTAAGTGGAAACTTTGAGAATGTGTGGGCTGTTTTGTGTGTTTGTTTTTCAACCAAAGTGTTTTGAGCCCCAAGTATCAATCAAGGAAAGTGGTCAGCACTGTACATTCATCATTTTGAATCTTTGGCACAAAACTTTAGGAGCTAAGCAGGGCACTATTGTCATTTTGTCGTTGTGTTGGGGGTGAGTCGTGTCCTGGGGGATGTGTAGCAGCATCCATGCCTTGTACCCACTAAGTGCCTGGAGTGCCTCCCCTCGCCCCATTTGTGACCACCTCACATGTCTCCAAAACGAGTGTCTTCCTGGTGGCAAAGCCTCCGCCGTTGAGAACCATCGAGAGAGACTAAGTCTGTCTTACAGGTGATGCAAATGAAGTAGGTTGAGTTTAGAACCCAGGGTCACCAAGCTCGTGAGTGGCAGCATTTGAATGTGTTTGCATCAGGACCGTCGAACCAGACCTCAGTCCCCATCCTTCTCCCAGAGATCATCCCTTTCTCTCCTGGTGAGTTCTGTTTCTAGGCCCTCAGGTCACTGTATCGGCCTGCCCTTGGTTTCGAAGAGCCCGCCTTCTCCGGGGCAGACTAGACACCCAGATTGGGTCCCGGGTTTAGAGGCGGGCACACAGGGGGAAACGGGGCGTGGCTTCCACCCAGGGCCCCCACACCGCAGCTCTACCCCTGCACTTCCTGGCCGCTCTCACTTCCTCTCATCTCTGAAGCTCTTTTTTGTCCAGGCCCTTTTCGATCTGTTGCAAACAATAGATGTGAGAAAGCACGGCACTGCAAAGCAGTTCAGTCAGCGGCCGGGAGTTTCTGGAATGACCAAAATAGCCTTGGCAATGTAGGTCGCTATTTTGAAGGCTGAGCTAAGTGTTTGAAAGTGGTTCACACAACCATGATCTCGGGCTGAAGTGAGAGAAGCTGCGGTTGCAGGCGATCTCAAGGTGCGGCCTGAGAGCCGCGGAAACTGGCCTCTGTACCTAGGATCACACGCACAGCTGGGTTGCTGGTTCCTGGGCCAAACTTTCTGATGTTTTCCTCTGCCTTTAGAACAGCTGAACTTGACTTGTGACCTGGGAAGAAGGTGCAACCTGGCTTGATTCAGCCCCTTATCACGCTGCTCTTGCCAGACTGGAAAAGAATAGAGGACTGAGCCATTCACCCTTCTTCTATTTAGAGAACGATTGTAGGCACCTATTCTTGCCTCACTCCCAAAGTCCCTTATTGCCTCCAGTGTTAGGCTGAGATTTATTTAGCAGAGACTTTTTAGCACACACTGTATGAGGGACCTTACAAAACTAAGTTAATATTGTTCCAACGACCTGGTCCTCTTACCACCATTTATAGAGGAGTAGCTGGGACCGAGGGGGTTAGAGGTTGAGGAACTTGTTGAAGATGGCAGAAAAGAAATGGCAGAGCTTGAATTGAAGGGAGTTTGAGTCTAACTCAGTGGTTAGCAGAGTTGAATGGGCCCCAGCATTGCCTGCAGGCTTGTTGAACAGAGGTCGCTTGGTCCGCCCCATCACCTCAGCGTTCTGTGTTTGGTCGGTCTTGGGTGATGCATATGAATTTGTATTTGTGATAGAGTCCTTGGTGCTGCCACTGCTGTTCCTGGGGCCACGCTTGGAGAACCCGCTGCTGCGATGTACGGGCTCTTGAGTGCCACGCCGTGCTGCTCGGAGTCAGTCAGCTCAGATACAAATACACAATGACTTGGATCAGTGGGTGGCCATCTTGGGGTGAAATACCAATGCCTAGGCTTCATCCTCAGAGATTCTGACTCAAGTGGCTTGACCTCCATCCCAGGCATCTGGAGTTAGCAAGTTTCACCACGTGATTCCAACCTGCTGCGAGGCTCCACATTGGAAATCGGTGATTTGGGCTGTGGTTAGAAAACTTGAATATATATGGGAATCGCTTGGGGATCTTGACAAAATGCAGGTTTCACGTCATGCCAACAACCCAGTAGATTCCAGTGCTGTTGGATTTTCACACAATGACTAGTGTTCCCCAAACCCCATGGCTCCCATATAAAATACAGAATATCCGGTTGAATCTAGATGTGTTTTTTTTTTAAGATTTTATTTATTTATTTGACAGAGACAGCCAGCGAGAGAGGGAACACAAGCAGGGGGAGTGGGAGAGGAAGAAGCAGGCTCCCAGCGGAGGAGCCTGATGTGGGGCTCGATCCCACAACGCCGGGATCACGCCCTGAGCCGAAGGCAGGCGCTTAACCGCTGTGCCACCCCGGCGCCCCAAGATGTTTTTTTTTTTTTAATCAATATTTCCCAAAATTGCATGGGTCATACTTACACTAAAAATCATTCATTGCGTATTTGAAATTTCAGCTGACATGGGCATTCTTGTTTTCCTTTGTTTCCTTTGGATTGGTAAACCTAGCAATCCTCCAGAAGAGAATTATGGGAACTGCTTGTTTCAGCACACACGTGCACTCATTCTCTCACTCATAGATGCCTAGTTCTAACGCAGAGCTGCTAAATCATAATTTCTAGGATTTGTTTATCTTTATACTTATCAAGCAATGTGAGGTGATTCTTACCAGCTAAATTTGGGAAATAGATCAACCCTTAACTCATGACTACTTGTAATCCCCCTGTCACTCCCACAGACCCATTAGGAGGGTGTACTTTGATTTGAGTTTAGTCAGGGAGGTGAGGGTTCTTCTTAGCACATCATGGACTCAGTGAGAGTAGTATTTGGTTCCACTACTAGGTGAGGATAAATCTTAAGAATTTTGGGCTATGATATTTTTGATGGATAAGCTGTCTTCTTTGATTGTGGAAGAGAATCTGAGAATTCAGTTATTTGAGGGGCTAATGTAGAGTTTGCAGATAAAACATAGGATGTCTAGTCAAATTTGAATTTCACATAAATGACGAATCCATTTTTTAGTATATGTAACCCCCAAATATTATGTGAGATCTTCTGATGCAAAAAAAAATTGTTTATATGAAATTCACATTGAACGTGATGTCCTGTATTTACAGTTGGCAAATCTGGCAACCCTAGGCTGGAGAACATTCTTGAAATGATCTCAGTGGGGCCAACCTGCTTACCATCCTCAGTCACGCTGGCTCCTGAGCAGCACTGCAGGTTTCGACTTACGGAATAGTCTTTGTGCTCCACAGAAGTGGTCAAGAGCACCATCGAGGCTAATAGGAACTTGGACAAGAAAAATAAGACCTCCTTCAAAGCAGAGAAATAACAAAAGGTGTCAGTCTTTGGGAAGACCGCCCAGGATCTCTGAAAGGACTCTTTGGGAGATTGGGGAAAATAAAGAGCATGTATCTCACACTGGGACCCAGAGCCAGTATTTTTTCCAAACACGAGGAGTTCTGCACAGAACTGTGTCAGCGTAGATAGAATAGCTGCAGCAGAAGCCTCTGATAACAAACCAGTTAGCGAACGCTACTTTTATAAGCACCGGCCTGTCTACTGCTCTGCAGGATGCTAACTCTTTGCATTTCTGGTGGAAGAGACTATGTCTTTCGGCACTTCTGGGATGGGCACATGGGCAAGTGGTGGAGGCTTTGGTGAACACACAGAGGGTGGAGCCAGGAAAGGAGGTCCCCAGGAAAGGGAGAGCAAGCAGTCAGCTTAAGAGGCTACATATTGTTGGGAGGACCTCCAGCAATCCCACTCATAAAAGCAGGAGCCAAATCCTTCCATAATTATGACCCTTGTCCTTGATTTTTGTTAAGACTCTTATGTTTAGATACTTATGGTGTTCTTTTTTTGTTCTTTGTGCGTTTTAATTTGCTAAGTTGTACTAATTCCTTTCCAACCCATGTATTCTTTTTTTTTTTTTTTTAGATTTTATTTATCCATTCGACGGAGAAGGCATGCAGGGGAGGGGGGGAGGGAGGGAGAGAGAGAGCGAGCGAACGCACCAGCAGGGAGAGCAGCGAGCAGAGGGAGAAGCAGGCTCCCTGCTGAGCAAGAAGCCCGATGCGGGACTCGATCCCAGGACCCTGGGATCACGACCTGAGCTGAAGGCTGACGCTCAACCCACTGAGCCACCGAGGCACCCCCCAACCCATATATTCTATGTCAACATGTTAATGGAAATATAGACATATCTGATTTTAATTTTTCATTTTTTTAATATCAGCTGATGTCCTTGAACTGAAGTAACTAAATTAGCATTTGTAAATTTCTCTAGTAATAGCACTTCATTGCGTGTTTTATGACCTAAGTCTTCATCGGAAAACATTTTCATGAACTGTTGTTTCCTGCTTTCTGAACATACCGTACAGGACAAAATGTACTTTATGATAAAATTCAGGCCCACCAGTACCGTATTTTACATGTTAATTACATTACGAAGCCTCTTCTGGTGATTTAGATGTTGGTGGCTGTGGCCAATGAAAGAGAAGAATACCTAAAAGAAGAGACAGTTTGGTTTTAGTAAGTTAGCTCTCTGTGGCGACGATTAACATGCTGATACAGAATGTTATATATACTTGAAATGATCTCAGTTATATATACTATATAACTGAGTATATATACTATATACTTGAAATGATCTCAGTTATATATACTATAAACACTTGCATTCTCTCCATGAACAATCTTTCACTGGCGTATTCCTTGTGTTACCTCTGATTGTACTGTTGCTTTTGGAAAACATTTTAATAACGGGATGTGGTGTGATCATCTGACTAAGGGCTTGTGCTCTTGGTCCAACCTTAGAAGGCTCTCCAGATGTGTTCTCTGCTACTTAGGAGAAATTGGTATGGTTTTCTTTGGGTTTTTTTTTTTCCATGGGATGGCAAATTCATGTGTTCTCTGTAGGGAAGAAGCCCTTTTTATAAAACGCCCAGAGGAAACTGCCCCTGCTGACTTTCGCTCAAGGAAGAGGAACAGAAACTGTTGCCTTGTCTTTTATTTTAATAGCCCGGGGGCAAGAACAAATCCTCTGGTGAGATTTTAAATTTGCCAGACCAGATTAGGTTCGTGAACTTTGCTCACCACACTTCATGAAGGCTGTGGGAAACCTGAAAGGAAGTTTAAAGAACAGCAACAGAGGTGGTTTAAATTATGCACGATGCTTCCCATCTAGAAGTCTTACGGGACATGGGCTTGTTTCACCTGCAGAGAGGTGTTGGGTTATGATCAGATGTGTGCGTTGGGTGTGAGGTGGGGGTGAGTTACCCTGTGTTCTGGGAGATTCGGAGATGCCTCGTTTCAGAGAAGCTGACGCCCTGTCTTTAATGCTTGCTGCAGGGGGACTGCTGGCTTTGGGCAGCAGCCCACACAGAGTTATGCACATTGTGTGTGTGGTCCCCGGTGCGCTGTCATAGGCTCCCAGGTGCTCTACTCAGATGCTGAGCGCGAGGCCCTGGAAATGTGAGCACCACACGTCGTTTGGACCCCAGTTTGCAATCTGCAAGTGCCTGGAAGATCTCCCAGGCCATCCAGAAATTAACGTGGGGTGGGTGGACCAAACGATGAAGGATGTTGGCTGATCCAAAAAACAGCACTTGATATTTCCTCTTGTGATTTTGCTCTGAAGCAATTTTCAGTGTTGGTGAGCAAACGGTAGAAGTTCTGGAGGTCGTTGGTGGCAGAGGAGTGGCCAGGACTCGGCAATGCTCCAGAAGCTGGGCTTTGGCCTCTTGTTGGAGATTGTGACCGTGCCGTCCTGCCTTTCACAGTTGCTTGTCACATGAACACCTTTCCTCTTGCTCGTGGCAATGCAGGCTTCTAGAAAATTCTCCATAGCCTACCCTTCCCTTTTGCTGATGATTGAAATTCAAGGTTTGAATTGAACGTGTAAAAGCTAATGTCTGGATTTTCTCTGCAACTTAAATGGAAAGTTTGTCTCTGGCTTATATCTCACTTTGACAGGAACTTGGTTAATACGACTGGAAATTTTGTGCTTGGGTTAGTGGAGGCCGGGAAATTGTGGCTTCAGGTTATTTGCTTCATATCCATAAAAACAGCGTTTACATACGTGTCTTGATATTCCGTGCGATATCTGTTTATCTGCCACACTTCCTAATGTCTGGTATCGGGAGGCATAGTGTAATGGAATGAGTGCAAAAATTTTGTTCAAAATGGATAATGTGTCCTTAAGAGTGTTACTTAATCTTTCTGAGTCATTCGTTGTTTCCTCATCTGTAAAATGGAATACGTGTAATGGAATATATGTACTTACCTCACGGGGTGTCTGTGAGAAAGGAGGGAAGATAGTGTGAGGAGAACCTGTCATTAAATCACTCGTTATATTTATTCATTTAATCAGCTGAGGATCTAGCCCACAGTTGACAGGAGCGAATCCCATGCTCCTTCTGGAGTTTGTCTCAGAAGAAATGTTCAGGTGTCAGGTGTAATGATGCTTTTCTTTTTCTCTCTCTCTCTTTTTTTTTTTCCAGCCACAGGACGAAGTCTACTGGCTGGCCACCTCCCTCGGGCACCTGGGGCTTGAACCAGGTGCCACCCTATGGATGGGAGATGAGTGCGAACCGGGATGGCCGAGACTGCTTCATCAAGTAGGTAGAACTGATGGCTTGAACTGTAAAATCTTCTACCTGTTCTTTGTCTCTACTTTCAGCCTTGACTCCGAGAATTAACATGCCTACATTTGGGACTTGTAGACATTTGGAGGCCATCAGTCCAGCTGCTTAATCTCCAGTGTCTTCTACGTCTTGTGACATGCAGTTGCTTCATAGTTAGCCACATGCCATGTTAGGCCGATAATTCTTGCTACAGTAAGGTCATTCTGGGAAAGAGCAAAAGGATTCAATAGTGAATCCAAAGCCAGTTGTACCCACTGTTCGAGGCTAGAACTAAATTTGACATGGAGGAGTATCATTTCAGTTGCTTTGTGGAATTGGTCAAGACAGCAGTGTTACTTGGTCATTCGTAATGTAAAACATGAGCTAACAGAATTATATGGGCTCCTTTCACTGACACTGGCTAAGATTTTGGACTTTTGTGCTGCTTTTCGTTTTTTTAAATGGGTTAAAATGTATATAGCAGAAAGGTAAATTTTTTTAACATTTTGGGGTGTACAATTCTGTGACATTTAAGTACATTCAGAACATTGTACAACCATTAACCAATATCCATTTCTAGAACTTTATCATCATGCCCAACAGAAACTCTGTACCCATTAAAAAATAACTTCCCGTTCCCCGTCCTCCCTCTGGTTAGCTCTGTTTCATTTCTGTCTCTATGAATCTGCCTATTGTAGATATCTCAAATAAGTGCAATTAGTAAGTACTTGTTCTTCTGTGCATAGCTCGTTTCACTTAGCATAAGGTCCTCAACGTTGATCCGTGGCGTGGTATATGTAATAATTTCGTTCCTCTTTAAGGCTGAATAGTGTTCCATTGTACATAATCCATTTTATGGATAGCCCTCGTTTGTTTAACCGTTCATCTGTCAGTGGAAATGGAGGTTGTCTGGCTCCTTTCGGATCTTATGAATAATGCTGCTGTGACCAGTGCTCTATGAGTATCTGTATGGGTGGCTGCTTGCAATTCTTGTGGGTATATACCTAGCAGTGTGATCATTGGATCATAAGATAATTCCATGTTTACCTTTTGGAGGAACCACCAATGAGTTTTGGAGAAATCAGTGGCTGTAGTTCTCTGGTTTTTTGCAATTATATGAGATGAGTCTTCCTACGCATTTATCAAAAAACAAGGGTCCACCCTGCTTTCTTTTACCACCTCTGTGGAATATTCTTAAGTATGAGAATTTTTGAAATAAATTGCAGATCAGTAAGCATGTTTGATCCTAACCTAATCCAGTTGAGTTGACATTGGATGCCACGGGAAGCATTTTTCAGACTACAGGCTGCATTTTTTTGTTCTCGTCAATTTGACTGTGGACTGATAAGCAGACAAGGTGACTGTGAGGTGGGGGATCATGTTTATAAAGATAAAAATCTTTCAAGATTGTTTTTGGGGATTTGGTCGTTGCACGGCCCGGCACCTCTGGGTGATTGTGGTAAGCTATCTATGCGAAAAACATGAATGTTGTGGCCAGATTTCCAGTCTTTGTGCCCAACTCTCTCCTCTTTCTTGCATTTCCCGCCAAGGGGAGAGCAGCTTTCTCTAGCGTACAGTTTGCTCCTGAGGGCCTGGCCCTCTGGGAGGTTTCAAGGTGCCCGTGAACCTGACCCACTACAGGGAGCCTGTGGGCAGTGGTCCTCTGGCTCTTCAAGGCTTTCTTGAGGTCGTGCTACCATAGAAACTACACTGGAATTAGCCGTGGGAGTAGACTCTCCCAGAAAGCACAAAGACTGGAAGAAAGACCAACAATTTTGCTTCTACACTTGATTCTGAGTTGTTCATTTCGTACAGTTTACCCGAGCGCTTTATAATATGACAAAAGATGGTATTTTGTCATATTACATTGTGCTATTTTGTAACCTCGTTATGAATTCATGTAATTGTGTCAGTTGAGGTGGCCTAGATGCTTTGACTCAAAACAATAAGAATTTCTGCCAAAGAAATGTACTTTCTAAAAGATTCAGATTATAAATTTATGGAGGTGTATCTTAGACTTTTCCAAGGAAAATTCATTTTTCTTTTTCCTGGATGGATTTGGGCTCCTGTGCTTTCCAAACCAGTTGATCGATAGATAGAAACACGAACCAGGGCCTGTTGGTTGTAGATGCCAGGAATCCCAGCTAGCTCTCGCCACATGCATTTCCCTTTGTGTCCTTGACATTTTTAAGGGCAAGCCCATGTGTGAATGTAACATTTACCCTGGGCTACTGCCAGCTGTTAAAACTTGTAAGAGTAAATCAGCAACTTCATAGAGAAACCTGCACTGATTACTAAATAGTAACATTAAAAACCAATGTCACCAGTGTCACTTTTCCCAATCTGTAAGGCGTTTGTTTTTCGTTGTTGTTTTTTTTTTTTAAGATTTTATTTATTTATTTATTTATTTATTTATTTATTTATTCATTCATTCATTTATTTGAGAGAGACAGCGTATGCGTGCTCTTGCGCCCAAACTGGGAGAGGGGTGGAGGGAGCCGGGGAGAATCTCAAGCAGACTCCCTGCTGAGTCCAGAGCCCAGCACCAGGCTCCGTCACAGGACCCCGAGATCATGACCTGAGCAGAAATCAAGAGGAGGCCTCTCGACCTACTGAGCCACCCAGATGCCCCTAAATCTGTAGGGGTTTTTTTTTACTGGAAGTTTCCACTGCTCTCTCAGACTCATTGTTTTCAGATAGGAAGAACAGTTACTGATTTCAAAAGTGTTTGTTGTTTATCACTAGTGGGTTTTATAAATGAGAATCCTTCTGATGGGGTTTTTTTCTTATCTACTGAGTACTCTCCATTACAAAGAAATACTCTAATGACTCAAGTTTCTGTCGAGCTCTGGTTTGCAGTGTGGAGTATATCCCTACTCATTAGTTTTATAAGTTAAAAGAACAATTCGAAAATTAAGCTGTGACTAGTAATTAGCACCTTTGCATTTAGTTCTCACTCTTTTACATATTCTCTTTGAAAGATGTTAGATGTCTTCTTTTTTTATCTTGTCTTAGGATCCAAATTATATCCCAAATCAGACAATTGGTTTTGATGGTGGTACAACCACTTTCAAGTTATTAATGAAGCTATGGGAAGATCCAGGCTTCCCATGTTCAAAGTTAGAGTCTTCTAGCTCAATAATGAGCTAATTCTATCTCGATGAGCCCTTCAGAACACAGCCCACGGTAGTTAAATATGTTCAAATTTCATGTTCCTTTTCCCATCCCCAACTATTTAGGGTAGAACCAATACCTTATATTTTATAAAAAGCTGGTAATGCATAGGGTTAAAAAAGTTTTAATGCCATTGTGCACCTATTAATGTGCATATGTATAGTATTATATAGACAATAGACTACTGGTTATCAATGTTTGTTGCATTCTGAAATATGTTCAGGAATAGTAAAAAAATCCTGATGTTGTCTTAGTCTGTTTGGGGTTTATAATAAGCCATGAAAGAGTGGGTGGCTGAAATACAGAAGTTTATTTCTCACAGTTCTAGAGTCTGAGAAATCAAAGACCAGTGTGCCAGCAAGGCCGACTTCTTGGTGAGGGCCCTCTTGTTGGCTGGAGATAGTTGCCTTTTCTCTGTACCCTGACATGACACAGAGAGAGGGATCATATCTCTATGTCTCTTCTTAGAAGTTCCCTAATTTTATCATGCGGGCTCTACCCTCATGACTTAATTACCCCCCAATTGCTTTACCTCCAAATGCCATCATATTGGGGATTAGGGTTTCAACAAATGGATTTTAGAGGAACATAAACATTCAGTGCATACCCTGGCTCTTGGGTAGAGCCAAGAAGTAGTTTCAAGTGATTCTCTGCACAGGACTGATGGCTGTTCTGTAACATTTTCCCATATATGACCTTATGTAATTGATGAATATTAATCCCATTTCCAGATGAGAAAAGCGAGACTCAGACTCATGAATTGGCTTTCCAGATGTTTACACGTGTACCTAGTCACAACACATTGTATATTCTAATATACCAAACTCTGCATTAGAAAAGGACAGCTTTTGTTTCTCTTGTCAGAAAAATACGAAATACATTTGTTTGAGCAACAGAGAATATTGTTTATGAAACATGGGAGATGTAGACGAAGAGATTGTTGGTTTCTTATTATTACCATGTAAGCAGGATAAGTGAGAGACTTGGACAGGAAGAGAGAAACTTGAACGGAAGGAATGACTCTCAGTAAAGAGTGTCCTTTTAAGAAATGGGTGAGGGGCGCCTGGGTAGCGCAGTCGTTAAGCGTCTGCCTTCGGCTCAGGGCGTGAGCCTGGCGTTCCTGGATCGAGTCCCACATCGGGCTCCTCGGCTAGGAGCCTGCTTCTTCCTCTCCTATTCCCCCTGCTTGTGTTCCCTCTCTCACTGGCTGTCTCTCTGTCACATAAATAAATAAAAAATCTTTAAAAAAAAAGAAAAGAAAAGAAATGGGTGAGAGAGGGAGAAATGGAAGGAAAGAGAGAGTAAGAACTATAGAGAGTTAGATGCACTCTGCGATGTTTGCTTTAAGAACAGCTTCAATAAGTAACTGGTGTCGGGGTGGTTGTGGCTCTAGATGCATAAAGCTTAGATATAGTTGTAGGTAGAAACAGAGATGTTAACATAGCTCTTGATCAGATACAGATGTATAGAGGTACCGCCGTAGTTGTGGATAGAGTTATAAGTGGATATAGCGTGTATCTACAGACGATCCGTATGTGTGCATAGGAGAAGTGCAGATCGAGGTGTATAACCCTGTGTGCCCAGCAGCGTCCTGGTTTATGAGTATTGTTCTGACATAATTACGGACGGCACCTCCTTTTGCTCTTAATTTGATCTGATTTAGATAAAGCAAGTTTCGAAAATTCTTGTGAGACCAAAGATTTCATTAAACCTTGACAAGTGACCTGGGAGGTAGTGAGCTACATTGAGGGATCTACGTTTTGGGGAAAAGGTGAGGTTCCCCAGAACTGGGATTGCCGCATCCTCTGTATAGTCAGACTAGCATTTCTTCCACATCATCGGACTATAAAGCCTTGGTTGTTCTGGCTTTGTAATGGAGTCTAATGTATGCTAAGTCCTGTATATTCCATAGCCTTAATCACCAACCTTGCAATCACGCAGCCCTACCTGTTCACCTCCACCTTTCCCTGGCTTACCCTCCCCATTCAGCATCTTCAGAAATGGCCCATCCGCCTGGTCATCTGGTCATGTGCTTCCTTTAAAACCACTCCTTGACCCACCGAACACACATCCACCAAACATTTATTGAACACTAGTATATCCTGAAGATACCAAGATTGGTAAGACAGTATCTTACCTTCCATGATCTTAGTGTAGGATGGAAACGATAGGCCTGCCGTCATTCTCAACCGTGCAAGGTCTGCTTAACCTCCTTAGAGACCTATAATACATGTCACAGAGAGTAGGAAGCACTGTATGTTCCTAATATCCCATGTTTTCATTAAAGAGAGTAAAAACTCTCTTGTTGGACTGTGCAGATGGGGAGGATTACTACCAAAAAAAAATGTCCTTCATAAATTTTGAACTTTGGCTTTTGAAGATTGAAAGGAAAATTAAAACGTGGTCAAAATTAATATTAGAACACTCGTTGGCAAGATAGATGTTTATGAAGAGCCAGCCCAGTTGGAGTCTGGGGATAGCAATCAGGGGTGGAAAAGGAGACTGGAGGGTCATTGCAAAAATACATGTCCTGATTTTTCAAGTTCTACATTTGAGAGGCTTGGTTTTGTTTTTTTTTTCTTCTTCTTCTTCTTC
The DNA here is from genome assembly GCF_023065955.2 of Ursus arctos. NCBI lineage: Eukaryota > Metazoa > Chordata > Mammalia > Carnivora > Ursidae > Ursus > Ursus arctos. Next base: position 9,085,489 of record NC_079873.1, read on the forward strand.
TTCTTCTTCTTCTTCTTCTTTTTTTTTTGTCCTCTTCTTTTTCGGCCCATTGGATTTCTGGCTACCTTCCCCCTGTAAGCCTACAAAAAGCAGCCCTGCATGCTTATTGGACAAGACACACTGTTCTATTACTCTGCCAGCAATTCCCATGGTGGGCAATTAAACCGAGTCACTACCTTCTGAACGCAAGAGAGTTCAATCCCAAAACCTGAAGAGCAGAGATTCGTAATGAGATGTGGAAACTTCCACTTTGTTCTCCAGGATGGACATTGCCCATCGTGGGAGAAGTTTAGCCATTCCCATCTGCCAGTCAGTTCAGTGGTTGGTGTGAAATGTATTTTTGACTTATCCGGCTCCAGGAAAGAATCATCTGAGGAAATGCAAGCAGCTTATGTGTCCCACCTCCCAGTTTTGTTAACCACAAGCAGAATTGTCAAGTCACTGTGATAGGAGTCTGTCATCATGGGAAATAGAAATAGCTTCATCCTTGTTCGATCCCTGGAGTAGCTCCCTTGGGCTTTACCTAGTACGTCCCGAGAGGGCAGAAGCAACTGATCGTCCTCAAGCACTGTATGGTGCTTTTAAGGTTATTCTTGGGGCTCTTTTCCCTTAATTTTTACCCCAAGAGTTCAGAAGAGAGTCTGGCTCATATTCTGTGGATAAGTCCCTTTGTTTGTCCTCTTTCATGAGTTCTTTTAATCTTTTCCTTTTCTAAAAATTTAACGTTGTAAAGTTGAATTTGGATATTTTGGTAGCACCCACCATCCCCCGTATTATTTTCACATTTGAAGTGGACATTAATTTCCTCTACTTCATTAATCCGACATTACTAATGGCTGTCCAACAAAGGACAAAAGGATCTTACCCTTTGCTTCTGGGAAAGAAATGCAAAAGTTTTTTGTGGAAATTGAAAGGTATGCCAAGGATGGAAATAGGAGAGATTTATTTGAGTTGGGTTGCTATATTATTTTGTGACTTTTTAACTGTTCAAAGAGTTACAAATTGGCATTATGTTAGAAAAGAGGCCATTCGCCTCATTTTCTTGTGTTTGTGATGCAGAATTCTTAAATAAAACATATTGCTTCCAAGTATACGCGATGAATTCTTCTTAAAATGTAAATAATTGCCTCGTGGCAAAAGCAAATGCCATTGAGTTAAATGAGTTCCTGAGGAGCCCAGGCAGCCATTTAAGGGAGAGAGGTATATTATAATTTTGGAATTGGAAGAACAAAGTAAAAGCGATAATATCATTACATGCAATGAAAGGTAATTATGTCCTGTCAATGCACAAACTTCCCTGGCTGAACATTAGCGGCTGTTTATTCCCTTCATTGGAGCAGATTTGTTTTCTTTCGAATCTGACAAAGCACCTATCTGCTGAGTTAATAATTACTGCTCCCAGCTGGAAGGTAAGTCTGCAGGGTTGATGGAAGGGCTTTGAAAAGTAAGGCTTCAAAATGACTCTATCATTCCTGCTCTAACTTGGCATATGGCAGAAAGGGCTGGGCTCCGCAGCCTTCCCCTGTATCAGAGTCTGTTTCCGACTTCTTGTGCATTCGTTCTCGAAATGTTGCTGCTTTACTTAGTCTGTCCATCTCTCTTGCATAAATCCCTCAAAGTCCTGGCTCTTTTGTCCAGGAAGCCAACGTCACTGAAGGTTTTGTAATTATCTGAATTTCCTTGGGCCACTTACCGACAAAGAGTTGGGACATGCGCGTCAAACAGAGCTGCGAACAGTAGGTTAGGTGGTGATCAGCAGAGGTTCTGTCTTCTCTTTATTAGTATTATTTTTATTTATCTATTTATTTATTTTGCAGCCTCTAGGCATGTACGCGAAGTGGGTCGCAAAAGTCAGTCAGGATCACGGGGACAGCCAAACTGTGAAAAGCAGAAGCACCTGGGTGACCAGGTTTCTGTCACAGCCTGTAATTGAAATACTAGCTTGAGGCTGCTACCACCTCTTGATTCTTTTGAGTGGCCTTTGGAGCCCTTCTTTCCGGCTTGTGCCAACCCTTGCAGAGAGCAATTTTGATGTCCTCACCTAAGGCTGGGGCACAGGCAGGAAATTCCGGCCGGTGCCAAATGCCAGCTGGCGGGTATGGGTGTTCTTGCCAAATAAATCGGCTGAACTAAAGAGGACATGGTATCACGTTTGTGGCAGGTGTCTTTTCATGATTGTCTGTGCCGCTGCATCAGAGGAGAGGAGGGCTGGATATACAGTGTCCTGCCGGGGCCCCCCGGGGGTCGGAAACCGTGCTCCCTGCCAAGCCCTTGTCCTCCATTGCCTCTCAAAGCCTGAATAAAACCTCGTTAGCCATGGCCGTTTTCTGGAGAGGACTCTCTGCCATTGCAAAGCTGATGGGAAGTGGCATTACTTCGCTGGGCCGGCGGACACCAGATCAGCCTGGGCGGTGAGTAGGCATGTCACTCCGTTGTTTTCTCGGAGTGTGCTGCTCAGCTGTTCCAGGAGCTCGAGGTCGGCGATAGCGGCTCGGATTGTGATGGCCGGGAGAGACTTTCTGAGAAGACGAGTTGATCTTAAAGGGTGCTGGTCAGTACACGGGGTCAACCGCATAATGGTCCGCAGCCATTGCAAAATGAAAACAAGAGTCCCCTTCCTCAAAGAGCGAGATCAGCGTACTAATATCTACAGGGTTTGCCTTTCTTTTGTGGTCTGTCAATAGTTCATAATTTTTTATTTGCCATTTATCACCATTCTCATTCAGTTAAAGTGAAATGTTTTAATTTATTAGCATGACTATTGCTGCTGACCCTTCTACGGTGCAAAGGGAGCTTTATATGCAGATAGTCAGAGCTTTTCACTCACGTGCACAATCAGTGAAATTACACCATTTGTACTTCGTAGCTTATACATTTACACATATTTCATTCCAACGGAAAAAGTCGAAATGGTACATGAAATCAGTTGAACAGTTTTTATTTTACTTCTCAGTGTGAGGACACTCTACCAAAGCTCCCTACTTTTGGCTTGCTGTCGAGCATAGTAAAATTGAAAGGAAAAGGTCCTACCTCTCCCTTTCCTTCTCTGTCATCATTTTCAGTGGGTTGATGGCCAATACAGGGAAAGAAGACAAGTCGGAAAGGATGTGACAGGATTGCTTGTTCACTCGTGTTTCTTAGAAGACTATAACTGCTAAAGACTGATTAACCTTCAGCCTTCACCTCCCAATCTCACCTCTTGATTTTTTTCTTATAATTTTTTTCATGTGGCATTCTCAATAAAGGCCTAGCAAAGGGGACAGATTGCTTCTAGCTCTTGACTCCCTCAGAAAGTCATCTCTTTGCCCTGTTGTGGATGGGTTTTCTCACCAAAAGATACACACTTTTCTTTCTCCACCCTTCGCCTTTATTTCTGTAGGCCAAGTCAGCAAACCTTTTCTGTACGAGGTCACATAGTAGATACTCTAGGCTTTAGAAGTAACGTGGTCTCTGTCACAGCTCAAAGCAACGCAACTCTGCCATTGTAGTGTGAATGCAGCCATAGGAAATACGTAAATAAACGGATGTGCTTGTATTCTAATAAAACTTTATTTACAGCAAGAAACTGGAGGCCACCTTTGTCCTATAAGGTATAATTGGTTTCCAAACCTTACTCTAGAATATCTTGCATTTGACTCCATTCTTGTATTTCTTACGCACCCTCTGATAAATTTATAAAACCCTCGCATGAAATGGGAAGCTGTCAGTTTATGTATGACGGCAGTGATGGCAGACATTGGTAAGGTGACTTTTTTGAGGTTGTACTATGAGTAATGCAAACTTCTGTGGTGTGTCTACTTCCAACAGGAACTTCTTGCACAGCTCTAACAATCATTACCTACGTCTAAAGAGTGTTGTAGGGTTAACGTCATCAAAATTCAACAGAGAAGTAAAACCTTCACTGTGAGAATGTCATGACTCCCCCCTTCCTTGTGATGGGGACTGAGGGAGAGGAGTCTGCTGATGACAGGGTTTGCAGCTGCTCCTGCCACCACCCAGCACCTTTGTGGGAGGGGTTGAAGGGGAAGCAACAATAGCAACATAAAACTCAGTCACAATGGAATGCCAAATGCAAGTGCAAATAATTATTAGGGATGTGAAAATTACATAGCAACTTGTTGTCACCAGTGGTCTACAGAGAAACAGCCCCATTGTACTTTGAAAAAGTTAATTGTCCATAGTGTTTTTGAAGTAATACTGCTTATTTTACTTGAGGAATTTTATAAAGCTCCCAAATAAAAGTCCCCAATTCATTTCTGGTGATGTTCTGTTCTAAGATCTTCTCTTGGCTTTCGTGACACCACCCCCTTCTTTTTCTCCAAACTCACTGCTTCTCTTGTCTCCTCAGCTTGTTCTTATTTTTTAGTTCAGTGATTCAAGGGCTGTTTCCCACATTATTAAGCCTACATTTCTACTTAGATCTTACAAAAAATTAAATGGATTTATTAATTTCATTATGTTGATACCATTTAATTTCAGTCCAAAACTTCCTAGAAACTCATGACTGTTCCTCTACAGGAGATTAATCAGGGTTGGTTTTCACTGCCCAGAGTATTTTCTGGGCAATAGTAGATGGTTAATAGATATTTGCTCTAAAAATGTTTAAGTGTGTGTATATATGTGAATAAATGGATGGATGAATTAATGGGTACATGACTAGAACTATTTCTGAAGCATTATATTCAGTAAATTGTTAGAAAAAATGATGATCGATAAGTCAGTGACTTAATATAATCTCCTATTAACTTTCTGCCTTAGGAATTTCACTAACAGAATTTGAGCACATTGATAAAGCGTATATTTCCTAATAAAACCTTGAGACCTGGAAAAATCACCACATCCTTGTCACTGATTCATATCTTATTGTGCTTGTTTATCAGATATTCAAAATTCATAATGTAATAAAGGTGAATTTCTGGGGTAGTGTAATTACACTGTAAAGCACAGAAATTGGGTGGTAAAAGCTAAAAACTCTTGGGCTGAGATCCTAGCTCTTCTCCGTACTAGTCGTGTAATGGTGGGTTATCATTTGGACACTGTGGACCTGGCTTCACTTTTATCATTATAAAATAGTGTGTTTGAACCAGAAAACAGTATAATTTGGTAGTCTAGTGAGTTATAAGCAACGGAAAATTCTTAACAAACTTGGCTTTAACTATGAAACTAATTTTTTACTTTATGTCACTAAAAAGTGGTGATAAGACGCTCAGAGCCTAGAGGAGCCTAAGAAGGTAGGAGTACTAAGTGTGGTATAATATCCTGGATGGCATTCTAGAACAGATAAATGACATTAGGTGAAAACCTAAGGAAATCTGAATGAAATATGAACTTTAATTACTACTAATGTATGAGTATTGGTTCACTGATTGTGACAAATTTACCATGCTACCATAAGATGTTAACATTAGTCAAAACTGAGTGCCAGATGAATGGGAGCTCTGTAGTTTTCTATAACCGTACAAGTGTTCTCAAATAATTTGGATATAGGAAATACTCAAAGTGGCGGGATATCAGCAAGGTAACAGTCCAAGAAGCTTTATAATTTCACTCTCCCACACAGACACTGTGTTTCGGTATGGAGCAATGTACCTTTGTGAGCCAGTTAAGAAGTCATAGTACTCTAACCAATGTAAAACAAAGAAAGAATTCCAGTAACTGAGTTTGTTAAATTCTTGTGGGTTTGCATCCTTAGCCATATTCCTCCCCCTTTGTGACCGATCGTTGTGCGACCAGGAAGATATCTCCTGCACCAAGATTCTTGTTCAGGACACAAACAGTAGAGCATATCATGCACCCAATGTTCTAGCTAGTTTGGGGGCTCCCTCAGGGACTGTAATCTGTCTCACCTGACATGGAGTGCTGATTGGACTGACTGAAGCTGTTGTTTGGAAGCTGCTGACACCAGAAACTATCGCTATGGCATCTTATTAGAGCTCCACTTCAACAAAAGACCACGGGCTTCTGGAAGAAGGAGGAAAAAGCTGCCCACTGAATTTAAAATGACTAAAATCACACGCACAAATCCAGAGAAGAAAGATCCTCAGAGAATGTTTGAAGCATCCTAGGATCTCTGTCTGGGCTGATCAATGAAGTATTTCTCTACATAACACCAGCATATAAAGGCTGGAAGAGATTTTTTCTTTCTCTCTCTCTCTCTCAAATGCCCAAGTCTCAACAACAACAAAAAACTGTGGCATTCTAAGAAACGAGGCAGAGTGGGCCAAGCAAAGCAACAAAATTAAATGCTTGAAATGGACTCTAATGGAATAGACATCCATGTGCACGGCTTTGTTTCACATGTCAAAAGTCCAGTCATAAAAATGCTCAATGAGTTACACGAACACAGTAACTAAACGAAATAAGGAAAACAATGCATGAACAAAATGAGAATTTCAATAAGGAAATATAAGCTATTAAACTCCCCAAATGGAAATTCTGGGGTTGAAATGAAAGGTACGCTAGAGGAGTTTACAGCAGACTCTATAAGGCAGAAAAAAAACTGCGTGAAATTGAAGATAGGTCATTTGAAATGGTGGAGTCAAAGGAGCAAAAAGAAAAGCAGTAGGAAGAAAAATGAAGAGAGCCTTCGAGACTGTGGGACATGAATCAACATTTATATGCATTAGGGAAGGCCAAAAAGAGAAGAGGGCGTAAACATTATTTGAACAAGTAACAGTGGAAACTTCCCAAATATGAGGAAAGAAGTATACATAGTAATTGAAGAAACTAAACTCAAACAACGTAATTCGGGATAAATCCAAAAAGACACAGCCAGTCAGACGATAATCAAACTGTAAAAGTTGAAGCAAAGAGAAAATCTTAGACAGGAAGAGAAAAACAACTCATCACATAAAGGGAGTTTATATAAGGTGATGAGTGGATTTCTCTGCAAAATCATTGTAGACTGCAATGAGTGAGATGATATATTCAAATTGCTGAAATAAAAAATAATTTTCAACAAAGAATAATGTATCCAGGAAAACTGTCTTTCATAAATGAAGAAATTAACACATCCTAAGAAAAATTCTTTAAGAAACAGTAACAGGAATCCTTTAAGGTGAAAGGAAAGGGTGCTATGCCTTAAAGCAAAGTCAAATGAACTTATAAAGTTCTCTAATAAAGCTAAGTATATTGACATATACATAGCTTCTTCTATTAATAGAATCTCCTTGCATCAATTCAGTTTTAGCTCCTGTATAGAATTTAAATGATAAAAACATCGAAAAATAACACAAATCATGCAAATGAGTATACAATATTTAAAGATGTGATTTGTGACGTCAGTAACATAATGTGCCAGGGGAGGGTAGAACTTTCTGGGTTTTGTATGCAATTAAAATTAAGTGTGTTTGAAATAGAATGCTATAATATTACGGTGTTTTATGTAATTGTAATCATAGCCACAAAGAAATATAAAATAGAAGAAAAAGGGAATAAGAAGGGAATGAAAGCATGTCAGTACAGAAAAATCAATGAAACACAACGGAAGGTGGTAAGAGAGGGAAGGCTGGACAAAAAGATACAATTTAAGTAGCAATGGTGTGTCCTTTTTCTTTTTTAAGGTTTTATTTATTTGACAGAGAGAGAGAGAGCAAGCATGACCAGGGGAGCAGCAGGCAGAAGGAGAAGCAGGCTCCTGCTCAGCAGGGAGCCCAATGTGGGGCTCGATCCCAGGACCCTGGGATCATGACCCGAGCAGAAGGCAGATGCTTAAGGACTAAGCCACCCAACCGCCCCATAGTACGTCCTTCTATATCAGTAATTACTTGAGGTTCAAATAGATTCAACTCCCCCATCAAAACACATAGTAAGAAGGTATTTTAGAAACACAGAATCTGACTATATACCCTGTATAAACTCACTTTTGATTTCACAACAAAAAACGTGAAAGTAGGGGAAAAAATTACGTTTAATGATAACTAAAAGAGCCAAGGAGTGGCTATGCTAATATCAGACAAAATCAGTTTTATTTATTTATATTTTATTTTTTAGATTATTTATTTGTTTATTTATTTGAGAGAGAGAGCACATGAGCAGGGGGAGGGGCAGAGGGAGAAGCAGACTCCCCACTGAGCAGGGAGCCCCACTCGAGGCTGGATCTCAGGACCCCAGAAACTTGACCTGAGCTGAAGGCAGACACTTAACTGACTTAACACCCAGGTATCCCCCAAATCACTTTTAAATCAAAAATTCTTTCAAGAGACAAAGAACGATGTTATATTAGGATTAAATGACAATTCACTAAGAAGACATAGTCATTATAAATATTCATATAACAAACATACTAAGCTCCTAAGTATATAAAGCAAATATTGACAGAATTCAAGAAATATATAGTAACACAGTGATAAGCAGATACTTCCAATAGTCCACTTCAATTGTGGATAAAAGAGAAAGAAGGTGAATCAGGAAATAGACTAATTGCACCTAGAAGTCATATACAGAATACTCTACCAGATAACAGCACAATATACATTCTTCTCAAGGAACCTTTCCAACATCATCCAAGATAAATTACACGTTAGGCCCTAAGAGAAGTCTCAGCAAATTTTAAAGTGTGAAATTATTCAAAATCTCTTTTTGGATTCAACTGGAATAGAACTAGAAGTCAACAGAAGAAGGAAAAGTGGGAGACTAATGAATATGTAAAAATTAAGCAATGCATTTAACCTACCAATTGGTCAGAGAAAATGTATCAAGGGAAATTATAAGCTACCTTGTGAGAAATGAATATGAAAACCCAACATATTAAAATTTAGGAGATTTACTGAATTCAGACATAAGAGGGAAGTTAGAAGCTTCAAAATGTACAAAAGAAAACCTTCTGAAATCTACAAGCTACCTTTACACCTCAAGCTAGAAAAATGTGAACAAATTAATCCTACAGCTAGCAAAAGGAAGGAAGTAATAAAGATGAGTGCACAAATTAATGAAATGGAAAATTATAAAGCACGAGAAAAAATTCAATAAAACCAAAGTCGTGATTTTTTAAAACGATCAAAATCATTGGCAAGCTATTATCTTGTTTAAGAAAAAGGAGAGCAGCCTTCAGTATCTAAACTCTGAAATTAAAGAGATTTCATTAGAATCAGGGTCACAGAAATGAAAAGGAAAATTAGAGAATACTTTAAACAAATCTATGCCAACAAATTGGATAACAGAGGAAATGGGTAAATTCTTAGAAACACACAGCCTTACCAATACTGAATCATGAAGTAATCAAAAAATCTGAACAGAATAATTGCCAGTAAGGAGTTTGGATCGGTATTCGAAAACCTTTTAACAAATAGTCGAGGACTGGTTGGCTTCATTGGAGAGTGATACTAAATACTTCAAGAAGTAGCATCGATCCTCCTAAACTCTTCCAAATAATTGAATATGGGGTGGCACTTACAAGCTCTTTATGTGAGAGTCGCACTAACCTGATACAAAATCCTGACAAACACATGAAAAGAAAAATACAGACAAATATCCTTGATGAATATGGATCCCCAAATCCTCCAACAGAATATTAGCATTGTAAATTCAACAGCCCCTTAATACCTTTATAGACAATGAATTAGTGATATTTTTTCCTAGAATGCAAGGATGCTTCACCATATGGAATTCAAATAATGTGTAATACAGCACCTTCTGAGAATGAAGGGAAAATCGACATGATCATGTCAATGATTGAGGAAAAGCATATGACAGTATTCAACACCCTTTCATGATAGAAGCACTCAATAAGCTTTGAATAAAACAATTGACTTCCACATAATAAAGGCCATAGGTAAAAAGCCCACGTGTAACATCGCTCTCAGTGGTTAAAGCCTTAAAGGTTTTCCTCTATCACCAGGAACAAGAAAGCATGTCTGCTCTCAGTGCTTCTAGTCATCATCGTATTGGAAATCCCAGGCAGAACAATTGGCCAAGAGAAGAAATAAAAGCCTTCCAAATTGGAAAAAAGAAATAAAATTATCTCTGTTCAGATTACATGATGTCATATTGAGAAAATACTGAAGATTCTACACACAGAAAAAAAGAAACGTAAAAGAAGAAAAATAGTAATAAAGCTAGAACTAGTAACTATATTCATTAAAGTTGCATGATATGTAATCCACATAGAACAATCTGTTATGTTTTTATATCCTTTTAATGAACAATTGCATAAGGAAGTTAAAAAAATAATTCTATTTACAACTGCATCAAAAAACTATATTTTTAGAATGAACCTAACCAATTAGGTGAAAGGCATGTATGCTGTAATCTACAAAACATTGCAGAAAAAATTAAGGAAGACACAGATAAATGCAAAGATAACGTAGGGTCATCAGTTGGCATACATAATATTATTAAGATATCAGTAATACTCAAAGTGATCTACAGATTTAACTCAATCCCTATCAACATTCCCAAGGCCTTTTGTGCAGAAATAGAAAAATATCATCCTAGGGAAAATGGAAAAATATCCTAGGGGCGCTTAGCTGGCTCAGTCAGTAGAGCATGGGACTCTTGATCTCAGGGTCATGAGTTCAAACCCCAAGTAGGGCACAGAGATTACTGAAAAAACAAAAATATCCTAAAATCCATATATAATCTCAGTAAACCCTGAATAGTCAAAATTTTTCGAAAAGTAGTAGACAGCTGTAGTAATCAGTCTTCCTGATTTCAAAACTCATTATAAAGATAAAGGAATGAGAACAGTATGGTACTGGTATCAAAATAGGCTTATAAACCAATGGAATAGAAAGGAAATAAACCTTTGTGTATAGAGCTAAATGATTTTTGACAAGGGTGCCAAGATCACTCAATGGGGAAAGGATAGAATTCTACATACGGTGTTTAAAAAACTGGATATCCACATAGAAAATAATGAACTTTGAACCTGATCTTAAACCATATATAAACGTTAACTCAAAGTAAGTGAAAGACCTGAACTAAAGATGAAAAAGTATAAGTTTCCAGTATCTTGATAATGTTGGACTAGGCAATGATTTCTTAGATATGATGCCAAAAGCATAGAAAACAAAGGTTGAAAAATAGAGAAATTGGACTACGTCACACTTAAAATCTTTTGTGCATCAAATGACAGTAATAACAGAGTGAACAGATGACCTAAGGAATGGCAGGAAATATTTATAAATCAAGCAAAAAAGATTAATCAGTCAGCTTGGTAAATGGGCGAAGACTTAACATTTCTCCACGGATGATATACGAAGGGCCCAAATAATCATATTAAAATATGGTAAGTATCCCTACTAATTAGGAATATGAAAATCAAATGCACAATTAGTTATCACATTCATTAGGGTGATTATTATCAAGAAAACAAATATAAGAATTGTTGGCAAGGATGTGGAAAAAAAGGGAATCCATGTAAGTTGTTGCTAGTATTATAAAATGGTGCGACCACTATGGAATACAGTATATTGATTCCCTAAATACTTAAGAGTAGAAGTAATGTATGGTCCTAGCAATCCCACTTGTGGGTATATTTCCAAAAGAATTGAAAGCAGAGTCTCAAAGCTATTTTCAAACCCAAGTTAATCGCAACAGCCTTCCCATTAGTCAAGAAGCGCCAGCAACCCAAAAGTCCATCGATGGATGAATAGACGCACAAAATATGGTAAATACTTATAGTGATTTAATATGCAGCCTTTAAAATGAAGGAAATCCTGTGGCATGCTACAACATGAAAGAGCCTTGAGGAAATTAAGCTGTGTAAATTGAGCCAGTCTTAAAAGAAAAGATACTGTAAGATTCCGTTCGTAGATATATATAAGTCAAATAGTGTTTACTAGTGTCTGCGGTAAGAACAGAAAGTTGTTGTTTAGTAAGTATAAAGTGTTTGTTCTGAACAGTATCTCGATCCTGGAAATGTTTCACATGTAATTGTACACAACTCTAGTGAATTGTGCACTTTAAGATGCTGAAGAGGGAACATTTTATGATATGTGTTTTTCACCCTGATTAATATTATACACACACGCACGCACACACGCACGCGCGCACAAAGTACTGGTACCAGCTTCACAAGAGGTTTAAAGAGCACCCAGAGTCATCAGAGTGTTTTCCCCCGTCTCTGGATTCTCTCTCTTCTGCCTTCGCCCTCCAATTTCATACCCCATGAATGCAAGCCTTCCCATTCTTGCAGTCACCATCCACAAGAGAGATAAGCAGCCTCCCAGCGTTCCCAGCGAAACCCCCCATTTTGTACTGATCGAAATGGTGTAGGCCACATACCCCAACTTCCACGAATCACCGTGGTGGGACATACGGGAAATGTTGATTGACCTAAAACAAACAGGGCTTACCCTGAAAGTGCGAGTAAAATCAATCCTTGCCTTACCACTTGGGAGAGAGGTCGTTTTCACACCAGGCGTCAGCAAACTTTTGTATTGGGCTATATTACAAATATTTTTCCTTTGTGGGTCATATATGGTTTCCACTGCAGCTATTAATCTCTGCAATTGTAGCATGAGAACAGCCATAGACCTTAAATAAGGGACTGTGGCTGCATTCCAACAAAACTTTACAGATACGCAAACTTGGATTTCATATAATTTCATCTATCATGAAATGTCATACTTACTTTGTTTTTTCTTAACCATTTAAAAATGTAAAACCATCTTAGCTCACAGATGGCTGGTAGGATTTGGCCCACAGGCTGCAGTTTGCAGATTCCCTGTTCAAGATAATCTGTCCAAATGCCTTCTAGCTCTTGAAAGGAGGCATTCGTGTCTGAGTTGCAACGAGGCATTCGGAAGGTCATGCAATTTCTTTCTCTTTCCCCTTGTGTACTGAATTGTCATAATTCCTTGCTTGCCACAGGACCCTTTGCACATGCAGGACAGTGTACTGTTAAATATTGGAGATAATGACTGTTCTCCACTATCACTGGAAATTAAAGAGATACCTTCAAATCTGCAGGCACACTGAATTGACTTAGGTTAAAACTGTTGTCATGTTGCATGCAGCTGTTCTCCTGTTTTTGTTGGCTTTTACTCATGTCCTTTTGTCTAGCTTAAACACTTAGTAGACGAAAACAGTCTTCAGAAAGATCTATTTCTTAATGGCTTTCTTTTCCAGTCATTGATCAGAGTGCCATTATGTAAATGATTGAAGTCAGTATTCAAAATGTGGGTTTCAAGATCTTTAGTGTCAGAGGGTGATACTGGAGAGACAGGAATTAGAGATGGAGCTCAGCAGTGAGGAGCAGAGGGAGAATAAAGTCAAGGAACCTTTTAATTTCCTACAACGGGAGAGTTTGGCTGGATCTCTGGAGGAAGATGAAAAGAAAACAGGCTTGGGAGAAAGCAAACTTGATTGGAATAGCTTGGTGCTGTGGGAGGGCAGTGATCTGTTTTAAAACTAAAATTGGCAACCGTGGAATGATTTGGTCAAATGTGTTTTGGCAGCCTTTGAATTGTTGTCCAAATACTTTAGCACATATAATGACTTTTTAAATTTGTTCACTCTTTATGACCCTCTTACTTCTAAAAAAAAATGTGAGCCTCAACTCGTTTGTGGAGGTTTCGATTTGAATTAAAATTGCACAGCGCATGGAATCTTGTATACCAGTTTGTGGCATCTTTGTGATAGTTTTCAAGGTTTCCAGGGCCCTGCGAGGTTAGATTTCAACCACAGTTGGGCTCTTTGGGCCATGCTCCAACTGCCAGGGCCTGAGTTGGAGGTGGTTCGTGCTCAAAGACACCTGAGTGGCACTCCACGTAATAGTCGTTTCCCAGGTGTAATTTTCAAACAGGGTCAAAAGCCACTTAGGGAGACAGGACTCTGAAGGGCTAGGTGCAATTCACATGCATTGACAAGAATGTATGTATCAAATAGGGATTTCACTGTATAGCTCTTCACAAAGCTTACTTGGTCTAATACCAACACATTAATATAATAAAATGCAGAATTTTATTCTAGCAATTGCTTGAACAGGAAGATTTCCCCGTGAATGTTATACAGTAAGTATGTCCTTTCAAGCTCTCTGGAGCCTGCATTTTGAGGTGCACTCAAGGAAAGTAGAGAGTGTTAGTTTGGATCCTAAATCTAAGTCCCCATGACGGTTTTGCTGATTTTCTGTTTTCTCTAGCCTTCGTTGTTGCATTTTTCTTTACTTTCTTTTATTTTCTAAATTGGAGGATTCCCAATGACACAAGTGACACAAGTTTCGTCTTTAAATGTGCCTTCTAGGGCGCCTGGGGGGCTCAGTCATTTAAGCATCTGCCTTGAAGCAGCTCATGATCCCAGGGTCCTGGGATCGAGCCCCACGTGGGGCTCCCTGCTCAGTGGGGAGCCTGCTTCTCCCTCTCCCTCTGCCTGCCGCTCCCCCAGCTTGTGCTCTCTTTCTCTGCCTCTTTCTCTGTCAAGTATATAAATAAAATCTTTAAAATAAAGAAATAAATAAATGTGTCTTCTAACAGTAGCTCCTCCCTAAATTATCCTGTGGCATGATTCCCTTTTAATTTATACTCTATAATCTCATAATGACTCGAAAGCATTTGGTTGGGGTTGGAAGAAATATAAATAAATTAAAAGTTAATAGTCTCTAAGCAAGATCCTTATGGACTCTCAGGGGAAAAAGGAGACAGTTTTAGTGGTAAGATTGCTTCTATCTCCTTCTTGTGTTCAAATAGTCTCTAGGTTTACCTTACCCATATCCTTTCCAGTTCTTGATTTTTGTATTCCAAATAGTTGCATTTATATGAAAGGGACTTATAAATAGTGTTCTTATTTAGTGTTTTTATTATTTGTGGAAAAATAGCTAAAGTGGAGGAAATCTTGGTGGCTATGAGTGTGAGCTCTGGAGTTAAGCTGCCCGGCTTTGAATCTTTCACTTTCTGCTCATCTGTTGTTGGACAACTTACTCTTACTCATCTGTCAAAAGAGCATAATAGTAGCTTGTATTTCACTGAATTTTAAGAGGGTTAAATGCCTTATTCATGTTATGTGTTAAGAACAGTAAATATTCAAGCATTATTATTATTCTTATTATTTTCTTTGGTCGTAGATGAAGTTGTGGAAAAAGTAGAGAAGCACGCTCTCCATACAGACACCAAGTTAAATATCATCGCTGGGAATGGTGTCTTGAGGCATATGATGTGTACCTTTCTTTTCTAATTCCTGTCTTTTTGAAATAAACATACTTCTAAATAAAGCATTATATTAGTAACGTTTGTTAGCATTCTACAGAAAATCAGAACCCATAGGATATAGGGAGAGATAGCAAAAGAGATTTATTGTGAGTAGTTGACTCATGTGATTAAGAAGACTGAGAAGTCCCATGATCTGTTACCTGCAAGCTGGAGACTCCAGAAAGCAGTGGTGTAATTTCAGTCCGTGTCAAACTGCATCAGTTTTGTAGGGACCTGAGTGTGAAGGCCTGAGATTCCAGAGTGCCAATTTCCTAGACCAGGGAAAGAGAGAGATGGGTGTTCCAGCTCAACCACAGTCATCCAATTTGCCCATTATTCCTCTGTTTGCTCTGTTCAGACCCCTCAGGGGATTGGTAATGCCTACCTGCATTGGTTAGAGTGTTTTTGTTTATGCAGTCTCCCAGCTGAAATGGTAATCTCATCTGGAAACATCCTCAGAGACATACCTGGATGTAATATTTTAGCAGGTATCTGGGCATGTCTTAGCCCAGTCCAGTTGACATAAAATGAGCAGAGCTCAAGGGAGAAACTAACAAAAATGCAATGATAGTAGAGGGCGATAATGTCCCTCTTTCACCAGTGGATGGATTAAGCAGCCAGAGGATTAATGGGGAAATAGTGGTCTCTAGTAACACTGAGGACCAGGTACACCTAACAGACATGTGTAGCGTGTTCCTTTCGGGAGCAGCAGAGTACATGTTCTTCTCAGGCATGTGTGGAGCACTGTCCAGGATGGATCAGAAGTTGGGCTCCGGTACATGTCTTGACCAATTTGGAAAGATTGAAACCATATCGACTGTCTTTCCCAGACAGAATGGTATGAAACTAGAAATCAGTAGCAGAAGGAAAATGGGAAATTTACAAATGTCTGGAAAATGGAATGCACACTCCTGGACAGCCAATCAGTCAGGGAAGAAATCAACAGGGAGATATGAGTGTATCTTGAGATAGATAGGTGGAAATGGAAACACAAGATGACAGAACTTGTGGGAGGCAGCAAAGGCACTTCAGAGAGGGAAGTTTACAACAATAAGTGCCTTTGTTAAGAAAAAACAAATGTCTCAGTGAGGCAACCCAACTGAGGAAGGAGAAGAATGGGCTGGGGAAAGGTATTGCAGAGGAAGGGAAATGATAAAGACTAGAGTTGAAGTAAGTGTAACGGAGACTAGAGAGACAATAGATAGACTCAATGAAGCTGGGCCTTTGTTTTTTGGAAGGTTGGACAGAATTGAGAAAGCTTTAGCCAGAATAACCAAAAGAAGAAGAGAGTAAACTCAAGTGAATACAATAATGAATAAATATGGGACATGCACCTGATAAGCACAGAGGCATAGAGGATTATAAGAGACTACGATGAACGTTTATATGCCAATGAACTGGGTGATGTGGAACATGTTTATGGAAACACAGCCTGCCAGGACAATCATCAAGAAATAGAAAACCTGAGAAGGAAGGAAGGAAGGAAGGAAGGAAGGAAGGAAGGAAAGAAGGAAGGAAGGAAGGAAAGAAGGAAGGAAAGAAGAAAGAAAGAATATCTGAATAGAAAATAGTGAGAAAGAGACTGCAGAAGAATTCAAAACTTCCCAACAAAGAAAAGTCCAGGACCAGATGGCTTTATGGATCGATTCCACCAAGTATTTAAAGAACAATTAATGTGAATCCTTTTCAAATTTTTCTAAAAATTGAACAGGAGGGAACACTTCCAGACCCATTTTACGAGGCCAACACTACTCTCATACCAAAGCCAGATACAAACACTGTAAGAGGGGCGCCTGGGTGGCTCAGTCGGTTAAGCGTCTGCCTTTGGCTTAGGTCATGATCTCGGGGTCCTGAGATTGAGCCCCATATTGGGCTCCCTGCTCAGCAGGGAGCCTACTTCTCCCTCTTCTTCTGCCTGCTGCTCCCCCTGCTTGTACTCTCTCTGTGTCAAATAAATAAATAAATAAAATCTTAAAAGAAAAAAAAAGAACACTACAGGAGAAGAATATAAGTACATACATAGAAAGACCCTCAAGAAAACACTCACAAATCTAATTCAACTGCCCGTCGGGAAACAAATGCGGTGGGCAAGAGTGAATCGCTTTTTCATACACCATGGTTTATCTGTAATTGAAATTATGAAAATAATCTCATTTAAGCACATTGATAAGATTATACACCATGACCAAGTAGGATTTATCTCTGGATACAAGGATGGTTTAACATCCACAAATACATAAGCGCAATACACCACAGTAACAGCGTAATGATACGAATCATATCATCAACCCAATAGATGGATCGAAAACATTTATAAAATTCAGCATCCTTTCATGATACAAGCTCTCAATAAGTTACATATAGAATGAAAGTACTTTAACATGACAGCCCATATATGACAAATCCACAGCTAACCTCACATTCAGTGATGAAAAGCTCAAAGATTTCCTCTAAATCAGTAATGAGACGAATATACCTGGTGTCACTCCTCTTATTCAGCATAGTGTTGAATGTTCTAGCCATGGTAGTTAGGCAAGAACAAGAAATACATGGTATCCAGATTGGAAAAGAAGTTAACTTGTCTATTTGCGGATGACAGGATCTTACATATAGAAAGCACTACACACACACACACACACACACACACCCCAATAAGAACTGTTAGAATAAATGTATTCAGTAAAGTTGTAGGGAAAAAAAAATCAATACGTAAAAATCAGTTGCATTTCTATACACTAAAAATAAACCATCTGAGGGACATCTGCGTGTCAGTTAAGTGGCTGCTCTTCAGCTCAGGTCATGGTTCTGGGGTCCTGAGATCATGTCCCACATCGGGCTCCCTGCTCAGTGGGGAGCCTCCTTCTCCCTCTGGCCTCTGCCCCTCCCTCTGCTTGTGCATGCTCTCTCGCTCTCTCTCTGACAAATAAATAAATAAAATCTTTAAAAATATAAAAAATAAAAAAATAAACCATCTGAAAAAGTATTTGAGTATACTATGCCCTTTACAAAGGCATTGAAAGGAATGAAAAACTTGGAAATAAATTATCCAAGGAGATAAAAAATCTGTACAGTCAAAACTGTAACACTTTGATTAACAATATTGAAGAAGACACAAATAAATGGTAATGCATATCCTGTTTATCAATTGGAATAGTTAATACTGTTTGCATGCCCATGCTACCCAAAGCAATTTATAAATTCAGTGCAATTCCTGTCAAAATTCACATGACATTTTTTCCTAGGAGTAGAAAAATCAATCCTCCAATTTGTACGGAATTACAAAACACACCAAAATAAGCCAAAGCAATCTTCAGAAAGGGGAATCAAGGTAGAGGCATCACCCTTCTTGATTTGAAACTCTATCATAATGCTGTAATAATCAAAACCCTATGGTACTAGCATAAAAACAGACCCATAAACCAATGGAACAGAATGGTGAGCCCAGAAACGAAACCATGTTTATACGGTCAGATAATGTTTGACAAGGGCATCAGGAATTTACAAGGCGGGGGTGGAAGCCTGGGTGGCTCGTTTGGTTAAGTGTCTGCCTTCAGCTCTGGTCATGGTCTCCGGATCCTGGGATGGAGCCCTGCTCAGCCAGGAGTCTGCTTCTCCTTCTCTCTCGAATAAATAAATAAGTAAATACAAATTTTCAATAGGGAAAGCATTATGTCTTTAATAAATGGTGTTGGGAAAGGGTATGCATATGCAGAGGAATGAAATTGGGCCCTTTACCGTACGTGAAAATTAACTCGATATGAACTAAATACTTAAATGTAAGCCCTGAATCCATAAAATTTCTAGTAGATACCACAAGGAAAAAACTCCTTGACATTGGCATTCGCAATAATGTTTCGGATATGACACCAAAGACACGGGCAACAAAAGCACAAATAAACCAGTGGGTCTGCATTAAACTTAGAAGCTTCTAGGGGCACCTGGGTGGCACAGCGGTTAAGCATCTGCCTTCGGCTCAGGGCGTGATCCCAGCGTTCTGGGTTCGAGCCCCACATCGGGCTCCTCTGCTGTGAGCCTGCTTCTTCCTCTCCCACTCCCCCTGCTTGTGTTCCCTCTCTCGCTGGCTGTCTCTATCTCTGTTAAATAAATAAATAAAATCTTTGAAAAAAAAAAAAAACTTAGAAGCTTCTATATAGCAAAGGAAACAGTAAAATTTCAACCTATGGAATGGGAAAAAATACTTGCACACCTTATATCTGATAATGGTTTAATATTTAAGATATATAAGTAATTTATAAAACTCAATATAAAAAATCGAAATAACCTGGGGCACCTGGGTGGCTCAGTCAGTTAGGTGTCTGACTTCAGCTCAGGTCATGATCCCACAGTCCTGGGATCCAGCCCCTCATCAGGCTCCCTGCTCAGGGGGAGCCTGCTTCTCCCTCTCCTACCCGCTTGTGCTCTCTCTCACTACCTCTGTTGCTAGCTCTGTCTCTCTCTCTCAAATAAATAAATAAAATCTTTTTTAAAAATTGAAATAAAACTAATTGAAAATGGGCATAATACAAGCATAAGTCATTTTCTCAAAGAAGGCATACAAATAACAAACCGATATATTAAATTGCTAATCAGCAGGGAAATTCAAATCAAAACTGCACTGAGATATCTGCACATCTGTCAAAATGACTATTACAAAAAGATAAGAGAGGACTGTTGGTGAGCATGTGGACAAAGAGGAACCCTCGTGCATGGTTGGTCGGGTTGCTGACTGCTACAGCCACTATTGGAAACACTATGGAGGTTCCTCAAAAATTAAAAATAGAACTACCATATGACACAGCAATCCCACTTGTGGTTATGTAGCCAAAGGAAATTAAATCAGATTCTTCAAGATATATGTGTTCTTCCCTGTTCATCAGAGCATTATTCACAATAATCAAGATCATAGAAACAGTCTAAGTGTCCATTGAGGGGTGAATGAATAAAGATGTGGGATATGTATACGATGGACTAGTGTTCAGCCATAATAAAAAAGGAAATCCTGCCATTTATGACAGCCTGGAAAACTTGGAGGTCATTATTTTAAATTTAATAAGGAAGACAGAGAAAGACAAATAGTTTGTGATCTCAATATATGTGGAATCTGAAAAAGTCAAACTCTTTTAATCCGAGTCAGATGGTGGTTAGAAATGGGGAAATGTTGGTGAAACGTTAACAAACTTTCAGTTTTGAGATGAGTAAGTTCTGGGTATCTAATATAAGCACTGTTATTGTAGTTAATAGTACCGTATTATATATTTGAAATTCATGAAGACAAATTCTCATTTGTATTTATCCACCTTCCCACGCACACACAAAATGGTGACTATGTGAGGTTATTTATGCGTTAATTAACATGATTGTGGTAATAATTTCACAATGTGAATGTTTCTCAAATGATTGTGTTGTATGCCTCTCAAAAGCAGAAATTTTAAAAAGGATCGTATTTTAAAAAAAATAGACAGGAAAAAGAACCTTCAGTCGGGAATGCACGTGATAGAGCCGGCCGTATCAGCATCTAAATTACTTACTGAGGATCCGGTGTAATGTGCTTCCCAGGGCTGTTTGCATTTTATTAAGGGTACAATGTCTTTAACCATACAATGAAACCTAACAGTGAAGGTTTTGGTGTCAGTGACCTCCCTACTATCTTTCACTTTGTTGCCCACCCACCAACCCACATTCCTATACACGTAGATGCACTCTCATCCCCGCTCACCCACTTTGGTCTCGTCATTGTAATAGAGAGGAGACCCCTGTGCATCAGATCCAGGAATCCTCAATCCCGTGATGCAAACCCTGCCACCGTCTTTGGAACCCGAGCTCCTCTATCATGCCATCTCTTTGCTTAATATTTAGTATCTATGATCCAGGCAACTTCAAATCAGGATTGATTGATTGATTGATTGATTCTTTAAAGATTTTATTTATTTATTTGAGAGCAAGAGAGCAGGAGCTGGGGTAGGGGCAGAGGGAGAGGGACAAGCAGACTCCCCGCTGAGCAGGGAGCTGGACACAGGGCTCCGTCTCAGGACCCTGGGATCATGACCAGAGCTGAAGGCAGACAGTTAACGAACTGAGCTACCCAGGTGCCCCGGATTGACTGATTTTTGAGAGAGGGTGAGAGAGGGGTTGGGGAGTGCTCAAGGGAGAGGGAGGGAGAGAAAGAATCTTAGGCAGACTCCATGCCAAGCGTGTGAGCCTGACGCTGGGTTTGATCTCACAACTCTGAGTTCATGACCTGACGAAGTCAAGAGTTGGACGTTTAATCCCCTGACCCACCCAGGTGCCCCTCAAATCATTATCTAAATACGGAGAAGTTAGTACATTATAAAATTAAAAATATAACAAAACGAAACCACTTTTCCCTTACAAACCTGCTTTGTGCCTGTAACTTCACTTTCTCTATGTCCATAAAATCATTGAAAATATCGCCGTGTTGTCTCCTCCGTCACACTGCTCTGTTACTGAACCCACTAGAGCCTGGCCTGCTCTAATTTCCCCAATGAACTGCCTTCACCAAGGTATTAAATGTAGTAGACACTTTTAAGTAAATTAATTAATGCTTTTGGGAAATGGAAACCATCATATAGAAATGGTGATAATGGAGTCAATACAGCAGTGTCAAAGTATCTGGTAGTTACAAGTTTCAACATAGCAACATTGACATATCTCAGATAGAATGTTGAATGGGAAAACAGGTTGCTGAAGAATACCTGGAAAATATATACTGACTCTAGATATATACAGCTATAATAGATGTCTTTGTTTTCCGTTATTTAAATGTAACTTACATTCCATAACATTGACTTATTTTGAGTGTACAATCCAATGCCTTTTAGCAAAGTAGCAGTTGCGCAGCTGTTACCACAGTCTAATTTTAGCACATTTTTACCACTCCCAAAATAATTTTGTGCCCATTTGCAGTTACTCCCTGTTCTCACCATCAACCTCCGGACATCCACTATTCTGCTTTTTGTCTGTGTGCATTTGCTTTTTCTGGACATGTCCTATAAATGGAATCCTATAACATATGATCCGTTGTGCCTGGCTTCGTTCACTTCGCATAATGTTTTTACGTTTCATCCCTATTGGTACCGGTGTCGGTATCCTATTCCTTCTTGTGGCCGAGTACCATTCCATTGTAGGGATACTTCACATTTAGTCTGTCTGTCTGTTAAATGATGGACATTTGGATTGCTTCCAGCATTTGATCGTTTATGTACAAGTCTTTGTCTGTGAACATGTGATTTCATTTCTCTTGGCGGATTACCAGAGGCGGAATTACTGGATCATATGTTAAGTCTATGTTTAACTTTTAGGGAAACTACCAATTGTTTTCTCTTTCTACATCCTCACCAATACTTGTGATTATCTCTGTTGTTGACTCTAGCCATCCTCGTGGGTGTGAAGTGCTATCTCACTGTTGTCTTTATTTGTGTTTTCTTGATGAGTCTTGATATTGGGGATCTTCCCCTATGCTTCGTGTCCTCTTGCCTATCTTCTCTGGAGAAATACTATTCAAATCGTTTACCCATTTTTAAATGGGATCGTTTACGTTCGTATTAATGAGTTGTAAGGGCTTTTCATATACTCAGGAGAAAACCTCTGTTTCTATTTCCTGAAACATTTTGTAATAAATTTTTCGGTCTGAGAGTGCCACGGTAAGGTAATTCACAGTTGCCAGACCTTCACAGTCCCTCCTGATAGGTGCGGCACTAACAACTCCCACAAGCACATAAGCCATCTGCAGGCTCCCCGGGTGGCTTCCTTGCCTCCGTGGGACCAGCTCATCAAAGTGGAGTTTTTCTCTGTCCGTCTCCCAAAAGCAAGAGCTGGAACTCACATTAGCCATCATCTGCCCTGAATTTTAATTTTCGGCACCTTCGGTCTTCATGTCTGCTCGCCGCCAGAGTGACAGGAGCTCTTAATGAGATCCTTTCCTGGTGTATCTTTCTTAATGCACGCGCAAGCTTGCCTCTTCATTCACCACGAGCCCCTTGGGGCAAGCGCCGTGTCAGCAGCCGCGGGGAGGAGTGCAGAAACTGCTGACTGCAGGGAAGGCCATTTCTAAAGGACTTGAGAGGAATCCTAATGTCAGTTCCCCTCACCGCTCGACTCCCTCTGCACCCTTTTCCCTTTGCCCTCCAGTGCCAACCTTCATAACTCAGTCTCTAAATCTTTTTCTCGCATGAGCATCGGCCATCTGGTGGTCAAATGTGCATTAAAAGTGCTTTTGACAGCATTGTGGAAATTGTTCATTCATGAAGCACCTTGGGTTTCCAAGCGAGATCATTGGTGGGCGACAAACAGAAAAGTTTTCCATTTCCAGAAGAAATTATGTGAGGAAACAGTCTGATTTTCCACTAAGGCAGAAAGATTTCTTATGCTTTAAAATAATCTTCTTGTCTTGTGCATACATCAGCGTATGTACATTAAGAGGAATTACTTACGTGTGGAGCTTGTTAAATTCTTCATCTTTCACAACACGTTAGCTTGTAACTGCTCCTGCTTCCCAGGAGGGTCAGTCGATGAATTAGATCAAGGGGCGCCTGGGTGGCACAGCGGTTAAGCGTCTGCCTTCCGCTCAGGGCGTGATCCCGGCGTTCTGGGATCGAGTCCCACATCAGGCTCCTCCGCTGGGAGCCTGCTTCTTCCTCTCCCTCTCCCCCTGCCTGTGTTCCCTCTCTCGCTGGCTGTCTCTCTCTGTCACATAAATAAATAAAATCTTTAAAAAAAAAAAAAAGAATTAGATCGAAACACAAGGAAGAATGCTTCTTATCTACGGTCTGTCTTCATGTGCCACATGCAGTTAGTTTCATGGGCTCTCATATCACCAAGATCAAATTTTGGGAAGTTCAAAAAAATTAGTAAAGCAATCCCTGAAGAAAATTATGGCCTTAGTTTATCATTTTTTTTTTTTTTTTTTTTAGTTGTGAACTCACCCTCAGTGCGTCTCCCGAGAGGTAAATATCAGTTGAGTACCTACGATAGCTCCACATACCTCATGGTGCTTAATTAAAGCTGTGACTGATTTTTCACTTCCTGGAAAATGACATGTAACTGGCATCTTTCTGCCCACGTCTGCGACTACGAAAGTCACTAGAGATGTTTGCGTTTATGTCACCTGCTATGTAGCCTCATTTCTTCCCCTGTTCGTTTACATTGTTTATTTTATTGGCCCTGCTTCTGTTTCTCTAAGAGATCCTCGTTAATCTTTTGGGCTTAGGGCTTGTAACATCAATTGGCCCGTACCCAACATCAGAGATCTGAGTTACAGTCTGTTTTTTACTTCCTTCTTTATGAAGCACAAGCAAATCACCCTCCTTGGAAAGTGGATGTGTTTTTATTTGTTGGCGTGTTGGTTCACTTGGCTTTGCATTGCTGAGAACTCCTCCAATCACCACAACGATCCTTTTCCCATCTTAGCCATCATCTGTATAGCGATAAAATGTATACAGAGTCCCATTTGGAATTGAGTCACCATACGTGAAATACCTATGCTACGTTTCGTTTCTAACTACCTGGAAGTGAACCCCCACGATGGGTGTGCTACATTCATTGGCTGTACTAGGAAGATTTACTTAGAGCGCTAAGATACCATAGTCGAAATTTCTCCTAAGGTATTTAGATGAGGCGTCTCAAATTTTCATCCCAAGACAATGTGGAAGCCTAGGAAATGCCTCTAGCTTAGTGGGGAAATCGAAATGTTTACTCATGTTATCACTAATGGCTTTTTAAAATGTTATGTGTTATCCATCGACCAATTAATCACCATGAATATATTGAGCCATTACTGCATGCCAAACGGGATGTGTTAGGAAATAGGAAAAAATACAGAATGTTGCCCTGGTTTCAAGGAGCCTCAATTTGTTCATCTATTTGTTTATTCGTTTTTCCGAATGTTTATTAAACAGCCTGTGTGTGTCGCACACATAAGCTAGTTGAGGCCAAATAAGCGTAGTGTGTATAAAGCGCTGTGCTGTAGATCAGAGAGCGCAAAGCCGCCAGGAGGAAGCAGCTGGCAGAACTCTTTCTCTCCCTCTAAGAACCAATCTTCTGGTGACTTCTTTCACTTCGGATGTGACTGCAGAGCCTCCCTGACCTGACCTTGTCTGCACCGGGTTCCTCACATTACAAATACTTGCCAGGGTGAGAAGAAAGATAGCAGCGTTGCTAAGTGGCCCGTCTCCTCTTTGACGTATCTTAACCTTTGTTCCAAGGCATAATTCGTTATAGCGTAGATGCGTAGTGTATAAAGACTCCAGCATCGGGATTCCTTAAATATAGCTCACCTTTAAAAGATTCTTTTTCTCATACTCCTGTTTAACCCAACATTCATGATCCTCCGTAACTACCCTTGAGTCGGTATTATTTATCAACCCGCTCAGAGTGGCATTCTTATCGTATTGGTTACCTGTGCTGCGATAACAAATGATCCCAAGACATAGTGGCTTAAAACAACACGCATTTATTTTCTCACAGTTTCTGTGGGTCAGCAGTGTGGACATGGCCAAGGTGCTTCCTTTGCCCCAGAGTTCTCAGTAGACCGCACTCAAAGACTTGGCTGATGCCTGGGGTCTTATTTGGAAGTCAGAGCGGGGAAGGATGCGCTTCCTGACTCACTTAGTGGTTATTGGCAGGGTCCACTTCCTTCACTTTTGTTGGGCCTGAGAGGCCGCCCTCAGTTGCTTGCCATGTAGGCCTCCCTAGCAGAACTGCTCACTTCCTCATCATGTCCCATCCGAGAAGGCCGTAGAGACAGTCTGCTAGCAATATGGAAATAATTTTTACAATCTAATCACAATCATTGTATCTCATGAACATTGCTCATTCTCTTATTTAGAAACAGTTTGCTCAGAGGGAGGAGATTAGGCAAGGCAGTTAATACCGAGAGGTAGAGAGTGTTTGCAGACATCTCTTAGAAGTTGGATCCATAATTATTTCATTTAGCAAACTCTTATCATTGAGCCCTGTCATCACCACTAGGGTGCAATTGTGATAGTAAGTAGCCCTTGCCCTCAAGTATTTCACAATCGACTTGGCAAACATGAGCTTATTAACTTTCTAACTTTAACTTGGAAAATGTTACAGTGAAATCAAGTTCAAAACCCAAAGAGCATATGGAAAGAGGGATGTCTTCGTTCCTGATTGTTCCCACCATGGGACTCCCATTTTCTCTCACAGTTAAAAATAAACATGCTGTTACTTTTTTCTGTGGAACTTTCTCTGACACTACGCTTTTTCCCCAACTCAATTGCCAAAAGGCTCAACTTTTTTGAGATTGTTCTATGAAACCAAGTAGGTAGGAATGGCTTTCCAGGCGTAAAACATAGCACAGTGAAAGGCATGGAGAGATGGTGCAATCTGACACATTCCAGGAATGATGGCACGTCCAATATGGCTAGAACGTTGGGGATATGTTTAGGGAAGGGGAGTTGTTAACGGCCTAAAACGTGTCTGGAAATATGAAGTGTGGTTATAGGAAAGAGAACATGGGGTGTGGGCTTTAGCACATAGAAAGCAGAGTGCCAGTAATGTTCCCCAGTTAGTAGAATTATATGCTGAGATACATGCCTTAGAAATGAACTATGGGGGGAGGACTGAGCATTTGCTAGAAATACTAGATAAAAGAAGGAAAGATAATATTCCAAGGAGAGTTTGATGGTGATGTAAAATAAGATAAAGAGAAAAGATGGGCCGCCTGGGTGGCACAGTCGTTAAGCGTCTGCCTTCGGCTCAGGGCGTGATCCCGGCGTTCCGGGATCGAGCCCCACATCGGGCTCCTTTGCTAGGAGCCTGCTTCTTCCTCTCCCACTCCCCCTGCTTGTGTTCCCTCTCTTGCTGGCTGTCTCTGTCAAATAAATAAATAAAAATCTTTAAAAAAAAAAAAAAAGAAAGAGAAAAGAAAGTCATGGAAATGGAATGGTCAAAATTAGGCCTCATTTTTGGGCTGGAGTTGACAGGATTGCCAGAGTCAAGCAAGAATTATTTGGAATGAGGGAGGGATATGGAAGAGCCAAGAATTTCTATGGAATTTCTATTTTAGGAGAATAAAAGCCTCTTAAAAGAAGAACCGTGTCTTAATTGATAACAGAATCTCAATATTCTAATGGTGCCTGGTAGTTGAATGTTGGCAGTCGGTGGGTTGACACATGAGTAGACGATGGATGTTAGACGGATGGGTGGGTGGCCTGGGTCTATTGATGGTGTCGTTGACCATCCAAGGGAACACAGTAGAGAAATCAGTTTGGGGGACATATAAGGAAATGCGTAGAGAGAACTAGCAGGAACCTCAGATGGCTAAAGTGACAGTGGAAAGATTTAGGAGAGCAATTAGAAAACTAACACGTATTTCTTCTTTATGTTAATCCACGCTTTCCTAGTTTTCATCAAGAATTTATTCCATCCGCTTCCACAAATTTTAAGAAAAAATAGTTTCTCTAGAGAATAAAACTCTTTAGGTAGATCATCTGAACATTCTGGAAGCCTATTAAATTTCTCATCACTGTATTCTCAACATGCAAAGCAACTACCAGTCTGGTGACTGGTGCCGTTTAGCGTCCTGTAGTTTTACTAAGGAACATGGGAACGTTGAAAAAATGTTTCCAGAAACTCAAATCGAAGAAAATTCTCTTTTCCTATCCTACACCAATCTTACCTTTAATTTTCTATCACAGGCATATCCATACTTCTTGGCAATTTTGAGGTTTCTTGGACATCGTATTTTCTAAGCAGCGCTTCTCAAACTCTCAAGTGCATCACCTAGAGATCTAGTTACAATGTGGATTGTGGGCGCCGGGGTGGCGCAGTCGTTAAGCGTCTACCTTCGGCTCAGGGCGTGATCCCGGCGTTATGGGATCGAGTCCCACATCGGGCTCCTCTGCTATGAGCCTGCTTCTTCCTCTCCCACTCCCCCTGCTTGTGTTCCCTCTCTCTCGCTGGCTGTCTCTGTGTCACATAAATAAATAAAATCTTTTAAAAAAATGTGGATTGTGACTTTGAGGTCTGAGTTGGGGCTGGGCCGTCTTCTTTTCCTAACAAGCTTCCAGGCATTTCTGATACTGCTGATCCGTGGGTCAGCCTTTGAATGGCCAGGATGGTAAGCTACCATTCAATATTGGTGACTTGGCTGACATCCTCTATTTTTGGTGACACAGTCAGGTTGTAAGCTGCCTTTCAGTGCATGATTTCATTTACCTCCTGCCATTGCTCATAGCCTCCCTGTGTGAATTTTTATTATCTATCCCTTCCCTGATGCTTCTAGCTTGTTCGACTTAATGATAATATGTGAGGATAGCTCCAGCATGCTGTCTTTACCTTCCTCCAGATCCTTCGTGAAGCTGTCAAAGCCGACCTCCCCCCTCCCTCCACTTTCCCTCACCGTTTCTTACCTTAATGCTTTGTTTCCAGTCCTTCGATTTAGTCTTCAGTCTCCTGTACCTGAAAGTCTTCAAACGGTCACGATCAATTAAGGTTCAGAGGTCAGGGATCAAGTCCCCTTTTAAAGTAGGAATTTGGGATCTGGTCATTTGCTATCTTGGGGAGGTCGGCATTGTGTGTAACAAAAACAAAGGAGTAAAAACAGTCATCCTTGTTACTAGGGAATGCTGGTTTAGCTCAGAGCAAGGCAGCCCTCATCTCCACCTTCGCGCTAAACAATTACATGACCTTGAGGAAATTGCTTACCCTTCCTGAGCCAACGTTTTGTTGGTTGTAAAATAGTCCATTAAATGTAAATGACCCTCTAAGGTCTGTTAAAATTGGTTACCTAGTGGCTGATTGAGCCTCCTCTCCTCCTGATATGCCTCAACTAAAGGAGAGTTTCCTACCATGAGGTTCATGGACCTCCACAGGAGCTCTGTGAATAGAAGTCAGAGTCCATGAACCTTGACTGGCTGGGGAGGAGGTGTGTGGAGTTGTATTTTCACGGTCACTGCCCTCTGGCTGTCAGTGAGCATTTTCCTTAATCAGGAATATAAATGACAAACTAGTGTAGTATTCGTAGCGTGTGTTACTTCGTCACCAGTGGAAAACACAAATGTATTTGGCGTCATATTAGGGGTTTTGTAGATGTCAAAATGTCATGATATTTGCCATTGCATCAACGTTTGGGTGCTTCTTAGACCTTCCACTACCTCTTCTCATTGAACGCAGTGATGAACGGGGGCTTCCGTTACTATAGGCCCATGTTTGTCAATAGGGGGAGTTTTTGCCTCACAGGTCACATTTCATAAGGTACAGAGACAGTTTTGATTGTTGCTACTAGGAAAGGAAGTTTTATTGGCCCCTATGTAGTCATGGAGGCCAGGGATCCCACTGAATATCCTAGAAGGCACAAGTCAGCCCCCTTAGGAGAAAGAATCATCCAGTCCCAGATTTCCATAGTGCTGCGATTGAGAGGCCTACTAAAAGGCTTATTAAAAAAAGATTATGATAACTATATTTTAGTATAATTCATTGCCTTTGTAATCCTGTGTATTTTATTTTATGCCTTTACACACTTTGTTCTTAGAAGGGTCTCATAGGCTTGCTAGTCTGTCGGAGGGGTCCGTGACACAACATATGCTAAAAGGAGATAGTAGACGGCATCTGGATTCGGGCCTTCTGGTTCGTAGACCAGGAAACTAGCTCAACTATCTGACCCCCGAGGTAGCCCGACACACCGGAATAAGACTAAGGTTCAAGGGCCTACTCGGCCCAGACAGCTTATCGGACTTTGCTCAAATCATTTTCAGTGTCTTTGTCTCAGTACGTTTGGGCCTCTGTAACAATCTACCGGAGACTGGCTGGCTTGAACAACAGAAGTTTGTTTTCCACTCTGCAGCCCGCTTTTGTCCCCAAAGTTTTACTGCAACACAGCCCATACCCTTTCGTTTACATATTATCCACGTCTGCTTTTACCCTGTAATGGCGGAGTGTGGTTACAACATGGAGCGTGCAGCCCATAATCCCCAAAACGTTTACTGTCTGTCCTTCCTCAGGAAAAGTTTGTCTGATGCTGACTTCGAATATTGCCGTAGGGTAAAGGGACACGGGCCTAAAGATGTGGCTCCGTGCCTGGGCCAGGCTCAGCTACAGCAATGGGATTTTTGTCACCTTTCCCTTGTTGATAGAAGATCTTTGTAGGTCTCATGGCAGATTTGATTCACAGAAGGGACTCTTCTGGGCTTCTTTTGTTCAAATAATCATCATTCAATGCTTTAAAATGTAAATAAATTTATTTAGAGTTCAATTTTAAATGAAAATCCTATTATCTTACTAGGTCAGATTCTTTTAACTATTGTAAGACTATTCAACACCAGATTTGTGCAGATGCTGTAACCAAGAAATATTAAGATGGTGATTTTCAGTCTCTAAACCTTCAGTTCTAAACCTTCCCGGATTTTCAAGATGCTCCCGTACTTAGCAAGTCGAATGCAGTGTCTGTTTCTGAGATGACTTTCGACCCGAGATTTCAACTCAGCCAAGACGATTGTTTTTATACAAACTACCATATTTTCCCATGAAATCTGGGGGTTGCCTTCTGAACTTCCTGGAAATTTTGAACAAGAAGCAGTTTCAGCCAGCACCTCAGCACGTCCTTGTGAGGAATCCTAACGTGTTGTGCTATCCCTGTCCGCCTGGGCGATGTTGGGGAGCCCAGGGCTTTCTAGGGGTGTGGTCAGGCAACCCAGATCCCTGCAGTTGAACTACATACAAGACCTCGTCCTTTCTTCTCCATGAACACAACAGACCCCACCCAGATTAATCCACTCGATTGGAATTCACATAGTTTTGCCTCTATGTAAAGGCCCTTTGTGTATAATTTTAGGATTTTTGAACTGTGGGCAAAATATTGTGTCTTTTATATTCTCAGCACCCATCAGGTTCTTGGATTTTTAAATCTGATCCTATTGAATTCTCTACCCTGCTGCCTAGCCCGTCACCAAAACTCCTGAGGCTCTTGTATTAGCATATTGAATAATAGAATTTTGTTGATTCTAGAGTCGTTCTCCTCTGCTCCTTCAAACTCAGCCATTCATTCCCCCTGGATCTGCTGCAGAATAAGCCCTTTTCTCATTTATGTCTTCCTGTCATCAGGACCAAAGTGTAAGATACATCAAAGTCTCCCTGGATGCTATGTGCCCTAGGGCAGTCACAGTGAACAACTTATAAAAAGTATAAACCCCTGAGATTTCCAAAAATAATTCAGATGGGCATAACTCACTTGGAAAGTGTTTGGCACACACTGCCAGGTGGGGGGAATGGGCTCTCCACGCCTTTATTTTTTATTTTTTATTTTTTCCCTCTTCAAACCTGTGCTATTTTAATAAGACCTCAAGACTTGTCTAGGCTGCACACTTCCATAATGAGGCTTAGTTTGGAAAGATCAAGGTAATGATGTTTAGGGACGAAGTGCAAGGAGACAGGCAGGGAGGAGGGGAAACTAGTATGGAGTAATCTTTCTGCACTTGAATGCATGGGCCAAGCCTTTCTTAAAATATTCTTTCCAGTTTAGGGCTCCACGGTCTAAGGAAAATTTGCAAAAATAAAGACGCCTCCCAGCCAGTGGCAAATCTTGAAAGCAGGGCTGAAAACTCCCTAGTTGTCGGTTAGCCCTTTTACTTAGCTTTATTGTCCAACAGTTAGCTGTTCTGCTCAAGAGTAGTGCTAGAAGCAGCAGACAAAATGGTTTCAGGACAAATGTCATTTAGAGTCCTCGTGCTGAGCCACAGTTGCAGTATGTCAGTTAAAGAGTTTTCCAAATTTTTGCCTAGTGTTTCCTAATGAATGTTACTTTTATGCCGGCCATCATTTTATGAAATATACCGTACCCGAAATTGTGAGAGCTTTAGTTCGTGCCAACTGCCTTTCTTCCTGCTCTCAGGAGCCCGCGGGCAGCTCTATTACAGTGTGTCCTTATTACCAGAATGTTTTCCAGTGAGTGGTTTGTAAGCCTCAGATTGGAAGGTGCAATGTAATTTTCCATAGAAATAATGTTAAAAGTGGTGGCAAAATTCCAGGCTAGCCAACAAAGCATACTTAGTTAACATAAAATTTAGCTGTTTTGGCATTGTGGAATCTTTTCCCCATATTTTCCCCATGCGACATTGTAGTGTGATCCATGCATTCCAGCTCTCCCTCCCCCCTCCACCCCGGGGCAAAGGTGGCAGATGCGGCCACCCAGGAAATACTTCAGAGTACCTGCCACCGACCTCATCCTTCACTAAAGCACTAGTATCTGACTTGTATGATCATGGCTGTGTTTACCTGTAACTATGACAAGAGCAAGGGGCGCCTGAGTGGCTCAAGCAGTTAAGTGTCTGCCTTCGGCTCAGGTCATGATCCCAGGGTCCTGGGATCGAGTCCTGTGTCGGTCTCGCTGCTCAGTGGGGAGCCTGCTTCTCCCTCTCCCTCTCCCTCTGCTGCTTCCCCTGCTTGTGCACTATCTCTCTCTTTCTGTCAAATAAATAAATAAAATCTTTTAAAAAAAATCATTTAATATGACAAGAGCAATAATAAACAGATAATATTTATTAAATACGTATTGTGTGTCTGTCACTGGTCACATCACCCTTGCAGCTGTCCTCAGAGTGGTGCTACTTCTCTGTTTCGCCGGTGAGGAACTGAGGCACAGAGATGTCCGGTAACTTGCCCGAGGTCATAGAGCTTCCAAACAGCCGGACCAGTCCGATCGCGAGCGCTCTGGCCTCAGATGCAGTGCTCTCGGCTGCTGTAGTGTGGCGGGCGGTAAACTCCAGCGCGCCGTCTCGTACTGTGTGCCATTTGAGCTAAAAATGGTTTTAGCCACTTGTAAAGGCTTGGCAGGGGTGAAGAAGAATATTGTGTGACATGTGCAAATGACCGGAAATACGATTTCCTGTTTTCGTGTAGGCATATAGGAACACAGGCCCTGGAGCACAGCACATACCCGTTCGTGTATATATTGTCTTTAGCTGCTTTGGGGCCAGAATGGCAAAACTGAGTACTTGGGACCCTGTTGCCTACAAAGCTTAAAATACTCTCTGGACCTTTTCAGGAAATTGGCCAATCTCTGCTATAGTGCCTGAAAAGCTTTCAGCCCAACGTCTATATTATCATGAATCCTCAATAAATATTGGTATTTTGAAAAACAGATTTGTCTCCCTCCCATTGCTGGAGCTACTGCTCAGGGTTCTCCCATTCAGAAGACGCCAGATGGCCAATCTCCAGTTCTCGGACCCTGGTGACCACACCTCCTTGCAAGCTCCCTCTGGCTTCCAACGTCAAGGCTCTCTCATAGGCTTTGATCTTGAGGCTTTGCTTGTCTCGTTACGACAACAGTTCTTGAGATATTCAGTGGTGGCCCATCAGGCAGGAGGGCTCCAGGAAGACCAAAGGCATCTTCTGGGGGACTAGAGGGACTCTAAATCCAGCTGCCTCGGAGGGGCTTAAGGTATTGACAGGAAGGGACACTTTCGATCCATTCCGAAGCAGAGTGTGGCTCCCCAGCCTGTAACAATGTAGTCTCTATAATCGAGGAATTGAGCTTCTAGCAGAAGTATTTCGTACTGAGAGGCTCTTGCACATGCATATTAAGAGATTGTACAAAAATATCCAGAGTAGGGGCACCTGGGTGTCTCGTTCTGTTAAACATTTGCCTCTGGCTCAGGTCATGATCCTGGGGTCCTGGGATCGAGCCCCACGTCGGACTCCCTGCTCAGCAGGGAGCCTGCTCCTCCCCCTCCCTCTGCCACTCCCCCTGCTTGTGCTCACTTGCTCTCTGTCTCTCTCTGTCAAATAAATATATAAATAAAATATTTTTTAAAAATATTCAGAGCAGGGGCGCCTGGGTGGCACAGTCGTTAAGCGTCTGCCTTCGGCTCGGGGCATGATCCCGGCGTTATGGGATCGAGCCCCACATCAGGCTCCTCCGCTATGAGCCTGTTTCTTCCTCTCCCACTCCCCCTGCTTGTGTTCCCTCTCTCGCTGGCTGTCTCTATCTCTGTCGAATAAATAAATAAAATCTTTTAAAAAAAATGCAGAGCAGCATTTTAATAGCAAAAACCTGGCTACCACCCCAATGCTGATGAGCTGGAGAAGACATAAATAATTGTGGCTCACTTCATTGTCCTCCTCAAATCTTTTTTTTTTTTTAAGATTTTATTTATTTACTTGACAAAGAGAGACAGCAAGAGAGGGAACACAAGCAAGGGGAGTGGGAGAGGGAGAAGCAGGCTTCCCGCCGAGCAGGGAGCCCAATGTGGGGCTTGATCCCAGGACCCTGGGATCATGACCTGAGCCGAAGGCAGATGCTTAACAGCTGAGCCACCCAGGTGCCCCTGTCCTCCTCAAATCTTTACTCAACTGATATATTAAGATTTCTATCCTGTGTCTCTCTCTCTCTCTCCCTCCCTCCCTCCTTCCCTCCCTTTCACACATGCACGCACACACGCGTGCTTGCGTGCATGTGTGCAGGGAATGAAATCTGCAGAAGATGCGTTATCAAGTACATGGCTCCTGTGGGCTCCGTCCTCCTCTGGGGAACTCTAGAGCCAGTACAGAGCAAGACTCACAGTTGTGCCAACTGGGGGTGGGGGCAGGCATCCATGGTATTATCGTCGATGGAAGGGCAACTACTTGGAAGCACAAACACCTTGCCAATTATTTGTGTTGTTCTCAGGCTGAGGCGACCCTGTTGCCGGAAGACATACCCTTAGGCGGAAAGTTTTAAACACTGTAGGGTGAATGCCCATGGACCATAGGTAGAGTGTCGGCATCCATTTCGCTGTCGGCCCAGCTGAGGCAGCGATGGCATCTCCCTGCAGCTCTGCTCAGCAGTGACCAAGCCATGCCTAAATCACCTCAGTCTCTGCTCTGACATACAGAGGAGTCGATTCTCCGTGCTCCACACCTCTAAACACTGGCATTCTCACTAGAACTTAGCACAGTAAAATTTGAGGTCAGATGGAACCTGACTCCTGCCGCCCTGAGATCAGTGTTTTTGGAAACTGGAAGTCAAAGTAAACGGATGAGTGAATTTCTATGGAGTTACGATTGATAAGTCACTTATTAAGGATTTTGAAAATCTTGTGGTCTAAAATTACTGTTTTAATATTATAAATGATACAAATAATTGAAAAAAGTAATTCATTTCCTTTTGGCCCAGTAGAACTATTTCAAGGATTGTATCCTTCAGATGTAATTATGAACGTAGAAATGATTTATATATAAAAATAGTTTTGGGGGTAATTTTCATATTAGAGTAAAGCTAACTCAGTACCCAACATTACAGTAAACATTAAATAAATGTGTGAACCTCAGGAAAGCTGACTTGCCTAAAGTTGTGTAGCTGTTAAATGTTACGGTCTGGAATCCTCTCCAGTTCTGTGGAAAATGTGCAGTTCACCCATTTTGGCCACAAGCCAACATGATGACATCTAGTATGACTGCAGTGAACTCTACGCTGTACTGTCCTTTGGTTCTCAGTAAAGAGTGTCACTCCGTTATGGCTTCCTTTTCCGATTCTTTCTCCACCTCTCTGTGGACTGCTTGACCGAGAAGTAAGGGAACTGAGCAGCTAGTCTAGAGCATGGCACACAGTCAGCAATTGAATGGACAGGAGACAAGCTACCGACAGTATGTAGTAGACACTGTCTTTTCCGGTCGGGCCAGGCGCGAGATGTAGGTTTTCATCATCGTAAGGAAGGCACGGGTCTGGAAAATTGTTAGCTAATCCATTTCTGAGAAGCAAAAATGAGACCGGCGATGAAAGCAAATAAGGCCCCGGCAGCCCAGCTCAGGGGCTTGACTCTTCGTTTATGAGTTTCCCTTGGAGGCAGCTCAGAACCATGGATAGTGCCCAGGATTGTAAAGGTTTGTAAGGAGACTGCTTTCCTTGGAGTTCCAGCTTAATTTTTTTTTTCTTTTTGCAAAAGTTTGACTTCTTTGAAAAACTTCTCTTATCGCCTCTGTTCTCAGGGATCCCATATGCAGCATGAGGAATGATAGAGCTGCAGCGAGCAAAATACGATTTTTTCTGAAGGTGTCCACACACACAAATGTCCCCAGATTATCAGATTAAAAAAAAAAATCACTTCTAACCAATAGTAGTAGGAATTCCACAAGTTGTCTTGTGTCTGTTGGGGATGGGGAACTCATAAGGAGTTATGGGCTCCCCCCGCCCTCCTGCCCCATAGCTTTCCTCTCCTAGGTGAGCTCAGAACTACTAACCACCCAGCCTCCTGTTCGGAAGATTCTGAGAAGAAAAAATGTCATTTATTCCGCAAATCTGATTCCTACAATCCGAATTCAAAATTCTATTTCTTATATAATATTAACTAATTTTTATTTTCCATTAAATTAGATTACCCAAACCGTAGATCTTTTTCATTTATATTCTATAGCTGCAAATTACGCTTCATTTTCTTGATTAATTCCTACAAATTTTGTATTTTGTAGAAGGTCACATTAATACAAAAGCCCAGGATGTGTCTTTGGAGAAGGACTTATTTTTCTTTACTAAACGTGCCAACCTCTGCATTTGGTTCTGAGTCAGAGCTACAAAAAAGATTTAATGGATTCCATGCTGCTAGCCCTCGGTACCTATTGTTGGCAATATCCACGGCCAATATACCAACATTTCCCAAACTGTGGTTCACTGAACACTCGTCCAACAAAACATTCAGAAAGCAAAGGCATCCAAGGAATAGAAGTTTGGAAACTCTTCCTTACTTTCTGCCTTTTTTGGAGAATCGTAATGCTCCTTAGCATTATATGTTCTGAAGAAAGAAATCATTTTCACCCCCTTCAACCCAGCATTTTCCCAATCCCTCGAACCTCAGAAGCCCCCCACCTTTTTTTAGTAGTAATACGCATAACAACTCCCTGAGCCATGATTGCCTATAAAACTCTATTATATGCAGTCAGTTTACCAGAATAGCAGTGAGGGGAATAATGCATCCAATGCATAAAGTTAGTGAGATTTACATCTCTCTCGTCTTTTTTTAAGATTTTTATTTGTTTGAGAGAGAGAGAGTGCACGAGAGGGGGTAGGGTCAGAGGGAGAAGC
The DNA here is from genome assembly GCF_023065955.2 of Ursus arctos. Lineage (NCBI taxonomy): Eukaryota > Metazoa > Chordata > Mammalia > Carnivora > Ursidae > Ursus > Ursus arctos. The sequence goes on from NC_079873.1 coordinate 9,122,644, forward strand.
AGACTCTCCGTTGAGCAGGGAGCCCAATGCTGGACTTGATCCTGGGACTCCGGGATTGGGACCTGAGCCAAAGACAGTCGCTTGACCAACTGAGCCACCCAGACGCCCGTGAGATTGCCATCTCTTCACCTGAGAAGGTGTAATTTTTTGTAATCCAGCTTCAATGTTTACCTGTGACAGGGTCAATTTTAGCTAGAAATTGCATTTATGTCTTTCTTAAATAGAGCCTCCTGGAAGTCGGGAACTACTTTTCCAACAGTGAGAAGGTATGGCACGTTGGGCAATGGCAGGTGTGTGGTAGAGGCTTCAGAGTCCTGAGTTTTTCAATCCATAATTAAAGTCTCTGCTGTTGATAGACAGTTAGTTCTATTAATATTCTAGGGGTAGAGTTCTATGTTAGGTGTGGAGCCTAACCAAGCTCCCATTCCCGGACTAAACTCACACATAATGACCCGAAAGGCGTTAGTTAGCATCTTCCTTGGAGAGCAAAACTCATACAAATAAAATAAATAAATAAGCAAGAGCATTATATATGATGCTTGTCCACACGACCGAGTAGAATGATTTCGTCTGCACTCCCTGAATACCGCCCCACAGCATGCCACGTGCGAGAACCACAACACTATGTTTGCAGCTTCAACTTGGAACGCACTTTTCCAACCCATTTGTTAACGAGGATTCATTTTCAGAGCCAAATGATGTAGCAAAAAAAAAAAAAAAAAAAGGTTCTCCGTATACACACAGCCTTTTTTTTTTTCTTTTAGTCCTTGGGTGAGGAAGATTGATTTCATAATACTCCTCAATTCGTAGATCATTAATCATTCTTTTTTTTTTTTTAAAGATTTTATTTATTTATTTATTTATTTATTTATTTGACACAGAGAGAGAGATAGCCAGCGAGAGAGGGAACACAAGCAGGGGGAGTGGGAGACGAAGAAGCAGACTCCTAGCGGAGGAGCCCGATGTGGGGCTCGATCCCAGGACTCTGGGATCACGCCTTGAGCCAAAGGCAGACGCTTAACGACCAAGCCACCCAGGTGCCCCAGAACATTAATCATTCTTGAGTCACACAATGCCGCCCCACACGCATGCTCATATAATATCTTTGTCTCTCTGTGCATAGATATTCTCCTTCATAGTGAGTATAATAGATATGAATATAGTATATATAGTCCCATATATTTATATATTAGTGTATTCCATTTTTCATAGATATACATCATCTACATATGTGTTTTTGTGAATATATTTTTTATTTTACTGTTTCCTAGGGAACGACTAGAGATGTTTAGTTACATTTCTGTGCTTTAAATTTAATTGAAATGTTTCCTTTCTTTACACTTAGTCACCAACTCAATTCACAGTTATGTTCCTTTCTTTCACTTTGCTTTATTTTTTTTTAAAGATTTTATTTATTTATTTAACAGAGAGAGACAGCCAGCGAGAGAGGGAACACAAGCAGGGGGAGTGGGAGAGGAAGAAGCAGGCTCATAGCAGAAGAGCCTGATGTGGGGCTCGATCCCAGATCGCTGGGATCACGCCCTGAGCCGAAGGCAGACACTTAACTACTGAGCCACTCAGGCACCCCTCACTTTGCTTTTATTTATAAAAGTTGCTTCTTAAATTCCATCTTCTTCTATAAGTATTTAAAACCCATACCTGGTCCCAATGCACAATCTTCAAAATGAAATGTATTCAAAGATGAAATTTTCTGTCCATTCCACCTTCTTCCGTCTCTCCCTCAGAGGTAATATTTTATTTTTTTTCTAGTTTTTATTCCATCCTTTGATTAAGGATAAATGGAGGCATATTAACAATTTTGAGTTTATTTTAGCAAAAATTGATTCTAGTCAGGCAGTGCCAAACTGGAAGTTGTTAGGAAAACTCCAGTGACAGGAGCTGGGCAAAGACTTCTAAAGGAAAGGCAGAAGCAAAGTAAAGAAATGATTGATTGGCTGTCATTTAAAGCCTGTGTGGCTCTTTGTGTTTGATGGTTCTCAGTGTTTTGATTTTATCAACTTGAGACAGTTAATGCTGACGTGGCCGCCTTGTCCTTCCGGCCAACCAGCCTGTCGGCTTCTTTGTTTCATTCATTTAACACCTATCTTTGGTTTTAAAATAAACAGTAGCATACTAAAATGCTTTGTTCCACCGTGATTTTCACTTTACCTTATATTCTGGAGATCACGCACTAGAGAAATATAGAAGCAGCCCTTGCTCTGTTTTGCAACTGCAGCAATACTAATGGCCTTTGGGTTGGTTCTAGTTTGTACTACTACAAAGAGCACACTACCTTTGGGACATTAATCCGTATTCCAAAATATACATCTAGCCCTCTATTTTCGCCTACAGCAACCTCCTGCACCTGTGATGGCCTTCAAATCATTGCTCCTTATCCAGGACCCCAGGCCTTTTTTTTTTTTTTTTTTTAAGATTTTATTACTTTATTTGTCAGATAGAGAGAGAGAGAACAGCAGGAGAGGGAGAAGCGGGCTCCAGAGCCCGATGTGATGCGAGACTCCATCCCAGGACCCTGGGATGATGACCTGAGCCCAAGGCAGATGCTCAACCGACTGAGCCCCCCAGGCGCCCCAGGACCCCAGGTGTGTACACAAACTCTCCAAAGCTGTAGTTGGTACTGAACTCACAGGCCCAAATCCTGCTAAATTAACCACTAGGTCCAAGAAAGCTGGAGTCCTGGTTGTTTCCATTATCCTGCCCAGCCCCCTCATGAAGAAGCATTTCAGGAGAAGCATCTATTTTTTTTAAGTATTTATTTATTTATTTTTAAAGATTTTATTTATTTATTTGACAGAGAGAGAGACAGCCAGCGAGAGAGGGAACACAAGCAGGGGGAGTGGGAGAGGAAGAAGCAGGCTCATAGCGGAGGAGCCTGATGTGGGGCTCGATCCCAGAACACCGGGATCACGCCCTGAGCTGAAGGCAGACGCTTAACCGCTGTGCCACCCAGGCGCCCCTTTTTTTAAGTATTTAAATAGCTGTGCTTCTTTTAAATGCTGTGAGTTTTATCTTACAGACACTGTGAGTTTTATACGTGGCTAGATTTCCTTCCATGTTTGCTTTGAGAAAGTTTAGTGCCTAATTTATGACCCACTCAGCAATATATAAAACTATGTGACTTTATTTTCCTTTCTTTTATTAAACTGAATTTTTTAAAAAATCAGTATTACGGTAAACATAGTTTTTTTAAATGTCAAGTAATTCTAGTCTGGGAAGCCAAAGTCTTGCTGCAAAGCTCCCATTTTGTATCCTGGCCTTGTCAGTTTCTGGGAGGACATATGCAAATATATTTTGTTATTCCATTTAAAAGGATGTTTACAAACATCAGTGCCCTTGAAAAATGTATCTGACTGCAGCTCTCCGATGTCCTGTAAAGTGTATTTCTCTACAATGATTGCATTTTGAGGGGATTCCAGACAAAAATAGTGACCTGACCTTAGAAGTTGTGGGGTCAAGGGTTTTATATTGAAAAATATATGTCAGGGACCTCAGAGGCCTTATTAGGGGGAAAAACTTAGTTATCTTTGGGGTGTTTTCATTATTATAAATTTCTGCTTTCCTTTGTATAAGTCAGAGAACATATTAACAGACATATACATAGTCTAGAATTTGGCAAGTAGTTAACTCTGCTTTAAAAAATGTAATACCTGTGATAAATATATACATGTATATTTATATTTAATGTTACATTTTAGCTTGTGTTTATTTTCATATCAAAAAATACGATCTAGGAAATTCTGCCTGTGTGTAATAGAGTATTTTATATAAATGTTTGTCATATACAAACATAATTGCTTTAACCGGTGTCTTTGACAAATTAGATACGCTCTGGAAAAGTGTTTTTTGGATTCCAGGAGGAGCTAATCTCCAATACAAGGCCCCCTAATGTATTCAGGAGCTGCCCAGATGCAGACTGTGGTGGTTCATATGCAAAGAAAAGATTAACAAAGGGGTCATTGTTTTTCAAATCATAGCCTTGGCCTGTTAGTAACTCTTGAACTCAATTTGTTGCAGAATGATCTATCACAGCTGCTAACGCAGGAATCAAATTGGTTTGGTGAGCCCTGTAGCTGCCTCAGCGGACTGCTGTGTCCTGGGGAATCCCGAGGGCTCTAGACAAATCGAAAGCATAGCCCCTGGCTGGGTTTGCCAACAGTGTTGCCAAATGAATTTGTCACAAGAGAAACCAATAACTCAAGAAATGAGGTTTGGGAAAGAGAAAGCCAGAGATTTATTTCAGGTGCCTGTGTCTCAGGGAGGTGGCAGGCTCAAGCCTTAACAGCTGACTTCTCTGCCTGCCAGATGGACACCTAGAGTTGTATAGGAAAGCTTCGGGGCGGCCAGTGCAGGCAGGGAGCATGTGGTCGCGGGTGGAGGCCCTAATCGTGGGCAGGGAAAGGTCTTGTGGGGTGTGGTCTTCAGTGCATTCCGTTGATAAATCAGGGCTTTTCTGATCTGATGGTTGAATTGTCCCCGGGCATTGCAAAACACCTTCATCAGTGCCTCAAAAAAGTGCAATTAGAAATAAGCACAATAAGGGGCCCCTGGGTGTGCGGTTGGTTTAGTGTCTGACTCTTGGTTTCGGCTCGTGTCATGATCTCAGGGGCATGAGATCAAGTCCCACGTTGGGGCTCAGCGCGAAGTCGGCTTGGGTTCTCTCCCTCTGCCCCTCCCACTCATGCTCTCTCTAAAATAAAGGAATGTTTTTAAAAGCTGGCGGGAGCTAGAGTTTTTAGGAGAAGATGATACATCCGTATTGGAAGCCTTCTATGGATCCAGTTCTGTAATATTCAGTAAACTTATTTAATTTTATCAGCATCTTCTGGATTAGGCACTATTTCCCCCTTTTTCTGGGAATGAGACAACAGTCTCAAGGAGATGAAGTCAACCAAAGACATATACTTAACATCGTCTCCTTTTTACTCTATCCTTACTCTGAAAGATACCAAAAAGCCAGTCTTTCGCCACTACACTGTGCAATTAGAGATGAACAGGATGTCAAACTTTGCATATTCTTCCCCAAAGTCACCAAGTAAACCATTCATGAATGAAAATAGCGGCTGCCATTTGTACATTGCTTCATGGGCTGCAATTAACCTGTATGCATTTCATTTGATCTCACAAGGTTGACTGATCATGCAAAACTGTCCTATGCTATCCCCTTGAAAAAGTTGAAAGCTCATAATCTGGAAGTGAACAAGAATAGGTTCCTGCCTAACAAGCCATTGATAAAAAGAAAGAGAAAAAAACATTGGCTTCAGACATTTAGATGACCATCCGTGTTGTTTTGTAAACAAAACAATAGCAACACTCTTATCTGTCTCTGCAATTATAAGGTTATAATGAAAACCAGACATTTTGTGTTTTTAATTCAAGACATCCTCGGCAAGCAAGTTATCTGCCTTTAAAATATAAACTGTTTTTTGCGAAATGATACCTGTTATTGCGTGATACGTGTCAGCTTTCTTCAAAAGGAGATAGCAGACAAAATGCATACAGTTCTTTTCCCTTACAAATAAGGCTAAGCAAAAGTAATGTCTTTCGGGAAACAGCAGCCTTAGTTATTAAATGGATTTATTCAAATAAGGACAGCATTAAAATACCCTCCCAAAATGAAAAGGGGCAAGTTCAGGGCGTGAAAAGGCCGGGGAGGAAGAAATTTCCTCTACTGTGCAAAGGTTTTTCCGGCTGGTCTAAGAACTAAACGGACGTGAGACAGATTAACTTGAAAAAGTCAAATTTAATTTCATTCATACAGGAGCCCCTCAAATTTGAGAGGTTCAATGACAGAAATGTAAAATGAAATATCAGTGCCATCCTGAGCTCAGCAAGGGGCTTCAATGGGTAGGATGGCACTGCACAGCTCAAGGAGAAGGAGAGCAGGTGTGCGGCAATTCACATTTGCCCACCCATACAGACGGGTCACTCAGATAAAATGTATCTCTGGTAATCGATCTCATTCTAGAAAAGACCCCAATTTAGATTTTTCTAGGTTGTCAAGGGAGGGGCAGAAGTTTGTGTTTAGCCCATAGGGTCTCAATTGCCTTTAGCTCAAAATACTCCTCGTTCCACAGGGGCACATTTTTTAGAGACTTGCTTTGAGCCTCTTCAGTACTACTTTATAGATTTTATTCTTGAATTTTATATTGGCATCAAGATTTGAGCCAGGAGGAATAAGTTAAATGGCAGATTTTTCAATCTGGAAACTGACAAAATTTGCCTGTCCATTACCCAAGATAATTCTAAAGCACAGAAAAGCTCTTTGGGCTCCACATCCCATACCCTGCCAGATTTGGGTTGAGAAATGGTTTATTGGTTAGCTCACTAAGTAATAAACATACCTTCTAGTATATCAGTAATATGTTTGAGAAAATAAAAGCAAAAGAGAAATAGTGGTGGAGTGGAAAGCATTACTTACAGAAATGTGTAGGTGAGGTGGAAATAGCAAGCAAGAAAAAGGAGGTTTGGGAAAGTGGCAGAAGAACCTTCCTGTTAGGGCATAATTGCACACTCCGTTGAAATATTCCTATAACTCTTATTTGAGCAAAACTATCTTCCTCAAACAAACATTTAGTTACAGAAATTCATACAGTGTTGGGCACTTGTGACTTGCTTGGTTGAGCAATTATTTTAAATTTTAAATTTGGGGAAGAGAAAGCTGATGTGTTCAAATTAGATATTGTTCTCGGAAGAATAAAAACATCTACTCTATTTTCGATATGCCCTTCCTGTTTTCAGTGCAGTAAACCCAAGATCTAGTTCAGAGAGAAAATAGAGTTTTCTTTTAGAAATGCATTGCAATTACAGTGCATTCAAATAGATCTTTTATTGAGTTAGGAAGTGACAAAATTTATTAAGTAACTATTCACAGGACTTTTTTCAAAATCTACTGATGAAAATATTGATTTAACTCTCACAATAAAATAACAGGCAGTATATGCACACGTGGACACCGTTCCCCTTTGAATATAAAGGCCTGTGATTTTGTAATTAATATTTTTCCCTTGTCAAAATCTGTATTCAAATACATGATTGTGTTTTCTTATCCGGAGTTCGTTTATTTTAGAGTTGCCAAAACCACATATAAGACATCTAAGAGGGGTGAAATCTCATGGATATGCAAAGAGAAGCAGCCTGGATTGTCAGCAAGAGGGAATTCAGAAGGAACCAAAGTAAAGCTTACTGAAGGACCTCAAAGGAGGGATAGTGACTAGACTTGCCAGTATTTTGACTTCATAACAATGACTCTTAATTTTAAGAAACAAACGTAAATAGCCCATGATTTCTTGAACATCACAAAAAAGCTATGGTGTAACTTTTGGAAAATCCTACTAAGAATAACAGGGAAATAAAGTTTTGGAACTACCAAAATTCAGTTTCATTAGCTGCAAATATTTATTATGTGCAGTGATTCTCAATAAATCTTTGCTGTATTTTTATAAATTTGACATGACAAGTGTCTGGACAGTAATTGGTGTGTATATAGTTTTTGTACCATCCCAGCATCTGAGAGTAGGAGTTTCCCCCGTGTTTACACCTTCCCTTATCTTTTTTGACAGCTCCACCATTAATTTCTCAGTCAAATGGAAATTGTGATTATTGCGTTTACCTACTTTTACTTTTCTTGGCCTTCAGGAAATTTGTAAGTCTAAGTGTCTAAAAATCTACAAATATTCTCCTTTTTTCAATTAATTGAAGACCGCAATGATTCAATGTAACATTCATGATTGAAATAATTTTTCAAAAATATGTAAATAGGCTAAAATGTATTTCCCTGTTCAATCTCATATTCCCAATGGATGTAAATTTCCTGGAATAGAGCCTTCAATGCAAGTCATAATAAATTAGAAACTTCTCAAATTTGGTGTTGCACCTCAGAAAGTTTTCTGTTTCTGTCAGATGAAATCACATATTATAAACACTCTTATCTATATTTAATTTTCTTCCAGGTTGCTAAATTAGGAATCAGTTCACATCATATTTTAACATAATCGTATTGACATACTCATGAGGATGTCTTTCCTATTCAAGTCTAGGTTTTATGAAATAGTTTTTAAAATAGCCTGTATTCTCAAAAAGCTTTAAATGTGGTTGTCATAACCCTAAATCAACAATATAAAGTAGTGTGTGTGGCGCCTCGCAAGTGCAAGAGATTGGCAGTGTTTGCGGAGTTGGACATATCAATCATTATAATTATAGCAGCTAATATTTATCTGTTCCCAGTACCATGTGAATTCTCTCCACCTACAGCCCTAAAACACAGTTTTTTGTTAGTCAGGGCTCTTCCGGTTGCAAGTGACAGAAATTTCAACTCAAAGTGCTTTGAGAACAAAGAGGGTTTTGGTGACTCATTTCCAGTGGTAGGTCCGGATCCAGGGACTCCGACAATGTTACCAGGACTTGGCATCTTTTCTTTCTCCGAGCTGAATTTCCCTCTATCCTGGCTTCATTTTCAGGCAGATTCTCTGGACCTTCATCAGTTTCAGGGATGCATGTTGCACACTTTGGATCTGGCAGCAAGAGTCTTTCTCTTTCTCATTCCTCCCTCCCGTACAAAGTATAGGTCTCACAATCTTGATTTCTTTGGTGTCCATTCCTGAACCATTAACTGTGGCGGGAAGCTTGGGATACAGGGCCAGCTTCTTGGCGTGCAATCGGTGTGGTCACACAGGACCCTGCCCTTTGAAGGGTCCCAGGCCTGCTCTAATCCTCTACTACATTGAAATTAGTATTCATTTTTGAACAAGGAGTCCTCCATTTTCATTTTACTTTTTTTTTTTGTAATCTCTATTCCAAATGTGGGGCTCAACCTTGTGACCCTGAGATCAAGATTTGTATATTATTCCGACTGAGGCAGTCAAGCTCCCTGCGTTTTCATTTTAAACTGCATACCACAGGACTGCCTGGGTGGCTCAGTCTGTTGAGCAGCTGACCCTTGAATTCAGCTCAGGTCGTAAAGAAGTAGCTCAGCGGGAGTCTCCTTGTCTCCCCCTCTCTCTGCCCCTCACCCTACTCCTGCGCATGCGCAGTCTCTCTCTCAAATAAATAAACAAACCTTAAGAAAAAATAAAGAAACTGCATCCCACAAATTATGGCACTAGTCCTGGTGGGATGCGATCATTGTCTAGACCTAAATGGTGTGACTACCACAGGAGCCAGATTTTGAGGATCACCTCAACATAGACATGGGTTAAAGGGGTGGCAAGTGGTTCTTCAGAGGAAGACTTTTGAGAAGGAGGAATGTGCCTGGCAAAGTCAATTAGCTGTCTACTGAATAAATATTTTTATCACCATTACTCAAAGTTAGATACCTAATAATGGTGGGGCAAGACCGCAAACGTAAAAATTATGCCATGGTTCTAGTATAGATTTTCCTGATCTGTGTCATGGAAGAAAAGGAGATTTCCAAGGAGAAAAGACAACCTAGCCAAAGGTGATGACGCCATGAACAAACTGTTGAGATGGAAATATCTTTAGGTATTTGGAGGAAGAGTGAGTTAAAGCATCTAATGTGAACTTCATGGAGTTGCTGGACCAGTGACAGATACGGTTGTGCAAGTGAATTTCAGGCTGGACTGCTGGGCGATGCCCATAAGCAACTGCCAGCTTGCGCTTGGTTAGTGCTGGGAGGAGCAGAAGGGGCAGGCAGTGAACCGGATAGCGGGATTCGGTTGTGACCCTGTAGACCAGGCATTCTCAGTGGAGGCTGATGTCACTCCGACCTGGGCAAAAATTGCTTCCTAGAGACAGAAATCTTTTCTTCTTGTCATGTATAGAGCACAGATATGGGTATAGTACAGAAACAATATACAGTAAATTGTTGAACAAATTTCACGCGTAAGGCGGTGGTCTATTAGGAAAAATGTCAAAAGAGAAAGAAAGGTTGACAAACATTGCTTTAGAGCAAGGCTTATTACTTTGGGTCCCAGATACTTTGGGAGAATCTGATGACAGTAATGAACCCGTTCCTAGACAACGCATACACAGAATTGTGCATATCCTTTTGCAGATTCATACACTCCCCACTAAAGCTATAAGCACCAGGTTGGTTTCTGGCAACAACAGCGAACTTGAAATCTTTGAGCAACGCAGTGACTCCTTCCTGGCTCTCCGAGCATTCTATTGCAGCTCATTTTGTGAGCCAGAGAAAATGGTATTTTAAAGATTAACCTTGAGGTGATATACAATAAAGATCCGAAGTAAAAGGAATCTGTGGCATGTTGTATTTGAAAAGAATAAAAGACAAAGAAAGCTGTGGCTCTGTGGAAATCTCTCCCTCCCTCTCTCTCTCTTTTTAATAAAGCAAATGTTTATTTATATTTTTTAAAGGTTTTATTAATTTATTTGACAGCGAGAGAGCACAAGCCTGGGGAGAGGCAGAGGGAGAGAGAGAGAAGCAGGCTCCCCACTGAACAGGGAAGCCCGACATCGGGGCTTGGTTCCCAACCCCGGTATCATGACCCGAGCCAAAGGCAGACACTTAACCACATGAGCCACCCAGGCGTCCCATCTCTCTCTCTTTTTTAAAGAATGTATTTATTAGAGAGAGAGAGAGAGCGCGCGCGTGCACGCACCGAGCAGGAGCTGCAGAGGGAGAGGGAGAAGCAGACCTCTCTCTGAGCTCGATCCCAGGACCCTGGGATCATGACCTGAGCTGAAGTCATATGTTTAACCAACTGAGCCACCCAGGTGCCCCTGAATATCTCTTTAAGAGAAAAGAGAGCTCTCGTGGCTAGATGACAATTCGATATTAAGCAACCATCAAGCCAAAGGGTGAGCAGATGTAGATGTCCCTAATTGTAGTAGGTATATTGAAACTGGGAAGGTAATTTTTTGTCTGTTAGACATCAGCCAACCCAAGTCACGTACCCATCCTGCATGCAATCTGTGCGTGCTCCCGATGACCAGTTCAGGCTCTTTAAGCAGAACAAATTCGTTCAAGGAATTCTACTTCATATTTCATTAGTTTGATATACACGATTTGGGTTTAAAAACCTATCTTGGGCTCAGATGAGCGTGTGTGTGTGTGTGTGTGTGTGTGTAGGGGGTTAGTTATTTCCCAGAGAGGTTTGACAATAAATGATCATCTTTCTATAACTTGACAATATTATTTTCTTAAGGTTCTGTCTTCTTTTGGGATTTCCTCTTACTGTTTTATCAAGAGCTGCCTAGCTCAAATGATCTCATCGAACTTTTGACTATCGTGCACTCCGAGAGCCAGGAAATTTACCCACATTGCTGCTTTCCAATACTGGCCATAGGAAACCTCTCTCTAGCTCCATTTCCTTCATCGGGACAATTATGAAAATACTTGCAGTCTGTCTACCTCAGAGACCTCTTTCTCGATCTCTGTGGAACTCAGTGTGAAGTCCTATCATCTCCTCAGGAAGAAAAAATGTGCAAAAGAAGTACAAAGTGTTATGATTAATTCTTTTATTCTTTTCGGTGGTGTTAAGTTGAAAGATGAAACAAAATGAAACACAGGAAATTGAGTTGAAAATTCGCATAAACACACCCCCTGTGAACTGACCTTGCATGCTGAGACCCAGAGTGAAAAACCATTGAAAAGAACAGATTTGGCTAAAATCTGTCATGCATGTCTGGGCAGAAGTAAATCTTGGCCTGCTCTTTCTATTTGCGTGCATTAAAGTAAGGACATTTTTCCCAGGTGAAACCTTGGAGCTTAGGGTGTTTGGTGTTTCTCATCATGGGTGATATTCAAAGTTTTTTACTAGCATTTATAGAATGGACACAGAGAAATCAGGGGAGATCCCTGTCAACAATGACATCTTATCGCCAAACCAGGGGGTGCCTATGAAAACACATCCCGGTTTCCTTGGGGTATTGTGCTCATTGTTGAGTCTGAAACAGTGAAGTGTCTGAAATGTTATTCTCAAGCGAACAAGTCGGCCTGTCACCATCATATGTTTACACATACACACACGTACACCCCCCAGGCCCCGGAGCAGATATGGACTGTTTGCTCACGTACAAGCTCTTCCCAGAGCCCCAGTTCTCTGAGGGCAATTCAGTGAAAGCCAAATGTATCTAGCTGTGCGTTGAAGCTTTCCAACACAGGAGAAAATTCCAGAATTAGGAACCCCAGAGCTTATACAGGAACTGCTAACACAAGTATCCATTTTCCCCTCTAGAGAGAGAGGATTTCATTGCTCTGATACGCAGACAGACCCCCTGGGGGAGAGGAGGCAAAGGTCTCCACTTGACCACTGTGGAATGGAGGCACAGGGCTCCAGGCCTGCAGGAGACTTTGTCATTAGGGAGGGCTCAATCCTTCGATCCTTTGGGAAGCTCTTCAGTTATGCTTTAAACCAGGTGCCCAGTGCTGTTTTCCTAGGAAGCCTTGAGCATGCCAAAACCTGGAAATATTCATGGAGTGTTAGTTTTTTATCTACTTGAGCTGTGCGGCGGAAGTCCCATTCCTGGCGATTCGTTTAAGTGCTTTCCAGATTGGAATAGGTGTGCTGATTAACACATTTACAGAACCTGAGTTTAACTGGATAAATTTTGTAATCTGAATGGCACAGATTTCTATTTTATGGTAAAATTATAACAAAAGATAAAACATGTGTTGATGGAGTTTATTCCATCTGGCAAAACGAAATTCTTCAGCCATGTGTTATTGTGTGAAGATGATTTTTTTGAATGTGGGTGAGGTTGGTGGGGTCCGGAGCCGACGACCAAGAAAGAATTCTTGAGACGTCTTGGGTGCAAAATGGTAGTTTTATTAAAGCGCAGGGACAGGACCCATGGGCAGAAGGAGCTCACAACCGGGGCTGCGAGGAGTGACTGATTCTATTCTTGGGAGTTGGGGGTTAGGAAAAGGGAGGTTTTCAAAAGAATTTTTGTATGCTAAAGAGGACCTACAAGATATTGGAGGCCTTGCCATTGTCCAGTTAAGGTTGTTTTTCCCTCTAGTAAAGCACTAAGGTTAAGACAGTTGGGAGTTTCCTTCTGGAAGTTAAGTTATTGATAAGGATGCTTTTCCCCTGTAAATCACTAAGACATTTGTAAACTGAGGGAGACTCACGTCTTGCTAGACTGATCAATAAGTACGATCAAGACAGGTTGAGGCACATGACTCTTACTAAGGCCCGCATTAACCTGAAAGAATTATACCATTTTCCAATAAAAGGAAGCAGGGCTTCTTGGAGAAATGGTGATTTGGGGACCCAAAGAGGGAAAATACAAGATGAGCCTACAGCATCTTGTTGTGCTGGAATGTTCGGAAACGTTTTTAAAAAACTAAATAAATGAAGACAAATCAGAGGGACACAGAAGCTGACCTTACGGGGTGCCCAAGGACCACACCTGGACAACTGCAGTGACAAAATAATAGTGTAATATTACCTTACCACCCAAGGTAAACATAAATAGACATGAGTCCTTGCTGAAATAAATGAACAATTTAAGAAATAAATTAATGAGAAAGGAGACAGATCTTCCTTACAAAGGGATGCCCAATAATTTCTGGAACTCCTAACTCCAGGAGGTGGAGCTTAGCCCCCTCCCCGCACCCCCTTTACTGGCATGGAAGCTGCATGTTATGACTTACTGCCAAAGAGTCGAATATGCAGCGGAAGAAAAAACAAACTTTGGCAAGCACTACTAAACCAGGTGATCAAGGTTAATAGCAGCAGCGATAAGTCATGTCGAGAGCATGTACTGCTGACATAATGTAATAAGAAAAGCATATCACCACAGTGATGTTCTTTCCAAAAATCCATAACCTAGTCTAATCATGAAAAAAAATGTCAGACCAACCCAATTCTTGAGACACTCTATCAAATAGCCGACCAGTACTCCTCAAGACTGTCAAGGTCATGAAAAATAAGGGAAGACTGAGGAGCTGTCACAGACCAGAGGAGACTAAAGAGATGTGACAACCGAACATAATGGGGCACCCCGAAATGCATCCCAGAACAGAAAGAGAGCAGTAATGGGAAAACTTAAGAAATCCAAATAAAGCCCGGGGTTTGGTTAATAGGAACATACCACTGTAGGTTTCTTAGTTTTGAAAATGGGGGAAATGGTGAGGGATAAACTGGAAGTCTCTTGTGCTATTTTGTAACTTTTCTCCAAATCTAAAATTTTCTCAAAGCACAAAATGTCTTGAAATGATGGAGTGAAGCTTTAACCCGTGAATCTGAACCACAGTCTTCTTGATCATATCAGTCATTCCAGAGGCAGGGCATTGAGTCATTGCAGATGATGGTGGCGTATGAATTGAGGGGGTCTGGGAAACGGTGGCGAAGTCACTTACACAGAATATCAGTTAGCAAGAGAATCAGAATATAATTCCATAGGTGATAATGTGAATACAACTGGGCCTTGAAAACTCCAGGAAATGCAATGCAGCCAAGTGTGCAAAGGATCTGTATCAGGCTTCAGGTCCTCCAACATGGCGGTCGGGTTTGAGCCTGCGCTTGACCTCATCCGCTCCCAATCTCCTGCAAACCCTAGAGAAGACTCCTGTTTCTCAAATAATCTAAAATTCTTGACACCAGGCATTTTGTTTTCTATATATGCTTTCTAATCTTACCACAATAACTCCCTCCTGAATACTCCACATTAATATGCTTATTTTGTTCATACAAAAAGAATTCACCTCAAAAAAATCACAAGCAACTCAGTATCATAATATGTATATGCGTATGTATATATATGTGTGTTGTTTTATTGTGTGATTATTTTCATCAAGCCGACAGAAATGAAATGAAGGAAAAATCCCTTTTCCCCATGGAATTTCAAGACGGCAGAAAAAGCAGCAGCTGTAAGATGAACTGTCTTAAATTTCTAAAATTTGAAGGAGTGAGAATGAATAAGAAATTACTTATCTAATGTCTTTATTTCACCTTTCTCTTGAGGTGGGAGGGTGGGCTTTTTTTCCACAGCAGATCATATTAATAACCGCTCACTGTTCTTTGGATTTAGGAATTGACTCTTTTGTTTGAGGAGTATTCAGGAACCATGTAGAAAATGGCAGAAACTTTCCCCCCCAGATCGCACCCTAAACCAGCACTCTAACTTAGCTGTCGGTGATGAGAAAGCCACCTTTCTTTTCTCACTTGCAGTATAAACATCCTTCATTCTTATCTTGGCTGTAACCCAGAGTTTACTCACAGAAAACAGGAATTAATGCTGATTTCCTTCCTTTCATTTCCGTATGTTCTTCCCGCAAAGATAGGTGAGCCATCAGACATTTTCCTCTTTGTCCTCAATTTAAAAGGAAACAATTTTTTTCTTCACTAAATTCTCCCTCAGCTAGCTCTGTCAGCCACAGACACATTCGAAACTGCTGGTGATTTCCATTGTCGGAGTTATAATAAATAACTGTATTCTTACTGTTCTGGGTTTCTGAGGAAGGTGGACTTCTGCTACATGAGGCTTCAAGGTCAAAGATTTGTACAATAGTCCTCTTCCAGCAACCCTCCACTGCTGGTTGTCCCAGAGCCATTTCGATTTAAGATAAGGGTTTTATTTGAAGTGAAATATCTCTGTCTCTTTGGGATGTTTCTGTGACATAGAATTGATTTTTCTAAGAAAATAGAATCTAAAATTCCTTGCTCCCTCTACCCGTTCATTCCTGCATGCACGCGTGTGTGCACGCAGCCATTCCTTAAACACTTGGCAGCTACTGTGTGTTAGGATTACAAAGTGAATAAACCAAGGGGCCCTACACTGAAGAGTTTACTGTTTCCTGGAGGGAATCCGTATATAACAAGAAGCTAATCACCGTACAGTGCGGCCAGTGCTGAACTCCAGAAATGACCAGAACTGGGGGCGCCTGGGTGGCACAGCGGTTAAGCGTCTGCCTTCGGCTCAGGGCGTGATCCTGGCGTTATGGGATCGAGCCCCACATCAGGCTCCTCTACTGGGAGACTGCTTCTTCCTCTCCCACTCCCCCTGCTTGTGTACCCTCTCTCGCTGGCTGTCTCTATCTCTGTCGAATAAATAAATAAAATCTTAAAAAAAAAAAAAAAAAAGAAATGACCAGAACTGGAGAAGGCTTGAGTAGATGAGATAATGTGCACGCAACGAGCACGAGTCCTTTATGCAGATAAGCCTTGAACTTCGGGAAAAGAGGGCACAGCGTGGACTGTCGGGCCCGCGACAGGGCTTACATGTTCCCTATGCTAGGATCCGTGTCCCTGGATTACCGTGGACAGGATAGTTTGAGGCAGGTTCTTTTTTTTTTTTTTAATATTTTATTTATTTATTTGATAGGGAGAGAGCACAATTGGGGGGGAAGCGAAAGAGGGAGAGGGAGAAGCAGGCTCCCCACTGAGCAGGGAGCCTGACGTGGGGCTCGATCCCAGGACCCCAGGATCATGACCTGAGCCGAAGGCAGACGCTTAAGCAACTGGGCCACCCAGGCGCCCCTGAGGCAGGTTCTGAAGAGCTGAGTTTACTACCCAAAAACACTGGACTTTTCCTCTATGGCTTGTGAACCAATAGAGGTTCCTATCGCATAGATAGTCTCGGTGTATAATAATGTCCTCATATCTTTGACTGTTTTAAGAACGACCCAATTATGTGTATTCAAAGCATTATCAACAGTTCTAGAAGGACTGTCTGAAAAATAAATCTCCTAAGGACAGACGCGAAATGGAGAGGCCTCTTTGCTGCCCTCTAGAGGCCACCAGGGCTCAGTGCCTTTTGAAAATACAATTTGAATCTGCATCACACTTCATTTTGTTTAGCAAGAAAATATTGGCATTCGGAAAAATTTCAGATAAGCAGATCAATGTATAGCAGCTAGAATGAGAACTCAGTCAA
The DNA here is from genome assembly GCF_023065955.2 of Ursus arctos. Taxonomy (NCBI): domain Eukaryota; kingdom Metazoa; phylum Chordata; class Mammalia; order Carnivora; family Ursidae; genus Ursus; species Ursus arctos. The sequence goes on from NC_079873.1 coordinate 9,139,462, forward strand.
CGAGGTACTACATGGTATTGGTAATTTCTTGCATTTCAAAGTCTTATCTTTTAGTTCTATAGTTCACGTAATTTTCCAGCATAGTTTATCTACCTAAGGCTAGTGCTTTATAAATCTTTAGCTGGCAATAACTATTGCAATTAACAATAATTGTTTCAAAATTTAAATAGATTAAGGATCAAATACCAAAACAAATTTAAAAGGCCAACTGGGAAAATATTTGCCCTGCATATGATTAATAAAAGGCTAAATTAATACATCTTGACATTTTCCATATACCTCTCTCATCCTTTTTATTTATTTTTTATTTTTTTAAAGATTTTATTTATTTATGCGAAAGAGATCACAGAGGGAGAGGGAGAAGCTGACTCGCCTCTGAGCAGGGAGCCCAACTCGGGGCTCGATCCCAGGACCCTTAGATCATGATCTTAGCTGGAGTCAGTCACCTAACCTGCTGAGCCACCCAGGCACCCCTCTCTTATCCTTTTTAAATGCTACATAGAGGCACACCTGGGTGGCACAGTCAGTTAAGCTTCCGACTCTTGGTTTCGACTCAGGTCAGGATCTCAGGGTTGTGAGATCGAGCCCTGTGTCAAGCTCTGTGCTCTGTGGGGAGTCTGCTTGAATTTTCTCTCCCTCTTGACTTTCCCCTCTGCTCCTGAGCCCTCCCGCTCTCTCTCAGTCTGTCTCTGTCTCTAGAATAAATCAATCAATCAGTCTTCTAAGAAGTGCTACATAGAATTCCATTTTCTGTGAATTTTGTGTATCATTAAAATATTTATTTGAGGGTAGACTAGAAATGGTTAATAATGATGTCTTCTGGGCATTGGGCTGGGAACTGAGGAACTAGGGCAAGGTTCCTATTTTTCATTTGATACTCTTCTGTACTATGTGAATTTTTCTCCTAAAGCAGGTTTCATTTTTATCATTTTAGAAAGTCTAGCATTCTAAATTAGAACATATTTCCCAGTCTGTGACGCAGACAATTTAATGTGGTTTGCGTACAAACGAGATGGACATTTCAGAGTTCCATGGTCTACAAAAATCACATTTAAACTTCAAATACTAAAGAAGTTCCTTGAGAGTGAAATTTAGGATATGTCAAGTGAACATTTAGGTAAAGTAAATTGTGGTAAAAAAAACTAGTGAAGCTAACGCGAGTTCGTGTGCAGATGCTTTTAAGCTGTAAGTCAGGAGACCCGCGGTGTAAAATATCTCCCTTGATTGAGGCATTCATCGTATAATAAGACATTAAAAATATAAAGAGAGTAAAATATTAAGGTATTTTCTTCTCTCCGCCACAGGTTATCAATAAGCTGAATGGGAATGATTATATTCACACGTATCAATGGGAGAGCAACGTGTTTTACGCACAATTTAACGTCTAAGAAATTCAGGTAGAAACTTGAAGAAAAGGATTTTAAAAGAGCATATTCCTAATTTTCTGTTTCCTACTGTTAGTTTTTTACTCTGCTTGTATTGGTAAAATAACATTGAATTCTGATATTTTTTTCTCTTGGTCTAGCGACCTGGGAATGTAGTTTAAAAACACAGCATATGTCAATGGAAGGAATTGAGCAAGAGTGAAGGTGCTTAAATCAGAGAAATTGTAGAAATTAGTTGTGATGGCTCACTTTGGAAGTAAAAGCCTTAAATTCGGAACTAATATAACGTATTCATGTATCTACAGCACTATCTGGTCCGGCATTCGACATATTAGTAGTTACTTAACCATTACCCATTAAAAGATAATTTTCAAAACAAGGGACAGTCGTGACTCTCGTACAGATTTAAAACTAATCTGTGTAATAGATTTCGTTTAACTTATCAATTAGGAAAGTGCTGTGATGTTACAACCACTCCAAAGGAGAATCCAAGAACAGATGCCCGTGCAGATCAGGAATATTGATGTAAATATGCAAACGGAGGCAAAATTAACTTGCACAGTCAGGAAGACTGTCAATAGAACCTCCGTGGCCTTCCAGGATGGAATTTGCACATGTCTCTATGGTCAGGAATGATTTTGCGTTGCTGTCCATTATCTATGATTTAGAGAGTTGTAAAATAGCTACCATAGAATCACGTAACCAGGAATGGTATGTTCTGGGTGATGCAGTTTTTTCCACTGAGGCCCGGGTTCCCACCCAATCGCTATATATATATATATATATTTTTTTTTTTAATTTATCTCAGTGTAGATCACATAGCCAGTCGTTGGGGTTGCCATCCAGGTTTGGCCAATTTCAGAGCTGTTTGGTTTTCCCCGGAGGAGTCTCCTTCCTGGCCCGTCTCTAGGTGCCATCCCATATCCCCAAATGGCTCAATGTTCTGCACAAGCTTATCATGTGGCCTTTTGAGCTCCTTCCAACTTGTCTCTCTGGGCTCTTTTTCCTCCTCGGCCCTGCCCTTGAGAGCCTCCCTGGGCCTACAGGCCTCTCCCTGAGTGCTTACAGGGCAGTTCAGAGTCCCACTCAGCCGGAGCCCCTGGGCCTCCCAGTGCCTCTTCCTACCCTCTCTGGGACTCCTCTTTGCAGCTGCTTCTCCTTTGCTCTCCCCTGTCTCCAGAGAAAATGATCTTGAAGGGACACACAGAATTTCCTGTCCCTTTGCTGGGGAGGGCAGCTGACTCGGTCTTGGAGACACGCCCCCCCCCCCACAGGCCCGCTTGAAGGAGAGGCACAGTGGAGTGACAGTACCTCCAACATTTCATTGGGAAGAATTCCCTGTCTACTAATTGGCATAAATAATCTCTCTCCCTTCCCCACATCCTTTCCTTCCCTGATCGAAATCCAGCCACTCCCCCGTGGTGCTGTGCTCCAGCTTCCCCTCTGAGCTGCCTTAGGTTAAAACCCTGTGTCTTAAAAAGAGCTCACTTCTGGGTCACAAATACGCACTGAGTACATTTAAATTGCTTCCATTACCCTCTGTCCGTGTGGTGGTCTTACCCTCTTAACTTATACTCCTCCTGGTTTATTTCACTTTAAAAAATTGAACAGCACTTTATAGTTGTTTTTACATTGTTATCGCTTTTGGTACTTGTGTATTTCCCAAGAGATGCTAGGAGGTGAAGACACCTGCCCCAGGCAGGGCTCGATTTTTTGCCCAGGGCGTCTCCCGGTAAATGGGCGCCCTTCCCGCCACGGCCTTAAGAGCTCCGCGGAGCTTCACCACCAAACAGGTGTCTACCTTCAGCTTTTCCCCGCAACACCACAGTACAACACACAGAAATACTGTTATCTCAGTAAGTAAAACTAAATGTCATTTTTGTTTGAAATGTCTCGAAGTAACCTGCATCCAAACCTAAATTCTGAGGTCAAGATTCTCTCCCGGATCATTAAGGCGAACCTTCGTTTATTGAACTGTTGAGCTCACTTCTCCCACAATGAATAATTCACTCTTCAGCCAAGCATGCCTGTGAATTAATTAAACGAAAACCGCACAAATGATCCTAAGAAAACCCTTATTAACTTGCATATAAAACATATTTATGCTGTTTACAGATAGCTGTTGCTATGGAAACAGTTTGTTTCTTAATTTTTGAACAGTTGGCACACCAAGTAAGCATAGGTCTTGTGTAATTTCTTTCGAGTAGGCATTTATATGACATTGAACATGGCAGCGGCTTAATGAGAAGTAGAGTCAGCTGTGTTTGCCCCGCTCCTTTGCTGCCTGTTTCCCCTTCCTTGCCTGAGCCATTTCCGGCTTTCTACAGTGATGAACAGCTCAGAGCCGTCATTCTGTCTCATAATTATAGATGATCAATTGTCATTCCCCTTTGTAATTGGCGATAATCAGGCCATGTCCTGGCTTTTCTGGAGTACTCGGTAAGAGGACCCCGGCCTACTCTTTCTTACCCTTCTGAGCAAGCGTCTGTCTCCGCCTCTTCGTCATCTGAACGACTGTGCCTGCAGTTAGGTGGAATGATAAATCCTCTCAGATCTGGGGAACTTTGAAAAGCGGTTGCCTAATGACTGTTGTTCACGTGACTGAAAATTCCCTAGCTCTGAAGCTATGCTCGGCTAATCACGAGGTCGCCAAAACTGTAATTTGTTTCCACGAGGGTTATTTGGTGTGGTCAGCAGGGAACATTTGTGTAAAATTGAGATTTTACTTCTGGTGCTCTTAAACAAAGGCAGTATTTTCTAAATTGAAGCAAACGGCACAGAAAAAATTAATAAGCTTCATGAGCTTTCTCACTTCACATAGATAAAACTCTGAAACAACTTGCCTTGTCTTCAAAAGACAGTTAGTCCAAATGTCCCTCAGGTGCTCCCACCGAGAGGGCTCCTTAAAGAAAGGAATCCATGTTCCCAAAATGACATGCCACGTACACTGCTTTTTGCGGTTCATGGTGTGGGTTTTTTTTTTTTTAAAGATTCTGTTTATTTACTTTCTTATTTATTTATTTTTAAAGATTTTATTTGTTTATTTGAGAGAGACAGAGATAGTGACAGAGAGCACGAGCAGGGAGGAGAGGGAGAAACAGGCTCCCTGCTGAGCAGGGAGCCCGACGTGGGGCTCGATCCCGGGACCCCAAGATCACGACCCGAGCCAAAGGCAGATGCTTAATGGACTGAGCCACCCAGGCGCCCCTAAGATTTTATTTATTTGAGAGAGACAGAGAGCAAGAGAGCACAAGCAGGGGGAGCGGCAGAGGGAGAGGGAGAAGCAGGCTCCCCGCTGAGCATGGACCTTGACACAGGGGTTCGATCCAGGACCCCTGGATCATGACCTGAGCCGAAGGCAGCTGCTCAATGGACTGAGGCTCCCAGGCACCCCCACAGTGTGTTTTAAACTAAAAATCTCTGATGATTCTTGCAACAAAAACAAACCCTGTTTAGTTTACTCTTACTTTTTCCAGCTTAGATTGATACATTATCTCCCAGATAACTGTGAGACCCTGTGTTCATAGTGACGTATGTTAAACTGCGCTTAGAATGCACTCAAACATTTTCAAATCTTTTTTTTTTTTTTAAGATTTTATTTATTTATTCGACAGAGATAGTGACAGCCAGCGAGAGAGGGAACACAAGCAGGGGGAGTGGGAGAGGAAGAAGCAGGCTCATAGCGGAGGAGCCTGATGTGGGGCTCGATCCCAGAACGCCGGGATCACGCCCTGAGCCGAAGGTAGACGCTTAACCGCTGTGCCACCCAGGCGCCCCAAACATTTTCAAATCTTATCAGATACCTTCTAAGTTCATCATATTGGGGTTCCAAACACTCCTTGAAAGGTATGATCGGAGGAGAGGTGATTAGGGTCTCATTGACGAGAGCAGAATACATCCTGCTTTTAGAAAAAGACTTGCCCTTGTTCTAAGATGAAAATTTCAGGTAAAGTCGTTCTTTCTAGCATGGCTTCACAGTTGGGCTATTATTGACATTTGAGGCCAGATGCTGCTTAGCCGGCGGGGCCTGTAGCTGTAGGGTGTTGAGTGGCATCCCTGGTCCGGACGAGCCCCTCCCATCCCCAGTTGGGACAGCCAGAAAAGTCTCCAGACACCGGCAGGGGTACGCGAGGGGGCAAAACTGCCCCCTGTGAGAACAGCCGCCTTAGAGCTTCCTAACAAGTGGATAGCCACCAATTCCTTTTCCACGGGAAATATTCAAAGTTGTTCAAAATGTGACTTGCTCCCTTCCGATAATATCTAATACTTAAGGTTGATCAAGTGCTTTGGTTTTGTACCTTTATTTATTTTTAAAGATTTTATTCATTTATTTCACAGAGACAGCCAGCGAAAGAGGGAACACAGCAGGGGGAGTGGGAGAGGAAGAAGCAGGCTCCCAGCAGAGGAGCCTGATGTGGGGCTCGATCCCAGAACGCCGGGATCACGCCCTGAGCCGAAGGCAGACGCTTAACGACTGCGCCACCCAGGCGCCCCGGTTTTGTACCTTTAAAGCATAATAGTGCTCTACCTGTCTTACTTATTAAGAGGGACTTAAAAGGCAATCTGCTTTTGTTTGTAGATCACTGGTGAAATGCCACTTAAAAACTCTTCCCGTTGAAAAAAATCTCAGAAACCAATGAAGGATAACTGGACCAGCCCTATGTAGAGGGCAGGTGAGAGAACAGTGGGTAGAAGAGCCCCCCAGAGACTTCCTGGGAGACCAGACTTCCCAAAACTCTTCCTGCTTCGCACAGTTTTAAAGACTAAATTCAGGGGCACCTACCTGGCTCAGTCGGTGGAGTGTGCGACTCCCGATCTTGGGGTCCTGTGTTCGAACCTCTCATTTGGTGCAGAGACTACTTTAAAAAAATAAAAGTCTAAATTCATTTACAGTGGTAACGTGGAATCCTAGAACAAAACTTCGCTTTTTAACACAGGCTTTCTCTGACTTCAGCTCCAGCCCATATTCTGTGCAGCCCGTAAGTTTACCAGTGATCAGGGGTCTGTCCGTAGAGTACCATCTCCCTGGGGAAAAGCACCAGAGCAGCAGTTCTCAAAGTGTGATCCCAGAGCCCTCGGGAATTTGGAAGACCCATCAGGGGATCCACGATTGCATAATAACGCTGAGATTTTCGTTGTCCTTTTCCATCTCAGTCTGTCACAAGTACACAGTGGCATTAGCCGTGCATGTGATCTTAACAAGAGATGCGATAAGGAAGTAGAGATGAGCAACCAGCTGTTTTGTGCTAATCCAGGCATTAAAGAGATTTATGAAAATGGAATGCAATCCTACTCTCCTCACTAATTGTTCTTGTTGGCGAGAACAGTTTTATTTTATAAATGTTGTTTGTGTTACAATATATGGGTTTATTATTTTAATATATTAATAAGTACTTTTAATTTTTGTATAGGTTTATGTAGTTCAGAGAGAGAGAGCATGGGGAGGGGGTGGGCAGACGGGGGGACAGAAAGAGAGAGAGAATTCCAAGCAGACTCCGTGCTGAGCACGGAGCCCAATGCTGGGCCAGGTCTCATGACCCTGAGATCACAACCCGAGCCGAAACCAAGAGTCAGATGCTTACAGACTCTGGCACCCAGGCGCCCCAATATATTAGTAAGTATTAACAGTTTTTCGCAGTTTTTATTTCCAACATGGTGAAGATCAATAGATATAACCTGAATAAATGGAAGCTCTTTGAGGTCCCTAGCAAGTCACAGGCAGAGAAAAAGGGATGCCGTGTCCAAGAGTTTAAGAAGGACTGTGCTAGGGAATGAGAATGTTCTGTTGGGCGTATATGGACAGGGAAAGATCAGACTAAACTCAAAGGAGCCAGTAGCATGGGGGAGCATTTTAAATACACACTGAAAGGTAGTTTCAAGTCTCAGGGCGGGGATTCATTAACATCTTCAACCCAATAAAATGCCCCATTAAAAATCAGGTTTCTCTTCTGCCACTCTCCTATCTCCTGAGGGCACTCGTTAAATAGGAAAATCAATAAAATGAGTCTCCTTCCTGACAGCTTTTGCATCGTCTTCACCTTCCACTAACTCATAAAGAGAATCTCTCATTTCACGAGAGGGACTGCAGGTCCCTCAGCTGTCTGGTTGTCCTCCCCACCCGATCCATCGTTCCCTCCTGGAAGCGACAGATGAAGGAGGTCCCTCAAGTGATTCCGTTTGTGGAGGACTCATTCATCTGCACGATTATGCATTATACATCCGTGGGAAAAGCCCCAGAAAGCCCACGTTAGCCTGGATCATCAGGCTTTACTGTCCGTCTTGCCAGGAATCCGGCGGGTCATCTCTTCTCTCTCTTTCCCCCCGTTTGTTAAGTAGGTTATAAAAACCAGCCAAAAAACTTTGCTTCCTGATGAGCTAAAAAGGAAGGTGTAAATTAGTTTTTACACTTACAGACTTAGTTTCTCAGCACTGTGTCGTATCTCTGTTGCGACCCTCTCTATATCACTCCGTCCTCATCCAGTTGAGGCCCAGGTGGAGGAGCTGAAGTCCTTCACCGTGGAAGACACAGCAGGCTGGTGACATCCTTAGCCTCAAGCTGTGTTGCTGTTTCAAGAAACCTTTCAGCACCGAACCCAGTGCTTCTTAAATTGCCCTTCGAGGATCTGTTCATGGCTAGTAACCCTTTCCCCCAGAAAGAGACGTTTGGTAGGCAGAATAAGGGCCCCCCCAAAGAGTTTCATGCCCTCATCCCCCAGAATCTGTAAATATGTTACAGAAAATGGCAGAGGGGAAATCTTGGTTGCAGATAACATCAAGGCGTCCAATCAGCTGACCTTAAAATAGGGAGATGAGCCTGGCTCTTTCAGGTGGGCCCGCCATGGTCACAAGACCCATTGAAGGAGCAAGGGGGAAACAAAAGGGTGAGCTTCAGAGTGATGGAATGTGAGGAGGAATTGACTGGCATTTGCCAACTGAAAATGGAAGGAGGCCACAAGCCAAGGAATATAGGAAAAGCCCGAGAAGCAGATTTTCCTCTGAAGCCCTCCAGATAGGTAGGAACCAGCCCTACAGACGCTTTGATTTTAGTTCAGTGAGCCCCGTTTCAGACTTCTGACTCCAGAACTATAAAATCATAAATTCGTGTTGGTCGAAACCAGCGAGCTTATGGCAACTGGTCACAGCCGCCACGGGACATCAAACCTCGTACGTCTGTGCTCACACACCCAACTCTGTGTACGATCCCGGGGGGCCTGTCCCCAGGCGGATGACCCCGTGATGTGTTCCCCAATGTCACTGTATGCCTTCTCATTCACAGCCAAATTCAGAGTTAAAATGGGCTGGTTATATGTGCTTCTCATAAAAATAAGGGCTTTACCTTCATGTTGGATGGATTTCTTTTTTTTTTTTTTTTAATGAAACCACAATCAGAAAATGAGGTTCATTCCAGACTGTTAATGAATCAGGCTGAATTTGGGGAGGGACCATAAAAAAGAGCCCTGCTCCGAATAGAGCCCACGTGAATGCAGACATTGAGGATGCCTGGGTGTGCAAGGACTCTGGAGGCCGTCCACTGTCCGGGGGAACTTTGCTTTTTATCAGAGTGCATTTTCAGCTGCTGAAGGCCTGCTGGGGACGTTTGTGAATCTGGAAAGCTGTCAGCCCCTTCCCTCACAGCAGCACCCTCGGGCACTCTTGTGGGAATCCAAGTGAGAAAAACAAATCCGTCCTCTAGGTTGCAGGAGGCTGGCTGTGTCATGGCAAGAGGGAATGAATGGAGGGCACCTTCTCGGGGGTGTCCTGGGGGCCACGGGCAGCTCTTGCCTGACCCCCATCGCAGCCTACTGCAACAGGTGTCATATTGCAAATCTCAGAAATCTTGTTTGCAATCTGAAAAGGAAACGACGATCATTTAATTTGAAGGATTCGTCACTTTTTAGCCACTTTCTGTCTGCAGTAAGAAAATGTGTCAGCGTGGGCATTCGCCCCGAGGCCGGTTTAATGTGCTGTGTCTGTCATTTGGGCCGGCCAAAGGTCTTTGAGGGACAGAGATGCCTGAAGCCCGTGAGAGCTGTCACTTGAAGCCTCTTTGATTCCTGTTAAATTGTAAATGCATGGACCCGTCTTAAGATACCTCCTGAATTCTAAGACCCTTGAGGAAAGGAATCCCGTCTTGTCATGAGCCCTGTATCCCCCCAGAAGCAGGAGCCTCATACATAGTGGGTGTTCAGTCAATGCTTATTACTGACCAGGGAGAGATGACACGTTAGTCCTAATCCCCAGCTGTTTGTTCCTTCCAGGCATTGGGTTAGGTGCTCTGCATTTCTAAAATAAGTCTCCCCAAAGCAACCTTCTCTCCTGGAGAAGGCTACACCCCAGTAGAACAGAGAAGACCCTTATGCAGAAAGCTGTCATGTGAGCAAAATCGGAGAAGTATTGTTGGAGAAGTAGAAACAAAGCCGAGAGGATGGGAGGGTGGGGCTTGTGGGCCTGGGAGGCATTATTTCCAGAGTGAGGCTCAGGCAGGTTTGGGGGCAGAGGCTCTGAGTTGGTTGTCGGTGTCTGCAGGATTTTAGTTCATACCAAGATCGTGGCCGGGACCTTCCACAACAGGAGGGCTGCGTGCGCAGAGATGAGAGAGCCCGGGGGACCCAAAGCCCTCAGGCTTGGCCAAAGCTGAGGTGCCCGGATGGGAGAGGGGGAAGGAGTTGCTAGGTGCTTAACTTCAGTAGAACAAAAGAGGGCAGCTTGGACCGAGGTGTGGGCTGTCCACACTTGGCTATTGCCGATGAGCTGAGATGCACTGAGCCCTGCGCAGGACGGGTCTTAGTGATGAGTCTCGTGTGGTTTTTATCCACTGTGGGTAGTGGGGATTATCAGATGTAGGTTGGGGCATACATAGCTTTTGGGGCAATCATAGTAAACTGACAGACTCACATAAAACCCCCAAATGATATAAAGATAGTTCTAGATATAAACTATATCTATTTAGCTCTCCGTGTTATAATTGTCTATACCTAATGAGTATTCTGAGATACGTGTGTGTGTGTGTGTGTGCGCGCGCGCGTGTGCACACGCACTTATGTCCATGTTTCTCGATTGTTTTTCATTATTTCCCCCCAAGGAGAAGGAGCTTTTTTCAACAATTTAACAATTTTTTTTCTAATTGCCCCTCCATTTAATTTTTGTAACAGAGGGATTTATGCTGTATACAGTTTATGTACTATATGTTTATCTGTGCTTTATATATAAAAAGAAAGATTTTTGCCTCACGAGAACCAATTTCCACCCCCTTGGAAGCGATAGCACTCCTACCGAGAATGCGTAATACACGTGCGCATGTGTGTATGTGGCTGCGTAGTCATTTGTGTGTTACCTTCTTTTTTTTTTTTTTTTTTTTTTAAGATTTTATTTATTTATTTAACAGAGATAGAGACAGCCAGTGAGAGAGGGAACACAAGCAGGGGGAGTGGGAGAGGAAGAAGCAGGCTCATAGCGGAGGAGCCTGATGTGGGGCTCGAACCCAGAACGCCGGGATCACGCCCCGAGCCGAAGGCAGACGCTTAACCGCTGTGCCACCCAGGCGCCCCTGTGTGTTACCTTCTTGTGCAAAAGAGTTAGGATGCCACATCAGCCGTTACGTCTTCATTCACAGTGGAAAGTGTTACTTTCCAAAGGATTGCATATTCCCACCTTTCAACCACCTACCAGGAAAATGCAAGTAGTAGACAGGGGGGGAAAGACTGCCTGAAGACCATTGTGCCAAAGAAAGTAACGTGGATAGTTGTGTAGAGTGTTTCATCCAAGGTATAGGAACACCTGACGAACACCTCACTCTTAACATATAAAATCTTACGTTAGTGAAAAAACCAGATCTAACTCTGCAATGTATAAAATATTGCTGTCTCATCGACAATGCTGAATGAATTTTCACATCTGTTTTTTCCATTCTGCTGCTCCTAGGCACCCTTCAGAACACCCTTCCAATTTTATGATAATACAGCAATTGTCTCGTACTTGTTATAATGCAGTTCAGTTGCTGGTAGCCCTTGGGAACCGTCTTCCTTTTCTTAATTGGGTCAGAAGGCAGATTCTAGTATCATCGGGGACACATTGCGGAGCCATCTACCGACGAGAGTTACCCCAGCAGATCCATTATGTGTTGTCTTGAGTAATTTGAGCTTCCGGGTCAACCGTTTGCTGACCTTGTCTCAAATCCTGTAGTTCCCCAGTGGAGCCCACGTGTAGTGATCGTGAGTCAGGGAGTGGACTGATGAACGCCCTGTTCAACCCCATAGCCGATGTTCAGCCTTACATTTTCATCATTACCTGTTAGTGCTTCTTGGATATTTTATTTTTAAAAATCTATGGATTTTATGGACAAAAATCAATTTTAATCCATCAGGAGCTAATTATTTAGTGCCTTCTTGAAATTTGTATTGGACAGAGAAGTTAAATCTAGTTCCTTTCGTGAATGCTTCATTGCAGTTCAAAAATACTCCCAGTAAGCAAAATAAAACTCAAGAACGCTTTCTTGTTCTGGGGTTTAGAAAAAATTGGGGTCGAAAGAAAAAGATGTTGAAACGAGGACATAAAATGTCTTTGGAAATTAAAATAAAACTTCATTCCGTGAGAAGGAAAGTTATTGAAACAGGTGACAAGTTCAAATTCCAGATTTATTTAAAAATAAAGATGGGTTTCCATTTCTACTATGGCCAAAGAAACTCCTATGAGACTGATTCTCTTCTATATAATAATTATAAACTCTGAACATGATAGGGAAAAAAATTTAAACACCTACCACAGACATTGGAAAATTAACAAAGCTAGGAAGGATCTGGAGTGGCGTTGACACTTGGAAGAAAGGGATTGCAAGATAGGTTTGCCAGTTTTTATGGGATTATGACCTGAGCCGAAGGCAGACGCTCAATTCATTGAGCCAACCCAGGCGCCCTGAGAATGTGAATCATTCTTAAAAAAAAAAAAAAAGACAATCCGTAGAGACTAATATTGATGATGCAAATGAACATAAACGTGCTCAATGACCTAAAATGAAATATATGTGCGGTAAATGAAAAGCTTGGAAATCTCAGCAGAGAGCTAGAATTCATTAAAAAAAAAAAAAATGGAAGCTATGGAATTGAAACATGTGATATCTGAAAAGTCAGTAGAGCACAATTACTTCAAGATTTATATAATAATATACACTAGTGCCAGATACATTGTCTACAACTCTTGCTTCAAGTAACAGCCACAGATCATTTGAGAATTTTAAGTGTATATATTATACCAGTGTGGTGTCTCAAGTTTTAAGAAAAGATGAAAGGATCTTATGTAATCTTTTATTGTTTACTAAGTTGTTTCTTAAATCGCTTCTGTTTTTTTATAGAGTACAGTAGCAAATTTGGCCTAACCTATGTCAAGTTATTATAATTTTTGAGCAGGACAAAAATTGGTATAATGTAACTATGAATTCGTATTATTCAACAAGGGATTATTTTCTTCCTGTCTTTCAGTTGCGTCAACAATCAAACTTGTTGTGCTTACTTTTTTTAAAATTAATTAATTAATTTATTTATTTTGAAGATTTTATTTGTTTATTTGACAGAGATAGAGACAGCCAGTGAGAGAGGGAACACACGCAGGGGGAGTGGGAGAGGAAGAAGCAGGCTCCTAGCATAGAAGCCTGATGTGGGGCTCGATCCCAGATCGCTGGGATCACGCCCTGAGCCGAAGGCAGACGCTTAATGACTGCACCACCCAGGCGCCCCTGCGCTTACTTTTTTAAATCCAAGAACCCCACGGCATTGACTGGAGAGGAATATATTAATTCTCCTTCGCCTGTAGAGATGGGCTACTCGAAAGGTGTGGATATTGACTCTTGTTATCTGGATGTAGTTTGCTTGAGAGGAGACATATTTTCCCAGTTTTTTCGCCAACAGAGACACTGTTTAGCCCAGCTCCTCTATTGCTGCTGAGCCAAATCACGGGTCCAGTGGTCAGCCTATGAATTGGATTCCCTCGCATTAGGAGTCCATCCCTGTCCAATTAGATGTGGCCCAGTGGTAGAGTAAGAATGACATGGTTCAGGGAATTTAGGCATGGTGGTTCATCTTAGAAAGAACTATGAATGGGGCAGACACTGAGACTAATGTTTCTAGGTCTAAATCCTTATTCTGACCTAGTCTTGAGTAAATTTCTATTTCCCATAAACCAGTGATCTAGGAAATTGTCATGGACCTTCTTACAAGATTAAGAGTTAAGTGCAGAACCCAAAATGAAAAGTGGAGTCGGCAATAGCCCCTTTTATATCTGAGTTTGTCAAGTAAGTGGACATTGAGGGCAGTCCCCTAATTTGGCCTGAGGGAGAGGGGGCCAATGAAGATTTCTTAACAAACGTTATAAGTGAACCGAGCCCAGAGAGAAGGAAGAATTGGCAAATAGTCAAGAGGCAGGAAAAGCATTCCAGGTCAAGGTAGGGAAGCATGAACGAGCAGGGTGCCAACAGGCCTTGGACCTCCTGGGTCTGGAAGGGTCCCCCCGGGGGTGAGCATGCTGTCAAGTACCTGGTGAACCTCTGAATAAGGAAACTCCTTACCAGTCCCTGTGTGGTTGGTCTGTTCCACCTGTCTCCCTATAGACTGACTACTGGACAGCCTGTCCCCCTTCAGCCCAGTGCCTGCTTGGGATTCTTTGAATATGCTGGGCACCTTCCAGCCTACGGCTTTTTCATTTGTAGTTCCCTCTGCCTAAAATGCCCTTCCCTCAGGAGTTCACATGACTCACTCCCTCTGCTCCTTCAGATTCTTGCTGGAACTCTGTTATTTGGAGGAGACCTTTCTCACCTCTGCCTCCTGATACTTTTTAAAACCTATTTCCTGGTTTTTTTCTCCATACCACTTATTAGCCTCTCACCTTATGTATTGTTGATTTCCATATTTTATTGTCTGTCTCCTTAGAATGTGGGCTCCCCTGAGTGCAGAGACCTTTGTTGTTTGCTATCTGCTGTCTCTACGGTTCTTAGAACAGTGCTTGGCGTGGAGTAGCTTGTTAAAAATACTCATGAAGTGTGTGAAGGAGTGAAGGACCTTTTTCTATCTACTTGTACAACATGCTATAATCATAAATTAATCACCATACTTTCACCATCTGCCCCTGACTCAGAAATGCAGATATTCAAGAAGATCCTGGAAGATAGCATTGGTGTCTGTCTGCCTTGGTTTCCGTTTGAGACAGAAAATACAAATAATGGAATTGGATTGGTTTGCCAAGATAAGTCAGTGATAATTGCCTGATGAAAATCGTCTCTCTGTTTTCTTCACACCATTCATGTCAGCAGCCAATTCATTTTCCAAAGCTTGAAATCTTGCCTGCCCAACCCCCCCTAATAAATTAACAATGTGTCTCACATCCATCCTATTATCTAAGGATCCGTGATACAGCCCTTGCCATAGGAGGCATCTCCAGAGGTAAAACCCAAGACCAGGGTTTCTGTTGAAGCGAGTTATTGGAACACTTTGCAGGAAAACCTCCCATGTGTGAGTCAGGAAGTGTAGGACAGGGAAGGGAAGGAGGCCTAGCAAGGTGGCAACATCGAGACAGTCACAAGGAAGGATAGCAGTCTTTCTCCAGCCCTACAGGGGAACACTGTGGACAATTAAGTTCATATCTCCAGAGTTGTCTACACTCTGGGGACAAGGAGACGGACTAATTCTACCCCAGTATACCCTCAGGCTCCTCTCCCTTCATTGTAAAATTGTTTCTGGCTCTCTGAGCAGAGGCAAGACAGGTTCTGGTGGCCTAGTGCTGTCGCCCAACCAAGAGCCAGGGTGCTAGCTGTCGGGAGGGAAAGCATCTGGAGACAGGATGTAGGGAAATGGTCAACGGATTCTAGGCATACAGGCCACAGAGCACTGCCAGCATCTGCCGCCATTTTAGCCTTATTCTCACCACTCTTTGGTTGCACCTCGCCTGGCTTGCCCCCTCTCCTTCCACGCTTACCCATCCTTTAAGACTGATTTCCTCTGCTACCTTCTCAGGCAAGCTTTTCCTGGGTCCCAGAACCTCACAGCACTCTCCTTCTTGTGAACCCTCACTGTGATCTTGACCCTGAGATGCGCCCCTACCTCTGTCACAAAATTGCTGTTTGTCTTTGGACAAATCATTGTGTCCAATTACTCATCTCTCAGGGGTTTGCAATCTGACCACTCAAATCCCTTCTAGGGCAAGAATTCTCTGATTCTATGAGTTACAATATTCCTGTGTGTTGAAATTATGAATATATTTGTCAGCATTCACCAGACTGCAAACTTCTAAGGATAAGAATGATTTGCTTTCTGACCTCTCTCTATGTCTCTGAAAACTGGAAATATTAAACTCTCCAAATTGAGGTTGCAAAGACAACGAATTAGTGTATGTTTCGTGCCCGGTCCGTAGAAGACTCTGGAAATGGATGATCAATACATTGATGTATCTTTGTACTTCAGCAAGTGCCTATTACCCTCTCTTGTACATTAGAGACATTCAAGAAATATTTGCTGCATTTTGGAAAGCGAAACTATAAGCTGTCGCTAATGAGTACCAAAGCCAAGTCCCCTCACACTGCTTGCTGTGACCTTTCCTGTTCCTCCTTGTTGCTAGAGGCAAGAATTGGTTCAATACTGGAGAAGTAGCTTGGGGCAGATATGACAAGAGCTACCAACCCGCCTGGAATCTATGCCCACTCACCCAGCACTTCTGCCAAACTGCTGATTCCAGAACAGTCACTTTCGGTCTTAACCACTCTCAAAGCTTACTCTTTGCTTTCTTTAAACACGGAAAGTACGCACCTAATGCCGAAGAGATCGTAGGCTGTGCTGTTCGCGTCTTGGCCCCTCTGCATGCTGTTCATTTTTTCTGCAGTTAAACATTCATCATTGTTGGTTGCCCACTGCAAGGTTTGACCTGGATCAGTGGCCTAGCTTCTTACATTTAGCTATTGACGTTACTAACCAGACAATGCAGACATAAGCTTTAGCTGTCTCTGTTCACTCACTGATTCGCAGGAAGTATGAGGACCAAAAGCTAATTCCACAGGAACCTGCCCAAACGTGATTGTAGAACCTTCCACTACCAGGTAGGACTCATTGGGTCTTTTCTTTCAGACTGTTCCTTCGTGAATACCCTCCCCAACTTTACTCTTCCCATTCCCTTCCTTAGAAAAAAATCCTGTGAATCATATTTTAGGAAATTGAATGCATGGACTTTGCACAAGAACTTTCATTTCTTTTTAATGTTATCCTTACTCCCAGGCACTGCCCCATGGGAGCATTGAAGGGAACAAGGCAGATTCAGGGAGAAAATTAGCCTCTCAAAAGGAAACACTTGAAAATACCCTTAACCTAAAATTTACCATTAGGGATATGTGTACCTTCATAATATTAACAGCTATGATTCCGCACCCAGTTCCACTGTGTGAGTTTTTCCCACACCACCAAGCAATTCTCCGACACCTTCTGGGTGTCCTCAACTCAATTCTACCTGGAGCTATGATCTGATTCCATAGTTTAAGGGCTCAGTTTTTGTAAGACAGTCCTCCCCATTCCCCCAGCTTCAGAGGCCAGTCACTCGTGCCAGTTGTCACCTGGGCCCCTGAACAACCTCTATGCAGTGTCCCCTCCTTAGGTTCGATTAATTTGCTAAAATAGCCCACAGAACTCAGAGAAACATTTTACTTACTAGATCACCAGATTATTATAAAAGAATATAACTCAGGGGACGCCTGGGTGGCTCAGTCGGTTAAGCATCTGGCTTCAGCTCGGGTCATGATCCTAGGGTCCTGGGATCGACTTCCGCATCCGGCTCCCCGCTCAGTGGGGAGCCAGCTTCTCACTCTGCCTGCAGTTCCCCCTGTTTGTGCATGCGTGCCCTCTCTCCCTTTTGCTCTCTGGCAATAAATAAAGTCTTCAAAAAAAAAAAATATATATATATATATCTCTCTCAAGAACAGCCAGATGGAAGAGATGTAGAGTAAGGTCTGGGGAAAGATCATGGAGCTTCCTTGCTCTCTCTTTCTGTTCCATGTGGCCTTTTTGTCTGGTTTTCTTTCATTTAACATCATGTTTTCGGCGTTTGTCCATGTTGTAGCACGAATCAATCCTTCGCTGATTTTTATGGCTGAATAATAGTCCACTATGTATGTATGTGTATGTGTGTGTGTGTATGTACGGATGGCAGCACCGTTCGCGAGAGCCGAAAAGTGTTAACAACCCAAATTTCCGTTTATAGATAAATGGATATGTCAGAATAGTGATGCTATAAACATTTTGTGTGCAAGTTTTTGTTTTGACTCTTGTTTTCAGTTCTTTTTGGTGCGTACCTAGGAGAGGAATTGCTGAGTTATATGCAATCTCTGTGTTTAACTTGCTGATCAACTGCCGTATTTCGTGCAGTTCTCAAAACCATGGTGGCCTGGTATGTAGAATGCTTGTGTCTTTAGTTTGATTTCAGGGGTAGGTAGAAGACAGTAATTAAGAGAAGTGTTAACTGAAATGGTGAGGGAGCCTTTGTGAAGACCTAGAGAATGGGATGCAGAAGGTGTTTGGCAACTATATCAGAGGCATGAGTTAGCAATAGAGATCCTGAACCTCCCCAGCAATATTTCACATTTCAGCTTGCTTTCTCTCCCCGCTAAAAGCCAGCCAGATGGTTCTCCATGATGTAGACAAGTCAGTCTATTTCCAATTCAGTGTACTTAGTTTGTAAGGAAATCCTCCACCCCACAGCTAATGTCAGTTTGCTCAGAACATTCCGTTGCTTACCAGTATATTTCAGATGTATCTTCTTTTGAACTGTTTTTCTGCTCGTTTCGAATGTGTGTGTATGTGTAAGTGTATATATATACATATATTATTTTTTATGGAGAACCTTCAACATTCATAAAAAATACACTGTCTCCAATGCTCTTATGTGTTGTCTAAGGATCTTGGGGTATCATTATTTATCGCCAGCTTTTATTAGATAAAAGATTTTCCCTAGTCAGTATTATCCAAATATTTGGTCGAAGGCCTATTGAAGTAATTTAGACTATTTACTGAGTGTGTCGGATTATTTTCATAATGTAGGACTAGACATTTTAGGATCACTGATATTTGATTGGCTTGAATCTTAGAATCTTTGAGAAAATTTTATCCAGTAAGTTTTAAATTAAGCGAATGGCTAACCTGACCCTTTCCCTTAGGCCGACGGCAGGTGTTTCCTTTGAAACTTTAATTGTCTATTGATGATATCGATGGATGCAGCAGTGTGGTTATCTTTCCAGAGATCCAGCCACTCACTATTCATTTGGCTGCTTCTTAACAAATTGTCCGAACTCAAGGAAAATGCTGTGAGGAGAGAGACCCAGGCTCACAGGGGTGTGAAAAGTCTCAGATTTTAACATTTCTGAAATTGAATACAAAAAGTGTTACATTCTATTTCACAGTAATCCTCACACAGAGAAAATGTTTATCTTTTTATGTAGCCCAGGTAAGATAAAAAGTCCTAGCAATGTTATGATTATCCTCTAAAAACCCCTAAATTTGATATGAGCAGAGAACAAGTGTTTAAACTCTTTGTCTCCATAACCTCCGTTTTCATACGCCGTTATCATTAAACACTTCCAGAGACAGGCCTCTGAAAAGTGAATTGTGGCCTTTCCATGCTTAATTTGTTTCTTAATTGTGCATGATTTTATAATGCCCATAAAATAATATTTATAACCATAACATTTCAAAGGCAGCACTTCTCCAAAAAGGAGAGTTAGATTTATTTCCAGATGTTTCTACCAAACATTTTCTTTTTTCTTTCCCTCACCCTACACTCCAATTTCATGGTTGTGATTAACGGGGCAAAGCTTCATAGCAAAAATTCATCAGCTGATTCCTTCCACCTACAGAATCCACATTTTTCAGGGCTCAATTTGCGACATAATGAAAGTCTACTTTGCATAATTATCATGTGAGACTATCTATAATTAAATGATGAAATGTGGTTTTGCTCCAGTGTATAGACAAGGCTTTACGTGAACTAAAATCACCGAAGTTTATTTCTTTGCTGTAACTTTCGTTTGGTGTTGGGAACGGGGGTGTAATATGAACAAGCAGTTCATTCCCAACACAGTTGAAGTTCCCGTGGGAACCTTTTTAATTTTCAGGAGAGAAGGCAATTTCTTGAATTGAGGAATAACTGGAAACTTGAATATGATTGCCTCTTCAGTGTTAATAGATATTACTCTCAAACTTTAGAATGTGCTTATCATCAGCACTACATTTTGAGTTTTGCCTTGAAAATATTTTGTAAAGCTTTTATGATAGCTTTTGAAATACCTACACAAAAAGACCTGTTATTCCTCAGGCAGTTCTAAGGCCTGGAATGAACCTTGCAAAAGTTTCTAACCCTGATTCGTCATCTTGTTTTATAGTCTTTCTGTTTCTTCTAACTAGATAAAACAATACTGACTATACCAAGGTTAAAATTAAAACAATGATTCTAAAACTTCATGTGGGGAGTAACATCTCTGGAATTCTTTGGGAAACATCATGATATATTATTAAATTAAATTTAATGTTACCGAAGCAGTAAGTTTTGCCAAGTTATATCTGCATTCTCCAAGTATGCTTTGCACACTGACCACATCCCATACGCTGTGGAAGAGACTGAAGTTAGAGACATTACCCAACTTTCAAGGAGTTTGGAACCTAGTAGTATTCAGTTCGAAAATTGCCACAGGGAACACATTTATCGATGTTTTACCAAGACCAATACTGAAATGAATCTTAAATCTTAGATACATTTCGGTCTTGACCTTTCCTGCCCTGAATTTTGGGAAAAGGCTCCCGTTGTTTAATATCAGTGGAGCGTTTCTGCTCTTGACATGACTTTAAGCATCAAGGAAGAGAATTCCTCCTAGGAACTAAATGAAAAAGTAAACTTAAGTGTTTGGCTTCAATATCTCTCTAATGGTAATTTTTACAATCTCGCTCTATAGTTTTTGTAATGTGATGATCTCCTATGTAGATCTAGATCTGGGCTCGGCAAACTGTGGCTCCTGGGTCAAAGATGGCCCTTGACTTGTTTTTGTAAATAAAGTTTTATTGTAACACAGTCCTATTCATTCCTTGTACATTTGTTTGTGGCTGTTTTTGTGCTACAACAGCAAAGTTGACTATTTGTGATCAAGACCATATGACCAGAAAGTCTAAAATAGTTACTGCCTGGCCTCCTACAGAAAACTATTTGCCAACTTCTGTTCTAAATAGTATGCTTAAACTAGTATTTCTAAGATTACCAGTTTTAGACCTTATCTGCTGTTGCTCACTGTGCCAGATAAAGGCTAGATCAGTGGCACCATTCCCTACCTCTCCTAATGCTCCTCTTTCTCAGTGTAGTTCTGTTACTGCCACTTACCCTGTGATTCTAATTGATAGATCATACCTTTGTTTCTTTTTCCTTCTATTATAAGCAGCATGTCCTGATACTAGTCATTTCCACTTAGTGAGGTGAAAATACAATTCTGGCGCCCTTCTTGCTTGCTTCTCTCTCTCTCTCTCTCTCTCTCTCTCTATATATATATATATAAATTTTTTTTTTACATATTTTGTCTTTAATAATACAAAGGTAGAAAACTTTTACAGTTCTCTTGTAGTCATTATGGAGTCTTTGGGGCCCTATCTATAGGTTGATTCTAAATTTTCAAGCTCACCGAAGAGTTTTAATTTTTATTACTAATAAAGAGTATTCATTGTATCACTAATTAGTGCTGGTTATATTGCCACTACTTTAAAGTTTTTTGTTTTTTTATGGGGCGCCTGGGTGGCTCAGATGGTTAAGTGTCTGCCTTTGTCTCAGGTCGTGATCTCCAGGTCCTGCGATCGAGCCCCATGTCTGGCTCCCAGCTCAGCAAGGAGTCTGCTTCTCCCTCTCTCTCTGCCTCTTCCCCTGCTTGTTCTCTCTCTGTCTGTCTCTCTGTCTCTCTCTCTCTCTCTCTCAAACGAATAAATAAAAATCTTTAAAAATAAATAAATAAATAAATAAATAAATAAAGTTTTTTGTTTTTCTAGCAGTTTCTGTTTTCATGTTCCCCCTTGCATCTCCTGTCTTGAACACTTTGTTCTCTTCTCAATGGTAGAGGCCCATCTCTGGAAGCACCTTCTTTCCCCGGCTCGTCCCTCCTGAATCCTCCTCCTGCTCTAATCTTGATTGCTGACTTCCTGAGCCACCAGCAAACTGTCATCTTGGGACTTTGCTTCCTTCTTTCCTGTGTTGGAGCCAAGGTTATCTTGATCTCATGCCTTTCTCTTGATTTGATTGGAGCACATCCTCCGAGGATTTTCATAGAGAAGCTGTGTGGGAAGTAAACTTTCTAGATCTTTGCATGTCTGGACCTGTCTTTATTTTGCCCTCACACTTGACATAGAAATCTAGGTTGAAAAGTATTTTCCCAGGAAGGTTTTAATTCCTGCTCCATTGCCTTCAGGCCTCCGGTCCTGCAATGAGATACTGCTCTGATTCTCATTCCTTTATCCTCAATGTATCTTTTCTTTCTAGAGCTTTAAAGATCATTTCTTTATCCTTGGTGTATTAAAATTTCCTTGTGCTGCATCCAGGTGGGAAGGTACTTTTATTGTCAGGGTAAAGGCTGTCCAGCTAAGTTCTCATGTCCTTCAGCTCAGAGACCGTTCAGAATCATTTTTCAATGATTCCTTCCTCCCTGTTGTTTTTGCTTTTTGATTTTAGAAATTCTTATCAATTTTGTATTGGCTTTTCTGAATTGATCATATGTAATTTTCTTTTGTTTCCTTTATATTTCTAACACCTTGTCTTGTTATTCAGTTGTCCGAAGGATTTTTTAAAAATTTATCCTTCAAGGGGCGCCTGGGTGGCTCAGTCGGTGAAGCATCTGCCTTTGGCTCAGGTCATGATCCCAGGGTCTTGGGATCAAGTCCTGCATCGGGCTCCCTGCTCGGCAGGGAGCCTGCTTCTCCCCTCCCACTTCCCCTGCTTCTGCTCGCTCTCTCTCTCTCCCAAATAAATAAAAATATTTTTAAAAATTTATCCTTCAAGCTTTCTATTGAATTGAATATGAAAGTATATATTTACTTTTCAAGAGCACGCCCTTGTTCTCACTCCCTATTTTTGTTTTCAATAAAGTGCTGCAGTGCGCATCCTTGGGTACACAGCTCTCCCCAGTTATCTTATAGGATACAGGCCTAGAACCAACATTGCTGAGACACATAATATATGCATGTAAATTTTGGAAGCTTATGGTGGCTCTTCAGAAACAAGTTGCACCAGCTTACATTTTTACGCCAAGGGGGTAAAAGTGGTATATCAGTATTTCATTTTGCATTTCTCAGTGAGAACGAGTGTCTTCCAGAACATTATTAGCCATTTGTATGATTTTCATCTATGTCCCTGATCATATACGTCACCATTTTTTATTGGATTATCTTTGGTTTTTGAATTGTACAAACTCTTTATCTATTCCGTATATCATACATTATCCATTCTATATGTTGTGCACATCTTCCAGCATTTTCTCTTGTAACTTTGCTTATGCTTTTGCCCTCTTAAATTACTATGGATTTTCACCTGTTTGTCTTTTCCTTTGTAGCTTTTAGATTTCACATTATACTTGGAAATTCCCTTCCTACCACAAGACTCTAAATGTATTCTCTAGTATGTTAAAAAGAAAAAGAAAAAAACAAAATTCAACTGAGTAAATTTGAAGATCTAATGGGCCTTACTCAGTGACTCATGAATCAGGCAGCACTCCATCCAGCAAATAGAAAGGAACTCCAAGGAACTGCACAAAATAAAAGGCTTTTATGGATAGAAGGGGGCAGGAAAAAGAAATTTCTAGTGAAGAGTAGGTTGTTTCAGACAAAACCTCCTTCCTAAAGGGGATAGGCAGGGTCTATTGGGTGGATTACCTCACTAGTGCTGACCAGGTAATTTCAAATTGAGTGCAAAGGTTACATTCCTGGGAGAGGCTAAAATTGGAGTTAGGTTCAGTATTCAGTTTTGGTTTGCTGACCTGGGGCTTAGCACAAGTGACTCTATTTTGAGCTTGTTGTTTCTTTTTTTAAGAAGTATTTTATTCTAGTACTTTCATAGCTTAAATGTGACTGCTCAGCTCCTCTGTGCCCTCAAGTATAAATGATAAAACTATTACCCACCTGTAGGTTCGTTGTGAGAATAAATATGGCAATGCATGTATATCGTCAACAACGGCACTTGGCAAGCCCAGGCCCGTTCACAGCATCTGCTGCTTTTATGGTAATGGTTCTTTTCTTCAGGGCCTAGCCCAGTTCCTGATTAAAAGACAGATGTAAAGATTAGATGAATGAGTATAACACATTGAAGGGAATGGCAACTTCCTGTGATGAAGAGGGAAGAGCAGGAAGTTTTAATGCCCTTTTGTAAAGGTGAAGGATTGAGGCAAAATCTCCCAGTTTTATCTTGTGTCTTTGATTTGTTTACCCCCATGGTTTGTATGGCCCAGAAAAGAACTGTCACACTAATAAAAGCTGAAAATACTTCTTAGCCCTTAAATTGAGTTAAATGAACGCTATTGTAACAAGTTAATTAGCCGTACGTAAAATTGCTAAATATATGTCATTGAAAATGCCCATCTTTCATATTTTGTTAAGCATCAATTATGATCATAAGAAATCTGCATCTTGTGAAATGGATACTGCTGATACATGTTAATTATTTTTTAAAACAATTGAGTATTTTTCAAGTTTCGATATGCAGGGACGCCTGAGTGCCTCAGTCAGTTAAGTGTCTGCCTTCGGCTCACATGATCCCAGAATCCTGGAATTGAGTCCTGCATCGGGCTCCTTGCTCAGCGGGGAGCCTGCTTCTCCCTCTGCCCGCCACTCCCCCTGCTTGTGCTCGCCCTCTCTTTCTGTCTCTGACAAATAAATAAATGAAATCTTTAAAAAAATTTTTTTTTACATAAATGAAGTTTCAATATGCATTTAAGCTGCATGTTCTCTGAAGGTTTGAGCTATTCTGAATCTATCCAAATGAATCTTAATGATATGAAATGAAGTACAATTTTTCCGAAAGTTCTCTTAGTAAGACAAAAGGCAAGTGGAAATTGTGATAGCCAAGGGTCTGTGAAAGACACTTGGTTTAGACTCCAGATGTTCAGGTAGTAATTTTCTCAAGTCTCATCAGATCCAATCTGTGTTGGAGCAGCACAGTAAAATAAAATAAAACCATGAAAAGCGGTTTCCTTTGTCCGGTTGCTGATGGTACACCAGTTCTCAACAGTGCAACATATGCTAGGGTTTGAGATGTGTGCATCCAATCTCTATGCTTTTCAATCCTTGGGAGTGTCCTGGCTTCATGCTAACATAATGGCAAGTGTTATATTCAAGCCCTGAAATTGTTTATCATCAAGAATTACTATTGCCTCCCATCCATGCTTCTCCATCTGGGAACTCAGATTCTCAAGATGGTCACAGTGAAGGAGAAGCTACATCAGAGGCTGTCGCCGAGGCAAGCTGTGGGTGGGCATGGCTGCAAAGTACAAGATATACGGAGGTCGGTTGTCTCTTTTATCTCTTGAACTTCCTCCTTGGATGTCTCCCACTGACCCAATGCTTTTCAAAGTGTGGTCCTGAATCCTGCACCAGAATCACCTGGAATGCCCTATAAAAGCACAGATTCCTGGCTAATGCTACATTAGCTAATGGGGCGAATTGAAGTATGATTTAGGTTATCAGCTGAATTGGGTCTGAAAAATGAAATCGTTTTAGGCAAATAGCATTAAAATAGGTAAAGAAAATATCAGAGCATTGTTGTACTTTCTTTAATTATTTTGTTTAATAGTTTTGTTTTCAAATGGAGCCCAGTGTTGGGATATTCACTGTCTCGGAAGATAGTGGCCATTCTTCGCTCAGTGACAGTCCTCTTCTTCCTGCTGAAATCGATCACCCTCCCTGCTTGAATGGGATCTGAACGAGGAAATCCTCTGGTTTCTTCCCAGTCCACGTTTCCTCTTGCTCACCAGCACCTCTAGTCTGGCTGGAGTGCACCCTTCAAACCTTAGGACCGCCTACCAAGTGTCATGGGAGGACGGCTGACATGCTCTGAAGATCCCTACTTCTGGGTCCTATCCAATAGCTCAGAAGTCAGGGTTGAGAATTACAAGGTTGGGCTTACTGCTAAGTCATTTTCTAATGTGGTTATTCCTATGTAGTCTACAGGAATAGATTTCCATAGTGGAATTTGAAGTGGTCTATAGCCTCCTCTCAAATTCAATTCACATTAACTTACATTCACCCAAATGGCACACTGTTTATACAGATTACTGCCAAGCATACGATTCTGAGCATTTATTGTGTGGCTACCTTCCTATGTTACCTGTCTTTTTAATTAGTAATCGCCGATAAATCTCAATCTAGGTTTCCTTGGGAGGCATGCATATCTGGCTTGATGGTGTGAGGTGAGGTTGAGAGCTACCAGCTCTGCTGAGCGTCTCAATCAACCCAAGGATGTGACTTGATTATTATTACCTCTGACACATTAGAGTGTCATTAACATAAAAGTCATCTCTTAAACACATTGAACTGAACTCAATTAATGTAATTGATTACCAACCTAGCTGTAGGGATTTTGCAGCTTTAGGGAAACTGACAAACATTTTTGCCCTTTTAGATCCTACAATTAGATTCAGAAGGCACAGTCAATAAGCATTTTGCAGGCTCTAAATTCATCATCTTTAACGATGACCAAAATCTGGGTAGATGAACTGGCTGTTGATAAAGGACTAATTGTTGAAGTGGTTTTCAGTAGTGGTATTGACAAATAGAACTGAGTCCTTGAGAGATAAATTTGATCATGAATTAATGGAACCTATTTTGGACGTTAATTTATACAAGCCCTAATAGATCCTTGATTTATCACATCTCATTTGCTAAAGCTAAAGACATGACTAGAAAAGTGTATCAGTCTGGGTTCTCTTTAAACTCTGTAGTCCTTTGATCTATAACCCTCACAATGAATATTACTGATTTGTAAATAAAATTAATAGTATGTGCATTCAAGTTAATATTTAAGAACAGTATTAACCTTCTTTTCTTTTTTTTTTTTTTAAGATTTTATTTATTTATTTGACAGAGAGACAGCCAGCGAGAGAGGGAACACAAGCAGGGGGAGTGGGAGAGGAAGAAGCAGGCTCCCAGCAGAGGAGCCTGATGTGGGGCTCGATCCCATAACGCCGGGATCACGCCCTGAGCCAAAGGCAAACGCTTAACGACTGAGCCACCCAGGCGCCCCAACCTTCTTTTCTAAGATATTCTACTTTCATCTCCTAGAATGTGGAGAGGATTTCAGGAGTTTTGTTTTCCCAACCCAGTGTATACCAGATCCTACTCAAGTGATAGATTTTAGAGCCTCTGACCTTTGCAGGAAGGATGTGCTCTTGCTTACATAAAGGGTATGTGGGTGATACCAGGCAGCATTCTAACATGGCTTACGGTTTTCTTCTTTAACCTCATTTGTCCTTGATACTGCTCGCTGTCCTAGACATTCTCCCCCATTACCCAGCAAGTAACATGTACAGTTGTCCCAGACACTGGTTTCTTTAATGCCTCTTTGGCTTTGCTTGCTCTTCCCTTGGATCGGAATGTAATTCCCTTCCATGTCCATCCTGTCTTTACTGCCTCCCATCTCTAGACTCATCTCATGGCCATCCTCTCTGTGAGGTCTTTCCTGGTCCCCACTGACTGCCCTTGGGTTAGGCTGACTACCCGCATAGAATGAGCCCCCACAGTATGGCATACATCCTTCCTTGGTACCTGCCTCCAGCAATCTATTGGACTCAGATGTTTTTATCTGTAACTCCTCCTACTGGATTGGACTGTCTTTCACAGAGCCGAGGAGAACTTCACAGTAAATCGAACTACAACTTTTGAATAAAGGAATGAGTGTATGAGTAAACCAATGGCCGGGAAATATTCTCTCAAGGTCATTATACCTCTCTTCCCTCTGCCTGGGATCTTTTTCCTGGATAGCCTCCCAGCTGAATCCCTCATTTCCTTCAGGTCTCAAAGGTAACCTCCTCAAAGAGGCTTCCGCTCCCATCTTTTTAAACCAACCCCCCCCTTTCGGTCTCTATCCTGCTGCTTTGTTTTGTTTTGTTTTGTTTTTTCATAAAAACTCATCAGCAACCAACAATATGAGATATAGTTTATGTTTGATTTTTATCATCTCAGTTTTTCCACTAGAAGAGGGGTCAGCAAACCTTTTTCTATAAAGGACCAGAGAATAACTATTTCAGGCTTTGTGGGCCAGAAAGCTTCTGTCACCACTACAACCTCTGTCTTGATAGTGTGAAAGCAGCTACAGTACAGAAATAAAAAGGCATGGCTTTGCTCCAATAAAACTTTATTTATTAAAGCAGGCAGAGGCCAGATTGGGCCCATGGGCTACAGTTTGCTGCCCCCTGTGCTGGAACAGAAGCTTGTTGGTCTGAATCACAGCTATATCCTGGGCACCAGACACATAGAAAGGTTCCATTAAATAGATAAATAGTTGTTGAACAAATGGTGGATCATTGATCCACCATAAATAACAAAAGAGCCTGATTTTGACAGAATTTGTGAAGTCAATGGCTGCTGGCCTGAGAGAAAAGGATAGGCAAAATCTTCCACTGAGCCCATCGACTCCCCTAAAACATGAAAATGGCTTCTATGTGGGTAATTTTGAGCAAAGAGAAAAGTTTACTGAGAATACTTGTACAGAGACAACCAGAGAAAACGCTTCAGTTAAGACAAAAGGAGATGGCTTTTCATTTAAAGTAGGCGATTAGAAATGAATTCTACAGTGGTCAATACATGAAGCTAAAGTCTCGTTGCATTTAAGGGCTTATATGTGGAAATGTGTTACATCGAGAAAGAAGTATTTATTTAATAGGTATTTGGGATTTGTTTGTGTTCTGAGAACTGTTGGTGTAAATAGAGGTACGGCTGATGTATTATAAATAAATATTAGTTGAACACTTGATCTCAGTGTTGTTCTCAGTGCAGAAATGTTTATTGCTCTTGGCTAAGAATTAAAACAGAAGTTCTAATTACATTTTTCAATTGGAGTCTGGATGAGGACGCTCCCCATCCGTGCCATTCCCAAGGCAGTGTGTGTTTCCTGGGACTCAGCAGGTTTCTTCATTGGAGAGAGGCACGGTGTGTGGTTGAGTCGCGGCAGAGAACAGATAGATGGAGGCACAGATAAGAAATCAAGAAGTCCCACTGAGGCACCGAGGGACCAGCGACTAGCAGCACCCGGGACCTGGGGAAGGGGCCTACGTGCTGTCACCTGCAGGGACAAAGCTCCCATTTGTCCGCCTCCCATCTCTAGACTCATCTCATGGCCATCCTCTCTGTGAGGTCTTTCCTGGTCCCCACTGACTGCCCTTATCAGCGGAGGAAGCAGGCCTGGATCTGGGGCCTCGGGGAGAGAGGTTCAGTTCATGTGTATGGAGCTTAGAAGAGGGGAAACAGAAGCAAACGAACAAAACTCAAAGCAGACAAAATGTGTAACCTTGAGCTGTAATGTAGTTTGATGTCTAAGGAAATGAAATTCTCTAGGTAGGGGCTAAGAATAATTATTTTAATGCAGAAAAGATTAGGAGATCACAATTTCTTAATTAAAATAGAACTGTTAGCTGAAATTTTTGATTCCGTGATTTCCTTACCAGCTTCTTTTAACTTCTATCAGAAGTTTAGTCATCAGGGGCACCTGGGTGGCTCAGTCGGTTAAACGTCCAACTCTTGATTTTGACTCAGGTCTTGATCCCCGGGGTCATGAGACCAAGCCCTGCATGGGGCTCTGTGCTCAGCGGGGAGTCTCCTTGAGATTCTCTCCCTCTCGGGCCTCTTCCCCCGCTCACGTGCTCTTGGGCACTCTCTCTCTCTCAAATAAATAAATAAATAAAACCTTTAAGGAAAAAAAAGTTCTTAGTCATCGAAGGAGCCCTTACCACTTAATCACTTTTTCAAATCCTTTGTGTAAAGATTATAAAATCATGAAATTTATAAAGTGTGGCTAATCATCTCTCTAAAAGTATGTCCTTTTAAAAAATCAATTCAGGGACGCCTGGGTGGCTCAGTTAGTTAAGTGTCTGCCTTTGGCTCAGGTCATGATCCCAGGGTCCTGGGATCGAGTCCCATGTCAGGCTCCCTGCTCAGTGGGGAGTTTGCTTCTCCCTCAGCCTCTCCCCCTGCTTGTGCTCTCTGTCAAGTAAATAAATAAAATCTTCAAAAAAAAATAAATTAAAAATCAAGTCATGTATTTAAAAACATATCCCCACATTGTATCTACTTATTTAATTATTTTTCATAAACTCTACACCCCACGTGGGGCTCGAGCTCAGAACCCCGAGATCAAGAGTCACATACTCTATCGACTAAGCCAGCCACGTGCCCCAAAATCAATTCATGTTTTTCAATGTTGTCTTACATCACGGTTTCTATAACGCACAACTCATAGTTTGCATTTACAAACCCATGGGATTATTTTCACTTTCCAAATATAAAAGTATAATAAAAATTTTCAAGGAATACACGTAGATCACAGAGATATATACAAGAGCCCCTTGGGATGGGGAGGGCACCTCCTGCATCTTCAACCCTCTGCTTCCCCAGGTACTACTCTAAAGTATGGCTAGAATCCAATTTGATGAAGACAAACTTTCAGACCTAAAGTGATGATTTTAACAGTTTGAGAAAGGCTTCGCTCATTGTTATCAAGTCTTTTGTTCAAAAATGGGTTTTCCTGTAGGTACAAAAAAAGAAGGGTAATCATTCAAGATGGAAAAGTCTGCCCTGCCCTGCCCTGTAATCCACTGTGCTCTGTCAACGACAGATACCAATTGAAATTCAGAAAGATTTGGGGTGGTTAGGTTTCCAACCCCCAAAGGGTTCAATCTTTTGGAGCCCAAAGCAGGAACACATGTAATAACCATCAATGTGTCTGTGCTTTTGTCACCCAAACCTGAGGCCACTGTGTTTCATCTTGCTTGCTGGGATTAGCAAGGATTAGACAAGCAGAATGAAAGTCACCATTTCCCATCAGCATGCTAACTTCATTTGTAGGTTTCTAAACTTGATTTGGAATAGATTGGAACGTGAGAGCTGGGCTTTTTAAGAGCTATGCTGAACTTTGTAATATCAGTGATTCTGTCTATCATGCTTGAGTATATAAAACACTTTTTGGGCTCATACCATAAATCAGATTATACAGAACAGAAATCTCCACATTTCTTGCTTTTGTACTCCATTCCTATTATAGATTTTATTTATTTTGGAGAGAGAGATAGCACAAGCATGAGCGGGGTGGGGGGGCAGAGGGAGAAGCAGACTCTCTGCTGGGCAGAGATCGCAACGTGGGGCTCGATCCCAGGACCCCGAGATCATGACCTGAGCTGAAGGCAGACGCTTCACCGACTGAGCCACCCAGGTGCCCTCCATTCCTATTATTAAAAAAGCTTTGAACATATAAATTCCAAATACGCGTTAATTTATTTGTAATTTATATGTATATCCACCCCCGCCACTGTAAAGAACATGTTAGGGAAAGCATAAAGCGTATGCAAAAAAGATGTTAAACTGGAATGTTAAAATAAGATGAGATGATGGTGGTATATGTATTTTAATCACTTGTAAACACGTTACTGTTACTGCTGCACTCCAAATTGTGTGATATTTTAATGCCAGCAACGTGATCGAGGATGCTTATTTATTTTTGAGCATCGTAGCTTACCACTTCATTGAATAAAAATTTGAGGGTCAGTTGCAAGTTCAGCTTGTTTCTTTACTTGGTTTCACTCATTGTCGTTGGAAGAAAAAAGGAACTGCAGAAACCTATCAAGAGGCAAAGGGACAGAATGTTTCAACAGCTTGCTTACTCTTTCACCGTCATCTATGCAAGTGAGTTTCCATGTTCCTTGTTGTCCCTCAACTGTTCTCACAAACCAAATGGAAGATGTTACGTGGTATTATATTTAACAAATGAGTTCACAAGCCCCTGAAATGCTTCACTTGAGGATTTTTTAAAGGGTTAGAAAAATTCATTTCCAGGTTTTCGAAGGCTGCTGTTTTTATAGATACATATTTGCATAATTTTCAATAAAACGAGCACATAGTGGTAGCATCGTTTTTAAACATCTGTTTCCCTACATTCTCAACACAAACCCGAGTTTCTTTTAAAATTTCAGTTACTTTCTCCTTCATTATTCTGATAGCTCCTTTGCTCTGAAGAGACTACTCTTCTAGCTCATTGTCCCCGGGTAGCGGTCAGCAACCCCTGTGGAGAACAAAGACTGAAGGGCTTTTGTTCAAAACCAACCATATTATTGACATGCTAAAGCACTTCAGTTTCTTCGGCCCCCTGGCTTGCATTCAGCTCTTTCCAGAAGGCAGGCATCTCTAAATGTACCCTGGAACCCTTGTGTGTTCTAGTCAAGCTGCGACTCCCCCAATTTATACTTTTCTATGTTTGTGCCAGGGTCAGAGCATCCTAAGAATTATCATTTTATAATAGGGCCTGGTATTCTTGTCGGCTAGACAACCAGTGGTTTTTCTTGTTCGAAGTGTTCTTTTATACGCTCATATAAAATTTAGAATTCTCTGTTGAATTCTTTAAAACGGACTGTTGAGATATCTTTATCGGATGGCATTAAATCTGTAAATTAGCTTGAAAAGAGCCGAGATTTCCAAACTTAGTCTACCCATTAAGAAGTCCCATTTATTTCAAACCCTCATAACATTCTCCACCAAGATTCTTCTAAACCGTTTGTGTCTTCTCAGTTAAGCATTCGGGATTCTGTTAGCTTTGCAAGTACCGTGTAAGCTTCCAAGCTTGACTAAACAGTTGGAAATCTTTAAGTGCTCCTGCCGTGTTGTGGAATTGAGTGACAGTGGCCTGTGGAATTGATTAGTGAAGGTTGAGTTCTTCCGAACCCACCTTATGAATATTCATGAAGGCAAAAAGCATGCAACCCAGTATGTTATGTGAGCCGGAAACACATCATGTACAGTTATTTATTTCGATATTAAATTTAACTCCTCTTCGGTGGCAGCGTATGGTTGAGCCTTTTTGATCCCCGAGGTCAGAGGCTTGCCCAGATTTGCTTTCAAAATTTAGGATTTGAGTGTAAAAATCCAGAGATCGTAAGAGGGATGGAATTCCTGGACATTCGAGAAATGGAAAGTGCCTGAGCCTCCTGCCTCTCGGGAAGCTAGGAGGTGGTTCCCGATTCAGGGGAGTTTCGATCCATATTAACAGGCATTCCCAGATCTCCTCGTGTGACGTCACTGGTCTGGAAGGCTTCTCTCCAGGCTTAGTCACTTCTCTTCCAGCTTCCCTCTCTCCTTCCCCTCAGAGCTTCTGTTTACTCCCCAGTTTCTGTTCTCTCACATAGTACGTACAAGTCATGTGTGGAAAAAAATAAAGAAAGCCATGTGTGAGTATCGTATTACATCCTGCCGGTTGGCAATTCAACTGTAATCACGTCAAATACTCAGACGTCCCCCGGATGCGTGCCGAGTCGAGGTTTGAGTAGACCTCTCTGGTCTTCAGCGCACAGTCTCTGCTCCTAAGACACCCTCGCCCGAGACGGAGGACTTCCCTGAAGTTCATGGACTGCCATTTCTTTAGGCCCAACCTGCGGATCTTGGCGTTTGGTTAGACATACCACCAATGCCCACTCTCCCGAAGTTTCTGCTACTCCACAGGACCCTTCGCCATTGCCTCCTTAGCAAAGTTGCTCAGACTTCCAGGAAACAAAAGAGGGGGTTGTCTGCAGTCAGTTTTTGCCCTAGACCCTGGGAAACGCATCTTCCCTAAGGCTAGGGATGGCCAACGGCCTGTCTTCTTCATTAGACCCGGTAGAGGAGAAAACTCAATGAGAAGCAAGCAAACATTTTTTTCAGTATGTTACTTTGCCATGCACATCATTAGAATTTGGACTTGCTGGAAACCCATCCTGGGCTCTAATCTACTTCTGGACCTCCCTCAGTTGTAATCTGTCAACTTTAATACACCATACTTCTGCGTTCTTTTTCCTTCCTTCTTGCCAGAATTCTGGCAAATTCTGGTTTGGCTAGCTTAGAATTTCTGTTCAGAGCTTTTCTTATTGGGCCCCCTCACAGGCCGCAGGAGGGCTGATGGATTTTTACCCTTGCATTGGGAGCCACTGCAACCCACATGCCATCAGGGATATGACAAAGTCATGAAGAAGAGACCGTGCGGTTCCTGTGGCTGTCATGTCAACTGCGATAATGAGACGGGGGGCGGGGGGCGGTTTCCTTTGGAAGTGTCTGTAGTGTTTGTGAAATGTAACATTCGGTCATAAATGGTGTGGACAGTAGGACTGGTGGAATCCATGGCAAACTCTGAAATTCCAGAGTTTTTAACTAATACTGAAATCACTTTTTAAAGATTGTATGAGTGAGCTTTTGGTGCCTAACAAACATCTCCCAAATTCAGTGTCATAGCGTCCTTATCAGCCCGTACTTGGCCGGCAGAGCTAGGCTGGGGGGCTGGGGAACTCCGCTACACTTGGCTCCTTCCTGAGTTGCCGGCTCTGGTGTGTTCCACGTGCGTGCCTTCTGGAGTCCAAGCTGAAGGGGCAGCAGCCACCTTGTGAAGGTCTTCTCGTGGTGATAAAGAAGACCAACTACACAGGTGTATTTTGTTTGTCTCATCTGGGCTCAGCCATGTGACCTGCTTTACACTGTGAGCTGTTAGCAGAGTCACGGATGGCGAAACACGCACCGCATACAGTGGGAGGCTCTGAAAAGCCTTGTGGCTGGCGTGGGGCGGCAAATCACATCCCAGGGAGCAAATGAAGAATAATTCAGTCGATCACAGAGACCAGTCCTAGCAAGATGAGCATAAAATGTGCGGACGCGTAATGCTGTCGTGTAATCACAGCTGGCCATCCCTGAATAAGTCACGCTGACAATGACCTTCTCGAGTAGGACTCAGGCACGTCTGTTTATTTATACTTATTTTCATTCCAGTCGTAACTACCCAGGTGTCCTACCTGCCACGATCTTCCTACAGTTTTAAATTTTACAAGGAAAATAATAACTTCTAAATTTAGTTTTTCCTACCAGAATCTTTCCACTCAGCACATATTCCATAAAAGGACGTCACTGTCTCTAATAAGTACATATAAAAATGGAATCACTTCAGGTTTTCTTAGAGCATTCTACCTACCAGTCAAAGTAACTCTTTGTGATACGCTGGGTGTATCAGTCTTTCACTTCTGTGGAGGAAGAAAGTCTGTAGGAAAGCCCTTTCCTTTTGTTATGGGGGGTTGGACAGCAGGATGGCCATCATTCCTTTTCAAATGAGTCTGTCAGAACCAGGAAGATTGTTCATTGAATCTCAGTGGACATGTTTTTCATCTCAATTAACAGAGCCTGGATTTTCAGGTTTCTGATTCTCAGGCCCTGCGTGCTGCGTGTGTGTGCGTGTGTGTGTGTGTGTGTGTGTGTGTGTTACAGAAGGCTGGGGGCTGGGGCTGACAATTGTGTTCTTCCAGCCTTAGCATCAGAATTCACTGAAGCATGTTAAGCAGGTGAAAAAGATGTTGCTTTCTCAGCTCATTGTAAAAGGACTCAAGCATCTTTATAAAAAATACTGCAAGGTGAGAGCCAAAAAGTGCTTACCTTAATACAAACCACGAAATGATGTTTCATGGGGGAACATTTTCGTGTGGAGCCATTCCTACTGGAAAAAAGACAGGGTGATTATTTTTAGATAATTTATTCTGAAAATGCCACCTGTTGCACAAGAATAGTAATGCCATTGGAAGGTTATCCTCAAGTGCAAACAAAACAAAAAGAATGAAACATCATAAACAAAAAGGAAAACGCTGGAACAAACATCCAACACAAAATACACATTCGATTGTGAGTTTCCAGTTGTTATTTGGGTGGGGAAAGAACAGTGAAGGGATGTAGACTGATGTCACATTCTCTGTGGACACAGCTGGTGGCAGCATCTCCATCCCTTCTGTCCCTTAGAACATGAGTGGTGCTTCTCATTTTTCCCATGACCTGGGTTCCTACCTCAGCCCTGGACTCCATGTTCACTTAGGGTTCTAGAAACACGGCCAAGGAAAACTTACTGATTCGGTCCTTCGAGAGCCTGGATTTTATTCTTTCTTCTTTGTCTGTATTCTGGCATAGGACTGCCTCGTGTGTATCAGTTTATACTTGTGTTTATTGTGTCCTTGCATTTGATAAGATTTTTCAAATGAAAGGTCTCAGAGCTTAGCTAGGATTTGTGCAGCGCTTCACCGGGAGTTGGGCTATTGGCATTTGAAATGGCATTTGTTTTCATATTTTAAGAGTGAATGAGCTCATAATATCTGAAGCCTATTCCTTTGTAGTCATTGACCTCAAGAGATGAAAATAACACATTGCTTTTTGAGTGCTGACTGTGCGTCAGACATTTTGCTAAATGCTTCACTTGTATTCATTCATTTCATCTTCACAGCTGTCTTACGCGATTCTGACTGTTAGTATCCCCATTTCTCAGATGAAGAAACTGAGGCACAGAATCAGGAAGTAGTTTGTCCAGGTCACACTGCTAGAAGTGGTGGAGGGCAGGCAGGATTCGGCTTTAGAGAGTCTGGCTGCCAAAGGTCCCGGCAAACTACCCTATCGGTCTCGTGCTTGCCCTGTACCTGGGCACACATGTGTGTGTTTCTTGTGTAAGCCAGAAAGTGTTAGCTCCTCGACGAGAAAATGGCTCCTGCGATTTGCAGACATCAGGACATGATAGTTGCATTAGACAATGTGCTAATATGCTCTTCCTCACTTAAATGTCCTCTGTGTGCAGGAAGGTTTCAGAGTAGGAGTCCCAGCCCTGTCAGAGTGGCCTCCAAATATGTTAAAAACCCAACGAGTTCTGCTGTCGCTGCCACTCTCACTCTGGTCCAAGCCCCCGTGTGTTTTGTCAGGATGGATGCCGTGGGCCCTGAAAAGCTCTCCCTGCCCACCCGAGCCTCCTCCTGTCTGTTCTCAGTAAGGGCAGCTCGCAATCACATCACTTTTCCACTCAGAACCTTCTAAAGGCTGCCTGTTTCACTCAGAACAGAACACAAAGCCCTTCCAAGAGCCTGTGTCACCGCCCTCTCCCCGTCCCTTACTTAGCACTGAGTCCCTCAGCGCCTCCCCCTCCTCCTACCCCTGGCCTTCCCGCTGTCCCTTAGGCACACTCTCCCCGGGCACAGCCCATCTTAGGACCTTTGCACTTAGCGGTCCCTCTCCCTGAAAGGCTCCTCCTCCCCCAGATATTTCTCTGACCCCTGATAGAACCCCGAAGTGTCCCCACCCCATGGCTCTCTCCCCTTCTGGCATTATTTTTCTCCTCAGTGCTTACAAAGACCTGATATGGGATACATTTTACCAATTTCTTAGTTCATTTTCTGTCTCTGAATACCAAAGTGAACATTTTATTATTTTTATTCAGCTTTGGTTCCTATTGTATCCCTGGAAGCGAGAAACCTGTGGGCGTTCAATAAGTATTTGTTGACTAAATGAATGCATTATGGAGTTGTTTCGGAGAATTAAATGAACTAACATATGGAAATAATTTCAAAAATTGCTTAGCATGAAATTAGTGTTTAATAAATGTCAGGTATTCATAAAATAATAATATTATACTTATTGAATGAATGATGAATTAAGAATTGGAGGCTATTACTTTATCATGCAGTGGAAAGAGGATAATCAAGTTATAAATGCTTTAAATATCCTAACTTGCATTTGCAGTAGAGGCTGGAGGAAGTGGCACGGCATCATTTGTGTTCTCTTTTCCTATTCCCTAGGGGGAGAGCTAGACCCCACACTTTCCTGGACAGGGAATGGTCCCCAGTCCTCGCTGCACTTTGGAATCACGTAGGGATCCCTTCAAAACTGACCCTGCCGCCTCCCACCGCCAGATGTTCTTATGTGATTGGTCTGGAGTGAAGTCTGGGCATTAGGGTCTTTTGAATTCTCCCCAGATGATTCTGCTGTGCAGCCAAGCTTGGGAACCAGTGCTGGCAGCTTTGCACAGACTGGCAGTGGCATGGGGAAAATCCTTCCCCAGTCCCTTACTACACTCAGAATGGAAAGTTCGGCCAACCAGGGTTCAGTTCTCTGTTCTGCAACACAGTTGACCGTGAGCAGATCACTTCATTTCTACAACCTTCTTCATTTAGAATCCGTCTTCTGTGTGGATTATGGTGCAAATTAATAGCTCAAGGCCAGACCCCTAAAACTGTGGGTATCCCCTTCCCTTTTTTCCCATTTCCAAAGGCAGCTCAAGAACAGCACACTCTGAGGGACGCCTGGGGGGCTCAGTCAGTGAAGCATCTGCCTTCAGCTCAGGTCATGATCCCGGGATCCTGGAATCGAATCCTGCATCGGGCTCCTTACTCGGCGGGAAGCCTGCTTCTCCCTCTGCCTGCCACTCCCCCTGCTTGTGCTCTCTCCCTCTCTCTCTCTCTGACAAATAAGTAAATAAAATCTTTTAAAAAACCAAAACAGCATGCTTTGAGATGAAGGTCTCTTCTAAAGAAGACAAGAGAACAGAACGCCTAGGTGGCCCCTTACTCCACCAGGCACACACAGCCCTGCCTGTTACAGGCCTGTGAGGGACCAACATCAGAGGGTCAAGTTTCTACCAGGGAGGCCTTTTCTAGGAACATCAGAGATCTTCCTGGTGGGCGGTCCCTGGGTCTGACATCCTAACCTGTTCCTGTGGCTCCTGTCCTGGACACCGGGGCTCACCCTACATCCGTTTTGCTGGTTTAATCAGGACTTTCAGTTCTGTCCTTTAGACAGCTGGGCTTCTTCATTCGACCTTGTGCCCACGGGTGGTCTACCCGCCTCCCTTCATCCCGAGCATGTGGCCCACCCTGGTAGCCACGTCTCACCTCTGGGTCCAGACAAACACCTGCAACTTCACAGAAGACCGCCCCTCCCCTTTGACCCCATAACACCGCCGCTCTGAGCCTGCACGCGTCTAGCATGGTGGTGGCACGTGGGGGATGGGACACCACCAGGGCCAGCTTTTTGGGTGTGTGACCCAGGCAGTCACCCGGGGCCCTGAGCTGGGTTTCCCATTCTGCTCTCTTGAAGTTCTGAATCCTGTTTGGGTGAGGGGTCCCGCATTTTGATTTTGCACTGTCGGTGCAAATCATGTAGCTGGTCAAGCGTGTGACACTTAGGAGACCTGGTGTGAGTTGCACCTGGCTTACCTCTGAGAAGCGTGTGACCTTGAGCCAGTTATTCTTCTGCTTTTGGCGTTTGCAATAAGGAGGTCGTGGGGTCAAACTGCCGTTGCTGTGGGGTGTTCTGAAGATGAAATCAGGTAACAGATGAGTGTCAGCGTGCAGCACGTAACACGTTAGCTCTCAACGAACGTTCTCTTTTTCTGAACATTCCAGACTGCAAGCTGCTAAATCGGAGATGCTTCCTTTCTGATTAAAGGGGATTTTAAACTTTTATTTTCTTAGTCGGTGGTACATGCCTAGAGGACAGATCCTGGAGGGTTTCCATTCATTCTTCTCTACTCTTATTAATTACACAAAAGGACCACAGCATTCGTCCTGCTCAGTCTTCTTCTTTTTCCATCTGAACAATGTGTTGTCCACGTGGCATATAGAATAGCGTCTTTCAAGGTGTTTCAAAATGATCTTCTTTTCCTTATTGAACATTAGAGAGCAAAAAAATTGAATGAAGTCCACGTCATTGAAATGAAAGCCCCTTATATTCCTTAAAGGAGTTTTCTGGCGTTCAAACTAATAACTCTCCCCTTACAAAAGGCTACCCTGCCTGCTGTGTGTGAACAAAGCCTTCAGTAAGAGTCTGGGGAGTTGGTTTTTGACCCGACACTCTGGCATACGAGGCATGGGCCCTGAGGGCCAAGAAGCCACTCTTGACTTCGGCTTCCTTCCTCAGATCACGCAGATCAGAACACCAGGCCAGCTTCGCCATTCCCAGCTTGTTTGGCGCATCGAATGAGATATTTTTGGATGCATTTTGAAAATTTTTCAACACCATATATATTTCGAGTTTAGATTATTTTTTTAAAAGATTTTATATATCCATTTGACAGAGATTGAGCACAAGCTGTGGGGAGGGCAGAGGGAGAGGGAGAAGCAGACTCCCCGCTGAGCAGGGAGCTCATTGCGGGGCTCGACCTCGGGACCCGGAGATCATGACCTGAGCCAAAGGTAGACGTTTAACCCACTGAGTCACCCAGGCGCCCCTTGATTTCAGATTATTGATGAAACTTCTGAAGTTAGGTATGAACAAAGAGATTCATTTAAATCAGTTGAGAATCTCTCCAGAATATAAATGCCAGGAGTTCGTTTCTCATCTTTATTGGAAAGGGGCAATGTGTTTGACAGTGGCGTAGCCTATCACCACCGGTATGATTCCCACCACTTCAGCTTCGCGGGCGCCAGAGCCCTAGGTGCTGCTCACCGAATACCCATAATCTTCTGAGGCTCTCTCTCGGCATATCAGTTATAAAGAGTTCTCTCTTTCTCTACTTATTCATTCAATTATTGATTGTGAATCCGCTCTGTGACAGGTACTGTTCCAGGCAGCTGGGATGAATCAGTGAATGAAACAAAATTCCTTGTCCTCGTGGAGCTTATATTCTAGTGTGGAGAGCAAAACAATAAAAAGAAGCGTATTCTAGGGGGGGCTGGGTGGCTAAGTCGTTAAGCGTCTGCCTTCAGCTCAGGGCGTGATCCCGGAATTCTGGGACCGAGCCCCACATCGGGCTCCCTGCCCCGCTGGGAGCCTGCTTCTTCCTCTCCCGCTCCCCCTGCCTGTGTTCCCTCTCTCGCTGGCTGTCTCTCTCTCTGTCAAATAAATAAATAAAATCTTTAAAAAAAAAAAGTGTATTCTATACTCATTAGCAAGTGCTCAGCGCCATGAGTAAAAAAGTAGAGGAGAGGGTAAAGGGGATGTGGGTGTGGGGG
Organism: Ursus arctos; assembly: GCF_023065955.2. Taxonomy (NCBI): domain Eukaryota; kingdom Metazoa; phylum Chordata; class Mammalia; order Carnivora; family Ursidae; genus Ursus; species Ursus arctos. The sequence continues at coordinate 9,179,836 of NC_079873.1, forward strand.
AGCAGGCTTGCAGTGTGCGAGTATGTGGCCCAAGGGTCACACCTGAGCAGAGACTGGAGAGCAAGGAGGGGGACCACACACATAGCTGCAGGATCAGTGTTCCAGCTTGGGGGAACAGCCAGGGCAAAGGCCTAAAGCAGAAACGAGTCTGGTGTTTTCAAGGAATTAAGGAGGGCTCGCAAAAAGCATGACTGCGTGCCTTCCCACTTCTTCCCCACGCTCTCCCAAACAGGGAATAGAAAGTTTGGAAACAAGAGGGAGAATGCGATTGCCCAGCCATTGCCAAATGCTTACACTAACGCCTCTTTTCCTTTGTGTGTGCTTTTCCCACAGTCACATGACACAGGGCATCCCGTTTGACGACCCTCGGTTGGAGAGCTGCCAGATCCTCCCTCCGGCCCCTCGGAGGGTGGAGATGAGGAGGGACCCCGTGCTGGGGTTTGGCTTCGTGGCAGGGAGTGAAAAGCCAGTGGTCGTTCGCTCCGTAACACCAGGTGAGCACGCGGCGCGCTCCCGGTCTCCTAGGATCACCCGCCGCACCCTGCCCCAGTGACCGCCGCGCTGTCCCGAAAGTGTCATCCCGCTCCGTGTCGGGCTGTGGAGCCTCCCCGAGTTTTTCCAACATGTGGATAGAGTTGGACACCAGAGGGACACAAAGGGCTCTGCAAACCGGGTTTCAGCTGCCAAATGCATCATATCTTTTGACTTAGGAAAACACTGATCTATCATTTGTAACCATGGAAATGACCTACTTCAAGTATGAAAGCACATCAAAAGAGGCAGGCGCCGCGCTGTATTTCAGTAAGTTCACAATGAAACTCCTTAGTGAACAAAAGTGGGAAGTGGCATTTAAGTCACAGAAGGATTTTAGTCATCGGAGCGGTTGGATTGTTCTTGGAGGATGCACTCTTCTCTCCCCACTGGACGCAGAATATAGTTCTGTCTACCCCATTGCCATTGAGCTGGACCAGGTCACTGACTTTGGCCAATGGCGTATTAGCAGAGATGACACTCGGAGTCTTCAAAAGTGCTTGTACAGTTGACCTTCTTTATTGGGTTTCTGTCATGGGAGTGACAAGAGAGTTTCCCTCAAGTGGCTGTTAGCTTTTCTAGAGATAAATACAGCTTGCTCTGCCGTGGGAAGCAGGACTGCCCGGCCCGGCCCTGCCTTCGTCAGCCAGTCTGTGCTCATCCGAAAGGCCCACAGGCCTGAGAAGAAGGGACTGCCAGACAGCCTAGTGAGTTTGAGGGCAGTTCGTCATACAGCAATGGCTGGCTGATCAGCGATGGGGCAAATGCCCTTAAATCCTACAGTATGAGCAGATCATTAATGTCCTCTGCCTCGGTCTTTCTTATTCGACTATACAGACGTTCAGCCATTAACACAGTTGAACATAATGCGCTAAGATACAATTACCCGAAGTGGGCTGTCCTGGCCTTTCCAGAAACAAGGCTCTTTTAATGATTTCTTTCTTCATGATATGTATTTATGAGCTTACTTTAATGGACTTGTATCGGATTTATTTTCACACAAAAGGAAATGACCCTCCCTACTGTTCCTCTTCAGAATTTGGCAAATCAGGAACAGAGCTCAGGAGAACAGTCGGGTGGTAAGGAACACAGCCTCTGGCAGCAGACGCCCTGGGTTTGATGGATTTGGAGCTCGCCTCTGCCCCGTTTGACTGTGTTTAGCTTCCATGTTAATTTCTGTGCGTTTCTGTTTGATGGGACTTTTCCGTATCATCTGGATAATGGGGATCATACTTGTGTCTCTCTTTAAGGGCTCGGGAGAGAACGAAAGACCTCATAAGAGTGCAGGTAGCTTTTTCCCGTTCCCCCATCTTGACGCTTACTGGGCCATCCACGCGCTCCCCCGCGCCCTGGTCACCATGCCTCGCAAAATTGAAGGAATTAGGGACTTTGATCTTGGCCGGCCAAAAGGATGCCAAACCTGTCAAGAACAAGACAAATAAGTATAATGTGAAGTTTCAAGTTCAGTGCAGCCAAAACCTTTATACCTTGGTCATCCCAGACAAAGAGAAGGCAGCAAAGTGACGCAGTCTACCCCCAGGTTTGGCGGTAAGGGAGCTGAAATGAAGCTGGTACACTGAATTGAACTGTATTAAAATTTTAAAAACTCAAAAAAAAGAGAGAGAGAGAGCACCTCTTCTCATTCCAAAAATATTTATTGTTATTATTACTAAACTCTAAACTATTTGGGCTGCTGAGTCTGCCAGTTAAGGAGAATGAAAGGCATCTAGTGAGTAGTAGAGACCTCAAAAGTTGATTGCATTTTTCGTTATTTTGCCATCACATGGCCCAGGGTGAGCACCGTGAACTCAGCAGCCTTACAGACTTGTACAGGGAAGAAGCGGTTTCCTTTTCTCTCCCACCACTGACTCACCACACAACTTCCTGTTTGCCAAGCTTTTTATTTCATTAGCCATAGGTCCTACCTCAGTTGTCTGTGTGGGACTGTTGAGCTTGACGCGACTGAGAATCGTACTCCTAAAATGAAAGAGATTTGTCGCCCGCTATGATCACAAAATAACACATATGCATTGTAAACAACATGCAACATAGATCGTATAGAGGAGAAAGTTAAACAGAATCACCCTGAGCTGCGACTACCCAGAGCGAACCCTTATTAACGTGTAGAGGAGACAAGTCTGTGCGTGCGGCTGCACGTGAATCACGTGTATGAGCTACGGAATGTATGATAGGTGTGTGTGCACACAGCTTTTCCTGGGTGGGGTGACGCTGAGCACGCCGCTTTCTGATAGAGGGTCGCTATAACATCTCTGGTTCGGAGATTCTCGTAAAGAGGGGTCCTCCCCAGAGCTGATGGGAGATCTGAGTGTTGTTTTAGATTTTCTCGTATTGCCCCATCGTTCCTTCAACCTCTTCCCTTCTTTGCCCTCGACTCTCCTCAGCTAGACACCAACACCTAATCTTCGACAATTTTGAGAACAGGGGACAAAAGTGAGAACAGGTTAAAGAGTACCGTTTCCAGTCATGTTTAGGTGTGAAACTACTGGTCCAGTCAACTGTGTCTTTCATAAAAATGACTCTGCTGAGGTCTCAAATGATTTCTGTGGCCCGACCAGATTTTCTACACTAGACATCCCAGCCTTCAGTGTACAGGGCACGAGAAAATTCTCAGAAGTGTGCCTCGGCTTCGTATTTTGGAAGGAACTATGTCTTGCTTCCCTCTGAAATTCTTTGGTTTTTTTTTAAAGATTTTATTTATTTATTTGACAGAGAGAGAGAGACAGCCAGCGAGAGAGGGAACACAAGCAGGGGGAGTGGGAGAGGAAGAAGCAGGCTCCCAGCGGAGGAGCCCGATGTGGGACTCGATCCCAGGACTCCAGGATCACGCCCTGAGCCGAAGGCAGACGCTTAACGACTGAGCCACCCAGGCGCCCCCCCCCTCTGAAATTCTTTATATAAGTTGCTTGATTAAACAAGAATATTTCCATTTGGTCAGAAAGCACGGGTCAGATGTAAAAGCATGGCCTATTAAATCCGCAAGTGGTTTTCCCAGGAAAGTAGTTAACATCCATCAGCCAATTCGTGTGAACATTTTTCAGTATTTGATCAGCATCTGATTTCTAACCATTTGTTGGACTGAATTTGAGTGAATGTTTGCAGATAATCCAATGGTTATATAAACTCTCGCAAGTGATTTTCAGAATTTCTTATGTGTGCAAACACTCAATCTCAGTTCCCACGTTTTGAGATGAATATTTTTTTATCACTGATAGGAGGAAATATTAAGGTTTTCCCTACTTTTTTACTACCCAGAAAGAAGATTCGTTTATGCTCCAGCTTCGGTGACGCATATGCCAAGTGTCTGGGTGGGTGGGAAGCATCTGAATTACTTCGAGATCCCGTCTCTGGCTGTGAAGTATTCATTTCAATTACTAAATAAAGTAATCGCAATAATATTTGAAAGATCATGTTTCAGCTGCACCTATTACCCAGTGACAGACCTGGAAGTAAAATGAAAATTATAGTACCCTATCAATATTTGGGAGGTAATTACATCAGACATGGAGATAGTTGAAATATTTATTTATAGGTTTTATTTAATACCGATGTATGCTTTATGCAGTTGTAGCTTTAAGTTTATGTGTCAGGAGACTGGGCAGTGACCAGTTTTTAAATTATCGAAGCAAGTTCAAAAGAGATGCTGGTCACCCTGAACTTGGCAGAGTCCACAGACGTAAGCTGTGACCCGGTTCTACCCTTTAATCCAGTTCTTTAACCTGTGTGAGTCTGGGGCGTCTCATTATATGGAAAGGATTTTAAGTGTCAGTGGGATTCTAGGCAAGGCAGCTAGCCCCTTGCCTGGTACATAATAAATGCTCAACAAATACTAGTTCCCTACCTTCTTGCAAAAACCAATGGAAAAGACTACAGTAGCTCAGAACAAAAACCAGAGTCTCCTGTCATCTCGTGTGAGCACGGGCACACGCACCCAGGTTCAGTCTCCGTCACGGTCCCAGCCACAGAAATGACCAAACAGCCTCATCCCCCAGCTGATACGACCGTCTGCTGCTTCCTGAATGATGCCCACTTTAGCTCTGCTTTCTTGCCCCCACCTTTTAGACAAGAATGATTAAGACGCCCCCACTTCTTGAACCCTGCCCGGAAACACATGACACAGGCCCCATCCTGTCTGTCCTTCCTCTGATGTGCTTGCTGCCTCTCGGTTCCCCACGGTATGCGGCCTCACCAGTTGTGCTGACTAAATAAATGCACCTTTGTTCAAATCCAGATGTGCCCAGGTGATGGCAGCTGCAGGCCGTCTGCACAGCTGGTTGGCTATCCCTTGGGGCAATACCTTCTTTGGGGGCCTTCCATACTCAAAGTATATTCAGTTGACCAGCAGCATCCAGAGCCCTTGGGAGCTGGTGAGAAGTGCGTTACCTCACCCGTCGCTCCTCCGAATCTACTGAATCGGTCTGCAGGGTAACAAGGTCCCCAGGGTTGCGTGTGTCCGTTAGAGTGTGAGGCTCTCCTAGGCTGCTGTGTCTCAAGCCTGCCTGGGAAGTTCTAGAGAAATGCCGATGCCTGATTCCCACCTCCGAAGATTCTGATTTAATTGGCTGGGGTGTAGCCTGGGCCTCTGGAGTTTACCCAGAGCTCCCCAGTTCTGTTCCCAACATGGGGCTTGAACTCATGACCCCGAGATCAAGATTCACGTGCTCTACCAGCCAAGCTGGCCAGGCACCCCTCCTCGGATCTTTCTAATGTGCAACCACGGTTGGGTTTTGTTTCGGTGGACAGCGCCAGGTGCTTCAGTGAACGGTGAGGGGGCGAGGAGGACACGGGTGGATTGGCAATGGTCTTCTCACCTACGCTTCGCTCTCCTTTGTCTCCAGGTGGCCCCTCCGAAGGCAAGCTGATCCCGGGAGATCAGATTGTAATGATTAACGATGAGCCAGTCAGCGCTGCGCCGAGGGAACGGGTCATCGACCTGGTCAGGTGCGTGACTCACTCCTCTGGGCCCTGTTCTGCGAGAGCTGACACGCAGCTCTGAGACCTCGTCCCGTGGAGGAAGGGCTGCCTGTGAGCCAGTGTAGGGCAGTAACACGAGCCCACGCGTTCACCTTGACGGTGCTGGCGACACTGACCTCTAACATAAAAACGTATGCCCCCTAAGCACGAAACACCCAAGCGCCCATTCTGTGTTAATAGCCAAGGTGCATATGCTTCCGCTGAAACGCTCTTTGGCTCCTACTTCCATTGCTATATCCAAAGGTTGCATTTTTTTTTCCCCTTCCAGAATTACCGACACATTGATATTGCCTAATCGAGGAGATCAAAATGCAATACCCAGATTCCGTATAAGCGATGAGTAATTTTATATAATCCCATGGATACGCAAGCATAGATTTCACTGAGTTTTCATACTTGACCGAGTGATTCGTTACTGAATTGTGAAAGCATCAACCGAAGCAAAAGGATAATTAGGTCAAAGCTATGACAGTTTAAAAATGTGCTTTTGGTGTATTGGCTTAGCTTGATCGTAGATGTAAATAATTTGTTATGTGATATACTTAGTGGAGCGCCAGAAAATCTATTTTATGCGATGTTAAAATATCGGTCAAGAGATTCTTGAAGTCCACTGGAGTTCCTCTCCCACAGTGTACTTAGGGCGAAAAGGGGTCATTAGAAGTTAGAGATGAAGCTATGTCTTTTGTATGAGCGGACCCTCTTGTGCCCTGGGGATGTTAAGGGATAATGGGTGTGTGACACTTGTCTTTTATAAACCGATTTTTTTTTCAAGCAAGATTGAAGCAGAAGCTAAAGCTATCAGAACATTTTAAACTGAGAAGTGGATCTTCTAACATTTATGCTCTTTCATTACAAAAAGTACATCTGCACTTTGAAAAGGCATTAAGTGGGGTGTTTTAGCGGTTTTCCAGAGAAAGTTTTTTCCCAAGCTTTTTCAGCTTCTGCTTCACGAAGAAGCACTGCAGGGTCCTGCTTCCTTGGAAGGACTGGGAGCGGGGTGAAAAGACTGAGGAATAGAAATAGAGGAGGCTTACTCGTAGGGTGAGCAACATTTCCAGTTTGAGCCCGGCAAGGCCCACATCCGGGGAAACCCGTCAGTTCCAGAAGGGCTGGCCGCCCTACTCTTCAGTGTAGACCCAATGGCATGGAACCTTTGCAGCTGGCTGGCCAAGTCCCCATGGGTGTCCACATCTCCCAAGGGTTCCTCCTCGTGAGCGGGCATTGAGGTTCATGTCAGACTCAACCCTGCATCAGGAGCGAGACCTGGAGACACCTCCCATTTTCCTGGGAGCCAGGAACGCAAGAAGCAGGGGTGACTCTGTATTGTCAAGCCCCAGGGAGGAAGCTGCGGTGTTACCGTTGGGAGCCACGTCTCTCTTGAGATGCTTGTGGTCGTCCAGGCGGGCTCTGAGCCTGACGGCAGGCCACAGGCTTCTTTTGTTCTCCCCTGGGCACACCCCTCTGCAATCGGTTCTGTTGATCTGTGCGCCCGGAGGATGGTAGAAGAACGAAGATACCCGTGTTTCAGTGTGCTGGCTCTGACTTGCTGCAGGACAGAGGCACAGCAAGCACTGTCTGAAAGTGTGATCATTTCCCAGCAATCCTACCGGGGCATCTTGAGAGAGGTTTTCCAAAAATATGTTTTCCTTCTGTGTTAATGCATTTGGAAGAAAATGACCTCACCATAAACAAAGTCTCTATAGAACTTTCTATGTAACAGGGCGCGGCGAAGATGTGTTGACTAAATGAACGACAGCTCACAGTCCACATCCAGCCTGCCACCTGTTTCGGCACAGCCCATGAGCTAAGAATGGTTTGTACCATTTTTAACTGGCTGGGAAAAAATAAAAGAAGAATATTTTGTGACACATGCAGTCCATGTGAAATTCAAGTTCCAGAGTCCATAAATAACGTGCCGACAGTCACACGCAGCCATTTATGTGTTGTCTCGGAGGGTTTTCTCCCCGCAGTAGCAGAGCTGAGTACTTGTGACCCACACCCATCTGGCCCTTGAGAGGAAAAGTTTGTCAGCCCTCTTGGAGGAGATATTGAAGTAACTGGCATTTCGTTGGTGATTACTGCAGCAGGTCCGCATACTTGATAAAGAGGTTGTGGTGTTTGACGTGGAAAGCATGTATGCTTTTTAAACATCATGAAATACTTAGGGTGCATAAAACTCCCATTCGTTTGTCGAGGCCAACCCCCCGGGGTCAGAGGTCGGAGGGCAATAGGAGCCGGGTTCTTCTTGCCAAACTGCCTGCACTTAGCGCCCCCTCTTGGTCATCGGTGGCCGCTCCTCTGACTGGCACTGGCTGTCGATTCCCTTGGGGTCCTCGGTCCCTGCAAGCTGGCTCTCCCGTGACGCTCGTCCATGAATTCTCTGGTGGCAGGGAAAGAGGGCATCCTGAGGAGCCACCCGACTGCACAGTGCCGTGCATGGGGACCTGGCACCAGCAAGACCAGCCACCCTTCAGGTTGTCTGCTTGACCCTGTCACAGAGGACAGGAAGTCACCTCTCCCCGGATCTTGGCCCTTCTGACAACGCCAAAGTTCCCTCTTTCGACTCCTTCTGTGGACTGGAGGAGGAAAGGGGAGGAGGACGTGTTGGCTGGCAGTAGCAGATCACATTGTGCCTCTTCCTAGAAAGTTCTGGGGGTCCCACTTATTTGCAGCTCGCTTTAGAATGTGGCTTGAGTCTCTTCACAGGTGTCTCACTGATATGTAACAAGGACACGGTTTAACACTGGAATGTAGCTAGGTGTGGTGGAATCGGGTGACCTGGGTCCTACATCCCGCGAGAAAAGAGACCTTGTCTGTGTCGTCCCCTTCCATGTCCCCATGACCTGCTCCAAAGATGGGTGCATAGGAGGGGCTCAGTGACGACGCGTTGAGTGAGTGGGTGGGCTCTGAAGAGCACTCTGTGAAACCTACTGATTTCCGTGGTTCCCCCAGCCCCTCCTTCAGCTCTGCAAGTGTCAATGTCAGCTAAGGGGTCCACCTGTCAGGAAACCCCTTTTTATCAGGCGGCCACTGTGTATGCGGGTCACAGAGCTAAGGCACCAGACACAGGGAGGGATGAGACAGTGCCCAGCCCTCAGGGAGCCGACGGTCCTCGCCACCAGGACCGGTGATGCCTCTTCAGGTCAGGCCTCCTCAAGACAGACAAGACCCCACATTCGAACCCTTGGGGGGATTTTGTCAGACTCAAAGGGATGTTGCTAGTGAGAAAAACACACTGGCCCTGGATGCCATTGAGACGAGAAACATGCCCCACAATTCGTAAGGTTGCTCCCTTTAATCTCCGTGCGATCCATTTATCTGTGTGAAAGTAACAAGGTGCTTTCTTGTAGCCAAAGAAAGCTTCGTACAATAACACGGGGCGATTCACAGAGATGAAATGCAGTCGGTCATGGCATTCCCACTGTGGCCGATACCTTCCAACTCATTACACTGGAATTTGGAAATAATGCATTTCTCACTAATGAAGAAGTTCAAGTATTAGAAAATCTCCCGTGCCTTCCCATCAGCTTAGTCATCTGTCTGCCATATGTGTACTAACCTAAAAATGTGGCTCGCGCAACATCATCCCTGGGCTTCTCAGCCGATACGTGTTTTAATGTCTGTATCTTACACAAGATAAATTCCCTTTCTGTTTAATAAAATATCCCATTTTCTTTGCCTCTAAGGAAATTCGGAAAAACACTCATCATTTTAATAACCCTGTAAAATTCGCTCTTTAAAAATTGGCATCCATTCACTCGCCTAAGTGGTTTAGTCTTGTTTTGTTCTTTTTTCTCCCATCACGGCATTTGCTCGCAGATCATTTTTTTCTTTCCAGATACATTTGTGTTTCTTTGTGGGCTATTTTTCTTATCATTTGGTTGCTCTATGATAGAAAATTATTTATTTTTCTAGAGAAAATGAAGGAGTTTCTTGGAGACCAATTTACTACTATAGTAACCACATTTGGGTTTTTTCATGTATCCTCAGAAAAAGCTATAATTGCTGCGCTGAAATTAGACGAGTTCTGTTCATTTCACAGTTTTCTAAGTTCTTAACTCTCTCATACTTTATAGTGGCTGAGGAGCAAAATCTTTGCAGAATTCGTGCCCTTTGCAAATTACCATATCTTTCTTCTTTAGAAGTATCCGTGGATAATTTCCCTTGGCTTTTCATAATTAGACAAATTAACTTGAAACAGTTTCCAAAATTTTCTTTTTAAAAACTATGGAGTATAATTGCTCATAGACATCATGAACCGTGCCCCATCCCTCAAGGCTAGCCAACCCAATTGAATTCGTTTGACTTCAACCAACAATTATTGAGCATTAACTAGGTAGCAGACAACTGGTAGGGTACGGGCCATGCATAAATACCAAAGACATGATTCTTGCACTTAAGGAGGAGACTTCCAACTAATTGCACTGTATTTATGAGTGTTGCAAGGCTGCAGCGTAGGGCAGTGTTCGGTCGGAATGTTTGGTGAGGATGGGTGGGGATGTTCAGGAGTGTAGTGAAGTGGCAGGGGGTAGCTGTTGACCCTGAGTGCAAGGGCAGGTTCATGGCTGGAGAGACGGTTGTCAAATACATCTTGCCTTTGTCCCCAGAAACCCCAGACCCTCCTGACGGACACTTACTTTCCAACCTGCAGCTAGAGAAATATCCACGTGTGGCCGTCCTAAACCACGATGTCAAAACTTGGTCCTGCCCTCCCGCAGTCACCCCTTTAAGGCAGCAGCCAAACTCCTGGCTTGGGTTTTACTGGAGGCATTTGTCTTTTGGGATTCGAGATCCATCTGAGAATTGGATGAATGGCGTGGACCTGTGCCTCCACCCAGAAGAATTCACAGGCCCACACAGTTTTGCATGTAGTGTCAGAATGTTTCTTGACCCCCCCCAGATGCCAATCCCAGTTTTAGGGCTCTGGCAGCAGACTCTGAAAGTGCTGGCTCCCTTCCTTTCCCTTTGTCTCTATCAGAAGGCAACATTGGAGAGCCAGGCGTGTGAGCAGCTCAGTCTTACCCCTTTCCATCACGGCACTGAAAGCTGAGGGCTGCCCACCCCACGATGAGAAGGCGGGAGGGTCAAACTGGAAACTGGTTCCCCTTCTCCATCCCCTGCAGTGAGGCAGCTGACTGTCCCTCCATGTGTCTGCTCTCACTACCTGGTTTGATTATGCCTGCTGATCTAAGTACTGAGCTGTGCCATAGCTCCTGCCACATCTAGAGGAAATGATCCGCATCTGTCAGGCACGTCATCCCTTCTCTACCAATGTCCTGTGACTGGAGAGCTTTTCTGGGAGCACGAGGCTTCTTCCAATAAGTAACTATAATAAGAATAAGAACAGATGATAAATTACGCATCATCACTTTAATTCACAAAAGACAAACACTAATTTTTAGAGACATTCCTTTTGCCTAAGTAACTAATATACATAAACACATGCCAAGCGAAGTACAAATCTCTTTCCAAGGCCAGGAAGATCATTCCAACAACTGTAACAAGAACGCTCAAAAGCAGACCTCGTGTCCTCCTGGAACAGATACATCTCAACAAAACAAGTGAGCCAACTCACTTCCACAATCGAAGCCAGAGCTTTGCGTACAACTCACTGTTAAGGGTAATTTTTTTGACTTTCAGGAGAAAAAAAGAAAATGGTATTGGTCGCGTCCCAACTACTGATGAGAGTTAACACATAGCCAGTCCTTATTACACGCTGAACTCCTTCATTCCTTGGTACTAAGACCTCATAGCAGATATACAGCACTTACTGCACCGTGTCCTGTGTACGTGTAGTATATTAACTCATCCAGTCCTCACAATGATTCATGGGTTCAGTGGTGACCCCTAATTTACAGATGGAGAGCCTGAAGTGCAGAAAGGCTAAGGAATGTGCCCAAGATCCCCTAGCTAGTAAGTGCTGGAGTGAAACCCAGTCTGGCTCCCTAGCGACCGCTCTTAACCTGCCCACCACGTGTATTTCTTACAAGAGCCCTATGAGCAAGTATTGCTTATTGTACCCCCGTTACAGAATGGAAAAAGGGGGCTTAAAGCAGTTAAAGCAGTTGCTCAGGGCAAGTAGGGAGGCATGCATTGTAGATGGAACAAACCAGTAGGAATTACCAGGACCTGTCGGTTCAAAGGGGACCAAGCCTAGTTATCAAGTCCTCACTTGGTGGGCGGGTCAAAACACGGAGCTGGATTTGGCCTCTAGATCGTGGGTCTTAGCATCGCCATTTTTGAATGATATGCACAGAACCTGTCTCCTATCCCAGGTCTGCCAAGCATTTGCTTTGATTTTAGCAGGAAGGGCTCAGGAGGGCCTGCTTGTTGCAGTCAGTGGGAGACTGGCCAGAGCAAGAGAAACCATTTAGAAGGGACCCATCTAAACATTAGATCTCAGCCGCTCTATCTTTTTATCAGTCTCTCCTCACCCGAATTATAATGGAAAGTCAAACCAGATCATGTTCCAGGGGCACTGTGTCTGCAAAGGAATCTATTAGGAGGGTCACCTTCCTGTCTAATTTCAGCTGGGCTTAGATGCATCACGATGCTGCTTAGTAAGATAACAAAGCAGAGAGCATCCACCGAGCATCAGGCGTATAAAATATGCATGATGATGTGTGATATAATAAGGCCTTATTAGAGTAAGACCGGCAAGCAATTTCAGCGAAAACAGAAAAGAACAGCCCCTTAATATGCTGACACGACACATCGCAGACTCACCTGCTTCACACTTGCAGTGTGCGCATTTCCTGACATTTGCAAATTACAGAGCCTGGGAGAGAGAGGTCAGCGGTTCTAGAAAATGGAATGTGTGGGGAAACCTTCTAATAAGGAGAAAGCAGAAAAAGTGATTTGAGTCCATAGTTCACAAAGATTATAATGAAAATTAATGAGAAAAATGGTTTCATTCAGATTATTGCAACTTCCCTTATATTTCGTTGATGAACATCTCCTAGATCCCTCTGTTACTGTACATGCTTCTGTGCAACTCGTGTCTGGCAAATGGAAGTCGAAGATTGAAGAATAGATTCTTCAATAAGATTGAAGCATTTTCAACTAGGGCAAATTTTCAGTGATCTCATATGGCTGACACTACCGAATGTCTTAACATCTTATCTACCTGAAGAAAAAATGGTAGAAGAGGATTATTGGCCCTATACTATGTTCTGTTAACCTTTTAGAAATACAAATTGATAAGTTATTCCACACACTTTCTAGAAGTAGCTGAAAAGACAAAAACAAACAAACAACCAAAAAAACACATCCCAGTGAGCCTGCAGTCAGAACATGCCCAGGACCAAATAGAAGCCCCATTTCCTAGAGATTTTAGTAGAAGGTCTCAGGAGCTCAGCACCCGAGCTTATCTATGCAGCCAACACAGGGAGTGGATAAGAATCTCAGGCCACATACTCTATGCCCAACATGGGGCTTGAACTCACAGCCCCGAGATCAGGAGACACATGCTCTCCTGACTGAGCCAGCCTGGCACCCCAGAAGTGTACCATTATTTATCTATTATGTATAATAATCCAAATTATCCCCAATCCCTATCCTAGCGTACGGTCAGTTTGTCCCATTTTCTACCGTGCTGCGTCTCCATTGGGCGGGTTGCTTGAACAGGAGGAGGCACTGGGAGAGGCAAAGTGGATCCGCTCCACCCGCATCTTCCATCTTACTAGAATTTGCTGAGATACCTTTGTGCCCATCTGGCCTGCCTTCAGTCACTCACCTTGGCAGGGAGCCACTATGGCATCCCTTGTTCGCCGCTGTCAGTACTTCCTCAGCCACTTGTCTGCCATCTTGGGTGCACTTGGCCCTCCTGCACTCCTCTCTAGGGCTCATTTCCTCCAGGATCCTGTCACCCTCCGAGGGTTCTGACTACAAAAGAGGCACAGTCATTGTACTCTTTCATTCCACCAGACTATTTGGGGGTTCCCCATGGAATTTTCCTGGAGGATAAGCTTCTGAAAAGAAGGGGAGGATGCCTGCTCTTTCACAGGCGCCCCCAGTTTGGTGCTCTTCTGAGTGCCCCAAGATTCGCTCTGTCTCCCCATCCTCCGACCGGTCCCCATGCCAGAGAGGAGTAAATTTTTTTCTGCTTTGTTGAATGTTCTTCCTCGCCTGATTTTTTGCCTTCAATTCCTACAACCTAGATATTTTTCCACTTCTATCATGACCGTGTCCAGGGGGGATGATTGGTGTGTGGTCTCACTGACCAAATGGGCAAGAGGAAGAGAGCAGATCAAGCAGAGCCAAGAAATGAGCGGGGCGGGCATGGACGTGAGAGGGGGACATCGGTGAATAGTTCAGAATACTACCCTGCTACCTGATGAAGAGATATGTGGCTTAGAAATCAGAAAAAGGTGAATTCAAATGCTATGTCTGAAATGGACTCGCTGTGTCTGGTGTTGGAGGCGGACTTTATTTACATAATCCTGTTTCTTGAGCCATAATATTGGAGATCTATCTCCTACAATTATAAGAGTTAGATAAGCCAGAAAGAGAGCCTGCGTGTGAGAGCACTTGGTGACTTGGAAGCAGGCGGGTCGTCGGGTCAGATGTGGTCATTAATGCTCTTGAAATTGCAGAGCGGAGGATTGCAGCACAATCCAGATATTCAGTCAAAACCAAAGAGACGAACCTGAGCAGAAATTGAGGCTTTCTTTCTTTCTTTTTTTTTTTTTTTAAGAAATTTGGTCTTTTAGGATGACAGTAACTTGAGGAATGACGAAAAAGCCCAGAAAGCCCCCAGGCTTTGTTGGCAGAGGTAGCCAAACTCACTCCTAGGGCACTAGAACCCAGCAGTGATGATCAGTGACCTTGACTCGGGGACCCACACAGGTGTGCAGCAGGGTGAGGCGGCGGTGGCTGGAACAAGAGGGATTTCAGTGTCGTGTCATATGGGTGAAGGGGGTGTGGGCATGCTCTTGGCATGTGCCCTGCTGAGGTTAAGACCAGGTTAGGAACGACCTAAATCAGGGGTCGGCAAGCGTTTTCTGCAAAGGACCAGGTTGTACATATTTCAGGCTTTGTGGGCCATATGGTCTCTGTCACAACAACCCAGTTCTGCCATTGTAGCACAGAAGCAGCCATAAATAATATGTAAACAAGTGTGTGTGGCTGTGTTCCAATAAAACTTTGTTTACAGAGACAGAGGAGGACAGATTTAGCCCCCAGGCTGTTGTCTGCTGGCCCCTGACTTAAACCAATGAAACTTCAAGACCTGTTCTGAAGATAAGGGGACTGAAGAGGCAGGGCAATGAAGCAGAAGATGCTGGGGGGTTTTTTGCTAGCAAAAATAATAAAGATAAAGCCAATATGATGAACCTTGTGGCCACCTAAAATCCTTTTTGGAAAGCGGAATGATGGCGAAAAAATAAAGTAAACAAGCAAACAGATAAACATCACAGATTTCTGTATTGCTTTCCTTTATCCTCCCCAGTCAGCCCCCAAACTTAATTACTCCCATATCTTTTTTTTTTTTAAGATTTTATTTATTTATTTGACAGAGAGAGACAGCGAGAGAGGGAACACAAGCAGGGGGAGTGGGAGAGGGAGAAACAGGCCTCCTGCTGAGCAGGGAGCCCGATGTGGGGCTCCATCCCAGGACCCCGGGATCATGACCCGAGCCGAAGACAAAAGGCACCCAGTGCCTGGGTGGCTTAACGACTGAGCCACCCAGGCACCCCTAATTACTCCCGTATCTTGATCCACTGAAATGTACAGAGATCTTTATTATAATCTATACCACACAAGGTTATCCGTATTTGTGAACTTGTCGGTCTCTGTCACGTGTCCGTGTTTCTTAGTGGCAAGGACCCAGATTAGGAGAACACTAGCTGCTGTAACAAACCCCAAACCGTACAATGCTTCAGTCACAATGGGAATTCGTTAATGACATAAAGTCTGTAATGAGTGCTCCTGATTGGTGGCCAGCTCCCCTTCAGGGAGGGGGGCGGGGAATCCAGGGACTCAACCCAGACCCTGGGTTGCGACTCTGCCATCTTCAGTACGCAGCTCGGCTTTGTCCTTGTCATACGGCAGAGAGGGAAGAGTCTGGAAGGGCACGTGGCAGGGTTTGCCAGGCCAGGCCTGGAAGGAAAGGGGTGGGGGGATACAGCACTTCCACTCCCCTCCTTTGGTAGGAAGTCAGCCACATGGATGAATCTCCCTGCGCTGGAAGCTTCACGTACTCCAGCTGTGTGGCCGATCGGTGGAGGCAGCAGGTTTGCGGAGCGCGTGGCCGCTTTCAACACAGATCCTCTTTTATTCGTTAGGCTTCCCTTCGTGCCTAGTGCAGTGCTCAACACAAAATTGAGTAGAAATAAGTGTTTTCAGGAATACCCCTACAAGTGAATTTAATATGGACCTGCCTTTTACATGATTACATACAATTCGTTTCATTATTCCTTTAATCAAATCTAAGCAAGTTCATGACCTCTTCAGCAGTCATGTCAGAAGCAGGTCCATGGTTCGTCTCATGCCTTTGCATGTGTGTTGATTTTAGTCTTGACACCCATGTTCCAAGCATCCATGTGCTTCACCAGCTCGGCTCACTGTCCTATGTCTGTCTGCCTCACTTTTCCTGACTTCGTTGGTCTCAGCCTCTTCACATCACCTTACCCTCTGCTCATAGATTTGGAATGGGGTATTTAGTAAGTGGTTCAAGTTACCGTTCTGGAATTAAACTGCCCCTTGGCCTCAGCGCAGTGTCAGATCTCATTCCCAGCATAACCAGAGTTATATTTATGCCCATACTGAACGATGACCTCTAGTGTACATTAAACTTCTCTTTCCTCTACGAAAACGCAGCGTGGGCTTTTAAAGGTTGTATTTATGCCTGATACACGTTGCCTACATGTGAACTGGCAGATAGACATCCTCCCTTCCTGACGGAATCGGCATCGGCGCTACGTAATCTCCTCGTGCCCCCTGGTTGTGAAGATGCCGAATGTAGAGTCTGAGATCGACCTGCCTGTGGGAGAGAGAAGATCAGCGTTCTTCCCCAGGCATCTCCCAACCAGCTCTGTCAAGTTGGGCATGTCACAGCCCCAAAAGTTTGTGATGGGGGATCATAGGCGGTTTGTGTGAGACCATTCTTCATTGTCTAGGTCTGTCCTTGATTGGAAGGACATTTGACATCTGGCGCCTCATCCACTAAACCCCGGTGGTGCTCCCCAATAATTGGGGATGTTCTTGCTCCATTGACGACCACTGGAGATGGTAGTTAGGAAATCTTGCCATCTTAAGTGGTAGACACATCTCCCCTTTTCCTCAAGAGGGTGTAATTTCAAATTCCCGCAGATGAATGGTTCCCCAGTGAGTGGGAATGTCCAAAGATGGGAAAATATCCATGAAATGGTTGAGAAGAGAGGAGGGGAGGTAATGAGGCAAGTCCTGTCCCTGTTCCCAAGCAACAGAGCAGGGAGCAGGGAGGCAGCATCATCAAAAGCCACCCTCTCCCTGCTGGGAGTCCAGATGGTGTGGTAGCAGAGACCCCATGTTCATAAACTAAATGGTAAGACCGTGAATTTTTGTTATAAATAGGATCTATAAAAAATGTATTGGCTTGTAAATCTCAGGCAGAAAAGGATTCTTTGCACAAGTAAGATGCAAGGAGAGATTTTGTATTCCCTTGCCACTCTTTGGTAGCTTGTTTTTTCAGGCAAACAAAAGCTGCTGAAAGAGGCACTTGAACCACAATTTTTCGAACAAGGAAACGTGAAGCCTTCACCATTTATTAAGCCCACCTCTGGGCCCCACACGCCAAATCCTAGCACTTCTCCGTGACTGGGAGTAATTAGACTCATTTCTAGTTAAGAAAACAGGGTTCAACTCGTGCTGAGGGTCTGCTGGGCTTTGAGTTCTTTGATTTGCTCAAGGTCAGTTGAGCAATACTTGAAGAAGCCAGGAAGTCAGTCCCATGTCCATCTGTGGAATGTACCGTCCGTAACTCCATGCTGCCGCTTGGTGTCTGAGCAGACCCGTCACGGGTGGCTGTGTGGATGAGCACCAGAGCACCCTTCCTGAGCGCTGAGAGCTGAGTAACATCTCCAGGACCCTCATGTGACCTGGGCAAGAAGGGAGCTCTCCCAAGACACAACTGAGAATATGTCTCCCACCGGGCCACTGGGCAGGAATTCAGAGTAGAGATACATTAAGTAGAAAATTTTTTTTTTAAAGGATGTTTTTGACAGCTAGTGTTATGGAGTTAAAATCTTGTACACACTACCTAGCCTTTTTCTTATGTTGGACAAAATGCACGCACAAGGAAAATAAAGACCTCCTTGAAGGCCATTTGTCCATTCTGAAATGCTTTTTGATTCCACATGCAAACATATGAGCTTGTGTCTATCAAATTAGCAATTGGGGCACCTGGGAGGCTCAGTCGCTTAAGCATCCGACTCTTGATTTCGGCTC
The DNA here is from genome assembly GCF_023065955.2 of Ursus arctos. Taxonomy (NCBI): domain Eukaryota; kingdom Metazoa; phylum Chordata; class Mammalia; order Carnivora; family Ursidae; genus Ursus; species Ursus arctos. The sequence goes on from NC_079873.1 coordinate 9,197,785, forward strand.
AGATCACGATCTCAGGGTTGTAGGATCAAGCCCCGCATTGGCTCTGCCCTCAGCAGGGAGTCTGCTTGAGATCCTCTCCTTCTCCCTCTCCCTCTGCCCCTCGCCCATGCTTGCACACATGTTCTCTCTGTCTCTGTCAAATAAATCTAAAAAAGTCTGTCAAATCAGCTTTTATTTCAACATTTTGGCTTATCAGTATCTTGTATATTATAAATCAGTCTTTATTAAGCGTGCCAAATTATATGTCACCACATAGTAGACATTAAAAAGCAGTTAATAAGCCATTTGATTACAACTTAAAAGATGAAATATAAACTCGTTTACTCTGTAAGTTACATATGTTTAGACAGAAAAGCACCCAAAAACATTGTGGATCGTGGCATTTAGACAGAAGCATGTGTAATATATTATTATTCTAAACAAGATTTCATTTCTATTTCAACATCTTTGCTCTCTTGTATTCTGAGTATTTCCCATTTAAACAACCAAAGCAAAATTTGTTACTGATTCTAGATCAAATAATAAAGGACCCAGAAAACAAAAGATTTGTTAGTTTCCCCCCATATGAGAACTTATCACTATTAAATATCCTTCTTTTCCTTTTACCTCCTTGCTGCTATCTATTTATATATTTATGCACAAAATAGTCTACATTTCTGTGTCTAATAAATGGGATGGCTCTGTGGCCTGAACATTCTTGGGTTTTTACAAGAAGCACGTCAGAGCTGAATTTTCATCACACGCTCTGAAACTCTGCCCCAGGGTGTTTTCATTTATATTTAATGTTAAATCAAGGATATTAGAGGTGGAACAGACTGTTCTTCATTGAACCCAATCAACAGTATCAGCTCACTTTGAATTCTGGAAATAACAGGGAATGTTCTTTCTCATACAGCACTTCAGGGTATCTGGGTGACTAGGAGCTTGGTAATTTCAAAACTGAATAGCCAAACACAATAACAAAAGAAACCTCTCTCGGGATTTATAATGAAATACCAAGTTTGGGGAAAGCTTCTAGAAGTGTGACAATTTTTTAAAAACTCACATTTCTCGCCCTTTAATTTCCTGCATATATTATGTGTCTTAAACTCAGTGAGGAACCGGTTTCCATTATTTTATGAAGTAATACAATACGTGGGAGGCCCTTAAGGTGGCCTCCCTCTGTAATTTGTTTTCTTTTCTCCATGAAGTCCATTTCCTTGGTCTCTCAAATATACAGTAGGTCTGCCACTTTCAGGCAGAAGTGGAACGTAATTCAAACTGGCTTAAGCAAAAAAGTGAATCTAGTGGCTGATGGAATTCGAAACAAGCCGAGGGTGGGGCTGGTCAGGCCTGAGGGGAGTCGGGTATTGAAACCCAGTGGTGACAGGGGTCCTTTGCCCTCGAACTCTGGCCTTGGCCCACTTTCCTGTGTTCACTCCTTTAGGAGAGCTCTCTCCAAGTAGTGGTGAGGCGAAACCAGACCTCTAGGCTTGGCATGCCACCAGCTGAACAACCCAAGGGGTGAAGGCCCACCATTTCCCACAAAAGTCTAACCTACCTTCCCAGCCAGGGCATTTACTGGCCCAGTACGATGACTGTCTACCCCTAAATAAATCACTGGCACTCGGGGTGTAGACTATGCCCTGGGGGCTGGAGGGCGGGGCTGGCTCATGTGATGAAGATGGGATCCGCCCTACCTGGATTTTTAGGGTCTAAGAGTTAGAGAGTTTGGCTCTGCAAAGGACATCTGGTGGCCATTACTAGAAGAGAGGACTGAATCCTGGCCAGGCTAAGGAAACCACTGCCATTATTACTGGTCCCTTATGGCTGCAGGTTGTTTTGGAAACATTTTATTATGGAAAATCTCGAAAAGGATCATAAGTGTTGAGAAAAGTGTAGTCAACCCATGTTCCCATCACCCAGCTTCAACCGTCTTCACTCATGGCCAATCAGTCATTCATACCCCAAGACACCCCTCTACTCTTTCATGATATTGATGCAAACCCCACGTATCATATCATCTGTAACAATTCAGTAATTACCTCTAAGAGATCAGCATTCTTTATAAAAATTAAAAACCCATCATAGCATTATCATACCTTATAGTATACAGTGTAATCAAATATTCACAGTATTCGTATCTCTTCCATGGTCTCAGAAAATGATTTCTTGTTACACAGTATATTTGAATCAAGATCCACATAAAGTCCACATAATATGAGCAGTTCATATGTCTTTTAAGACTCTTTTATTTTTATTTCATTTTGAAGATTTTATTTATTTGAGAGAGAGCGCCAGCACACAAGCAGGCAGAGAGGCAGAGGGAGAAGCAGACTCCCCACAGAGCGGGAAGCCCGATGTGGGGCTCGATCCCAGGACCCTGGGATCATGACCTGAGCCGAAGGCAGACGCTTCACTGACTGAGCCACCCAGGTGCCCCATGACTCTTCTAAACTATACTTTCTCCTTCCATTTCTTTTTTTAAATTGTCTTCCAAAACAATTTAGTTATATTTAAAAAAACAAGTTTTTTGAGAATCCTAGAGCCCGAATTTGCCAACTGTATCCCTGGGTGTCATATCCCACAATCGTCTGTCTTTCTGTATTTTCTGGAAGAGTCTGATTTGCTTCCTTATGGAGGATGCTGTCTACTTTATATCTCTAGGGGTGCATGATAGCTGGTTGTGTCTCTTTGTGAAATGTAAGCAGCTATTGATAATCTTGGCCAAATCTCTCATTTCATTAGTGATTGCAATGAAGTGATACTCTAATTCTATTATTTCTTGTTCAATTATTAGCTGAATATATTTATTTACTTACTTGACTGACTGACTTATGAGTATGCTCCACGGCCAGCATAGAACCCATTAGCTGAATAATTATGAAGAGAAAATAAATTTGGTTACCCTGAGGAACAATTCATATGGAAGGCAGGGTTAATATTTGATTCTGCCCCTTCGTTTACCACTTTATGAAACCAGTTTTCAAAATGAGTTGTTTCACTGGCTTTTCTCCCCAAAACAGTTTTTCTTTTTTAGCGTTATTATGAACTCATGGATTTAGGTATGTTTGATTGTTTATATCCATTGATATTCTTATTCTTGTCAAATCTCAACTCGTCTTATCTTTGGTAAGTGGGAGCCTGTTGCAGTGGGCTATCGAGTCCTCGTGACATGACCCTAATTGTCTGTGTTAGTGTCTCAACTTTCTGATAATACAAGATGCTCAAGGTTTGGCTTGTGTGTTTATTGCTCCAGATCTGGAATCAGTCATTGCTCCAAGGAGCCATGATTACTTCTAGTGGGAAATAGTGCTGGGTAATCTGAATGTCAGCGTGCTCGTTGAGATGGATAGAACTACGACGTTGGTCTACATTTTTTAAAGATGAAATACATCATGAGCTGATAGCGATATGTCTGATTCAAGTTCAGGACAAAACGTTTTGACACGACCCCATCTATCTTTCATCTTTATCTCCTTTTTCTCAAACTACATCCCTGTTCTCTGCAACCCTCTCATGACTTATCAGCTTGATCCTACACAACCCATATTCCCTCCTCAGAATAACAACACTACCACAAATAACCTGATTACCCAATGCATTTTAAGATCGTTTTGTTGCAGTTCTATTTGTCTTCCTGACATATCTCACAAGGATGTTCAAAACACTGTTTTAAAATCACTTGGGACAGTTCCTCTCTTTGTCACTCTGCCTCTAATTGGATTCACAGGGGCAATTACTTCATCTTACTTACAATTGCTAGGATGGCTCCTTTCATTTTGTATTAAAATTATGTGTAGCTGTAACCATTCCTCCAACAGGAAATGTGGGTTCTTTGTTTCATTTAAAAAGCAATATTTAGGGATTTTGTTTAGCTGTGTTTTATAATTATCTCTACTTACATGATTTTCAAGTCAGATATACAAAATATATGTTCAAGGAAGTATAAATTCTGTCCCTGTGCTCCCCTCCCTATTTCCTCCTAGATATGTAACACTGATTTTTTATTCTATATTGTGGTTCTTTCTTCCGTTGTTTAATATGAGCACATATTCCAATTTGTCTCCTTTCTTAGAAATAGTAGTAAATGAGACATACTTTTTTCACTTAACTATGTATCCTACTGATCACTACACATCATATCATCGTGTTCCTTACACACACGTGTGTGTGTTTGTGGGTGACTCATCGTAATTAGGAAGATAGATGTTTTTGGTCGGGTGGTTGTCATGAGACTGGTGCCTTTACATAATGGCCTAGTCTCCCCCCACACACACCTACCCACCGTTTTTTATTTCAGGCTATTATCTGTTGGTTTCCTACTCTGCACATTTTGGAAATTAGCGAATAACCTCTTCTTTGTCCTTCTGACCATCTCCTTGAACACTGAACTTGAACTATTATCTTTATACTCACAGTTCATGTTAATACCTATAAGGCAAGTGTCTACCTACCTCTGCTCTTGGTCCGCTTTCCTTTTCCTCCCCCCATTTTTTTTTAAGATTGTATTTATTTGTTTGACAGAGAGAGAGCATAAGCATGGGGAGCTGCAGAGAGAGAGAGAGGAAGAAGCAGGCTTCCCACCAAGCGGGGAGCCCGACGTCGGGTGACCTGAGCCGAAGGCAGACACTTAAGCTGACAGAGCCACCCAGGCGCCCTCTCCTCCCATTTTTACATAGATATACTCCATCCACCTTGTCGGATGGAGCCAACACAGATGCTCCCTGTCGCCCTTAGAGCATCAGAGCAGTAGTTCTCCAGGGAAATACGTGCTTTCACCTCAGCACTCTGTATAGATGTCTGCAGCTTGCTCTCCCTGGATGGCAATCTCCCACTTTGGGGGAGGACGTGTTGGCAACTCCGAGGTTTTTCTGCTCTCGGAGCCATCAGAGGCCCCTCTCCCTTCCCTCCAGGTCCTCCGACACAGACACATTGCTGGTTTGTCTTCACCAGCTCCAATTTCGGTGCCCATGGGGATAGCTCACACATAGTTTTGCTGGGCTGGTGTCATGGTTTTGTGGCTTTGCTCTCCTAGTTGCTTTCTCTCTTTTTATGGGCTAACTCAAGGAGATTCCAGTACTATTTCACCAACTTCACATAATCCTCCAATGGCTGCAGATTTTACTGAAAAGTTTAACATCTGAAGAACTATTTACAAATATTCAGTATCTCTTATGGGCACGTAGTACTTTCATTTGACTAATTCTCTTGCAGTCCTAGCCAACAAATAAAATCAAATGGCAATGATCATGGGTTCAGGTCAAGTCCTGCTCTTTTTCATGAAGAAGAAATAATCCTCTATTATGGAAGAAATAAAAACCCTAGCTCTTCCGTTGAAAACAAAATGTTTTCTTTTTTCCTTAGAAGTGCATGGCAGGCCAGTTTTTATGGTACTCGTGAAATTTGCCATCTGAAGTTTAAGTGTTGAGACTGTTACACTTGTGGACTTCAAACGAAGCATAGATTTTAAAAATTGACTTCCTGCACCGTAAAGCTTCTACTTGTAATGTAGTGTGGGAAATATGCGATCCACTGAAGGCATTGCCTCTGTCAGCATTATTTTCCTACTATATGTTCTTCCATGATCGACATATGTGCGTAAAGGTTACCATTCACCTTCACAAAACAGTAGTCTCACAGCAAAGATTTCCTTTATTCTGTGAATGAGGATACAGAGGCTCAAAGGAGTATGGTATTTTCTTGCAGTTGTGCAGCCAGTAAATAGCAGAGCCCAGAGTCAAACATGGATGCTAAGTGGAACAGAGATTGCGAACCGTTGTACGAGCGCATGCAGAAAGCATGCAGCACCGTTTTCAACACAAGAAGGGATTCAAACAGTTTCCATTGGAGAAGAGAACTTAGACTGTTCATTTGCTTCGGGATGGTAAGGAGAGGAGGGGGTAGGAGAAGCTTGTTGAAAGGCTTGGGTAGTCTAAACATTGCAGTTCAATAGATATCATTTTTTTTCTCCCAAGTTTCGTAAGCTATAATTCAGAGAGGCGCTAGGGTGGTATCTGCCCACCTCTGGATTGAAAAAGAAACACAGAATCGAGGCTATTTTAGGCATCTGTCAGGCTGTAATTACCTCTTTGCTCAGAGAAATCTTTATGTAAGACTAATGCAGATTGGCATCTCTTAGATTTAAAAGAACATTTCCAGTCATCCTTTTAAAAGAATGATCCTTATTAATGATACTTATTTCAATATGTTTTGATAGAGAGAAAATGCTCCCAGTATGGCCTTGACTTGGGAGACTTTACTTTTAATCTGGTCGGTTTCTTATTTACTTGCCGGCTCCAAATACTTTGAGTTTTCTTCTTCTACTCTTTCTAGTTCAGAAATTGTTGAACGGCATTTATTTCAACGTTCCAAGTAAGCTGGACTTGTCTGTGTACCCCTTCTACAAAATGTTTGCCCAAATCATGACCGCTAAGATATGGAATTGAAATGACAGTTTATAGGGGAAGTACCAATGTTTCATCATCAAGCGCTTGTTTACGGTCTTAGGTTGGGTTACCAGAAACTCACCCTGAAATGAGGATTCATGTGCAAGTGACTTCATAGGAAGAGTTCTCTCGAAAACTAAGTGGGGGAGTGGGGAAGTCAGACCCGGAAGAAAAGGAGGCCAAAGAAAGATGCCATATCAGGCCATATTCCAGATGAGTATCTTTGGCTCAATCCACAGGGGAGCTTTGGGTATCTTCTCCATCATACCTAGTAGTTGTCCCATCAGAGGCATTTGCAGTCCTTCTCCAGCACAGGACAGTCACTGGATAGGGTCTACTCCCTGGGGCATGTGAATTCCCACTAGTGCACCCTCCATGCTCGGAGGCAATGGCCGACTCAGCAGCACCGAAGGTATTTCTTGAACAGAACATCAAGTCCAGGTGCTGGGTGATGGGAGTAAAAGCCGTGGGGATCAGCCTAGGTGCTGTGCACTGACTGCCTGTGGTGCTCTCGCTGTGCTTCTCACACGTGATGTGTTCTAGCTGCTTCCACCAGCACATCCCAGAGTTTCTGTGGGCATCTTGAGCAGGCAGGGGCGCATAAGAAGTTCAAGTTCAGCTACGTTTTCTAGAAACACATCGACTATCAGAGACCACCTGCACCTAATCCAACATTTGTTTCTAGCCCAACATTCCACATTTCTGACAAGTAGCTCTAGAAAAAAAGACTTGAGAGTGAATTCATTGAAGTAGAAAAAAAACATCTGCTATAAAAAGAAAAACACGCTTTTCTAATCCTTTTCTCACGTGATAAATATGCAACTAAAGTAGCCTGAATGTTGTTCTGACTAGAGTGATAGCTCCCCAACTACATGAATGCCACTCGAAAGAATGGATGTTTTTTTAAAGAAATGATCCCATCCATTAACTTTATCTGTGCTGAAGAGAACCAAGTGCAGGGAAAATGTCCGAGTCCCAGCACGTCCCTGGGGTGCTTGAGATAGTCAACACAGCAATTGTGATACAAGCCAAAGGGGCAGAGAGTATCGTTACTGCCATGTTACAGGTGAGGAATCTAAGACTCCGAGAAACAAATTGTGTTCATTTGATAAATATTAGCCTACTGTGTGCTAGGCCTGGTGGTAGTTGCTGGTTATGGGGTACTGAACACAGACCCCGTCCCTTCCTTCCTCAAGCATGTGGTCTCGTGAGGAAGATGGACAGTAAGCGGTGAAACGAGCAGATACGTAGGTAATTACAATTATGGGAAGTGCCATGAAGGAAGAGAACGGGACACTAAGAGGGAGAATGATGCAATAGGAGTAGGAGACTCGGGGAAACCCTGAATGAGCACGTGACATTGAAGTTGTTCCTGAGAGGATGGGAAAAGCCAGCCAGGCAGAGTGGAGGGAAGAAAAAAGCTTACTTTGGGGGCGCCTGGGTGGCACAGCGGTTAAGCGCCTGCCTTCGGCTCAGGACGTGATCCCGGCGTTATGGGATCGAGCCCCACATCAGGCTCCTCCGCTATGAGCCTGCTTCTTCCTCTCCCACTCCCCCTGCTTGTGTTCCCTCTCTCGCTGGCTGTCTCTATCTCTGTCGAATAAATAAATAAAATCTTTTAAAAAAAAAAGAAAAAAGAAAAAAGCTTACTTTGGGGAGAGAAAAATAGGACAGCGTGGCTGTCCTTGGCCCGCAAAAGGAAACGTGGTACGAAAAGACCAGAGAGAGAGGGAGACAGACACTGGGTATTGGAGGGCCTTCTGGAGTAGGGGTTAGTTCATTGTGGCCCAAGAGCCAAATCGGGCCCTTCGCTTGTTTTTGTAAATCAAGTTTTATTGGAACATAGCCACGACCACGCATTTACATACTGTCCGTGGCTACTTCTGGGCCGTGACTACAGACGAGGGTGGTGGCAAGAGGCCACGTGGCCCACAAAGCCTAAAATATTTACTGTCTGGCCCTTTACCAAAAAAGTACGCTGACCTTTGATCTAGACTATGAAAAATGTCTGGATTTTATTCTACGAGGGAGAGGGAACCACGGGAGGCTTTTTAGCAGTGGCGTAAAATAATCCAGCTTGCATTTTCACAACTTCACTCTGGCGGCACCGTGTGGAGAATAGAATATGGCAGACACGAGTGGAAACAGAGACACCCTGAGAAGGGCTTGAAAGAGTCCAGGTGAGAAATAACAGCTGGAGAACTGGCCCAGAGTTGTCCTCGGGAGTCATAAAAGCCGTAGAGGAAGAATCGATCGGTAGGGCTTGGTGGCGTATTTGATGCAGAGGTGGAGAGACAGGAAAGAATGGAGGGTAACTCGCGAATTTCTAGCTTGAGCTGTGGGTGAATGTTGGTGCCAGGGAGTGAGATAAGCCCATGGGAGCTGGCAGAAGTCATTTGCGGGAGTAAATAAGTTTATGTTGCTCAGAGTTCTGTGCTCTTGCGTCAACAAAGCCTGCATTGGAGACCAAGTCATCACGGTTTTCAGATATACAACGTGGCCCTTCCATAGGAATCATCACATGGGTTCAACTCTCTGTTGAATGAGCGCCTTTGACTTAAGATCACAAACAATAAATCTTTTCTCTGCTGGTATTTGGAGCGATTGTGTCATCGGGCCACAAAGAAATCATCAGAGTGATCTGGTTTAGGCAGATATGCCTGTAATTGTGTGGCCTTGTCTTTAGACTTCATAGGGTTTATGTATAATTTATATTATGCATAAGCATGAGCTAATTTTGAGCTTCATCTTTTAAAAAAATTTTCAGACCATTGATAAAATCTTTCCGTTGTGAATTATATATGTACCCACATACTCTATGCAGAGAGCATCCTTGAGGATGTACAGTATAGGACTCAAAATAGTGTGGGGTCCTTGTCACCGTAACATCTGTCTCTGACATCCGTGGGAGACCCACTCGCTAACATTTCTCAAATCCTGATTTGAAATCAGGAGATTCTAGAATTGTGCTTAGCCGTAGACCGGCCAGGAGTAGCTCTGAGGGCTCCAGACCTGCCCAAGAGACCGCCCACACCTGGTTCATCTTCCCATCTAGGCAGCTGGCAGGGCAGTAAGGGGTTTGCCTTGTGGCCTCACTGCTCTCCTCGGGTGGAATGGAACTTTAAGCCCCATGGTACCTCCACCCACATCTTCTTAAGCGGCAGTCCCGGCCCAGGTTACAACCTGGCGCAACTTGGAAGCTGAAGGATGACCCGGCTAGCCACATTTCAAATTCAAGCTCAGACTGCCACACACACGTAATTATTTTCTGGGGATCTATATGGAGGCCTTTTGTTTCCCCTTCTTTAGTTGAACAGCAGTCCCTCTACATGGAGAAGCTGCACGTGACTAAGAGCAAAGCATGTGAAGAGTGACTTATTGACTATGCAAATGGACGACTTCACCTGTTCTGTTCCGACTTCCCCCTAAGAGTTTTATAGGGCATATGTTTAAAGACCTGTTTATATGATACATTACATGAGTTTCAAAGGAGCTATTAATGTCTCATTTGGGCGAAGAAAATGCATTTTTTAAAAGAACTCCTAATGTGTGTTTGTATAACCGTGTCTCCTGGTATTTTTAATGTTGCTACTGTTCGTCAAACATGAAAAATAAGACTTTACCATCTTCTGGAAATAATATTCACACAGCAATAGTTTCCTACCTATTTTACATTTCCTGCTAATCCCTCACCATTGTTTCCAACGTGTTATGATTCATTCAGAACTTGTTGGATTTTATTTCAAACTGTTTTTCTATGCATGTTATTTTGTATTATGCAACGGGTAATTTTGAAAACTCGCTCTTTAACTCAGTTTTTATATTTGCCTTTTCTTATCTCCTCACCACCCGATAGGGCTTTTTTTCTATTTCACCTAGTTGAATATCGGTCCTCCTTGGACATTACTGAAACTCAAGAGAAAAAATAGTGTAAGAGACAGAATCTGTTCCTATTTTTAAGATTGTTACATACATTTTGACTTGCATCCTTTCCAGTTCTCTCTGGGTTATGGACATGCTTCCATTTGGTGGCAGGAGTGAAAAATCCAGGATGATTACAAATGGAAATCACCAACCACACCCTCTGTTCTTAATGGCCTTGAAAGTGGAAAAGAGCAGTTGTTCTGCTGCAACTCTAATCTCCTACTATATTGGGGATATACGGGGAAATGATCTGAGCCATGCACTTCGGTTCTATAGGAAGGAAGCTGTTTCACTGCTTATGTTTGTTTGCTGTTTGTTTTTAACCCCAGTGGGTATCTGCTTTTGAAAAGTAGTCTTCACATGATTCTTCATGTACTAATTAGATAGCTTTTGAGAGTGAAACACTTTCTTTTTTTCCTATCGTCAGCCCAGATGTAGACCATAAACCCTATTAATACAAAGCAGAAAGGGCTCAGAATTCAGTTGCAAGCTTAGTGCCGTCCAAGTTCATGTTCAAAGCAGTTATTTCCCAATAGACAGGAAAACAAGATTTCTCTCTGCCTTGCCACGGATTAATTTATAAATAGTTTTCTTCGGTTGAGGCTAAATTCAGACGTGGCGGGCACACTTCAAAAATTTAGTGTAAATCCCACAACCTCTTTCCATCAGTGAAATATTATCATGGTTGACTGAAAATCTGTCAGCTTTTAGAGGGGATTAGGGCATTGCTAGGTTTTCTGAGATCTGGGCTGTTGTTTCAGGATAGCTGTTTGAGCTTTGTACCTATGCTCCCTTAACCTGATTTCTCCTCCTTCGGGGAGGTACAGTCTGTCTTGCAGCTGTTTACAAGTACTTTGTTCACAAGTATGTGCCATCTTAGAATTACAGCTTCTCCATCGGCATCACCTCTCTTCCTTGCCAACATTACAAATAGTATTTCTCTCCTTTCCACCGGCCCCCTGTTCGCTGACATGCACGTTAAAGTTACGAACTGGAACCAGAGTTCAGAGACTACCATTGCTTTGTTAATATCCAAGAGCAAGTTCAACCCCCCCTAGAGCTGTGCGGAGTTCCGGCTCTGATGCACGTAGATTGGGAGTTAGTGGCTACGATCATTAGCCCCTAGGAATGCCTGGGAGCCCCAGCTACTTCTGGCCCCGGAACAACCCCATCCACACGTTCCCCAAACTCCATCAGTGCCTTTTACTTTTTCGTTCTTGGACACCATTCAGATTGTGAGGCCTCTGGACACAGGTTTTCTCTAAATCGTCCTTGTATCTCCCTTCCTCATCGCCCCTTCTGCCTCTTCAGTTTAAGTCATCATTTCCCGTTACCTGGAATATGGCAAGAGCTTCATCCCTGAGTCGCCTTCTCCCCATGCCCCTGACATTTGCCTGTGCTGTGGGCTGAGTGAACCTTTAGAAAAATAAAGCTGGCTGTCTATGTTAACTAACTGGAATTTAAACAAAAACTTAAAAAAAAAAAAAAACAGAGCCCATTGTATCAGTCCCCAGCTTAAAGAAGCCATCTCTCGGTCAGTGCGTCCTGCTTCCCTAGATTCAAGCTGCGCTCTCATCGGGCCCGCACTCCTGCTCAGCCTCGTACCCCGTCTGTGCTCTGGTATGGCTTTAGCCCATTTCCAGCACGTACCCTGTTCTCTCCCACCTTGTTTCCTTTGGGCATGTTATTCCAACTGCCTGAAATTTGCTTCCTTTCCTTGCCCACCTGGTAAACTCTTCCTCCATCCCTGAAGACCAGTTGAAGCATCTCCTTCTTTGCGAATGCTTCCCTGAGTGTAACTATCCTCACATGTACCGGGGAGAGAGGTGACCCCCTCCCCCTTCATGCCAGCACATGTACCCATATATGCTCCTTCTTGGCACTTTCGTTACAATTCTATTTATCAGTGAGTCTGGACTGTGGGCTTCTTGAGGACCGAGAACCTGTTATGTTCATCATATCCCTGTAGTCTAGCATGCTTCCAGGTACATAAATATTTACTGAATGGGAAAACAAAAGTGAATGACTGAATACATGAATGAATGAGATCCAGATTTGGCTGGGTGGTTTTGAAAACCTTTATCCTTGCATCTGCCTTCCTTCCGAAAACATGAATGCATTTCTTCTAAATTCTTATAGTGGCAACAGGCGTTCCACAGCTTTCCTTGCTGCATGACACCCACTAAAAACACAAATTGCACCCATACATTTAAATATGCACCTGTAACTCCATTTGCTTTGCGATGCACAGGATAATTTCTGCCAGCTATTTCTCATTCAGTAATGACTCCGCTACTGAAGGGTGGTTCTCGTCAGGATTCTTTCCTTCAACTGGGTCTTCCTCATCTCTCCCCAGTCTTCCTTTCCACCCTTTTCTCTCTCAAGAGATACTTACCCATGTTGTGTCCTAGTTACGCTTGGAAATGCACTATTCCCTAATCAGCCCCAAAGCCTTCCTGTCTATGGAACTGTTTTCACCAGGGTGTGTGGGTGGCTCAGTCGGTTAAGCGTCCGACTCTTGATTTCGGCTCAGGTTGTGATCTCAGGGTCATGAGCTGAGCAGGGAGCTTGCTTAAGATTCTCCCTTTGCCCCTCCACCCCATGCTCGTGCTCTCTCTAAAGAAGAAGGAGAAGGAGAAGTGGAACTGTTTTCATCTTCAGCATTCCTGGAAACTACTTTTGTCAAGCTCTTTCCCATCCATCAAGATCCAGCTCAAAAGTTGCCTTCTGTGTGGTTCTCCACTGAGTGGCCCCCTAGCTCCCACAAGTTTAGTTGTTTTTTTCCATTTTGTGTTTCCAAGACATCTGCAGCAGCTCTCTTTATAGCTGCCAAACCCCGTCCTGCTGGGCAAAGTGCGCGGAGCCAGCACCGTGAGTCTCTCCACACCACAGTGTAGTCAGCTACCAAATGGAGAACTTGCTACTTAATTGTCACTAGCGTTGTGGAAATATAAAGAAACGATATAGGAACGTGCTTTGGGGCCTGTACGATAAGCACAACATGCATCTTTATTAGGCAGCTGTCATGGGTAAAACTTTGGGGTGTGGGCGCTCTGAATGCGGACAATGACTAACATGGACAGAGGGAAAGATCACTGGGGCACGTGGCATGGGTGGGATTCCTGGCTCCCCCTTGAAGGAGCAGTGCGGCCTTGGACAAGATCCTTAGCCTCTGAAGGGAGCCTGTTTTCTGGCATGGAGGCAGAAATAATGAAAACACCTTGCAGAGTTATTTTAAAAATTCAAGATGATGAGGGTCGGACAGCCTGAGCCAGGCCTGGGGCAGTCAGTGATGAATAATGAACGGAAGCCGAAAGAGCTGTGATGTCTTGAAGTCGGCTGCTTTGCAGTGTTCCCTGTCATCTCCTACATGGGCCATACCGGCCAAGACACACGCCCCGGGCAAGACGCAGTGTTATGTGACTGGACAAGGCCTGAGAAGGTGCTTGTCACACCAAGGAGGCTAAGTCCCATCCTAGGAGGCTGCCGTCCCCGTCAAGTGCCAAGTTCCTGCTTTAGAGGGGGCGCCTGGGTGGCTCAGTCGTTAAGCGTCTGCCTTCGTCTCAGGGCGTGATCCCAGGTCCCTAGGATCGAGCCCCGCATCAGGCTCCGTGCTCTGCTGGGAGCCTGCTTCTTCCTCTCCCACTCCTCCTGCTCTGTTCCCTCTCTCGCTGGCTATCTCTCTCTCCATCAAATAAATGAATAAAATCTTTAAAAAAAAAAAAAGTTCCTGCTTTAGACACCTACCTTGCCAATCAGCTCACTCCCAGGCTTCTCCAAGTCACGGGTGAGAACAGTCTAAAGCATCTTGTCAGCTCCTGCATGAGTTATCCTCAGAACCTCAGGGATGGTGAGCTGAGACAGAAACTTGAAGACTGTGCAGCCTGCCTGGTGGGGAAAGAGCGATTGTTTATGTTGCAGTGAAATGAGCAACTCCATCACTGGGCTACACTCTCCTCTGTATCTTCTAGAATGCTCTCCCTCTGGGCTCTGGAGACAGGCATTAATGATAATAAAAAACAATAATGGTTGAAATGACAACAACGAAGACATATGGCTCAGGGTCATGTGCAGTACATCTCGCATACCTTATCCCTACTTAATCCTGCTACTTGTGACCCAGATTCTGCCCCAGGGGTGAGCCTGCCACTGAGTTTGTAGCAAGGACCTTCCTGCAACAGGACAGCAAGAGTGGATAAGCTTTGGTAAATGAGGATTTTTTTTTCAACTTCTGGCACCTGGGTTCAGAGTATTTTCATCTTCAGAGCCTGTGTATCTTCCTCTCTAAATGGGAAATGATAACACTTAATTCCTAATTTACTTGAAGGGAGTACATGAGAAATATTGGGTACGAAGTGCTTTACCCAGTCCCTAGCATACAGTAGACATGAAATAAATGCTCACGTGTACTGGTATTTCATCTCAAAATGTTGCAGTTGGCCCCACAGAGATCCTGACCATCTCTCATTCCTATCCACACTGGAACCTTGTGTGCAGTAGACTTCTCATAAAACCGATTCAAGCCATGTGACTCCAGGTAGCCAAGCAACCCGTTTCTGTCTTTTCCCAACTTGTTCCCTCTTTTCCTTAAGGAGAGTCAGTCTTTCCTCCCACCTGCCCCTGCAGCACTGTCTCTGAATGTTGAAAGGTTGCCATGGACACCAGTAGGTTTGAAGGCAGATGGGGTAATCTGGGAAGACTCAAAGGGAGTGATTCTTGGAGAGTGGTCTGAAGAAAGAGGATAGGGTGTCATTTGTTGTCAAAGAAAACATTTCAGGCAGTTTTAGGTAAATAACATTGAACCGGGCAGATTGGTTCATGTAGGGGACTGAAAGAGTAAGCAGCACTGGGGCTCTGGGAGAAACCCATGTAATTGGAGATTCCGTCCAGTTTCTCCGTCTTCAGGATGAGAACACAAATGGTCAGAGGTATAAGGGGCTTGCTCAGGCCCACTGCCAGCCAGCTAGGACATCCCCTGCTCAATGCCCAAGTCCCAGATGATTCCACAGAGTGGCAACCACAGGTGAGCAGGGATGATTTTGTGTTTTGTTCACGGATGTATCCATATAGCCTAGAAGAGTCTTTGATGCATAGTAGGGGCTTGTCAAACGTTTGTTCAATGAATTCCAGTGGTTTTTAAAGTTGAAATGTAAGTAAAGGTAAGTGGAGAGCTACTAGGGATGTCCTGTACTGGGAGGAAGAATTTAAGAATCCTACTTGAGATAAGATGCAGTTGGAAATCATTATAGTGTTTTGCAAAGGGAAGTGGTATGGTCAACATAATAGCTCAGAAAGATGGTTCAAATTGCTTCCAAATAGACCAGAGAAAGGAGACAGGAGGCTTTCCACTTCTTGATAAAAAAGCTATTTTTTCCCAAATATGCTGATGAAGTGAATGAACTTGAAGACCAATCCATGTGCTGGTTGTCTGAAAGCCCTAAGCGTCTCATTATCATCTCACCTGACGATGTCAAATACCTCCATGGAGTCCAAGATTGGAATTTAATTTCTCTCACTACAAATTGCAACACGCCGACTTTCAGCCCTGCCTTCCGACATGTTCCGTTTAAAACAAGAATTGCACTTCCCGGCCTTTGCATGCACCTGCCCCGGAGCATGGCGTATCAGTGTCTGCCCTTGGGACCAGGCGTTCACAGCGGCCCGCGGAAGATAGTCTCGGCGCGTGCTAACGCAGTGTTGGAAGTGAGGGCCGTGGCCGTGTCAACGAGATGGAGAGGCTGCTTTTAGCAAAATGGACATAAAATCTAGGTAGTTCCTGGGCAAGGGGCGGGGGGAGTCTCGCAGACGCTCCACGTCCACCACAGCCGCGTGGCTAAGTAGGTGAAGTTGATTAAAGGAAACTCAATGGCCAAGAAGTACTTCTCTCTATCACTTACTTCTCTGAATTATTTTTTCTCCCTTTCCTCCCTCAATCCCTGTTCTCATCCACCCACTAGGATCTTTTTTTTTTTTTTTTTTGGCAGTCTTCAAGGAAAAATAATGAGAAGAAAAAGAACTGGAATTTACATAATACCTTTCTGCCAAGATACTGAAAGCACTTCAGCCGTCTATAATTTGTCCTCCTCCCAGCAATCCCCTGAACAGGCCTGTTATTATTATTACTGTTATTATTTCCATTTTGTGGGCACATCGCTTGCTGCTGAGACTTTTGGCCAACAACACCTCATTTCTTGAATAATGTTCGCCCCTCGGCTTATGCATAAAAAAGGCTTCAACTGCCACCTCGCATTTGCCATTGTGCCACGTATTCCATTATGGTCTCTGGCCTTCTGTTTAATTTTATCGTTTAAAAATATATTAAATCCCTGTATTGTGAGCGCACTGCAGGACTGGTGAACAGAAGGTGCCGTAAGCCCTGAAAGAGGGCAGAATCACACATAAAATTCCTCTGAACTAAGACAGAAAGGGAAAGCGACTGTCAAGGCAAATTGATTTGAATTGCATAACAATGTGATTTTTTATTTTATTTTTTTTAAAGAATCGACTCGGGATGCGAACTGTTCTTTCTAACAGCTTCAGCTTGGCAGATGACACTACCTGTCTCTTTCTGATCTCTCCCCGTCTTTCAGCCTCCAAATTTGTATTGGCTTCCAATTTTTTAATGTTTCCAGCTCCCGGAATTTTTCTTGTCATTTCATATGCGCCACGACAGCAGTGCCTCCGTGGGAATGACCCTGAAATGGCACGAGCCACTTCCAAATGGTCTCTTTTAATGGCCCCAACCATCAGTCCCTTCCTTGGCCCGCTACCTAATTTATTTTTACCATGGAGAGATTTTATTCAGCAGACCAGATGTTGAATCTGACATTTCCCCCCTCTTTCTTCTCCTCGTGCTCATATTCAGTGTTCCATCAAATTCTCATTCTTCTCTTTATAGAAGATCTGCCCTACTGTTGGGTTAGAGGCCATATTGTTTCACAACAAATAACCACAAGGTCTCAGTGGCTTGTGACAACAAACATTTTCTTTTTTATTACTGCGGTAATATCACAGAGCATTGAATTAGCCATTTTCACCACTTTTACATGTACAATTCAGAGACATTAATTACACTCAGAGTGTTGTACAACCGTCACCGCTGCCTGTCTCCAAATAATTGTTCGTCACCCCAAACAGAAACTCCGTACCCATTCAGCAAAATGTCTCCATCCCCCCCTTTGTCCCAGCCCCCCGGTAACCTTTAATCTACCTCTGGCTCTATGAATCTGCCGAGTCCAGATATTTCGTAAGTGGCATCTGACAACATTTGTCCTTTTGTCTCTGGAAATAAGCATTTCTTTCTCACGCATCTGAAAACTGTTTGGGGTGGTTCTGCTGATCTCGGCCGAGCTTGCCCGGAAGCTACACGGGGGTCTCATCTGATACAGAGCAGGAGCGGACAAGTGGGAGCACCCACGGCCTCCAAAAGTATAGGCTCTGATCTGGCACGCTGTCACTTCTTTACCTCTTCCGTCGGCCACAGCAAGTCACGGCCAAGCCCAAAGTCTCGGGTCAGGAAAGTAAATGCCACCGTAACCTTTCCGAGCCTCGTTTGTTTATCAGTAAAAACCGGATCGTAGTTTTTCCTATCTCGTAGGGCACTGTGATTATTACTACAATGCTCTCCATTTGCCATGTGACGTAGCACACAATAGTATTGTCGTTCTTAAAATGTAAAGAGTAGAAAAGCAACCTAACCCAATAAAATTTTACTTTTTAAAATTATTTTCTTGAACTTTACTTTTCATTGAGGACTAGAAGTTGAAGTTATTAGAGGATGCTGGACAGCTTTGTGGACATTCAGAATGAGACTTAGAATCGCACACTAAGACCTATTGGAATTGGGTGAACCAATAGCAATCTTCTTCTCCATTGGTTTTCTTATTTGCTTTTAGCAGTAGGACCCTTTCTTTAACAGAAACCTAACCCACAATCCAGTGGGTAAAGCCCTGGAGAGTTTCAGTTGAAAATACACAGCAGGAGCACCTGGGTGGCTGTGGGGTAAGCATCTGCCTTCGACTCAGGTCATGATCCCGGGGTCCTGGAATTGAGCCCCACGTTGGGCTCCCTGTTCAGCGGGGAGTCTGGGTGCCTGTGGGGTAAGCATCTGCCTTCGACTCAGGTCATGATCTCTGGGTTCTGGGATTGAGTCCCGCAGCAGGCCCCCCACTCATTGCTCATCGGGGAGCTTGCTTCTCCCTCTCCCTCTGCCCCTCCCCCCACTCGTGCACCCTCTCTCTCAAATAAATGAATAAAAACTCTTTAAAAAATTAATTTAGAAAAAGAAGAAAATGCACAGCATGTTCAGGACTCTTCCTACTAGCCTGTGTCCCTGTCTGAGAAGGGTTGCATGGAGCACAGTTTGAAATCTGTGGGATTCCCAATAATTTTGATACAGTTTGTAGTATTTAGGTTGGGTGGGTTGAATGCTGTACATTCATACCTTTTTGCACCCCTCTCTAAGATGACGGAGCTTTAACTACGTATAAGTCACTTTAAGACATTCTTGGAGCCCAGTCAGACACCAAGAAGAGTAAAGGAATAAGGTCAAGGAAGGCTAGTAGAGTTCGTCATAGTAAAGAGCTATCCATGTCACAGGCCCACGAAGGACTGCCGTAGTCAAATAAAACACTGTCTTCACCTGAACACATGTATACCCCATGATATCAGCCCCAATCCGAGGTACATGCCAAACAGAAGTGTGTACATTTATTCACCAGAAGACACCTACAAGAATAATAATAGCAATACTATCCTACAGCTCCAATTTGAAAACCACCCAAATGTCCGTCAAATGGTAAACCGTTCTGTGGTGTTAGAAGTCAGGGTAGTGAATGGGGCGCCTGGTTGGCACAGTTGGTTAAGCGTTGGACCTTGGTTTCAGCTCTGGTTGTGTTCGCAGGGTCATGAGATCGAGCCTCCCATCAGGCTCTGTGCTGGGCGTGGAGCCCGTTTAAGATTCTCTCTCTCCTCTCCCTCTGCCCGTCCCCGCCCCACCCTCTCTCTCTTTCTCTTTAAAAAAGAAGGAAGGAAGGAATGGAGAAAGAGAGAAAGGGAGAAACCACTGATGTATCTCAAATGCCTGGCACTACTAGATACTTATCAAAGGAGTGAATGAGGTGAGAGCTATTTAGTATCATTACATGTGTATAAAACAATTTAATTTTTATCTCAAGAGCTCCTGCTGTCCTTTATGAGTCTTAAAACTAAGTGCCGGTTTCATCCATTAGTTAAAGGTAAGTAGTTCAAAGGCGAAAGACAACATTCATTCAGCTGAAAATAAATTAAATAGACAAAAAATTTAGGTCAGACCAAAAACAAACATCACATGCAAATACAACTCTCTTGATAGCAGTTTCCACATCCCAAGCGCCTAACCTGAAATTTCACTGCAAAGGTTTAAAAAGTACAATAAAATAAAGTGCTTGAAATGAGCCGATTTCATTTAAATGTTAATTTTGATAATCACTGCATCATTTAGGTGATTTTAACCTAATGACCTAATATTCTTCACCAGAAAAAGCCCAGCCTAAGCCTTTAATACATTCATTAAAATGTGAATTCGATTTGCAAAGAGTTGTGGCTTCTCCCTAGGTTTGTATTTATAGTCCTTGGTTGTATGTAAGTATTTAATTCTAAACCTAGAATTACAACATACTTTAATCCTTGCTCTGCAAAGTTCAAATATCTACCTGGCAACACGCTGCCAACTGTGCCCTCAAAATTCTTTGTAGTGAAGCACTTGCAGCCCAAGACTCTGATAGGGGCTTTTTCTCTCTCCTGAGTTTATTAGTTCTTTTTCCTCCACCCCAGTCTCCGAAGTGTGTAACTGTTACGCTTGTGTTCTCCTCACTTCCAGCAGTTAGAGCATGCTTGTCCTCGCTTCCATTGCGGTTTGTGGGATGGACATTTCGTGTTCAACTGTGAGTCCGTGTCACAGTATTCTGGGGAGCCATTATTATTGGACACTGTCTTTTCTTTAATAAGGGAGACATGTTCAATTTCAAAATCAGTTGACCCCTTTGATGACTGTTTTTTAAAAACATAGGGGTTTTTTTTTCTTTAAGATATTTATTTATTTATTTATTTATTTATTTATTTATTTATTGAGAGAGCGTGAGAAAGCACACGCGTGTGCGGGGGGGGGCAGGAGGAGAGATCCCAAGCAGACTCCGTGCTTAGCACAGAGGCCAGTGTGTGGGGCTCCATCTCACAACCCCTGAGATCATGACCTGAGCTGAAACCAAGAGTCGGATGCCTAACCGGCTGAGCCACCCAGGTGCCCCTAAAAACATAGTTTACAAAGTCCTGATGGACAGATGGCATTCCAGTTTTCTATAGCTGCCCCACAAATGTAAGGGCTTAATAAAAGAATTTCTTATCATGACTCTGCAGGCTGACTGGACTTATCCACATGGTTCTCACTGGTGTCTCTCATGTGGCTGCTGTTAGGAGCCAGCTACAGCCGTAGCCACATACAGGCTTGTCTGGGCTGGACATCCCAGGTGGCTCCTTGCTTCCTGCGTTGTTGCTGGGCCCGGGCAGCTGACCCAGGTGCGGCTGGCCAGGCAAGTCCCCCTCTCTCCACAGTGCTTCTCCACATGGCCAGCTTCCTCACCACGTGGTGGTCGCACGGCTGTCGGCCTCCTTACCTGGTAGCTGGCTTCTCAGTGAGCATTCCAAGATAGCCATGGAATGGGTGTCTGCAAGGCTTCCTAGGATTCTTCTAACCAAGGCCTGGGAGTCATGCAGTGTCCCTTCCACACTATTTCTGTTTATCAAAAGTAAGTCACAGAACTAGTCCAGATTCAAGGAGAGGAGACTACACAAGGTCTAGATACCAAAAGGTGTGGTTCATTGAGGTCTGTCTCTGGGGCCTCTGTATCTCAGATGGGAAAAGACGAACAGTTCAATCACCCAGTTTCTCAAGGAGAAGTCTTTAACCTATTGCTTCGTAAGGATCTTTTCTTAAATTCTCTCCATTCTTCCGATTGGCTACCAAACTGGTGGGGGGTTTTTGCTCAGCAGTATAACCCCTCTCTCAAGGGTAAAATGGTACTGGGAGAGACACTATAGAGTTGGTAGCAGCCAAGCCGGTGCTCCTGGACGAGCGAACTCCTTGATCCATCTCTTCCGTCTTTGCTGCCCTGATGGCTATGGTGGCTTCATTATGCACATTTTCTTTGTCAGCATCCCCTGAACATAACTGAGAAATGACAAATAATCCCATTCTTTGCAGTTCTCAAAGTAAAGACACGGTTCAGCAACCATGTGTCGAGCGTTAATGTTTCCTAATGTCCATGACAGATCACACTTAGCCTTGATGTGTTGATCTGGTTTGAATACTTAGTCATTTGCTGGCTGTTTCCATTCTCTTCCAGCTAATGGCTTCAGTACCTGTTAGGAATCAATACAATGGATAATTAGTGTCTCTCTCCAGAATGTTGGAAAGGTCAACTAGATGAAGCATTAAACCGCCAATCTAAGTAGTCCTGTGGCAACTTTTCTAAAGTGAAGGGCAGCATTATTTCCTCCAGCTTTGCCGGCAATTGACTAGGCGGGCGATGTGATGGCTGGTTCTCAGATCATAAAGATCTCAATGTTCTTTTCACATCTCCTGGTTCAGATAGAAAGAAAAAATAGAAAGGAAGCCACTGGGATACCAATAGGCTAGGATTGCAGAAAGCCTCTTCTGAGCAAAGCATCGCTGAAGAAATGCTGTTATAATCATTTCTGATTTCCTTCATCAGCGGCTGTCCACCAGCAGAGAGTCTAAGGGCTGAGGTGTACACACTAGCTTGCAGAAAAGAATATTTTGCTAATCTCACCAAAGAACCCTGCAGTGCAAGAGGAAGAAGGAATCTTATGTGTGTGAACATTTACCTTGGAAGTGAGAGTTGCAATGCCCTTTCTCTGGGCCTTACCACCTTTCTTTCCAAATAAAAACACTGCCCATCAGTCTCTGAACTCACGTTAGAACGTCATGTTACAGTTTACCAAATCCTTTCATAGGTAGCCCTAAATTACTTCTTTATTTTGCCTTCCCATAGCCGAACCTTTCCGCCTTCATGGATTGATCCCTTACTTCATTTTTGAAGTTTAAGACTTCATAGCTAACTTGTTTGGACTTTTTTTTTTTTAAAAAGCAGGACTCTTGAATTTTGACATAAAATATCTTCCTATATATTTTAGTTATTTGGGCTTGGTTTTGTTTCGTTTTCTCAATCTCTGTACCAATTTCTGAGTTGATCAAGGGTTCTCTTTAGTCGGTACAGAAGGAAATATACAATAATGCATGCCCATATGATTACCTATTGCGACGTTAAATTCGTGTAAATATGAAGTGGAAAAGGCAGTGTAGGAAAGATGCCAAGCTATGCTGCTCTAAGAAAAAGACCACATCGGCTTTAGCTGCATGGTCGGAAGAGATTTGAACACTGAAAGCCTCATTAGAACCCTAGCTTTTCCTCGCGTCACTTTGCTTCCTGCAACAAAATCGCAGCCAGTGAAATTTACAAATGGGATGTGTCGCCAAAGTGTGACCTGCAACCACTGATGCCGGCTATCCCAAACATATTTCAAGGGAGCCCATCAAAAAGGGATAAGAGACTCTTGTTGAAGAATCAAAGGCCAATTTGATAGGAGCACTTTAGGGGAGGTCAGATTCTATTTTCCTCTGCAGATCAGCACTGTGGTTCAGGCATTTAAATGAACTTTTTAACAACCTCAACTATTTCGAAACTATTGGTACTGCACTTTGAAACTACTCTTCAAAATAGAAGATTCACTTGGAATTTATTATGAAATAATACTTCTCTACACATGCCCCTAACTGTGTTTTTTAACATCCCTGGCTGTCGCAGACCTTCATAAAAGGAAGTTATCTGCTTATTGGAATGCGGCATCTTCCATTCTCCATTCTAATCTTTCTGTTGAAGCGATTTTAAAATGGCTTAGATTCCCCCCCACACCCCCCAGGATCTTAGGGTTAGGAATTCTAAGAGATCCAAAACATTATGAAGTTAAGTCTTCTTGTCTGGCAGGTTATAATGAAATAATTATAGATGAGAGAAACAGAAGAAAGGGGCATTTCCAGTCTGGATGGTAAATAACATACTGGAATATTTTATTTCAATTCAAATTACTTCATCTATTCATTAATTGGTAAAGTTAAAATCAAGCTAGGTTGTGCTTCAGGCACTTTACAGAGAATTACTGCAGGCACAGAAACTTTTCTTTTTAAGATTTTATTTAATTGAGAGAGTGAGAGAGCATGAGGGGGGTGGGCAGAGGGAGAGGGAGAAGCAGCCTCCCTGCTGGGCAGGAAGCCCGATGCGGGACTCGATCCCAGGACTCAGGGATCGTGACCTGAGCTGAAGGCAGACGCTTAACCGACTGAGCCACCCAGGCGCCCCAGGCACAAAAAGTTTAAATGCCATAAATATAATATACATATTTTGAAAAATGTCTCCTATTTTTTAAATTGACAGGGTGTACTGAACAATGCTTTTCGCTGATGTTCCTTACCAGGAAAATCTCATGTGAAGTGAATTCATGGGTGGAGAGCCCTTTGAAGATACTTACAGTTCACTTGGTTATGAATCTTTCTCTTAGTGTGACAGACAGAACCTGACATGGCCCCCAATAATCCTTGCTTCTGGATATTCATAGTTTTGTGCATTCCACTTTCTTTTAGTATGGGTTGGACCTTTGATGTGCTTCTTACCTATAGAATATGGCAACGGTGATGGGATGTCACTTCTGTGATTATATTATATAAGATTTTAACTTCCATCCTGCCAGCAAACTCTCTTTTGTTGGTTTTGCTGAAGCAAGTTGCCATGTTGGAGTGGCCTGTGTAGCAAGGAACTAAGGGTGACCTCTAGCCAACTGCAAGCAAGGGACCGAGGTCCTTGGTCCAACATCTCAAAAAGGAATTTAATCCTGCCCAAAACCACAGAAATATGCTTGGAAGCAAATCCTTCCCAATCGAGATTTCAGATGAGACCTCAGCCCTGGGCAACACTTTGATGGCAGTCTCATGAGAGAGTTTTTTTTTTAAAGATTTTATTTATTTATTTGAGAGAGTGAGCGAGAGAGAGTGAGCGAGCATGAGCAGGGGAGGGGCAGAGGGAGAGGGAGAAGCAGACTCCCCACTGAACAGGGAACCATAGCCAGGGTTCAATCCTGGGACTCCAGGATCATGACCTGAGCCAAAGGCAGACACTTAACCAACTGAGCCAATGAGGCACCCCATCATGAGAGAAATTTTAAAAGAGAACCAAGTGAAGCCATGCTCATATTTCTGCCTCCTAAAACCTGGGCGATAATAAATGTGTGTCGTTTTAAGCCACTAAGTTTGTGGTAATCTGTTATGCAGCACCAGGTAACTAACAAAGCTAGCATCCGTGGTAGGGCAGAATAATGTTCCAACCCCCGAAGATGTCCACATCCTAATCCCCAGAGCCTGTGACTGAACATGTGATTCCATTAAGAACGGGTGTTTATCCTGAATTATCCAAGTGGACCCAATGTCATCAAAGGGTCTTTATAATTGAAAAAGGAAGGCAGGAGAGCCAGGGAGAAATTGGAAGATGCTATGCTGCTGGTTTTGAAGATGGAAGAGGGGGCCATGAACCAAGGAATCCAGGGAGGCTGCAGAAGCTGGAGAAGGCTCCAGAATGCGTGCAGCCCTGCTGACACCTTGCCTTTAGCCAGCGAGGCCCATTTCAAGCTTTTGACCCCCATTCTTTATAAGACCATAAATTTGAGTTGTTTGAAGCCCCTAAGTTCATGATAATCTATTATAGCAGCAATAGGAAGCTAATCCCATTTCTGTGCTTATTTGCTGAGCATCTGAGATGTGTAACAGGTGTCCTTCTCCAGGTACTTGTGTGCTCCTAACAGACTGCACCGGAGCTGGGAACATCTGCTTCCCTTTCCAGAAGTGAACAAATGAATACGGGGCCACTGGGCATTGCTCGGGAGGAAATTAGCATTTTTCCCACAGCCTCGTGTGCCCATCTAGTCTCCTGCCTGCCCCAGCGCCTCCTGTCCCTCACTCTTGTGTTTTCCTTTGCATTGATTTTTCTTAGAGCTCTGAGCACTCACTGTCTCAGTTAAGGATTGTTTGGACTCAACGAATAAGATCTATTCAAGTCAGTTGGAGGAAAGAAATTGGAGAGGAGTGTGGCACAGGGGTCTCAGAGGGTGGAATCCTACAGCAAGTGTGTTCTTCCTCTCCGCTGCCCGTTCATGACATCTCACCAGAGCCAGCTCCTCCTGAGCCCTCAACAAAACCTCAGGCAGGCCCCATCAGTGCTTCGAGCAGGTGTAGGGAAATTCTCCAGTCACTCGTACACTTGTAATCGCAACAGTTTGTAATCTGTAGTTTAAATGTTCAGTTGTCATATAAGAAACGAAACTCCCAATGCCATAGAACACCTTCCTTGTCCCAGTTTCGTTCCTGGGAAGCCTGCAGTGGGCTAAGGGGCATTCCCCAACCTTCTCTAGCTTTGGCTCCTTCCACATAGAAATGGGACCAGCACAGTGAGCTAAAAAGCAGGAGAGCTCTCACTTGATTGGCATCAACGTAATCTGGCACTGGTGTTTCTTCTTATCTATGGAGGATAATGCAAGTTGACTCTTGGGGGCCTGGGGGGCTCATTTGGTTGAGCAGCTGCCTTCAGCTCAGGTCATGATCTCGGGTCCTGGGATCAAGCCCCGCGTCAGGCTCCCTGCTCAGCAGGGAGTCTGCCTCTCCCTCTACCCCTCCCCCTGCTCATGCTTGCTCTCTCTCAAATAAATATATAAAATCTTAAAAAAAAAAAAGTTGACTCTTTCCCTTGTGGGCATGTTTGTGGATTCCTGGAAGATTTCTCTGTTGGGTGGCTCCAACTGCAGCTGGCTTGAATCAGAGAGAACCCAGAGGCTGGCTATGTCCAATGCTTCTCAGCTTCTACATCTTTCTACCAAGGCTCTCTCAGCCCTAGAGCAGCTCAGCTGAGCGAGATGCCTTTATTCAATGACCGCAAGGTACCATTTCTACTGTATCTTCCACATATTGGCACACTCTAGTCCTGCCCCAGTGGAAGGGCGGGAATCTTGCAAACGTAGCCTCTATTCTTTGGGCATATGCTGCTTCCACCAGCCTCTCCTGGCTGCCTTTTTTGTTGTTGTTTTTAATTAAGCAATGAGTCCAGCTCGAGGCACATAAAGGGTTAAAGGTCTCAGACTCTGGTTTTCAATCCCTCCTTCAAAGACCTACAGCACCTTGCTTTGGCGGGTTAAGCTGATTGGCATCTATTGGCATGAGGCCTCAGCCGCCTCTGGCTCAGCCATCTGGCCATCGGGTAACATATGAACACATAGGGCTTCCTTCTGGTTGTTGTTGTTGTTGTGTTGTTGTTGTTTTACATGGTAGGATTGAGTGGAATCCTAAGGGGCCCAAAGCACTATGGAGTTCATTCTTCGTGTCTGGCAGGGGATAATTAAGTACTTGTAGATGAAAGGAAACAGAACTAAAAGCCCATTCCCGGAGCTGATAATAGTCCTATTGAGATTTTTCCGTGGGCTCTTTTCTTTCTAACAGGACGGTGGGAGCCAGGACTGCACCGGGGAGTACCGGCCTCTGTCACCTTTGCTCTTGCTCAGCCACGTGGCCCTTGGCTCCCAACACCCGTGTTTCTTAGTTCTGATCCTGCAGAGAGGAAATCCGGTTGGCTCACACCGACCTCTGGGTCCAATGAGCTGTGCCCCGAGGGCTGCTCCCCGGGTCAGAGCCTGCTCCCCAGGGCCCTCGGGGCGAGCCTTGGGCAGAGCACGCCCACTACCACGGCTGCCCAGTGCACAAAGGCTTCAGTCAACTGGGCTGTGTCCCATCTCTCATCGGCTGGGTGTTCCTTGTTTCCCTCGAACAAGGGGAACTCGAGTGAGAGCTGAGAAGCAGTACTTGCGTTGCTTTCTGAGTGTGTGCGTCTCTCCTGCAGACGTCTGTATGGAAACAGTGGGGGCTGGGGGATGGCGCTAGGTCCACCAAACGAGTGGTAGTTTGTGCAGTGGGACCACCCCAAAGAGTGGGGAGCCTGGTCCTCCATTGTCTTGGTGAGCAAATGAGGGGTTACTTCAGCGGTCTCCGAGACCCACGTCCCCTTCGGCAGTTCGTAGGTCTGCCAGCATACGTCTACCCCAGACCTCTTCATCCTCTTCCCGATTGTGAGCTCTTTATTTAGCCATACGTGCAGAGAGTGGAATTCATGAAACTCATCCGTTGGTGGTATAAACGATCATCATGGACCCATGGAAGGCCCCTCTCCTCTGATGTTGCTTATTAATATTCACACCCGCGCCTCTCTCCCCTGAGAGAAATCCCTTCAAACACGTTCAGTGCGTCCTCCCTGCTTTCGTACTGCACGCTTCCAAACGTGCGCTGCTTTTCGGTGCACGTGTGTTTCGTGCATTTGCGAATGGTGTTCTGTTTTGTACCCCATCCGGTTTCTTTTTTTTTTTTTAAGATTTTATTTATTTATCTGACAAAGGGAGAGACAGCGAGAGAGGGAGCACAAGCAGGGGGAGTGGGAGAGGGAGAAGCAGGCTTCCTCCTGAGCAAGGAGCCCAACAGGGAGCTCGATCCCAGAATTCTGGGGTCATGACCTGAGCCAAAGGCAGACGCTTACCCAACTGAGCCACCCAGGCGTTCCCCCTCCACCACCACCCCCCGCCCCGTCCGGTTTCTTACCCTGCGTTTGAAGCGGCATCCCCAGAGTTACCAGGCACAGCTGAGCTCCTGCCTCTTCTCGTCCTTCCGTGGCATGCATCCACACACTTCCATGTCGCTCTCCTGTAGCTGGCCGCCAGCTGCTCTCTGGCACTTCACCCCCACACAGTCCTTACAGGCCAGCGGCAGAATTTCTTGGTGATCTAAACCAGAGGGGAAAGGCTGAGGTCATAGTGCACATGACACGGAGGTTTGCCTAGTGATGCCACAATGCCCCGCTGAAGCGCTGCACCCGTCCACACATTCAGCAGCAACGCGCGATCATTCATGGCACGCACTTCACTCCGCTTTGCTTATGCTGTTGCTGTTTCTCCATCTAATGGGAATACTGGCTGCGTACTTGTTACTGGAGATTTCTGCCCACCCTTGGCAACTGGGAACTCATGGGAGCCCACGGGCCACTGTCAACGAGGTGCTGTTCTCCCCCCATAATTACCATCACCCGAAATGTTCTGATACTTCTTTGAGTTTCTTGCCTTCTGTTCCTCCCTTCTCTGCTCTGCTGATTTCTCTCCTCCCCCACTGCACTCCTCACCTCCCAGTCCCTCACCCAGCGCTGCGATGGCCAGTAGTCCAGCCCGGTCCAACCCAGCCTGATGGGAGGGCGCCTAGCCACAGTGCAAAGACTGCTAGAAATACCATCTGCCGTGGCTTCTTCCAGGAAACGGCCTTGCAACAGATTCCCTTTACTTTATTCATTTGCACAGTAAATCACAAAAGCAGGTCATTCATTAAAACCTAAAGTAGGAAAAGTCGGCGTCTCCTCAACAAAGTGGCAATTGACCTCTCTCCTCAGGATGGAAAGGGAAGGAAGGAAAACTTATACCCACAGCGTGATTTTCCCTGAGGGGTTGAGTTATTTGTCAGGATTGGGTTATTTGGAGGAAATTAAATAAACCATGATATTGCCTTGTTCTGCTTCCCGCTTCAAGGTGTCCCCTGTCGTGAACACTGTTTCCCAGCAAGTGCCCATCTGAAATACTTAGCGCCCCAGCCACCTGGGCATTGTTGCCGTGGACCCGGGGAGCCACTCGGCGCGGGGGAGTGATATTTGCGGGGTGCTGTTTGCACACAAGAAAACCGCACGGACAGTTTTCTTTCATGCTGCTGACCCTGAGCAGATAATGATGTTATGAATTTTTAAAAATCGATTCCCTTTCTAGAAAATTAAAATCAAAAGGGGAGAATCAATGAGGAGGGTAGCGGAAAGTGCCGAGACTGTCGGAGTCGAGACTTCACAAACAGTCCTTCCCAGGGCGAGTGTTATTTCAAAGCCCTGCTGTTCGGCATCACAGATAATAGCGCCCAACATAAACCGCATGGGAAGCTTTCAATCGGGCTGTTTGTTACACTGGGTGAACACTTGATTTTGGTTTTCTCTGAGGTCTGAAAGCCCGTTTTTGAGCTTTTTGATTTACTCTGCCTGAGAGCCCAAGAAACGTTTGCCGAAACATCGCGCGTTGCATTTCAAAAGAACGCTGTCATGGAGGGTCCGGCCTCTGTGCATTTCACAAATATGTTTGTTTTTCTTCTCTTTCAGGAGCTGCAAAGAATCGATACTCCTCACTGTCATTCAGCCTTACCCTGTAAGTGTCCTGTGAGTAAAAGTGCCACTGTATGATCCCAGGATTCTGGTCCCCTCCTCCTCCCAGTCCGGGGAAACCGTGACGATGAATAACAGCAGAGAAAAACAGCGTGCACTCACCATATGAGTTCAGAAATCTTCATTATTTGTATTTTATACACCGCGATAGCGCAACCATTCATTGGAGAGAAAAGAAAGTAATGCATTTTCTGTATATCTTGAAAACCAGCTATTCAGTCTATGGGACTCACATCTGGAAATCACACAAGACTTGAGACTTTCTTATGGTTTCTAGTTTAAGAATCACAAATGGAATGGGAATGTTTAATCATAGGATGTTCTAGCCTAATTCTTTTTCATATCCCCTTCTGATTAATTTGGTAGATATTTCAGGGAGACCCCCCTTTAAAGTAGCTATTAGAGGAAATACAGCTGTCAGAATTTGATTTCAGCAGCCTTGGTCATGAGGGTGGGGAGTGATTAAAATCGTACTGCCTTTGGTTGCCATGATTTTTTTTTTTTAACAACTCTATCACGGTGTAATTTGTATATCCTAAAATCCACCCATTTAAGCGTACAATTCAATGATCTGTATAAAATTTACCAAGGTATGCAGCCATCACCACGGTCCCGTTCGAGGACACTTCCGTCAGCCCAATGAGAACTCCGTTCGCATTTACAGGGACTACGTCCTTCCCACCCTCAGTCCCGGGCAACTACGAATTGACTATTTCTATAGACTGGCTGTTGTTTGTGAATTCCATACACTGGCAGTCGAACTCAAAAATACTAAGGCAAATTTCTTCAGATTTTCCCCCAAACATTTATCATCGGTGCCTTCTGTGGCCTTTGCAGGGATTGTCAGAGATTCCCACCTGTTTACGCTTCCATTCTCTTCCCCGTGGAGTTGGAGGCTCTGCTAATGGTCTGTCTCCATCTCCTAACCAAACTGTTCCTCTCCCCTGTCCCAGCACTTTCCTCCTAAGCACTATGGCCTAAGCATTTCAGGCAGGAAAACATCCATGTTCAAGATTCTGATAAGATAACAAATAGAACTAACCAAGACAATAAATCGTGCCATCTGGGACATTGCTACTTAAAATAAAAGCTTAGTTTACTATTGTTACTTTTGGTCCCTGTCTGTGCCACAATTGCACACGCATGTCTGGATTTGAAAACCAAGGAGACGGCAGGATGTAAGAGAACCGAGATTTGAGATCTAGATTTGAGATCCCAACAATAGAACAGGTGACCCCCACACCTGCTCAGATTTCTGCATCTGTGTGAGAGGGTCACACCGACTCACGTCCAGGGGCTTCCCTGCTCCGCCATCTCATGATTCCGTGATTCCTTCCAGAGAAAGTACAGCTACACTGTTTCTGTTAACCAGATTGTCACTCACACTCACTTCAAATCTATCCACACTTCCTCATTTCTTGGCAGTGAACAAATAGGTTGGGTGAAGCCAATGGAAATGTCTACAATAACCGAATGGTTGACCAACTGTAAATTCCTGGTGGAACTTCCAGTTTGCCTTGTGTTTCCTGAATTTTCTCTTCCCACTTTGTAACCTCTTAGACATGCGAGATCAGAACCATTGGATTCCGAACCAGGTTATTTTTGCAATGTGAGGTAATGTTTTACCCCATGCAGTCAACTTGGAGAAAGAACAAGGAGTTTGGCATTGAAGTTAAGAGTTGTGTCTTGTGGCTTTGCTTGCTGTTTTTGCCATTTGAGTGTGCGTGACTGGTTATTCATATGAATATTCATTATTATCAGTGAGTCATGGAACTTCCTGTAGTAGATCATCTGGAACTTTCCAGGAGTTCTGGTGGCTGTTGCTGTTGAGCTGTAATGACAGTCAACATTTGGCCACAACATTCAGGAGCAAGTGTTTCATGTTCTTCTGCCCAACAGCTGCACCTCTGTGCCTCTCAGCACTCTCTCCCTGCTTGGTCATCATGGATGGAATCCTCATCTTTGACTTTCCTTGACCAGCCCACCTTCCTGAAATGCCCACCACATACTCCACCCCAACACCGCCTCGGCCTAGCCAAACCCTTCTCACCTTCCAAGCCTTGGCACAAGCCCTAAATGCTATCTCAGAGTTTCTCACCGTCACCACTGCCGACATGTGGCCCGGAGAACTCTGTGTTCTGTGGTGTCATTCCAGGCTCTACAGGATATTTAATAGTGTCTCTGGCCTCTACGCATTAGATGCCAGTAGTAGACTCTCCCCATATTGTGACAACCAAAAACGTCTCCAGGTATGGCCAGGTGTCCCTTGGGGGGGCGGGGATTACCCCCCACTTGGGAGCCACTGTCCCACCTAGAGTCTCCCCTCACTGATCCAGCCCAAAGTGGCTTTTTCCTCTGCAATCTGGGCATGGAAATGAAGGAATTGAACCCCCAAAGTGACTTAAATAGATTATATTCAGAGAGGAGAGAAGTTGGGAGAAGAGACTACACGTTGTTCCTTACATTTCTGTGTTTGGATTTTCCTACCGGCACCTTGCTTTTTAAAATACAAGAACTCACTGGGTCCCATTTACTTGCTGAACATTTCTCTCAGCAGCCGGGATTGGCATCCTGAAACAGATGACCCGTCGTTTGTTTATACAAAACAACATGTACAAATTCTACTTTTATTGCAGATAGTAAAAATTAGCATTTTACTTTATTTTGTACCTTGCTGGCCAGCATTTGTTATGTTGTATTTCTTCTGCCTAATAAGGTCCGGTCAAGACAGAGAGCCGATGTGTGCCCCTTCTTACCTCACTCCACATGGTCCCGGGGCACCCACAGTGAGCCCTGCTGTGGAAATTCCTGAGGCTTTCGAGAAGTCATTCTTAACAGGCTGCTGCCTTGTTTTTGAAGTATTATAGATGTCTCTCCCCTTCTACCATGTTTATTTCTTGGAGAAAAATTGTGGAAGTAGAGAAGGAAACACACACAAAAGCAAAGAAATACGTGTCAGCACATCTTCTCCTCAGAGACAAGCGGTGTAAACAATCGGCCTGTTTCCTTCCAGTCATTTGATAGATGCCTTGTCAGTGGTGGAGATCTTGGACATACAGTTTATTCTGCTCCTTTCACTTGGTCTGTCATAAGCATGGTTTCATACCATCGAGAATTCTTTATAAGCATCATATACGTGGCTGTAAAGCATTCTGTCGACTCAGGATTTGCTTCACCAGCACCCTCTCATTGAGCCCTTCCTACTGACCTCAGTGGTTTTCCCTTCTAATTCTGCACGCAACACCTTCGTGTAGAAGTCTTTATCTGCATCTAGTCAGTAGTTCCCCGTTCCATTACGATGGCATTCTAGAAAAGGAATTTCTGGATTTCTTACGAATTTTATTCCATCTTTTATACCATCTTCTTTCCTTGCACTGTTACCGTTTTTTATTACAGAACTTTCTTGGCTAGCTCCTTCCTCCTTTCCTTTGACTCTGCCTCCCACAGTTCCCAAATCTCGAACTTCCAGAACTTCCTAGTCTAATGTGGCTTGAGACAGAGACTACTGAAAGAGCCTCGATTACCTCCCCTCACACAGTCCCAGCTCAGTGAGACTTGGGATAAGTCACTCTCCGTTCTGTGGTCCTGGAGCTACCACAGTTCACATTCACTCAGCTTTTTTCTAGGCCCAAGAGCTGAGGGACCGGCTTGCCTGCTTCTCCCTTCCTACCCAACTTCCAACTATGTTCCACACACCTCAGGGAGGCTACATATCTCCTCCTGGGAGCCCATGTATTAGATGGTAGCAGGACCCGGACCGGACCCTCTTGCCATGTGTCATGCTGAGCATGCCGGCCACTTCCCAGCTGAGATCACCGGTGATTGTTCGCCCGTGGCTTTTCTCGGGCCACAGGAGGACGCTCATGTGGCGGGCCACGAGGGCTGAGGAATTCACATTCCTGGACGAGCGGCCCCTCCGTCACGGATTGACGGGAGCTGGTGACTATATACCCCGGCTGTCTGTCTCCTCGGACGTTCTAACTCTGAGGCCTGTGGTCTGCCTCGTTCCACGAGGTCCCCAACAGCTTTAAGCTCCAGTTGCTTACAAGGTGACTGACTTACAGAATGCTTCATTGGCTTACTCTTCCACCCCGTCTCCCTTCCTCCTGCCCACCTGTGCGTGCTTCCAGGGAGCACTTTCCAGTCAGCCACCTGCTTTCGAACCCTTCTCTCAGGCTCTGCTGTGGGGAACGCCACACTACGTGCCCCGCTGATAATGTGGGCTTCTTAGACCTCACTGAATATTTGCTCCACGCCTACCTGCTATGTATACAGTACTCGAGACATGCAGGAATTGCAAATTTAAGACCTTAGGCTTTAGTTTCAGAAATTCTATCTTATTTATGTGATCCAAACAATGTTCTAGTGACTTCTAAGCATCTAAAAGCACCAAGAGGATGGCGCACATCTACTCTGGCCACCTTAGCAACAGCAAATTTGGAAAGAGGTGCAAGGTTGATTAGAGCCCTTCTAATCTTAAATTAATTAACAGCAGGAGAATCTGATTCTTTTAAATGGTAATTACTCGTCATTCCACCACAGGGACTGCAGGTTGCTAAGAATTAACTCGTCGGGTTTCTGAGCGGCGTATGTTGTATGTTTTTGAGCTGCAGAGGGAGATCTGAGTGAAAACTGCAGTCATGACGGGATTACATACCCCGCGTGCCACAAGTCACTCCGGCCAGTGGAATAAGCCATTATTTTGTTGACTCTAATTCAGTAACCTTCAGAATCAAAGAGCTTATCTTTTTGTTATCAAAAAGTAATTTTTAAAATGTATGTCAATTATATAAAATAGTCGCAAATCCAGGACAAGAAAAATGCCCTGGCATGAATTCTTGGCCTTTTATCCCAAGTCTGTTGACTTCAAAATACATGTAGAATAGTATTTACTTCACTACCTTGGCTGGCTGGGTTTCTTGCTGGTTCTCCTCATTTATCAGGTTTGTCATTAGGGCGGGGCAAATAAATCTGGGGACGAGGCTATAGGGGGCGGCATGCTATAGCTTCAGGGAGAAAGGAGCATCTCTGGCTTGACAGGTTCTGCCGTATGGGGTCACCTACTTTAGGGGCTAATCACCCTATTACGTCCATGGGAACATCAGTACCTTCAAGATGATACATCAAATGATAACCATAAGAAAAAATAAGCTCTTTGGAATGCTTTTTTTTTTTTTTTAAGATTTATTTATCAGAGAGGGAGAGAGAGCACAATCAGGGGGAACAGCAGGCAGAGGGGGAGTAAGAAGCAGGCTCCCTGCTGAGCAGAGATTTCCTCCCCCCCCCCCCCCATGTGGAACTCAATCCCAGGACCCTGAGATCATGACCTGAGCCAAAGGCAGACGATCAACCGACTGAGCCACCCAGGTGCCACTGCGAAATGCTTTTTTATTGAGGCAAGGAGTGACATAGATAGATCATTTTAGGAAAATGTGGCAAAGTATTACATTAAAAGATTCGGATGCACAGAGATTGAATCCACGTCCGTCCGTATCTGGCATTTGAGCACATGTGAGATCCTTCATTCGCCAACAATGCTGGAGCTGCGGGCTCCTTCAGAGTTCAAGCACCTCATCTAATTAGTAGCTTCTGTTCCGGGTAGCTTTCTTACGGCCGCTTCCCTTGTGCGAAACCCATTGTGCCAATGCAAATATCGCCTGCTTAAAATCATTAAGGGAGAATCATGTTTTCCTTTCGGCTAAAAAAATGGCATATCGAAAGCAGAGGAACTCACTACTGTATGATTTGTTCGTGAATCGTTACCAAACTCAGCCTATAATTACAGAGATACCGAGGAGAACACCACTGTCCCATCGCTTAAGCTCTGAAGTAGGACTTTTTTTTTTTTTTTTTTTTTTTTTTTTTTAGTAATCTCTACACTCAACGTGGGGCTCCGAACGCTTGACCCGGAGATCAAGCACGCGCTCCACTGGCTGAGCCGGCCAGCGCCCCTGGAGTAGGACTTTTAAAAGTCCCGTTGAACATGTTCAGTGTTGTTGATCTTGAAGAGCCCCCATTTAGAGTCTTTTGAGTTCTTGGTTTTGTTTTCTTCGGTTGTGTTCTAAGAGGGCAGCCGTTCTCTGAAAACATCTTGCGTAAATATGGGAATGAAAACTCTGGCAGCCAAACCATTCGTTCATCCATCCAGGCCCTAAGACACTGATCAGAGCAGAGGGTGGGATTCATGTGGAAGGAGAACTTGAGATAGCAGGATTTTTTCCAATATTCAAACAAAACTCCACCTGGGAATAGACATACACGTATTTTATCGTGTTTTTTTCAACAGTGATTTTGTCTTCTTATATTAAGATACACATAACATAAAGCTACCATTTTCACTCTTTTAAAGTGTTCAAATCTGTGACATTAAGTGCATCCACCACCTTGTTCAACTGTCGCTGCTGTCTAGTTCCAGAACCTTTTCAGGACCCCAATAGGAAACCAACTCCACAGACGTTAGTCATTCCCCATTCCCCTCCCCAGCCCAGGGCAACCACTAATCTACCCTCTGTCTATACGGATCTGCCTGTTCTGGACAGTTCATGTAAATGGAATCAAATCCTACAATACGTGGCCCTTCGTGTCTGCTTTCTTTCACTCAACTTAATGTTTTTGAGGTCCATCTATATTGCAGCATGAACCGGAAGTTCATTCCATTTTATGGCTGAATAATATTCCATTGTATGGATGTGTAATTTCTTTCTCCATTTCATCATATTGTTTTAATTGATCTCAAGTGCACTTGTATTTGACAAAGATGGGAACCTTTTTCATTTTTACTTGAAATTCAAAGTATGGGACACACTAGTTAGCTTTTGTGCCTCGAGATTAATACAGTACACAGAAAGTTGAGCCTCTGTGTTGTTCTAGAGTCAATTACTGGGATTTTTTTCCACAACAGTCTGAACCTCTTAGGACTACATACCATGAAAACCAGTAGGTTGGACAATTTGCAATTTGCAGTATTTGATGATTTTAATCTATGAAATAGCAATTTTGTGATTCAAACTAAATATTTACCTGTATATTAGGTGCAATAGAGAATGTAGTCCTTTTTTTTTTTTTTAAAGACTTTATTTATTTATTCGACAGAGATAGAGACAGCCAGCGAGAGAGGGAACACAAGCAGGGGGAGTGGGAGAGGAAGAAGCAGGCTCATAGCGGAAGAGCCTGATATGGGGCTCGATCCCATAACGCAAGGATCACGCCCTGAGCTGAAGGCAGGCGCTTAACCGCTGTGCCACCCAAGCGCCCCGAGAATGTAGTCCTTTTTAAAAATAAACAAATGGTGCCTGCAACATGGTAGACCCCGCCCAAACGTGAGTTCCCTTCTCCTCAGGCTTCATTAAAATTACCCAACAAGGACGATTCTCAGATGGAGTAAATTGACCAGGACGGTGCAGCGAGAGCTCGCTCTGGATCACAGTACGCTTCCGAGCAAGTTGCCCTCTTGCACGTTTCATTTCTGAGGAAGGAAAATTGAGTCACTCAGCTCCTCTTTCCAATAAAAGACAGTACAATTGACCCTTGAACAACATGGATGTTGGGAGCATCAACCCCCGTGCAGTCAAAAATCTGCATGTAACTTTTGACTCCCCCAAATCTTAACTACTGATAGCCTACGGTTGACCAGAAGCCTTACCAATAACGTAAACACATATTTTGTATATTCTGTGTATTAGGTACTGTATTCTTAGAATAAAGCATTGATGACAGCTCAGGCTGTGATCTCAGGGTTGTGAGATCGAGCGCTGCACTGAGCATAGAGCCTACTTAAGATTCTCCCTCTTCCTCTGCCCTTGCTGTCTTTCTCACTCTCTTTCTCCCTCTCTCTCTTCCTCTCTCAAAAAAAGAAAAATAAGATCCCCGGGAACGTGCGCCGTAAGAACACAGAGCATGCTGTTTGCCGTTCTGGTCTGCTGACTAAATCAAAGCTTCTACTTTATGAGCATGACAGGGTTTTGATTGCTTCCGGGATCTGTGTTTTGTCCTCGAATTGGACATGCACTAAACATACTTTTTAGCAAAAATATTGCATATTCGAGAGGCTAAAGCTAGGAAACAAGTGTTCCAGGGTTTGCATTATGTTCCCAATAATCATATCCAATGTTTTCTTTTTTCTAGTCTCCCAAGTCAGCATTTATTAGTGCTGCCAAAAAGGCAAGATTAAAGTCCAATCCGGTCAAAGTGCGGTTCTCCGAGGAGGTCATCATCAATGGCCAAGTGTCGGTGAGTTGACTGTTGCCTGCGTGCGACTCAGAGAGAGTGGCCAAAATAGGGGCTTTGCACAGAACACAGCCAGTCGCCCCACTGGAATGGTCAGTTGAGAAGTCATGGTCGGATTTCACAGGACAGCTGAATCTCAGAATTATAAAGGGCTTGAGAGATCACCGTGTTGTGCCTGATGCGTTCTCTCGAGCGTATCCAGAATATGTAGTCGTCCCGTGTTTCTTCGAATGCTTCCAGTGTTAAAGACCTCACTACTTCGCAAAGGAGTTCATGTGATCTGAGATCCCTGGCATTGCCCCATATTGAGTAAACTAGGCCTCTTTGAAACTTCCACCTGCTTCTTCCCATTATGCCAACTGAGCATGCTTCCATTATATATTTTGAGAAAGGCTTCCCCTAAGTTTTTCCTTATTCAAAATTAAATGTCTCTATTCTTTTCACTAATGAAAATGGAAAGAAGTTAAGATGCCGGGAAAGTGAGGAAATACTGCGTGAATGTCCATCAGTAGGTCCGGGTGGAAATCATGATTGCTCAGGCACAGAATTCATCTTCAGAATGAATACTGCAGACGTCAATAGGATGCTGTATTTTCCATTTTTCCCCCAGGAAAATCTAGCCTCGTGTTTATAGTTTTTTAGAAAGCGGTCATCTAAGGCACTAATCGTTTCTGGACCTCTGAAATACCAGCTTCTGTTGTCGAGGTTATGTTGTTGCTGGTGCTGGTGGTTTAAATCTCATCCATGACATGTTTGCGAGGGGTCACAAACTCTTCCCTGAGGGTGGTCCTGGATCTGAATTTGAAGATGTGGGCCCGCACATCCTGAGCGAGGCCCTCCTGGTCCGAGGGTCTCCTTGTCAAAACTTGCTGACCTGTGTCTGCCCCGCTTGGAGTCCGGGGGTCAGCCGGCTAATCTGTTCAACGACGTGGTGCTTGTGGGAGGGGCCTCGGGCCGTCACTGTGCTGCCCTGGGAGCATTTCAATTGTGGCCTTGTCCTCCCAATCGCCATCTCCCACCCCATTTCCTCTGCCCCTGTTCACCCCATGCTGTTCTGCTCACCACAGTGCATCCCTGTCCCTCTGGATGCAGTTAGCATCCATTAGCATTTCACAAGACAAAGCCGGAAGGTTCCAGTCACAGAGGAATCACGGTATCACAGAAGGTCATCTGAAACTTACCCCATCATTTCTCAAGCTTCCGAGCATGAGATTGGGCAATCAGTTTATGTGTCTTTAGAGAGAATATGATTCTAGAAGGTGCTATGGCATTTACTTCATCCTGGATGTAATAGGGCTCATTCAAGGCAGCTGGTGTGTGAGGACAGCTCTGGGGGTCAGTCATCACCTGCAGCCCCCCGCTGCCTCCTCACAGGCCTGTGTGTGTGGCAGGGACGTTCAGTCACATGTCTGCTCCTCAACCTTTGGGACCATCTTCATGTCCAGCCTACTCTTGCTGTACCGAGTCATCGCGTGTCTCTTCGTGTGGACTTGGAGCCAAACCCACTCTGTGAATTGGGTAGCAAGAAAGTCACGTGTCAAGTCCACAGGAGGAGAAAGGAGAGAGAGGAAACTCAGAGAAAGGAACAGAAGAGTCTCTTACAGAAATACTTAGGGATTGGATTCTCATGGACTAGCTGTAGGACATTAGCCAATCTCTGGACATCTTGTCTTCAGTTTCTTCATCTGTAAAACAAGGGACATAGGCTTTCATGATTGCTGAGTTCCGCTTGACTTCTCTGACCCCATGACCAGCTGTATGTGAGAAAGGATTGGTGGAACTCATCCCACATGCCTTCTTTCTTCCCCTGCCATCTCTCCCTACTTTCGATTAAAGAGAAAATTCAAAGGAATACGTTTTTATTGTTAATTTTTGGTCTTATTCCAAATATCTCTTTTTGAATTATTTTTAAGTTATGATGTTTGTTATAGCCTCAGTGTTTTCGTCTTTAACTCACTAACCCATTCCTTAAATGTTCCCTTTGAGTTTAAGG
This sequence comes from Ursus arctos, assembly GCF_023065955.2. Classification (NCBI taxonomy): domain Eukaryota; kingdom Metazoa; phylum Chordata; class Mammalia; order Carnivora; family Ursidae; genus Ursus; species Ursus arctos. The sequence continues at coordinate 9,237,735 of NC_079873.1, forward strand.
AACATTTCTGAATGGGTTAAAAATTGTTCCATAAAGGGGCACCTTCCTGGCTCAGTCGGTGGAGCGTGCAACTCTTGATCTCGGGGTCATAAGTTGGAGCCTCATGTTGGGCATGGGGCCTCCTTTAAAAAAATTGTTTCCTAAAACAGCTTTATACTTCAAGCTTGTTATTGCTTGTTACTCACATTGCATGAGCTCTGCCAGGCGCCAAAGGCACCGCATCAAACACCATCATTGCTGGTCCCCGTTCTTTTCAAGATAGGCTGCTCTGCTGAAGCCTGGGCGTGTTGTCCTAAGCATTGTGGCTTCATTACGAAGGAATTATTTCCTTCATTGGGTTTTCCGATGGGAAACCTTGACTTTTAAAAAACATTCATCTGATTTACTTCCTGATGGAAAAAAAGTTCTTTTATTTGCATCATCTGAGTTATTTGTAGCTGCAAAAGGAGAGTTTTGCTATGAAGAACTGAACCCAGATATCACCGGAGGGACGCCTTTTAGCCTTAGAGAGTTCCCTTTTTTTTTTTTAAATGCTGCGATGAGAATACATTGTAGATGTATGCTGCTTCTGCAAAGAGCAGAATGCTCATTTGACCTTCTTTTTTGTCGCTGTCATTAAACAGGAAACCGTTAAGGATAATTCACTTCTTTTCATGCCAAATGTTTTGAAAGTGTACCTGGAGAATGGACAGACCAAATCATTTCGCTTTGACTGCAGCACCTCCATAAAAGTAAGTAGACCCACTAAACTCCACGTGGACGCTGGCAGGTATGGCTTGGAAGTCCCACGGCCGGCCTCGCGTGGCAGCACCTGCTTTCAGAACTATGTTTATCTCTGAGATCTTTGGTTGCTTCCAAATAAGGTAGTGTGTGAGTACTTAAAAACAGACTGGAAAAGAAAAAGCTTAAACTGAGAAGGTTCTGCTTGTGCCTGCGTGTGTGTGTGTGTGTGTGTGTGTGTGTGTTGCAAAATGATATGATATGTTCTCAGTGACGAACCACTAGGGCTATCATCATTTTAATGCAACTCCAGTTAATTAAAAGAACGTGACTGTCCCCAAAAAGGCTTGGCACCCTGCCTAAAGCCAGTAGGATTTCTTAGCAATGTCAGCCCCCAAGAAGATTAAGATGCTAGCTGTTAATTGAATATCTGCTCCTTTGGTGTCCAGCAAAAACAAGGGGTAGGATAATATAAAGATAACATTTACTTTTAATTGCTGTAACCAATTTCATGGAAATGGCGCCTAAAAAGACAGAAATGAGGCACGCATCTTAGGAGAAGGGGTGAGAAGGAAGCGTCACAGAGCAACCCTATTATTGCAGAGCCATAGGTGAGTTGTACGAAATGCATATTATAACCAAGCAGATGGGTTCTTTCCCCCCATGCTTCCTTCCTGGGGAAAAAAATGCATATTCTATTTTTTATTAGGCAAAAGTGTGTGCAGAAATTGATTGCTCCCTAATGCTCTAGCAGCCTAAAATAGGCTTTCTTCAAATGGCACAATAAAAGAGATTTTATTGAGGTTTTTAAAAAAAGTGCCTAGTGATGATCTGTACAATAATGTATCAAGAGAGTATCGGGTCTGTGTTAAAAACGTCTGTCAAGGGGCGCCTGGGTGGCACAGTCGTTAAGCATCTGCCTTCGGCTCGGGGCGTGGTCCCGGCGTTCTGGGATCGAGCCCCACATCAGGCTCCTCCGCTGGGAGCCTGCTTCTCCCTCTCCCACTCCCCCTGCTGTGTTCCCTCTCTCGCTGGCTGTCTCTCTGTCAAATAAATAAATAATCTTTAAAAAAAAAAAAAAAAAAAAAAGTCTGTCAATAGTCAACCCCTAATTCTCAGTTTTGTAAATTAGTCAGCGTAGACCTTACGAGGGGAAGCATTTCTGCAAAGGCCCGCTCCCTTATTGCCATGATGCCAACAAGCAGTCTGTTTGGAATTGCTTTAAATAGGGGCTGATGTAGCAGGTAATAGGGCAGACAGTATTCTAGGTTGATGATGGAGCGTCTAAGCTATCCTTAAATCCTTCCACAATGAACCATCAACTTCGTGCAAGACTGCTCATTTTAAATGCGGGTGACTGACAAAGTCCTTTTCCCTTATTCCCACTCAAAATCCGTGTATGGCAAGGTGTTCCTCTTATTATTATCTACTAGCTTAGAGGTGGGCAGACTTCTGGAAGGAGAGTAAACATTTCCAGCTCTGTGGCCTATTTGATCCCCCCCAAAACTACTCGGCTCTGTTGTTGTGTCCTCAAAGCAGCCATCGACGGTGGGCTTGGGAGCTCCTCAAATCCACCCTCTGTTCCATAATTCACTTGAAGGACTCACAGAACTCGGCAAATTGTTATAAGCACAGTTATAGGGTTTTTTTTTTTTAAAGATTTTATTTATTTGAGAGTGAGCAAAAGCGAGAGAGTTCACAGAGCGAGAGGGAGAAGCAGACTGCCCGCTGAGCAGGGAGCCTGGATCCCAGGTCCCCAAGGTCATGACCTGAGCCGAAGGCAGGCCCTTAACCCACTGAGCCACAGTTAGTTTATCACCACCAGACGATCCAGGTTAAAATCACCAGTGGGCAAAGCTGCATAGGGCAGGAGAGTTTCCCAGCTTATCGTTTCCCAACATCCTCTCCCTGTGGAGTCCTTCGGACCTCGCTTATTTCTCCCAGCAATCACATGTGACAACATGTATGCCGTACTGCCAACCGGGGAGGCTCACCTGAGCCTCGCTGTTCAGAGTTTTTGTCAGCGGTTGGCCACATACACAAGCCGAGCACCTGTGTGGCTAACTCTAGTATCCCGCTCGACCAGAGGTCGCGCTGGTAATCACTTGGCCCAAGGTCCTCACGTTGTTGGCATAGGCTCTCTCTACCTGTCTGGCTCCCAGCTGAATGGACACTCCTATCAGGCACTACACTCCGAGGGCTTACAGTTTACCTCCCAGGAGCCAGGAAGCAAACCTTTCTTTAGGCAAGACAACTTGTTTCCTACCCAGAGGATATGTAAATGAATGGGCGTGGCCAGATTGGACGCTGGGGCCAGGCCGCAGTTTGCAGAGCCCCAAGGTAACCCATAGCGTTGCATTATTAGAACTCCCTCTGCCACCACGGCTTGGTCTATGATACCACGTGGTCAGGAAAGCTCCTTGGCCTTAGACCCCCTCTCCCATCTGAAGATCTAGGTCAAGACTTGAATTCATTCCTTAACAGAAATGCCTCTAAATTTCAAAGAGAGCCCTGTTGTTAATTCCCTCTGGCCTTTTCCTTAGGAACCCACACTAAAGTGTGTTCAATTTCCCTGAGGGTGGCAGATGGCGACAAGAAGACAGGGGACAGCAAATTCAAGCTCGCTTTGCTTGTACCTAACAGCTTTGCTGTCGCTGCTGACACAGGTTGGGAGGCGTAAAATAGAAGGAGTAGAGTTATGAAAGGGATATGACACTGTTTAATAAAAATTGCCAAAATTCTTGCTATAGAATCACCGTGAGGAAAAACTATTGCTATCGATTTTCCGGTGTGCTCCCTGGTGTTTCAGGAGACTGTTTTATAAAGTGTGTGTTGCCACACACACAGGCTGGTTTTGTTTGTTCTTTTCTGGGCCTTGAACAAAACTTATGACACAGAGAATCTTTTTGTGAAATTCAATATATAGTCAAGGCATTTCTGTTGAATGATGTCTGTGGTGGCGAGTGGGTGTGGGGATCTTTGTGTTAAAGGGGCCTGGAGAAGGGCGCCAGGCTGACTCAGTCAGTAGAACACGCCACTCTTGACCTCAGGGTTGTGAGTTCAAGCCCTACGCCGCGGGTAGCGTTTACTTAATAACAAAAAATAAACAACAGCCAAAAAAAAAAAAAAAAAACCATTAAAGGAGACTGAAGAAATTGAGAAAGGTCTACAGGGAAGAATCAAAATTCCAGAAAGATCAGTTAAAAAAAACGACGACGACAACAAACCTCTATGTGTTGCAGGGTTTTTCTATCTTGATATTGTTGATGTCATTGTTGATTTGGACCAGGTAATTCTTTATTGTGGGGCCTGTCCCGTGCATGGTAAGATGCTTAGGTGTATCCCTCAATATTGACAGCAGCCCCTAGCACCACAGATGTCTCCAGAAATTACCAATTGCTGTGAGGTAGAATTGCCCCGGGGTGGAAAAGCACTGCTCTTTGGGACTTTTAGCATCTGAGTATAAATTATCTTGAAGAGAGATCATTTACTAGTTTTCAAGTACATGAAAAAAATGTGGTTCTTTTTTTCCTTTTCAAAGACAGCTGTTTTGCCTTGCAGTAAGCATGTATTGTGTATAGCACACCAATCTGATCATAAATGTTTAATCCCGTAAAGGATGGCTCACAAAGCTTGCTCATTCTACTTTCCCCAGGGACTTAAAATAATACACGTATTGTGTATATTCTTATAGTGCCCTAACTCTGTATCAAACAGTGCTTCAATAAATGTGTGCTCTGTGTGAACTCATTTAGTCCTTATATCGATTCTGAAGCAGGTATTAGTATCATCCCCAGTTTATATAGATAAGGACATGAAGACACTTAGAAATCAAATAACTTGCCAGAAGCTGCACAGCTTACATGAAGTGATCTGGGAGTAGAAACCACTGTTTCCAGAGCCCACATTCCTGACCACTACTGCATTCTCTTACCAGAAGGAGAGATTATGGGAGCCTGGGTGGCTCAGTCGGTTGAGCGTCTCTTCTTTGTTGTTTAAGATTTTATTTCTTTATTTGAGAGAGAGCGTGCCAGAGAGACAACACAAGCAGGGGGAGCAGCAGAGGCAGAGGGAGAAGCAGGCTCCCCACCGAACAGGGAGTCCAATGTGGGGCTTGATTCCGGGGCCCTGAGGTCGTGACCTGAGCCAAAATCGAGAGTCAGACTCGGGGCACCTGGGTGGCTCAGCTGGTTAGGCCTGCGCCTTCGGCTTAGGTCATGATCCCAGGGTCCTGGGATCAAGTCCAGTGTCAGGCTCCATGCTGAGTGTGGAGCCCGCTTAACATTCTGTCTCTTCCTCTGCTCCTCCCCTCGCCCCCTCTCCAGCTTGTGCACGCTCTCTCTCTCTTAATAAAAACAAAAGCAGAAACTAAAAACCAGAGGTGTAGACTAGGGATCAGCAAACGTTCTCTGTACAGGACCAGAGAGCAATATCTTAGGCTTCACAGAGCACACAGTCTCTGCTGCCGATGCAAAGGACAAGAGCAGCCATAGACAATACATAAACAGATGAGTGTGACTGTGTTTCAATAAAACTTTATTTACACAAACAGACGGTGGGCTGGATTTGGCATGCAGGGGGTATTTTGCCCACGCCCTAGGGTAGAGCACTTCCCGAGGTGGTTTCATTGCCGCCCCCATTTGGAAGAAAGGGGACCTGAACCAACTCCACTCCACCCTCTGTTGATCAGCTAAGTTCAGTGAGCCCCTCCTCCAGCTCGCCACCTTGTCGCCGCCCTGTTGCTGAACTCCATAGTGATTTGGGGTGGTGGGCGAGGTCAGGAAAAGGAGCACCAAGCTTCGGAATGAACCAAAGGTGTAAAATGTAGAGATCTGAAGCCTGTCTGTGCCACATCTTCAGTCCCGGTGAGCTCTGCAAGAGCGCCATGCTGATTTTGATGGCATCTTGTCCATGTTTCCTCTGTAAGGATGTCATCCTGACTCTTCAAGAGAAGCTTTCCATCAAAGGCATCGAACACTTCTCCCTCATGCTGGAGCAGAGGACGGAAGGGGCCGGAACCAAGCTGCTCTTGCTTCATGAACAGGAGACTCTAACTCAGGTGTGTGAAGTTACACCCCCAGGTGAGGGCAGAAATTACACCCGCCGGTGAGAGCAGAGGCTGCCCGGCCCCAGAATTCCCCTGTCCTCGAATCCTTTAAATGTACCCACTGCGGCCCCGGGTATCTCCACTAACGAAAGCTCTGGTGTTCATAATGGGTTTTACAGCTCAAGGTAACGTTTCCCTCCTTTGTCAGTTTTTCATAGACTGTCAGTCGGCGTCACATATAGAGCTGTCAAAGGCTCGACAACCACTCACTGGGAATATGGCTCTGTAGGATCATAGTCTATGTTATGGGAAATGACTCGTTCACCTGTTTTGCTCATTGATCTCTTGAAACCGTTCAAAAGAAACAGCTTCTGAGATTACTTAAATGAAACCAACATCGTATTCGCTTGTCTTAAATTCTGGGTGCATACTCGCGACTGTTTGTGGAAGCTCGAAATCCCTGCCCCAGTGCCGCCACTGTAAATAAGTAATCCACCAGTGCGTCCCCGTTGCTGCTTACCAAAACGCCAGCCCCATCTGTTCTTGGCTGCTGGATTCAGTGTGGCACCCTGACTTCTCTTGTGCTTCGACACAAGCAGAGTGTTTGCTGCAAGTATAAGGGAACTTTAGGGAGGGAGGAGGACCTGCGGGGAGACCAGGAGGAGAAGCAAGGAGTCAAGGTGCCCTCAGATGGATGGAGTAGCAGGAAGTGTTGTCACACTAAAGCGCTTCCTGGTTGTTGCCTAATGAGAAGCTCGTGTCCCGCAAGTTTGCTCCCACAGTATCCCTAAATCTCCTGATTCGGTCCGACTCAGTGCAGGGAATTGTTACGAAGCTATCGTTTGTGTTCGTTTATAGCCCTCTACCTACACTGGCGCTACCTTTACCAGGTTTAAATCGACCTGTGGATACTTGAAATCACTTCTAATGTTGCTTCTTTTTTTAACCTGTGCCAAAACTCCCTCGGAAACAGATGACTTCTTTTGTACTTTGCTCTAGGGGAAGAAGCCCTGATAATCAGAATCCCCCATGTGAAAGGTCGTTGTTTGGCTCGGAGTTCCTCCAGACGCCGGACTTAAGACAAGGGTTTGGGGGCTTGTGGTTTATTGGGAGGTGATATCGGGACGCACTGGGAGAGGAAGAGGAAGGGAAATGGGAAAAACTGGGGCACGAGTAGAGAGCGTGGTAAAAAGCCAGTTTCGACTGTGGGCAGCTGGAGCTCAGTCCTACTGGGGAGCACTGCGAGCCAGTGGAGAACACGCCACAGAGGTATCCCCACCGAAGGGGTGGGGCGCGGGGGCATTTGTCCCTTGGTTGTGGTGGTGGGCTGCTCCCGAGGGCAGTTGCTCCCTGGCTGTGCCGGGTTGCCTGGTGCTGGCCGATGGTCACGGGTGTTTGCGGTGTATGGGCCGGCTCAGCTGCTATTAGTGTGTAGCCTTTCCCTCCGAACTTCTATCTACCACATAGCCATTGTGGGAAAACTGCTTGCTGATTTAGCGGGACAGAGAGTCTTTCAGAGTCTCTTTTGGTGCTAGGTACACACAATTTCTCGTTCTAGATTGATTGCCGATTATTGAATTTCCCTTAGAATGTTAGAAGGAAACAAAAAGCCCCTAACCCTGATTCTTCCCTTATCTTTCTAGAAGAGGCTTTGTTTCATGTTTAGCCAGAACAAAAAGCAGAGTGTTAAAACTTCAAGGATGCTCTCTAGAAAGAAAATTGGTTGATTTAAATATCCTGAGACAAACCAGCTTCATGCCTCTGAAATCACTGCATATGAAAAGCTTGATCACCAAAATATTTATAGGCATGGCAGAAAGGAAAAGTATAAGAAATGTGTCCAGTAACAAAAATCATTTAAAAACATTTAATTTTGGTGAAAACCCTCAAAAGAACTTTTAAAGAGCTCTGCATTTCTGGCAGCTTATAACTAAACTTTACATAGAAAATACTATTGTCTATTTATATACTACTGTAAGTTTCCAGGAAATTGTTTTCTTGTTTGTTTTAGGGACTGTTCTTTTTATGGACTGCATTTTCTAATGAGTCTAAAGGACTTTTTTTGCATTACATGAATTCTCAAAACTAGTGCAGCCTCCTGATGATGCAAGTAGACTCAAGATCGCTTGTGGAAAATTCAGGAAAGATAGATTCTAACCAGTCATGAAATGATACCCGACTTTCTAACCTCAGCCCAGACCTTCTGATGAAATACCCTATGATGTCACCATACAACGCCCCCAGCAGACCTGAGCAGCACTTCGGGTGTCTTAGGGTTCCCACATTTTCTTCTTCCTGGTTTGCTTGACCTTCAGCTTGACCTTCAGGTGACGAGCAGCCCCCAGCGCATGGGCTGGTGAGTCCACTCAGCTCTATAATCCCGCCCACAGCCAAAAAGCTGGGTCAGTGTTACTATGTCTCAGTATGCCTTAAGCCTTTAAAAGGAGTGTTTTCCCGTTGAAAGTCTTCAGCTCAACAAAGTTAGTGATGTCAACTGGAAGAATGCGTGCGCACACAACGTGGTGTTCAATAAAGCTATTGCTATTTTTATTTTGAATTTTCAATTGCCGTTCACGAACATTTTTATTTTGCCAGATTTGTCCTCTGTAACGAAGGAGTTACAAGGCCATGAAGCTACGTACAGATACGTAGAAAAGCACACACGAGTACACGAAACTACAAGTAAAACAACTGTTGGTTCGTGGTGCATGGTTCAGGTGCATCGTGTTGACCTCTTTAAGGGAAATCGAAGAGCTTTTACCTTCTTCATTGGAGTCCAATGTCTTGTATTCGTTCGGCTGTTTATGAAGCACCTACTATTACATTGGCTGATTTCCTTCAGTTGCAAAAGGAATTAAGAAACTTAACACCTAGTAGTTGGTACACACTGTGCTGGAAAAGAAGAAAACAAAACAATCCATAGTCCTTAGCCCTAAAGAATCTGCGGTGTGTTCTAAGCTCCCTTGAACAACTTGAACAGTGTCCTGTTACTGAAAGTTTGGGGTAGTTTGGAAACTGGTGGACTCCAGATTTAGTGCTCAGGCCAAAACTTCTGTCTTCTGACTTTCCAATGCGTTGTTATCCAAGGTTGACACGGTCCTGCCTTCCCTGCTGCAGTCAGTCTGGAGTCCCATTTAGAAAAAGCCCACAGCCGTGTCCTACAATAATCCCAGTCTCCGTGCTCTCCTTCCGGATCCCCTTTCCGCCCCCCCCCGCCCCCACCCTAGTTTTGGTGTGCTATCACTTCCAGCACCAGCATCTTTGGATCGGACTGTCCCTAGACCTTGGTCGCCCATGCTATCCACACCTGGAAATTCACATCCCCCCGGGACAGCCTGAAACCAATGGCTGATTTGTGGTCCTTTGGCTCAAGTCCCGGTGGCTCTGTGGTATAGGTGATCCTCCTGAGTCCCTGTGGGTCAGGCTGTAGCTACCCACAGCTGCACACTCGGCCCCATAGGCTCCTCTCTGCCCCACCTGCTCCCCCCACTCCCTTACCGGCCTCTCCCGGGAGCAGTTCCTTAGTAGGTCCCTCATCTCGGGGTCGGCTCCGGGGGAGCACAACCTAGGACATGTGCAGTTTTCAGGGAGTGAGGATCTAGGACACATCGTAAAAGAACTTCGACCACTTCTTTCCTTGGTGTTGAAACAAAGTTGCCTTTGCTTCCGTGTCCCTCCGCCAGTGCTGAAGGATTCTTGTGTTTGGTCTGATCTTCTAGGTGACACAGCGGCCCAGCTCCCATAAGATGAGGTGTCTTTTCCGAATTAGCTTCGTCCCAAAGGATCCAATTGACCTTTTAAGGAGAGATCCAGTTGCTTTCGAGTATCTCTATGTTCAGGTATGTGAGAATTTGAGCACGTTTTATATTAATATTGGGGGATAAATTAAATGTGGGGTTTTGCCCCTAAATTCTGTCATTCGGGATCTTCTTTCTCTTTGTCCTCCACCCCAAGCTCTGTGCATTGTGAAATGATTCCATGGTGCTTTTTAAAATGTTCCCTTTTGATTTTGAAATCATTTCATACTTAGGAGAAAGTTCCAAGAGTAATAAAAGAACTCTTTGATAATCTTCACCCAGGTTCACCAGTTGTTCACATTTCACCATATTTACTTTATCTTTAGGGAGAGCACATGTTCCCCCGTGTGCGCCGGCACGCACGAACACACGTTATTCTTCTAAACCACATGAATGTCATTTACCAAATCCTGCTCATTTACCCCTAACTACGTCAGTGTGTATTGCCTAGTAACAAGGACCTTTTCTTATATAATCATGGCACAATTAACAAAATAAGAAAATTTGACACTGATACATTTCCATCCTGGTGCACAATCTATATCCAGATTTTGCCTACTGTCCCCAAAACAGCCTTTTTCTTCTAGAAATCCATTTTCTTCTAGAACAGGATGCCATTTTGCATCTAGTTGTCATGTACTTCAGTCTCCTTAAGTCCAGAATATTCCTCAGTCTCTCTTCGACTTCCAACATCTTGACAGTTTTGAGGAGTACCAGTCAGTTATTTTGTAGAAATCTCTCAATTTGGATCTCTCTGATGTTTTCTCCTGATTAGGTTGAGGTTATGTCATTTGGGCAGAAGAGTGATATGCGTGACATCGTGTCCTCCTTAGTGCACCACATCAGGGAGCATATGATGTCCGTTTGTCCCCTTAAGGACGAGGTTAACTTTGACTCTTGGTTATGGAGATGTTCTCCAAATTTATCCATTCAGACTTACTAGGGTTTTTTGTAATTAAAAAGTAATTTGCAGAGAGGCACTTGCAACTCTCTTAATACCCTTTCACTCACCGGTTTTAGTATTTGCTGATGGTTCTTGCCCAAATCCATTATTACTGCAATGGTTCAAAATGATGATTTTTCTAATTCTATTATTTCTTCTTCATTTATTAATTGGCATACTACTATAAAAAAGATTTCCTTTCCCTTCTCCTTTATTTACTCATTTATTCATTTATTTGGTGCTTTGATTGTTCTGAAATGTGATAGTCCTTATAATGGAATAATTAATTTCAAGGCAATAAGACTAAGAAAATAGTACCTTTTGCAGACTGACTATCTCCGATTCTGGGTTACAATTCTGAAAAAACGAGGCTTCAAGAGATGAGAATCTTTGCTAGTTTGCCCAGAGGGAATTTATTCATTTGACATTTAGGAGATGTTCCTGTATTTTTCCGTAACTGCTTCTCATTACTTTCACTTCAATTCCCAGTATAATCACATTAAACAGTAAGAACCTGTTTACCTGAAGTTTAAGCATCTCACATTAGATCTACTCAAAGAGATTGTAAACCTAAATGTAACCTCCCTTGATAAAAAAAAAAAAAAAAAAAAAAAAAGGAGAAAATGCCGAAGCAAGGCGAAACCCCAAAGATGTGCTCCCTTTGGCTGGCATACCTGTATAAGGCAAGGATTTCTGGAGCCGTAAGAAATAAAAAGCAAAGAAGTTGGAAAAAGGGGAAAAAAGAAACCTTTGTTAATTCTAGGTAGTTGATACACTGGTTTCTGTTTTCCTATTCTCAGTATTCTCTTGTATATTTCAAAACTTTTGTGGTCTTTAAAAAGTTGAGTGGAAAAAGAAAACAGGTAGAAGATGGGAGAGACATAGATAAGATAAATGCCAGAGGTTAGGAATGGTGACACAAATTAAAGTGGCAGTAAGCCCTAGAGAACAGAAATTAAGTTGAAGGAGGAAACAAGCCGGATATGTAGTAGAACATTCCAGCAGATGGGGCACTAAGGGCAAGGCCCACTTGAACATTCCCCAGCTTGGCGGCCTTTGGAAGAGACTGTGGTACTTCCAGCTCAGGAGGATGATTAATGTTCATGAAGATAACCCTGAGTCATTTGGAAAAGACAAGTCCTATTCAGCATACCCTGTTCATCAAGTAAGAAAATGTACAGCACACCTTACACCGTTTTCTACCCAGAACAGTGAACTGTCATGACCTGGGTTTTTTAAATGTTCAACTTTGGTCACCTGGACCCCTCAACGATATGCCCTATTCCCTGGCAGGCCGAATAACCCAGACGTGACTGCCTCGTCCCGCTAATCGTGCTAAGACCCCTGGGCTTTGTCGTAGCAGCTCAGAGGATGTGCTAGGTTTTTTAGCTTGTTAGTTACAAGGAGATAGTTACAGGTGCCAGTCAGCACATTGGATGCCCTCACTTGTCATTCTCTACAATTACGTACTTCCTCCCATTCTCAAGATGATGTTTCCAAACCATTTTACTCTACTTCTGCTTTAAACATCCCGTTTAAAAATGCCTGTTCCATTTACAAAAGAGGAATGGGGTTGTGTTTCCCCTGCGGAGGGCCGACCTCTTAAGTAGACCAGGAGCGCTGCTAAGCACGGTTCTGTTCAAGGTGTGTCTACTCAAATCTGACACAGTGCGTGGAGATCTTCCTTATTCAAAAGATGCACTTTTTATACCTGTGCGACCGTGCTGAGAAGTGGAAAACCTGCCCGGTGATCTTGCCCAGGGACTCGAAAAACGCGGATGCCGTTTCTGCTTTCCCGCCTTGGCTGTCGCATGGCTGGTGGACTAGCCAGTCGCCCCCTCAAGGAGTAGCCAATGGAGGGAGGGAAGGAGGTGGGAAGCCACGTGTGGTGGACCAAAATTAAGCTACCATCATCTCCTATGTCCTCCACTGAGAATAGGAAATGAGAATTTCTTGGCTTCAGACTCTGTGTCACGGAATGTGAGGTATGTCTGAAATAACTTATCTAACAGAAGTCAGCGGATCTGCAAAGGGTGCCGGGTGCCCATGTCAATTCTAACACACTGAAAAGATTCAGTAAAATTAGCCTGGAGAACCAAAGAGTACGCAGAAGTGATATAGATCATATTACAAAGACCAAACTCCACTCAGCTTTGTGGGTTCCTGTTGACGACAATAGCCATTGACTCTAGATGAATCATGATGATGAAAACAGAAGGGCTATCTGTTAACCTCCCACTGGCTAATGGGCCATGAAGTATTTTCCAGATTTTAGCATATATAGTAACAGAAAACCCTAACCATTCAGACTGCTGTAATTCATAATTACCTGTCTGCTATCTAGGAAGAAAAAGATTGTTACAGTGATTCGTAAACAGGACAACACCTTAGAGGCTCTAAAATGTTATAAAACACTTGCGCAATGTTGGTTTCCTGTTTAATATCTAACGTGTCCATTGTAAATGAACTTTTTGAGGCCTAAAGTGGAGTCTGTGAGGACCTCTGTTCAGCAAAACCACGACCACCATTTGCTTGTGTTAACTGTGTTTTAAGTCATGTAGTTATGAGTAAGAAAAGCATGATCTGTCCCACACAATTATATGTCAGACTTCGCACTAATTCGCCAGGATCAGTCTGAACTAATTATATAATGTAATGAAGTGACTAATCACCTTGACAAAAACTCACCTAGAAGTCTGGTTAAACACAGGGTGTGAAAGGGATGGGAAACCACAGTCCCAGTCACAACTCTTCGGAGAAGTAACAGTGGTGACTCACCCTAGTAAAGCACATTCCAGTTTATGAAACAGCCTTCACAGATGTGCCAGCAACCTTGAGAGTTAGCCCACTTTTCAGGTAAGAAAACAGACTTGAGAGATGAAATGCTGTGTTCGAGGGCATTCGATTAGTAGCTGACAGAGCCTAGGATCAAAGCTTTTTGTCTCTAAAGCCTGTGTTAAAATCCCGTTTCACATGTGACCTGCGCTAACGGTCCTAGAGGAAAGCCATTTATTAAAATGATTTACCAACAAGCATCAGTGGCTTGTGACGACCTGGCACTGTGCCCAGTGGCTTCCTCACCGTCCCCCTTCACAAGACCGTAAGGTGACCCTCCATCCCATGGTGCCCCTTGATGGACACCCCTAGGCACGGGGAAGTAACTGAGAAACCCAAAACTAAACCAAAACGGGGGCCTGGAATGGCACTCAGAGGCTGCCTTCACTCAGACCGCCCTGTGTCCCGCCCCCCTGTCAGGCCTGCTTCCAGCAAGGTGTGCTTGCCGTCCTGACAGGTGTCAGATATGGGAGAAACTAAGGTAAGAAGGATGGAGGCAGGGAGAGAAAGGGACTTCCCTCTTAGGGGTGAAGGGATAAGCCAAGCGGCACGAGCCTGGACCGTGGGGACAGAGCACGCGCTGTACGGCCCCGCTAGGGCACGGGTAAGTATTTGAAGGGTAAATACTGTGCGCAGAAACCATACAGCGGTACGTGTTCCCACTGAGCCAAGTCGATACAGGAAGGGGTCACCAATGTGCTTCTCTTGGAAAAGAGCCAAACAGATCCTGAGACAGTTTTGCATTTGAAATCTCGCAACAGGGCAAACAAGGAAGAAGAAAACTAAGTATCATATTTTCTAGTCCAAAAGCCTGGTTTTCCAGTACAGAAATGCGCACGCACACATCTGCAGAACATACGGAAGCAGGGCCGCGCTTCCCGGCGATGCGTAGCTCCGTGCTCTGCTCCGAACGAGTGAGCACGCCACTGTGGTCACATAGGACTTGGCACGTTTCTCAGCCACTCTGCAATTTGACGTTCATCACCCTGTGATGTAGGCGTCTCCCTCGTACAGATGAGCAAACTGAGGCCCAGGGGTATGAGAGGACTCCCTCAGAATCCCGGCAGGGGCAGTCATCACTGGAACGAACCGAGGATTTCAATAGCAACCCTTTACTGAGCGCGCCAGTGCACTGTGACGACGTGTAGCTCCTTCAGTCTTCTCACCTCCCCCAGGGAGGTCGCTAACACGAATCCCCATTGCACGGATGAGTAAACGGAGGCTGCGAGAGTGAAGGGGTGGAAGTTACACGTGCAGGGGAAGCACTGGCAAAGCCAGGATTCCGAAGCAGGGGGGTGGGAGTCCAGAGCTGCTGCTGTCCATGGCCTTGCTAACTCCGCCTCCCCAAAGCAGCTCTAGATGGCGAAGAGGAAGTTAAAGACGTTGGTGATAACAGCTGTGTATGCCCACAAATGCTTAAAATGTACCTGGTAGAGTCCTAAGGGCTTTACATTGTTCACTCATTTAATCCTCACCATAACCCTGTGAATGGGGAGCAATACTGTCCCCAATTTACAAAAGAGGAAACTGAGGCACAGAGCAATTAAGGAGCTTGCCCAAGTCCCCACACCTCTGAAGTGGAGGAATAAGATTTGAACCCAGGACTCCAACCCTAGCAGAAGCCACATGGTGCTGTCTGTGCTTTGCGTGTTCCATTGCGGCACCTGTGTTTGGAGATCAACCTAAATTCCTAATTCTTACAAAAAGCTAAATATTTAAATAGCTCACTTGTCGATGAGTGTTCTGTTTTGTGTGGTCTGTGTGTGTGCATGCAGTCAAATTCCGACTGGGTTCCAAGCAGTCTGGTGGAAATGTTTTCCCATTTGGCCTCCTTGCCTTTGAAGCGAGGGTGGAACCTTGGGGGAAGCGCAGGTCACCTGTCCCTGAGGCAGCGCGCTGCGGCCCATTCTTTGACACGTGGCGCCCTCTGCTGGTCTCTTTTGCAGAGTTGTAACGACGTCGTCCAGGAGCGGTTTGGGCCGGAGCTGAAATATGACATAGCCCTGCGGCTGGCGGCTTTGCAAATGTACATCGCAACCGTTACCACCAAGCAAACACAGAAAATCTCCCTCAAATACATCGAGTAAGTGTTGAGCCTCAGAGCTGTTTCAGGCACAAAGATGCTGCCTCCGTAACGCCCAAGTGTATTTTTTACGTATGTCTCTATTTCCAAAATTGATCTTGTTTGTGGCAGGGCATTTGTTCAACATGGGCAAAATCTACGAACATCGTGTTCGCTCTGGGTGGAAGAGATCCACTTCTTACATAATCCACCTTTAGCGAATTGTGGTTAAAAAAGGAGGATCAGATTTCAAATGAAGCCTACGTTTTAAAAGTCCTAAACGGCATTCATTCTAAGCCAAGCTTTGGTCTCAGTGCTTTTCAGACATAAAGGTCTTTAATTCTCACGACGTCCCTAGGAGAGCAGTAGCATGTTAGCTGTGTTTTACAGGTGAGCCAACCCGGGCACGGTCTGACAAAGTACTTTGCCCAAGTCACGCGGCTACTAGCTCGAGGGCTCAGGACTCGAACGCAGGCGGTGGGGCTCCACACTGCTACGGTTTGCGTGATCAGTGGAGGCACCTGTGTTTAGAAGGTGGCCCGCATCCCCTGAGATGACTTCGGATGGCTAAAAGGCGGTATAAATGGAACGATCTTGGTCACAACCGGGAAGGATGGTATTTGTAGTAAAAAGCTGTAACAGTGGGGAAGGGTGCCACGCCATCAAACTTGGCTTCGGGATTTGAATATTGTTTGGAAAACGTGACTGCCTTCTCTCCGCATCAGGTAGAGTACTGCCTCTTTGGCCAAAGTCTATGGCAGGACCGAAGCCACATCTCCACGTAACACTAAAAGCCTTAGAGCCCTCTCCATCTGCACAAGTGACGTGCCAGCTCATTGAAATCCCGCCTTCCAAAGAAGCTTCCCGTGGGCTGCCTAGAAAGCCTTTGGAAACCCCCGCATGCCAGGTTGAGCCACCAGGGAGCGAAATGGCTTCTTCTCAGCGGAGTTCGTGAGCCTGTGTAGGGAGGATGAGAGCCCCAGGTTGCTGGGCTCCCAGGCCACTGTTCTCACAGCTCTCGGTTCGCACATCTGCACTGAGGGACACATCCTCAGGCGCAGTTTGAGAACCTCAGGCCTTCCCTTCTCAGCCCACTCTGTTTCACAGATGGCTTACCTCTCTCTTGCCACACAGGCTGTGAGTGTCGCCTGAGAGAGACGCGGCTCACGGAGAGGTCTTACGCTCAGTGGGACACATTTGCTCCCTCATCCGTTCCCCTTTCGTATGTGTTCCTGGGCATGGGTGATACTGGCCTCCATGTGAAAAGGTGGCCCAAACAACCCGAGATGGTTTTCAGAGCATTAAAATGCATTTCTATTCCTACTGTCTGTCCCCACATTTTACCAGTTGGAATATGGTACAGTTAGAAACCTGCCAGAGGTAACTGGCTTGAGTAAGAATCTTAGAGTCTAGGATAATGTTCTCATTAATTAATTCACTCACCCAACACCTGTTCACTGAGCATTTTAGGTGGTATTCACGCTAGGCCAGGGGAAAGTACAAATAAGCATAAATTATAATCCTGAGCATAAAGGACTTGTGATCCGATTATAAAGATATGAGGGACGCCTGGGGGGCTCAGTCGGTTGAAGGTCAGACTTCAGCTCAGGTTGTGATCTCGGGATCCTGCTTTGGGCTCCCTGCCCAGTGGGGAGCCTGCTTCTTCCTCTCCCTCTGCTCCTCCCCCTGCTTGTGTGTGCACATGTGCGCTCTCTCTCAAATCTTTAAAAAAAAAAAAGATACGAAAAGTTATGATTTAAAATACTGATACAGGGGGCGCCTGGGTGGCTCAGTGGTTGGGCGTCTGCCTTCGGCTCAGGGCGTGATCCCGGCGTTATGGGATCGAGCCCCACATCGGGCTCCTCTGCTGGGAGCCTGCTTCTTCCTCTCCCACTCCCCCTGCTTGTCTCTCTCTCACTGGCTGTCTCTCTCACTGGCTGTCTCTGTGTCAGATAAATAAATAAAATCTTTAAAAAAATAAAAAAATAAAAAAATAAAATAAAATACTGATACAAGTAGAATTACCAGGCACCCCCATAAGGAGTGCCCGATGATGGGGAGACATATGTGCAAGTGGAGGAGGAGGACATGGTGATCGTGAAAAACCCCATCTTAACTAGCAATGGCATGGATGGTCAAGTGGGGGAAGGCCATCCCTACCCTTCTTTGGAGGAGATCTGGCGTAGGGGAAATAACCAAACCTTGAAGGTCTTTACAGTATTTAGGAGACACTGGTTGGGCGCCTGAGCAATCGGAATAGAGTTCATAGAGTTCAAACTACGGAGCATCGCTGGGGAAATGGGCCCCCCACAAACCTGTATCAACCCAGTCCTATCTGTCTGTTTTTCTTGTATATGCACACCTATTGGTGACGTTTCCACTTCCCCATCAATGGCACACATACTTAAGTGTCATGAACCCGACCATGACTCCACACCAGCAGCACTCCTCTCTCTCTCTCTCTCTCTCTCTCTCTCTCACACACACACACACACACACACACAGCAAGAAATGTTGCATGAAGGACCTCGACAGACATCATCTAGCCCACGGAGAAGAGAAGTGTGTATTTCTAGTGAAGCAGCTATTGGGGAGGAGGAAGGGAAGGGAAGAATGGCTTGAGGGCATGCATGGAGGAGTTGCATAGGCCCTTCTAAGTGAAGAGAGAAAGACCCTGTGGGCTGACAGGGAGTAGTAACAATGGCAGTAAACAAAGGAACTGGGAGAAAGTGTGTTGGAAATACAGACTCAGACACCTGAATGAATTCAATGAGACTCCAAGGTGGGTTGCGTAAATTGTCTCTTCAATCTCTATTGGTCCCAAAGGCATTCTCCCTGGAGAGGAAAGAATATGTTTCCTTTAAAATGCAAACAGATGTATTACTGATCAGATCGTATGTTTCCTGAGTGTAAATTCAAAGTTGCTTCCCTAATTGGGGACCTACCTCCATTTCCTGACTTCCTCGGAGTTCGTTTGTTCCAACAAACATCAGAGCGCCATTTTGTCTTAGGTAACTAATCATCACAAGAATGTGAAATTAAAGATATGCTCTTTATTGCAGAAAAGAATGGGGATTAGAGACTTTTCTTCCCTCTGCTGTGCTGCAAAGCATGAAAGAGAAGAACATAAAGAAAGCACTTTCACACCTTGTCAAAGCAAATCAAAACTTGGTACCACCGGGTAAAAAGGTATCACATTTGCATCTTAATAGAAAATGGATTTTAAAGAGAAAGGCTTGCGTGCATTTTTAAAAATGTTTAAAATTAGCCCGTGAATAAAATACTTAACACCATATTTTCAAAGGCAGTAACTGTATAACCCCAACTCCCCCCTTTCTTTCCACTATTAACCTGTTTCTAAGGCTAATGGAAAGTATGTGTACTTATGGGAACTTACTTATTTCTTGTAAGCTATGGACTTATGATACGGAGTGTGTGTGTTCACGTGTGTGTGATTAGAGACCAGAATTGGCAAGATAATTGTGCATTTCCATCGTGCTCTTGCTTACTACTCAGACGGTCTTAAATGCGCAGCAGCCTGCAAGGGTCCTCACAGACCAGATATCGCATTATTTAAACCAGGGTTTCTACCTCCCCATGTTGACATTTGGAATCATTCTTTGCTGGGGAGGGGGTGGCTGTCTTGTGCATTGCGTGGTATGTGGCAGCATCCCTGGTGTCCACCTACAAGATGCCTTTGATCGGGACATAGAAAAATGTCTTCAGGCACAGCCAAATGTGCCCTGGGGAACAAAATCACCCCTGGTTGACAACCACTGAATTAAATCTTACTTTCGAAGGGAAGATAAAATTATTTCTACCGTTCACCATCGTTAGTGTTAAAAATCTCCCTTATTTTTTATCAGAAGAAACAGAAAGGACATTTTAAAATAGATTGTGGGTCAGAATAGAGAGTTATGTTTACAGGTAATAAAAAGCAAAGGGCTTCAAGAACCAGAAAGGCGCCTAAAAATACAGGACCTATAAAGTCGGAAGCAGTGTAACAACCCGAGAACGCTTAACAATTGATGTTGGCCGTAGAAACTTGGGCGGTTCTAATACAAATCACTGTTTATGTGAGCAATGCTTTGGTCTTGGTATTGGGTTATAAGTCATTTTTACTGGCTAAAACATCCTTATTGCTATTCCCTCCTCACTCCATGGCTTTTTAAAATGTAAAATCAGGCTTGACACCTCCGGCCCCTGGTGCCTTACTTCCTCATTTCGGTAAGCATTCGGCTCACAGAAATCTAGGAGGACGTCAGGGATCAAGATTTTGTAGGGGCGCCTGGCTGGCTCAGTGGGTAGGGCGTGAGGCTCTTGATCTCGTGGTCATGATTTCGAGCCCCATGTTGGGTGTCAAGATGACTTAAATAAGTAAACTCTAAAAAAAAGAAATAGATTTTTTTTTTTTAATCTCGGTTCTGATTTGCCCGAAGCTAATTTCTTTCAGCTGGCTCGATATGATTTTTATTCAAGCATGGGCCACTGGTTTTGTAATAATTTGGTTAACTGCCCTAGGATCTATCTATCACTGTTTTTCTATAAAGGTCAGTTTTTCTAGCCAAGAGTGAGGGGTTTGCTTTCAAATCAATTTGCAAAGTGCTTTGGGTTTCCGAAAGAAGTAGGATGGCTTAAACAGAACTAACAGTGCCATAAAGGGCAGTGTATTTAGGGTTGGTTAACAATCGAGTACTCCTTTTACGACGTGGGAATCTCCATTTTTAAGTCTTTAAAAGATAAATTTTATCTGGGTAAAATTCTATTTTTTATATCCTTCATGAAACTCAATAGATGCTTGAGTTGGACTAATCAAACAGGCACTTCTGACAAGTTCAAACATTTCCCCAATGATTGGAGCACAGAAAGTTCATTTTCCCTGAAAACTTGCAAAGGCCAGAAGAAACTTGAGATGAGTGTGGAGAGCCTCTTTCACGGGCTGTATATAGATGGCAGGTGTGTGTTCAAAAACAACTCCCACAAACTTTCTGTACAGGTGTGTCTCCTGTACGCACCCCTCTTCGTCCCTACCTGCGATTGGAAAGCACCACTCGACTCTTGGAGTCTCTAATGAGCAGACATTTCAGGGGAATAGCTTACCATCTTGCTCTCGTTTGTTGAGTGCCCTGGAGCGGCATATCCATGTTTATGGACACCCCCCTATGCGTTTCCCCCCCAGATAAAAAGGTTTTAATCTAGATGCCTTGTTGCAGCCCTTTATCATGAAACCAAATACATAGCAATTTACTTTGAGTCTTCCTGAAGACTCCTTGTCACACCCCATCTGTTGGCAGTGAGAGCACCCCGGTTCGCCCTGGTGTTTAGCTGGTTTCCAGCAGAGACCAAACCGCACCCACTGGAATTAACACCTGAGGTTTCTTTTCTCTCCTCAGCTCTCTGCACTGCAAGCCAAGGTCCATTATCTCAAGTTCCTCAGTGACCTTCGACTGTATGGGGGTCGTGTGTTCAAGGCGACATTAGTGGTAATTGCTTTTTCTTGCTTTCTCTTGGGAGCTGTGGAAGCCTTGCAAAATGTCACTGCCATAGGGCTGTCTTGAATGAGCTGCCTTTGACAAAAGCAAATCAGTTGTGAATCTTTTCCAGCCTTCATTTCTAATCGACTGCACCACAGTCTGGAAATATCAGAAGAAATGTTAAACTAGATAACACCACTGCAGAATGTGCTAGAAAAAGAAATACGAAGGACCCAGAGAATCGATGCACTCTAACAATGGCCTTCTTTTAAATCATCGGGCCAGAAGTTGCTTTCATGCTAAAAAAGAAAAAAAAAATCTCATTTATTAAAGTGTCTCATGATTATGAATATATGTGCTATGATAACATTGACTTTCTACATTATTCATGATTTATCAGAGCCTCGATGCAATCGTAATGTCTGGTTCTTCTAATTGGATGATTTAGTACAATATAATCGAGAAACACTTGCTAAAGAAAACGTAATCTTCTAAGAACAGACTCTCAGGCTCGACTCTGCGTGGCGTTTTAGAGGTCTAGGATTTTTAGGCTTTGTCCACATCTCTCAGCAGGCGGAAAAGCGCTCGGAAGTGACTCTCCTGGTTGGGCCCCGATACGGCATAAGCCACGTCATAAACACCAAAACCAATCTGGTGGCTCTCTTGGCCGACTTCAGCCATGTCAACAGAATCGAGATGTTCACCGAGGAGGACAGCTTGGTGCGGGTGGAGCTGCACGTGCTGGATGTGAAGGTAAATCTTTCAGCTGTTGACACGGCGCCTTGATCTGAGTAGCTCATTTGTGACAACACCGCTGCTATTTACAAAGCAGTCGACATTGCACTGTGTGCAGGGGATCAGAAATGTGACGAGGTACAGAGAAAAATCCACCCAACTCCGACCCGAGGGACATGTATGTCTCATCTACACATGAGAAAGCAAACGAGTTCGTTTCTAAGGTCCCTTGTAGCTCCCGAGTGCATGAATCATAGAGAGTGGGAAGGTTTTTCCCTGGTAGCCTTCTAGAATATTCCTGTCCCAAGAGTCAGGGAGATTTTTTCCAACTTTGTTTAGAACTCCCATTGGGCCCATATGTGTTTATTCTTTGGAAAAAGCTGAGCATTTCAGTCAGTCTTTTTGTGCTATAGCCATTAGTACTGACTGAATGGCTGGCCCCTATGAATGTCACGGCCATTCCATTTAAAACAACAATCTGACATTGTCCACAAAGGGCAGAACTCGACTCCCGCAACAGATGTTGACGGGAAATAATCCAGGTCCCCTGTACCTACCTTCTTGTCCCAGTAGTGGATGAGTCATTGGATTTGGGCCATGTTAACACATCTGTGTTTCCATGGAGAAAAGGAAACCGTGTCAACCAGGAGGAGTGCTCTGAGAACAGGTGAGGGTTCTGTCTACACAAAATTGAAAAGCCTCTCTGTGCTCTGCGGGGGGAAGAAGTGACCATGAAAGGGAGAGTATGGAGCTCAGACATGGCGGCCGTGGCTGGTGGCATCTCATGGGCTGAATTCAGGGGCTCCAGTTGACTTCCTGGCAATGAAAGTGCAAGAATAGACTTGGGATGCCTGGCCCACTCCATGAGCAAAGATGCTAAGAACAATGGCCCCCTCGTAGAAAGAGTAGGGAAAAGAGCGAATTGGGTGCAGTCCTCACACACCTGATAACAGGGTAATCCGACCCAACAGAAGTAGGTGGCAAGACCCTACTGGTGGTCTCCTGCTTATATGAAAGAATTGTGGGTTGCCTTGAGGGGAGACCTCAATTGAAATGGAAAGAAAAGGCAGGTTATCAAGTAGTATGGGGGCTTTTGGTGGGATGTTAGATTCCACTAGCCAGGGCCATCAAACGTGGCCAGGGTCCTATACCTGGAAGTGAAAGCAAGAGCTGGTCACCTCGACGTTTCTGTGCCTCTCTGGGTGTCTGCTTTTGTGTTGCTCCCTTATTCCTGTCAAGTTCATTCTCTCTCTCTCTCTCCTCTTTATCTCTCTCTCAACAAGAACGCACCAGCCAGTGCACCCTTCCTAATTCAAGGAGAATAATTGCTTCAACTAACCACTTCTTCTCAAATGACCAAGGCTCGTCTCCAATCATATGATAGCCTCACTGTTTACAGAAAGTTTTAGCAAGGCCTTTTCTCAACTCCCATCTCTGTTTTGCTCTCCTATGATTTTACACTTTCTTCTACAAGCATCCTTTTCCTGGATCTTTTTGACACTTTTCATTCAGTCTTAGACATAATTTCCACTTGAATTTTTACTTCTTTTCAACACTAATTTTCACCATGAACCCAAACTTAATCTTCTTGTGATTTTTCAGATCGCAGGTTCACATTTGGTAACTGACTCCTTAACTGTCACTTTTTTTAAATGTTAACTATTTGGAAACAAAATCAATGTTTTTTTCTCCCTTTCCAATATTACTTGGGAAGATTCAAAATGTCTACGCTTTCAAGATGGTGTCACCCAAATGTTTTTCAGTAAGGCTCTCGGTGTTATTTCCAACCTTCTGTGTTTCTCCAGTGAAATGGTTACTCAGTAACTTTCTTTGTTATATTTCATAAGCGCCAGTGCAACTGCTGTCACCTGAGGGAGCTTATTAAGGAGGGATGGCTTTAACCAATATATTCTCTTTTACGTAGCCCATCACACTCCTGATGGAATCATCAGATGCCATGAACCTGGCCTGCTTAACTGCTGGCTACTACCGGCTACTTGTGGATTCCAGGAGGTCAATATTTAACATGGCCAACAAGAAAAATACAGGGACCCAGGAAACAGGTATTCTCTTCCTAAACTCATGAAGCACTAACCCCCCTCCCCCACCCCACCTGACAACAATAAGGACATTTCTTGAAAAGTTCAAATTGTGCTCATACGAAAATCTAATGTCCAAATTTAATACAAAAGCCTTCAAATAATTCTAATATGGTCTAATTTTTTTAATGAAAATGTTGATTTTTTTTCCATCCTATTTTAGTCGTCATTTGGAAACGCTGGGGAATGTGTTTCAAAGGGAGTGAGTTTCCTATTGTGAAGGTAGTAAGCATCAGTCTTTACGACTGAGTTTTTATTGCCTCGCTCTTCCAGAGGTCAGGATGTGGAGAACTAATGATGGAATGCGCAGTAGGACTTGTGAACCCCTCCCCCCCCTTAGGGCTTTTCCCTCCTCAAGGGGCCCTGGGCCTAGATGTCTGGGCACTTCCTCCTACATCAGACTTACATCCAGGTTTCTGGGAGCTCTGAGACCCACTGGAGGACTTGGGGATCAGCCAGCACGTGGACTTGGGCCTCTAGAAGGAACCCGAGCAGCCATCTTAGCTGTGTAGCAGAAACATGGAGATGGCAAAGACATCAAACAAGTTCACCCACTTGACAGGACTGAGCTCACAGGCGAGGACAAGGAGGGCTGCGGCGTTAACAGCTTCTCTGAGAGTGGGTGGTTTTCGTTTGCTTTAGAATTTTTTTCCTTTAGTGTTTGACTCTTTTCCTCCATCTACAGTGGACACTCAATAAATGTGACTGATGGACAGACACTAGCCCTCAAGCCACAGCTGCCGACCCACGAAAAAAATTATAATCAGGGCTTCTGTAATCAGAGTTTCTCTTAAAAGAAAGGGAAAATCTGAAGAACAAATTCCATTGTCCCCATTTCTGAAAGAGAGAGGAGGGAAGGAAAAATCCTCTCACTTTCAGACTTAGCAGAAAACATAAATCATTATTCCCTAAATATCTTGTCACTTGTAGGTACGCACAACCCAACACACTTGCACGAAGTTTATGACGGCAGCTGGGCAGGGGGGAGCCGTTGGTCAGAGGAACAAGGGAAGCCTGAGAGAAAACGAGGGAGGTGGACGAGGCATGCCAGAAGGCAACTTGGAATGACGACTAGACGTGATCCAGCCCCACCTGGAAGGGTCTTGTTTTAATCTCTCTAAGTTTGGGTTTTCTCATTTGTAAAATTGGGATCGAGAAGCTAGCTGGCAAGGGAAGGGCTTGGAAGGAACTTGTGTACAACACCTAAAAGGATGCCAGGGACTTCTGTCAACAAGGGGCAGGGAAGCAGGAAGGGGAGAACTTGAGGACGAAAGTGACAGAAACGGAGAAAGGAAAAGAAGACAGACAGAAGGCAAGGAAAGACCCTGAGACACGCAAATGACCAAAAATAAACAGGGGAGGAACAAGAAGGCGGTGGTGAGGGTGCGCTGGCTCTGGCAGTGAACATTTGTGGGATCACATGTTTTCGAGCTAGGAGATTTCGAGCAACTTCGCCCCAGCCTGGGAAATTCCTAAGATCAGTTCTGTGATGTAGCACAGCCCTTTCGCATTGGAAAACTGGTTTTTGGCTTTTAATTTTCAAATCTTGAAGTAGATCTTGAAAATAAAACCTTTTTTCCCCATAGGCTGTGGAGATCGTACATGAAGACGACGAAACCTTCCATTTCAAAAACAGTCACAATAATAAGGGCCTCCATTCTGTCCATTTGACAGTGACCCACAGTGTACTGTTTGGTCAGATTTCAAGGGGGGGAAACTATTATCACCATTGGGAAAGAATGAAACTTCAGGCTTTCAGTAATTTCTCCCAGTTCTGCACTGAGAATGAGGGTGAGGGCATGTGCTCCGGGTACCTCTCTCTTGCTGGGGGTGTGGGGAATGTGCGTGTGAGCAGTGGGGGCCGAGGGAGAGAGCCAGCATGCTCCAAGGAGCACCTGGTCGACCTGAGCAGCAGCCGGGGGCTTAGCACGCTCTCGAGGTTGCAAGTTCTCTCTCCTGTTCGGAAACTCCCCCCGCCCCACCCCGAGACCCGAGAAATGTAGAGAGAGTGAAGTCTGTTTACGCCAGTTCATCCCTGGTCCACACTGTCCTCCCACAAGATTGCACCATGGTACAGACCCCAGTTCCTAACCCACATCCTTCTGGGTCTCTAAAATCATTCCGAAAGCCAAGTCAGTGCACCCTTCTGGAAGGAAGCCAAGATTGAGTGTGTATTTTATTCTTATGTCAAATTGATCAGAGACCTTAGTCAATACCTCTAATAAGGAACAGCAAGCCCCTATTTCTTCCCTATCCTGAAAATTAACCTTCAGTCACTTTCAGAATCCCTGAAGCATTAGGAGGATCTGAGTAAGTATCAATCAACCTGTTTTAGCCGCCGATCTGGTCAGCTTTCTAATCCAGAAGTTGGCAAACTATGACTCAGGGATCAAATCTTGTTCTTGTAAATGAGTTTTATTGGTACTCAGCCATGCACATTGTATTTGTTTCCTAGGGCTGCCATGACAGGTTATCGCAAACGCTGGGGCTTAACATAGCAGGAATTTGTTCACTCACACTTTTGGTGGCTACAGGTCCAAAATCTAGGCCGCTGTAGGGCTGTACTTCCTCCAAAGGCTCAAGGGGAGAATATTTTCTTGCCTCTTCCGACTTGCAGGGGCCACCAGCATTCCTTATGGCTGCATAATTCCGATCTCTGCTTCCCTCTTCACGGCCTTCCCTGCTTTTCTCTGGGGCCCAAATTTTCCTCTGCTTTCCTCCTATAAGGACACTTGTCATTGGATTAAGGCCCACTCTGGTAATTCGGATGAACTCATCTCAAGATCCATAACTGAATTATACTTGCAAAGGCTCTTTTTTCAAATAAGGTCATATTCACAGAGTGGACAGATCTTTTGAAGAGGCCACCGTTCAACCCACTCCATGCATTTCTTTATGTATCATCTATGGCTCCTTTCGTGCCACGGCAGCAGAGTTAAGTGGTTGCTCGACTGAGCAGTTGGCCCACAAAAGCCAAAGTGTCTACCATCTAGCCCTCCCTTTATAGGAAAAGTTTGCCAGCAACTGGTTTAAACCCAGAGCTCGTTCACAGCTTTGCTAAACCACCCGCCCTCTCCCAGCAATTCAGTCTCCTGACATTCACGAGCACAGCCCGGCACACAGCCGGTCGTAATCGAAATTGGTCCTAAAACGATGCCGAGCCCCCCCAGATACATTTATCTTAAGGTAATATGTAAATATGGTTCTGGTGTACCTCAGTGTCTTCAAAATGATATCTTTACTTGCTGTTCATGAAAATATATGCATTTAGCAAAAGGACTTGGAACAACATTCAGCATTGAGGTTAATGTGTATAACTTGGGGGAAGCAAACACGTCTTCAGTAAAACTGATTTTTTCCCCGTATATCTTGTACATCTGATGTCAGCATTCTCCAGACTCAGGCCAGGGGGCAATTTGAGGGCATACTGGGAGAATGCATGGCCCCAACATTTCTTCAGAATGTTTCCTCTGGAATCTGCAAAGCGATATTGACAGAATGACACACTGCCTTGTCTTGTTAAATGTCAGAGCAAAATCTCCACATCAAAATTCCCTCTTGGAAGACCCTTGAGGAACAAATAAAACAATGATTTTTAAATTAGGGTTTTGCAATTTTAATTCATGAGGAACATCAAACAAATCTTCAGGAGTTCTCCTGATACCAATAAAAATTAAAATTAGCCAAACTGTTAGCTATGCTCAGAAACAGCAGAGAGAAAAAAAAGAGAGAGAAGTACATTACCTGTGATGTACTCCACCTTATGCAGCCATACACACGTGTGTGTGCGTGCACAGCCGCAGGCTTCCATCCTGACCTTAGACGTGAATATCTTTTTTTTTTTTTTAAGGTTTTATTTATTTATTTATTTATTTATTTGACAGAGACAGCCAGCGAGAGAGGGAACGCAAGCAGGGGGAGTGGGAGAGGAAAAGCAGGCTCCCAGCAGAGGAGCCTGATACGGGGCTCGATCCCAGAACGCCGGGATCACGCCCTGAGCCGAAGGCAGACGCTTAACGACTGCGCCACCCGGGCGCCCCTAGACGTGAATATCTTAACACCCACTAGGATATACAAAAGCTGAAGATAGAGGTTTTTGTGCTATCATTACGATATTATCATGTTTTAATTTACGTATATATTAGGTTATTTTTATTGTGACATTATTGCATTATCATTACAATATTTCCTAAAATATGTGGTGGATGTGTGAAGTTCCTTGACTTTCTTTTCACTCAATGAGGAGAAAGTCCAACATCTTCGTCCACAAAGTGGGGAATGTCAGATCTTGCTTTACGAGAAGAGGGGAATCTGTTTTCTGGAATGACAACTGATTGGACTATGGCCTTTAAGGAATTTGAAAGGCATGTTGTATATTCCCATTCGTAGATGGAAATAAGGTCTTCTAATAATAGAACCAGGGGTCAGATGGAGTTAAGCCGTAGTTCCCTATTCTCCGATGATATTCTTTTTTTATCAAGTAGCAATTATATTTTGTGCGGGATCGATTTCATTAAGGTCAGTTCTCACAACCAGGAAGTCCTGACACCGGAAGCCTCAGTCGACTGGTACCGTATCCGGAAAGCCGCATGACCCTGTTTGCAAAAGTGATGTTACAAGCCGTTAACTTAAGAAACCAGGCCTCACAGTAATGTTGTCTTTGCATGATTCTTTCTCCTTAGGAACTGAAAATAAAGGAAAACATAACCTCCTCGGCCCAGATTGGAACTGTATTCCCCAGATGACCACCTTTATCGGCGAAGGGGAACAAGAAGCCCAAATAACATATATAGATTCCAAACAGAAGACGGTCGACATTTCGGACAGCACCTTGTGTCCCAAAGAGCACCGGCACCTGTACGTAGACAGCACGTACAGTGCAGACGAGCTCAAGCAGCCGCTGGCGCAGCCAGGAGAGGCTCCGTGTGAGGCCGACTACAGGACTCTAGCTCAGCGCTCCCTGTTGACCCTCTCAGGACCAGAAACGCTCAAGAAAGCACAGGAGTCTCCGAGAGGAGCCAAAGTGTCCTTTATTTTCGGAGATCTCGCCTTGGATGATGGCATGAATCCCCCGACTCTCGGCTACGAAAGGCTCTTGGAGGAGGGCCCGGAGCTGCTGGAGAAGCAGCGGAATCTCTACATGGGCAGCGCCAGCGACATGAAGGGCCTGGATCTCGCGCCTGAGGCAGAGAGCATCCAGTTTGTGGCAAATTCCGTTTATGCAAACATAGGTGACGTGAAAAACTTCGAGGCCGCCGAGGGGATAGAGGAGCCCCTCCTGCACGACATCTGTTACGCAGAAAACAACGACGACGCAGAGGACGAGGATGAGGTGAGCTGTGAGGAGGACCTCGTGGTGGGAGAGATGAACCAGCCAGCCATCCTCAACCTGTCTGGGTCAAGCGATGATATCATTGACCTCACATCCCTGCCCCCTCCGGAAGGGGATGACAATGAGGATGACTTCCTGTTGCGTTCCCTGAACATGGCCATCGCCGCACCCCCACCTGGCTTTAGAGATAGTTCAGATGAGGAGGATTCTCAGAGCCAGGCAGCCTCCTTCCTCGACGACAAGGAGCCAGGCCGAAGTCTGCAAGGTGACGAGATCCCCGTGTCCCTCATTGACGCTGTGCCCACCAGCGCCGAGGGCAAGTGTGAGAAGGGCCTGGATAACACCGTGGTTTCCACGCTGGAAGCTCTAGAAGCTCTGTCCGTGTCAGAAGAACAGCAGACCAGTGACAATTCAGGTTCTTTCACGATTGTTACATTTATTCACTGATAACCATGCATTTCATCCTCTCAAGCCATTTACTCCTGGAGTCCTATTATGTGCTGTTCTCCATTTCCCGCATGTCCCGTTTCATGAGTGTGTTGAAACTACCATCGTGGGTTTTTTTGTATATGCAGTTTCCTTTGTTTTTTGTTTGTTGTTTTTTTTTTTTTTTTAATACGTGGCACGTATTTTTCCCCATTTCTGGAACAATTGTGCAATAAACTCAGAGTCCTTCCTGAAAAGGGAAAACCTTGGTTTTTTGTTTGTCTTTTGTTGTTGGTTTTTTAAAATAATAACGAGTCCCATTTTCTTACGTGTCTCCTAGTGCCTCTGACGCATCCATTAATCGGCTCTTGTCTTTTGCGGCATGCAGGTGTAGCCATCTTGCGGGCTTATAGTCCCGAGTCTTCATCAGACTCGGGCAATGAGACTAACTCTTCTGAAATGACTGAGAGCTCTGAACTGGCCACCGCGCAGAAGCAGTCAGAAAGCCTCTCCCGCATGTTCTTGGCCACTCACGAAGGCTACCACCCCCTTGCAGAGGAGCAGACCGAGTTCCCCACCTCCAAAACCCCTGCTGGGGGCTTGCCTCCCAAGTCCTCCCACGCCCTGGCCGCCCGCCCAGTGACTGACCTCCCGCCCAAAGTTGTGCCTTCCAAGCAGGTCCTTCACCCAGACCCCATGGAGATGGAGCCCGAGACCATGGAGACCAAGTCGGTCACTGACTATTTTAGCAAACTGCACATGGGGTCGGTGGTGTATTCCTGCACCAGCAAGAGGAAAAGCAAGCTGGCCGATGGGGAGGGGAAGGCACCCCCTAACGCCAACATGCCAGGGAAAAAACAGCCCGGGGCCAAAACAGCCGAGGCAGAGGAGGAAGCCAAAGGTAAATTTGGTACCGTGTCTTCAAGGGACGGTCAACACCTAAGCACTTTTAACCTGGAAAGAACTGCCTTTCGCAAGGACAGCCAAAGATGGTATGTGGCCACGGAGGGGGCGGTGGCTGAGAAGAGTGGACTGGAAGCGGCAACGGGGATAACGTTTCCGAGAGCTTCTGGTCTGGGGACGAGGGAGGTGGAAGAGAAGGATGAAGGGTCTCCTGACGGAGAAGCCGGTGAGGTTTCAGCGCTTGGCCAACGGGACCACTTCTTAACTGACGTGACCTGTGTATCTTCAGCCAAAGACTTAGATAACCCCGAGGATACTGACCCGTCGACCTGTGACCATCCTTCTAAGCTTCCCGAGCCGGAAGAGAGCGTGGCCCGCCTTTGTGACTACCACTTGGCCAAGCGGATGTCATCCTTACAAAGCGAGTGCCATTTTTCTCTACAGAGCTCGCAAGGCTCATCTGTGGACGCGGGCTGTGGCACGGGCAGCAGCAGCAGCACCTGTGCCACCCCCGTGGAGTCCCCGCTCTGCCCCGCCCTGGGGAAGCACCTGATTCCTGAGACTTCGGGGAAAGCCATGAGTTACGTTCCTTCCGAGGAGAGAGCCGCTGGGCTGCCCAGCCACGGAGCCACCTTTAAGGAATTACACCCACAGCCAGAGGGGATGTGTCCGCGGATGAACGTGCCCGCCCTGCACACAGCTATTAACGCGGAACCCCTGTTTGGCACTTTGAGAGATGGATGTCATCGACTCCCCAAGATTAAGGAAACCACAGGTACAGCAATGATGGATTTAGCGCTTTGCATTACACACCAGAAGCACGTACACCAGGTTCACAACAAACCTAAAAATATAAAGTGCGGAAGAAAAGTAAAAGTTAGAATTTTTTTTAAAGGCTGCAGAACTATGGCCAGGTTAACTATCAGTCATTGATCCCCCCCAGGATTTAGTGAACACTGAAGTTTCTAGATCTGGAACAATAGTGGAAATGGCATTTGCTCTGTAGAATCTGGATCCGTACTTGCTTCCAAAATGTGGTAGAGCAATAATTTTTTTTTCCTAAATTCTAAATGTAGATTTTTAGCAGCGCTCAGCGGGACTTTTGGTTACAAGACAATATGATATAGAGTCCCAAGAGTTTGCTGTCCTTCTCAAGACCTCGCATTCTATTTGTGCCATTTCATTATTGAGGGGCGAGGAAGGACCATAGAGCTGGGTAGCAGGGAGAGATCGAAGGGGTTGGGGAAGAGCATTTGCCCTTCAGCAGTACTTAACATCTCTCCCTACTCTGTAAGACTCTCTTCGAGACGTGTTCTAAAGTATCTGGCACACCTCGGTGTCAGGAAGGCTCTGGGGGTATGCACAATGAGCTGCTTTATTTTCCCCAAAAGAATAAAATATAGGCACAGGTAGAAAGAACACAGCCACCTTCTGTGCCCATCTTCACTATTCTGCCACCCAGTGGGCACGTAGTCCTCTCACCGATCCACTCGGCCAGCCGTCACGTGGCAAAAACAGATGTTCTTTCCTACTCTCAAATATCAAAGTTTATTAACACTGTCTCTCCCGTGCTAGGTCAGTAGATGGTAGGGAGAGCTTGCCCTGGTTCGCTTCCACTCCTGCCATTTTAAGATGATCTCCTTTCACGAAACCCACTGCTGGCATCACCTGCCTTGGGAAACCCGTCGATGAATGTTGCTTAACTCATCACTCCACTAGCGTCTTGACCGCTAATTAAAGCAAGCTGTTTAATCTTTCGTGGTTTACAAAGAACTTTCCCCTAACTTCCCTCTTCTCACAAAAATTCTGTGAGGCGGAAGTATTTTCTTCACATGACAACTTTTTTTTTTTAATTTAAATTCACATGACAACTTTTTTGAGAAAAGTTGGGCAACTTGCCCAGGGTCTCTGCTTCAAACCCTGTACTAGGCACACCTTGTGGGGTCCTCTTGAAAAGTTGACCTTATTTACTTTGCATTAATTAAATTAGACCACTTAAAAAAAAAAGATAACGGATGCCAGGATTAACCTAACTCCCTTGAAATGAAACTTCAGTGTCATAAATATGTTTGCATAGTCGAGATCTAGGATCTAATTACATGTCTTTTCTAATTACATGTCTGAACACTGATAGATAAATACTGGGGGCAAGGCAAGTCGTGAAACGCCATGGTCTCTGAAAACGATCGTGATTGCTAGCCAATTCCAAAGAAATGCGTAGTTTCAGAAATAACAGATTCCCTGTATTTCCCGAACTGTCTTGAAATGGAAATCTGATGAGATCTCAGGAGGCAGTCTTTGAAAAGGGTGACCCTGCCAAATGGTGGCCGTTCTAGAGTACCTCCTCGGGAAATGACAAAAGCACGTAGAGATTCAGTGAAAATGACCACCCATGAGATGCTTAATGATTCTCTCTGTTTCTCTGCTACCCCTAGTGTAGCTTTGACAGAGCCTGGGAAGGAGAGACGAGGAGGCATGCCTTCAGCTTGGTCTCAACATCCTGAAGCTGATCCCATCCTGCTACCATCACACATCCCCTCGGAATCAAAGGTGCCAATTCCAAATCAAGACCCTAATGATTTCTCCCAAGCAAATCTGGCATATGGAGAGGCTGTGAACTGGCGGCCACTGGATCTAAGAGGGGGGAGCCTCGGAACACCCCCCAGCCAGAGGGCTCTGAGACGTAGCAGCAGTACCCTCTCGGGATCTGTAGGTTTGGAGACCTTCCAAGAGAGAAGCAAGGGTGCGGTCAGCTTAAAGTGTCCAGGTATCGCAGAAGCACAGGAGGCCGGTTCGGAAAGGCGAGCAGAACTCCCCCTGGGGAAGAAGCTCACCAAAAGTTTTTCCCAAAGCTCGATGTTCTTTAGCTCCGAGGGAAAAGTTCACAAAAGGTCCCCGGCGGCCCACAAAGATTCAAAGCTGTATAGGACATTACCCTTGCGCAAGCTGGAAGGCAGCAATTGGAGATGCCGGGGACCTTTCAGCTACTGTTTCCTGAATCGAGGGCAGGATGAAGACGGTGATGAGGATGAAGAAGAGGGAGAGGCCACCCGCCAGGTCTCTTGCCTCTTTCGACCACAGATGACTCAAGCCATGCCAGAACCAATCAGCCCACCTCTGGCTGTTGGGATTCGGAAGCAAGGAGGGGAGCTGACCAGGGGGTCAGTGCTGAAGGTCTGGGTAGAAGACCTGACTGGCCCAGACGATGCGGACTATAGCAACCTGGCCTTCGATGCCCGGATTGCAAGAATCAATGCCCTAAAAGAGAGCACGTATGCAATGCCCGATGGGTTCCTCGCAGCCCAAAATGATGCCAATGAGCTGCTCTGCCTTGTCAGGGCAACAAAGGGGAAGAGAGAGGAGTCACGCCCTGAAGCATATGACCTTACGCTTTCGCAGTACAAGCAACTGTTGTCCATCGAGTCCAGACAGTTGGGAAGTGCCTGTAGGAAACTGGCGATGGCCGAGAAAAGCCCAGAGGAGATGCTCCTAGCTATGACTTCCAGCTTTCAAGTGCTCTGTTGCCTAACGGAAGCTTGCATGCGGTTAGTTAAAGTCGTGAACTCAGAAACACAGCGGCAGGAAATCGTAGCGAAGATCAATGAAGTGGTCATAAACTACATTTGTCTCCTGAAAGCTGCAGAGGCAGCCACTGGAAAGACCAGTGGGGATCCTAATGTTGGACTCTCGGCGCGACATTCAACCACCATGGCCGCCCTCGTAAGCACACTAACGCGTTCTCTCAAGATGCTTTTAAATAAGTAAAGTCTAAAAGTCACATCATAATCTACCTTTGCAAAGCCATACATGAACGTTTATTTACTTTATGTGTACGATGAACAGATGTCTCCTTTCTTCTCTCTGTATATTTTGTTATTTTATATAAAATAGGAGATAAAAGTCACACTGATGAAATGTTGAAATGTACTAATCAGATGTATTCTGTTTATATTATACATATATATACACGGAAAAGAAATATCCAAGAAAGTGATGACATTCGGCTATTTTTCATATAGTTGAAACTCCAGGTATATGATGTGAAGTTTGAAGTTCTACCGTGTTAGAGCAAAACAATGAATCCTATCCCCTCTCCCTCCAAGCGGATACTTGGAGACCATATCATTCATACTTAGAAGTTAAAAAAGAAAGAGAGAAAGAGAGAGAGAAAGAAATCACAATGTATATAAAACAATACTTCTGTTTTGAAATTATGATTTTTAAGCATTGGAATTAGCAAAGAAGACATTTAAAATCCAAGAAGCTATTATGAATTAATAGAGAATATATCTAATAAATTAATTTTTTCCTCATAGCGTTCGGTTATCTCATGCTTTCTTCCAAGAATCCGACATAAAATTTAACTTTGGCTTCTGCCATTCGGACTAGAAATGGGGTGGGGGTGGATTCTATTGTGTCACTACAAATGCTCTTCACGATGTTTCTGTAATTAAAATAGTTCCCAAATAGAAGAATAGAGGTAATGATGGGCAGGTTCCTAGGTAATACCTAGCGTTAGAGATTATCTAATTACATAAAATGAAAGGGATTAATAATATCAAGATTCAATTGTTTGATGAAAAGAGAGATCTCCTTTGATTTAATGTCAAAATATATAAACCAAAGACATCATCTTCCTCCCCACCCCAACTCAACCGCGAAACTTAGAATTCCATTAAGAGTGACAGAACATTCAGTGAAGTATTTGCAAAATTACAAAAAGCAACACTCAATGATCATCGAAGTAAGTGCAGATCCAGTCCTGTAAGGCGGACCGGACACCAGCCTGTGAGGCACAGCTCTCCTCATAGAGCTTCGTGCGTCACCTCTACAGGGGCCAATGCTTCCAACCAAATTTGGAATCCCAACCTAACATTAGGACTGTTTCAAATCCGGGTGTTCCAGAAAACCAGGGAGAGATGGCTCGCCTTATATAGAAGCCATGATTAAGTATTTAGAAGTTCTCATTTGGATTGGTAGATAGAAATAGGACAG
Source organism: Ursus arctos (assembly GCF_023065955.2). Lineage (NCBI taxonomy): Eukaryota > Metazoa > Chordata > Mammalia > Carnivora > Ursidae > Ursus > Ursus arctos. Next base: position 9,273,103 of record NC_079873.1, read on the forward strand.
CTGAGGGAAAAAAAACCAAACACGTGGTAAATTTGACCACTTTACGTGAAACCGATGGAGTGTACAGTAGTTTTCAGAACTGTACTCTGTGTACAAATGTATCTTTGGGTCAAAGCAAAAGGATGCAAGCCGCAATTGTCAAATCAAACTGATATGTACATATGTACTTCATGGGTCATTTAGTGCTTAAGCTGCACCTTCTCCGGTCTGTGTCGATGGCTCCTTAAAGGACGACGGGAGTACGCCAGGTGCAAATACTTCATTTTTGTAGCCTACCGAGCAGGAGGCGAAACAGTCTATATTGCTATCGCTTCTCATCAGTCGTTCCATAGAGACTCCATCGCAAAAGTCACACATATTTCTAGATGGTAGCAAACAAAAGGAGTTTAGGTGTGTGTTATTATAAATAATGTTTAAATAATACATTATTTTCTTATAATTATAAATATTGGTGTTTGATATTGATAAATATTAATGGTGTTTACTGTGGAAATTTTTGGTAAATATTCTGTGTACTAAAATGCTAACATTAATAGGATGTGTGTTCTATGTCAGACAATGTGCGAAACATATCACATATATTTAACCATCACAACTATCTTATGGTTTGGACACTGTTGTTAATACCCTATGGAGGCAATATGGTTTAATCGTTAAGGACATGGGGCCTGGGGTCAGAAACTTCTTGATTTACGTTCGGACTCTGCCATTTTCTATCCCTTTCATCTTGGGAAAGTTAATCAATGTTTTCTAAATCTCGATGTCCTTACAGTAAAATGAAAATCTCTTTCCATAGGATTGTCATGACTTTTAAGTACAATCACATGTGTGAAGGTTTTACTGCATTACCCGGCAGAGTAAATACTTAATGTTAAGATAATTTCATCATAGTCATTACGTCAAATATATTGCCGAAGATAATGTGTGCGGGATGTTTGCTTTATATGCATATTGTCGCCTGCCTGTATGTGCAGGATGAATTATGTGCGTTGCATTGTGTCTAAAAGGAGCGTACAAGGAAGTGGTGATCCTTGTTCAAATCCTATCCAGTTAGAACAGCTTTCAGTCCATTCCAGTTCTTTGAGAGGCCTCAGTGAAGCAGCTCTGGGTCTTTCCAGATCATCTCCCATTACCTATGGGTGCTCCGGTACGTTTCTGTTTCTTACAAACTCTTTAGTGCTTCGAAAACCTCAAGCCCCCTCCCCCCCCCATTCACTACACATGGGGCTCCTGAGTGGGGTCCAGGTCCACTAGAGTGTAGGAAGAACATGTTAGAATGATCCTTGTGTTTATTTTTATCTAGCCTTTTTTATGTTTGTGTATGTTTTATAATGGCATAATAGTATGGTGGTATATGTACATCATTTTAAATAAATAAATCAATTAATAAGCATATGCCTGGTGCGTGTATGCAAAAATCTTGTCGCAGGTAGGGCTGCATTCACACGAGTTGGGAGACCACTGAACTAGAGAATAAAACTTCCTTGTAACTCGAGGTCCTTTTTTTTTTTTTTAAGACTGATTTATTTTAGAGAGAGGAGGAGAGCACACGTGGGCGGGGGGAGAGGCAGAAGGAGAGAAAAGCAGGCTCCCCACTGAGCACAGTGCCCATCGTGGGGCTCCATCCGAGAACCCCGAGATCATGACCCGAGCCGAAACCAAGAGTTGGCTGTATGACTGACCATGCCACCCAGGTGCCCCTGTACTCGCGGTCCTTTACATTTAGTCCCCAGCCTGGTTTTCCAAGTGTATCGCTATTAATCTTTTATTCTAAAACTTTGAAACATATACAAAAGTAGGCACAATCATATAACGAATCGGTATGTACTTCTCACACACCAATTCATTTAGTAAGAACTTCTTTCAGATGACTTTTAAACACAACCACAATGCCGTTTTCACACTTTTAAAAATCAATTATTTAATGTTATCAAGTAAATATTGGAGACGTCAGTAACGAAGAAAGTGAAAATTCCTATAAACCGAACCCCCAAGGACAGTCCTCGTCAACGATTTAGGGCATCATCTTTCAACTTCATACATATAGATATAGATGTTAGTATTGTCTGGGTTTGTGAATTTAACATTTGACTCTGAGTTGGTCTGGCTGCAGTTGCCCTTCTAGCTGAGTCCCCATTCCAGCATATTTTATGTGAGTGGATTGGCCAGAAGGGGTATGAGGGACGTGGAAAGACGGAATTCTCAGGTGAACCACGACTACAGGATTAGGCTTTTAGTAAAATCCGGCAACCAGTGTAATTCCCTCAGACGCTGAAATTAACACAGACCCCCAGGCCCAACTGGAATCTGTCTAATCACAAATTATTTTCCAGAAAAGAAAGAACAACAAATATTGGAATAATGACCAGTACAGCAACACTGCAATGGATCTATTCCTTTTGCTATGGATTTCATCTGCCATGATGATTCGTCTTAAGAAAGACAGTCTTCATTTATGTTCCTTTTTCATATATTTCTAAATGCCAGCTATTCTCTGAATGATACTTCTGAGCTACTCAGGATATCACTCTATTTCTCCTGGATTACTCTTGGTTTGGCAATGGGAGAAGTCCCCTCTCTTTGATTGGTTTACCATTCATAACTGTGTTGACTGATTTTTAAATTGGGAAATGAGCAAATCAGCTCTGTTCAGGTGATTCCTTATCTTTTCCAAACATTTAGAAATCTTCATAGGGATCAAAATACGTATATTACATTGTTTCTCTCTAACCTGATTTTGTCTCCGCATTTTGGGGGGTGGAAGGGTGCTTAGAGGTGGGAGGTGTTTGAGGAGCTGTGTGCCTGTGTGTGTGTGTGTGTGTGTGTGTGTGTGTGTGTGTGTAAGACTAGTTTTCAGTTTGGCTACATGGATTCCAGCGCTGGTTTCCCCTGTGGTGGTCCAAAAACTATGATAAAACGTTCTCTACATAACATCCCAAATCTTCCTTCAAAGTTAACATTGCAGAGATAGCTTCTCTGCTTTGAAAGATCAGAGTCGGAATCTAACCTTTTGAGCTGAATTTTTATTCATAAGAACTTGAACATCACTAAGCTGGATACTTTTTAATTATCTCCCTGTTCTCTGGCCTACCCCACTCACTTTTTAATTTCAAAGCCTATACATAGGAAATCCATGTCTTTATCAAATGTTAATGCGGCACAAAATAACGGAATGAATTAAATCCTGGGTCACCGAAATAAGTAGATAGCCAATTATCTATCCCACATAGCTTATTTCACCATTAAACTTGAAATTAACCTCCTGCCTTCAGCCGAACTTTCTCCAATCTTGCCTCCGTATTTATAATCGCATCTCAATTTTCTGTTACACATTAACCTCAAAGCATTGAGTTGTTTGTGGGTTGGTTTGGGGTTTTTTTTGTTCTACCTGTTAATTCTCATTTTGTACTCTACATCCTGGACCAAAATTCTCTTTGCAGAATAGTCACTCACAACTTTGGGCAGAATTAGCTTTGGCAGTGGAGGTGTGTGGGATTCGGGAAGCTGAGCCTTCTTGGTAACCTCCAACCAAGTAATGGTTCTGTTCTCACTTAGATTAGTACCTCTTGCTCGTTTTGCCCTTTCACTAAATGATCCATGACTCCTTTCTGTCACCCACTTAAAGAGGCAGGATGAGTCTGTTCATTCATTCCTAATCTGGGCAAACACTGCTAGGGGCTGGAGGTGGGATACGATGGTCAATGATTGACATGGTCCTCGCCAAAAATGGAGCACCCATTCTAGGATGGGTCATTCCTCAAGAAAGGAGGGGCTCAGAGTCCTTCAGCATTGCAGGCAGTCTTCACTTCGCATGGCATCACAGGACGTCAAAGATGACCAAGCAAGCCAGAAACATACAAAATGAACTTAATAGTCAATGAGAAAAAACTACAATTGTTCCATGACCTATAAAGATTTTTGTGGAAACATTACTATCTTATTGTCAATTTTAAATATATGGGAACATGAAAAAATATCGTCAAATGGATATTTATTTAGTACACAGTAATTTAAAACATTAGAAACTGAGAATTGAAGTGGGCCTTTTTGGTAAAACCTTATAGAGGGTGATGTGAACAGTGCCTGTCTTCTTTTATTCATCATTCAACTTATAATCTGGTGTGCGTATCTTTTCTACGCTTTGGCAAATTGTCATACTGCTTTCTGAATTTGGATCGGCTTCCCATATTTTCTCGTTCGTGCTTCCGATGTTGTGAAATGTCTCCAAGAGTTCCTTTAATGTCGGTGAGTTTCTTTTCCAGTGTCACTTCCTCTGGGACAGCTGCATCCTCTTCATCACAGCCACCCTCCTTGCTCGTGTCAATGAATTCGCCCTCACTGCCTTCCTCCGGCTGCGAATGTCCAGTCTCAAATGAAGGCTGTGTCCGCATTCCCATAATCAGACTAGTTTTTCTATCATTCCATTTACATTTTATTTTCATTTCACTTCCAGCATTATTTTGTGTTTCTTTATTGTACTTTCATCTTTGTTGGGCCAGTTCCCTCTTTTGGTCATCCATTTTCATAAAGTGTTATGTGGCTTTATCACTCGGGGGGTGGTTGGGAAAGGAGGCAGCACAACTACTTGCTTCGTTGTCTGTGCCTGAGCTGAATAGCAGATGCTCTGTGGCCAATGGCCAAGGGGCATTGCAAGAAGTGATGTGATTGGTCACTGCTCATCATGCACCTCCTTTATTTATATAGTGATTTTGGGATTGAAAAGGTAATCGCAAAGTTTGTACTTTGTGCAATGATTCACGGTGAACGTACCGTGGTAACTGAAGTTTAAACCAGGTTGTTGGGGGACGGGTGTTTAGCTAAAACCATGGTAACTGAAATTCATGCATATCAGACCCATGCAGAATGAGGACTGCCTGTACACAAATGTTTAAAGGGTCTGAAGCCAGTGGTGAAAATAGCTGAACAGGTAGCATTCGGCACTGTCCAATAGGATTTCCTGCAATCATGGACATTTTCTATATCTGTGATGCACAATATGGTAGCAAATGGCCGTATGTGGCTATTGTGTATTTTCAGTGTGGCGAGAATGATGAAACAACGGAATCTTTAAGTCAATATAATTTAATTAATTTAAATTTAAAACCCACCTGTGGCTAGTGGCACGTGGAGGTCTAGTGGGCAAGTGTGGGTCTAGGGGGAAAGCCAAGAAGAGTAAAATAAACAGAACAATGACAGATTGCAGTAAATTCTAAGAGGGAAATTGATAGTCTGCTGAGGAAGGGACCATAAGTAAGTCAGGACTTTGTCTAGGTTTGGAGTGAAGGAGCCAACTCTGATCAGTTAGTACATGACACCCATTTCACACAGGACTCTGCCTCCTTAGACTTGGGTTCTGACTTACCCAAATCCTTTCCTAAGTCCCAGGTCAAAAGACAACTGAGTACCCCCTGAATGATGCAAACAAACACATGCATACTCACTTTTTCTTAGCCTTTGGGTTTCTTAGATGATGATGATGTGTGATTTGCATGGATAACTATTTCTTCCCCAAGGTCTGAAAATCTGCTGTAGAATGTCGAGTGCACATTAGTTTGTGAATGCCTGACAAGTGTTGTGGCAAATATTGACCTAACAGCCAGCATAAGCAGTCTGTTTCCTAAAACGTGTCCTTCCCAACACAGTCTGACTCCATACCAGCCCTTAGCCCAGAGCTGGAAATTTCCTCTGCTTTTCCTCATCTTCCTACCAGTTCTTGGGCCCAACTTCCTTCTTGGTTGGGTTCCAAGCCTGCACCCAAGTCCACTCAGATGTGACCCAATGCATTCTGCAGTCTGAAATATACATAGGGTGAAGAATAAAGGAAGATGTGAGCTCAGAGTTTGATGAAAGCCAATTTAAACTTAATTGCCACTATCTATTATTTCTTCCCTTTTCTTTCCCCTCCTTATTTCCCCCTCCCTCCCTCCCCACCCCACCCCCTGTATTAGTTTTATATTGCTGTGTAACAAATGAACACAAACGTAATGACACATTTATTATCTCACAGTTTCTGGAGCTCAGGAGTCTGGGCCCAGGTTACCTTGCTCATCTGCTCAGGGTCTCACAAGGTTGCAGTCAAGGTTTTGGCTGGGCTGCAGTCTCATCTGAAGGCTCAGCTGGGGATGAATCTGCTTCCAAGCTCATTCAGATTTTTTAAATAATTCAATTCCTTGCAGCTGTATGACTAGCAAGTAGCCCTGGTGTTTTGCTGCTGGAAGATGGAGGCTGCCCTCGGGTCACAGAGGCTGCCAACGGTTCCTTGCTACAGGGGCATCTCCAACATGGCTCCTTATTTTATCAAGCCCACAAGGAGAAGCTCTGACCTCAGGGAGGGTACAGTCCCTCCTTTATAGGTTTTCACTTGATTAAGTCAGGCCCACTCAGGATAATCTCCGTTTCGATTAATTCAAAGTTAACTGAGTTGGGGGGCGCCTGGCTAGCTCGTCGGTGGGGCATGTGACTTGGTCTCAGGGCTGTGGGTTTGAGCCCCAGGTTGGGTATAGAGATTACTTAAGAGTAAAATCTTAAAAAAAAAAAAAAAAAATTAACTGAGTTGGGACCGTAAGTACAATTCCAAAATTAGTTCACTGTTGCCACATTCTGTCACTTAGAAGCATGTCACAGATTCTGCCCACACACAAGAGGAGAGGGCTGCACAGGGCGTGACTACTAGGAAGCAGGAATCATGGGGGACCACCTTAGGGTCCGTCCACCATGCCCTCTAAGGCTCTTCCCTCAGCTACAAACTCAACAGATCACATATTCCTCTGGACAGAAGAAATAGGGTAGACACTTGAAATACAGACTTGAAAGGCTTTCAGGACCCGCAGCCTTCAGCCTTCTCTGCCCTGGCCCAGGCCCATTCTCTAGACATATTTCCCTGTTAATATGCCAAGTTGCTCTGGGGCTGCAAATGCCAATAATTATGATGTACTGACCTGTGCGGGTCAGAATTTTATTAGTGCTAAGTCCATAGGTAAGCTTCCTGTGGCAATATGACTTTTTTCACCACACTCATTTTAGAGTCAAGTTATGACTTCAAGACCAGGTTAGATCAAATAATTCAACTGGCAGATGAATTATTAAAGATGCTGAACTTTAACCAGTGTAACCATGGCTTTCTCAAGTATTTATGAAAAGGGGGATAAGTCGACTCAGGTTGCTTGCTCCTAAGTTCTTCAGCTGGAAGTGGAGCTCACTCGTTCAAGTTCAACCCCCCACCATGTCCCACTTGGCACTCCTGGCCAGAGGACCCTGAAAGGATGCTGCTTCCTCCATGTGGGTTCCAGCAGAGATGAATATAGAACAGGGCTCGTTTCTTTCTAGATTCTGTGGCCCTTTTTTTCTCTCCCTTGATTTTCCAAAGCTGTATAAAGCTATATTGTTGAATCAGACTTTAGTGGAGTACTCCTTTAGTACTCCCTGGATTTCTGAGAAAGGAGCAACAATGCAAACACACACACACACACACACACACACACACTGGATCACAAGGGAAACTTAATGTGACCAAAATGGCAGCACACGTCTACACACTCCCACAGGGCTTTGACTGATGTATCCCACCAACAGTGCGAATTATCCAGCTTTTTGACTTTGCCTATTTGATGGATTTATATTTCTCTGTTGTTTTAATTTGTGTTCTCTGATTGATAAAGGATGTGAGCTTCTCTTCATATGGCCATTGACCATTTGGGTTCCTTTTCCTTTAATTTCCTATAATGTCTTTTGCCCAATTTTCAATTAAGTTCTCTATTTTTCTGTGTTGATTTACGGATTTTTTTATGTATTTATATATACGGCCTTCATTGGTTTGGGACATTGCAAATAACTTTTCCCAGTCCATCACTTGTAATCTTTGTCCATAGTTTCCTTTTGAAAACAGAAAGCCTTAGTATGGAAATAATCAAGCCCACCAATCTTTAATCCTATGATGTATGCCTTGAAGGTTTTGTTTAAAAGTCCTTCCGCAGTCCCTTATGAGAAATGATTTTCCCACCTCCTCTTCTCTTTACTTTATAGTTTCACCATTCATATTTAGGCCTTTAATCCATCTGAAATCCACTTTTTTATATGAAGTCAGGCAGGAATCTACTTTCATTTTTGTCCATAGGTGTAGACCATTTCCTCAACATCAAATCGCTGATCAGATCCTGTGGGACAAGCAGCATGTGTCAAGGATTAGATGGCAAAGTATGGAGAGGTTGGGGATGGTGGTTTGTATCGCTTCTAAGTTATACACATTCTGCCTCTGGGCTGCTTGGGAATCTTTGGAGGGAACACCCTTGGCCATGACTCAGATTCTATCGTGATGAAGTGGCTTGGGGAAAAACGGAGGTGCTCCCCACCTGCTTATAGGGAGCAGATCACAACAAGGATGAACTAAAGCAAAAGAACAGGGCGGATGTCCCACATTCAGGACAGAACTTTTGGTCAACTCATGTGAGTTACCATCAAGAGCTCCCGGGGGAGACTGGGTGAGATGTTAACAGGAAAGAAAAGTCCTGCATTACTAGGTAGGCGCAAGAACAGCCAAGCCATGGCTTGTTGCTATTAAGCCGATTCCTCCCATAACCACACAGTTGATGAGATCAGGGAAACAGAACAATATATGTAAATTGCATTCTCCATTGTGTGGTGGGGTGCAACTACCATTTATTTTCAGGTTCATTAAATAAGAATTACATTCCTGGGAGTAAATTGCAGTTTGAAAAGAAAAAAAATTTTATTCTTGAAACCAAGGCTATACATGTCTCCCATTCATGTTGTTACGAGTAAAGGATGACTCTATATTTTAGAATTATTTTTCTATTACACAGTATTTATACTGTTAAAGGCAAATGGATATGAAATAAGACATTATAATTATAACATTTAATCATGTAAAAATATCACTAAATCACTCTTGAACGAATCTTAAATAAAATAGCATAATGGAAAAAATAACTAAATTCAGGAAGACATTTTTATCTGTCTTTGAGAATACAGAACAGAAGGCACAGTAGAGGTCACAGGTGCCTGGGGAAACACAGGAATAAGTACAGGTTAGAGTATAATAATGATTGATTTTTGAAAAATACTTCTTGAATTCATAATTATCATTTGAAGTGGCCTTTTTTCAAGGAAAATAACTCTCCAACTTGAAGCTCTTTCTCTGCTTTATCCAACTAATGAAGTCCTATATGTTTTTCAAATCACACCTCAGGGGTCACCTCCCCGGACAGCCCTCTGTGATTGGCCCTCTAACACTCCCTCTTCTGAGCTCCCTATGTCTCGTTAATGCTTCCATTACTGCATTACTCACACAGTATTATTTTTTTTAGGTTTCATTTTTTAGTCTGTTCTGCTTAGGGAAATGCCTGCATCTAATTCATATTTGTATTCCCGGTGCTTAGAACAGTACCTGGCATACAGCAAGCACCATATAAATGGGTTTCTTTAGGGTTCCTGGCCGCCTCAGTCGGCGGAGCATGCGACTCTTGATTTTGGGGTTGTGAGTTCGAACCCCACATTTGGTGTAGAGGTTTCTTGAAAAGATGAACAAATGTCTTTTTTGTGAAGATTGAACTGAAATGCCGCGGACCCTCTTTATGTATTGACATAAGGTTTAACGTGCGTATAAATCACCCGAGCATTTGTTAAGATACAGAAAGTGGCTTAAGAGCTCTGGGGCAAGCCTGAGAATCTGCATTTCTAGCAAGCGCCCAGGTGATGCTGTGTGTTTGATCCACCAGCCAATACAGGAAGTAGCAAGAATCTAGTCCCCACTGCTAATCAAATGCATGAAATGCACCTATAACATTTGCACAACCGATCAACAAGCAAACAAATGTGAAAGTAAGCTGTTCTAAACTTCTAAGACAGTGCTTCACAAACTGGCTCCACCGGGATCACCGGGAGACCTCGTTAAAGCACAGATGGTTGGGCCCAGGACCCAGTGCTCCGGATTCGGTGAGTCCGGGTGGGGCCGGGGAATTTGCTTTCCTAACAAGCTCTCTTTGCCGGTCCAGGGACCACACTTTGGGAACCATTGTAATCAATGACCAATTCATCCACTATGGTCAGAATGCAATCATTAGCGCAGGTGATGTTAGAGGAACAGATTGGAGCACCTCAGAACCATCTGTCACATGACACTGGGTTGGTGGCCCGCGATATTAGAGATTCGTCCTCACTTCCGCTACAATCCTGGCTTCCAGTTCTGGGTCTTGAATCCGTGATTTACATCCCCTCGGGAAATTCTGAACCTCCCCAAGCTTCAATTTCTCTCTCTCTACTTGTAAGCCCCGCTCTGCCGACCCACCGGAACTCCCCCAGGCGGTTCCAACCTTCCAGTTCGGTGGGCCCTTTGGCCTTCATTCTTGAGCGGTGCAGGGGCGGGTCTGTATCTCTAACGCAACAAAAAGACTGAGTTCCTTGAGGACAGAGATGAGTTTTATTTCTATTTATTCTCAAGCATAGAACACCCCTGGCAAAGAGCAGGTACTCGTTAAATGTTTGCTATTGAATGAACAAAAGTAATAAAGCCTGGGCTCCAAATAGCACTTTAGGTCCTGGCTTTATGCTAATTCTCTAATTTTAGCTGCTTCGAAGTATTGCTAGAATGGAATGCCCCACCAGGTAGCACTGGGAATGAGGGACTCATAATTCAATGCCGAGTACGACTCTCCTGGGACGAATCCGTGGTCGCTGAGCTATAAATGATTTTTTTTTAATTTTCAGATTTAATGATACATAGAATTATTTTCGCAAGTATTTTTACTGCTGCTCTTTCTCACAAGCTTTATTAAGAAAAGTTTTCCTACAGGGCCTTGCTTTTATAAAGAAACTGGGGCTTTTATTACTGTAAAAGTTTTCATTAATAAAAGAAATCTTTTTGCACTTAGGTGTTTGTTTTTTAGATTTTAGAAGTTATTTTTTTAGTTAGAAACACTTTTCTGGTTAGTGGAGTGATAAATCCATAGTTCTCTTTTTCCCGGCCCTGCCAAGTCCCAGCTGTGACGTTTGGCTGAGGCGCCTCGTGTTCGTGTACCTCAGTTTTCTCATCTGTAAGACAGGGGTAAAAAAGCTCTTGTGGGGGGGCCTGGCCGGCTCAGTGAGTAGAGCATGCCGGGGTTGTGAGTTCGAGTCCCACCTTGGATGTAGAGATTACTTAAAAAATAAGACCTTAAAAAAAACAGCTGTTGTATATTGGTTTGACACGATTTCAAATCCATTTGTGTATGACAAAAATGGAGTTGTTTTTATGAGTAAAGTTGTTTTGCTAGAAGAGTGAAGTCAGCTGAGACGGGATGACGTCACCTCATCCGCGGTCACTGAGAAGCGCTGAGGCGCAGGGCTCCCAGAGGGGCCCCGCCGCAGCTGGGGCTGGACAAGGCCGCCCTTCGCTGAGCTCCAAAGCTCTCCCAAGACCTTGGGGCATTTAAACCACTCTTACCCGCAGTAGCAACAGCGGGGCGGCGATCGTCTTACTGTCGCCACCAGCGCCCGCGTTCCCTAGCAACGCGCCCTAGCAACGGGGCGGACCCGACGCTGGGGTTGACAGAGCGGGCTCCGCTACCAACTCCGAGGAAGGAACACCTCAACTCAATTTGGACTTTATTCCTTTCATCTCCCCTTGCGTGGAACAACGGCGTGATTAATCTATTGTTGGTTCAGACTATGTTCTTTCTTTATTGGCTTATTAAGAGACATTATCCTGTGCGCTCTTGGCTTCTAAGATTCCCGCAGTAAATAAACCTGTGTTAAATAAATTACCGGCAAAGACAAAGTCAGTCTCTGAGCCTGAATTTGCTTCCCGGAACAAAACAAGAGCTCCTGCCATATGGCTTTCGTAAGAAATACACAAGTTAATAGATGTCTTGGGGAGAGTGTCTGATATATAATAAGCTCTAATAAATGTTCACTCTTATTATTCTTAATGAGTGAGCAAAAACAAACACATTTGGAGGAAGGTGTGGGCTTTCTAACCATAGCCAGAGGCGGTGTTTGTCCCCACCCAGGTCCTGAGCCCGGGAAGGGTCTCGTTTGGGTCGTTCTGCTGACTGCAGACCAAGATGAGCCTCCCGGTATCATTCAGCGGGTGGAGTCCCTCATTTTGCTCCTGGCTTCAGACACAGTGCTTCCCCAAGCCCGGTTCTTCCTCACTCTCCATGTCTCAATGGTTCATGAGATCTGCACCCCATGCTCACAGTGGCCGTGTTCACAACAGCCACAATATGCAAGCAACCTAAGTGTCCATGGGCAGATGACTACAGCAAGAAAATGCATCATATATACACATATATAATGCATTATATATATTTATATGTGTATATGTGTGTATATATAATGCATTATATATATTTATATGTGTATATGTGTGTATATATAATGCATTATATATATATTTATATGTGTATATGTGTGTACATTAATGCATTATATATATTTGTATGTGTATATGTGTGTATATATAATGCATTATATATATTTGTATGTGTATATGTGTGTATATATAATGCATTATATATATTTATATGTGTATATGTGTGTATATATAATGCATTATATATGTATTTATATGTGTATATGTGTGTATATATAATGCATTATATATATGTGTATATGTGTGTATATATAATGCATTATATATATTTATATGTGTATATGTGTGTATATATAATGCATTATATATGTGTATATGTGTGTATATATAATGCATTATATATATGTGTATATGTGTGTATATATAATGCATTATATATATTTATATGTGTATATGTGTGTACATATAATGCATTATATATGTATTTATATTTGTACATTTTATATAATGCATTATATGTATCATTACATGTGATACACACACACTGGAATATTGTTCCACCATAAAAAACAAGGAAGTCCTGCCATAGGCAACAACACAGATGAATCTGGAGGACATTTTGCAAAGTAAAATAAGCCAGTCGCAGAAGATAAATGTGGCACGTTCCACTTAAATGAGGGGTCTACAACAGTCGAACTCAGAGAAGCAGAGAGCAGAACGGTGATTGCCGGGAGCTGGGGGAAGGGCAAACGGGCAGGTTTTTAAGAAGTACGAAGCTTCAGTTGCACGCGCCGAGAAAGTCCTGGAGATCTGCCGAGCGACGCTGTGCTACGGTTAACAATACTGGCCACTTGAAAAGTTGTTCAGGGGGTCGTTCTCTCAGCACGACTTTTGGAAACGATTCGTTAGGCTTCCACAGTGTTTTGATTTCCAGAGGGCGTTCCGGGTTGTCCTCCTTCAATCTCCCACACAATTCTGTTGTTATCCCCCTTTCACACCAAAGAAAAGCTCTGTAAAGAGAGAGGTTGGAGGCTCTGCTCGGGGGCCTGGGAAGAGGGACGCACGGGCAGGCAGAAGTGTGGCTCTGGTCCTCGACTCGGAGCGCCCAGCTCACATCCCGAAAACTCCCCACGTTACGCTACAAGTCATGACGTGCGCGTACGAAGGCTGCCCCCGCCTGTTTTCCAGCACCAGCAATTCCTCTGCTGTTCTCTGCGCTGTGTGGTCGAGGTTGCCCCTCGCAGCAAGCCCCGGTGGGGGGAAGGGATAGAAACATCAGGAAGCCAGGCTGGGCAGAAGGGAGTTACGGATGAAAGGGGGTGGTTTCAGTTACCCTCCTAGTCAGACTGAGCCCCACGAATTAAGGGGAAGTAGGTGGTCTTACTAGCCCACAGGTTGGGGCTCTGGCTACACGGGTTTGGATGCTCAGATGGGGTGGGCTTCCGTAGTTGGGAGCACTGTCTCCTGGGGTTGACGGCTGAAGGCCAGGAGCAGTTGTCAAAAAGTACACAGGCAGACAAAGGAAGGGAAACTAGCTAGAAGCCCAGATTGCCGGAAAATGCTATATCCAGCAAGCCAGAACTGTTCTCCAGAGTCAAGGTGTTGCCATGGTGGCTAATTGAGGTAATGAAGAGAAGATGAAGCTAATGGAAAGACAGGGGTGGAGGCCCAGGAGAGAGTTGGGATCATCGGAAAGGCGGGCCTACAGGCTAAAGAGTCAGCACATGGGAAATCTCTGGCAAGCCTGCTGGGTGAGGAGAGACGTGTGCCTCAATTGCCCCAACACCCCAGCTGAGAGCCAGGCAGCCTCCAGGAACAGAACCGCCCGGCTGACCCGGCGCCGTCCACAGCTGCGTGAGAGAACCCAACTGAGGCCAGAACTGCCCAGCCAGGCCCAGCCGGCGGAGCAAACCGACAGAACCGTGAGCTGAGCGAAGGGCTGTTCCGTGAAGGCACCGAACAAGGGTTCGGGTGTTCGTTACATGGTGCGTGAGAACAGATACAGGGAACGGTGATGGTAATTCAAATATGGACTGGATATTATATGCTATCGGGACATTATTAACTTTCTTAAGTGTGATAAGTGATTATGTTCACAAAAAATATATCCGTGTTTTTAGGCGATACAGGAGTGATACGTTACAGCTCCTGCAGCTTTCAAGAGATTCAGCAAAAACAAAGGTCGCTGGATAAGCAAAGTAAATACGGTAAAATGGTGTTAATTGTTGGATTTAAGTAATGGGTATACGGCGATTATTGCACTATTGTTTTCAACTTCCCTATATATTTGAAAATTAAGAAGTTGGAAAATAAAATGTTAACAAATCACCCGTATCCCACACTAAACATATATTTAGAATGACACAGTTTTTATAATTCACTTTTGAAATTACTTATGAGTAATCATTCAATCAGCCTTTGCTTATAATTTCTTGGCTCTTTCCATGAACACTCAGGAACGTCATGAAGAATAAAATTTAATTTATAAATTGTTTTCAAATGTGCAGAACTTTCTATGAAATTTATGCGTTTGGATGAATCTGTGAGCGCCAAGTTAATGTTTACCAGATTTAACAAGGTGGCATATTAAGTCTTGCAGTCCTTTACTAAAATGCTGATTAATTGGCCTTGACTTGGCAGTTTTATTTGTCCATTCGGGAGCCAGTCACTTTCCCTCAGCCTAGAAAGCATGCACCGCTTGGGTATGAATCGTGGTCAAAGGACAAAACAACCAGTTCTGCTCCTTAATCAACTGTGAGGAGAAGCCAAATGCTTCCGTAGCCAGAGGCAGGAGAGAGAGTCATTTTTTGTCAGGGACCAGTGAACCTTGGAATTGTGGTCATGGGAGCCAGACAGACCTGAGTTCAAATCCCAGTTATGCTATTTTCCGGGAAGCCACATAACCACTCTGAGCCCTACCCCCCTGACGTTTAAAGTGGAGATAACAATGACTAGGTGATCCGGTTGCGCTGGTGACAAAATGAGAGAATCGCGTGTAAGGGCCTTGTGCCTCTGTTATTGGGCCCCGTGGTTTTATTTCCTTGAAATCAAGGGACTGCCGAGAAGGCAGGCATCTGATGGGGTTCTCAGCTCAGCCTGCGTGGCTTCCGGTCAGCCCTAGGGCCCCTGTGCCAGGGTGCGCAGCCGTGCCTTCCAGACCAGGCAGGCCAACCCCGTAGGACACTGGGCAGGCCCCACGGGGAAGCCTCCATTAACGGTTGCCAAATAAATTGATGGGACTTGGCACTACACTCTACACTCTTAAGAGAATAGTGTATTTGGGGGACGGTCCGGAGGCCAGAGCTGGGAAGTTGATACAGAAGTCACTAGAACAGTTAGTTAACCCCCCAGCCAAAAAGGTTGCCATTAGCCCATATGGTACCTTTGTGCAAATTAGAAAAAGCTACCACTTTCTGGAGATACTTTACCTCGCATGTTGGAAAATTGCTGAAATGCACCTAATTCTTTTCGAGGCCGAGACAATTTATTATTGTTTGCTAGGAAATTGTCATAATAAATATACCAATTAATTATATCTACCTTATGAACAATAGATAGAAACGTCTACTTTTTTGTGGCAATGCCTGGTATTCAAAGTTGGAATGCACGCACACACACACACAGCCCGTGCTCAAGACTGAAAGTGAAATTTAATTCATGTCAGCTTTTCCCCGAGCAGCTGGGAAAGTATAAAGAGAGCTCAATCTCGGTAAAATTAAAGAGATGGGTAGTACTAAACTCAGAAGGAAAAGCAAAATCAATAAAATTATACAAACCATGTATCTCTCATAAACTTATTCCTTCTCAGACCTTTTCAGGCACAAACCAGCATTTGCTTCTGGTTTTATTTTTGATCTTCCTGAAAAAAAAATACATTTTAGCTTTCACTCCTATGAAGCTATGACCATTCACAAAAGACAACAGAACGCAGCCTAGTCTAGTTCAGCCGTTTTCCAAAGTGACTAAACATAATCACCTAGAAAGCCACAGGAAAGAAAATAAATAATAAAGAAAGAAAGAGACCCAAGCTTCTCACTAGGTTGGAGATGCATTGGTGTAAGCAGAGAGTGTAACGTGAAAAGAAAAGATGGTGACGTCATCTGGAGACCCAGACCGCCTTCCTCTCCCAACTCCCATGCAGCCTCCTCCCCAGAGCCTCAGTTTGGGCAGGGATCTCTAAGCCAGTGCTCTGCAAATACACTGCAAACACCCCAGGAACAAGACTGTTCAGCGTGGGTAAGAGAAGAAAATTGCATTTTTATTTTTTTATCTTTTTGTAGTGGATTGCACATTTGCCATATTAAGTGATCCATTTATTTAATTTGCAAGTAAATGCATGTAATAGTTTTGACTTATTAATGGGGTGGTACGCGTGTATAATCTATAAGTAAGTGCATTTATGGACGTAAGTGTGTGTTTCTGACGATGTTGAAATTGTTTTTACAAAGGGCGGTAGTATCTGCCATCCTACAGGGAAACAACAGCAAAGGACTTTGTTCTCCAGGGAACCAAGGGACAAAAGGTGAGCTACCCGGCCAAAGATCAGAACTCCACATATCCCTGGGGAGCAAGCGCATTAAGGTTTTCCTGAGAAACGGAACCAATAGAATGTGCACAGATAGAGAAAGAGACTCATTACAAGGAGCTGGCTCATGAGATTCTAGAGGCTGGCAAATGCGACATCTGCAGAGCCAGTGTCCCAGTTGGGCCCACAGGCAGGAGAATCCTCTTCGTGGAGGGTGGGTCCGCCTTTTGTTCTGTTCAGGCCTTCAACTGATTTGGATGAGGCCCTCCCACATTAGGGAGGACCGTCTGCTTTACTCAGTCTACCCATCTAAATGTTCACCTCGTCCCCAAACGCCCTCCCAGAAACGACGCCTGACCGGCGGTCCGCAGCCACGGCCAGTCCAGCCGAAGCCTTCCCGTGGGGTCCCTCCCAGTGCCGCCGCTTGCGTTCCCAGGCCCCAAGTTCAAACTTCCCCACCAGCCGTTTTGAGCAGCTTCTCCCCCCCCCATCTCTGCCCCACGAGTGGCCACACTTCAAGTCCTGCCCTCTCTCGCCCAAAAGGGAGACTAGAGAGAGCTTATCCGTAAACGTTGGGTTACATTTTTGAATCCACGAGAGCTTGGGTTTATCGTAGAGCAAGCGTTGCAACCATCTCACACAGATTTTCTTTCTCAGGAGCAGAACGCGCACAATACGTCCTAATGAAAAATGTAGAAGTAATAAAAGGAACTAAATCTTCTGAAGTTGCTGATGCATGACTCCTTCCCAGGACGTGTGTTATCTGCCTCTGTGAGTATTGACCTAGGAGGGCTCACTGGTTCTTTCTTCTGCCAAAGACTTTCTCTTCCAGGAAATTCCCTGGGGGTCAACCTCACGCCCCCCCCCCCATCGGAGCAGAGACGGGGCTTTGCCATCCCCGGGGGGGGGGGGGAGGTGGCACCAACAGCGTCACCCTCCTGCAGAAGGGGACCTCTCAGCAAATAGAGCCCCGTAACCAAGGAGAGGGAGAGCAAACAGAAGCCCCAGAACAGGTAGCTTCTAGTGAACGATAATAGGTGGGAGAGATGTAGTGCCTCTAACTGAAACAGAAAATGAAAGAGAACACTTAGGGAAATTCGATCTGGCATTAGAAAAACGCTTTCTGGAGCTGAAAGCCAACAAAGCAAATAATTTCTTAATTTTAAAAGAGAATGTGTGGATTTTGTTCACTGGTCTTCATTCCTGTTCGTTACACATTTACACAAATATTCAGCAAATAAGTGAATAAAATTCAATGGATCACATAGAAGAGGCAGTGGGAACTGATGAGAAGAGGATCGGGGACCTCCAAGTGCACTCGAGATGCCCCAACAATTAAGTAAATGAAAGTCAAAATCACAAGGAGCTACCACTTCACAGCCAGTAGGATGATGGCTGTTATTAAAAAAAAAAAAAAAAAAAGCCAAACAGACAGTAACAAGTGTTGGCGAGAATGTGGAGAAAAGGGAATCCTCCTGCATTGCCCCTGGGAATGTCACTTGGAGCAGCCTCTGCGGAAAGCAGTGTGATGGCTCCTCGAAACATGAAACATGGGATTATCACAAGCCCCAGCGGTTCCGCCTCTGAGCATACACCCAAAATAAACGAGGACAGCCCCTTGAGCAGACATGCGGACACCGGTGTTCAGGGCAGCAGCATTCACCATAGTTCAAAGGTGGCGACAACCCAAATCTCCATCGACAGGTGAATGTATAACCAAATGTGGTCCATCCATATGATGGAATATTATTTAGCCTAAAAAAGAAAGGAAATCCTGACACCTGCTACAATATGGATGAACCTCGAGGACGTTATGCTAATTGAAATAAGCCAGACACAAAAGGACAAATACTGTGTGAGTCCACTTAATGTAAGATATCTGAATTTTTTGTTTTTCTTTTTAGGTAAACTTTGCACCAAACATGGGGCTTGAAATCCCAACCCTGAGATCAAGAGTCATGCGCTCTACTGGCTGAGCCAGCCAGGTGCCCCCCCCGTTTAAAAAAATTTTTTGCGTGAGATATCCAAAATAGTCAAATTCATAAAGACAGAAAGGAGAATGGTGGTGGGCCTGGGGAGGGGGAGAATTGTTTAATGGGTATAAAGTTTCAGTTTGGGAAGATGAAAAAGTTCTGGAGAAAAACTACCAAAGCAGAATTTAGGAAGGACAAGATAGGATACACGAAGAAAAGAGGTCGGGGACTCTAATATGTAAGTAACAGGAGTCCTAGAAGCAGAAAAAGAACAAAAGGGAGGTGAATAATTAAAGAGATAATAAAAGAATGATTTTCCTGTTCTGAAGAAAGACAAGGCTGCAGACCGAAAGGGCCCACTGAGATCCAGGTAGGGGTAATAATGTAAGTCAAAGGCCCTTGCCCCGCAACGTCTCGATGATGTTCCTGAGTTCCAGAGGTACGGAGACAATCTTCTAAGCATTGTTCAGATAAAAATCATGCATTACTTAGAAAGGCAGAAGAATCAGGCAGCCATCACACTTCTCATAAACAACATTTAAAATTAGAAGGAACTGAGGCGCCTGGGTGGCTCAGTCAGTTAAGTATCTGAGTCTTGATTTCGGCTCAGGTCATGATCTCAGGGTTGTGAGATCGAGCCCTGCCTTGGGCTCCGTGCTGGGCATGGAGCCTGCTTGGGATTCTCTCTCTTCCTCTCTCTCCCTCTCCCTCTGTCCCTTCCCCCGACCCACCCCTCTCTAAAAAAAAAAAGAAAAGAAAAAAAATTGGTTGTGAAATAACATCCATACACAATGGAGAGAAAGAAAATTGCAGTTAAAGAAGCCAATATCCGGCCAAGATGGCCTTGACCTGCCAGGCAGAAATATACATAAGAACAGGTGTGCGATATATAACCAGCAAGTACGCTGAACGCTTACAGTGCTCTATGTACTCCGTGGGAAGGATAGATGATACCCCTTTCAGCCTCCCAACAACCCTAGGAGGTAAATCCTTGTATTATGATCCCAGTATTACAGATGAAGAAATGAGGCACAAAGAAATGACAAAAGATGCCTGTGATCACACATCCCAGAAGTAGCAAAGCCAAATTCTGGTGTTTGCACATTTACATCATTCTACCATTTCTAAAACTAGTTGTCTTCATGACAGGTAGAGAAAGGGCAGGGGAAGCAAGGTTTGCAGAGCGGGGGCTTAGGGACAGAAGACCAGCAGATGCGAAAGAATGCGTATTATAATACATGGGGTACATCAAATATAAAATGCTGTAAAATATTTTTTTGCAAATATATAAAAATTGTACAGGCGGAGAAGAACTAGGAAGTGATAGGGCACATGAAAACAGAAATTTGATTTTGACCAGGCTGTGAGTCATTTTACTCTTGGGTTTGTTATTTCAATAGAGTGCGATCAAGAGTTCAAAAAGAACAGAGTTCTGACTTCGGGGCCAAGGCTGCCTGGGTTCTGATTCTCATCCTAGTTACTTAGTCGCTGTGATCTTGGAGGGGCTCTGGGCTGTTTCACTTTGGGAGGAAGGAGCTGGGGTCTCCCAGCTCCGCGCCATCGCTCTTCAGCTGCGGCTGCCCGAGAGGGCTGTGTGCTGTGACATCTCTTGCTGAAAGCCGCCGTGGTCCAGTAGCCTGTTGGTAGAACAAAAAAAAGGTCACCAGTGGGAACAGTTAGATGCAACACGCACGGGGACTGGGGCAGTAGCCCTCAGAACCAGGAAAGCGTATCCAAGGAAATTCGGGCAGAACGCGGAGGGTTCCATATGTGATTTTTCTCCCTCCACAAAAAACACAGAGGGAAGCAGTTGGAAGAGTGAGACCGGGGGATGGAAATGCTACCAAGAAACCAAATGCTTTCTCTCTTGCGCTCGTCCATCCCTAGCGTGTTGGCTCTTTATTCCGAGGCTGAGATGCAGCTCCGTCTCCAGACGTAACATGCATGTTTCAAGCGGGAAGAAGTGGGAAAGGATGACAGCCAGGAGGTCCTCCCCGCCAGCCTGTACATTCTAGTAATGTCTTTATGCGGGAAGGGAAACTCCCAAGCAAACTTCCCCTTTCAGCTCATGAGCCAGCACTGGAAGAAATGTTCACCCCCAAACGACTCAATGGCCAAAGGGAACGGGGTCCCCATGTTGATTTAGACTAATCATGATCCATCCCCTGGTGCTGGGGATGAGATCGGGGGTCACTGCCAGCGACCTGAACGTGTCCCTGTTCTCTCAGCAGCACCAGGGCTGGTCCCCTAATTGAGGTCATGGGAGTAATGGGGGGGATGCGATCCAAGGAAAGGGCAAAGAATGGAAAGAGAAGAGGATGGGATCTTGAGGAAGCGAGAAGGGGAGCCACAGCAGGAGGAAAACCCAGGGAGTGGGTACCACAAAGCCCCGGGATGAAAAATGCCCGGTAGGGGCTGCACAAATCGACTGTCGTGTAATACCCCCCAACCCGTGCCGGTGCCCCCAGTCAGCCCTCCTTGATCAGTCCTACCTCTCGTGGTTGGGGGCGCTGAGCGGGCTCTGCTGGGGGCTCGGGCTCAGGATCTCTCGTGTGACTAGGGTCAGCCGGTGGCTGAGGCTGCCGTCTTCTCAAGGCTTCTTCAGTCCCTGGGCTGCGAGAGGGCTGGGCAGACGCAAACAGCCGCCCCCTCCAGGATGGTTCTCCAGTGTGGCCGGCTTCCTGCAGTGTCTCCTCCCTGCGACTGCGCCCCGGCAGCCTCACCTCTCCCAGCCTCCACAGCGCGGGACCCAAGGAGACGGTGGGTAGAAGTCAGGTCACATCACCTCGCCTCAGGGGTCAGAAGCGTCTCCTTCATTCGAGAAAGCTGCATTCTCATTCAAGGCCAGTGACGAAGACCCACCCGTATTCAGTGGCTCTTGATGGGAGCCAAGGCCGAGGATTTCTGGGCACGTGTTAAGGCCACCACATCTCAGGCATTCTCATTTCATTTATTTATTTATTTAAGTAATCTCTATGCCCAACATGAGGCTCCAACTCATGACCCTAAGGTCAAGAGTCGCAGGCCCTACCGACTGAGCCAGCCAGGCGCCCCTCACTCATCTGTTTTAAACCGCTGCTTGGTTGTCACAACAGGACGAGGATATAATTGCTGGAAAGATCCCAGGCCAAGGATACAAGTTCCTTCAGTGTCGTTACAGGATAGAAAGGGTCCGCCAGTCATCTACCCACAGAAGGAGCCCACGCATGCCCCCAACTGGAAAGACAAGCTTCACTAAATTTGCCCTTCCCCCACGTCGCCCAGCTGATCAAAGAGAGGAGGAGCTCAGGGCGTGTTTTCGAGAAATTCCTGTTTGCCATTCCCTCAGGGTTTTTCACGTTCTCTAGCTTGCACCCCTGTGCTACCAAACGTTCCAGAGTCTTACCCGAGCAGTGCTCTCAGGTGCAAGCTGCTGCATTGTCCTCAGAGATCAAGGTCACCTTGGCAGCCTGGTGTCTGCTCGCTGGCCCTGGCCTCAGGGCTGCTTGCGGCCCTTTGGCGGCCCTTCGGGCACCTTCTTATCTCAAACCTATACCCTGCCTTTTCCAAAGGCTTTGAGGCTACTCACGTGAACAAGCAAAAGGCACAATGGGGTAGGAGAGCGGAGAAGGCAGTAAGTTTCCTGACAGCCCGAAGCCAAAAAGGCAGATCTTGGCTTATGTGGGTTTTTTTTTTTTTTTTTAATTCTTCTTCAGAGACAAACTGTTTTCCCGAAGTAAGCTCATTTATCACAACAGGGTATGGAGTAAAGGACACTTGGTCGCAAAGTCAACACAACACCTTCAACCACAGTGACGTAAGAGTCATTGGCTGTCTGCGTGATGGATTCTTCTATTGATCCTTTATAAAGATTAAAGGTATACTATGCCCATTAGGCTGTCTCTTCCAATATTATGTCTTAAATGAGTCTTTCTTAGGTTCCTTCTCCGGAAAATGTATTGAGTATCCTCAGTATGTGAGACACCCGGCCAGCCGCTAAAATAGTAGTCAGTTGATCCTGGAGTCTCTAAGACAGTACTTCTCAAACTTGGCTGATGCCCTGCAGGGCTTGTTAAAACTCTGGGCCCGTCTCTAGGGTTTCTGATTCACTAGGTCTGTGGTGGGGCCCAGGAACTTGCATTTCTACCATGTTCCCAGGTGATATTAACACCAGGTGGGACCAGGGCCCACACTTTGAGAACCACTGCTGTTTTTCTTTTTTTTTTTTTTTTTTAAGATTTTATTTTTAGGTAATCTCTACACCCAACCTGGGGTTGGGACTCACAACCCCGCAATCAAGAGTCCTACGTTCCGCTGACTGAGCCAGCCAGGTGCCCTGAGAACCACTACTCTTAAGAGTCACCTGTAAAGGTCCATATTCTAAATATGTTTTAAGTTTGTGATCTCACTCTGGATGTGAGATTTGAGAGAGAAGGAGTGGTAGAACACACGTGTATCTGATGAAAAGTCAAAGCTGGGCTTTATTTACGGCTACATGGGAAATCAATTCACTTCATGCAAAGTGGAAAGCAGTGGGGCCCATTCCAGAAGAAGCAGGAATTTTTCTCAGCCGAGGACTTGGGATCTTTTTGAAAAATGTGTAGGGTTCTAAAGGTGCTGCCCAACAGTATGGAAGAGAAGCTATCCAGGCTGAAAATCATTTGAAACATCTGTCTCCTTCTCCTAGCTTAGTCCATACAAGAACCTCACTGCTGTCTCTTAGAATATTCTAGCTTTATGAGCAACATCACCTTGATGGGCTCGTGAGAATGAAAAAAGTACAAAATGCACTTTCGTGGCATTTAATTGGCAGTTAAAACATTCCAATGCTTTCTTAGCACGTGTTTTTCAGATAATTAGCACTAATCCATCATTTACTCCGTAGACCTTAAGGAAGTTCATTCAAATACAGAGATTTGGTGCTGATTCAAAAATCTGCTAGTATATTTATTAAAATGGTTAAAACGGAATACTATAGCAAATTTGACTTATTTTCAAAGGACCCTGGGTAAATTTTGAAAAAATCGGATGTTCAAATTTTCTATTTCTTTTAAACTCTGCTGAAATACCCAAATATCAATTTAATGGCCAGGATTTTCAGTTAAAGAGGGTCCATTAAAATTCAGCACTTTTCTCTGTCCCATTCCAAAGCCCCTTAGGCTAAGAATAGGGATTTTTTTTTTTCAGTTGTATTGAGATAGAATTAACATACGACATTGTGTCAATTTAAGGTATACGACATGATTGATGTCGCCTGCATTCCTTGCCTCCTGGCCTTGTCTGACCCAACCTCAGCTTCCTTCCTCACATCTCTTTCTCTGACTCTCTCCTGCCTTCTTCTTCCTCTGCAAGGACCCTTGGGAACACAATGGATCCACCTGGAATGTCCAGGATCATCTCTCCATCCCCAGGTCCTTAACCACATGGACAAAGTCCCCTTCTGCCACATAAAGTAACATATTCTCAGGTTCCAGAGCAGAGGACAAGGACACCTCTCGGGGCCCTTATTCCGCTTATCACCGATGTCTCCATCTGTCTCCATGAAACCCCTGGTTGACAAGCCCCACTCGCTGGCACGTGGCTTCTGCCCCTCTCTTCGGTGCCGTGTCTTAAGTGTTAGCAGAGAGTTGAGACGTCTGAGCCTCGCAGTGTCCTCATCTCTGATAGCCCTTCCACTTAGCAATGTTAAGATTAAGTGAGTTAGTATGTGTAAAGTACTTGAAAGAGTTTCTGCCTGACAGTAAGTGCCATAAAAATGTTAGCTTTTATTATTTGATATTATTATCATCAAAGGGAACCTTCTAATGTTAAAATTAGAGAACAAAACAGAGGGGAAAAGCGGGGGTGGGGGGTGGGGGGTGGGTGGAGATTGCACAGGAATTGCTTCCAGAAGGAAAGTGGGGAAGAAACAGCCTCGTGCCAAAGATCAGAAGTTGAAATGCTTTGAGCTTCTCAACAGAAACGAAGCTGGAAGAGCCAGGGCAGTCCCCGCTTATCCACTGTTGCTCTTTCGCTTTCCGAGGTTGCGGTTACCCAAAGTCAGCTGCCGTCTGGAAGCAGATGCCCCTCCTCCCGACCTCTCCTCAGAAGGTCCACAGAAGCCTAAGGCCGTGTCCCGGTGCCTACGTCGGTCACCTCACTTCACCTCATCACACAGGCGTTTCCTCATGTCACCTCACGGCAAGAAAAAGGGTGAGTACAACACAATACGATATTTCGAGACAGAGACCACGTTCACCTTTGCTTACAGTATATTGTTATAGTTGTTCTATTGTTATCGCCGTTGATCTCTTACTGTGCCTAATTTAGAATGAAACTGTCATAGGTATGTATGTGTGTATAGGACAAATCATCGCATGTAGCCTTCGGTACTAGGTGGGGTTTCAGACATCCCCTGGAGGTTCTGGAACAAATCCCCCACGGATAAGGGCGACTACTGTTTATAGAACGAAACCTTTAAAACGTTGGGAGAAAACAATTTCCAATGAACAGTTCTGCAGCCAGGTTGGGAGTTAAGTGTGAATGATGTATGCTGAAGACGTTGTCAGACTTGCAGAACTGCAAACATATTTCCTATGTGTTATTTCTCAGGAAACTACTGGAAGACCGGCTCCCCCCACCTTACCCCCCCCCCCCAGGAGGGAGTGAGTCCCAAAGAAAGAGAAGGAGATGGTTCCAGAAAAATTCTGAAACCGGTGATAAAGGTGGGGCTAGTATCAGGAGGACTGGGCTTAAGAGAAAAGCCAACATATTTTTAAACATTGTTTTACATACATTTTCAATAACAGACCAGAGAGAGTCCGCTGGAGCGGGGGTCTCCAACTTGACGGGAAATCAGCTGGAGGGTTAGTTGGAGGAGCGCAAGCTTGCTGGGCGGTAATCGTGCCTACAGATGATGGGGAGCTACGGACATTAATGTGGGGAGAAATGGGCAAGTTGCCAGCGGTGGTACCTGCGGCAGAAACACCGGACGGGGCAGGGCCCGGTGGGTGGGGGCGGGGGAGCCTGCGCCTACTGCCCTAAATGAAGTTTTCCTGGCACACAGTCCCGCCCATTTGTTTGCGCGCTGTCGCTGGCGACTTTCCCACTACAAGGGCAGACGGAGGTCTGTAAGTCGTTGGGAGGGTCCCTGGGGCCCACAGAGCCTAAAATATTTACCAGTTGGCTCTTTACGGAAGAAGCCTGCCAACCCCCGTTCTAAACCCGCCTCGTTTCTACACCTGAAACGAATACAATATTGATGGTGGTGATTATTCAATAAAAAATTTATCAAGTCCGTGTTTATAAGAATAAAAACTAAAGGAAAGAAAAGCAAAAATTTAAAAAAAATGAATGACAACAGAATCCTAAAACGTTAGCGCTGTTAGAGATCACGTGCAGCCGCGTTGTTCACGAGGGAGGAGACAGGTGTACTCGGGGTGAGGATGGGGGACAGCTGGTCCCGAGTCCTGGCTGGTGGGGGGGGACCTTGCAGTGTTCCCCAGGCCCTGGATCCCCCCGCAGCCCCATGTCCACCACCACGCTGCTATCTCCCCTCATCAATTGCTGGCTTTCCATCTAGGCGGGTCATAAAAAGTCACTAAAGTAAGGTTTCGTAAATGAAAACTGGCATGTGACCAGGGTTGGCGGGGCGTTCTAACTCAACATTCTGCAATGAAGGCCGGGCGCCATAAAGCTCGCGCGAAACTGAGATTCCCAAACTTTTTTTTTTTTTAAGATTTTATTTATTTATTTGACAGAGATAGAGACAGCCAGTGAGAGAGGGAACACAAGCAGGGGGAGTGGGAGAGGAAGAAGCAGACTCATAGCGGAAGAGCCTGATGTGGGGCTCGATCCCATAACGCTGGGATCATGCCCTGAGCCGAAGGCAGACGCTTAACCGCTGTGCCACCCAGGCGCCCCATAGATTCCCAAACTTTTCAAGAACACAGAGAATGCACAATCAGTGAGTCCCAGGGTGTGATTTGCGGTGGCGTTCCGCTGTAAAGTCTTCCTCTAGCTTGTCGGCAGTGATTTTATCAGCCCAAGGTATGCTTTTGCCAACTGGGGACCTGTAATTTCCCCGAACGGGTGTAAGGTGCCTACGATTGAGACTCCGAATATAATCATCCCCGTGCTTGTTATAAGCGAACTGCCCTAACAGGTAGATCCACAATGTTTCTGATTCACACGGCACCCTGAAGGGGGCAGAAGCAGAGGGATTGGGGGGGGGGGGGCAGCGGGCAAGGTTGGGGAGGAGAGGGAAGGGAGGGGCTCTGCTCGGCACAGCCCCTCAGGGCCCCCGGCGGAGGACAGCTCTGCCATCTTCAGCAGGTGGCTTCCGGGCACACTGCGGTGGTCACCAGTGAAGCCAGCAGGGAGTGAGGAAGGCCATGGAGGAGGCTGTGGCACTCCGTGTCACTTCTCCAGTTCCACTGGCTACGAGTCAGCCTCGTGCCCGCACCTAACAGCAAAGGCACCTGGGAAATTTGCACATATCTGAAACATCAGGAAACATAGGATGGACTTACTTTACAACAATATTTTAGATACATTTTCAAATCTCATCCTTCATACGTTTTCTCCAACTTTTCCTGTGTGTGGCCATGGGCCCAGGGAAGGAGCAGGTGGATTTTGGTGGTCCTCCCCATTCCTATTGCTAAAGATGACATTATTAGCCAAAAACGCTTATAATTCTAGCTCTACGAGTTGCATTGTCCGCCAGAAGCAACTATAGACTGGGAAAAGGTCAAAACTCACTGTCCCCCAAGATACTGATGTATCTTGCATACATCGGCCTGGGATTGGTGGAATCCACGTGCCGTGGTCTGCCACTTGGTTGCCTCTCCCAGCCCTTCCCGATCACCAGGAGACCTGGAGCTCCCAGCAGGACGAGCAGACCATGAGGGCACATACCAACGTGGGGCCAGGCAGTACCAGATGGGAGCAGAGCCGAAGCAGGTGGAGGAAACGGAACTCTAGAGGCATCGGAGATAAACTGCACTTCCCTTAAAATACTGTCTAAGCCTGTCCCATCCTCACCTGGGGGCCATTTATTTGCTTTCGTAGTAAAAAATGCTTTGATTTATCCTGGGCTTTGGGTATATGTTCACTTTGATTTACAAATTCCTGCCATCTAGTGGCTAAATTAAGAACATATCTTCTCTTTCAAACAACGATCTGAACCTTGAAGTGTGAGTTGGGTTTTTTTTATAAGTACTTAATGCGGAGTAGCTGTTCAAAATTATTTGATGTAAAACGAAACGTGGTTCGACCAAAAGTTTCAAGATATGGTATATGAAACACACAAGGATGTGAAAGAAAACTGACGGAATTGATGGCTAAGCTCTTGTCTGTGTTCTAATCCAGTAAGAATCTCTCCTAGGACAGGTTTGTCTAGAGAAGGGGGGAGAACTGGACTACCCCAGGGGTTTTGACATCTGTCTGGACATTAGCATCACCTGGGATCTTTTAAAAATTCCACAGCCCAGGCCACAGCCCAGACCAATGTCCTTCATTTCAATGTATTTTATTTAAAGCAAAACAAAGGCAGGAAAACCTAAATTTTTCTAATTATATGGGTTGATTATTTACTTTGTGAAAGGCTTCCTCTCTTTATGAAAAAATTCACCACAGGATTTCTTAAGACAACTGACTCCTTTTCTATACCTTAAATTAGTTTTAAAAAAAACCCGATTCTATATTCACCTACTTTTTTGGGTTAAAGAGAAGCACATCAAAATATTTGTCCAAGCCATTTGCTCTTTATTTTTGTGCTTTTCCATCCAGCAGACAAGAAAACAGAAAGAAGAACTTTCCAAGAGCCAAAGAGATTGCCCTCCCTCAGGGCTGCTGTGTATGGGTGCATAGGTTGTGCACTGCACAACTGCAGGATGCCTGTGCCATGTGGCCAGTGACTTGAATCACAGCCCCTTGTTTGTGCAGCATGGTGGGGCTGCTCTGATTCTAGGTGTTGCAGAAGCAAGAAAGATGACTGCCTTGACTTGTGTTTCTAACATGAGAGCTGGTGGCCTACCAGCTCAGTTTTGCAAGACCCCCCAGCCAAACCCAGTGGCTGTCACTTTAAAGCCAGTACTGTTTCTCCTGGGATGGCTTCCCGCTGGTTAAGGTCATTTCTCCAGGTACATGAAGAACATCTCTCTCTCTCTCTCTTCTTTTTTTTTTTCCCTCCTTCTAAAAACTACTTTCTCTGAGAATGTTCTTTAAAAGACTTGTTCCAGCTCATCCATATTCAAGAGAACTTCATGCCTTGTACTCTAAACATGAAAAACTCAGCTAATAGAAAGATCTTGTTTGCTCCCCTGAACACACACCGTGACTCCTCATCGACCTTCAGTGTCAATCTTGCCTCTCTTGTTCTGAGCAAATACCGATTCCCCCCATATTCAAATACAAGTTTAACCTCTTCTCAAAAATATTATCAGTTTTGTGTTTCAAATGCCCTTTGAAATGTGTTTACCTGTGAGTGGAGGCCTCTCTCAGCTGGGACTCGCAAAGCAGTTTCTGGGAGGGAAAGGGCTGAGCCTTGCTTGCTGGCTTGGATGGCCTGGCCTCGTGTATAATAGAGGACTCGTAAACCTGACGTGTGAAGAACAGAGGTGCTGAGCTGCTCCCACTTCTGCCCAAGGGGCGCTTTCATTTCTTCCTGCAACTGGATCTTCAGTAAATGTCAGAAGCTGTCTTGCAAAATTCCGAGTCTGGGGGCTCGCCCCGTCTCCGGGGTTGCTCCCAGAATCGTAGATGCTACTTTGCCTTCTTTGCCTCCCTTGGCTGCCTGGAAGCTCAGAGCCGTTTGGGGTTTCCAATGTTCTCTGTTAGCTTGGCTTTCTAATGGAGTTCTTCCAAACCCACTAGGTCCTTTGAAGTTGTGTTAGTATGTTCAGTTTGATGATTTCTGTGCTTTTTCTCTTCAAGCGGCTCCAAACACCTTTAGGAAGGGGATGGGAATAAACAGACACATGGATCGAAAGTATGCATCCCTAACTCCGAGCCTTTGCAGTCTGGTTAGGAGGCAGGCACTAGGGAAGCGAGAGACCAGGAGACCCCTGGACCCTGCTTCCTGCGCATGGAAGTTGGGGGTGGGGGACAGGAACACGCTCTTGCTGTCCTTTTCTTAATACATAGTAGGAACCATGGGACAGAAAGCCGTAGCAGTAAGCGGGGACAGTGTGCGTGGTAGTTTGGGACATCAGATCCACCTGGGTTCAAACCCCAGCTCTGCCGCGTGCTGTCAATCATGTGGCTTATTCTCTGTGCTTCAGTTTATTCATCTGTAAAATGGGGATAATAATTCATACTCCTTTGGCTTTCATGAAGATTAATGGAAATAATAAACGCAAACAGCTGGCACAGTGCTTGGAGAATGTGTAGTAGGGGCTTAATACATAGTAGAGCCAAATATGGTAAGTATAGTTTCATCACTTTGTTTCCAGCAGAAAGCTGGACAGCACTACGTGACTGGCTGTGTTATTATTCATCATTCCAACGGTAGACACAATTAAAATTGTTCTCCTGGGGTGCCTGGGTGGCACAGCGGTTAAGCGTCTGCCTTCGGCTCAGGGCGTGATCCCGGCGTTATGGGATCAAGCCCCACATCAGGCTCCTCCACTATGAACCTGCTTCTTCCTCTCCCACTGCCCCTGCTTGTGTTCCCTCTCTCGCTGGCTGTCTCTATCTCTGTCAAATAAATAAATGAAATGTTTAAAAAAAAAATTGTTCTCCTTTGTAAGAAGGCGTGGGGGCTATGGAAAGAAAAACTTCTAGGAAAACCTTATTTCTCTCTTTAGAAGTTTCCCCAGTGTTTTTTTCTGAATTTTTATATCTGTAATGTAACTGTAGTGAAATACTAGTTTAATAAGACAGTTAAAGGTTTGATTTGCATATGGTGATCTTTAATTCAAGATAATTAGATGCTTTCTTTGGAGTTTTCTTTTTCCCAGATTTAAAGGTATATGATCTCAAGACACATATCGATAAAATAACCAAGAGGTAAAGCATTCACTTTTAGAAAAACAAGTTTGCTGGAAGTTGCTCTAGTTCAGAAAGCTAAAATAGAAAGTTCTGGTTCCTTCCCTTCTACAATGCTCAATTCACCACGAGACCCATACTTGCCATATTTTAATTTTTCCAAGTCATAGAGAAAATGCCCACAAAAAAATGAAATTCTTACCAAAACAATGATGATTTAATAAAAGCCTCTTTCTAGAAGACAATTAAAATATAAACACATTCCTAAAATAATTGCTGTTTGGGGAGTGAAGCTAAACCTGGAAATCTCAGTTAAGCTAAACCTGCGTATCATCCAAATGGAAAGGAAAATTGCCAACCAACAGCAACTGAAACAAATATGAAAATGTAGACAATTCTACTGTTACTTGTTTTCTTAGGGATGCATTATTTATTTCATAATCGGGATTATATTTAATTCTCTAAAAGTACAAGGCAGCGGAGAAGGGAGGGGGCAGATCCTTTGCCATAAGGAGCACATATCGGTTAAGAGTCTGGGTCTCTATGCCCCCACCTCGACCCTGTTTCCAGGCTCTGCTGAGGCCAGTGCAGGAGCACCTGCTTAATCGCCTCCACATTAAGGCAACATTTATACAGACGTATTCGATATGCTCTTTGTTTGGGTTTTTTTTTTTTTTTTCCTTCAACAGTAAAAGCACACTCCCTCTCTAGGAGGGTAATTAAATTTCTCCAGATGCACGCATGGCCCCAGCTGCAGGCCCAGGATAATTGGAGCCAGGCAGCTATTTGTCCTGTAATTTAAGTGGGTCCTAAGGCTTAGAGGTAGACAAGGAAAATCAGCCGCCTTCAAGAGCCAAGACGGCGATGGAAACGCGCAGCTAGGGCATGGCGTAACGACAAACAGAAGCCCGGTCTTGATGAGAAAGGACACTTGACATTTGACCTCCTCCATGGGGATAAAATAGAGATCGCTGGGGCATAGCAGAGGGGAGACTGCTACGACCCCAATGGGGGACAGCCTTGACTCGGGGGTAAACAATTGTGGCTTCATGCCAAAGCGGGACCAGTGTCCAGACCTTTGGATTCTCCTAGAGAAGTCCTAGATCTGGCTTTTCTAGGAATTGGTCTCCGTTTTGAAAGTTAGCACCTCGGGGCGCCTGGGTGGCTCAGTCAGTGAAGCGTTTGCCTTGGGCTCAGGTCATGATTCCAGGGTCCCAGGATCGAGGCTCGCATCAGGCTCCCTGCTCAGCGGAGAGCATCTCCCTCCGCCCCTCCCCCTGCTTGTGCGCTCTCTCTCTCTCTCTCTCTCTCTCTCTCCCTCTGTCAAATAAATAAAATCTTAAAAAAAAGAAAGAAAAGTTAGCAACTCATTCAAGTGGCAGGCAACAACACGGCAACATCACCACGACAAGCAAAGAAAGCAGAACCAATCGCAAGGCGTGCGTTTCTGACCGTGGCCTCCAGTAAGCAGCTCCCTCAGGGCTGCATTTCTCCTTGAAATATAAACGGACACACATGCCATTCTTTCAGCAATGCTTCTCTCGAGGAGATATTAAAAGAAAAGACACTGTACACTAAATGCCAGGTGGTGTCCTGGACTAGCTACGGGAACAGGAGCAAAACCCCGCGACGGTGAAGTGGTGAAATCAAACGACATCGGGAGTGTAGTGATGGTTTCGAGCCAGTAAGAAGTTCTTAGTTTTGACAAATGGACCCCACTTCTGTAAGATGTGACTGGGACGGGAGACTGAGTGAATGGTTGCCTGGGAATTCTGTACTAGCTTGGCAACTTTTCTGTATATCTAAAATTTTCCTGGGGCACCTGGGTGGCTCAGTCAGTTAAGTGTCTGCCTTTGGCTCGGGTCCTGAGGGATCGAGTCCCGCATGGGGCTCCCTGCTCAGTGGGGAGTCAGCTTGTCCCCCTCCCTCTACCTACCGCTCTGCCTCCTCACACACACTCTCAAATAAATAAAATCTTTTTTAAAATTAGAAAAAATAAAATTGTCTCACAATACAGTTTATTTATTTATTTATTTCAGAATATTTAATTAATTTGAGAGAGAGCA
This sequence comes from Ursus arctos, assembly GCF_023065955.2. Lineage (NCBI taxonomy): Eukaryota > Metazoa > Chordata > Mammalia > Carnivora > Ursidae > Ursus > Ursus arctos. Next base: position 9,305,920 of record NC_079873.1, read on the forward strand.
CATGCAGGAGTGGGGGGAGGGGGAGAGGGAGAGAGAGAATCTCAAGCAGACAGCATGCCGAACGTGCAGCCCGATGCGGGGCTCGATCGCACGACCCTGAGATCGTGACCTGAGCAGAAATCGCGACTCATATGCTCAACAGATGGCATCACCCAGGTGCCCCACATCAGTTTACTTTAAAAGGAACTACATAAAATAACATGAAATATGTTCACTTGGTTAATTCATAAACACGTACTGAACAACAGGTTGTCCGAGAGCATCACCGTGGTTAGTGTAGCAAGTAAGCAGAAAATAAGGGTGAAAACACAGCTGAGTTCAGGTATGGGTGAAAGTAAAAATCCCAGAAAGAACAAGGTATCTCAAGACAGTTGGGTAAGCCACTGTGGCGGGGCAGAGGATCTGTTAGGGGAGGGTTTAGGTGAAAAGTCTGAAAAAAATGAGGGCCAGCTGCTATGGACCTGGATTCCGTGTAGGCAGTAGGCAATGGCATTACTCATTTGTTTTCTCTCGACTTAAATATTGTTTTTCTTTCTTTGTTTTGTTTTGTTTTTTGGTCTGTTTTTTTAAGTAAGCTCCACACCCAACCTGGGGCTTGAACTCATGACCCTGAGATCAAGAGTCACATGGTCTACCGACTGAGCCAGCCAGGCACCCCCAAAATCTTGTTTTGTAACCACAGTAGAGCTGCTTTTTTCATCTGTGGTCTACCAGTTTCCTAGCTTCTGGTTTTCAATTATTTTGTCTTTACCAAGTTAATGAAATATAAGGTGTATACTAGTCGAGATTCAGCACAAAGAAAGGGCCAGAAGAAACTGAGAGATGTGAAATGCAAGCCAGGGCAGCACACCCAGGCGTGGCCAGCTAGTGGACAGATTAGCCTAGAGCGGGCTTTCTCAGCTTTCAGCACTACTGGGGGACTAAAGTGCCCCTGCTTGAGAACCACTGGCCGGAGAGAAGCATATTTATCTCAATCAGGGAGCCGATCCCACAGGTAGACCCAGCACCGCCGTTCAAGTTGTTAGAATGGGCAGGCGCAACCGTACATTTCGAAATTGCTGTTTTGGGCGGTCAGAAGGGGTTGGCTGTCAGCAATTTCTTAAGTTTCAACCTGACATGGATATATGTCTATGCTAATTGGTAAATAGCAACATAGCACTGCCAGCAGTAGTAAAACTACTGGGGAGCTTGCCTGCTAATACAAACTCGTTAGTGGGAGGGAACTGCCGTGTCATTGAAGGTCATGATAACCAATCGTCGTAGTGGCTCTGTGTCTCGGTAGAGTATAGAGGTATTAAATATATTAATATCCCAGCTAGGAAAAGCAGCTGAAAAATGTTTTCATCAATTTGCTGAGGGTTCATCAGAGGCTGAGAGTAAATTCCGTGCCGAGAGTAATGTCGTTGCGGTTAGCATATACTCTCTGCTGATTAGATAAGAAGTCACCAGATAATAGAGCTTACTGGCGGCTTCAAAGGCAGGCGATGGGATGTGGGGGCAGTGTTGGTGCACCGTACTTAGTGATGGCACTGGGGTGGGGTGCCCAGCAGGCTGGAGCAAGGGGTGTTGGTGGCTCTGTGATCTGCAAAGCCATAGTTCTCCTGGTCTGTGCTGTGTGGAATGTCGTGCTATTCACAGGCTCAGCCACCTGAGATCTGGCGGCACCCAGCCTGGTGGTCCCTGGGTCGCAACAAATCCAATATCTGGCATCGGGGCCCACATCCATTTAAGGGGACCATTACTGGATGAGTTAGATCTGGTTCCTTGTGTTAAATCACGGCTCAGACAGAGGCATTATTTAGCTGATCATATCAAACAAAAGATCACATCAACAATTTCTAAAAAATCAGAAATGATTTGGAAATTATTATGATATCCAATGAGCAATATGCTATCACTTAAGACTACTTGGTAAGTAGTTTGGGGTTGGTATAGTTTCATTTATTTAAAGTATACAGGGAGCACATTTATAATTTTATGTGTGTATAGATTTTTATATTAATTTTATTCCCACTGCAGTTGTAAATATATTTATTTCACTGGTGGCTGTCATCAGATGTCTAGAATCCCACTGGTTCTCAAATCCAATACTGAAGAGTGAGCAATTATATTCTGTGTTTCAACATAAAAAATGGAACAAAGAAACAGAGAGGGGAATGGCACCTGGGTGGCTCAGTCGGTGATGCGTCTGCCTTCGGCTCAGGTCATGATCTTGGGGTCCTGGGATCAAGCCCTGCATCGGGCTCCCTGCTCAGCAGGGAGTCTGCTTCTGCCTCTCCCTCTGCTCTTCCCCCACCCCACCTCGTGCTCGCTCTCTCTCGCTCTCTCTCGCTCTCAAATACATAAATAATCTTAAAAAAAAAAAAAAAGAAAGAAACAGAGAGGGGAGTTCCAGTGCTTGCCCACCACTCACCTTGGATGCCTTACTAACCTTCTCTGAGCTCAGTTTTCCACAGCCCATGGGGTTGTGGGGAGAACTGAATGTCTGTATATGAAGGAGTGTGGCGCATAGTAGGAACTCATGTTCCCTCTGGGGTTTCCATTAATGAAGGAATTCACAAGTAACCTTTTTCTATATTAAACTGAGATGATTTATACCCAATGCTTTGTATTTCACTCAGTAGGGGTGTTTATTAAATATGTTCTATTGACTGAATTTAAAGTACCTGAAATTTAGGGGTCTCAGTATTCCAGAGGCGTGTGTTTGAACTAAAATTCCTGATCCTGGCTACAGTCCCTCTCTTACCTATGATAGTGTAACCTTGAAGGAGTGCCAGTGGGGTTAATAATTTACTAAGCATGGCTTTTTCCCCAAAGACACTTGAGCTGAGACTTTTTCAAGCCTGAATAAGGTCACATTATTCTTCTCTTAAAAGATCAAGAAAATCACATCATGCTTTTGAGAACTGATATGTAGATAGTTGTCATAAGCTGGCATTCAGAGAAATGCACATTTTTTGTTTAAAAGCTGTGCTTGTAAATCAGATTCTTATAGATGATAAATCTTCAGAGAGTACATTCCGAACTCTTTTACCCCCTTTAGAGTTCTATGTTGGAGGAAAAGAAGTTTTCAAAAATTATTCATTTTCCTTGTAAAAAGAAACTGTTTTTAAAATAAAGGTTTCTTTGCTTTTCTTTTTTTTTTAATAAACACAAGAAATCATTGATCTCAACATTTCCCCACTACCTTTGCTAAATTAATTAGATGGCATAAACAGTTTCTTTTTAAAGGAAACTCTGAGGGGCGCCTGGGTGGCTCCGTCGTTAAGCGTCTGCCTTCGGCTCAGGGCGTGATCCCGGCGTTATGGGATCGAGCCCCACATCAGGCTCCTCCGCTGGGAGCCTGCTTCTTCCTCTCCCACTCCCCCTGCTTCTGTTCCCTGTCTCGCTGGCTGTCTCTATCTCTGTTGAACAAATAAATAAAATCTTAAAAAAAAAAATGTAAACTCTGAGCCTGAGGAACAAAAGAGCTCAAGCACAGGAGAAAAAAGAGGAATCGTTTTACTCTCACAGCCCTGATGACCTGAATGGCAGTGGGAACAGAGGATGGTGGTGTGAAGAACCCGGTCAAGAGTCAACAGAGCATGCGCGTTGCTGATGCGGGTGCTGGTCTTGCAAGGAAAAGGGTCTCCGTGTTCTGGTGAAAGAGAAGAGGTTGGGGCATTTCAGAATCCAGAGGGACAAAAAGCCAATGATAGAACTGGGAAGTTTGGGGTGTGTGTGTGTCCTGTATCCTATAATGATCAGCTAGACATGTTTTGTTGAATTATTCATCATCTCTCTAAGAAGTTTCTAGGGGTCACTTAATATTAATTCCTATTTTATCACTGGAGTATTTACTAGAGTGGCCGTGTCTACACGGCACAGAGGGAAGTAGATCTTTTGGAAGCCGCCGAACGGTGAAGGGACTTTTGGTTACTGTCTATACAGATCATGTCAATTGCAAAATAATCACATTTTCATCTAACAATGCGTTGTGTCCTCTCTGAATGCACATTTAAGGAGTATTGTTTGGAGAACATTTCTCATGTTTAAGTTCTTCCCTGCATGTCTTCTTTATTTCCAAAAAAAGAAAAGAAAGAAAAAATTGTGAGAATATGCCAAGCACTGTGCTAGATGTGGGGCTGGCAAACTACTCATGGCCAAATGCTTCTGTACAGCCTTTGAGCTAAGGATGGTTTTACATTTTTAAGTGGTTGGAGGCAAAAAAACCAGAAAACAAAACAAAAAAAACCCACCCAAAAGAATAATATTTCATGACACATTAAATAAAATGACAGTTACATTGCAGTGCCCGTAAATAAAGTTTTATTGAAACACAGCCACGTACATTGGCTTCCGCGTGTGGCTGCTTTTGTGCTGCAACAGCAGACTTGAGTATTTGCAACAGGGACCCTAAGCTGAAAATACTTACTCTCTGGCCAAATCCTGTGCTGGACTCTGAGGATAAAGCTGTGATCAAGACTGACCCAATCTCTGACTTTGTGCTACTTACATTCTAGTTACTAATGGAACAGAGCAGCAATGTGCACATAAAAGCAACAAGATGATAATTACAGATTAAGATAAATGCTATGACGGCAGCCGACACAGGGAGCAATGAGAAAAAGAGAAACTGGAGTGGGGGTGGGAGAGGAAGGAGACCTGTGGTTTGAGGGGAGGTTAAAGAAATGACATTTATAAACTGAGACCAGAAGATCAAGGGAGCCAAGTCTGTGATGGAGGAGCCAGTGGAAAGAGCTTTGCGAGAGAGGAGGGCACATATGCAAAGGTCCTGTGGCCAGAAGATTTGTGTGTGTTTTAGGCAGGAGGCTAGAGAAGCTGAAGGTCAGTGAGGGAAGGGCACATGAAGCTGGCAGATTAAGCACGGCCCAATTCCAAGTAGCACGGGAAGCCATAGATGGGTTTTAAGCAAGAGGGTGACATGATACAATTAGCTTTGATTTTAAAAAATCATTCTGACTGCTGTGTGGAAAGGGGCTGGAGGAGGCTAAGATACGAAAATACTGTGGAGGGGGTCCATGCTGGGGCTGGCTGGTGGCCATGGACATGGAGAGAAGTGAACCGGCTTGGATCGAGACTTTGCAAACAGAACTGACAGTCTCAGCACATGAAATGCAGTGGGAAGGTCAGGATCAAGGATGCTTCACATATTTTTGAGTTGAGCAATTGCATGGGTAGTGGTACTATGTAACGAGGGAAGAATGGGTTGTTGGGAGGAAAAGCATCAAGTCAGCAGATAAATGAAAAAAGATGTGTGTGTGCGTGTGTGTGTGTGTGTGTGTGTGTGTGTGTGTGAGAGAGAGAGAGAGAGAGAGAGAGAGAGAGAGAGACAGAGTGGAATATTATTCAGCCGTGAGAAAGAAGGAAATCCTGCTGTTTTCAACAACTTGGATGAGCCTTGAGGGCATTATGCTAAGTGAAATAAGCCAGATTGAGAAAGACAAATACTGTATGATCTTACTTATACATAAATCTAGAAAAGCCAAAGGAGTGCCTGGTTGGCTCAGTCAGTGGAACACACAACTCTTGATCTCAGGGTTGTGAGTTCAAGCCCCATGCTGGGCATAGAGATTAGTAAAAAAATAATCAATCAATCAATCAATAAGCCAAACCCAGAACAACACAGAGTCGAGGGGTGGTTACCAGGGGCCGTGGGGTGGGGAAAGCGGGGACGTATTGGTCAAAGGGTACAAACTTCCAGTTATAAGATTAACCAGCTCTGGGGATCTCATGTACAGTATAGTGATTACAGTTAATAATACTGTATTGTAGACTTGAAAGTCACCAAGAGAGTCGATTTTAATTGTTCTCACCACAAAACAGAAACGGTAATTATGTGACATGACAGAGGTGTTAGCTAATGCCGTGGTAGTCATCATTCTGCAAAACAGAAGTGCACCAGATCAACACTTCATACGCCTTCAGCACACGCAAGTTATATGTCCGTTCTCTCTCAGTAAAGCTGGAGGAAAAAAAAAAGACTTCTCATTGGGGAGGCCGGCTTCTTCTGTAAAGGACCAAATAGTAAATATTTAGGCTTTAAAGCATGGGGTGCCTGGGTGGTTCAGTCAGTTAAGTGTCTGCATTTGGCTCAGGTCATGATCTTGGGATCCTGGGATCGAGCCCCGCGTTGGGCTCCCTGCTCAGCGGGGAGTCTGCTTCTCCCTCTGTCTCCTCCCGCTGCTCATGCTCTGTCTCTGTCTCCCTCTCAAGTAAATAAATAAAATCTTTTTAAATAATAAATAAATAAATAAATAAATAAATAAATAAATAAAACAAGCAAGCCAGCCACATGATTTCTGCCCCCTTCTCAACTCTGTTCTTGTGGCCATAGATGACGGCAGCCAGAGTCAATGGATAAGTGTGTGAATGTGTAAAACTTTATTTACAAAACAGGCCGTGAACAGAATTTGGGCTTAGTGTGCTAACCCCTGTTGTAGAGTTGAAGGTTCAAGTCTAGCCCTCGAGAGAGATCAGAGCCGGAGATCTAAACATGCGAGTCATTAAGATTCAGTCATGGACCTAGATGACAGTAAGGAGAGTTTATAAAAAGAACAGAGAAGACAAGAAAGCCCAGGATCATGCTTGGAGGTGTTCCAACAACATTCCAAAAACTGTTGGGTGGGTGGGATAACCTTTATCAAAGTTGTGGTATACACCATATTGATCCAAAATGGACAGCCTTCTTCAGCTGCTCCCGCTTACGTAATGGTGTGAACCAAGAGGCAGTAGTTAAAGCTGCCTGGCTCCACTACGTAGCTGTGTGACCTTGGGTAAGTTACCTAACCCCTGTTCTTTAGTTTCTCTACCTGTGAAATGGGGGTGAGACTAATAAGACTGATTACATAGGGTTGCTGTGAAGGTCTGCCATGTACTAAGTGTTATATACAGGTCCAACAGCATTATGCCTTCTCAATGGCTACCTTATTCTAGAAAGGATTTGCAGCAACTTGCTCTCTTTGGTCCCTATTTAATTTAGACCCTCCACTTCTCTGTCAGTTTGGCTCAAAATGAAGCTCACTTTAACTTAACTGACTCTCTTGCTCCTCTCATCAAAACATTTCCCCACCTTCTCACAACAACGCGAATGGTGTATCCCATTTAAAAAGCTTCTAGCTCCAGCGCTGTGAAACTTCCTCATACTCCCCTCTACACCCTGGTTGGGAGTTCCATGCCATTTGACTCCTCTGCTTGAATTATGTATGCTGTCTCTAGCTCTCTTAAGCCCACTGAGGGCACCAGAGGCTTTATCTTTGATCTAATTTCCAGAAGTGACTGATCCGACCTACACGGAAAGGACATTCCCCTGGACAGCATCAGATGATATGTAATTACCCAAGAAATCAGTTAATTCCTCCTTGTCTCTGATATAGCTGAGGCGAGGTGTCCTGGCTCCCATTGTCCCTTCCCTGCCCCAGACTTTGGATCTACCAAACCCACAAGGGTCTCTGGTTCCTTTTAGTGGGAGTTAGCATTTAGACACCAAACTCCTTTCTCTGAAGCTTGATAATTAAAGAGAAGAAAATGAAACTTTTCTCTTGCTTTTCCAGTACAAACTCTATTTTGGGGTAACCAAGGGAGCCCCAGAAGATGAAGGGAAGCTCTTCTGCTTTGTTTTTTGTTTTTTAAGCTCTTCTTTACTGAGGAATTCCAGCTAGTGTTTGTAGATAGGAAGGGATGACAGAAGTCGACAACTCGCATTTTGCAGAGTAGAAAGCCTTATTGTGGAGAAATCAGGCTGTCACTGCCTTAAACCAGTGACCGATCTCAGTATCCCTGATAGCAGGACAATGACCTGTTAATATGTTAGATGTGATCGGTTGGAATCATGAAGAAAAATGTCCTTATCTTTTTTTTTAACTGCACTTACTGCGATATAATGTATGTACCATTCAATTCACCCATTTAAAGTGCAAAATTCAATGGCTCTCAGAGCCATTCACAGAGTTGTGCACCCATTTCCACAATCCATTTTAGAATTTTAGAATAGTTTCTTTTTTTTTTTTAAGAATTTTATTTATTTTGACAGAGGGAGAGGCAGTGAGCACAAGCAGGGGAAGGGGCAGAGGCAGAGGGAGAAGCAGGCTCCCCGCGGAGCAAGGAGCCCCATGTGGGACTTGAGCCCAGGACCCTGGGATCACGTCCTGAACCAAAGGCAGACGCTTCACCAACTGAGCCACCCAGGCGCCCCATTAGAATATTTTCATTACCCCAAAGGAAACCCCACACCCCTTAACCATCACCCACTAGCGCCCCCAGCCCCTGGCAATCCCTCATTTACTTTCTGTCTATAGGCTTGCCCATTCTGAACATGGAATCAAGCAATATGTGGTCCGCCATGGTAACCGGCTTCTTTCACTTAGCAGTACTATTTTTAAGGTTCACCCACGTCACAGCACGTATCAGAACTTCATTCCTTCCTATGGCTGAATGATCCTCTACTGTGTGGAGGCATCACATTCTGTTTGGCTACCCATCAGTTCACGGACATGTGGGTGGTTTCTGTCTTTTGACTATTGTGAATAGTACTGCTATGAACATTCATGTCAACCATTTATTTGAGCACCTGTTTTCAATTTTTGGCTATACCCCTAAGAGGGAAATTGCTGGGTCATATGGTGGTTCGTGTTTAACTGTCTGAGGAACTGCCAGACTGTTTTCCAAAGCAGCGGCGCCATTTTAAATGCCTGCCAGCAGCTATGAGGGTGCTAATTTCTCCACATTCTCTCCAACGTTCATCTTACCTGTCTTTTTGATTATGGCCATGCTAATGGGTATGAAGTGGTACCTCACTGTGGTTTTCATTTGCTCTTCCCGATGGCTAATGACGCTGGTCATCTTTACATGCGTGCATTAGCCCCTTGTATATCTTCAGTGGAGATAAATCTATTCAGATCCTTTGCTTCTTTTCTTTTCTTTTCTTTTCTTTTCTTTTCTTCTCTTTTCTTTTCTTTTTTCTTTTCATTTCTAAATGTACTTTGTTGGTGTTTTGTTTTGTTTTGTTTTAAGAGCAGTTTTGGGTTCACAGCAAAATCGAGTGGAAAGTACAGAGAGTTCCTTCCCGTACATATACCCCCTGCGTCCACACACAGCACAACCTCCTTGACCATCACCATTCTGTACCAGAGCAGTACATTTGTTACAAATGATGAACCAACAATGACACATCGTTATCAACCCAAACCCGTAGTTGACGTTAGCAGTCACTCTTGGTGTACGTTCTAAGGGTGGGGACAAATGTATAACAACACGTGTCCTCCTTTGTAGCGTCATGCAGGGTAGATTCCCTGTGCTGAAAATCCTCTGAGCTCCATCTCTTCATCCCTCCCTCCTCCAACCCCTGGCAACCGCGGATTTTTTTTTTTTACTGTTTCCTTAGCTTTGCCTTTTCCAGAACATCCACATCCTTAGAATCATACACGATGTAGCCTTTTCAGATTGGCTTCTTTTACTTAATAATATACATTTGAGGTTCCTGTGTGTCTTTTTGTGGCTTGATAGCACATTTTGTCTCAGCCCTGAATAATATTCCATTGTCTGGATGTATCACAGTTTATCCATTCATCTACTGAAGGACATCTTGGTTGTTGACAATGTTTGGCAATTATATATAAAGATGCTATAAACATCCGTGTGTAGATTCCTTTGCCCGTTTTTAAAATTATTTGTCTTTCATTGGGTTGTGGCCATTTTTTCTACATTCTAGATATAAATCCCTCATCAGATAGATTAGTTGCAAACCCTTTCTCCCATGCTTTGGGTTGTCCTCGCTTTCTTGATGGTATCCTTTGAAACACTAAAATTTAAAATTTTAATGTCTAGTTTATTTATGTTGTTGCTGTTGCTTGTGCTTTTGTCATATTAAAGAGATCACTGGGGACACCTGGGTGGCACAGCGGTTAAGTGTCTGCCTTCGGCTCAGGGCGTGATCCCGGCGTTATGGGATCGAGCCCCACGTCAGGCTCCTCCGCTATGAGCCTGCTTCTTCCTCTCCCGCTCCCCCTGCTTGTGTTCCCTCTCTCACTGGCTGTCTCTATCTCTGTCGAATAAATAAATAAAAATCTTAAAAAAAAATAAATAAAGAGATCACTGCCTAACCCAAGGTCATGAAGAGTTATACTTATGTCTTCTGAGAATTTCATAGCTGTAGCTCTTACATTTAGGGCTTTGGTCCATCTTGAGTTAATTTTTATATATGGTGTGACATCCTTCTCTTTTTATTTAGAGGTGAATATACAATGACTATAATTTACATCAGACAAAACAGATGAGGCAAGTATGGCAATTTTTTTTAGATTTATTTTATTTATTTAGTGGAGAGAGAGAATGCAAGTGGGGAGAGGGGCAGCGGGGGAGGGAGCGGGAAAGCAGACTCCCCACTGATTGCGGACAGAGCAAAGCAGGGCTGGATGGGGTCCATGTGGGGGTCGATGCAGGGCTCCACCTGAGGCTCGATCTCACCACCCCGAGATCATGACCTGAGCTGAAATCAAGAGTCGGGAACTTAACTGACCGAACTACCCAAATCTGGCAAAATTTTGATAGATGCTAAATCTAGGTGATGGCTTTATGGATGTTAATTCTACTCTTCTCTATTAAAAACTTTTTTTTTCTGTAAATGATAGAAAGTAAAAGGAAATAATATAGAAATAAAAATCAGAAAAACTTGAGTGAAAATGTCACTAATAGAGGAATAAACTTGTATTTATTTTAACTTGCATTTTAAAGTAAATTATTTATAAACTCTAGCAGTTTATAATTAGTTAGAAATTATTTGCCACACTCCTAAGAAAAGCACACAATACAACAGTTGCGTCAGGGTGTCTTGGCACTGCTCGGAAGAACCAGTGTTCTAGAACTTGTTGCTCTTATGGCAACGGCTAGCCACGTGTGGCTGTTGAGCCCTTGAAATATAGCGAGTCCATACTGAGATGTACTGTAAGTATAAAGTATACACTGGATTTCAAGGACTTCATATGAACAAAAAAAGAATGCAAAATGCCTCATTGATTTTTTTTTTATATTGATTACATGTAGGAGTGATAACATTTGGGACATATTAGGTTAAACAAGGTGTATCATTAAAATAACGTCACTGTTTCCTTTTTACTCTTTTTAAATACGGTTACGACAAAATGCAAATTACATAGGTGGCTTGCATTATACTTCTTTTGGACAGCACCGTTTGGGAGAGAAAAGGACTGAGTTCAAAGGCCTGCGTTCCGATTCCCTTGCTGCGGTTTATTAGCCACGTAACTTTGGGCCATTTCTTCCATTTCTCAGCGCTAGGATAGTTGGGAATAAATTCATTCTGCAAATATTGAGAGCTCTTACTATATACAAAGATCTTGGCTAAATGATGTGGGGAATACAGAATGTGAAACTGTTCACGAACTCAAATCAGTGTTTTCTCATATTAGCCCTATTGATGAGTCAGTGAAGGTAGAAGCCAACAATGGAAATATCTTACTTTCTCCACTAACATTTTCTCTTCAAATAATGACTATTTTACAGTATGTCCAAAATCTGAGATCACATATATCCATGGCATATGTTCTCTTCATCCTGAGTCTTGAGTCTTTGTACGTGTGTTCCATTTTCCTGGAGGTTCTCTCAACTCCACATTCTGTCCAAGAAAGTACACTGTGGTAGACCATTGGTGGACTAGTGGACCTAGTATTGATGCCCATATGTGGTCCCATACCATACTGATGTTGGATTTGCCACGTAACTTGCTTTGACCAAGGGGACGTTGGCAAATTTGATTATCCCAGAGGCTTGATAAGTATTTGCTCATTGAGACTTATCTTCTTGGACCACTCCTTCTCGAAATCCTGCAGCCATTCTGTGAGGAAGCCCAAAGAGCCCTGAGGCAAGGCCCAAGTGGTTCTCAAGCTCATCTGATTTTACTCCTTAGAGAGGACATTTGGCAATGTCTGCAGAGCCTTGGTTGTCACAACCGGTGGGAAGGTGTATTGGCATCTAGCGGGTAGAGGCCAGGGATGTCGCTAAGCATCCTCCGATGAACAGGGCAGCACCATCGCAAGGCATCACCCAGCCCAAATGTCAGTAGTGCCAAGGTTGAGCAACCTGCTCTAGACTAAGGTTTTGTCACAACCTGAGTCCTTTGGGCCACAGATAAAGGGCTTTGGAGAGAAAGTGTTTGCACTTAAATGAAATCACCTACAGCTGTTCTTTAAAGCCGCACTTACCAGTGATGACTTTCTGGGCAGTCTGCTACTCATGATGATTTTAGATGATCCCAGTGGTACATTTCTCTTTGTTTACCCTCAGCATTCAAGCCTAGGAACTCATCAAAGTGTTGAGCCAATGACCATTTTGTTAGTTGCCCCCAGCTAGATATTGCTTCTCCCTGGTAGTACTGAAGTCATGGTTGGTGAGGATTCAACACTAGCTTCCACATCCCGGACCATTAACATACTCAGAGACCAGGGGCTTTAACTTCTACTGTATAATAGAGTCCATCAGTTTTGTTATCGAAGAACCACGGCCCTGCCGTGCTAACAAGAAGCCACTTTCCCCCTGAAAAGAACATGTATATAGCTTGTCTATGAGAAAAATTTTAAGGACATAAAAATTACAGTAATATTGTTAGTAGAAAATTTTATTAGGAGAGTTTAAAAATAATTACATCAGCAGACTCATTCAATAAAAATTTTAGACATATGGTTGAGTATCAGTATAAATCTCACTGCTATGGTAATTAACTGTAAAACACATAGATAATAAATCATTGCAAGTAGGGTTGGGTTTTTTCTTTCTTTTTTAATAATAGAGCACATACACGTCTCCAGGAAGAATGAAAAAGGGGCAGAAATGCTGCCAGAATTGGTGCTTTTGGATAGCTTTTTGGTAAGCAGATTCAGGAGTTTAAAAGAAACATTTGATGTGCTAGGTAATCAAATTTGAAATGTACATGGGCCCAGATGAAAAATCCCAATTACATGAATAATCCCAGGAATCCCCCAAAACCCAATAATAGGAAGTTAGCTTACAGTGAGCTACAACCCGCCTGCAAGTGGCCTTCTGTGCGGATGGAGAGCCAATTCTTGGCAACGTTAGGTAAAACCCAGCCATTTATCTGACCTGTTTAATCTGTTGTCATTGAGAAGCATTAAATTGGCCAGCATCGCTAACACGCGGGTCCTCCGTTCTCAAGTAATACATTCCTTTCCCCTACATTTGATTTGTGCCCAGGGGTTGGCTCTGGGACTGCATTTGCTTGAGAAAACGTTTTTTGCTCGGGTCTGCAGGGAGAAAGGGGAAGGCAGCCAGCTCCAGGGCTCCAGGGCTATGGAGAGCAGTGGTGGGGCGGGGAGTTGGGGGGTGGGGGGACCACCTGGTGGGAGTGGGGGCCCTGGGGGGTGAGGTTCCCGGGGTCAGGCCTTTGAGAACTCGACAGTCAAGAAGTTGCAAAACTGGCCTGATGACTACCTAAAAATGAGGAATCTGGAGGGGACTTCGTTTGATCCAATTCATCATCACCATGGAGAGCAACCTCGCCCCTCCATCTGTGGTCGGGGCTCAGATGGCCACGGGCATTGCGGCTTTTTCAAGGACACAGGGCCATTGTGTAGTTCAGGCATCAGCGAATTTTGACTAAGGACTAGATAGTAAATAATTTAGGCTTTGCGGGCCACAAAGCAAAATGGAGAGTCTATTATGTAGGTACTTGAATAACGAGAGAAAACAAATTTTCACAATATTTTTATTGACAAAATATAATAATTTGGTACAACTTTTTGCAGTACACACCTGCTAATGAGAGGAAAGGCGTTTTTTTTCTTTGAAGGGGATACCATATTTCTTAATTGGGTTGCCAACGTAGTACAGTTATGATCACACAGGTTGCAAATGTTCATGTGTAAAAACAGCGCTTAGCTCTTCGGTACAAACAGGCGTCGCCGTGGATCTGGCCCGGGGGCCACAGTTTTACAGACCCTCCTAGTGGCACACCAGTCGTCTGCAATGGGTTTGGGGGTATTCCGGGTTTGGGGGGCCGCTCCTGGTTGCTCGGCACGTCCGTCGCCTCTTCCTGCACCCTCCCTCGGTGCCCAGTGAAGCTGGTACATTGGCCCTCCCTCTCCAGGCAGGGCAGAAAGGTCAAGAATGGGGCCCAGAGCTCTCCCTCTTCAGCCCCTCCTCCCCCAGCTCCGCCCCCTCCAGCTCCTCCTCCTCCCGGTCCCGCCGCGGCGCTTTCCCGCTCCTCCGCCCCCTCCAGCTCCACCCCGCCCCGCGAGTCCCGCCCCGACTCCGCCCCCTCCAGCTCCTTCCAGTCCGCTCCTCCTTTGGTCGACAGCCGCGCTTTCCCGCTCGCGTCGCAGCCTCCGGTGCCACCGCCGCCTCCGCCATGCCCAACATCGTGCTCTTCAGCGGCAGCTCGCACCAGGACCTGTCCCAGCGCGTGGCCGACCGGCTGGGCCTGGAGCTGGGCAAGGTGGTCACTAAGAAGTTCAGCAACCAGGAGACCAGGTGGGGGCCGCGCCGGCGGCCGGGCCGGGCCGGGGAGGGCGCCGGGCGCGCGGCTGCGGGGCCGGGCGGGGACCGTCGCCCGCCCGGGACCACTCCGCGGCCGCCCGCTCCCCCTTCCGGGGCGGGACGGCCACGACGCGGCCTCCGCGCCACCGCTGCGGCGCCCGGGAGACGCGGAGGAGGGCGGCCCCTGGCCCGGAAGGGCGACCTCGGGGCGGTCATAGCGTCGAGGCGAGGTGGGCGCAGGCCGGCGGGAACCGCTTCGGTGCCGGGCACGCGGCGAGGGGCGCCACTGGCTTTGCTCGTCGGGTTTCCCGGTCCCCTCCAGGCTGGTCCCAAATCCCGGGCGTGCGAGGGACGGCTCCGCCCACGTCACCAGCCCCGGCAGCGCACTGCATTCACCTGGGGTCGTTGAAAAAGCTTCCCCTCCCTGCCCCGGAGCTTCGGATGCCGCGGGAGGGGGCGGGGGGAAATCTGCGTTTTCAAAGCTCGCAGGTGACTCCGCAGCAGCCTGGGCGCGGACCTTTGGGTTAAGCGGAGGGGGTGTTTGTGCGGAGGGTTTAAAGAGCGCGAGAGCGCCGGAGCGCACGTGCTGGTTCCCGTGGGCTTCCTCTCATTTTTCTGCCTCAGAGATGATAGACTTTCGTCATCTTCGTAGTTGGGGGACTCAGCTGTGTCCAGCGGCAAGGCACTGGCCCGGTGTAACCGCCACCCGTGTCTCAGGTCCAGGAGCCGTGCTTGCCTCCGTTCAGTGAGGTCAGGCCGGTGGCCCCCCCACCCCCGAGACGGGACAGGGGCTCAGTTTTCCACCTGCCTGAGTCCACAAAGCTCTTTGACCAGTTTCAAGTGCGTCTTCTTTTTAGCTCTCTCCCTTAAGTGTCCAGCACTGTATGCAGTTACTGATCATTTTTACATATGGCAGAAGTCCAAAGCAACCAACACTTTCAACAAGTGCTGCTGGAACAATTGGGGTAAGCTGCCAGAACAGCAACAAAAGCCATCTATACGGCCCACCATCTCGAAATTAACTTGAAATGGATGGTAGGCTTCAGCCTAAAGCCTAGAACTAAACATTTGTAGAAGAAAACGGGAGAAAACCTTGATGATTTTTGGATTAGTCAAAAATTTCTTAGATGCTGAGGAGTGAGATTCATACATATGGGGACGATGGTGTTTGCTGAGTCAGCTTTAGAGGATATGTGAAGCCCTTCTTCCAGGTGGGAAATCACCATACATCGTCCTGTTGATAATGTAAGTGAAGAAATGTTTGTGAACCAGTAACAACAGGTGGTGTACCTGCCGGGAGTCCTTGAGCCAAACGTTTCCCCTTCGCAGAGTTTAATACAGAAGTCTGGGAGGATGGTGGAGGGCTCTGGAAAAGGATAGTATAGCTAGGTTTTGAATGTTGTAATAGCTTGCCAGCCCTATTCAAGTTTCAGTAGCTGTAAGAAGAGTGGGATAATAGTTTTTGTTCAGGAGGTGGCGTTGTGTAGGTAGAGGAGACATTTCTGGGTGAAGTGAATTTTGAAAGCAAATATGTTGCCCTTCCCTGTTCTCCCGGTGCAGCGCCATCCTTTGCTGGTAGAGCATAGTTAGGTAGTCCTGGCTCCGAAGTCCATGGCGAAGTCATTGTCGAATTTCTGCTCCAAATACTGTATGTACTGTTGGGTGAAACTCAATTCGGACCTTGAAATACGACTGTTTAACTCAATTTTATTTGGTTTTGAGTATTTTATAACCACCACCTGATAAGTAGAAATTATGAGGTCTCAAAAACCACTCAACATGAAGTCTGAGAATTGCTTAGTTATATGTTTTTTGTTTTTGTTTTTTTATTTTTTAATAATTCACTCTTCATTTTATTCATTAGAGAGAGTGAGCGCGAGAGTGCGCTCGAGAGCTCATGTGAGCAGGGGGAGGGGCAGAGGGAGAAAGAATCTCGAGCAAACTCTTAGCTGAGCCCAGAGCCCGATGCGGGGCTCAGTCCCAGGACCCTAAGAACATGACCTGAACCGAAATTAAGGGTCAGTTGCTTAACTGACTGAGCCACCCGGGTGCCCCTGTTTTGTTTTTTAAGTAATCTCTACACCCAAGGAAGGGCTTGAACTCATGACCCTGAGATCAAGACTCACATGCTCTACCGACTGAGCCAGCCAGGTGCCCCAACATTACATGTTCTTATTATTTAGAATATAACAAGTTAGCTTCCTGACTTTTCTCTTTCCCATGAACCGTCTGGGTCCAGAGGTTGATTTTTACAAACAGTCCTCTCTGTACTTAGGTATTGTACTAATGATCTGGTTTTTATTGTGTGGTCCTAGAGATGAGAAATGGGGTAAAAGGAAGAGAAGATTGATTTAGTTCATGTAAGAGGCCCCTTCCTGAACCTGTCCCCTGAACCAGGACCAGAAATCTGCTTTGAAGTCTCCTGGTCATCACTCCTTCCATTCCCCCACTTTTTTTTTTTTTAACGTTTTGATTTTTAAGTAATCTCTATACCCAACGTGGGACTCAAACTAAGAACTCCCAAGATCAAAAGTAGCACACTTCTCCAGCTGAGCCAGCCAGGCGCCCCCCCCTTCATTCTCCCCCTTCATTTTCCCCCTTCATTCTCCCCCTTCATTCTCCTCCTTCCTTCCCCTCCTTCCTTCCCCTCCTTCATTCTCCCCCTTCATTCCCCCCTTTTTTTGAAGATTTTATTTATTTATTTGTCAGAGAGAGAGAGGGAAAGCACAAGCAGGGAGAGCAGCAGGCAGAGGGAGAAGCAGGCTCCGCACTGAGCAAGGAGCCTGATGGGGTATTTGATCCCAGGACCCTGGGATCGTGACCTGAACCGAAGGCAGACGCTTAACCAGCTGAGCCGTCCAGGTGTCCCTCATTCCCCACCCTTAAAACACCACTTAATCAGACACAGGGCCTACTGATTTTCCCTTCTCCTCTCTGAATCATGATACTGATTTATTTTTTGAAATTTATTTTTAAAGATTTTATTTATTCATTTAAGAGAGGGAGCTCGAGTGAGCACGAGTGGAGGGAGGGGGAGAGGGACAAGCAGACTCACCTCTGCACAGGGAGCCCAACACAGGCCTCCATCCCAGGACCCTGAGATCATGACGTGAGCCACCCAGGTGCCCCTCTGAATCATTTTAGATACGCAGAGAGAGGTCTGTACCAGCTTCACTATAGACCACTGAAATCCCACAGTGAAGGTGTCTGAAAGTCTGTTGTAACATTTTATTCTGGTCAGTTAACCTGCCCAGCTGTACTGAGAGACCCAAAGTTTTGGTTTCCTATTGTGTAACAAATCACCCCAGAATTTAACAGCTTAAAACAACAATCGTTTATTTGACCCACAAACCTACAGTTAGGGCAGTGCCCTGTGTGATGGCATCTGGGACAGTTAACTGGGGCTGGAGGGTCTACTTCAAAGATGGCTCGCTCACATGGCTGGTAAGTCGGTGCTAGCTTTTGCCTGGCAGCGTGGTCAGGACCTCTCCACGGGGCTGCTTGAGCTTCCTTACAGCATGGAAGGCGGGAAGTGGCAGCTGCCAGTCTGGTAAGGTCTGGGCCCTGAAGTTGGTGCATTGTCACTTCTGTTGTCAAGCAAGGGAAGCGGAACATAGACTCCACTTAATTAATTAATTACTTAATTAATTAATTTTAGAGAGCAAGTATGTGCAAGAGCATGCAAGCAAGGGAAGGGCAGGGGCAGAGGGAGAGACAATCTCAAGCCGACTTCCTGCTGAGTGTGGAGCCTGACGTGGGGCTTGATCTCATGACCCTGAGATCACGATCCAAACTGAAACCAAGATGCTTAACTGTCTGAGCCACCCGGGCACACCTAGACTCCACTACTACTTTTTTTTTTTTTTTTAAGATTTTATTTATTTGCTTGAGAGAGAGAGCAGAAGAGAGAGTGGTGGGGGGAGGAGGAGAGGGAGAGGCAGGCTCCACGCTGAGCAGGAAGCCCGATGTGGGGCTGGACCCCAGGATGCTTAAGGCAGACGCTTCACCAACTGAGCCACCCAGGCGCCCCTAGATTCTACTTCTTGATGGGAAAAGTTTTAAAGTCTCTGCAGCCATCTTTTAATTACCACACCCATTTGTTGTTGAGTCAGATAAACTCATCTGCCTTCTAATTTGGGGATCTGTGAAGATTCTCCATCTGAACAGCTAAAGGATGCTGCCTTCTGGCCGCAATTTTGAAAAGACCCTACAAGAAGGTTCAGTCGTGATCATCTCTGTGAGTAGAGGCAGGAATAGCTTTGGGGGAAAATGTTGCCATGGTGATAGGACTTGCCATCCTCTGCTGGACTGCTAATCGTAAGGGGGCCGAAGTTCCTGAAGAAAAATAGGCCCAAGAAGCAGGTCTTTGGGGATCAACAGTCATCACACCAGAGGCTGGCACACTTTTTCTGTAACGGGCCAGACAGTAAATAGTGCCGGCTCGGCAGGCCCATGTCCTCTCTGTTGCTGCCGCGTCTCACAGCTGTGTGGCTTAGCAGGCTGTCGTGGGTCACTGCACTCCTCTCTGGAGGCTCTAGGGGAGAAGCCATGCCCTTACCCTTCTCAGCTGGGAGAGGCTGCCTGCAGTCCTTGGTCTCTCCTTCCATCTTCAAAGCCAGCAATGTAGCACCTCTCCGACCCTGCTTCAGACCTCCCATCTCTCTCTCTGACCTCTTCTTCTGTCTTCCTGTCCTATTTTAAGGACCCTTGGGGTTGCATTGGGCCCACTTGAATAATACAGGAAAATCCTCGTTTTAAGGTCAGCTGATCAGTAACCTTAATTCTGTCTGTCCGCTTGTTTCCCCTTTGCCATGTAACGTATTCAGAGGTTCTGGGGCTCAGGACATAGACCTCTTTGCGGGGCCATTCCCTAGCACGCCAGTCTCAGCCGTGGGTTGTAGACGGCTGACTCCTAGCTATATAACGCTGCGATTTCCGAATTGACTTTATTCCACAGTTGATAGGATGTTCACAAGGGACTTGCGTTTAGCTCCTCAGAACTCAAAATAGGAGGTAGCGTATAGAATTCTGTCTCTTTCATCTCGACGGTGGCGTCACACACTGTCCATTCATAGCAGAGAACATAGAAAAATATGACCCACTGTTACCAAAACTCATTTGCAGATCAGTTCGACTTGAAAACCTTCATTTTTGTGTCCTAATTATTCGAGCTGAAGTTGGATAGACGCTTCTGTTGATTCGGCATGCTGCTGCATGGGTATCCAAAATGTCGACTCATTGTAAAGTTGTTGTAGAAATAATTGGCTCTGTTGATAATACAGTATCATTGCGTATAATTGGCTTCTGATAGAAGAGAGAGGGTATTTATGTACCTCGCTTGTGATTTTAAAGTAAGATTCATTATATTTCTTTTTAGGGTGAGACCATTTATAGCCCATCTTCCTGTAATGTGGTGTGTGCTTTCCTAACAATCCTGCTATGCAAAGTCGTACAGTAAAAAGCACAGGGTTCGTGGGAAAACGGGGGTTGGGAGCACAGCACTCCAACTTCCTCAGTAACTTATTTTAAAAAGATGGGAATATAATGGAAATGGTAAGACACTACACATATTACAGATTTTAAAAATAGTGGGGCGCCTGGGTGGCTCAGTTGCTGAAGCGTCTGCCTTCGGCTCAGGTCATGATCCCAGGGTCCTGGGGTCGAGCCTCGCATTGGGCTCCCTGCTCAGAGGGGAGTCTGCTTCTCCCTCTGCTCCCCCCGCCCCGCTTGGGCTCCTCCCCCGAATAAATAAATCTTAAAAAAGTACATGAACACTGTAGTAAGTATGGCACTTTGCATTGAAAAAGACCTACAGCTTCCTTATGGAAGTAGGTTTTGGAAGGGCCGTAGCTTTTGGGTTCTTGTGAGGCGATGGCGGGGGTGATCTGAAGTCGGGTAGAAAATGGTGATACCAGATGTGGATGGGTGTGGCTGTGGTCCTGGCGGGGAGGGTGTGTGCACACATGTGCCATGTTCCCAGTATTTCGAAGTGGCTCCATTCAGCTGGGTGCAGTGCAGTTTTCTGCATTCTTATCTCAGGATGAAATGCAGAATTCATATTATGCTCAAATTGTTCCTGATGTATCAGTTGGAACAAAATTAGCCTTTTCAAAACAAACGTTGTAGCAGATCTGAAGGTCTCCTTGGTCCTTGGCAGTACTCTGGGAAGGACCTGCCCCAGCACACAGCATTATTTCTCTTTTCTTCCTGTGGAAGGTACATGCGGAGGGGGGGCTGGCTTGCTCTCATGATGAACACTCAGCGTCCTCTGCCCAACACACAAAAATTTTCCAACACGTAATTTTCAAAGACTTTTGAAGCTCCCCTTTCCTCTTTCTCCAGAAGCTCCTGGAGGATGCCAACCAGCGAAACAAGTACAGCAAGAAAGAGGATACAGAAAATGGGACATTGAGTGCAGGGGAGGGGCGGTGGGATTCCCCGGGGGGCATCTGTGCAGAGGCAGAAGGAGAAGCCTGGGTCAGCTAGCAGCGGGAGGAAACGGGCAGGACAGTGAGCTGGCGATCACACTTGTGGCCTCCGACGTGTTGGGAATGTAGATTGTCAGCCCAGTGTTGAGGCTGGAATTTGTATTCACTACGTAGAAAACTCAGCAGGTGAAAAGGTAGGATAATAATACTCCAGGGAAAACAAATCACCAAAAATTATGTGGAAGAGGGAAATCTAAACTTGGGTTTAAGTTTGCTTTATGGCTCAGCTCTGAATAGCACTTACACAGTTAAAGGTAGCCCATCCTATTTGGTTAGAAGATTGATCTACGTTGGGATGATGGTGAGACCAGAATGCTGCAGGGGGTGTGGGTGATGGGGGCTGTGGTGTGCGGGTAGTTACGTCTTCATCTTCCAAGCAAGAAGTCAACACATGATGCCCAAAATGAAAACTCAAGATGAAGCGATAGAAACGTCCGAGTTGGAGACTTGAAGATAAATGCCTGAAAACCATAACAAGAGTTGAAATGGGTGCCTCTGAAATGTTTGTTACAAGCCTTACAGAATGACTAGAATTTTTTAAGCCATGTGTATATGTAACTTTAATAAAAGTAAAACTCAATATACTATTTAGCAGAAAGAAGTAGATATAGCAGGACTGAGACGTATTTCTAACGAGCGTGTAAGATGCTGTCCTATATGAAAAAGTTCAGCTTGCAAGGTGGTCCTCCGCTGGCCTTTGGGAACCTTGTGTTTGAAAGGGTTCGCGCCCTTCCCAGATAGGAACAGCTCCTTCTCCCTAACTGTGCAAACAGTGTGGTTAATGTGGAGCCCCTGGGGGTCTGGACTTCTGGTCCGCGCCCAGCAGATGGAGCCTATGTGACCGCTAGCCCCCCCAGTAATAGCCTGGGCACTGATGAGCTTCCCCGGGGGACAGCACCTCCCACACTTTGGCACGGCTGGTGGCTGGGGGGATGGAGCCCCACCCGTGCGACTCCAGCACAGGGGGACTCTTTGAAGCTTGCACCTGGTTTCCCACGGATTTTGCTCCTCGCACCTTCTCCCTTTGCTCGTTTTGCTCCCTTTCGCGGTGGTAAATCATGGCCACGAGCGCCACTGTACGGTGAACCCTCCCCCCCCTGCCCCCCAGTGGTGCTCCAGGGCACCTCCAAGACGCACACATACCTTACTGTTAACGGATAGCATTTTTCTTTTCCTAGCGTCGAGATCGGTGAAAGCGTGAGGGGCGAAGATGTCTACATCATCCAGAGTGGCTGTGGGGAAATCAACGACAACCTGATGGAACTCCTCATCATGATCAACGCCTGCAAGATCGCGTCATCGTCCAGGGTAACTGCCGTGATCCCGTGTTTTCCATACGCCCGCCAGGATAAAAAGGACAAGGTACGAGAGCGCCATCCTGTTGGCACAACCTGCTCTGGGTTCTCATCTACGATTTTTTTCCCCCTCACACGTTACCTCAGAATATCTGGAAAATGTTTGCTTTCTATCATCTTGGCTTTTCAGAGGTTTGTCTTCAAGCCAGCCATCATGTTAATATTGATGGAGATACAGGCAAGGCATATTTTTGCAGGTATGATAGCGTATAGCCCTGGTGTTGGAATTGTTGTGTATCTTTATGGCGGTGGATAGAACTCAGTACACCCACACCACCACCCCCAGTGAGCACGTGAAACCGGGGAAGTGGAATCCGATCACTGAACTGTGTCAGTGCTAGTATTTTGGTTGTGATTCTATACTCTAGTTTTGCAAGTGTTACCGTGAGGAGAAGCCGGGTAAAGGGCACAACCAGATCTGTGAATTGTTTCTTACAACTGCATATGAATCTATAGTTCTCTCAAAATAAAAAATTTAATTGAAAAAATACACCATTATCTCTTTTTAACCTTTCGAGAAGAATGAAGTTGATATTGTTGATGTTTTTCTTTTAGCAACGCTAGCACTATAGGAGGCTGTGTGAGTTTCTAGAAGAAATTAAAATAGTCCTTGTCTTCGAGAAGAACCAGAGAGGTTGGAATTTGAGGGGAACTTTAGAGGGGATTGTATTCGTTTGCCAGGATCGCTGTAACACAAAACACAAACTCGGTGGCAGAAAACAACAGAAACGTGTTGTGTCACAATTCGGGGGCCAGGCATCAGAAAGCAAGGTGTCATCAGGGTCGTGGTCCTTGGGAAGACTCTGGGGGGAAGCCTTCTTTGCCTCTTCTGGTTTCTGGTGGCTCCTGGCATTCCTTGGCTTCTGGTAGCATCACTCCCATCTCTGCATCTTTCTCCACATGCCTTCTTCCCTGTGTCTCTGTGTGCACTTCCCTCTTTTATCAAAGGACAGTCATTGGATTAGGACTCATCCTTTTTTTTTTTTTTTTTTAAAGATTTTATTTATTTATTCGACAGAGATAGAGACAGCCAGTGAGAGAGGGAACACAAGCAGGGGGAGTGGGAGAGGGAGAAGCAGGCTCATAGTGGAGGAGCCTGATGTGGGGCTCGATCCCACAACGCCGGGATCACGCCCTGAGCCGAAGGCAGAGGCTTAACCGCTGTGCCACCCAGGCGCCCCTGGATTAGGACTCATCCTAATCCAGACTGATCTCATTTTGATCTTTACCCTAGTTCTCTCTGCAAGCACCCTCTTTTTAAATGTCACATTCCGAGGTTCTGGGTGGACGACTTTTGGGGGGATATCGCTGAAACCACGATAGGGATCAGCTCTGAAGCTGTTAGCTGTTTTATGTCTTATGGATAGATAGATGTTCAGTCAGGTTCTCCATGAATCCCTCCAGTTGACAAGACACATGGCTGTTGTGTGACGAGACTAATCATGACAAAAGTTTCCCCCGATACGCCTCTGTTTATCTCCCTAATTCATTTTCTGAAACAACACAAATTACCAAACATCACACAAGATTCCCTAAAAATCCCTTTATAAATTTGAATTCCTATGCCAAGGGGCCCCCTCCCTCGAAATTTTAATGTACTTTCAGGTGTGCTTCTCAGACCCCATGCTGAACATAGCTGTCAGTTAATTTTTCCCTAGAAATTGAATATCCAGAACTCCATTATGCAATTGAATTATGATTGACCCTGTATGGATTAGAAGGGGTCAGCAATTTTCTGTGAAGGGGCATGTGGTCTCTGGTGGCAGCTGAACCCTGGTGTATCTCAAAGACACAAGATGATCTGTAAGTGACGGGTGTGGCTGTATTCCAATGAAGCTTGAATGTATGGACAGTGAAATGTGAATTTCATCATTGTCACATGCCGTGAAATGTTCTTTTGATTGTTTTCTTCCCCCGGCTACTTAGTCATGTAAAAACCATCATTAGCTCACAAGCAGTACAAACCAGTGGCTGGCTGGATTTGGCCCGTAGGCCGGTTTGCCACACTTGCATCAGAGCATCGACCGGGTGTGCGTGTGCGCTCGCGTGCGTGCGTGTGTGACTTTGTGACTCTATGTATCACTTAGTGATTTCACTTTAGCTCATGGCAGCCAAAACCTTAGGTCACATAGGCTGCTGTGAAGCGTATGACCTCCCCCTTGTTGTATATGGAGCATTTTTTCTTCTAACTTGATTGCAAAGTTTTCTCTGTGTTTTTAACTCCACAAATTTTCCATGTATTTTTGTCCCATCAGCACAATCTCTTGTCCCGTTTATGTATGTCACAGGATTGTTGAACATCTTCATTTTTGTCTGTGTCCTAAACGAGCCAGTGATATTCTGCTCTTTCTCTTCTGTGTAGCAAGAGGCTTAGCGAATTCTGTATTCTGTCATTTGCCATCAGATTCTCCTTTCACTTCTAGTAACTTTGGCATTTGGTGCTCAGATAGACGGAGGATTGTCCTCTTCTTGAGTAACTGATTCCTTTTACTGTCTCATGGCCTCTGTCCCAGGCGCAGTACCCCGGGGAGGAGAGCCCTCACTTCTCCTTAACGGATACCCATGGAGACTCCTACGGTTTTTGGTTGCAAGTATCCAGTCTGCAGTTAGCTCTGTTTCCCAGGTGGTAACTAGCCCTGCTTGGCCCTGGCGCTTTGTATGCACCTGTCTCCCGTCTTACAGGGAATGTGGCCGCACCCCCAGCCCCCGGCTGCTGATGGCCAGTAGTGCCCTCTGCCGCCGTACGGAGTTCTTCACACACCTGCCCTGTGGGGCTGTGGCTTCTGATTAGCTCTTTGTCCTGTTTTCTATTGTCAGTCATTCGGGTGGGTAGTCCGTTTGGGGCCATTTTGAGCACCTGTCTCTTTCTTTCCTTTTGCTCTTTCTGAATCACTTTGCTGTAAGTGTGTTTCTTGGAAACAACCTGGTAGCTGTTTTCAGTTTTTAACCCCCATCAGACAGTTCCAGACTTGGTGAGCTTAACTGCTGATGGACGAGATAAGACGTTCATTGTCAACAACACAGAAGCAGGGACGTGGACACCGGGTTGAGAGGCCGCACAGATAGCAGCAGAGGGAGGCCTGAGGGCAGAAATTGTGTGGCTTATTGTCCGAGAAATCGGCTGAGAAGAGAAGGAATCGTGAATCGTGGAGGGCTGTGTTGGGTCTCTGTTGCTGCTGTTATAAATTACCGTAAACCGGGGGCTTAGAGTGACAGAAATGTTGTCTCTCACCATTCTGGAGGCCGGAGGTCAGAAATCAAGGAGCGGCAGAGCCAGGCTCGTCTGGAAGCTCTAGGGTAGGACCGTCTGGAGGGTGCCTCGTTCCCTAGCTTGAGGCCACATCTCTCCAGCCTCTGTCTGTGTCTTCGCTTTGTTTCTTACCTCCGTGAACTCTCCCTCTTGACGTGAGGGTAACAAGGGATTGAGTGAGTGCTTAAGAGAAATGCCTGAGCCTGTGAGCAAACTGCATTTATCAGTAACTGGGCTGAGGTGAGACCCAGAATGATGGGAAGACCCTTCTTCCCCCTTTGTGCTCTGCTTAGGTAGGCTAAAGGCCATGGAGTGTTCGAATGTGACGGGAAGTCATGGGCCACACTTGCTCGCTGGGCTCAGACAGAAAAGCCGCCTCAGCCACAGGAAGAGCCCTGGGCAGCCTCCCCCCGCCCCCCCAACCCGGGTTTCTCTTGTCCTTTTCCTTCCCACAGGACCGTGCTGCCTCTGATGTCTGAGACACGATGAAATTCAGTGTAATTGACCTATCCAGAGTTACCTGCAAAGCAGCCCAGAAAAAGCTAGAGCCTTTTAACCGTATTCAAAACCAGCTTCATTATTTTTAATCTTACTGCTTCTTTTGAAGCAAGCCCCACACATCTGTAAAATTTTATTTTTGGCTTCATTTGTACCTGCAAGAAACCAGGGGCTAGTTCTGACGGTGAAGGAATGGTTTCATAAATCATGACACGGCAGCACATGTGGTACTGACCCGGAGAAAGGAAGATGACGTAGTATGAATCGTAAAACCCACGGCGTAGCGTTCATTGTCTGAGCTCTGGGGTTACAACTTTGGAAACAAGTGGACTCAGGTTTGAATTTCAGCACCATGATTCACTCAGCTTGTCCTTTGGAACAGGCTTAAACTCTGTGTTTAGTTTTCTCATCTGTAAATTTAAGGGTAGCATTTGCTACTATTTCTAACATGCTTAGCATATAATAAATACGTGGGTAGGCAGACTTTTTCCAAAAAGAGCCAGGTGTCAAATTTTTTGACTTGGTGGACCCCCAGATCTCTTACAGTAGGTCAGCTCCACCATTTTGGCACGAAAGCAGCCACATATGATACATAAGTGAAGGGAAGTCTGTCTGTGTTCCCATAAAATTTTATTTATGGACATGGGAATAGGAATTTCTTTTTTTTTTTTTTTTTTAAGAATTTATTTGAGAGAGAGGGCACGAGCGGTGGGGGGTGGGAGCAGAGGGGATGGAGAAGCAGGCTTCCTGGGGCTTGATCCCAGGGGCTCGATCCCAGCACCCCAGGATTATGACCGGAGACAAAGGCAGACGAGGCTTAACTGACCAAGCCACCCAGGCACCCCTGGAATAGGAATTTCATATGCTTTTTTCAAATGTCACAAAATGTTCTTCGTTTGTTTTTCAGCCTCTGAAAAATGTAAAAAGCATTCTTAGCTCACAGGTTGTACAAAAACAGACCGCAGGCTGGATTAGTGTCCTGGGCTGCGGCTGGCTGATGTCTGCGGTGGCGGACACTCGGTAATTGGCAGTTTCCTTCCCGGTACAAACAGTATGACGTGGGCAAAGCTGGAAAGCATTACTTCTGAGAGGGTAGAGGACTTGTAGCTTTTTTCACAGTCATTTTCAAGGTTATGTTCTCTTTTCAATTATCAGATTGTTTCTTTTTATTTTTTAACCAGAAACATTGAGAACATTTGTCCAGACATTGGTTTCTCCAATATTATAAATTTGTAAAGCTCATCAAATTTACGCTTTTTAGCAGAGTGGCATCTGATACATTGAATAAGGTCTGGAATATCCAGAGAGTCTTAATCGTGATTAGGCTCTCCCACCAAATGTTTGATCTTTCTCCGTGTTTCCTCAGGGGAGTTGAACGTTTCACTTCTGGTTACTGTCCCTTGTTGCTACCTTTGTGGAAATGTCATACTCATTATTCTCTTAGTGGCTCTAAAGTCAGTTAACTTGCAAATCATCTTTCCTGCAAGATTCAGTTGGGTCTTGATCCAAATTCATAGTACAGAACGCAGACTTGTAAACAAGGTCTGGAGAAGGAAATCAGAAAGTGAGTTTGAAACATTACCTACCTGTGGCTTGGGTCGCAGAAGCAGAAAACGCTGGATGCCACGGAGGAATGGTTTTGCCAGTTACAAAATTATAGGAAGAGCCCCACTTTGATGAGCGTTGAGAATCAGATTGTATTACAAAGAAGTCCCAGTGATCAATTTGCTCTTTTAATTTTCCTGAAATTGTGTTAGACTAAATAATTCTCAGTCACTGAGGCAAATAACTAAGCCTCGAAAACTCGATGTGATCGAGATTCTGTTGTTAAGTATTTACCGAAGAGCTGTGGTACGCAGGGTACAGAGCTGTGTGCGGCAGAAGATGTGAAAATCTTCAAAACCAATTCTTTGCCCTTGAGGGATGCCTAGTCCAGTTGTGAACTATGACATCTGTACGTATCACGTCTTCTAACGTCAGTCTTTACAGCAGATGGCATAAGGTGGTCCCCAGTGGGATGGACAGATTTTTTCTCTCTGGAGTTCTCAGAGCATCACAACATTAGGAGATTTGAACAAGACCTGGAGGGTCAAATGCAGTAGCCCAGCAGATGCATGGGAGCGAGGTGGACATCTGGGTGTAGACAGCAAGGCTTAAATTGTTCTCTAGAAGAGGGAGAGAGTGAGCCTAGTGCAGATTGCAGGACCCTTAGAGCCAGACTGGTTGGGTTTGTTGTTTTTTTTTTTTTTTTTTAGGATTTAGTTATTTGAGAGAGAGCCCGAGCAAGCATGGGCGGGGGAGGGAGAAGGAGACCCCCCACTGAGCAGGGAGCCCGATGCAGGACTCCTATCACAGGATCCCCTGGGATCATGACCTGAGCCAAAGGCAGATGCTTAACTGACTGAGCCACCCAGACGCCCCAAGGTCGGAGTCTTTTTATCCCAAAGGTAATGTGGAACAGAACAGGGAGTTAAACAATGAAAACATGAATTATAGTATGTAATTAGTTGAGAAAGTTGAAAAATGTAAAAAAAAAAATAGAATATTTTCCCATAATTTCACTTTCTGGAAACATTTACCATTAACATTTTGGGGGTGTTTCTTGTCATTCATTGTGTGTTGGAAAAAATGTGTGCGTGTGTGTTACGTATGTATTGCTAACCTTAAAAGTAAACCTGCCAGTTATTTTACCAGCAAAAGGTAGGTTTATTCAAGAATTTAGAAAAACCATTGGCAAGTCTGGAGGACGAAGGAGAGGGACACTTTTGAAGGAGCAAAGGGAGTGGGAGGGCTGTTACGAACTAAAAGGCCATGGGAGGAAACTGGGAGTTGGAAGTGTGGTGGCTTTTCATCAGTGGAGCTGTTGCCAGGAATGAGGGAAGTGTTTCTGCCTCCTGCTGGAGTAGCGACGTAGTAGAGTAGTATCCACGTGCGTGGTCAGGCCCCCCTCTTCCTGTCAGGTCTGCAGTTGAGTAGGAGTGGAAGGGCGTGAGGGCTCCCCCTCCCGAAACCTCCTAACTCCATTTTAGTGAGGGTTCCCTTCCTAACATTCTTATTTCCCCACCCCCCCCTTTTTTAAAAATATTTATTTGACAGAGCGAGAGAGCACAAGCAGGGGGAACAGGGGAAACAGTAGAGGGAGAGGGAGAAGCAGGCTCCCTGCTGACCAGGGAACCCGATGCGGGGCTCAATCCCAGGATCATGACCTGAGCCGAAGGCAGATGCTTAACCATCTGAGCCAACCAGGCGCCCCTTACATCCCCCTTTTGATCAAGATCTTTCCTTGAAAGCACCACTGATCAGCAGTCAGGTTCTTTATATTGAGTGGTTTTCTCTCTCATTGCCAGCAACGACCTCTCCTGGTTGTCGGGTCTCACGTGGGAGGGAAAGTGCGTAGCAGTTGGAAAGCACTTAAGCCACACTTAGTACAGGGAGCGTTAGAAGAGACGAAGGCTCGGGCATTGTCCATCTGAAGTCCGTCTCTTCTCCGGATTGTGAGCCTGGAGCCGGCGTCACCTTACTGGGCATGTCCTTTCTGCAAAAGATGGAGAGACAATACCCAGTCCAAACCAGCATGACAGAACCAACTGTATGTTGGTTCTAAACCAGAACCCTAGGTCTGAAAAAATTTATCAGCTCTTATTTGGATTTAGGGAAGAAAGGTTTCTCCCTCTGCAGGCCATCCCGAGTCACATTTGCCTCCTGAAGTGGCTCTGAGATAAAATAGGGAAATCGTACGAGAGTGCAGTGAAGGGAATAACCAAGCACATTTGGGAAGCGACAGTACGCATATCAACATGAAACAATAGTTAATGGACCCTTTTTGCAAGAACAGCAAAACTTCAAGGACATTTTAAAACAGTGTTGTTATCTCAAAAGAGCCATTTAGAACCATTTGTGTTATTAGTAATAGTCTATAAAGTTGTGAATTCAGAGACGATGAATTTGGATAAGAATCCAGGGTCAGTTAATAGTTTAGATAAAGGAAAGGCTTGTGAATTCCGCACCTTGTCACCCTTCGGAAAGGGTCACAGGATCCTAATGCGGCTGTTCCTGTTTCAGAAGGTTTCCCCTTTTTTGCAAGAGATTGGGAAGTGCAGATAAAGGGCATTTTCTTGCCACAAAAGAGATATAAGCAGCGACGGTGAGAAAAAGTCTACAGGCCTGGTCTGGACAGCTTGGGAAAGCGGTCTCTCCGGATGTTGTCTGTTTCATTTCCGGGAATCTTCACTTTCACGTCGTCAGAGGGCGTGCAGGTCCAGTGGGAGGTGGTGCTTGCCTTAGGTGGGTCACGTGGGTCCAGGAGTCTAGTCCCTGGAGTTTGGCTGCACGGGGGTTGGTAAGCAGTTCCTGATAAGGCCCTTTCCGGCGAGGCTATAGAATCTTTCTGGAGGTGTCTTTTCCAAGAGACAGATTCTCCAGGTTGTGAAGGGTGATGACGTAAGATCGTTGTCTGCTGGGAGTGCACAGTGAAGATGTTGCTGTACCAGAGAATGGTGATTTTTAACAGAAGCATCTAGACCTTTACGATATTGAAGATATCTCCTTTCATCAGCTATGGGTCCAAAGTGGCAGGGGCCAAACGCACCATCGTCCTAGGACTATCTCCAGGGGCGAGAGTGCATGAATTCCAAAAGGGCGAAGATCTGCGATCTAGAGGGACTCATGGCAATGCCTTCGGCCAAGCTGTTTGGAGAGTCTGTACATTTTGCCACTTGAGTCTTTTTTTTTTTTCCTGTATCTTATTATTATTTTTTTTTAATGATTTTTTTATTATGTTAGGCACCATATAGTACATCCCCGGTTTCCGATGTAAGGCTCGATGATTCATTAGTTGTGTATAACACCCAGTGCACCATGCAATACGTGCCCTCCTTACTACCCATCACCGGTCTATCCCATTCCCCCACCCCCCTCCCCTCTGAGGCCCTCAGTTTGTTTCTCAGAGTCCATAGTCTCTCATGTTTCATTCCCCCTTCTGATTACCCCCCCTTTCTTTATCCCTTTCTTCCCCTACCGATCATCCTAGTTCTTATGTTCCATAGATGAGAGAAATCATGTGATAGTTGTCTTTCTCTGCTTGACTTATTTCACTTAGCATTATCTCCTCCAGTGCCGTCCACATTGCAGCAAATGTTGAGAACTCGTTCTTTCTGATAGCTGAGTAATATTCCATTGTATATATGGACCACAACTTCTTAATCCAGTCATCTGTTGAAGGGCATCTCGGCTCCTTCCCCAATTTAGCTATTGTGGACATTGCTGCTATGAACATTGGGGTGCATATGGCCCTTCTCTTCACTACGTCTGTATCTTTGGGGTAAACACCCAGTAGTGCAATGGCTGGATCATAGGGTAGTTCCATTTTTAACTTTTTAAGGGACCTCCACACTGTTTTCCAGAGTGGCTGTACCAACTTGCATTCCCACCAACAATGTAGGAGGGATCCCCTTTCTCCACATCCTCTCCAACAATTGTTGTTTCTTGCCTTGTCTATTTTTGCCATTCTCACTGGCGTAAGGTGGTATCTCAGTGTGGTTTTGATTTGGATTTCCTTGATGGCTAATGATTTTGAACATTTTTTCATGTGTCTGTTAGCCATTTGTATGTCTCCATTGGAAAAGTGTCTGTTCATATTTTCTGCCCATTTTTTGATTTGTTTGTTTCTCGTGTATTGAGTTTGAGAAGTTCTTTGTAGATCTTGGATACCAGTCCTTTATCTGTAGTGTCATTTGCAAATATATTCTCCCATTCCGTGGGCTGCCTCTTAGTTTTTCTGACTGTTTCCTTTTTGCCACTTGAGTCTTAACAGTGTCCTTAGTGCATTCGAGCAGCCCTGAGGATTGAGGACGGCATGGAAAACGTTTACGTAAAGCTGGCCACAGTGCCCAGACTTGTAGAAGCACCTGACCGGTAAACTGGGTGCCCTGGTTACTATGTAGTTCAAGAGGGGTTCCCTGGGTAGGGATCATTTTTTCTGCTAGAATTTCAGCCCCAGAAGAGGCACTGGCCTAGCTACAAGGGACGCTTCAGTCCAGTGAGAAAACAGACAAACCATGACGAAAACATGTTTGTAACCATGAGATAGGGGCGAGCTGCATGAAATCCACTTGTCAAACCTCAGATGGCCCATTGGGCAATTTAAGATGCTGGGGGAAGTATGGAGAGGTTTTCCATGATTATATTTGGACAAATGGAACATGCAAAGTACATTAGGCATTTTTGTGACCTTTTTAATATTTTTCCATCAATATCGGCTCATGAATGCTCTCATTTTGTCAGTAGACCTGTGGTTTAATGCGTGTGCAGTTGGAAGTAGGGGGAATTGTGGAATTTCTGGTGGGACTGGATAGTTATTTGGTCTAAACCAGAGCTCGCTTTCTTTATCGAAGCAACAGTTACTAGATTTCCAATGTTGTTTCTCCTTTTCCGGGGCTAATTGTTGGGCATCTCTGGTCAATTTTTCTAATTTGTCCTTTGAAAGAACATCCCTTTGGAACATGACAGGGGTCTGGCTGTCCCTCTCCTTGAGAGCAGCATTTTTTGGTGGAAGTAGCAGCAAGGTGATGTCCTTTGGCCTGCAGGGAGTTGAGCCTGGAATGTCTGGGAACCTTCATGGCCAGAGCTGCCAGCAAAAGTATGGCAGCCAACAGATTTTGGACATAGGAGCCATTTTTTATCTCACCCCCATTGGAGGTAAGGAGACCTCGGTTGAAACGTTCCACAATCATGAGCTACCCTGGGGGCATACTGACTATCAGTATAAGTGTTGTGTGGCTTTGCCCTTGGCGAAAACACAGGCTTGAGTCAGGGCGTGTAACTCAGCCTCGTCGTGCCGAAGTAGCTAAAGGTAAGGGTGACAGCCTCAGTGGCAGTTGGAATAGCCCTCCCAGCGTGCTGTTTACCACTTGTATTCTTGAAGAACCATCAGTAAGCCACGAACAGCCTGCGTGGCGCAGGGGCGTGTCCTGTAAGTTGTCACGGGCAGTCGGAGGGCGATCTGGAGCGTGAGGCCGTCGTGAGGGCTTTCCTCGGGAAGGGGGGTGGAGGGTGGCAGGGTTAGGGCTGTCGCAGTGAGAAGGAGTTAATATAGGAGGAACAGCTAGCAGGAGGATGTCATCGGGGTGAGGCGACTGGTTGCGTGGAACACGGGGGATGGTTCAGGGGGACCCGCGTGACTTATATCTTCGGTGGCCTTAACTGTGAGGGAGGTGGCGGGAATGGCTCTGAGGCCGGGGGGCTATCCCGGGGCCATGGGGTCTGGTTGCTGGCTGGGCTCCCCTCCGGGGTGACGTTTGTGGGTGAGCGCTGGAGGACATTCCCTTCGCTTTTGCATACAAAGAGGAAAAAGGCAGGTTGATAATTAGGATGTCCACGGGGCAGGGGCTTTTGTTAGACTTGCTTTCAAATTCCAGAGGCCCCGTCATGCCCCTCTTCCCAAATACTAGGGTTCGGTTTGTCAGTTTTTAGTAAGGGGTGTAGTGGCTGAGCGGGGAGAGAGAAGTTTGGAATCCCAATTTCGACACGAGCCAGCCAGTCCAGGAAAGCCTCGAGACTGGCTCTTAGTTTTAGGTTTTGGGGGGTTCAGAATGCCTTCAAGTCTACCCGGATCCAAATCTGGTCCGTGTTCTGAGATCACGTACCCTAAGTATCAAACCTGAGTTTGAACACAGTGCAGTTTTTCTTCGGAGACTTTGATGTCCCTTTAAGGCCAAAAGTTTTAACAGGTGGGTGCTGTCTTCCTGTGAAGAGGCTTGAGAAAGGGGGACAGAAGCAAATTGTCTGTATTGTGACAAAGTCGAGCCTGCAGAAAACTCTGTATCCTCCAAACCAGCTTTTAAAGTTTGTGAAAAGTTAAGGACTATGTGTAACCCTGGGGCGTTACTGTCCAGTTAGGTTGCCATTCTTCCCAAGTGATAAAGATACTGGCTGTCCTTATCAACCGGGCTACTAAAAAATGCACCGCAGAGGTCAGTTCCAGTGAAGAACTTGCTTTCGGTGGGAATGGACATCAGTGAGGCAAGCAGGTTGGCAACGACAGGGCGCCAAGGGTACCAGTGCTATTTCTTGCCCGGACGTGCTGGACACACCTGCATTCTCAGCCGTTGGGTTTTCTCACAGGTCAAATTGGGGTGTTACAGGGACCGGTGCAGGGGATAATGAGGCCCTGAGCCTTGTAATCTCTACTGTGGGCTTGATGCCCTGAAGGGCTTCTTTGGTTGTAGGGTATTAATTCATTCTAGGGATCAATTTGAATCTTGATGAGAGGTACACGGTGGGTCCTGCCAATATCAGTAAAGATTTTGCCCACAAAGAAGATGGTGGCTGATCCCGTAGGGATAAATGATCAGTACCCTGGTACCCCCAGACTCTGCTATAATGCCATCAGACACAGAGCATAAAAAAAGATGCCAACGGGTCATTTATTTCCCCCGGTTGGCTATTTTGGTTACTACGGTCAAATTCTAGAATTATTTTCCTCTTTTGGGAAAAAGCAATTTCCGGCATGTTTTTCTAAGAAATCTTGGCCCAGTGAATGAATAGGGGCGGAGCAACTAGGGAAGAAAGGGGGTGTCGCTCTCAAAGGGCTTAGACAAGCGGGAGTAGGTTCAGAGACAGGAGCCTGTTGAGATTTATCAGAGGCCCCCCACTCTGTGAACTGTTTGAGTACTTTGAGGTGGGGGCTGCTTTATTGCTGTGGGGTGAAGCACCCAGAGTGTAGGTCTGGTGCCAGTAAGGACAGACACAGATTCATTCCCAGTCTGGATAGTGGTTTCTGCAAGCTGATTAGAGGGAGCATTGAGAAGAGCCCCTGTGGTAGTTCCTGGTAGCCCCGTTGCAGAGAGCAAGATGGAGCCACTCACGTCAAGCAGGGGCCCGTGTCAAGCAGTGGTACAGGCACTTAAGCGTACTGTAGCTACAAGATATCGCTGAGACCAGCACTAACTGACGACACCCCAGAACTCCTAACAAGCAGAAGCAGAGAAGTCTGCAGGGGCCCAGGACTGATTCAGTCCCTTTAAAAAGAAGGGACTTTTGCAGCCAACAGTCAGATGCCTCAGACATGACCCCTCTATGTCTAACCACTTAAACAAGGCACCCGTTGCCCAAAGCTGTGCCCGATGGATCTCTGAACAGAACTGACACCCCCCACTGCTTGAACGTAAGCAGTGAGTGCCGAGAGCTGCCCCGGGCCGGACCAACGCCTTAGCTCAACTGCGCGCCCACAGCCTGACTCCGAGTTTGGTTCCTTCACTTCCTGTGTTATCTCCTTTGTTGTGCGGCTTGTCTTCTGTCCCCTTCTGTGCGCCGTGTAAGAAGCCAAGTGAACCACCTGGAAGGTCACTCAGTTTGGAATCCTGAACCCTCTCTGTAATTGTGTTAACCTTGCTTTACGACTGAGTAGGGCTGACACTGTGGAAAGAACTCGTGTGTGTGCCTTCAGTGTGCTCGTGACAGCTGGCGTGGCTGGCAGGATGCCATGCCATTGACTCATCGTGCAGTAGAAAATTTAGGAGAATCAGAAAAGACCCCCAGAGTCGTGCTTGAATTGACCATAACAGAAGTAAAAATACGAAATTGGGGAATACATTTATGTGAACGTATGCTTTCCAGGCGTCTCACTGAGGGTGAGATCCTAAGGCGGGCGAAGCCAAGACCGGCGCTAGGCAGGGAGCAGCCAGCCGCAGAAGGCAGTTGGGGGCTCACCGCTTCGCAGGCTGGGCGGGAGGTGGAACTACCTGGAGCCGAGACCAAGGGTAATTGCCTCAGAAAGGCACTTAGAGGGCTAAGAAGAGTTAAACCATTTGGAGACATTGCAAAGATAACCCGCCACTACTGGCCAAATTAATCTATAACTTGGCAGGAAGATGTGAACAAAATTTGTGGACAGTCTGTACAAATATGCTAGGTCTTAGTGGGAAATAGAGCTCTACGTAGTTAAGAAATTGTATCCAGCAGCTGCTAGGTTACAAAAAAGGAAGAAAGATGTGGGCACTAGGTAAATGCCTAAAAAGGATGGTGAGAAGGCCCCAAGACTCCTGACACCATACTTTGGATAGAAGACCCATGCTACCCCCACAGAGTTAGAAGTCAGAAAGCTCACAACCAGGACCCTGGGAGATATAATCGTGGATCTGAAGGATCCTAAAAATGTAAAGCCCTTAGGGTCCCGGGTGTCCACTGTGGAGGTTCCCATCTTACTGACGAAAACCATCTCACAGACCAGGACTGGCAAAGAGCCAGCTAATAGAGTAATGAGGAAGGACAAATCAATGAATAATTTAAGTTTAAAGGATGAAGCACCCTTGGGGACCCCAGGAGACTACTGTTAACTCCTAGGCGGTGACTGGCAAAGGAGACCTCCTCTGTTTCTGCATGTTATGGGTGTTGGGATGTCAGCTGATGCTGGTCTTGGCGATATCTTGAGTCGTTGCTTGACACAGCCTCCTGCTTGACATGAGTGACTCCATCCTGCTCTCTACACCTGTCATTGGCAAGTATGACTTTGGAAAGGTTGGCGAGAGGGCTCAAGGCGACTGAAGTGCTTACGTTTGTAACGGTCTTTTCCCAGTGTCCTGGTTCCTTGAAATAACAGCAGAAATTACTCCTCCAGTTTTGTTAAGGGGCCTTCATTTGCCGGAGCTGAACATCGAAAATTTTAGCGATCTTTCCTCTAGGCGACACATCTAGGGTGTGAGCACGCTGGTTTACCAGGTTAGTCAGATCTGAAGTGGACATAGTTTCTCATTCCATCCTGATTCTTTTAACTAAAAGGGAAAGATCCTGGAGCAGTCATGAATAAACAGAGTTAAATGTTACCCCCACGGATTCAGCATCTACAGGAAGACCAGAATTTTCTTTAAAGACAGTTTGGAGTCGATTGTACTAATCACGAACAGATTCATCAAGCTTTTGTGTGTAAGCCTGAATTTTGTTCCAGTCAACAGGCTTCGGAAAAGCCATTATAATTGTTCAGTGGAGATTTCCAGTGAGTTTTCTAGCATCTTGCCAAAAGTTAGGGGTCTTGTTTCTCTAAATCCTGCTCAGGATTTTCCCATTGGGCTAGTTTCATCCAGCGTTTGGCCTGGCCCTCACCAACAAGCATGTACACTGATTGATAAAAATCTGAGAAACCAGGGTGGTAAGTTGGAATGACTATGTTAAATTCTTCAGCAAACCTATGAGGGTTCCAGTCATTTTAGGAGACTGGAAGTTCAGCCTTAGTCAGGGTAACGTGAGAAACTTGGGGGTCTGTTTAGATCCTCAGAAGACCTAACATTAAAGGGGCAGTTTATAAGTGGTTCAGGAGAGGAGAGAGCAGAGGGAGCTTCCGAGGAAAGAAAGGTTCGGCAGAAGGATTAGAAGGAGAGCACAGGAGATGAGAGGGTGCAGAGAGAACAGAAGAAGATAGCGCCCCAGGGGCGGGGCCTGAGCACAAGTTGGCTGCCTTGTATCTGAGGGGCAGGGTGGAAAAGAGGCCTCAGGAGCCCTTTTTTCTTTTTGTTTGCCTCATTTAGTTTATAAAGTGTATCTTCTTGGAAAGAGGCAATTTTGGATTCCTGATAGTGTTTGGAAGCTTCAAAATACCAATTAAGATAGAAATCCCATTCAGTTTTAGAACTGTGGTTGTTGTCCAGTTCAACTTTGAGAAAATTAAGTTCTGAGAGATTGAAAGTTCCCCATAATGGCCATTGAAGTTCTAAATTACTTCTGGTTAAGTCAGTCCATTTGTTTATAAATGTGCATGTGGAGGGACCATAGTTCCTAAACATAAAACCGGCTGGAGTCCAGTGGGGGGGGGGGGGGCGACAGCGGCATGCCCTCAGAGCATTTCAGTGACCGGGATCCCATTTCTTAGAGGTTTTTCAGGAACAGCCTGGTTCTAGAAGGAATCAGATGAAAGGCCAGCACAGTTCCTGGAGGAACAGTCCAGCCCCAAAGGGAAGTAGGACCGAAGGTCTTCACAGTTCAAGTTGGCACAGTTCCAGTGTGAACAGTCTGATTTTGAAAAGGAATCAGACTGAAGGCCAGCCTAGTTCTGCGAGAGGACTTCCACTGCCTCCATTCTGTCCTCAGTTGGTACTTTCTAAGTTTCCCTTTCCAGCTCATCTCTTAACTCAGGCCAAAGACCCTGAGGGTACAGCATCCCCTGAGAGGAGCGGAAATCACCCCCTCAAAGCAAGGGCTGCCCCAAGCAGGCGACTCCCCTGCAGTTGACCCCAAGGCAAATGAATGATTGATCGACCTGACCTTCACTGCCCACCTGCATGTCCCCACATACCTTTGTCCCACATTTTCCTTATATGAAACCTAGACGTTTTCCTGGCCCTTTGGAGAACGTCTTGGAGACACTGGTTCCGCTGTCTTCTGGGTGTTGGTCTCACTGTGAAATAAATTCCTTTTCTGTTTTACGGCCACTCCTTTCTCTGCCTTTGGATTTTGTCAGCAGCTGGTGGCCAAACCTGGTCTGTGTGGGACCCCTGGAGCCAGGCGCTCTTGCACCCTTGCGCCCCAACTGCGGTTCATTAGGAACAGCCCCGTTCCTAACAGGAATCAGACCGAAAGCTAGCACAGTTCCATCAGGAACAGTCTGAGTTGGCCTGAAGGCCAAACGAGTAGTCAGAGATATAAACAAAAACCAAAACCCCAAAAACCGAGGGCTTAAGTGGGTCCCAAGTAAAGCCCGGGGAGCTTAGACACAAGGCATGAAGCTCAAAATCCAGGAAAAAACTTACCCTTAAAACCCCAGGGTTGTCGGTAAAGCAGTGAGCCCCAACAGCTCCGGGGGTACTGCGCCTTTTTGCTCAGCAGCCCCGGAGCCATCGGGGGTTCTCTCTGGGCTGCACCTCTGATCACCAAGTAATACAAACCTTAAAAATAGACTCTGCCAGTTACTTGACCAGCAACAGCTGGGTTTATTTGGGAATGAAAGCATTGCAAACAAACAAGGTGTGGCAAGACTGTAGGCAAGTCGGAGGACAAAGGAGACATAGGCTTTTGAAGGAGAGAAGGGGGAAATTGGGAGGGCTGTTAGGAACTGAAAGTCCCGCAGAGGAACCTGGGAGCTCGAAGTGTGGCAGCTTCTCATTGGCTGAGCTGCTCCCTGCGGCCGAGGAAAGCCTCTCTCCTGCTGCTGGAATAGTAGAGCAGTGTCCCTGTGCAAGGTCAAGTCCGCCTCTTCTGTTGGGTCTGCAGTTGACTAGGAGTTGGGAGGGCCTGAAAGTTGCTCCTCCCGAAGCCTCCAGACTCCGTTTTAGTGAGGGTTCCCATTGCTAATGTTCACAGTGTATTATGATAGAGTAATAGGTTGCTTTTTGGGTTTTTTTTTTTTTTTTTAAGTATGGTGTGTTAAGAGAAAATACAAATGATCTGTTAACATTATGATGTAATTTCTTCCCGTGTATGTTTTTACCTGAATATACTCTTTTGTATTTAATAGGGATCGTTTATTTGTTACTCTTGGGAATGAAATTTTTTTTGTTTCAGTTTTGAGATGTAACTGACAGCATTGTGTGAGTCTGAATGAAATCTTTTAAGCTTATATATGTATTTTTTGGGGGGTTGGTGTATGAGAATATTACTATTTGCAGTAAATGCTGACCTCTTTTCCTACGTTTAATCTGTGTCTGTGTAGTCACTTAAATATATTTTTTTGATGTAGACCGTTACTGTCCAGGATTTATGATACAAAAGCAAAAGCCGTGGAGAAGTTAGGTAATTTTAAAGAGGATAGAGTGTCAATAAATCACCTTGCATCCCTTCTTGAAACACCGAATTCTTGTTCACTGTATGGTGTTCCTTCTTCAGTGTGGTTTTCGTTCCACTCCTCTTCAGCGGCTGGCCTTGCCTCTGCCTCCCTTCCCCGCCTTCCCTTACTCTCCCTCTCAGACCTGCCGGTGGCCACACTGCACTTCCTTCAGTTTCTGGAGGTGACCTCTTGGCCTCGATGATGTCACACGTGCTGCTCTTTCTGGAACACTGGTCTCCCCTCTGCTGACCACACCTTAAAGCAGTTTCCTCAAAAGGGCCTCTGATGACCAGTCTGTTTAAACTCCATGCCCTTCATGCTCTCCTCTCTCTGGTACCTCTTCCTCAAACTTGTCACTGTCTGAATGATCCAAATTGTGATGTTACCCGTATATGTGTTTGTTTGCTTCTTTGATATTTGTTCTCTCTACCCAGTGTCAAGCACATTGTCTTGCAACAGTATATGTAAGTAGTAAACACTGGGCGAATAAAATGGAATGAATATCTTTTGTTATAATGTAACTTTCTTGTTACTACTAATTCAATAATTTAAAGTATGAAAGTATTAAATAGCTTATGTTAATTTTATTAACGTATCTCTTCCTTTCTCTTCCTGTTATAAAATCTATGTCTTTATTTTTTAGAGTCGTGCTCCGATTTCTGCGAAACTTGTGGCCAATATGCTGTCGGTCGCCGGGGCCGATCACATCATCACCATGGACCTGCATGCCTCTCAGATCCAGGTTCCAGCATTTTCTTTCTTGCCCTTGGTTGTGATCGGGGGCTTAATGCAAGTGGTTAAATCCTAACTCTGTTAAGTTAAATTGTTTTCAAAGTGGGTAACGTGACTCGTGTTTGGATTTGTATGTGGTTGCTGTCTTGGATTTTCGTCTTTACTGGACTTGGAAATACGGTTTGGTAGCTGTTACCGCTGTCTGCCACCAGCTTGCCTCTGAACAGTTTTGGAGGAGTGGCAATGGCTTCTTGGTAGTAAACTTTATAATTCCATCTCAGTTTCTCGAAAATAGTTAGAATGGCAGGGTTGTAATACATGTTTTTTTAAGCTCCTCATAACTTAGTTCCTTCATCTATAAAACAGGCCAAATTGTATTGTGCCTACTCTGTGATACAATGAATGACAAGAAGCATTTGGTTTATAATAAGGTTCTTAAGACACGACAGACCTCTTTTCCCCCACTCCCCTGCAAAGCCATTCTCCTATTCCTTAGAATAGAGGCAATCCTAACAGAATAGAATATGTCTCCAAAGATAATGGATTGGACTGACATAGGCTCCTGGAACGT
The DNA here is from genome assembly GCF_023065955.2 of Ursus arctos. Classification (NCBI taxonomy): domain Eukaryota; kingdom Metazoa; phylum Chordata; class Mammalia; order Carnivora; family Ursidae; genus Ursus; species Ursus arctos. Next base: position 9,347,066 of record NC_079873.1, read on the forward strand.
ATCTGTCTTTTGATTTAATTCTGTTAAAATCAAGAAAAGGAAGTCTGTTGAAAAGGCTTCTTTTGAATGTAAAATTCAAATTTTACTTAATGAAAGAGGTTATTTTGAAAAAAAAAACAAAAACAAAAACTCTGCAGTGTGACAGTGGCTTCTCCCCTCAGGGATTCTTCGACATCCCGGTGGACAATTTGTACGCAGAACCCGCAGTGCTGCAGTGGATCCGAGAGAACATTGCCGAGTGGAGGAACTGTATCATTGTTTCACCTGATGCGGGAGGAGCCAAAAGGTAGCCACGATGCGCGGGGTTTTTCTTTTTCTTTTTTTTTTTTTTTAATGTGTTAGATAAGGAAGCATGTTTTAAATTAATGCTCTATTTGTAAATGGACAAGTCGGGACTACAGTCTTCACCTGCAGAGAGCTGCCGTCTTTATTAACATTTCATCGTTCACACAAGAAGCACGGACACGTATTTGTTTGCAGTGCACATGTTTTACTCGAGGTGTTTAAGTTAACTTTTTTCTGATTATAAAAGCAATGAACCTAATTGGAAAATAAGGCTTTTAATTAACAACACAATTGACTAAGCTAGTCCTTCCTACTACTAATACCTGACAGTGGAAGCCCAGATAGAACAGAGTTTGAAAAAAGAAATCTGTGTCCATAGAGCACCAAGAAAAAGGGAAATATCCAGGGTCGAGAAATACGGAAGAGCTGAAAACCGTGCTTCGGTGGCCTGGGGGTCACATGTGAGTTTCAGGGAGAGGCCTGCATAGAAGTCTCCAGAAAGAAGGGAGGTGAAAGTCAGACCTCTCCCCAGCAGCACAGGGGCAAAACCAGTCTTTACTCGGGCCTTTGGATGGGGGGACAAAGTCGCCACTCATGAGAAATCAAACCGAGAGCCTGTGCCACGTGCAGATACACGGCGAACTGTGCGTCCCCACAGGGTGCAGGCGTCTCTACGCTAAGAAAATTTACACAAAAATTGGCCCCAAGCTAAAAGGCTACTGCAGTGGGAGAATTCCACAAGCCCAGCTGCTCAGTAGGCCCTCCCCACTGAAGACAGCCTCATGCCTGATGATCCCAGTTAGAGCACCGAGAGGCCGCAGCCCATCCAGAGCCTGCGTCTGCAGAGAGCACAGCGGCGGGCGGCCAGCACGGTGGGGTGACGGAACGGTTACTGGACTGTAAAATTACTGAGTTGGACAGAAACAGACATGGTACTAAAAGCAGCAGAATGCAGGCACACTGACTAGCATAAGAAAACGGTGCTGAGCCACGAATCTAGAGGGCTTCGCAGACTTCGGGAATGAAGGAGCAATCAGTACAGAGAGCTCAGAAGGCAGGGCGAGGATGACAGAAGTCTGATTCCATACGGGCCTGAGGTTTGCGGACTCCACGTGACCTTGTGGACGTGGGCAGCGGCCGCCTGGGAAAGGAAGACAGGGTGGCATGGAGCTTTAGTGCCCAGGTGTAGGGGTCTCCATCAGGAAGGGAGAGGACAAGAGACCTCTGTCAGTCAGTCCAGTGCAAAAGCAAAGAAGCTAATAAATGTGCCGTGAGAGTGTCTGCGGACCGTTGAGCCTCAGACGTCTTTAAAATGGAACTGCCTCATTTGGCTCCCTTCTCCACTTGGAGCCTGGCTAAGGGGCTTTTAGAATCAAACTTAAAAGCTCAGAAGTAGCCCAGAAAGCTGTCGTTAAGCCCACGCAGGGAAGCGGAGGTCCTGATTCTTACAAGAGCCCTGATGAGCGATGAGCACTGAGCTCTGCTGTCTTGGCGGCGTGGTTCCCCGCACAGGGGAGGGGGGAACAGGTGGGGCCGTGCCTCTGACAGCAGCAGGAAGTGGCCGTTGACAGGAAGGAGACACAAATACATCAGTGTTGCAGAGACCCCAGCCGGGCAGCGGCATAGCCCTCACGCTGGGCCTCCAGGTCAGAGCACACGGAGTGTTGTCTGTCCGTTGTCTATTGGAAATGCTTGTCCTTTACGTGGAGACTTTAGTAAGTCACACAGTGGAATCTGCATTCAGATATGGTGAAGCCACTGGCCCGATAGAAGGTTAGAGGTGAAAAAGCAGGCCGGAGGTATGTGAGCTCTTGTTTTCAGTAAGAGTTTTACTGCACGGCTCAGTGGGTTTCAGCGTATTCACAGAGCTGTGTCTCCAGCACCACTGTCTAGTTCCCGAACATTTCATCACCCCAAAACAAACCTGTGCCGGCTAGCCAGGCGCTTTCCATCCCCTCCCGTTCCTCCCCCCTCCCCAACCTCCTTCCTGTCTCTCCAGAGGGACATTTCGTGTGGATGGGTCATGCAATACGCGGTCCTTTGTTTTTAACCGGGAAAAAGTACTTTGGCAGCTAATAAGCCAAAAGAGTAATAGATTCCACAAACTCGTGTGGCCTTTTCTTCTTCTATCCCAACCCTGTTTTTTAGTTACAGTCTAAAAATACACATCCTGTTCGCAGAACTTCAAATTGGGTCATGTCCCCCATTTCCCTCTTTATTGACGTCCGTTCTTCTGAGTGTCTGAATTACGTTCTTCAGACGTGTCTCCCTTTTTAGTTCGCACACGCGGTAATCTGCCGCGCACACCTCTTCACTGTGCTTTTGAAGACACGTCCTCGTTCCATCTCAGCGAGGCCACAGCTTTAGATCTGCTTTAGCGCTCTCTACGGCCGAGTGCTAATTGCATTGTACGCGTGCGGCCCGATTCCTTTACCGAGCTCCCCCGTCCCTCCCTCAGAGCTCCTGTGGCGTGCGCTCGTGGTCCCGCAGCACTGGACTGACCGCGTTTTCTGTGCATTCGCAAAGAGGATCCGTGCCTAGAAGGGCAGTTGCCAAGTCCTAGGGTGGGAGTCACGTTGGTTTGGATGGACAGGGACGAACTTGGGTCTTTCGGGAAAGATAGACCAGTTGACAATCCCAAGTATGAATGCTGGTGACTTTCTCTACCCAGGCCTGCTGCCACAGCGTTTGAGCAGACATTTTTACTTTATAAACCAGATAGAGATGACACGGTGTCTTTTCCTGTTCATTCTGGTTGCTGTGGACAAGGTCCGGCACCCTCTCCGGCCTGTTTGTTTTCCATGAGGGCCTGGTCATGCCTTTGCCTGTTGTCATATTGGCTGGAGGCCTTTTCCTTTGGATCGTTAGGAGTTCTGTGCCGGCAGGTCACACCTTTGTTTCGTGTGGGTGTGGGTGTAGGGCAGATGGTTCCCCAAGTTTTTCATTTCTTCCCTTTGTGTATTTTTATTCTCTGCAGGACTTTGAGAACATTTCTTCCATCGTCATTTATCTCTTCATGTTCGAGCTTTTGGGTTTAGGAAGGATTCACCCATCTCTCAATTTTTCTTCTCCCATGATTTCATATATTTCAAGACAAATTGCCTTTTTCCTTTTTAATGTTTCAGTTTTTCTTCCATCTGATAATTGTTTTGGAATAAAGAGTGAAGAATCCAGGTCTTTCTCCCCCCAGCTATCTAGTTGTTCCAAAACTATTTATTAAATAATCCATCTTTTCCCTCTTGATTTGAAACACCATCGTATATACCAAATTCCCCCATCTACTTGCCAACCCTCACTTTTTTTTTTCTTTAAAGATTTATTTATTATTTAGAGGGAGGGAGAGGAGGAGGGGAGGGGCAGAGGAAGGTGGAGAGAAGAGAATCCCAAGCAGACTCCCCACTGAGCAGGACCCTGAGATCATGACCTAAACCAACCGGAAACCAAGAGTCAGATTCTTAACCCACTAGGCCACCCAGGTGGCCCAACCCTTGATATTAAAAATGCAGAATCAACTAAGCAGAGTTAATGGCCAGCGCTGAGACGCTACTTTTTTTCAGATCCCTTTCAAGGCTGTCGCATTCAACCACCCCTGCTCCCTCTGCCAGCAAAGTCAAGCTTTTTTTTTTTTTTTTTAAAGATTTTATTTATTTATTTGACAGAGACAGCCAGCGAGAGAGGGAACACAGCAGGGGGAGTGGGAGAGGAAGAAGCAGGCTCATAGCAGAGGAGCCTGATGTGGGACTCGATCCCGGTACACCAGGATCACGCCCTGAGCCGAAGGCAGACGCTTTAACGACTGCGCTACCCAGGCGCCCCCAAAGTCAAGCTTTTTAGGAGTGTGTATTTGGGATTTTATCGTCACCTCCTTTCCTTTTCCCCAAAGTTTCTGCCACACATCATTATCTTCTTCCTATTCTGGAGTAAGCTGTTCCCTAAACGACAGAACCACCGCACGGGTGACACGTGGTACAAGCAGTTGACATGACCAATGGCGTCTGTGCTCCGTGCAAAAAGGTCATTTCATCAAAGAAAATAGGTATCTGACCAATTGGAACACACTGCCTTAAGTAAAAGCTTTGGGGCTTGACCTGTTGCAGGTAAAACTTACTATTGCCACAAGAGGTCACTCTCGAGTAGTCTTTGAAGCTCATTTGGGTTGACAGCTTAAGGAAAAGTAACCCTTAGAAGGAAGCACACCTAGGACTCTTGACGCTGTCAGTATGAACAGGAAAGTGGTGTGGGAAGTTGGTGACACTAACTCAGATTTAACTTCTATTGTTTTTCTTCTGGAAAGAATATAAACACATGTTTAGAAGAAATGGAAATGAAACTATATATTTTGTTCTAGCTTTTTCTGCGTAAGACTTGTGTGATACATTGTCTCAGCATCCTTTGTTAGGGATATGTATTAAGTCTCATGCTACATGGAAAAGAAGAGCTGTAGCCAGATGCCCGGGGCTCACGGATAAGTCTGGCCTGCACCTTCTCTTTCTTTTGCCAGCCCAGCCCTTTCTGAGGGGTGGCTTTTGAGCATTTGCTGTGGATGGGTAGAGAAACTCACGGTTTACAAGTCCCTCTGGTTACAAGTCCCCACCGTTACAAGTCCCCACAAACTGAGCGAGTCGCAAGTTCCACATAACTTGATTTAAATTGTGTCTGTGATTTTTTTCTTATTGATTTTCATATATACTGTATTTTCATGCTGTTAAGCATATGGCTGTTGCCTTATGCCCCTTTTTTTTTTTTTAAGTTTTTATTTAAATTCCAGTTAGTGAACATGCAGTGTATATTAGTTTCAGGTGGACAATATGGTGATTCAACACGTGCCCGTGATTCTTGAAAAGTCCACACAAACACTAACAGATGGTGTATCAGTTTCGCATTCCGTGGTTTTATCCAGTGGTCTGGGCATCTGACGTTCATCACCGGTGCCACGAACGCAGGGCCATGTTGGTGGCACGTCTGTCCCGTGGCTTGCTTACTGTGCAGCCCAGGCCAGGCCCGGCTTTACGAGTGAGACCCGATGACCTCGTTATCTTGAGTGTGATTGGTTAACTGCCTTCCTTAAATACAGCTGTGAGCAACGAGAGCTTTTCCTATCGATAGGATGTTACACGTCTATCTGTGTCTTTGAGCAGGGTCACATCAATTGCAGACAGGCTGAATGTGGAGTTCGCCTTGATTCACAAAGAGCGGAAGAAAGCAAACGAAGTGGACCGGATGGTCCTGGTGGGCGACGTGAAGGACCGTGTGGCTATCCTCGTGGACGACATGGCTGACACGTGTGGCACCATCTGCCACGCCGCGGACAAGTATGAGGGACGGTTGGGCAAGTGTGAGGGCATCTCATTAAGAAAGGAGAAATGTCAGCTTTTAAAAATTGGGCCTGTTTTTCCTAATTATCGCCGATTGCTTGGTGGTAGGCCTTTCAGACCAAAGGATAGTCTAGGCCCGTTTCTTTTTTTCTGGGTAGAAAAAAACCCCGTGGGCCTTCACGGCCTGGGTCTCAGTTTCAGGGAAGAGCTTTCGGTGTACTTAAAGGGTCAGAGAAGGTGCCCCCCTTAAACTGAGCACAGAAGGAAAGAGACCATCTCGTGGGCCCCTTTGGGCCTTTCTTCCTTCTGTTCAGCCTTCCCTTGAGCCTCCGCAGCCACTGGCTTCCAAAGGATTGCGAGCTGGGCTGTTGGGAGTGGGAGTGGAATGGGAGCCGCCCCCCAGCGGCCTGACTTGAGACGTGCTGAGGACAGACCATGCACACCGGGTTTCAAAGACAGTATGAAACAAAAAATGCAAACTGCGTCAGCAATTCTTCTATACTGAGTATAGCTCAAAATGATGATAGTCTGGCTTTATTAGTTTAACCCCGTGGTTCTCCACCAAGGGCCGTTTTGTTTCCTGGGAGACATTTGACAGCGTCTGGAGACATGTTGGGTTGTCACAAGTGAGGGAGGGGGAGGGCGTTGCTAGTGGAGAAGCCAGGGATGCTGCTCAGCGAAGAATTCTGTTGGCCCAAGGCCAAGGTTGATAATCCCTGATGGAATGGAATATATAGGGTTTTGCCAATACATACCATAAAAGATCCTTTTTTAGGCTAATAAACATGAGAGAAATTGGTTTTCTGTTTTTCTTTATGGAACACACTGTTTGCTTTTCAATTCACCCAAGGGGGAGAATGTTTTGGGGATATCGGAGAATGTTTCGGGGATATTTGCATACACTTCATTTTTTTGTGTTCTGTTCGGCAGGCTGCTCTCCGCCGGAGCCACCAAAGTTTATGCTATCCTTACACACGGGATCTTCTCTGGGCCAGCTATTTCCAGAATAAATAATGCCGCCTTTGAGGCTGTTGTTGTCACAAACACCATTCCGCAAGAGGACAAAATGAGACACTGTCCCAAGATTCAGGTACTTCTACACAGCAGGCCGAACCAAGCAGCAAGCAACCTTGCTCCGGTCCCCAAAAATAGCCCTGAGTCTTCTGTGTGTGACTTGCCAAGGGCGAGCTCGCAAGGCCTGTGGCTTCTCATATCGAAGGGTGCGAGTCGTGCTCGGTCTGAGAACGGCTGGGGCTGGCGGAGGTCAGAGTTAGGAATAGTAGGCCAGGCAAGTCCACCTTGGCTCTGTACCCCCACACTTGGAAACAGGTGTGCAAACAAAACCTTGCACACGCGTGTCCGTAGCAGGGCTATTCGCAGTAGCCAAAAAGTGGAAACAGCCAAATGTCCGCCCATAGGGCAGTAGACGGCCGGTGCGGTCCATGCAGTGGACCGTCGTTCACCCTTCAGTAGGAAGGCTATTCTGACATACGCGACAACATGGATGAACTTGGGAACGTGATGCTGAGTGAAAGCAGCCAGACACGGAAGGACAGACATTGTGTGATCCCACTTCTCTGAGGGGCCCCGAGTAGTCCAGTTGAGAGACAGAAACGAGAGTGGTGGTCGCCAAGGGCTGGGGGCGGGGATGGGCAGCTGGTGCCTGACGCGGACAGAGCCGCTGTCTGGGCTGATGAAAAGGTTTTGGAAATGGGCAGCGGCGATGGCTCCACAGCACGAGAATGCAGTTAATGCCACTGAATTGTGTGCTTTAAATGGCAATTTTTACATTATATATATTTTACCACAATTTTTAAAAATGGAAAAAAACACCACGGGCAGTGCTAAGGCTCTTCAGGCTTTGTCCCTTCCTGCCCTTTCCTGACTTGGGAGGCCGCTAGAGATTTGGCGGTAATCCCATTATACCAACCGTCCTGAACTGTGGAAGGGAGCGGAGTCCCCGTGTGGGCTGTGTGTCGCGGGGAACCTGGGCAAGTCATTTCATCGCGAAGCGCCTCCGTTCTCGCCATTAGAGCACAGAGGCGGAGCGGGTGACCTGCTTCACGATCTCGAATCCATCCAGCAGCAGCGAGGTTCATTTGGCACGGGGGGGAAACATTTGAAAATGGTCAGAATCGCTTTGCCTTAGGTTCTCCTACCTGCCTGACAGTAGTTGAGAGCCCGCAAACGGCGGCCCCCAGGCCCAGTCTGGCCCACCGTCTGGTTTTGTGCATAAAGTTTTGTTGGATCACAGCCACACTCATTCATTGACGTATTGTCTGTGGCTGTCCTCACGCTGCAATGGCTGAGTTGAGTCTGGCCCACAAAGCTGAAAATACTTCCTACTGGGCCTTTCACCGAAAAGCTAGTTTGCCGACCCCTGAGTGAGGGGATCGCAGCCGTGCTTAAGTGACGCAGTCACTGCATTTTTGGAAACCAAGGCAGAAGAAAACCTTGCATGTCACGATTGAGTAAAATTAAACAAGAGACACCCCAAGAAAAGGATCTCTCTGGTTAACAAGGATCCTGAAAAGCCTTTGAGTATCTGCACTCAAAGTCTCGCTTCCCCGAACGCACGCGTGTTTGTAATGTGAAGATCGAAACGAGTGTGGGAGGTTTTGGTGATTGCATGTGGCTGCGTGCTGGTGAAATTGTTTCTGGGCTCTCTGGCTTCTAAGGTTTTCATTAAATATGACTGAGGTGTGCCACTGTCCTCTCCCCTTTTCTGTTGGCCTTCAGGTTATTGATATCTCGATGATCTTGGCAGAGGCGATCCGAAGAACGCACAACGGCGAATCTGTGTCCTACCTGTTCAGCCACGTGCCACTCTAGACCCCGGCGGGGGTGTGGAGCCAGCCTGCCCTGGCTGCTCACTCGTGCGCGCTCGCCTGACTTCTTAGGTTTAGGACTCAGCAATTCTAGAATAATGCAAAAGCATCCGATCTTTATATCCTCCATGATGCATTATTTCCCCCTTCTCAAGCTCGAGAGCATTTATTTCCAGTTTTGGGGGGAGGGTGGTGGTTATTTGATCTTTTTAAGTGAACTGTCGTTAATGAGATCTGTTTCGTCATCCTGACTTGTTCGGACAGGTGACCCTTTTCTTTGTTTCGCCAGTACTTTGAGGCCACAACTTGCAAGTATGTAATTCTGCGGAAGTTCATAGTTGATATGTTTCGAGGTTGCCAAAGGTGACTTCAGATTAAAGCCTTCTGTGTAAATGAGGATAATGCCTATGGACATTTGGGTAAAACCCTGTATACAGAATTAGCCTTTTACTTCCGAGTGAACCTTAGAAAATTTATAATACCCTGAATTTGGTTTTATTTTTTTCTTTTATTAGGAACCAGGATTCAGATAAACCATTGTGGTTATTGTGCTTGATTTGACCAAATTTTATGCAGCCTCAGATGGCCACTGACACATTTACTTTCTGATAAACATTAGACATATCAGAGGCAATCAGTATTTTTTTATTGCCACTTCTGAAAAACATGTTACAGCTATATCACTTACCTGAAATGTCATGTTCTAAAATTCCAAAATTATGTTCAGCAATAGATCTGATAGGGGAAGTGTCAAGATAGACCCTGCAGGCTCGCTGGGGCCACTCACGCAGTGCCCTGGCCATCCCGGGCTCCTCCTGTCCCGCCATCTTGTTTTATGGCCTCTCGTTAGCTCTAGCTTTTACTTCGCCCTTTTTCCAATAATTTCATGTTGTGGGTTTCCACCAAAGCGAAGACTCCCCTGAGTCCCCTCAGATTTACTAGTCTGTTCATTGTTTTTGACATAATAAAAAGGTGAATTTTTGTGAGTACCACCAAATGCATATTTAAACATTACCTCCTTTGTTTTAATATTCTTTTGCCTTTTGTAATCAGAAGTAGCAAATCTACTAGACTACTGATGATTTTAACTAAAACCATCCCATGAAAAACGCGGGTAAGCAAGGCCTACAGAGAAAGTACAGATAAGTAAGCGTTCATTGTTTCATGAAGATAATGTTCAAATGGTGGCCCAAGAGCGATCGTGGAGGCAAAGCTTGCTTTATCCACACATGGCCCTTGACAGCACCCTCCTCAGGAGGGTCCCTCCCCGCCTGCAGCGGAAGGCGAGCATTGAGTCCCTGTGAGTTTTGCTATATGCGTGTTGGTGCACAACTGAATTCTTTAGCCCCGAAAGAAGAGAATTTGCCTGCATAGACAGAGCCTGGGAATAGTAACAGTCCCTTCCTTCTGCTGAATCTTAAAACTTGAAGAGAGGAAATCGTCTGATCTAAATTTTGCAGGACAGACTTGAACAGCAATCTTTAAGGTTTCAAACTTTACCACAGCAGAAGTTGAAGTTAAAAAGTATCGTTGGGTCATTGCAGAGACCAGTGTTTTCCTGGTCCTTAAAATGGTTTTTGGGAAAGACAGTGGTCTTCTGGCCTGCTGCAGTCAGCTAGGCAGTATGGATTGACTGTCTAGGAAGTGTCCACTTGATAATGTAAAGGCCCACTGAAACGTGTGTAATTTTCGGTTTTGATAAATGAGGGCTCTCTGTTTCTTGGGATTTCTGTGCACAGACCAACGCAAATGTAGTGGCAGACACGCACAGGGAGATGGCCTCGGCATACGAGCGTAGACACGGTGACATGACTGAAAAAAGTTGATTTAAACATAATCCTTTCCTCTTAAGATTGAGTCTAAGGTAGAGAGCTAGTTTCAAAATAATCTCGGATAAAAATCTGCATTGTCATTATTGAATTAACAACTGATTGTTTCTCTCTTTTAGCCTCACTTTTTGTTTTCAAGTAGTTCTGTTGTATTAACTGAGTCGACTAGACTTGGCCATACACAGTGGCAGTGTAGACCTCAACTGTGTGACGGTTTCAGTTTGAGGAAGATGATGAAGGCGGCCCCAGGAGCGGCCCGATCGCTTGTGTGCAGACGTGAGGTGCAACCACAGATGTACGGGTCCGGTCCAGCTCTGCCGCGTGGGGCTCGACTCGCGTGTGCGCAGCCGGAAAGGGGAGCCACAGAGATGCACACACACCGAGGCTGCTCGTCCTCCAGCTGAAAGTGTGTTAATCAACTTGCAGATGCTCCTGTTAGAACTTGCCTTCGTCCCCAAGTCCACTAGATTCGGGAACGTATTGTTCGCGGTGCTTGTATTGGTTTAGCGTATAGGATTGTAAGATCAGCCAACACTGTACTAAAACATTTCAATAAAATCCTGCTACTTCTTTCTGTTATAGTTCGTGTCCTCCTTGCGGAGGGCTGTGGTTTGAGGGAGTGGTGTGTGTTGATGGGGTTCCTGAACGTGTTTGCTACTTCGTGATTCTAGCCTGGCGTATAAAAGTACAGAGAAGCCAGAAGTTAACTGAAGTCAGCTCTTCTCCATTGTGAAGGTATTTCTTTCGGGACTGACCAGCAGCCTCCTTGTCCCAAAGTGTAACAGCTGTGCCACGGAAGATATCCATGTTAATAATTCTAGATGTTGCCTGTAAAATTGGAGACAGCACAGTGCACTTACATGCTAAAGTAGTCATGTCCAAAGTTCAGGGATTGGAGCAGACCAAACTCAAACGTAGGTCCCATCGAGGCCTTTCATCTGCTTTGATTTCAGAAGCACCAAGAAGACTTTCCTGCTCCCATAAGGCAACTACCTGTTTAGTGATGCTTTAGGTTACTCTTGTGGGACAAAGTAAATTTATAATTCTGTTCTCCCACTAAAGCTCAGCTTTAAAGTGTGGATAGTGCTGAGAGGGGCAGCATTTTGTCTCAAAAGTTTCAGTAAAATACAAGGAACTGAAATACAGTCTGCCAGAGACGATCACGGTTTAAGACACAACATGATGGAATGTGCTAGAAGGGAGAAAGAAAATGGAGAGTTGGAGTCCAAAAACTTCAGCTTTGCAGTTACACGTAATAACGCTGTCACAACTCTTTGAAACGCGGTGTTTCATCTCGGCAGATCCTAGCTAATCTACCGGCAGCCGTACAGGGCGGGCAGGTTAAATGACAAAGGGAAAGAGGAAATATTAAGGGGTCCAGAGGATCGAATCGGGCTGGAGAGATCAGAAAGGGCTTTGTGAAGGGACTGCCGTTATAGATGATTATTCGTGACAGAATTTTCCAGAACCAGATGGCTGTATTCCAGCAGCGACTGAAGCAGGGCAGCATAAGGCATTCGATATGTGACAGGTTTGAGTGAGGATGGCCAATGAAGATGGAAGCTGAGGGCTGAAGCATGTCACCGTATCGTTCATGTATATTGCGTGGAGAAGTCAACAGAATCCCTCCTTTTTACTACAAATCTTCACCTACTGACGGATTTCCTTGTAGCGCAGTACACACCCCTCCGCCTCCTCCCTGCCCTTGCTTTCCAGAGCTGCGCTCGGAATTGCTTTCCTTTGCTGTGGTCTCTGAACTCTGTTTTCTCCTCTGAAGGCCAAGCGCGTGATGCTCAGAAGCAGATTTCACCACTTAGCACAGTTCAAACAAGCACAAAAGCTCTTTGGGAGAGTTGCCTCACCTCTCGTGCCTCAGTTTGCATAGATGAGAAATGGGATAATAGTATCTCGATCGGGAGGTGATGAGGATTGAATGAGATCTCCGTACAGTGCTTGGAGCCAATTGTACATTAATTCCACCTTTTAGAGCAGGCATCGTAAATCTTCCCTCGGAAAGAATGTAACTAGATGTGAAGCAAGATTTTCATGGCATTTTCTAGATGTTAAGCCGCTTGCCTGTGTGGTCTAGTCACAAGCACGACCGCCTCACCCAAGGTCACGTTGCCCTGGCGTGTGACCGTCTCTGTCCCCGGCAGTGTTTGGTGGCAACAAATGATGGCGTGTTGAAAATACTTCAGTGGCTGTAGAGGTGACGGGGATTCTAGAATGGCCTACAGTAAGAGACGTGATCAATTGAGGCCATTCACAACAACCCGATTCGATTCTCCTTCCCAGCCAGCATAAAGCCAACAAAAAGTGGTGCCCAACAGAAACAGTAAGGGCAGATTATACTTTTTCTTCTTTTTCCTAGCTGAGGATTCATTGGTGTCAATGCAACCAAAAGAGAATGTCAGTTACAGAAAACACAGTCATGTGCTCTCCCCAGCCCAGGTCCCTAAGACCCCTTCGGAAGGAGAGGAAGAGGGAGCCCCCGGGCCTACGCAGGGCTGCCCAGGGTGGGAGAAGCCGGTGCCCCGTCAGTGCGTCCGGTAGCCAGTGGAGCGGGACAGCTCACACAGCTGGCCCGTGAAGGCCGGGTCGTGATGATTCTTGGCAGCGGGCCCCATGCCAATGGTGCCAAAGATCTCTTCGCCCGTCTTTGCTGCCAGGGGGTCCTCCGCGCAGAGCACGGTCTGCTTCCCGTGCGTGTCCAGGGGGCCCCGGAGCTGGTGGAAAAGCCCATCCTTCGCAGCAGGTGAACTTGATGTTGAAGGAGGCCACCAGCGCAGGCACGTCGCCATTCCGCATCTTGCGGGCAGGAGGGGAGGTGAAGGCCAGTCTTCCACCTTGACCGTGCAGGCGTCCACCTCCTTTATGAGGCAGGCGTTGGTGAGCAGCTGCGTGGGGTCCAGCACCTCCCCCAGGGGCTCCTTGACGGCCACGTCTTTGATGCAAGACACGTCAAAAGCATATATGTTCTCCCGGCAGTGATCTTGTCTTTGCACCGCCGGTCTTCACGGCTGTCACGTACCGAGCGGCTCGGTCTGGGACGATGAGGCCGTCAGGTGCCAGGCGCTTGCCAAGGGCACTGAGCACGGTGTTGAGCGTTGGCCCGAAGGAGAGGCAGCAGCCCGTGCCCTTGCTGGTGCTCATGGCTACCTTCTCGGCCGGACGCTCTGCCTCCTTCCCCCTCCCCTTGACGACAGTCACCACGTGCTCTAACTTGTTGGCTTTGGTGATCTTTGCCGCAAAATCAGAGATACTGGAACACTCGATCCCAGTGACCTTGCGGGCTCCAGCCTTGGCCGCCAACCTACAGAGGATCCCTGTGCCTGAGCCCATGTCCAGCACCACCTTGTCCTTGAAGAGGGGCGGGTTGTGAAACATGGAGGTTTTTTTTTTTCTTGAATGCCGAAGGGAGCCTAGGAGTAAAGTAGTCATCTTTGGATGTCATGTCCTCGGCCTTGGGCCTCTCGCTGCTTTCTGTCCAGCCACGGGAGACCTCCACGATGCGGTTTGTGGCCTCGGCTGCCACCGTCCTCACCCGCACCCATTCCTTGCCATCCCCCCTTCCCGGTTCACACTGTTCTAATGGCAGAGTCCCAAGGTCAAAAGAAAAACCAGCAGAAGCCCTTTTACATTTTATTTTATTTTTTCATTTACACTTTAAAAGAGCGATAAAAAGAGACTGGGAAAGTGAAAGATGGCATGCAGTGGACGGTGTCCTGAATCGGGAGTGTGGCAATCCAGTCTGGTTCCTGATATGCCACTAGCAGGCTGTGTGACCTTGGGAAAATGTCTACACCACTCTGAGTCTGAGGAGATGATTGCTGAAGTCTCCTTTAGTAGGGGTTTTGATAGTTTTAATAGGCTATGCTATCCATTCTAAATTGAGTGGGAATAGCTACTAACTAAAGCTTGTGGTTCCAAAGAGGCAAAGGTGGTTGTTACTTCCCTATCAGGTGAACCACCTGTTTTGGCTGACTGGGAACTTTCTCAATTTTCGCGCTGGAAGCCTTGCATCCCAGGAGGCCCCTCAGTCCTGAGCAAACCAGCACGCTTGGTCACCCTCATTCTATCTTCTGAGGTAGATGGTTCTGGATCCCCAGCGCTTGCCTCAGCTAAGGAATCCCATGAGCATGGCTCTGATTTTGTGCCAGGTGCAACAAAAAGTAGGCTATATGACAAGCCCAACTACGTGCCAGTGACCTGTGACATCACAGTTCTTACTAAATGCCTTGTCAATTAACAGGAGACATGGAAGGGCTGTAGTCACAAAGGAGGAAAAAGGGAGGCGCTTTTAGAAAATGCATTTGAGACCCGGCGTGACTGCCAGTCCTTGGCACAGCTGCCCTCAACGCCGAAGGTGGTCTTTAGAGACCCCGGGGCACAGTCCAAGGAAAGGGCAGAGTGTCCCGAACGTCCACTGATGGACACTGCCCTTCCGAGCATTGAGGGGGGTCATGGATCTGTGAGCACTTGGCCATCCATGTCTGAGGGTGTATAATCCTCTGAGTTTCCCTAGACAAGGGAGCGTCAAATCCAGTATCTTCTCACACTGAAGCCAAGACTATGAATCACAGAAAAAAATTAAGGACAAAAGCTGAATTTGTGTCACTCTTTAAAACCATCAGGGTGACTCCTTGGAGGCACATTTTGATAGATATTTGCTCTAGAATGAACTCAGGAAGTGCCACTGACATGTACTTACTTGAGGGACCAAGGAACGAACCCTACATCTCTTTAAGCCCCAGAATATCCTCTGTTTAGGACCAGAGCTACTGAGCAGTCTCCTAGTATTGAAGAGGGGACAGACCTCTGTCCTCAGCAATGGTGCGTTCATTTCCCCACTGACTGCGTTCAGAGCCTTCAAAGGGCAACACGGTGAAGACAAAATTCACAGACAACGTCCTAAGAATTAAAGAGCGTGCAGAGAAAAACCAGATGGGACAAGAAGACTGGTTTTTGATGAGTCACTAATTCCTTCCCAGTTTGCATCGGTGCAGTCATGAACACGGTTCCGACTCTGGTCATTTGACACTGTTTGGTTGTACGCTCACAAGGTAGGCAGTGTAATCGATCTGAGGCATGCCGCTGGCTTCCATGTATTTTGATTGGATGCGATCATTTATTTGGGGCCAGGGCCCGCCATAGCGGTGGGTGGTCAGAAAGAGCTGATCACAGCACTTTCTCCCCCACCCCGTTTTCGGCTGTATCTTGCTTTAGCTTTGTGTATGTTTGATAGTGTTCAAAAAAAAAAAATCTGAAATCAGAATCATTTCTATCTTGAGCCTACCAAGGCACTCACACTCAGCATTAAATGTAAATAGAACAAAAGTGCACCTGTTTAAAAAGTGTGAGCACATCTCTTCTGGTTAAAAACCTGCTTTAAGATGCTTTATTGTTTTAATAGCCATTTCTGCTGCGCTTCTGCTGTTAAGCATTTTTTCCTACATTTACTAGCTGCTTCTGTTTATCATGTATTTTCCTCAGAGCCAATTTTATCCCCAAGAAATGTCTCAGGGTCCCTGATGGAGGCATTTCAGAATGCGGGCAGGGAAGGCCAGAGGTGAAGAAAAGCCGGGGCGGGGGGGCAGTTGCTGAGGAAAGGGGAGGGAAGCTGGATGAGCTAGTGAGGATCGGGCTTTTCCTGGGCTCAGATGCCTCCCCCCAGGGACAGATCCCCTCTGCTCCCTCCTTTTTGTCCCTCTGGCCATTTTCTTTTGCTCCCCCAGGAGAATTTATGTCAGGGTTTGTCAGCCTCAGCACTACTGGTATTTTGACCTGGACCACCCCTTGCCGTGGGTTCTGCCCTGTGAACCATAGCAGGCTTAGCAGCCTTCCTGGCCTCTACCTAAGAGATGTCGGTAAGCAAGGCCTCCCCCAACCCCCCACCACACACACACATTTGTAACAACCAAAAACATGTCTCCAGACATTGCCACATGTTCCCGGGGGGGGGGGGCAAACTCGCCCCTGGTTGAGAACCACTGGTAGATTCCAACCGGGACCTTCTTGATCCTCTTTGCTGACATGCATTCAGGTCAGAATTCTAGAGTAGATCATCCTGGCTTCTGGGCCAATTTCAAGTAAAAAAGCCTTCTGGAACAAAGTGAATAAGGCAATGGCCATCACCAATCACTTAAAAAAATGGAGCAGCGTTGTTTTGGTAGGACTTGAAATTAATGCCAATATAATCACATAATCCTTGGGATGCAGGGCTACACACGCTGACCCCTATGCCTGGCAGGAGTTGGGTGAGATTTGAGTAAGTCACTAAGTTAACTTGTTTTCTCAGTTTCCTCTAGGAATGGTTCCAGCCTTAGAATGGGTCATGAGGTGTGGTTTTTTTCGGTTTTGTTTGAATCAAGAAACTGATGTAAACAGAGCAACCTTCAAAGACGTGACTGAATTCTAGTCCGACTTCAAGTGACCTCTGGAGAGCAGAGCTTTCGGTGCACTGCACAGGTGGCGGGTTTCCCAGCCCTTTGGTGATTTTTTTCCCCCTGCTGTGAGAGGCCAGCGCGAAGACTAATGCTGATGCCGAAGGCCGTCGAACTCCTGTGCACTG
Source organism: Ursus arctos (assembly GCF_023065955.2). Classification (NCBI taxonomy): domain Eukaryota; kingdom Metazoa; phylum Chordata; class Mammalia; order Carnivora; family Ursidae; genus Ursus; species Ursus arctos. Next base: position 9,363,894 of record NC_079873.1, read on the forward strand.
AAATGGCCAAAGTCTTCAGTGCTCAAACCACAGAGTCCATCGTCTCTCTTATCAAATGTCATGGAATTGATCAGAATTTGGAATGAGATGGAACATTCCAGACCGAATGAGTCCCCTCTCGTTTTACAGGTAAGAAAAGTAAGACTCAAAGGGATGAAGTGACTGGCTCAGTAAGGCCACACACTGCCTTAGAAGAAGCAGGACCTCTTGCCGCTTCAACCGGGAGATGTTTGCTGGAACCCAGGTAACCTCTGATGACTAACCACTGTATCACGAAGGTGCTGTACCAACTTCCATCAACCTGAATGCTTGCTTCTGTAGATTCGCTTCTTCACCTTCTGTCTTCCGAAGTCTTAATTACACTCCCTGCCATTGCCTGGTCCTTTCTCAGAGTCATACCAACATGGGGAGATTCAAAATAACAGCCCTGGGTCATGGATGGTTTTCCAATAACGGTAATTTTGTAGGACGGTGGTTCTCAAAGCGTGGTTCTGGACGGGCAGCATCTGCACCACCGGGGCATTTAGGGAAAAGGCAAATTCTCAGGCCCCACCCAGCCATATTGTATCAGAAACTCTGGGTATAGGGGTGTGGCATGCATGGCGGGCAGCCATGGGGTTCAGTACCCCAAAGTTTGAGAACTACTCTGCAAGCCAAGTTTTCTAGGGTAGTAGTTGGCAAACTTGGTTGCATTAAAGTCAATGGAACCACCTAAGGACCTTCAAAACATACTGGTTAAAATGCAGTTGATTAAAAAAAAAGTGTAACTGTGTGTGGTGGTGGAGGTTAACTAGACTTGTGGTGATCATTTCTCAATATATACAGAATCATCACGTTGTACACCTAAAACTAATATAATGTTATATGTCAATTATATCTCAATTTGAAAAACAATGAAATTGGGGCACTTGGGTGGCTCAGTTGGTTAAGCATCTGCCTTCGGCTCAGGTCATGATCTCAGGGTCCTGGGATCGAGCCCCGCATCAGACTCCCTGCTCAGCGGGGAGCCCGCTTCTCCCTCTCCTGCTCCCCCTGCTTGCGCTCTCTCTGAAAAATAAATAAATAAAATCTTTTAAAAAAAACAAAACAACAAGTACAACAAAAAACAATGAAATTGTTGCCCGGGCCTTCCTGAGGTGGTGATCCCTGTGTGTCATGTGGGGAAAGATCCTTTCCTGCTTTAATAAACATGCTTCTGGCTCTAGTAAGTTACAGTGGCTTTCATTGTGCATAATTGTAAGTCTTGTATTCAACTCAGAAGTTAGGCTTGCTTTGGGGCCATTTGGAGAGAATAACAGTTTTCAATTTATCTGAAGATTCAAATGTACCTAGAATAGAAGTTTCTGAATTTGTGTTCCCTTACTCAGCCGCTATCATTGCAAGGTACTTGGTTGCTTGGGGTATTTGAGTTGTTTCTAATGCTTTGATTTTATGTCATTTATTTTTTTTACATTTTTAAGATTTTATTTATTTGAGAGAGCATGAGAGAGAGCATGGGTGAGGGAGAAGGGACAGAGGGAGGAGAGGGAGAAGCAGACTCCCCGCTGAGCAGGGAGCCTAAAGCAGGGCCCGATCCCAGGACCCTGAGACCATGACCTGAGAAGTCAGACTTTTAACCTACTGAGCCACCCAGGTGTCCCTCTAATGCTTTGATTTATGAAGAGAAAAAGACAATGCTGGTTTTCTAGCAACACAAACTATAAGATAATGCTCTTGTATTATTAATATTCCATTAGTGAAAATACAGTTATTACCAAAAAATATTAAAACAAGTAGTACTTAATCATTTATAATAAGCGGTTCAACACACACTGCTTAATATCTAAGTAATTTCCAATGGTTCTATTAATATGAGACTCTCCTTTAATAAGTAGAAGGGAAGCTAGAACCAAGAGAAAAATAATTGAAGTAGTTTTATTTAACGCCATTGTTTTCAATATCATTGGTTAGGTAAAGAACAATTTAAAAAATCAGTGAAATCATGGTTATTTTTTCAAATCTAAATTCCGTAGGGCAGGCCAGAGGCTGGCAAGTCAGGCAGGATCTCTGTGTTACAGTCTTAGGGCGGAATCCCTTGTCCTGTGGGAAATCCGTTTTTGCTTTTAAGGCATCCAACTAATTTGATAAGGCCCACCCACGTTATCAAGGGCAATCTCCTTTGCTTAAAGGCAACCGATTATGTAAAGCTTGATCACATCCGCAAAATACCTTCACAGCAACATCTCAAGTATTGTGAATGATGGTGCTTCTAACTCAACGGAATCATCAACAGGATGAAGGAATGTGCGGGTGTGGAGTTAACGTTTTTTACAAGATAGCCCTGTCCCTCAAATCCCAAGCGAGCGTCTTTCCACCATACTTCGCTACTAACGAATCGACTCACGGGGCTATGGAAGCCAGATGACGGGACAGACCATCAGTAATGCCCACTTGGTGAAACCACTTTGGGTTTTCCAAGGCAACAGGCAAAACTGCTTGGAGACCATTACGTCCATAAATAGCCTTTTCTCTTTTGAACCACATCATCTACTCCATTATTTGCATCTGGGGCCTTTTTTCAAAGCATCTGACCCTTTGGAGTCATCTAGTGAACACTAATACTTACTCAGGACCAGCTGTCAATGTGAAGGAAGGGTTTTGTTATACGAATTTGCATATCCTGTCGAGGACTTGTCAGAACACTTTCATTTCAAGGTGAAATGAAACTTACAGGACTAAGTATTTCACTCTATAGGGGGGTGGGGAGAGAAACAAAAGACAAGGTTAATGATGATACTAGGGCTTCACAATGAATTCTGTAGGCTGTGTTCTGTTTTTGGCTCATGGTATCTGCAAATTTCTAACAAAGAGTATTATTTGAAAACGGTCATGGTTGTATCTAACTGAAGGGGTTAAAAGTTGAGACTCGTTTTAAAAAGACTTGATGGTTGCCATTAAAGTCCTCTCTCCCTTTTATCAAGCAGACCCTGACCGCCAGCATCTGCGAGAGGGAACAGCAGAAATCCGGCAAGCGGTGGGGTTAATCCCTAGCCCTCGTTCGCATGCTCGCCCAAATCAAGCAACGCGCATAGAGAAACACGGAAGACATCCTCCTTCCCCGTGCTGGGAACACAGCATTCAGTGGACCGGAGCAATTTGTGTAAGGGCCTTATTTATGTTCCCATCAGCTTTAGGAGAGTATAGATGATGCGAAGTTTCTGTGGAACTTCTTTGATGTCCACGTCGGCAGGACGGGGACTGCAACGTGGGGCTTCTGTCCCCAGCTGGGTACTTGTCAGCCGCCGCGCTGGATGCCAGCTCAAGTCTGCACTTGCTTTCAATGTCAGACACTTAATCCCAGGAGTTCTGCAATGTTTAAGTCGCTAGATTAAAATACGACACTAAACCAGGGCTGCCACATAAAATCCAGGATACCCAATTAAATTTGAACTTCAGATAAACAAGAAATAATTGTTTAGTATAAGCCTGTGCCAATTTGCTAAATTTAGCAACCCTGCACGAAACCTTAACGACCCACCAAGGGCCATTCCTGATCCTCTTTATTTCCACCAAAAAGGAAAAAAGAAATGCAGTCAGACTTAGAAAACCAAGTACAAGGCATCCAGCCAATGAGAGGCCTGTTCTCACGGGAGAACTTGAAGCAGTCTATCTTCAACATCCAGTAATTTCTCTTGAGCTAACGAAGCCGCGGGGGACTGGGCTGACAATGTGTCATCACTCAGCCTATGGGGTAGTTGACAGGGAACTCTTCAGCAGAAGGTTGTTGGCTCATAGTTCAAGGTTAGTCGTTGCACGACTGCTTGTAATAGCAAAGATCTGAAATACGCCACATGTCCATCGATACAGAGATGGTTAGAGAACTTGCGCAATACCCAGAAACGGGATGCTCTCTAGCTGTGCGAAAAGAAGGAGGGTGCTCCCTCTACATCCTCAGGGACAGAAGGCGTACAAGAACTCCGAATGGAAAAAACAAGAGGGGAACAAAGTATTTGCTCACAAAGTGTACTGTGACCCAACCCAAGTTCGGCTGGCCTTCATCCCAAAAGGCCATCCCTCAAGAGCCCGTTTTGAGTGGCAAGCAATAGGAGCTTTATTCAGGAGGCCGGCAACCTGGGGAGAAGGCGGGCTCTTGTTCAAAGGCCAACTCCGAGGTTTCTGCCCAGCCCAGCGGTTTTGAAAGGGGTTCAGGGTAGTGCACTCGATGGTGCTGCTACAAACGTTATCTCGTTATCTCGGTGCTCAGGGTGGAGCGAGGGGTGTCGGCTCTCTGTCTCGTGCTGTGCAGGGGGGACTCTGTTCTTTCTGCGGAGGAGGGCAAGGTCTACGGATACACAAAGGGAGGTTAGTAAAATCCTTTGTGTGACCTAAAAAAAGAAAAACATTTTTGCTAAAAAAGTAGCTAGGCTAATCAGAAAGCCGAGGCCGCTTCCAACACACGTGCTGGCTTCTGGCTTCTCGGGCCTGGGAAAGTTCTGGTCCTTCACTCCCCTCAAGGCCAGTGGTCTGCAGATAGAAAGAAACTTTGGAAAGGTAAGTAAGGATAAACCACAGACAATGGCTTCTTGTGGAGATGGGGGTGGGGGGGGTGCGATGGGGTGGATGCTTAAGGAGAGGGGACCGTCTCTCCCTCCGGACCCACGTGCGCATGGGTTCCCATAGGTATCTTGCAGAAGAGACCGTGCAGCAGGGCTGCAGACTGCTCTCCTCAGAAAGGCCCGCTTTGAAGGTTGGCCTTTGGAATCTGGGGACTGGGATTTCTAGTGGGTTCTCACCATTCCCAGAATCGATAAGAGTGGCTCACTGCAACTCAGTCGTTTTTGTGAACACTCTGATGTATGTCGAACACCGGCTGTCCTTCCGGGAGCCTGGAATTTTGGCACGTGCAAGGCAGAGGGTGCCTATGGGACCAGTCCCCCCACGAGAAACCCTGAGTGCCACATCTCTAATGAATTTCCCTGGTAGACAACATTTTACATGTGCCTTGTAAACAACTGCTTGCAGGGGTATTCAGTGCTTCCTGTGGGCCTCCCCTGGGACAAGGTTCTGGAAGCTTGTGCCAGGCTTCCTCCCATCGTTGCCCCATGCACCCTTTCTCTATACTGATTTTGGTTTGTGTCCTTTCACTATAAAGAATCATAGCTGTGGGTAAACTATATGCTGAGTCCCGTGAATCCTCCTCGTGAATCATTAAACGTGGGGGTGGTCTTGGGGACCCCAAGCACAATTTCTCCCCCATCTATAAATGTTCTATACCACGTAAATGTATACTACGTATTAAAATATAAAACAAATATAAGTCCTTTATATTTGCCTAAGAGCCCCATCAATCTATCTCACTTCCTTCCTTCCTTTTGTTCTTTTTCTGTTTTCTATACATTAGTTCTTGCCTCGTGACTATGTAGTCTCTATTAAAATTAAAGAAAAAGTTAAAGGCCTTGCCTTATATTTGCCCAACTAAAAGCCCCATTCAGAATGTTCTCAGGGGGGCGCCTGGGTCAGTCGGCTGGGCATCCGACTCTTGATTTTGGCTGGGGTCGTGATCTTGGGGTCATGGTCTTGGGGTCCTGAGATGGAGCCCCATGGTGGGCTCCATGCTTAGCAGGGGGTCTGTTTCTCCCTCTGCCCTTCCCCCTGATTGTGCTCTCTCTTTCTCAAATAAATAAAACCTTTAAAAAAAAAACCCACAAAACCAAAACCAAAAAAACCCAAAATGTTTTCAGAGAAAGGAACGGGCGGGGGTGGGGGTGGGGGGAGAAAGAGAGAAGAAATCCGAAAGAAAAAACTATAACAAATTTTGCTGCCTTGATCTCTAAGGAGACAGAAAATTCTTGTAGCTTTTAAATGGCAGTGTTCGTTTTTGGTTTTTTTTTTATTTTTTTTGTTTTATTTTGTTTTTTTAAGATTTTATTTATTTATTTGACAGAGAGAGAGACAGTGAGAGAGGGAACACACGCAGGGGGAGTGGGAGAGGAAGAAGCAGGCTCCCAGCAGAGGAGCCTGATGTGGGGCTCGATCCCTTAACGCCGGGATCACGCCCTGAGCCGAAGGCAGACGCTTAACCGCTGTGCCACCCAGGCGCCCCTGATTTTTTTGTTTTTTAGTTTTTGTAAAAAAAACTTTTTTCCAACTTTTACACCTGACTGTTTCAAACGCTTAGGGCTTTGTTCTGGAAGAATTTGTCCCTCCTTGTATATATGAAACCGTCCAGCACATAACTGGAAATACAGGTCTGCCATTCAGAAGAACATTTTTGTCACAGAGCTTAAAGTCACCTTTGGGGGTGAGATCATACATTAAAAAAAAGGTTTTGTATAAAGAAAGAGCAAAAAGTTTACAGAGACGTAGTCAAACTCACTGTGCGAACACTTGAGTGGCTCCTGAATCAGAAAAAAAAATTGAAAAGCTATAAAGGGTGGTTTGGGGACACACTGGGGACGTGTGCCTATAGAATCAACATGAGATGGACTTATGGGATTATCGTTAACTCTGAGGTGTCATCCTTATTTTAGGAGAGACAGGCTTATGTACTTCGGGTAAAATGTCATGTTTTCGCAACGTTCAAATGATGAAGAAAACAAAGATATACAGATATCTCCACATACAAGGAGAGAAAACCAGCAGGGCCGCTCTTAACAGCTGTTGCACGCAGGTAACCCGCATACAGGCTGGGTCGTGTAATTCCTTCCACTCTCTGTAGAGCTGGAAGTTTTCCAGATCAAGCTGGACAGAAAAAGGAAGATTTTATTTAAACAACCAGGCTACTGATATAATTGAAGCTAAAGTAGAATGACTTAATATCCATTATTAGACAATCAATAACCACTCTACTACTGAATTCAGCACATTGATTTAAGGAGGACTTAGGATTTTTGAATTAAAAAAAATAGGCTTTCTTCACACTCGACTACTAGACAAGTGGCACTTGACTGAACTGGTTAATTTAAAAAGCTAGTGAAACTCAGATGACTGGTCACTTCAATTGATTAATCTGTGTAACCAACTTCCTCTCAAAATTAACCTAACTCATCGAATTGTTCTTGTGTTCACGGTCACTTTCACTTTCATCATCATAAAGCTTGGCTTCTTCAGCATCCGCTATGGACAGGATGCTGCGGACAGCGCGTTCCTAACTCCCGAGGTCTGTAGCACCACTGGGGAGCTAGGAGCTACGAATCAAAGATCAATACAAGAAAGCATAATCAATACGCCACAATCAGAGTATCACCATTTCTCAGGCTCTTACCGTAGAAACCTGGAGGTGTCTTTGCTGGTCACAAAGCCTCATCCCTCCCTGACAGATGGCAGAGTAGATTTATTCTTACGTAGTCAAATATCTCAGTGTTTCCTTTCGCACTCGGAGGTGGTTGCTGTTGGGTTTTTGTTTGTTGTTGTCTTCAGATGTGGAAGGACTTTCTCACTTTAAGATTGTAAAAATATCTCTCTAGGGTTTCTTCTAGTACTTTTCATGTTCAAGGTCTAACAGTTAAATTTTTGAACCGTCTGGAATTAATTTTGATGTAAGAAACGAGGTAGGACTACAGCTTAATTTTTTCTAAACTTTAAGCCAGCTGCCCAACATTATTTTAATAATTTCTTTTGTCACTGACGTGACTTTAAACTGATGTCACATATGTGCCTTTCCTAATTCTCGTCTCTTTCATGGAGGTGCCGGGACCCTGCCACGGGCAATGCAGCGTTATAATGCGTTTATAGATCTGGAAGCGAAATCCTCCCTTCGGTACTTTTCTACTTAGAAATTACCTGGGTATTCTCACATGTGCTCTTAACCCAGTCAGCGCCAATGCCTCGTTTCTATAACAAATATTTACTCTATGAAAGGAGATGACACTGGGGACAAATTGGGTAAATTCGAATACAAAATCAACACGACAAGATATTATGGGGTTATTGTTCATTCTTTTAGGTGTCAGCCTTATTTTAGGAGAGAACCCCAATCTTTGTGATAGAGAAAAATGCCCAACTGATTTCGAAAATGCCTCCCTGTTTAGAATCAATCTGGCAAGTTACTCATGAAATCCCATTGGTATTTGGTTGGGGTTGCACAGCATTTATAAATCAATTAAAGCAAGATTTCCATTTTTTAGCATGTCGTGGACTCTAGCCCTAACGGCGACTTATTTCCCTTCATTTATTTACACCTCCTTCACAGACTCCAGGGTCCTGGCGGGCAGCAGGTAGCACGCTCAAAGAAAGAAGCCGACGAATTTAGCAAAGTGCCTTTTAAAGACAGTTTGGACAGAATTCACGGAAATCGGGACAGTAGGGCACCTCAGGGCAGGTCTAAGCAGGCCCAGGCCTCCGATGGCAAGGGGAAGGAGCAATCAGCGCAATTCGGGAAGAGTGGCCTCAAGGAGAGCGTCACGAGACGAGGGCGTCATTAGAGGGTTGCAGCCCAACCCACAGCCTTGCAAAGAGAGGGAGCCACGGGGAGAGATACCCTGAGCCCTTTCCACATTGGCTGAACCCAACCAGCAGCCTTTAGCACCAACCAGTTGACGAAGCTCATACCTCTCAGCCCCCCGGGACACGGAGCAGGATGGAAAGGCGTGCAGAGTGGCCCCGGGGACAGGTGGAAAACCCGCAGCCGGAGAGGTAGAACATTCTAGTCTCGTGCCTACCTCCCCACCTCCTTCGTTCCCAAACGTTCTGTGCCAGTTCTCTTCCCAAATAGTTCCTATTTTTGTTACTGTTTTCAATGGGATCTCTCCTCCTATTGCCACTCTGGATCGGTCATTGTTTATATGTGAGACAACGATCGATTTGTACATATTGTTTGCATAGCAAATTGGTCTGATAAGAAGGTATTTGACGTTTCCTGCCTGTGTAACTATCGCATACATGGTATGTGCGTCAATTCCAGTACTTGTAAAAAAAATAATAATATGTCTACTTCATTTAAAAAAAATTTTTTAGTATTTGACGAGATAATACATACTAAGCAGTTAAAGCAGTGTCTGGCTCCTAACAACCCCCCCCCCGAAAGATCTCTATTTTTATTGTATCTAGTCGTTTTTCAGCTGATCCGGGGCACCGGTGACTTTTCAGGATATTAACCCTGATCATTCTCAGCTGATCTCCCCACGCCAACCTGCATTTTTCAAATTCTCTCCAGGTCGATGAGATGGACTCAAGACCTTTGAACATAACTAGATATTTTGACTCTGACTGTGAAAGGACCCGTTCATCAGTGAAGAAGGGAACAGCTCTCGCAAAGACCCCACTTCGAGAAGCAAGGCTTCATAGGACCCCAGGCTACAAGTGCGGCTGATCTTTTTTTTACTGAAGTGAGTCAACCAGCTGGAAGCTCTGGCACTGCTTACAAACCGAAGGGGCCTTTTGAGGGGCGGGGAGGCGAGGACAGAGCATGGTAAATTTAGACCTGTCTCTCCAGTATCTATAAACAGTGGTTCTCAACCTGGGGCGCTTCGGCCCCCCAGGGGATATTTTGCAATGTCTGGAGACATCTGTGGTTGTCACAACTGGCATCTCGTGGGGAGAGGTCAGGGATGCCGCTCAGCAGCTTTCAAGGCGACCAAGAATGAGCTCCCCGGAAAGGCCCATAGAGCTGAGGTTCAGAAAGCCGCCCACAAAAAAAGAAGGAAGGTCAGTCTACTGGGTTGTTTGGATTTAGACAAGACATTGCCCCAGTTATGGTGGTAGATGTAAGAGGAACCTGGTGTTTCTGCAAACCTCCCGCCTGGGGTGGTTTAAACAGTCATGCTCCTCCCCTACAACCCCCCAACCTCGTCTTCACACTGGGAAACGCTGGTGGCCTGGAGCCTCTGTGACTCCATCCTTCCTAAAGACCACCTCTTCGTCTCCGAAGACTGCAGACATAAAATCACTCCATGCAACCCTGAAAGGTATTTTCAAGCCTGGGACAAATTTGGGTAGTTTAACTAATTAGGTGTGTGAGCTGTGCTCAGGGAGTGGGGAGGGCAGGGGAGGGGAGAAGAGGGAACCCCAATCATATGCAAAAAAAACACCCCTTTTTTTTAATCTAAAGAAAAATTTTGGTAGTCTAAAATGTCAATTCTTCAAAGATAAAGTCAGATGTTGAATAATATTAGAAATGGTTTTTTGGAGTATATCTCTAGTTTATCTGACTTTGAGGAAGTAAATACTGTTAATGGCTGTTTCAAGAGCACATTTTCAAGCAACGTCCCAGCCTGTTTTGAAGCTACAGTCCTTGAACCTCTTTGAAATAAAAAATTCGGTGTTTTCTCTTTATCTTAGTTGATGCTCTTGGGTCCATCTCAGGCTGATCTTGACATCTTTCCTGCTCTGCTCTCTTCAACCGGACTTCCATATTTCTCTGTGGAAGAAGACTAAAAATGGTAAGGACAGCTAAGAGATTCCCTAAAAAAGTGTTCTCTGTAATCTTGATGGGAAGAACTGAAACCAGCTGGCAAGAGAGATGTTTAAGAATTTGTATTCTGCTTCTTTGCTGGGGAAACATCTCGGTGATATTTCGTAATCAAGATTAATCATGGCAGTATTACCTAAGTTCAGATTAATCCCTGCTTGCTCGGTCCAACTTCCTGCAAGAGTTAAGTCGGGGTGCAGCGAGGAGGAACAGATGTTCGAATTGGGGAAATCGCTTCTATGGGTCTCATTTGTCCATCCGACGTTTCTGGCTTTAAAGCCATACAAATCGCTGGAGTTACTTCGTGCTTTTTCCAGCCTGTGGTGGCCTCTGAGCGGACACGTATGTGGGGGAGCACATGGGACTAGCAGTGCAGGAGACCTGTGCTGGCAAAGAGACCCAGGCGCGTTTGTGGACGATCATTATGGCTGCAAAAGCAGGTTTTCTTCGGGAACTGTTGGAACTGCGGGGGAAAGAGGCCTCGGTATAGAGCTGCGCTCATGCCAGCACAGCAGGGACTCGTGGCGATTTATAGCCGAGGAGCGGAGTGGGGGTCGGTGGATGGAAAATGACTAAGGCGAAACGTCAGGGGTGGGGTGGCTTCTGGATAAACCGACTGGACGGGATTCTTGCTGCGGGCAGGCGGGGGAGATCAGCTATCGCCGGGAGGATGGGAGGGGCTGAGGGATTTGATCAGATATCAAGGATGATCAGAGATCAATGGTGAGGGCTTCTCGCTAAACTGACCTAACAGGACTTGCGCTAAAACTGGGCAGACGGACAGAGAAACCCAAAGGTCAGGGCCTAGTGACTGCGAGGAGCTCAGCGAGCAGCCCGAGTACCGAGCCTCACCTTCCCTATCAAGGCAGAACGTTCCAATACCTCTCCGGGTGCCTTCCAGGGCCACCGTGAGGCTCAGGTCACAGAGCATGTGTTCAAGTTCTTTGCAAGCAGTGTGAGCTATTAGGGATGTCACAAATTAGAAAAAGACAGCAGTGACCTTTTTCTGAAGTTATTTTGTTACCCAGATGGGCTGTGATGGAGTACATTCCCCAGGAACCCACACTGAGTTCTAGATCCGAATGTGGGCACCATGGCTCATTCTGTGCCTGAGGTCTAATGAAGAGTTAACCCCGGGGGCACTGCGTTACAGAGGAAACAACTGCTTATAGTTTCATTTCCTAGAAGCTTAGATGTCTATTTTTATGCAAACCCATGCCCACATCTGCATTTGCCCCCTGAGGGATGGAAGGGGGGCACTGGTACTAATAAACACCGCTCAGATGTGTTGACCACTTGCTATGGGTCAGGGGTCATGCTAAGGGCTTGATGTCTAGGGTTCTGTTTCAGCTTCAGAGCAGCCTTGTGAGGCTCAGATGAGGGAACTGGGGCTTCAGGAAGTTTAGCAGCTTGAGTGGTCTTGGCTGGGCGGCCTGACGCCGAGAGCCGTGCTCTGGCCCCTCTGCTCTCCGCACCGAGACCAAGGCCGACAACACCATTACCCAGGAGACACTCAGAACATGTGAACTTCCATAACGATGCCTTACTCCTGACGAGAAAAGGAGCAATTGGTAGATCTTTTGTAAGAAAAGACTTGGAAACAATTTTCAAAAGAAGGCATGGAAGAGGCCAGGAAGCACAGGGAAATTATTCGAACTTATTAATAGTTATATGTCCTATCCTTTGATATAGAAACTCCACTTCTAGAAACTCTTTTTAAAGACATGATCAAGGATGGGGCAACTCATTTACCAAGGTAGTCTATGCAGCATGGCAAAGAGAGTATCTCATGCCAAATGTTGGGGAGGGATTACTTAATTGTGGTCCCCCATGAAATAATATGTTATATACAACCATCAAATCCTGTTTTAATTAATTAATTAATTATTAAAGATTTTATTTATTTGAGAGAGAGAGAAGAGAGCACATGTGGGGCGGGGGGGGGGAGAGGAGTGGAGCGGGGGGGGGGGGAAGAGTCTCAAGCAGACCCTGTGCAGAGTGCAGAGCCTGACGTGGGGGGATGGTTTACATGAGCACACGTGTTACCTATTTTTCTGAATAGTTTCGCAAAGGAGCCCTGCATTCGAACCATTTTACAGTTGAGAAATCAAGATTCTCACGAGGTAAAATGATTCACCAGAGTCAGAGAGCTCTAATGGGGCAGAATAAGAGTTTAAAATCAAATCGTTCTCGGACACCTGGGTGGCTCAGGTGGTTGAGTGTCTGACTTTTGATTTCAGCTCAGGTCACGATCTCAGGGTCGTGAGATCAAGCCCTGTGTCAGGCTCCACGCTCAGCGGGAAGTCTGCTTGAGATTCTCTCTCTCCCTTTGCCTCTGCCCCTCCCCCCTCCTCCCGCTCTTGCTCGCTCTTTTTCTCTTTCTAAAATAGATAGGGTCGCCTGGGTGGCACAGCGGTTAAGCGTCTGCCTTCGGCTCAGGGCGTGATCCCGGCATTATGGGATCGAGCCCCACATCAGACTCCTCCTCTATGAGCCTGCTTCTTCCTCTCCCACTCCCCCTGCTTGTGTTCCCTCTCTCCCTGGCTGTCTCTATCTCTGTCAAATAAATACATAAAATCTTAAAAAAAATAAAATAAAATAGATAAATCTTTAAAAGATTTTAAAAAATAAAATAAAATGAAATCTTTCCACCGACAAAGCCCTAGCTAAGACTGGAATTCTTCTCACTATGTGAAATAGACACAGAAATGCAGAAATCAGTATTAGAAAGAAACGTTCCAATAAGTAACCATGGCTAAGAAGTTTTAAAAGTAAAGACATTATTCTGCTCTTAACTGTAGCAAATTTCTCTGTGGCCAAGCAAAGAGATAATGACAAACTTATTTACTAAATTCATCAAACTTGATCATTTCAACGTTTGAAAGATTGTGCTAAAATTAAAGACAATCATTACAGATGAACCACCCAGTGTCTCTGCCTGCCGAGAGCAGATCCCTTCTGTCTCAGAAGCTTGCCAAAGCTTAGGGCTGCGCGGCATATTGTGGCCACAGCCCATACCCGGCTTGCCGCCTATGTTTGCACAGCCTACAAGCTGAGAAAGTTTTTATGTTTTTAAGGGATTGAAAAAGTCAGAGGAAGGGGGCACCTGGGTGGCTCAGTCGGTGAAGCATCTGCCTTTGGCTCAGGTCATGATCCCAAAGTCCTGGGATCGGTCCCGCATCGGGCTCCCTGCTCAGAGGAGAGCCCGCTTCTCCCTCTCCTTCTGAGCCTCTCACCTCTCGTGCTCTCTCTCTCTCTCTCAAATAAATAAATAAATGAATAAAATCTTAAAAAAAAAAGAAAAAGAAAAAGTCAGAGGAAGAATACTATTTCATGACCCATCCCAGTTGCGTTAAATTCAAATTTCAGTGCCCACGAATAGTTTTATTGTTTGTTTGTTTAGATGTTGTCTCTAACCGCCTTTGTACCACATGGCAACCTGCTTGCTGGTTGAGTAGTTGTGAGAGAGACCGGATGGCCGGCAAAACACAAAGTACTTACTAACCGGCCCCTTACAGAGACACAGGCGGATGATTTGGGGGTGGTTTATGGGAAGCAAGCAGACAGGGTATAAGGTCAAATAAGATTTAATATCTTCTGGTCTTTGGTGTCTGTTGTGATGCGTAATAGCTGTCGAGTTGCTAATTTATGTAAGACTGCTTTGTATCATTTTATTCTTTTATTTTGAAAACTAAGTCTGTTGGGCTAACCTGGTAGGAAATAAATGATGACCAGTCTCTGTTTTTAGAATAAGTCGGTTATATCCTTTCCTTTTTTTTTTTTTTTTTTTTTGGTTATATAATGAGACTTTGACATTTATGGTAATTACACTTTACAGAGATTTGCCTATAATTAGAAATCTTTCAAAATTTGCAAAAAAAAAGAGAGGGGGGCTATTTTGTCATAAATTATTAGGGAAATTCCAAGTGGAGTCTCAGTCTATAAAGCAAATAGAAAAAGAGGGAAATCAGAGGCTCCTGAGGTAAAGTGATTCACCAAATTTAAGTCATTTCCTTGTGCTTGGGGCTTGGTTTGCCCCTAGGGTGATGTCCACATCACTACCTCGTTATCAAACACTGCTGAATTGGTGGGAGTTCCCTCAGTGAGTTCCGGATAGAGAGCACACCAAGGGGTCACACACAGGAAACTTTCTTTGAAGCAAATAAGGAGACCCTGGGGAATCACTTCCAAAGCCCCTGAGCGGATGTGAGTGGGTTCCTTTTCTTTTGGGTTAAGTCGAATATTCAGAAATGGGAGCTCTGTCACCCACCGTCAAGGGGGGCCTGAGGTTGCGTAGGCCATAGGGGTACTTAGCAAACAGGCCCCTACAGGGATCTTAGGTTAATGAAGCCTGTGCCCTTCAAGGCTGGAGCCTAACGTTATAATGAAGCAGAGGGCCCTGTGGGACCAGGGGAAGGGGCTCTAAGAGGGTGCCCCAGAGGAGAACCAGTTTCCACAGGGTGGGGTCTTGGGCTCCTCATCTCCAGTACGGAATATAGGGCCTTGCTGGTTTACAGGCCGGAGCCACATCAGTTGACCTTGAAGGGAAAACGGTTGTCTGAAAAACAAGCTTTCAGCTTTCTGGTAGTTTCAACCTCATTAACCCCATGGGGCACAGTTTCAGTATCAACGTGGCAAAGGTTAGTGAATTCAGAGTCACGGGTTTCCAATTGCTCCCTGACTCCCAGCCTCTTCTGTGGCCCTTTCTCATTATTTTCCAGCCAGGCCTCCATTCTGGTTGAACCCAGCCCAGCCCTTCGCAGGATCCCCACCGTGAAATGAGACCCCTTGCTTCCCCAGCTTGCCTGAGGTGACTCCTGCCACCAGCAATGCGTATTCTAATACCCTTTTCAACTCGGGGCCACTTGGCTTTTTTTTTGGCTGTGTGATCTTACAAATAAATTGGAGGAGGCACGGAACACCGGAGCTGTGGGCCCCTGAAGCTTGGCACACAGAAGCCCCAGGAGCGCCCCGTCTGGTGGCCTCCTGCCCGGCTGGCTGGAAACGGAACGGCAGTGAGCGCGGCCGTGATTGTTCCCAGGCCACCAGCATCCCCATGTCAAGACGACCTGCGGAATCTGGCTGAGAGAGTGTAGCTCTGCAAACCTGTGTGAGCAAGAGCCCCAGGGGAAGGCAAATTACCTACAGACGGACAGGCGAGGGGCTTGGGGGTTCCTTGGTGCCACCAGTAGTCACAGATTTCCTCGTGCGCTCTCTCTGGCCCCCTCCAGGAGGGCCCTCTCCCCCGCTCCCCTCTCTTCCACCCCTGCCTTCTCCTCCCTTCCTGCTCCCCCCGAGCACTCTGCAGCCACGGGCAGAGGACATCCATGGGCCCCCTTCTCCTCGTGCGCCTCCCGGCCTGCTGTGCCCACACGTCCTGCCTGAACGCCGCGCCCGGTCCCCAGCCCTGCCTCACGGATCGCTCCAAAACGCTGGGGCTTAAGACAACAACCACCCTATACTCTTACATGCCTGGGGCTCAAGGGTCGGCTGGGCTCCGGGAGGCGGCTCTGGGGCTCCGCATCTCAGGCCCTCAAAGTCAGTTCCCCGGGGCTGGACTCCCCCGAAAACTCCCTCGCTGCCCGGTGTAGCAGTGCCGGGAGCCTCGGGCGCCAGGGCGCCACGAGCTGGGGCTGCTGGGGGTGGGGGGTGTCTCTGGTTCCACGCGGCCCTTCCACCCGGCCGCTGCGGCGTGGCCAGGCCTCTTCCGGGGCCGGTGGCTCAGGGCTTTAAAGAAAGTGGGGAGACAGAGAGATCAAGAGAGAACGAGTGCTGGGTGAGGTGGAAATCCTATCACCTTTTCTACCCCAGCCTTGGAAGTCCCGTGGCCTCACTTCTGCTGCTGCTGTCCGTGGGGACACTCACAAAAGCCTTCCTGGGTTCCAAGGAGGATGGGAGATGGGTCAACAAATGTGTGGTCTCTTGCACTAAGGATGAGATTTTTCTGCTCCTAGCTGGGGCCAGGCTCCCTCCTGGTATGCTAGGTCTCCTCCCTGCTCTCCTGCTCGGGGTCACCATTCCACGGTCTGTCCTTTCTCTCTATGTCGTCGTCATCATCATCGTCATCCTCATCATGAATGCTTTTTGGGGTTTTTTTTTTTTTTTTCATTCTCACCAGCATTGTAACATGCTGTTCTTTCTCTCATCCTAAAATAAATTATTTTGACCCTACTGGCCCTGTGAATGCCTGCCAGTGTCTTTGTTCCCCTTTGTAAGAAATTTCCCAGAAATGTTTGCTGTTTCCAATCCCTCATTCTTCCAAGAACTTTAAAGTCCTATTTTCTTTGGCTTCATCTTCAAAATAGATCCAGTATCTGGCAAGTTCTCATCACCTGCACCCTTGCCAGCTGGGTCTGTTGCTTGAAATCCTGCAGTAGCCTCTTGACGGGCCTCCGTCCTTCCACCTTCGCCCCTCTGTCTCTTCTCAACATGGCAACCAGGATGAGTCTTCTAAAACGTAGGTCAGGCCGTGTCAGTCTTCAACATGGCACTCAGTGAAAATCACTATCCTTCCTTGGAATGGTCAGCAGGGCCCGGCATGCTTGGTGAGGGGCTGGGGGCCCCCCTTCTTTGACTTCATCTCCTACCCTACTTCTCCTCCCCTTGCTCCGGGCACACCAGTCTTGTTGCCATCTTTGTGAATATTCCAGCATGCTTCCTCCTTTGCATGAGGCTTGTCCCTCTGCCCGGAACGCTTCTCCCCTGGATAGAGCTGCACGGTCAACTTCCTCCTTCCCTCGAGGTCCGCATGTAGCGGGTATCAATCAATACTTGTTGAAATGTTCATTTTTCACAGTTTCCTTCCACATTGTTATGGTAAGGTTTTAATACTTGCTCTGCAATGTTTAAAATGTCTTTCAGATAAAAGCAAAACATGTTCTTCGTGAAAAAAAAAAAAAAACCCTCAAGGAATGGAGGATATCACATGTTCTTGCACTCTCTCTCTCTTTCTCAAATAAATAAATAAATCTTTTTTTTTTTTAAAGTCTATGGGCTCGTGGGTGGCTCAGTCAGTAAAGCGTCTGCCTTTGACTCAGGTCACGATCTCAGGGTCCTGGGATCGAGCTCCGCGTCAGTCTCCCCTGCTTAGCAGGGGGTCTGCTTCTCTCTCTCTCTGTCCCTCTGCTCCTCCTCCCTGCTCGTTCTCTCTCTCTCTAATAAATAAAATCTTTTTCAAAAACTCTAAATAGCACAATATGGAAACATTACAATGCTCAGAATCCTTGAACTGAAATGGAAAGAAACCCAGACCCAGGCAGGTGCACTTGCTGTAACTGTGTGAGGTCACTTGAAGAGGTTGGTCAGCACGCAGTTGGACTCTTGGTTCAGTTGCCCTCTGACCACTGCCTCTTCATCGGTGAGATGGAAATATTTATATGTCCTTTCAATTTCACCGTCAGGGCTCAGCGATGGAATATCGATACCGTGTCTTCTTCAGCATCTGGCCTGTAATAAGCACGTGGTAAAAGGCAGTGTTTTAAAAACACAAACATGACTGATGACCGTTCAATGTGAATTCTACATTTTCGATTTTAAGAAAAAGAGGTGATTTACTGAGAGAAGAGAACACCTGTGCGTACAGAGTCAAACATTCCCATTTTAACCGTATTTAGCTCGCTAATCGAGCATCCAGATTTACCCAGTGTGTTTGCCCGTGTAATTAGCTGTGATTCGCAGCCAAAGCTGAGCTTATGTCGTGGTGTATTCTGTTACTTTACAAATCAGATTACTGGAGGGCGCGTGTCTTTAGGCAGTTGGTGCCAAAAAAGCAAGCAAAACAAAATAATGTGGATTATTTGTATCACATGAAAAAATAGGTCTGGCTCAACAGCAAGTGAACTCTTTTTGAAGACTTTTATTTATTCATATATTTTAAGTAATCTCTACAGCCAACGTGGGGCTCCAACTCACAACCCCAAGATCAACAGTTAGATGCTTCACCGACTGAGCCAGCCGGGTGCCCCTCTGGCGTCGAGTGAACTCTTATTACCATTAGTTGAAGCAGGTAGTTCCCAATGGTTTGAAAGGGGACATTTTCACACTTGAGGAATAAAAGAAAACCTGACATCTAAAACTTTATTCATTTATTTGAGAGAGAGAGAGAACGAGCAGGGGGAGGAGCAGAAGGGGAAGGAGAGGGAGAGAACCTCCAACAAACTCTGCATTGAACATGGAGCCCAGTGCGGGGCTCGATCTCACAACCCTGAGATCAGGACCTGAGCCGAAAGCAAGTGTCAGACACTCAACCGACTGAGCCACCCAGGTGTCCCAAACTTCGCATCCTTCAATCATCTTCTCAAGAATATCTTTTAAATTTGGAAGCCTCAAAAGGTTATTATTTCTCTTTAAAAATTTTAGAAAGGTTTTGTTCATTGAGTCCGTTTTTTTTTCCCTCCTTTGCTTGATCAGAACCCAACCTCTTGTTGCAATTAATCTTCGCTTTGGCATCGATGGTAGAACGCAAACTCGCTGTTACCTCGGAGTTCCAGGCATCACAAGGGCCAGCTGGGCTGGGGCTCAACTATGGAGCATAGGGTGTGCCTGCTCCCAGGAGAGACGAATGAGCTCTGTGCTCTCACTGGGGTTTCAGGTTCAAGGGAACAGAACTGAGAAAGGATCGAGTAGGGGACCTTCTAAGTTTCTTTTCCCACGGCCTTCCTCCGCCACTGTCCCCTTTCCTTCTGTGGCACTTTCCCACTTTACCCCTTCCTTTTAGAGGTCCCAAGCCCTCCTGGTGTCTCCTCACTTCCTTGCCAACAATCCGACCTTTGGAATACTTTACTATTTATGACCATTCAATATGTGTCTTCCATGGGATTTTAAGAAAGTTCAAAGCCTTGATCTATTCAGCAGATATTGATCTCATGCTCCCTATGTGACAGGCATCGTAATGATAGAGCCCGTGTAAAGACAAGCAAGGTTCTGGACCTAAAAGTGTTCACCACCCAGAGGGAGAAATGGTGTGTTGACATGGAGCCTTCTAGAAAGGTGGTATAACAGAGCAGCCAAGAGTGCAAGCTCCGTGTCTGAATGGCTTGAGTCTTACTTTGGGCCGCTTCTGCAGGCTCTGCATTTCCCTCTCCTCATCGCAAACAAACCTATTTCTTAGAATCGCAATGATGATGAAATCGTTTGCTAAATGCTGTTGGTTGAAATTAGTGGCATGTGAACAGACGTACAGGTTTTGTAGGCGATATAATTTCTTCTCATATTTGGCAGTCTTGCATTGAATTTCCTGAGTTAATTCTATGCGCAAGTTTAATACAGACTAAGATTTTGTCTAGACCAGGGGTTTGCAAACTACTGCCTGTGGGCCGAATCTGTCTAGCCACCTGTGTTTGTATGGCTCATGAGCTAAGGATGGTTTTTACAACTTTAATGAGTTACATTCTAAATGGTAATTTAAATACCCACATAATCGTCTCAATTTTGCCTAAAATATTTACTCTCTGGCTCTTCACAGAAAAAGTTTGCCATCCCTTGGTCTAGAACTTTCTGCAATGTATCTGCATGCACGAGTACTGTAGCCTCAAGCCAACTATGGCCCTTGAGCACCTGAAATATGGGTAATGTAACTGAGAAACTGGATTTTAAAATTGCATTTAATTTTAATTAATTTAAATTTAAAGAGCCACATGTGACTGGTGGCTATCCTATTAGACAGAGCAGCTCCAGACCATTTTAAGTGTAAAGATTCTGTATTCTGTCAATGTTCCTCAGCCACTCCCCAGAGGCTGTAGGAGTCAAGGGGAAGGCAGCATTCCTAATCAGATTCTTTGCCATGGACGGGCTTCCATCGTCTGCTGGAAAATACTTAATGGAAAGTGCTTGAAAATTGCACGAGAGCACACACGTTCTCTTAAGGCTGCTATTGACTCTGTCCGTTCATCTGTTTGCATTTGGGGTAAAGCAGGAGGCTTTTTCAGCCCTGCAGGGCCCCAGATTAAGGAAGTCTTCATCAACTTTCGAGTTCTGGCTGTAGGCAGACCAAACCTCACTTGGCAGAGCTGTACTTCCTTCCATCCCTGCTTGCAGATGGCTGACTTCAGCCGCGGCTCATGCCTCTCCTAAGACTGCTAAAAACAGTAAGAAGCCCTCAACATGCATCATCGTTCCGAATCTTGCCAAA
The DNA here is from genome assembly GCF_023065955.2 of Ursus arctos. NCBI lineage: Eukaryota > Metazoa > Chordata > Mammalia > Carnivora > Ursidae > Ursus > Ursus arctos. The sequence continues at coordinate 9,384,410 of NC_079873.1, forward strand.
CCATTTCCCCAAGAGTAAAGTCACAAGTCCCGGTTGGCATTCGGAGGCTGTCCTGTGCAGCACGGTGACGGTAGTTAACAATATTGTATTGTATATTTGAAAGTCGCTAAGGAAGGAGATCTAAAAAGTTCTCACCACCACCACAATTGCAACGGTGCGAGGTGACGGATGTTAACTAGACTTACTGCGATCATCTTACCATATACACGCTTGTTAAACCATTATGTTGAACACCTTGAACTAATACGACGTTGTATGTTAATTATCTCTCTGTAAAATTGGGAAAACAAAAGAAGAGAAGTCACAGTTGATGCGTGTTCTGCCTTCCAAGATGGCGTAGGGGATGGTTTTATCAGGCATTTTGCAATGGTGTGACATGCGTTGCTAGCTTTCCAGCCTCCGATGTCTGAATCTGTCTTGCCCATAGCCTAATAACATCGATGTCACATATTTTTGGTTCTCTCACGAGCAGCAATTTATTTCCAAGTTTCTAAATTCTACACTGGCTAAAAGTAGGTTTGCATTTGTACAAGAGAAAATCCAATTAACCCTGGCTTAGTATAACAACCTTGTGATTTCTTATAAACTCCTAGGGGTCAGCAGCTCTGAGCCAGTATTTGTACTCTGCTCTGTGAGATCGTGCGAGGACCTGGGCGCTCTGGGTCGTCGACCTTGTTGCTTCACCATCCCTAGCACATTTTCCTCATTTGCAAAATTCAAGATAGGTAGCTAAAACACCCGTATTACAGGAAGCCAGATGGAAGTAGACAGGAAGAAGGGGAACGGCCCCACCATTTAAGGGCATAGCCCAGAAATTGCACATTTCGCTTCCTCTCACATCACATTGGCTTTAACTTAGTCACGAGGCCATGCTTAGCTGCAAGGGAGTCTGGGAAATAGAATCTTTTTTTCAGAGTGGCGCATGTCCAACTATCAATGGAGACTATCACTATGAGATGAAAGAAAGGGGACAAAGGTATGGGCAGATATTTAACAATCTCTAGACTCGATGAGGATGATAAAAATAACTAATTTAAAGCATCAGAAAATACCACATGAAATAACAACGTACAATTAAGCTCCACATATACAAGTGTCAGCATCTTGTCTGGAAAGAACTAAAGAACTTTCTACATTTTTATTTTAAATCCATGTGTTTTTTTCTCTCCTCCACTCTGTTTTGAGCTCTTTAAGGGCAGAGACTGTATGTTTACTGCCCCTAGTAGGTATTCAATAAATATTTGTCAAATGAAAGAATGAATATGTCAGCGGAATTCTGATATTTTTTTATAAATTCTTTCTCACCAGTTACTTGGTACAATTCCTAACTAAGGAATTGTTGGGGAATTTTCTGGTCCGGGTCCACTGTCTTGGTCCTGGACAGCTGCCTGGATCCTTGGTGTGTCTTGTGTTGTTGTTTCCATGTCCACCATTCTCTTGGAGGGGGCTCTTCTGCTGAGCATGGTGGCTGCCTCGCAAGCGGACGTGGGTAGTGGAGTACCAAGCCAAGACTGGGAGCCGGTTCTTCCAACCCTCAGTCCAGCGTGAGGGTTGTCCCCTCATGTATAATCAGGGCAGTAGAAGATGAGAGGAGGGAATGAATACTTCTCTCTGGGTTCATCCCAGAGAGTGTCTTGAAGAAGATGGGTTTAAACTGGGCAGTAGAAAGCAGAGCTTCTGCAACCTTTCTCCCCATGGAGTCCTCAGGCAAATAGATGAGATAGAATGTTATCCCTCGGCAAGTCTGGGGCTGTAGCCTAAAGCAATCTACTCCAAGGAGCAATTTGTTGGAAGTATTTTGCTTTATTTCATCCATGCGTGCATTCATTCTCCTATTCATGTATTTAGCAAACATAATGCAACACGAATTCAGTGCCAGGCATTGTTTTACACAAGGACACACAAAACCCTGCTCTCTCAGAGCTTATCTTCTCATGCAGGATAGACATTAAACAAATAAGCACAGAAGTCATAAGCACATAAACTACCGGCAAGATAATTTCTGATTGTGCTCAGGGCCAGGAAGGAAATAAAGCCGGGTAATCTAGTACAGAGTACATTTACCTCTCTGCACCTCAGTGGACTCATCTGTAAAATGGAAATGAATAATAGAGGTCTACGGTTCCAAAACCCCCGGACTGAAAGCTTTGTCCTAACTCAGTCAATGGCAAACGCATGACCTGAATTCATTTGGAGGTGACTCTTGACCTGAACTGAACGAGCTGGTTCTGTGCCCGCATGCTTGCGTGCTTACGTATATTGACCGACCTTCCTTCCTTCCTTCCTTCCTTCCTTCCTTCCTTCCTTCCTTCCCCACTTAGTGTGGAGAATTCTTTGTTTCACTGCACAAATTTTTGTGTGTTTGATTATGGGATGCCGCCCCGGGCCCCAGTAGGAATATTACATAATATGTGGATACATATATCATATTCCTTTCTAAGATCTGAAAAATTCTTAGTTCCAATACACTTCTAACCCCAAAGGCTTTGGGTAAGGATTGAGGATCTGTAGTACCACTCACATGTGGTTATTAAGAGGATTAAATGAGTGAATATATTTAGACACTGAAACTGATGCTCAGAATATAGTAAGTTAACAAATGTTACTGTCATCATCACTAGTACTACATGGAAGGGTATTTAGGTAAGTGGGCCGGAGAAGGTCTGTCTGCATATGTGTGATTTGTGCAGACAGCTAAGGGATGAGAATGACCAGGCTGTGGGAGGAGGAGAAAGATAATTTCAGGAAGACGAAACAGCAAGTGCCAAGACCCGCTTGAATGCAGAACAGAAAACAGGCCAGATGTCTGGCATGTGATCAAAGTAGGGGAAGGATGGTTCAAGGTCATGGAAGTAGGCTGGAGTCAGAACATGCATGATATAAGCAATAATAAGGATTCAAAGTATAATAGGAAGCCATTATAGTTGATGGAATTCAGGTTTATAAAGACTGCCCTTGTGCCATTTGATGAATGAATTGTAGAGGAGAAGGAGAGTTGGGGGAGCAGTTGGGAGTCTCTCGCGGTGGTCTAGGTAAGACCCAATGGCTAATGGCAGGAAGGAGGTGGTGGTAGACAAGGAGAAAAGTGGACAGGTGCAAGAAAAAGTCTAGAAATAAGGGAGAAAAAAAGACTTTCTGATTAATTTTTCCTCCTGGTTCATACTATGTCCATATGTAGAGGCTAAAAATGTCACAGTCATTGTCGCAGGTGTGTTAAGGGCAGGGTTTGCTGGACCCAGCTCCTACAGGCCTGCCAGAGCAGCTCTGCACATGTCTCCCCAACTGTGCACTCAGTGACATCGCAGTGGCAACTCGCACTTGTGGGAACTGGCAGGTGCTATAGACAGGACTTCACAAACCAGAGATGTGTGTTGGGGGAGGACAGCCGGTTGTTAAATATTTACCAATACACCGCTTTTCTGTAACTAAACTGCCTTCATCTTAGAGCAGCCACTTCCCCTCATCATAGAAATACTTAAGCCAGGCATATTCTGGAAACTCCGTGTGGTGATAGCTGTCACTTCATGTTTTTAACTCTGCTAATTCGGGGATCCTCCCAGTTCTTCCCAGGAGCTCGTCTAGTTCGTGGGAGTGGGATCAGAAGAAGGCACCTGGTTGATGATTTGTCTTTTATTCATTTTGGCCCCCTTTGGAATACAGCACATCTCCCAGGGCCACAGTAACGCCCTTAACAGCGTTACTTATTACCATCTGATACCAGGGTTCATGAACCCATCATATCTTCTGACAGAAGCATAGCTGGAGATGGGGTCCAGGGGCTGGGATCCTATAATCAGGGACCATAAAAATAGCTCACTCTGTTTCTCTCCTTTTCCCATCTTGACCCAACCCCTCTCCCCTGAGCGATGAACATTTCTGCTTAATCTTTGAGTATGATTGATGCTCAAGGGAGATAGACCATATTTACCTAAGGGCCTCCTGTACACCCTGGCCTGGCGCTGTATCTTCCCAGGGACCTAAATGCTCCGGATTGGGGGGTAAAACCTTAAAGGGTAACTAGAATTCTGGTGGCTGGAAATGGTAGAAAAAGAGTAGTCCAGGTGAAAGGACTTGCAAGTCGGGGAACTACAAACTGGGCTTGGGTTAGTGACCTAGAGAAGCTGGGAGGGGCAGTGTACCAGGTCAGCCTGGACAAGTAGATAGGGGACAAATTATGGAAGACGTGGGATGCCATGATAAAAAGTTAGGACTCATTCTGTAAAAAAAGAAAAAAAAGAAAATCATTTTAAAGACTTCAGAGTAATGTAATCTGATTAATGTTTGGGAAGTTTAATGGTTAGGGTGGATTCAAAGAGCGAGGGCCCAAGGACGAGGATGAGGTTTTAGAGTGGACCGAGGGTGGAATCATCTCAGGTGAAATCGTGTCAGCTTAAAGGGCAAAGCAAGGAGGCTGTCAAGAAGGTCCGTGAAGAACGTCAACTGGACTCAGTGAATGGTTTTGATGAGAAGGAAGAGGAGACAAGGTGGTGAAAGAGGAAAAAAAAAAGATAATGTTGTACTTCTTCTTTTTTTTTTTTTTTAAGATTTTATTTATTTATTCGACAGAGATAGAGACAGCCAGTGAGAGAGGGAACACAAGCAGGGGGAGTGGGAGAGGAAGAAGCAGGCTCATAGTGGAGGAGCCTGATGTGGGGCTCGATCCCATAACGCCGGGATCACGCCCTGAGCCGAAGGCAGACGCTTAACCGTTGTGCCACCCAGGCGCCCCGATAATGTTGTACTTCTAACCTCAACGAATTGTAGGCATATAAAGGTGTATGAAGAAGCTCCTCTCGAGATCCTTCTGAAGCACCTTGCATTAGAGAAAAAGAAAGCTGAGGGAGAATTCGCTTAGTTACCTTTCTATTAGAGGAATTAAGGGAAGTAGACATTTGGTTTATTAGATATCAGCACAGTTGGCTGATTGAGTCAGTTGGGAGGACAAAAGCATTAATTGATCTAGAAACCTGTTGTAGAGATACAGACTAGATCATTCCATGGATTAGCACTAGTTAAGCTAAAGCCAGTGCTCTGGAGTAAAATATTGGTAGAAATCCTGAAACTTGAGGGCAAGTCCCTGGTTAAACCACCCTCCAAGGCAGGGCTGGTTCAAGTTCATACGGTGACTAGCAAAGCTCTTCAGTATTCCCCATACTACCTTTTAAGGTCTTTCTCCCCAGGGCCCCATTGTCTCTCATGGTAAAGCTGGTTGCCCAAGAATCACCATTCTGGGTAGGTTTCAGGATGTCCCAGTTTGCCTGACAGAGTCTTGGTTTTCTGCCTATAGTTTTAGTGCAGTTATTACTAGGCCCCCCTTCCTTTCACTCCCATAAATATCATCTTTGATCAGTCAGGACTCACCGAGGCCATGCCCTGACTCTCTGCTCTCTCCTTTCCAAATGTACGTAATGTGAAGCCAATGTGTAAGGGGAACGTTCATCCCCAAATCATCTCGGATTTCCAAAAACAATCCAAGAGGAAAGCCAGCTCATAGAGTGGCAGAGCCTAAATGGCAGTGAGTGTCCTCGGGCAAATCAGCCACTATTGGTGAGCTAGGTCTTCATCTGTAAAATGGGGATAACGGATCTCTTAATTTTTCTACTTAGAATATTAAGGGGCTTGAATATTGTGAAAGCCTCTTGTAACGCATACCAGGGCGGGCTTGTTAACAAGCAAACGGTAACTGCACTAAAGTCTTTTTTTTTTTAAAGATTTTATTTATTTATTTATTTATTTATTTGAGAGAGAGTGAGTGAGCGAGCGAGAGAGAGAGAGAGCACAGCAGGGGGAGAAGGAGAGGGAGAAGCAGGCTCCCCGCTAAAGAGGGAGCCCGATGCGGGGCTTGATCCCAGGACCCTGGGATCACGACCTGAGCCAAAGGCAGATGCTCAACCAACTGAGTCACCCAGGCGCCCCGCACTAACGTCTTAATGTGTCATTCTCCCCAATATATTTTCATTTTAATATTCCTTCTTCTGCAAATTTCAGACTTTGGCAGCTAGTTGATAGCTCCTCCGTTGTACTGTTTTAAATAACAGTGACGGGGAAAATGCTGCTTCTACCACCTTCAAAGCTATGAAACCGAAAAGCTAACATGCTAAAAGCTAAATGCGTAACTCGATTATCATGAACCTCCGTAGTAGGGCAGGTACAGTCATGGGGGGTGGGGGATACTGTTCAGGCAATTGAGAATAAGACCCAGGTTGTTTATTTTAAACTGTAGCAAAAGAGAGGCAGCAGATGGGAAATTTCAAATCTGATTCTTGGTGTATTTTAGAATGATTTCGAGGGATGGTGATTTGTTCTTTCTTATACTTTCAGGTGTTTCCAATGTGGACATTGAAGAGACAGTTCCTTGTCCTTTTAAACATAACCCTAATTTCCGAACTCCTTGGAGCTAGATGGTTTCCTAAAACTCTGCCCTGTGATGTCAGTCTGGATGCTCCGAAGGCCCATGTGATCGTGGACTGCACGGACAAGCATTTGACGGAAATCCCTGGAGGTATCCCCACCAATGTCACCAACCTCACCCTCACCATTAACCACATACCCAGCATCTCCCCAGCCTCCTTCCACCAGCTGGACTATCTCGTAGAGATCGATTTCAGATGCAACTGTATACCTGTTCGACTGGGGCCCAAAGACCATCTGTGCCCCAGGAGGCCGCAGATAAAACCCAGAAGCTTTAGTAGACTCACGTATCTGAAATCCCTTTATCTGGATGGAAACCAGCTTCTAGAAATACCTGAAGGTCTTCCTCCCAACCTGCAGCTGCTGAGCCTTGAGGCCAACAGTATCTTTTCTATCATGAAAGATAACCTAACAGAACTGACCAACATAGAAAAGCTCTACTTGGGCCAAAACTGTTATTTTCGCAACCCTTGTAACGTTTCGTTTTTCATCGAAAAAGATGCTTTTCTAAGTCTGAAAAATCTAAAACTGCTCTCCCTAAAAGATAACAATATCACCTGTGTCCCTACTACTTTGCCATCTACTCTAACAGAACTCTATCTTTATAACAATGCCATCGTAAAAATACAAGAAGAGGATTTTAATAACCTCTATCAACTGCAACTTCTTGACCTAAGCGGAAATTGCCCCCGTTGTTACAATGTCCCATTTCCTTGTACACCCTGTGAAAATAATTCTCCCCTACAGATCCACCCATCGGCTTTCGATGCACTGACAGAATTACAAGTGTTACGTCTGCACAGTAACTCTCTTCAGCATGTGCCCCAGAGATGGTTTAAAAACATTAAAAAACTGAAGGAGCTGGATCTTTCCCAAAATTTCTTGGCCAAAGAAATTGGGGATGCCAAATTTTTGTATCTTCTTCACGACCTTGTCCAATTGGATCTGTCTTTCAATTATGAACTTCAGGTCTATCGTGCAGCTCTGAATCTGTCAGATGCATTTTCTTCACTGAAAAACCTGAAAGTGTTGCGGATCAAAGGATACGTTTTTAAGGAGTTGAGCAGCTATAATCTTTCCCCGTTACGGAGTCTTTCCAATCTTGAAGTTCTTGATCTCGGCACTAACTTCATAAAAATTGCGGACCTCAGCATATTTGAACAATTCAAAACATTGAAAGTCATAGATCTTTCAATGAACAAAATATCACCTTCAGGAGATTCAAGCGAAGTTGGCTTCTGCTCTAGCACCAGAACTTCTGTAGAAGGTCATGCACCCCAGGTCCTCGAAACATTACATTATTTCAAATACGACGAGTACGCAAGGAGTTGCCGGTTCAAAAACAAAGACACTCCTTCTTTCTTGCCTTTTAATAAAGATTGTTACACGTATGGGCAGACCTTGGACCTAAGTAGAAACAATATATTTTTTATCAAGTCCTCTGATTTTCAGCATCTTTCTTTCCTAAAATGCCTAAATTTGTCAGGAAATACCATTGGCCAAACTCTCAATGGCAGTGAATTTCAGCCTTTAGTGGAGTTGAAATATTTGGACTTCTCCAACAACCGGCTTGATTTACTCTACTCAACAGCATTTGAGGAGCTGCACAACCTGGAAGTTCTCGATATAAGCAGTAACAGCCATTACTTTCAATCAGAAGGAATCACTCACATGTTAAACTTTACCAAGAACCTGAAAGTTCTGAAGAAACTGATGATGAACTACAATGACATCGCTACCTCCACCAGCAGGACCATGGAGAGCGAGTCTCTTCGAATTCTGGAATTCAGAGGAAATCATTTGGATGTTTTATGGAGAGATGGTGATAACAGATACTTAAAATTCTTCAAGAATCTGCGGAATCTAGAGGAATTAGACATCTCTGAAAATTCTCTGACTTTCTTGCCCTCTGGAGTTTTTGACGGCATGCCTCCGAATCTAAAGATTCTCTCCTTGGTCAAAAATGGGCTCAATTCCTTCACTTGGGAAAGACTCCAGTATCTGAAGAATCTAGAAACTTTGGACCTCAGCTACAATGAGCTGAAAACTGTCCCTGAGAGATTATACAACTGTTCCAGAAGCCTCAAGAAACTGATTCTTAAGTATAATCAAATCAGGCATCTGACAAAGTATTTTCTACAAGACGCTTTCCAGTTGCGGTATCTGGACCTCAGCTCAAATAAAATCCAGATTATCCAAAAGACTAGTTTTCCAGAAAATGTCCTCAACAATCTGGAGATGTTACTTTTGCATCACAATCGGTTTCTGTGCACCTGCGATGCTGTGTGGTTTGTCTGGTGGGTTAACCATACGGAGGTGACCATTCCTTACTTGGCCACGGATGTGACTTGTGTGGGGCCAGGAGCACACAAGGGCCAGAGTGTAGTCTCTCTGGATCTGTATACCTGTGAGTTAGATCTGACTAACCTGATTCTGTTCTCACTTTCCCTATCAGTGGCTCTTTCTCTGATGGTGATTACAACAGCAAACCACCTGTACTTCTGGGACGTGTGGTATAGCTACCATTTCTGTAAGGCCAAAATAAAGGGGTATCGGCGTCTGACATCCCTGGATTCTTGCTATGATGCTTTTGTTGTATATGACACTAAAGATCCCGCGGTGACAGAATGGGTTTTGGATGAGCTGGTGGCCAAGTTGGAAGACCCAAGAGAGAAACATTTTAATTTATGTCTGGAGGAAAGGGATTGGTTACCAGGGCAGCCGGTTCTGGAAAACCTTTCCCAGAGCATACAGCTTAGCAAAAAGACGGTGTTTGTGATGACAAACAAGTACGCGAAGACGGAGAACTTTAAGATAGCATTTTACTTGTCCCATCAGAGGCTCATGGATGAAAAAGTGGACGTCATCATCTTGATATTCCTTGAGAAGCCCCTTCAGAAATCCAAGTTCCTCCAGGTCCGGAAGAGGCTCTGTAAGAGTTCTGTCCTTGAATGGCCGACAAACCCACAGGCTCACCCATACTTCTGGCAGTGTCTGAAAAATGCTCTGGCCACAGACAATCATGTGACCTATAGTCAGGTGTTCAAAGAGACGGTCTAGGCCTTCTTTGCAAAACAGGACTGCCTAACTTACCAAGGAGAAGCTTGGCTGCCTAGATTTTCTGATCTATGTCTCACTAAAAGGGTGTTTTTCAACTCTCTAAGACCGGGATGGTCCAAATCAGAGAGGAGAGTCACAGTGACAAAGGAGTTGGAACAATGGAATTTATATAATGCATCGAGTCATCTTTCTTAACTCTCTGGGACTCCATTTGCACTTGAGCCTCTCCTTTCTGTTCCTGGATCGATACTATTGGGAGGATGGCGGCAAGGAGAGGACGCGAGGCTCTCATTCTCCCGTAATTCTCTTGTGATTATTAAATATACACACAATCTCGAAATACTGACAAGAATTGCACTTCTGCCCGTAACAAGTACTGGTGTGTCTAGCAACAGGGTAAGAGATGCTCAGGGTCTGCGTATGTGACATTACAATGTACCAGACTTCGTGAAATGAAAACACAAGTCAGCTCCCCAACTGATGGCTTCCGTGTCACCCAGTGCCCCCTTCTGTGCAGATCGAGCGTTGACTCCCGACGGGTGGTTGCCTAGGTGCCACTCTCTTTGCCCTTGGGCCTGTTGCTGGGTTCCGTGTGGAAATAGTGAAAAACATCTTTACCACTGATGGACTATGTGGACTATGTCCACTTACACATGGAAAAAATTGAAGTGATCTGCCTTTATACAAAGTGAGGCTCTTTCCCTTTCATGATAATTTACCTGCTTAAATATTGTCATGGACTGAATGTTCCCTCCCAAATTCAGATGCTGAAATCCTAACCCCCCAGTGTGACGGTGTCAGGAGGTGGGGCCTTTGGGAGGTGATCGGGTCATGAGGGTGGAGCCCTCGGGAATGGGATCAGTGCCTTAGGAGAAAACCGCAGAGACTTAGCTTGCTGTGTTCCCGCCGAGCCCGAGGATACAAAGAGAAGTCACCAGCCTGCAGCTCAGAAAGGGCCCTCCCCAGAACCAGACAGTGCTGGCACTCTGAGCCAGGATTTCTGTCCTTCAGAACGGGGAGAAATAAGTGTGTGTTAAGTCATCCGGTTTATGACGTTTCCTTACGCAGCAGCCTGAGGCGACTCAAACAAGTATTTTTATCTGCGTTGCAAAGTTCTGTGTCCAAAGTAACATTGTCTCATGCAATTGGTCTTTCAGACTGCTTTGCTACCTAATATCGTATATCTGTAATTATCTCCCAACTCGATCCGTCAATATTAGATGGTTATGATAGTGGACTCTGCAGGAGGAGCCCAAGAACGTTCATGTATTTACAGCTATCGGGCAGGGACGACAGTTCTATGGATTTGTTTAAATTGCAGTGAGGCGGAAGGGAGAGGAGAAACTGAGGTTTACAGACCTGAACGCTCAGAAGGCTTCAGTCTTGAACGCCAACTTTCCTACTCAAAGGCAGCAACAGAAAGGACCACGGCATACCGAAGACACCCATACTTTCAACTGGGTCTAAAGTCACATGAGTTCAACGTTTGAAACCCGATCGCTTGGCTTTATTTCATGAGAGCGATTATCTACAGAGGAGCATTCGTTGGGAGATACTATGTATGCGTGAAATGCTGAAGGTTTTCCTTTGAGTATAATTGTAAATAAATACACAGTATATGCATTCTTTCCAAAGGACTTGTAATCGGTAAGGGTTACGCATTCCCAAACCAGTCTCTGGAATGAATAAAGACATAAGCTGCTAGAGCCAACTATTTGACAACATCTTTAAGCTTTATTGTACTTAATAGATGCCTTTCTTCTTCTTCAGTGAAAACACAAATAATGTCATAAAACTTGGCTCTTGGCCATCATAAAGCTTCTTCGATTAAAACACATCAACACATAAGGTTGAAGCGATTTTGGTGATTTATAAACCATAAAGCACTTGAAGACAGCTTAAACATCTTGTGAAATGGATTAAGAGGAAGGGAAACTGAAAATAAAGCATCTCAGAAACCGCAGCGTATTTTGACATGAGGTTACGTACAGGCTTTGTTGTAGGAAACAACCAAAAGCACATCGACAAATGGTTTTCATCTTAAATTCCTTGTAATCTTGGGCAGTCACTCTCTGAACCTTCAGAGGGCCTTCCGTGGAGTTCTGGGCGACGGGAGCCACTAACTCAGGCTACCAGGAGCGCATGACTGCCAGGTCCCCTCCAAAGCCCTGAGTGTCCTGCTGCTCAGCGGACCCGCCTCTGGTGGGCTCTACTCTGGAAGGGACTCCCGACTGTCCGTGAATCCCACTCCACTGTCAAGGCTTGGCCCCCAGCTCCTTTCCCCCTGGACTTGCAAGGTTGTGTCCTTCCTCCTCAGACACATCACGTTCCTCAGCGAGACTGGGGATCCAAGTCTCTGTGGTAGCCAAGCCAAGGCGGGGGTGGGGGGTAATTGGTCAGGCAAGTGTTACAGCTGAGAAAAGGCAAAGCAAGCGTCTGCTGTCTCGAGAGGAGAGAGGGGAGGAGCGTGATCATAGCCCCATTCCTGCGTGGGTCTCCTGGCCCCGCCCTCACATCTGTTTCCAGCTGTTTGGACACTCCCAGGTCTAGATGGTCTCTTAAGTGTAAACAGAAAGTATAGAGCACGTGGGGGGATGGTGACCTGAGAACCTGGGCGTGTCATTCCCCGGGCTCCCAGGAAACTAAAGGCATAGCAAGGACACACGCCCTTCCTTGTGGGGAGGCGTCTCCCCCAAACCCGCTTTTTATGTACTTCCGCCTTCTCCTCCTAACCAGGAGGAATGGCAGAAACAGGTTGCACATCTGGCTGCATTTTAAAATGGGGGGTGGGGATAAGGTTCAGTTTGTGGGAGGGGAAGGCAAAACGGGCTGTGCATTGGAGAACCCCAGGACTGAAAATTAACCCCTTTCACTGGGTTAATGTGATGCAAGAGAACAGGAGACCAAGCCACCAACCAAGCAACCAACCCGCCGAGTGAAAGGGAAGGGTTGAAGAAAAAAGAGTCCCAGGTGACGCCGAGGGTGCGCTACGCTGGGGGCAGTGTGCTGTTTCAGCTTTCTTCTTCTTTTGCCTCCCCCTCCCCCTCAGTTTCCTTTGGCTTTAGACGCCCCGCGGCGAGCCGAGCCTCGGGTAATGCACACGAATGAAGAGAAAGAGCAGTGGCTGCAGGTGGGATTCTTCTGTCTGGAAGCGGTGGTTTTGTGTGTGCTGTTGGTGTAAAACGGATCTCTTCCCCACCACCCAGAGTAAATCCCCACCTGCCTCGGTGAGCCTTCCCCGGGGCCCTGGCCGGACTCTCTGCCCCATTCAAATTCATATTCTGTCATCTTATCTCAAATCTCAACCCTGTGAGCTAAGAAACTGGATGAGATCTGGTCCTCTGCCTTTAAGATTACCTTCATCTTGGATTGTAGTCCGTTTCTAACGTGTTTGCCAGACGCTTCACTGGTTGTATTTCCCCACATTTATATGGATCCCTTCTCCCTCTTGGAGATTTCTCTTAATTCAATGTTTTGGAAGAGCCCGGACTTACACTGACTGAGGAGGTCTGAGTTCCGGTGTCTCACGAGGAGCATGGTCCGGCAACAGTCTGGTAGGATCTGGAAGGAGAAAGGAAGTCCTGGTGGCCTCGTGGCAGTTTTCTGACAGCCCTAGAGCCCCCCAGTGGGCAGGGTGAGGCGGGCAGCTGCTTCCACACACAGCAAACGGCTCGGAAGGTGGCAAACCCTAAGGGTCGAGGCCAGACAACCACAGCCAGCTAGGACTCCCCATCTGGCTTGTAGGATACACGTGACTGCTTCCCTTCACGCTGGCCCCGGCGACGCGGTGGGTCGTAGTTTCCAGGCGCTTTCATCGTGGCGAATTGCATGAGTTGACATCTTGAGCAGAAGTGTAGTAACGCCTCCACGAACTGAGGCTCATTGTCCAGGACACCACACTGCTAAGCCGAGTACTCGGGCTGTTTTGGAAATTAGAACTAGTCTCCTGACCTGTAGCACCGCCCCCCCCCCCGCCCGCCCCGGGACAGGGGGACATCCCCCAGGGCCAGGTGCATATGCGAGCCCGCCAAGCAGGACTCTGTCACCTTAAGTACAAGGGTTTCCAGCGCCCACCTCTCTGTCCTAGGCCTGCATTCTCATGATTTAGTGGCCTTTCAAGTGGACCATCGGAACGGAAATACCCGGTTAATTTATAACCTGCCAGGTATTGTTTTAACGCACGACTCTTCTCCATTAACACATCATGATGGATTGATTTGTGAGATAATCAACTCCCCCAGAGCGGGTCCCCTGAGTCGAGGGAACACAGGAAACGTGTTCTGAATGAAGAGCATGAATGTGAAACAATCTCGAGTTTGGCTCCCACTCCCAAGGGCAAGGCCCCCAAAGGGAATGACAGGGCAAGGAGAGAGTGAGGAGGGCCTTAGGAAGAACAGTGTAAGATGAGGTTCCTGGTACCTGGACAGCGTTATGAAATGGGGTGTGGAGGAGGAGGAGGGAAGGAAGTCACATTTCTTAAGCAGCGAATGCAAATTGATGCTTCATTTATTCCATTCAATCTTCACGTCGCCTCTGTGAGTCTATATTAGGAGCTCAATCTTAAAGGTAACGGGTTGACTCAGAGATACAGGTGAGATCAGAGGGGTTAAGCCAGCTACCCAAGGTCACAGAAGACGGAAATTGTCCCACCCTAAACTGACCCGGCTCTGTGCAACCAGCTCAATTGGTTCTCCAGTTTCACTGGGGACCAGAATCACCTAAGGAGCCTGGAAACCATGTGGATTCCAGGCCTCCACACCGGAGAGCCTGATCCCTGGGGCCCAGGAATCTGCATTTCCCAAACTAGCCCAGGCGTCTCTGGCGCAGCTGGCCTGCAGAGCCCAGTTTGGGAAGGACCACAGCTTCCTCTGGGACACCCGGGACTGTTAATAGAGGGGTCACTTCAGCAAGGAAAGCCTGGGTTCCCCCCCCCCCCCCGTATGCTCAGTTTCTCTTTCTCCTTCTGTGTAGAACTCTCGGCGCTCTTCCCCCACTGCTAGGGAGTGGAGCTGCACTTAAATTGCTAGAAACTTGTTTTAGAGGGCTATAATTTACATAGGATTGGCAGCTCTGGGGCTAAAATGTGAAGACAATTTGGACAAGAACACTGGACAGATTTAGGTAGAGACGGGTAAGTGGCCAACTGGATTCACAGTTCCTTAAGTCCTGACAAATAGAGCTGCTTATGATCACAATTTAAAGGGCGCTTTGCTATAATTTCCCTGGTAACTGACCGAGCTCGGGGTTCTAATTCTATGTATGCGGTGCAGAGCGCCACCTAGCGGAACCTCTTGGCTGTTGATCATTTCCTGAGACCCTTGGCTGGGTCTCCATAGTGAGCTGTGGGAGAAAATATAAAAATAGATATCATCTTTCCAAAAGCGTGTTTGTGGCTATTTCGACATATAGTCATTGCATTAATACAGAAATATATAGGGATGTACGTTAAATGGTGTTTATTGATGAGAGGACAATAGAAAAAGTGTTGAAGACCATTAGATGATCAAATCCTGGTTTTGACCATTTATTTCCATTGCTTTGGCTTGGTGTCTCCAGATGGGGAATCATGCATTTCCCTTTGCAAGTGCAGGTGTAGATGAAAAACCCGAGTTAACTGGGTGAGCAGCCCTCTCTCCCTATGACACATTTCTGTTTATCATAGACAATGGCCCCCAATGTTACACTGTGGTTTAAGCAAAGATAGAATTCCTCTTAGTATGTCTCCGGCACTCCCACTCTCAACCTCTCTTGCCGTGTACCCCCCACTCATATTTCTGAATTATCTAACCACTAACCATTCTCTCTTGCCACCACTCTCACCCCACCGGCCCATAAATGGCATCTTTGAAGCCTGCTGAGACTTGATAGTTTGAGGGTTAGTGGTCTTTTTCATCCTACTGACCCGTGAGTTCAGGAACACTGTCGTTGGGTGGGCACGATGCTCGGGCGTTCCATGCCCGCTTCCCACAAAGTTAACCAAGTCAAAGATGATGGAATGCTTACATGCTTATATATATATGTTTCTATATATCCGTTCATATATGTGTGTGGCTTTGTGTGTATGTATGTGTGTTATTAGAATTGCTAAGTCTAACTTCTACATAGGTTAGTTGTAAAACTAAGTGATGTAATCCATGAAAAGTACTCAGCATGGGGTGTGATATCTACCTAGTGCTCCCTAAATATTAGCTTATATTATTTTTATTTTATTACTTTAGATATACGATCGATGGTATATTCTCGAACGGTGAATATTTCTAATCTTTTTTTTAAGCACACAGTATCTGAGAATTTTCTTCTAGCCATTTCTGCTGTGTAGAAACTTTATGCACAACATTTTATGTACTATATTCATATACTGTTTTAAAATTTTTTCATGTAGGGAATGACACTCAGTTTGTTCGCTCTTCCCTTCATTACCTATTCTCAATCACTGTTTGGTCTACTCTTGTTTTCTTTGGCTGTAAATCCATCAAACTTTCCAGAAATGTCTCAGATACCCAGAGCTCATTTCTATAGGCATTTTTTAAATGTAATTTTTCATTTTCTATAATCTTCTATCCAACCATGAGAATGCTGACCACTTCCTACTCAAAATTTATTTGAGGAAAGTCCCTTTTTGTTGATCCAAGTTCCTGTATTTCCCCAGTTCTGCTTTTCCCTGTGATCCTACAAGAAGAAAAATAAGAAAATGCAAACGTATGAACCAATGTTGGTTTGCATGAACCCTGTGATGCTTGTTTCTTTTTTGAAGATTTTATATATTTATTTGAGAGAGAGCAGGAGCAGAGGGAGGGGCAGAGGCCAGAGGGAGAAGCACGCTCCCCACTGAGCAGGGAGCCCGACATGGGGCTCGATCCCAGGACCCTGAGATCAGGGCCTGAGCCGAAGGCAGACGCTTCACCGACTGAGCCACCCAGGCGCCCCAACCCTGTGATGATTCTTTATCGGTAAGAATCAGAATTGAATTCTGATATTTGCCCTAACTCTGGGTATAATTGGTCTTCCTTGTCACATGGGAGTTTACATTTTTCCTGATACAGCCTGTTTTCATGAAACTTCATTCAAAAAGCCTTCTTGAGAGAGACCATATCCAGGTTTATATCCAAAAGTCTAAAGAGCTAGCTTCTGAGACTATAAGGTACTCGGTTTAATCCCTCCCTAAGAGGGGCTGGTCGCCCAAGTTGAACCACGCCCAGCCTTGGTGCAGCCCACCTGGCCATTTCGAATTCCACTCGGAAAGTCTGCAGGTTTCAGAAATGCTGGTGTCTGAGGGACCAGGTCCCTTCCATCTCTCGGCAGCTGAGTGAGACACAGCCGCCAATGTCAAGGAACCTTCCCCTATGTTTCCTTTAAAAAGTCTCGCGGTTTCGGTTCCTACGTTTCCGTCTTTAGTCCACGCAAACACACAGGTGGGACATGACTCCCATCAATCACGAGGGTTGCAACCGCAGAGATTCTCAGGCTGGGGATCGTACCCGGATATCTCAGCAGGGAGGACATATTTATTGCGAGACGGTCACAGAGATTTAGATATCGACTCTCCCACCTGTCATAGTCGCTTCCTAACCTTGGTGGCACCTTGACATTACCCAGCGAGCTTTAAAAATCCCCGTGCCTGGGCCCCACGTACGCGGATCTTGATTGAATTGGTCTAGGGTGTAGTCAGGACTTTTGGATTTCAAAGCCCACGGGTGATTCCGATATGCAGGCCAAGTTGAGAACTGCTGCTGTAGGGTAACTGCTCTCGGACAACCTGTTCTCGGGCTTGAGCACGCATCAGAGTCACCTGAGGGGTTAGGCAAAACTCACAGCTGGTGGGTCCCACGGCAGTTTCTGATTCCGTAGGTCTGGAGCTGAGCCCGAGAATTTGCATCTCCAACAAGCCGGGCCCACGGGACGCGGGTGCTCCTGGGCCGGAACCACACTGAAAACCCGTGCTCTCCTGAGTAGCCGCCAAACTTCACTGGCTTCCGTGGCCCTGCCCTGGAGCTCCTGGGTCAATACATTTGAGTCCTGGTGGCTACATTTTAAATAACAGCCAGATGATCGCCAAACAAGCGATCTAAAGACCAGTCTTTGCAGAACCGCCCCCTGGACACAGTTTATATCTACCCCTTTAGGTGCTGAGATGACGCCGGGAGACAGAGTAATTGAGAATGTCACCTTTTCTTTCCCTTTGCCCCTCTTCCTTTGTTCCCATCCAAGCTGACCTTCGGCTCCGTGCCCGTTGCCTTGGGGGACATGTGAGGGGTAAGTTATTTGGATTTTGTCTTCTAAAGGCCTACTGGTGTTAGGGGATCATAGGGGCGTTGGGGGATGTAAAGCGACACGAGGGCATCCGGGTCTCCAGTAAGCGCAAGGGAGAAGGCTGCTTCTCCACCTGTTTTGAAGAGGGAAGGAAATAGGCGGGCCAGGGAGGCCCGTTGTCGGTTCTAAGAGGCAATGTGTCAACTTTGTGTGCAAAATGATTATGAAATGGATGGCCCGTGCACATGCGCGCACAAACCACTCTGGACCGACTACGTCAGACTCGGGAACTGCGCACAGGCTGTGGGAGGCAAGGCTCCCCGGGGCTCTGAAAGGCTGAGTTAGGCTTCGGGAGAGTCGGGTAGGATGAAGCTCAGAGATGGAAAAGAAACCGAGTCCTAGAAAAGCCATGTTCCTTTCTGCACATCGCAGCGGATGGACTTGCATTCACACCCCCTACACTAACCATACGTTCAACTACTTTCCACCGGGCTACGTTTCCTTTCTCATCTGGTGGTGTTTTCTCAAAACCAAACTCAGTAAGTGGATTTAGAATATACATTGGGAAGCCTGACCTTGATTTCGTATCACTCAAAATTTATAAAATTAAGGCTTCTCTAGCTCATCGCTTCGTTAAAATTCTCTATCTACTCCCAAACGGGGGGAGCAAACGTTTATCGTTTTGCAGTG
The DNA here is from genome assembly GCF_023065955.2 of Ursus arctos. NCBI lineage: Eukaryota > Metazoa > Chordata > Mammalia > Carnivora > Ursidae > Ursus > Ursus arctos. Next base: position 9,402,821 of record NC_079873.1, read on the forward strand.
TTCGCTTTTCTTAAATCTTAAACCCTTTTGAGACCCACAGGCCAAATCGTGAATAACAGTTCTTTTTATTTAAAAACTTGGGTTGCCGTCACTGAAACTGCCCCCAAAGTAGGAATAAAGCTTTTAGACACGTGCAGATTTGTCGTAACCTTTTACAGCGATTTACATTTTCATACTCCTGTATACGTTATCACACACAAATGACCCGGCCGCATAGTCAGGAAGTCCGAAATATTGGGCTGCGAGCGCCATCTCGTGGCAAGATGGTTATTAACACCTTTGCCGTTGCCTGGATGTTCCAGAAATAATTTCTGACCTTGCAGGCCTTTCTGCAGTCCCTTGGGCTGCAGATGCAGAAAGGAAGAAGCAAAAATGGTTTTCTCCAACTCCAAGAATACCACTGAGAGAGAGTTGGAGAATGGAAAAAGTGAATTCGAAGGGAAGAGAAAAGAAAACATGTTGGGGAAGGGGGAGGGGAAGAGATACTTCAGATGGTGAGGAATCAGATGAAGACTTTATGGAATCTTCCTCTCCAGCTGAGCCCTGGGCCTCCATCCTAACAGATTGTTCTCCTGTTTTCAGAGTGCCCTCCTATTTGAATTAATTGACTGTTCCCCAGATCTTCCCGCATGTTTTCAGGCTCTGGTATCAACCCTCTCCCCCGAGCGGACGCTCTCGCCCCCAAGTATCCAATCTGACCTCCTACATCCCAAAGACACCGGAGGCTCCCGATGTGCACTTGTTCTAATGTCCTCCCCTCCACAGCAGAATGTTTGGTGTCACGGTCTTCCGCACCACTGCACAAAAACGAGATTCTTCCCCCAAAGAGCCCGTCCACCAAGATGCCTATCCTATTCCTCAAGGAGAGGTGGGCCTCCCTTAGGGGTTCCTTCCCCTTGGAAAGTGAAAACCCCACCCAGCCTGCTCCTGGCTTGCTGCCTTTTGCCGGCTTGGAAAACTTGCTCCATCAGGTATGGCTCGTGTGCTGTACAAACACGCTCTCCTATTCTGCAGGCGCTTCGTCTCCCCAGAATGCGGTTCTGTTACTTTCCTTCCAAAGATGTTTGTTGTGGCATTGTTTGTAATTAAAAGCAAAAAAAAAAATAGGGCAAACCTAAATGTCAATGGGAGATTCATTAAGTAAAATGTTACATCCGTACCACGTGCACAGCAGAACCATTAAAAATACTAAGACCGATGTACAAATTCAAAACAAGGCTAGGTGGAAAAATGATACAGAGTAGTACTTGTCGTCTGATCCCGGTTTTCCAAAGAATTGCTTGTAGTGCCAGGTCAGTATACACGGAGGGAACATCTTTGAGATCATGCACCACATTGTTAATACTGTTTTGTTTTTTTTTTTTTGGATGGGTGGACGCTGGAGGGCTTTCATTTTCTATGTTATACGTTCCTGAATTTGAATGTTTAGAACTATGTGGTAATATTATAATCAGGAAAGATTTATGTATTTAAAAAAACTTCCCTTAATTTTACTGATCTAATCCTGTGTCTCCCTTCCATTTTTCCCAACATTTATCAACCGATAGGGGCACAGGGCTGCGTTGGTTGAGTAAAACAGCGCTCGGACTCAAAAGGCTTACAGTCTGGTAGAGAATGGAAAACGGACCCGGGAAATAGAGTGTCGGGCAGCATGTGACGAAGTGCCGCGGAGTTCTTGGTTCGTGTGGGCTAATTTGCAAGCCCACATTTGCTGAACCTTTGCAAGCCTGCTTCCTCCTCTGAAAGCGGATACCCCAATCACCACCAAAGCTGAACGTGGGCTGTAATTGGGGAGAGCCTTGGAGGGGTGCCTGCGATGCCAGGAAGGGCATGGAGGACGCCTACCTGCTGTGCGGGCCCGCAGCGTGGGGGCCCCGGGAGCTCCCCGGCTCCCCGAATGCAAGCTCCCGTGGCTCTCCAAAGTGGGGCCCGGGGGGCAGGTGGAGACTGTCCGGGAAGCGTGAAGAAGGCTGCAGAGTCAGGACCGGGTTAGGGCGGTGGCGGGAACCCAAGAGCAGGACTGAGGTCCGAGACTACGGAGAAGGAGGGTTGGGAAGAGATGGGCTCTGGCTTGCAGAGAAGGTCGCATCGCCGCTCTTGGGGCCATGCTGATGATGGCGGTTTGAGCCGAGGTGATGGTAGACCGTTGCACTCATTCGGGAAGCTTCCACGGTGTGCTGGGCTCGCTGCTGCTGCGTGGGGGAGGGGGGACGGGGTCTGATCGCCTGCCCGGCTACTGTGAAACCCCTTTTAACCTGGCTTTTGCTTCTTCTACTCTCAAAACTACTTTGTCGAATGTCATCTTCTGTTTGCCAAATTAGGTGAGTTTTTATAGGCCCCTGGGATCCTTTCCGTTGTTGGAATAACCGGTAGTGGTCAAGGGCACCATTCTGGAGCCAGAGTAACCTGACTTTGTCAACCTCTTTGTGCTTTAGTTCCTTCCTATAAAAAGTGAGCACAACCACAGTCCCTCCATCAGGGGGTTCCCGGGAGGGGTGAGTACATTCGTAAGGGCCCATGCTGGCACCCAGTAAGCTCTACTGAGGGTCAGCTACAGCTGGGGAGCCCTTCCTCTCTTCCCCGACTCTCCTCCCTTCCCTCTCCATCCCTCCCTCCCTTTATTCCAGAAACATCCACCGAGCTTGCCACTATGCCCGGCCCCTGGGCTGGGCGCAGGACGATACAATGATGGGGTCCCTAACCTCAGGGACACACACTGATCACTGAACACATGCTAAGAGTTTGAAAAAAGGGAAACAGGATGGCTTGGCCCTTTGGGAGGGCAGAGCACGAGGTCCCGCCCAGGCAGGGGGCGGGGGGAGTGGGGCGTTTAGAGGAGGCCACGTGGCGTTGATGAAGTCCCAACTGAGTCTTGGAGGAGTCCCAGAAGGGAGCCAAGTTCGGGTGGAGTGGCGACATGGGGGCAGTGTATGTGGCACTTGGGAGGGGAGACAGAGGACTGAGTCGGAAGGGGGCTTGCCCTTGGGGAGCTGGAAGGGTCTTGTCTGTCCACCCAGCCCTCTGTTTTGGACCTGTGGGTCTGTCCTCGACTTCCCCTCCACCCCCCTTCTAATGGCTCTGCCGCACACATTGTACCGATGTACCGTTTTACTTAACGAAGTTCCTCTTGACTGACATCTGGGTTTGTCCTAATTCTTTTTCTAAATTACGAACAAAGTCACAACGGGCATCTTTGGAGGGGAAACGACACATCACGAATGTCCACACCTTCTGCTTGTGCTTTTCTTTGGAAAAAGCATTGTTTGTCATATCGTTTTAAGTGAGAACATTCACCTTTTATTTTATCTTTACACCCATGTGCATATACAGAGAATCTTAACCTAGCTCAGTTTGTGTCGTCATTTTTCTTTTTAGTATTTAAATAAATCTTTTACTTGAGGCTGGTTGTAGAGATACAAAACAGTTGCAGAGAGAGGACAGAGAGTTCTTGGGGATTGCGCCCCGTTCCCCCTGTTGTTAGTATCTTCTATTACTATGCTACTTTTGTTGATGCATTATTAGTTGAACCCCATACTTTATTCCGGTTTCATTAGTTTTCCCCTAATGTTCGGAAGACCTTATTACATGTAGTTGGCTCGTCTCCTTAGGCTCCTATGACCTATGACAGTCACTCAGATTTTCCTTGGTTTTGATGACCTTGACAGTTTTGAAGATTACTGGTCAGAGATTTTGGAGAGTACCCCTTGATTTTGGTTTTTCTGATGTTCTTCTCATGATTAGACCGGGGTTATGGGTTTTGAGGAGGAAGAGCCACCGAGGTGAAGTGCCATTCTTGACACATCCTATCAGGGGTACCTGTTAGCAATGAAATTATTTTTCTATTTGTCCGTCAGTATCTATTAAGCTAAATACGGGTTCCCACTGACGTCTCCAATCAGTCTAGTGCCGAGTGGTTTATTCTGTCCTCCCCCCCACTTTAAGCTCTATTTTTGACTGAGCCTCTTTATATCTTAACTTTCTAAAGACACCCCACCCCTCGCCACCCCCCTCTTTACTCATGGATAAGCATGGCTAAGGCTTAAAGCTTTACAAGCTATAAACACATCTCCATGTGACTACAGGCTCAATGGAACAATCACACAGGATGGTCTCGCTTCATCACCCGACTCGTTCAACTGTGGCCCATCCGTGCACACTGCCATTCCCCCCCCCCCCACCATCCCCACCACCTGACCTTGAAAGTCTCTCACTGTGTCAGCCAGCTTTCACGCTCGCCTGGGAAGCCTTTCCCTCCACGATGCCATGGGGTTTCGAGCGAACCAGGGCAGCCATGTCAGGCCTCCTCTGCCTCCGTGCTCCCCTTGGCTCTCAGGTCTAGCGTAGCGAGGAAAATTCCAGACACTGCCTCTTCCCCCTGATTGCAGCTGGGGTGCTCCTGATTCCCAAAACTTCTCTGCGGCTTCTGAGTTTCCTCCTGAACTTAGCACAGGCCAGGCCCTTGTCTGAGACCCAGCTGGCATCTCTCTCTCTCTCTGTCATGCGCCTCTTGGATCATCTCCTCCTTTTCAAGCTGGATTCATTAAACCTTGTCCAGGGAAAGGAAATACTGTTTTATGTGTGGGTTCATATATTTCAAACATCTAGAACTGGACTGCCACTTCTGCAACTGCTCCCTTTTCTTGGGCCCTGTGGCACCGACCCTCCCTGAAGCAGTGACCACCTCTCAGCCCCCTTCCCACCGGAGGGAGGTGGGGGAGGGAGGCTTGTGCATCTCCAGTGGGAGGGACTCTCGCTGGTAAATGTCTTACAAGGCCTTTCTGTTTCACTGATCCCTTTTGGCCTGGGAACATCTGTCAACACCTGAATTGGCTTTGGCGGACCGGGAGCAGCCGGAAGGAACGTCAGCAGGCACGCAGTGCGTCTGCGGAGAGAGGTTTGAGGATGATGATGAGATGTCAGCAGAAGAGGTGGGGAGTGGGAGCACAGAGTTGGTGGGGGCCGGAAGACTCACCCCCATCCTCTTCTCAAAACATGGATGGGAGGCTTGATCCTGTCTGGCTTTTCACTTAGGGCATTCACGAAGGGGGAAGTTGAAAGCACACAGAGCAGAAGTGGGGTGGTGGGTTCCCATACTCCTCTCTACCGCTGCTGCCCTCTTGACCTTTGCCTTCAGTTCTCACATCCCTGAGGTAAGGTGGCCCTTCCAGCTCTCAAGTGCAATGGCTTTTTGTGGTGTCTTGGCCCATTATTTGAGACACTTGCTTCAGGAACCACAGGAATGGGTTGCAACGGATAGAAAGGCCCAGGTTTTCAGATAATTGGTCTGCAACCTGGGACTGCCTCAGGAAGGGAATTTGCAGTGGACTGCAAGACCTTCCCTTGGCCCTGCTTGTGCAGTCAGACGTGCTGTTGAAAGGAGACAGTCCTATTCGTGATGCTGAAATAGGCTTCAATTTGGTTTAGCTGAGCCACCGTGTACAGTTGCACAGGTTGTCCACTGCTCAAGAGTAGTAGGCCATATGGCCAAGTGAGGCTGTAATCCAGCTCTCCCTCTTCATACCTAGCTCTGTGCCCTGATCTGGGGCTACATAAGCCATAGGAAGAGTACCTTTAGCTAACTTTTTCATCCAGAAGGCTGCCATTTTCTACTGGGTATTGAGGTATTATAAAGACTAGCACTTCAAGCTTTTGTTTGAAATGAGAAATAAAAGTACAATGGAGAAGAACTGGTTGGGAATGGGCATAATGGGGCAGGTGTAAGTCTGAGTGCTAAGAGTGCTCCGGAGGGTGGGTCAAGGGACTCGGGAGTGAGGGAGGAAGGGGGAGTAGGGAAAAAGCTATGGAATTGTGGGAACAGGTACCAGAGGACCATGAGATGGACAGTAGCTGCTACCTGTGGCCGAGTCCTGTGGCCCACGTCACCTGTGTCAGTGTTGACCCAGGAGGGGCTGCCCGGAGGTGCCCTGGGAAGCTGCAGTGGGGCTCCGGGACATGGGCCCACAGCAGCCGTGCCCTCAGGAGCTCTGCACCTCGATTTAAAGCCAGGATGGACTCCTATCAGATCCGGCCTTTGCGTAGAGGAACCCTCTTGTGCATTTCTTCATCCGAATCCATTGCCTAAGAAATCGTTCTTTTCCGTGACTCCTTCCACCGTAGCCTTTTCTATATTTCATGTTGATTTTTTTGGACACACAGCTGATCCCCGGTACCTGGTGCTGTCCTGGTCTTGAGCCTTCTCCAGGGCTCCATGGGATCTCCCTATGTGGCACTTCGCTGTGGCCCGTCTGCGGAGAAGCCATCCACTGGCCTGCGCATGCTCGGGTGCCCACTGATGCCAGAGGGAGAGGGGTGCGGCCAGCACCCTGACCGTGGTTCCCCTGGCCCGCTGTGGGCAACAGCCCAGGGGGGAGAGGTCCAGGACGAGGGAGCAGTGACGATACTAGCTCTACCTGGGGGGTTTACTCTGCGCCGGGTACTGTACTAAAGGTTCCACAGGCACAGCTTAATCCTCAAAGCCGCCATAGGAAGAAGATGCTGGTGTTTTTATCCCCATTTGAGAGATGGGAAAACTGAGGTCAGAGAGGCTCATCTGGGATGTGCCTGTGGCCTGACTGGAGCACTTAATGACAGATCATCTCCATTTTGAAATACAGACCTGCGTCAACATGGGGGGCAAGGGGAAGAACAAGGAAGGGGGCGGCCAAGACTTTGGACCCTGGCAGGGCAGGGTAGGGCAGGGAGAGCGGGTCTGGCCACTGAGGGCCAGGTTTGGGGCTCAGGCAGAGGACCGGCTCCTCTGGCCACTTTCCACATGGGGCTAAGCTTCCGGTTTGCAATGACTGTCCTGCCCCAGTGTCCATTTCATTGTCCTCTTTCATGGTTACTGGTTGGGTGGAAACACCTGTGAAGTTGCATTTCATTTGAGTAAGTGGCCCATGTTCCCGAGCTTGCCTGGCTGACACTTTGTGGCTAGGGAGCCAGGGCGTGTGTGTCTGGTTTTTCTAGAAAGGCTGGCCAGCACTCCAGCCTGAAGTTCAGCCCACTTGTGCAGCCCACTACGGACAGTCATTTTTACTTCTTTTTTTCTTTTTAAGATTTTATGGATTTGAGAGAGAGAGTGACTGATAGAGCGCAAGTGGGGGAGGGGGGACAGAGAGGGAGAAGCAGACTCCTCGCTGAGCAGGGAGCCTGAAATGAAGTGAAGTGATCCCACGTTCTTGGCATCACGACCTGAGCCGAAGGCAGATGCTTAACTGACTGAGCCACCCAGGCACCACTTTACTTACTTTTTAAAACTTTATTTTGGGGGGCGCCTGGGTGGCTCAGTCATTAAGCTTCTACCTTCGGATCATGTCATGATCCCGGTGTCCTGGGATCGAGCCCTGCATTGGGCTCCCTGCCCAGCGCGAAGCCTGCTTCTCCCTCTCCTTCTGCCCCTATCGGTGTTCCCTCTCTTGCTGTGTCTGTTAAATGGATAAATAAAATCTTTAAAAAAAATTTTTTTTTAAAAACCTTTATTTTGGAGCAAATGGTTCAAGGGAAACCAAGAGACTGGTGGCAGGTAGATGAGATCTGAGCTCACTATCATAGAGGCTTCTGGGGGGTCCATGAAGCCACAGGCTGTGTTCCCTGGTGTCATGGGAACCCTGGGGGGGGATAATAATGATACGATGTGTGTGTGTGTGTGTGTGTGTACACGCACACATGAAAATGTCACCCCCACCCCACCCTGTCCCCAGTGTCAGGCAAGATGAAGCACATCCTGTCCCATTCCAAATGACTCTCTTGGCCAGGGGTCAGCCAATGTTTTCTGGGAAGTAGATATTTTAGACTTTGTGGGCCAAGAGGCACATCGAAGACATGATGTAGGTACTTACATAATAAGAGAAAAACACATTGCACAATTATTTAATTGATACAATTCAAAATATAATAATCGAGTGCACTTTTTGTAATACAGGTCTAATGCTGACGAGAATGGGATTCTCTCGGTGGATGATCACATCCTGTGTAATTGGAGTTCAAGGTTAGTGTTCTTTATCATCAGATTGATTGCAAACGTTTCTTTGTAAAAATTAGTCTTCACCCCCATCGCCCGCACCCCCTACCCGGGGCTGGGTTTAGCCGACATGCTGCAGTGTGCTGACCCCGGTGCTTAGTCAGACCTTCAGAGGCGCTCTGAGAGCCCCAAAGCCAGTTCACTCATCAGACCAGATCACGAAAGTACCATCTCCTGCCTCATGAATGCTCGTGCTCATCCAGTCACTCGCTCACTCCTTCGCTGGACGTTTACTGAGCTTCGACCACGGGCCAGGTGCTTACGGACGTGTGGCGACACCGGGAGTGAGACGCCCTCTCTGTGCCACGCCCGGTGGGGACCCCACGCCCACCTTGCTCTGTGCTGTCTTGGAAGCGCATGGAACACAGAGGAAGCAATGCAAATGTTATTTCACTGCATTATATAACAAAAGATGAGTTTGGGCAGTCCTACACCGAATTCAAATGTGTGCTAAAATTTATAAAAACGCACCAGAGTTTTCCTAGTCGAAGACAAAATGTCCCTGTGTCTCTCTCTCCTTTTCCCCTGATCCTGCTCTCCAGAACAAACCGACGTTCACATTTTGGTGAGGATCCTTGCAGTCATCTCCCCAACCCTCCCCCCCAACACACATACACCCAAATACACACGCACACGCACACATACACACAACCCCACATGTGTTATATTTGTATCATTCATTTAAATCATTTTATAAATAACTTTCTCCCCCTGAATTTCAGTTTTGAAATTTTAAAGCACAGTCAAGAAATGATTTGGCAACAGTTAAGAAATCATAAGTTCCCTTCTTCCCACATAAACTTCTGCAATCCGTGTGCTAGGTTCTGCTGATGATAAAGCTGCCGAGTTCAGGAAGTTGGCCAGTTTCTTTCCTCCGAGGGTGCCCACTGACACAGGCTGCCCTCCCCGGCGCTGCAGGTGACCGAACGAGAGATTAGGACGGCGACAGAGCCCGGTAAGCCACTTCTATTCTCTTAACAAAGCTTTCCTACGAAATACGGGATTTGTCAGTGACTGTGAAATACGGTTTGGTGGCGAATGGTGTCACCACGGAAAGGGATGAATGGGGCCAGTAAGGATCAAAAGGTTAAGTACTGAAGCAACTCTCGGCGATAGGCAGTAAATGTTGAAAATCAAATGCAGTGGTCTTACGAATTCGAACAGGAGAACAAGCAAATTCCAAGTTAGGAGCTGACCATTGCTCTCTGGTCCTGCCAGAAACCATAGTCTCTTCTAGAACCAAAGGACTAGAAGTGAAGTGGGTGGCGGAAGTGTTTGTCCTTCGCTACCTCTCCAAAAACAGGACAAATTCTCATCTCACGTGCTCCAGTCACTCGCTAGGGCCTAGGGAAAGCCTGAAATGAATATACTCCTAGGAGTGTTCAGTATTAGCTGCTGCTTTTCTTAGTAGGGATTTTTAAGTGAACGTGTCACCATTTCACACTACAATCGTAGAAATGGTGGCACGTAGGACAGCAGGTGATCAGTTTTTGTTACTGTCAAGAACTGTCAGATTGAAAAACAAACTTGACAATTTTAAGAAGTGCTGTGTTTTCTAAAACAGTCGGTGAGATTTGAGAGCAGTTGAAAAGTCTGATTTCAAGAGAATCTCATCTAAAATTTACCCTATATTGTTTTCATGCTCATTCAGTGCTCAGTAAAGTTCTTGAAGTTATTTATTTTTATAGCCATTTAGTGTATATTTAAGTTTTTGAAATGGATTTTCTTTTTTCTTTTTTTTTCAAGTTTTTACTTTATTTCCGGTTACGTAACCACGCAGTGCAATATTAGTTTCAGGTGTACATACGGTGATTCGACCCTTCCACACAGCACCCGGGGCCCCTCGCAGATGCACTTCTTAAAAGACCATCCGTGTGCTCTCTGGTTAAGAGTCTGTTTCTTGGTTTGCCTCTCTCTCTCTCTCCTCACCCCCTTTGCTCATCTGTTTTGTTTCTTAAATTCCACAAATGAGTGAGATCATGTGGTGTTTGTCTTTCTCTGACTTATTTCGCTTACCATAGTACTCTCTAGCTCCGTCCACGTGGCTGCAAAAGGCAAGATTTCATTCTTTTCGCTGGCTGAATGAAGTTAATTTTGAAATCCATGTGATGCCCATTTTAGATCTTGAAAGGAAATTAAGTCTGGACTGCAGTTTTATGATGCTTTATAAACGGACTATAGCGGCCCAACACGGCCACTGGCACATGTGGACTTGGGATCGGAGTTACCCGATTTTCACTTGGTAGGTGAAGCTGCTGTGGGAGCCACAGCCAATATCATTGTTATTATAAGTGAAGAGAGAATAATAACAAAATCAAACGAAGCTTGGAAACGTGTCCTGCCTCCCTCCCATTGGTGGTATAGGTGGAGGTCAAGGACCTCGCGGGCGCCTGGCCCCAGAGCAGAGGTTGTCAGCCTTGACTACGCACTAGAATCACAGGGGAAGCCCCAGACTGATAAAATCAGAGTGTCGGGGGCTGGCCTGGCCGTTCAGCTATCTCAACGTGAGCCTAGGAGCCACGGCCTTAGAACAGCACCCCACTGGCTCTTTCGGTCCTTCGCTTAAAGAGCACAGTCCTTTTGTAGGGGGTGAGAAGGTTCCAGGAAGACCCGAAGCTCCCTCATTAGTCCCTTGGTTGGATTTCAGAAAGCAAAGTAAAGGCTCCACGTGTGCCTTATCGGAAAAGCCAAGGCTATGGTTCAGGGCCAGGGCTGGTTCTCCAGGGCCTGCATCTCATCCCGCGGTACAGTGATCCTCAACACTGACGGTGGGGGGCAGGGGGGACGGAAGGCAGGCTCTTGGGAAACCCAGACTTAGGGAACATCAGGGCGTGTGCGCGGGGGAGGATGGCGTTACTCATGGTTAGTCTTTGAAAGTCAGTCGGAGATTATTTGTAAGGGCATCTTAGGGTCACCTCCAGAGTCCATGGAGGGGATCATCATTCCAGTGGAATGTCTTGACTTCAGCCGAGTTATTAAACAGAGCTGAGGGATTTGTTGTTTTTTAAACTCTTATCTCCAGTTTATGACTCTTCTGGGCTATGAACACAGAGCAAATCTGAACGCAAAGCCCATTGGTTCTGGATCGGCATTAGCAAGTACGGGCCGTGCTGACTTTCCAGAGGGTTACAGATTGCTCCTGGTGCGTGCCTATGTCTACAGTCATGGGTTTCTAGTTGTTCTGTGGCTTTACAGACATCTGGAAGTGCCTGGTGGTAGACCGATCAGTGCAGAAAGGCAAGGTGGAAAATCCACCCCCGGCATTTGAATCCTGAACGTTCCAGGTGTGGCTACGGGGTCTCTGCTGATCGTCAAAACCAGATCATTGCCAACCAGCTGCTTGCTTCCAGAACGACCAATTTGCTAACTCCTCAGGAAATTCTGGGCTTGGTTGCAGCTCTGCCACATACCATTTGAGTGACCTTGGGTAAATTAGCTTCTCTGAGCCTCAGGTTCCCCATCTGTAAAATGGGGGCTTAGAGTAGCACCCTCCGCACTGATTTTTATTAGGATTAAATACAACAGTGTGTGACTTGCACTGGTCCCAGTGTTTGCTTCCTCGTAAAGCACTTACCAAGTGCTCCCTACTGTATTGTCAGGAATTCAAGTAGCGTGATTTTTCATATTTCTATGTATAGGAAATCAGGATCCGTGTCTTCACTGACATGTGGCTTTAATGTGGTAGTGGTTTCTTTTCTCTTCCAACGCCATTAGTGAATCCATCAGATTTGGGATAGATAAAATATCTGTTGATTAATTGTATGTTTCATCTAAGGTGACAAATCCTGTCAACCATTTCTTTATTAATTTACTTTCATAATGTCTCCGTGGTCAACAGAGTCAACTGCAAATAAATCAAAACCCATAAAAATTAGAAATATGTCCAGTTTGGCAAAAAAAAATCAGGTCTGGTTGAATGCCACCTCATCCCCAAACAGCTAAGTAATTCAATCGGGGGATTAATCGTGTTTTATAATCAATAGGTTCTCTTGACCCTTTAGCGTTGGGGGTTATCAGCGGGACGCATCCCGAGAAAGGGGGTACAGCTCTGGAGATGGTCTGAGGCAAAGGAAGCCTTTGAAGAGGGAGAAGGAAGGAGGCATCATTGCAGAAAGGCCATTTGCAGCCTAGGAAGAAGATGTGGAAAGATAAAAAGCTGTTTTATTTCAGGAAGGCAGGCTCAGCCCCCACCCCAACCCCCAACCCCCCCAGATGATTTTCGCCCGAGATTGTGAAATTGTGTAGGAAAACGTGCGGGACTGAGGTTAGCATCACCCAGTGGGGGCACTCCCTTTGCACCCAGCACGGTCCGTTTCTGTCCTGCCTACGGCCCTCAGCCCACGGGCGCGTTCTGGGGATGACCCCTCATGGTGTCCTCAGCCAAGGCAGACTTTTCTGAACCCTTCTTCAAACTGCACTGGTCTTTTAAAATTGTGTTTTCGGTGTCCATTGGTGTTGAAGCAGAGAAGGCAGATTTGAGGGAGGACTAAGGTGGGTTGTTCTCGTTGTGCTGTTTGGGTCCTTCAGAACCCGAAGGTGAGAACTGGTCTGTTGTGTGCCACGGACCCGACCAAAGAACGCAGTGTGCATGGATAATAGGAAAACAGTCGTGACATCACTTCCTCTGTAGCTAGCCACAGAGGTATTTGGCAGGGAGGGGGAAGTTAAGCAGACGTGTGTGTGTGTGTGTGTGTGTGTGTGTGTGTGTGTGTGTGTGATTCATATGCTTTCTTTAAAGAACGGGTCCTGACTTTTTCTGGGTGTTCCAAGGCAACACCCAGTGAGAGATCCGGACCACGCAGAGCCAGTCATCCTCGGGGAGCGTTCTAGGCGGGAGCTCACTGGCATGTCTGGACAAGGGCTTCTTCCGGCGGCTGGGCTTTGTCTGGGCGGTGGGTTCCACGGGCCGCTCCCAGGCACCACAGACTCGGTGGCTCAAAACAACAGAACTGTGTCCTCTCACCGTTCTGGGGGCCAGAAGTCCAAAAGCCAGGGGTTATCTGCAGGGTCGGCTCCTTCTTAGCATCTCAGAGGAAAATGTTCCAGGCCCTTCTCCTGGCTCCTGGCGGTGGCTGGCAGCGCTCCGTGTTCCTTGCAAACTTCCCTCTTCTTCTAAGGACATCAGTCACTAGACTAGGGTGCACCCTCACGCAGCATGGCCTCACTTTGACTGGATTCCATTGCTAAAGACCCTCCTTCCAAATCAGGTCACACTCATGGGTATAGACGTTAGAAGCTCACCTCTTTGGCGGGGTTACAACTGAACCTGCAATGCTCTCCTTTTCTGATCCTCGGCCTCCACCTCCACCGCTCCTGTTCCAAGGCTTCTCTTTCTGCCTGCGGCTACCTCCCCACCTTGCCCCGGGCCTGATCTGAGCCCCAGGGCCACACCGTGGGCAACCAGGGCTGGTTCCTCTTTAGAGAGTTCTTCTTTTCTTAGAAGGTACAGGGTCTAGGGCCCGTGACACTTTAAGGAAAGGTTTTGTTTTCTTTAAAATAGGAAAATAATATAATCCAGTCCAGATTGTGTTTGTCTTTATGCCAATGCGGTTGTAAAAGATAATTTTTACTTTTTATTATTATTTTTTTTAATGGATGAAGGGCCCCACAAAGGCCAAAGTGCTTTTGGGCCCATGAAATTCATACCTTGGCCCTGTTGACAACCACATTCTAGTTTCTGCTTTACCAGATATGCCGAGGAAAATTCAGGAATTGCTACCATGTCCCCAGTGAAGGAGATTTAAGTATTTTTAAAAATTTATTTATTTTTAAAGCGAGAGAGAGAGCGTGCACGAGCGTGTGCATGCATGCAAGCAGGGGGAGGAGCGGAGGGCGAGGGATAAGCAGACTCCGTGCTCAGCGCAGAGCCCGATACAGGGCTCGATCTCACAACCCTGAGATCATGACCTGAGCCAAAACCAAAGTCAGACACTTAACCGACTTTGCCACCAAGATGCCCCAGCAGATTTAAGTACTGATCCACAATCCCTTACCTGAAACCTGTGGGCCAGCATGGCATCGGAGTTCAGAATTCCTATTTTAGCAAGATGATATGGTACATATCTGATACATTACAAAACACTTCCAGTGGGTCCAGGTCAGGCACATGGCTCTTTCTGCCATGAAACAAGAATGCTCATGCTAAGTAGCTAAACACAGATAATAGTAGCCTTAGGTCAGTCCAGGTCAGGTGTTGCTGCCAAATCAGTTATAAAAACAGCACAAAGTCTTCTGGTGCTCACGTTTTTTAGGATTTCATACTTGCAGAGAGGGGACTGAGAATCTGTGCAAGACATGACGTGCATGAAGAAAAGAAACCATAAACCGCTGTCCTGGGTGTCACAGGCCTCATTCTATCCATCGCTGTGTCTGATGGTTTTCTTTTTTCTTTTTTCTTGTGTCGATTTCTCTCATGCTGGTTGAATTGCTCAGGTGAAGGGAACTGGCTATTTCATACTCAAGGGTGGGGCACCAAATAACTGATGAGAAGCTCCCGTTTCAAGGCCAGAACTTCCCAACAGATGAGTCTCTGCCTGAGATGAGCAGCTGTGAGTCGCTTTTGGTCAGAGCGGGCCAGCTGAGCACAGGTCTTTCCCGCCGTGCAGGGCTGAGGCCAGGGTGAGGAGAGTTGAGGCACTCGTTTGGGGGTGAAATTTCAGGAAGGGAGGATGCCCAAGAGCGCAGTAATCAAGATAAACAATATTGCAATGTTCTATTAAAAAAAATCAAACCGGCCGACTCCAGCCTGCAGGCTAGTTACCTGTGTTTGGTGAATAAAGTTTTATTGGAACCAGAGCTGCGCTCAGGGTGAGGCAAGCCAAGCGGGCCTCGTGAGGGCGGGGTTGGATTCTGTCTTTATTTAACATGTTGAATATTTAGCCCATCAGAGATTTCAAGTTGCCCACTATCTTGATGACAAAGTGCTGGGGTGCCCCCTTAAATGTGGCACCCACAACCCTGCTGCCGGGCTTGTCCGTTTTCCCAGGGAGATGCTGCAGTCTCCTGGGGGTGCTGGCGTGGGGGGTCTCTGCCGGAGAACTGACTTGTCTCTGCTGGGCCTCGGCCGCCTCCCGCTCGTCTGCCCGCTCCCGTCCTCCTCAGGTGCCCCGGGCCCGGTCTGGGGCAGGTGGTCCCTGTCTACGCCCTCTCGGACCTCGCGGGGCGTCCCGTCCTTGCCTAGCGCCTTAGCGGGAGCCTGGACCTGCCGGGGCGGGGCGGGGGGGGGGCAGACAGCAGAAGTGCCCTTTCTTCTGTCTCAGGTTCGGTTGTTTGCAGAGTTGCACTTTCTGTATTCCTCGCACAATTGCCTCTCTCCCCCTCTATTTGCAGAGCGGCCGTTTGTCTATTTGGGGGGCTGGGGTGCAGAGTGGCCATGTCTCATCTGCCGGGCTCGACGGTTTTTACTCATTGGTGACGCATTCGTGAGCATAATCCCCCGGGACCCTTCTCCTTCTGTCGGGCATCTGGCTCCGTGGCGGCGGCCAAGAGGAGGGGCTGGGCTGGGGAGGCGCAGCTCCTGCAGGGGTGTCGGGGTGTCTCGGGTCACGAGTGAGCAGGGGCTCGCTCCGCACCGCCTTGCCCAGCCCGTGGGCCTCAGCGCGGCCCCTGGGGGACATGACGGGGCGCTTGCAGCCCGTCGGCAGATGGCGAGGCTGCCGGTCCGCGTTTTCTCCTCGAGCCCTCGGCTCGCTGCCCGCTCGCACTTGCCACTCGGCCCGCCACGTGCTTTTCAGATTGAGGGTGTGTGGAGCGTCATCACCTCCCGTTCTTACCTCGGGGCTCCTGGAAGGGTGGAGTTAGGGACCTCGAGCTCCTCACTCGCAGATCTGCAGAACATGCTGGTCCCTTCCATGGCCTGACATTCACTTTAAGTTGCTTCAGACCCTGCCACACTCTGGCAGGCCATTTTCACCCTGAAGAAACCACCCGGGGCACTGCTGCCAGTTCTCCTCCTGGTCTCTAGCGCCCCCTAGAGGCCTTTCCGCTCCCCTGCTCGTTGTTGCCCGAGAGACCCCGGCTCTGAAGCAAGCCGAGGGGGCCTTTACTTGAGGCTGTACAGGACAGCTCTGTCCTCTGGACCTGCCCAAGCAGGCCCCTAAAAATGCCTCTCCTGCCAACAGAGCTGTTCATCATGCGGAGGGAAGGGTCTCCGATCTGGCCTTACCCGGCCGTCTGTTCCTCATGGGCGTTTTTAAACATTAATTTTGAATGTTTTATTAATTGATACTTAAAAATCAGAGCAGGAACCTGACAAGCACTACCTCGGCCAGGTGATCACGGGCCACATCGACAGTGAGTCACCTTGCTACTCTGTGCCCTTGGTGTGATGGGGCTACAAAGGCACTTTACTTTTGTGGTCTTCCTCCCCAAGACCCATTATCCCAGTTTCACCATGAGAAAACCAACAGACAGATCCCAACTGAGGGACTGCCTACATACCCATCCTCTTCCCTGTATTGATTTTTCTCCATAGTAATTGCCACCATCTAACATACTATCCTGTTGGGTAAGCTCCAAATGGGCAGGCATTTTAATCGATTTTGTTCATTGCTATATTCCCAACTTGAAAATAATTCCTGAAATAAAGTATATGCTTAATAAATATTTTTGAATGAATGAATAAATGGCTATAGAGCTTTTGAACGGCTGCACAGTATTCCCTGGTATGACCAGTACTCAAAGGCATGTGGATGATTCCTGATCTTTTGCTATTGCCAACAGCCTCACGTTGAACATCCTTGTGTGTCGTCATTTGCGTATGTGAGGGTCTATCTTTAGGATCTACTTCTAGGAATTGCTGAGTCTAGGTCTCCAATTTTTTTTAAGGTTTTATTTATTTATTTGAGAGAGAGAGAGAGAGAGCACAAACAGGGGGAGGGTCAGAGGGAGAGGGAAGGAGAAGGAGAAGCAGATTCCCCACCAAGCAGGGAACCCGATGCGGGGCTCCATCCCAGGACCCTGGATCATGACCCGAGCTGAAGGCAGATGCTTAACCGACTGAGCCACCCAGGCGACCCTATGTCTCCATTTTTGATAAATATTACAAATTCCTTACTGTCTCAGAGGTGGCATTAACTGAGATTCCTGCCAGCAAAATATGAGAGCACCTGTTTCTCCATGTCCTCACCTACACAGTAGAATTGGTTAAAAAAAAAAAAAAAAAAGTATCTCAGTGTAATTTTTTGAGTGAGGTTGAGTATCCTCTTACGTTTAAAGGCTATTTGTGCTTCCTTTTCCTGTGAGCTGTCTTTCAATATGTCTTTGTCCATTTTTCTGTTGGGTTGTCTTCTCACTTATGCATAAAATGTCTTTACATGTCAAATCTCTTACTCCCTTACCTGTGATAAGGACTGCAAATAGTTTCTCCAAATTTATTGTTTCACTTTTGGCATTGTTTGCCATGTTGTTTTGTGAGTAACTAGGCAATGCAATTAGACAATAAAAATAAATTAGACTGCATAAAGGGTATTAGGAAGATAATCATTATTTGCAGATGGTTTAATTGCTTACCCAAGAAAATCACTTGGAGAAATAGCTATTCTAAATAACCAGAGAATTTAGGGTAGTGATTTGGTATAAAATTAATATGTGGAAATCAGTGGTCTTAATGTGTATCAGCAGGGACCTGTTAGAAGGTAAAATAGGAGTAATCCATTCACAAAAGGAGAACAATGAGCAGGACTTGCCCTATCAGATACCAACATCCCCTCCAACTGTAATTATTAAAACATGTGGTGCCAGCACATGAATGATGAACAGACTGATGAAGCAGACAGTCTAGAAACAGATCCAAATACACAAGAAAGCTAGTATATGATAAAAGGAGTACATCAAGTTGGTGAGCAAAAAATTATTCGAGAAATGATGTTGCACATCAACGAAACAAAAAAGCCACCTACTGAGTGGGAGAACGTATATGCAAATGGTATGTCTGGTTAAGAGTTGATATCCATAAAGAACTTAACACCAAAAAATAGTCTGATTAAAAATGGGCAGAGGACCTGAATAGACATTTCTCCAAAGAAGACATACACACGGCCAACGGACACATGGAAAGATGCTCCACATCTCTCATCATCAGGGAAACGCAAATCAAAGCCACCATGAGATCTCACCGCACACCTGTCACAATGGCTAAAATACAACACACACCAAGAAACAAAAACAAAACCCAGAAAAACCCCAAACAGAACAAAAACCCATGTTGATGGGATGTGGAGAAAAGAGAACCCTCATGCCCTGTTGGTGGGGATGTAAATTGGTGCTGGTACAACCACTGTGAAAAAGAGTATAGAGGTTGCTCAAAAAATGAAAAATAGAAATACTATACGATGCAATAATTTCACTACTGGGTATTAACCCAAAGAAAACGAAAACACGAATTCAAAAAAATACACACGCTCCTACGTTCATTGCAGCATTATTTACAATAGCCAAGATGTGGAAGCAACCTAAGTGTCCATTGTTAGACGAATGGTTAAAGAAGATGGAGTGTACACCCACAGCTATAAAAAGGAACGGGATCTTGCCATTTGCAACAACATGGATGGACCTAGAGGGTATTATGCTAAATGAAATAAGTCAAAAGAAAAATACTATACGACTTCATTTACATGTAGAATCTAAAAAAACAAAACAAATGAACAAATAAAAGAAACAGACCCATAAATACAGAGAACAAACTAGTAGTTGCCAGAGGAGAAGGTGGGGGGGGGAATGAGCAAAATGGGCAAAGGGGAGTGGGAGGTACAGGTTTCCAGTTACGCAATCTATAAGTCACGGGGATGAAAGGTACAGCAGAGGGAATGTCGTCAGAGGTACTGTAATAGCGCCTTATGGTGGCAGACGGGAGCTACCCTTGTGGGGAGCACAGCGTAACGCATGGACTTGTTGAATCACTGTGTTGTACGCCTGAAGCTAATGTAACATTGTGTGTCAACTGTATTTCAGTAAAAATAAATACATAAATATGTAAATGATGTTGGGACAAGCAGGTCTCCATTTAGAAAAAAATAACGTGGGTCTGCAGCTCATGTTTTATGCTGAAACAATCCCAGTGGGATAAGATATTTCAGTGTAAGAAAATGAAATCATAAAATTACCAGAAAAAAAAGACGAGAAAATCGTCGTTGATAGAGCTGCAGTGTGGAATATCCTTTATGACATACACTACCCTGGATGATCTGATCCATACCTGTGGCTGTACTTGCCACAACTCCCAAGTTCATCTCTCCGTGAGCACTCTCCTCTGAGCCAAAGGGCCATATATGTAACTGCCTACCAGACGTCTCCACGGCAAGACCACAAACTCAAATTTAACACGTCAAATTAATATTACTAGAAGCTTCAAACAATACCCATTCAGTAGCTCAGATTTCTGTAGTCAGAATCTGGGTGGGCTTGCCTGGGTTCTCTGCTCTAGATCTCATAAGGCCAAAATCGATGTATTGGGCAAGCTGGACTCTTACCTCCAGGCTCTGAGTAAGGATCCGTTTCCAAGTTCATTCAGGTCATCAGTCGAGTTCTTTGTGGCGGTAGCATGGGGGAGGGGGCATTTCCTTGCCGGCTGTCAGCAGAGCACCACTCTCAGCTTCTAAAGGCTGCCTGCATTCCTTCTCAGTAGTCCCCTCCACCTTTAAGTCAGCAAGAGTGAGTCAAATTATTCTCCTGCTTCCAGTCTCTCTGATTCTCCTTTCTGCTGTTAGCCAGAGAAAACTCTCTGCTTTTAGAGGCACATACAATTCAATTCGGCCCATCTAGATAATCTCCCTTTTGCCACATGACAGAGCGTGATGACAGCAGTAGTACCAGGGAGCGAAGGCCACAGGGGCCCTCTGGAAATTCTGCCTACCAAACCGGGTAAAGCAGGGCTTTCTTTTAGTAAAAGTGAAACATCAAGCCACGGCACCGAGATGGTGCTATATTTGAAAATAACTGAAAGTAACTGGAAATGCATGGGAGTTCTGTTTCACCTGATTCTTCATCTCAGCAGGGGCTGGCTCTTCCTTGACTGCTATGAATTGGCAGTGATCATTGAGCCTCAGAATAATTACTATTCACATACTAAGGGTATGACAGTGACAGTTCATTAACCCTCAACTTTAGAAGAACTTAAAAAGGAAGCACTTACCTGGCTTAACTCACCAGAAGGATAGGAGTTGGGCTCCAGTGAAAAATACGATTTCGTGAAGGTTCATCTCTAGACCCAGTGAAATAAGATTTTGAGAGTTCTTTTGACCACAACCCTCATCACGCCAATCACATTAATCTGTTGATTGCACTGCATAACTACCAAAGGTAACATATTCAGCCCTCTGTTGAGAGAGAGCCATAGAAAGTGAGGCGCCCTACTAAGTGTTACAGAGGTTGCGTGAAAATATAAAACATCATGGCTTCCCTACAGAAGTTTACAGTGTTAGCCAAAGAGTAGCTATTAATGCCAATGTTCATACGATAAGGGACAGAGGAGTACTGGTACCCATTCCACAAGATTTTTTTTTGAGTGCTGTCTACAATCAAGGTACTGTTCTGCCACAAAGACTTCAAAGTGAGGTTGTGTTCTATTGGAATCAGAATGACTGGAATCCAGCTCTACAATGTGTCATCCTTCTGAAAGCCACTGAGGTGTCTGAGTTTGTTTCTCCCCTCACAAAATGTGGATAACTTAAACCTATCTTGTTGTGTTGCTCCGAGCATCAACGTGGGTGAGAAAATGTTTATGGTTAGCACACTACCTGATTCTTTGTTATCATTGTCAAGGTGTCCACTTCACGGGAGGAGAGAAGAGCTCGGCATATGTACCACCGTACCACTAGAGAGGTAGAGAAAAGCTGTGGGGGAAGGCCAATAAGAGAAAGGGTTGTGTAGAGAGATGGCTATGTAGATAAGGAAGAGGTGACTTTGGCTTGGCGATCTCAGATGATACCATAATGAAAGCTGGATCTGAACTCTCCTTGGGACGGGCCAACTGTCATCAAGAGTTCTGCTGATAGGTGGAAGCTATGAATCTATAGCTTGCTGTGCTACAGATCTAGCATGAACCATAGCCATAGGCCAGTATCAGACCCATTATGGTGATGGGACATCTCGATGAATTCCTCTGCAAAAGCTTCCCAGGCTTTCTCATCATTACGATCTCAGATAGTTTCACCTTCTACTTCTTTGAGCACCATCAAGCTGAATGCAGTGAGAAATTAAAATTGTTCTGAACCTGGCACCGGGTGTTGTATGTAAGTGATGAATCCCTCAATTCTACTCCTGAAACCAATATTGCACCATATGTTAACTAACTAGAATTTAAATAAAAATCGCAAAAAGAAAAAAATTTTTTTAAGATTTAAATTATTCCGAACCTAATTTAACACAATTTGTTTAATTGGTAAGAGAATTCACACTTCATTTTTTTTAAGATTTATTTATTTATTTATTTGACACAGAGAGAGAGAGAGAGAGAGAGAGAGAGACAGCCAGCGAGAGAGGGAACACAGGCAGGGGGAGTGGGAGAGGAAGAAGCAGGCTCCCAGCAGAGGAGCCTGATGTGGGGCTCGATCCCAGAACTCTGAGATCACACCCTGAGCCGAAGGCAGACGCTTAATGACTGAGCCACCCAGGTGCCCCAGAGAATTCACACTTCGAAACACATGCACAGTGTGATGAAGCACTTAATTTCATCAAGACATGCCTAGTAAACACTGCTACTCTAACATTGTGCCTCCACTTTTGATTTTCCTTAGGAAAACATGACCCTCCCGTCTTTGCTTCTGACCTGCCTTTTCCTGCTCATCTCTGATTCCTATGAGTTCTTCACCAAAGCAAATCATTCTAGAAGCTATCCTTGTGACGAAAGAAGACAGAATGGCTCTATTATTGCAGAGTGCAACAGTCGTCGACTGCGAGAAGTTCCCCAAACAGTGGGCAAGTATGTGACAGCACTAGACCTGTCTGACAATTACATCACACACATAACAAACGAATCATTTCAAGGGCTGCAGAATCTTACTAAAATAAATCTAAACCACAATGCCAATCCACAGCACCTGAATGAAAATCCTGATATAAACAAACATGGCATGAATATCACAGATGGGGCATTCCTCAACCTACAAAACCTAAACCAGTTACTGCTTGAAGACAACCAGTTATACCAAATACCTGCTGGCTTGCCAGGGTCTTTGAAGGAACTTAGTCTAATTCAAAACAACATAATTTGGGTAACTAAAAAGAATACTTCCGGGCTTGCAAATCTGGAAAGGCTCTACTTGAGCTGGAACTGCTATTTTGGCAATAACTGTGATAATAAAACTTTCGACATAGAAGACGGAACATTCGAAGGTCTTACAAATTTGAAGGTGCTGTCACTGTCTTTTAATAAACTTGTCCATGTGCCACCAAAACTTCCAGACTCCCTAAGAGAACTTTATCTTAGCAACGCCAAGATTAAAATCATCAGTCAGGAGGATTTCAAGGGATTGAGAAATTTAAGAGTGCTAGATTTAAGCGGGAACTGTCCGAGGTGTTTCAACGCCCCATTTCCCTGTACACCTTGTGAAGGAGGCTCTTCAATTCAGATCCATCCTCTTGCTTTTCAAACCCTGACGGAACTTCGCTACCTAAACCTCTCTAGCACTTCCCTCCAGAAGATTCCTGCAACGTGGTTTGAGAATATGCATAAACTGAAGGTGCTGCATCTGGAATTCAATTATTTAGTCGACGAAATAGCCTCTGGGGAATTTTTAACGAAACTGCCCTCCTTGGAAATACTTGACTTATCTTTTAACTATGTAAAGGCAAAATATCCAAAATATATTACTATTTCCCAAAACTTCTCTAATCTTCAGTTGCTCCAGGCATTGCACTTAAGAGGTTACGTGTTCCAGGAACTTAGAGCAGAAGACTTCCATCCCCTGATGGGTCTCTCGAATCTAAAGACTATCAACTTGGGCGTCAACTTTATTAAGCAAATTAACTTTACCCTTTTCCAAAATTTCACCAACCTGACGGTCATTTACTTGTCCGAAAACAGAATATCACCCTTGGTAAATGACATCCGGCAAAATGATGTAAGTGGCTCCTCTTCTCCAAGTCATGTCCTTAAGCCACGCTCAGCGGATGTTGAGTTTGACCCACATTCAAATTTTTATCATAACACCAATCCTTTAATAAAGCCACAATGTGCAGTTTATGGCAAAGCCTTAGATTTAAGCCTGAACAGTATTTTCTTCATTGGGCGAGAGCAATTTGAAGCTTTTCATGACATTGCCTGCTTAAATCTATCTTCAAATGGCAATGGTCAAGTGTTACATGGAACTGAATTTTCAGCTGTGCCGCATGTCAAGTATTTGGATCTGACAAACAATAGACTAGACTTTGACGATGACAATGCTCTCAGTGAGCTGCCCGAGTTAGAAGTTCTAGATCTCAGCTACAACGCACACTACTTCCGAATAGCAGGGGTGACGCACCGCCTGGGATTTATTCAAAATTTAACACAACTGAAAGTTTTAAACTTGAGCCACAACGGCATTTATACTTTAACGGAGCAAGACCTGAGAAGCATGTCCCTGGAAGAATTAGTTTTCAGTGGAAACCGCCTCGACATTTTGTGGAATGCTGAAGGTGACAAGTACTGGAAAATTTTTACAAGTCTCAGGAATCTGACACGGCTTGATCTCTCCTCGAATAACCTTCGGCGCATCCCGAACGAAGCTTTCCTGAACTTGCCCCAGAGTCTCACCCAATTATACATAAAAAATAACGTGTTAAATTTCTTTAACTGGACGTTACTCCAACAGTTTCCACATCTCCAGACGCTGGACTTGAGTGGAAACAGGCTATCCTCTTTAACTAACAGCCTCTCCAAATTCACACCTTCCCTGCGGACACTGCTACTGCATCGAAACAGGATTGCCCACCTGCCTGCCAACTTTCTTTCCGAAGCCAGCAGTCTGATCCACCTCGATCTGAGTTCCAACCTGCTGAAGATGATCAACAAATCCACGCTTCAAACTAAGACCAACACCAGTTTAGCCATTTTGGAACTAGATAGAAACCCTTTTGACTGTACCTGCGACATTGGAGATTTTCGAAGATGGATGGATGAAAATCTGGACGTCACAATCCCTCGGTTGACAGACGTCATCTGTTCTAGTCCTGGGGATCAAAAAGGGAAGAGCATCATGAGCCTGGAGCTAACGACTTGTATTTCCGATACCATCGCGGCGGTGCTGTGTTTCTTCACGTCCTTTATCACCATCACTGTGATGTTGGCTGCCTTGGGTCACCATTGGTTTTACTGGGATGTTTGGTTTATCTATCATGTGTGTTTAGCTAAGGTAAAAGGCTACAGGTCTCTTTCCACGTCCCAAACTTTCTATGATGCCTACGTTTCTTATGACACCAAAGATGCCTCTGTTACCGACTGGGTGATAAATGAGCTGCGCTTCCACCTAGAGGAGAGCGAAGGCAAAAATGTGCTCCTCTGTTTAGAGGAGAGAGATTGGGACCCGGGATTAGCCATCATTGATAACCTCATGCAGAGCATAAACCAAAGCAAGAAAACCATATTCGTCTTAACCAAAAAATATGCCCAAAACTGGAACTTTAAGACAGCGTTCTACCTGGCGCTGCAGCGGCTCATGGATGAGAATATGGATGTGATTATATTCATTCTGCTGGAGCCGGTGCTACAGCATTCTCAGTATTTGAGGCTGCGGCAGAGGATCTGCAAGAGCTCCATCCTCCAGTGGCCTGACAACCCCAAGGCGGAAGGCTTATTTTGGCAGAGTCTGAAAAATGTGGTCTTAACTGAAAACAATTCCCGGTATAACAATTTGTATGTTGATTCCATTAAACAGTACTAACTGATCTTAAGCCACGGTTCACCAACATAATAAAAATGCAAAGCAATTACCCTTCTGTCTTAGGTATTTATTACTGAGTAACAAATTACTCCCAAACTTAGTGGCTTACAGTAACACACTCTGTGATCTTACCGTCCCTGGTCAGGAGCGCAGGCAAGGATTGGCTGAGGCCTCTACTCAGCGTCTCTGAAAGGCTACAGGCTAGGTGTCATCGGTAAGGGCCACAGGCATCTCCCGGGCTTAGGATCCGCTTCCAAGCTCAAACTCATGTGGTTGTTTGCAGGGTTCAGTTCTTCCCGTGCTGTCAGTCAAAGGCTACTCTCCGTTTCTGGCCACAGGGACCTCTCCCATGCGGCAGCTTGCTTCATCAAAGCCAGCAAGAGAGAGAGGTTGCTAGCAAGATGGAAGTTACCACCTTTGATAATCTAATCAGGGAAGTGATATCCCATCATTTGGGCCATATTCTGTTTGTTAGAAGTAAATCACAGGTCCTGCCAGCTCCGTGGGAGTGATCACCTCAGTCCAGGGAAACTAGTCTATGACCAAAATGGCTGCGGTTGGCCTGCCATCTTGGTCAGAGATCGTGAATACTAGGAGGCAGGGATTATTGTGGGCCAGTTTAACACTTGGCTTACTACACCTTCTTTTCAAATCTAAAAACTTTTGTAACTATAACTCATGGTTCTAATGTTAACTTGCTATTTAGATTTATCGTATGTCCATGGCTACATGGTTATATTATGCTGTGGTTGCATTAGTCTTCCTTTTACAATTACTTTCATAAATATTGGCTATAATATTTGACCTCTAAGGTTTAGATGCCATTTAAAGGCTAAGATGGATGTTTTCAGGTGTTTTTTATTTCTTTTTCTTTTTTTTTTTTTAAAGATTTTATTTATTTATTTGACAGAGACAGCCAGCGAGAGAGGGAACACAAGCAGGGGGAGTGGGAGAGGGAGAAGAAGCTTCCCGCGGAGCAGGGAGCCCGATGCGGGGCTTGATCCCAAGACCCCGGGATCACGCCCTGAGCCGAAAGCAGACGCTTAACAACTGAGCCACCCAGGCGCCCCGGTGTTTTTTATTTCTTAACCATTTTTTTAAAAAGTATGCAGCCAAATTAGAAACATTTGAAGTATCTGCCGATTGCCATTGCTGGAAATTTTGAATGATTAAGAATACCTCATTTCATAGGATGAGCATATGATAAATATATAGTAGGGAAATAGATCTATAATGTAAAGAAATTGCCATCTACACTGGATTTTGGGGGAATACTTAAAAAAAAAATATTTGGTAAAAACCAAAGGGCATGAGGCACCTGGGTGGCTCAGTTGGCTAAGTGTCTGCCCTCAGCTCAGGTCATGATCCCAGGGTGAGTCCCAAGTCCCAAGAGCAGGGAGCCTGCTTCCCCCTCTCCCTCTGCCTGTCGCTCCCCATGCTCGTGCTCTCTCTCTTTGTGTCAAATAAATAAATAAAACCTTGAAAGAAAAAAAAAAACAAAGGGCAAAAAGTTTTGATGATGTTCATGTATTAAGGTAATTAATAGAGGAATTAATTCTATCTTTACTCCCTACCCAGAAGACAAAGTCAGAATGCCTACCTGTTGGTGCCCTTCAGCAATTCTCCCAAATGAAACAACTTTGGCTCTCTCTGCCACCTCTACTACCCCCATGGTTCTTCTGCCACAGTTTATGGCATCCTCCCTCCACTACAGGTATGAATCTTGAAGAGGCACCTCAGGAAATTTACCTGAAAATAACTGGAAATTGGCCAAGCTTTAAAAAATCCCTTCAGAAGGAAAGGAAGAAAAATCCCCAATGCACCATCCAGCCTTAAGTACAGTCTCAGTTCATCTTGCAGGATGAGTCATCTTTAATTTTGTGTTTTTAAGGAATTGAACAACATAGGGGTGTCTGAGTGGCTCAGTCGGTTGAGCGTCCAACCCTTGATTTTGGCTCAGGTCATGACCTCAGGGTCCTGGGATCGAGCCCTAGTTGGGCTCCGTGCTGAGCGTAGAGTATGCTTGAGATTCTCTCTCTCCCTCCTCTGCCTCTGCTCGTTCTCTCTCTCTCTCTAAACAAAAAACAACAACAGCAACAACAACAACAAAAAACCCCCAAAAAAAGAACTGAAGAAAATGGTATGTCATGGTGTTATTTAATAAGGACAAAGTGGAAATCAGCACAAGTTTGCCAAGGGCAATTTTAGCTTTGTCACATCAGACCCTGTTTTGTGACCATGATATGTATAGGAAGATATTTATGCTTGAGTTTGTTGAGGCATGGGGACAAATATCTAAAAGCAGGATCATTCCAGAAAGCTACACCCTCAAAAGAATGGCGGGGGGCAGTTAGAGCTCATTTCTGTGGAGGCCATGTTCGTTTGTTGTCTGGTAGAAGCTCATTCATTTGTTTCCTGATTGTTTCATAAAAGAAAAAGGTAGAATGTTCAGTAGCGTTAGTAATTATGGATCACTAGTGAAGGCTCACACACCTGGCAGTGTTCTGTTGACAGAATCAAAAGTTGATGAAGGTCATAAGCAGTTTTCCCCTCCAAGGTATTTGCAAATATTACAACTGGATTGATTTCTTTTTTTTTTTAAAGAATTTATTTATTTATTTGACAGAGATAGAGACAGCCAGCGAGAGAGGGAACACAAGCAGGGGGAGTGGGAGAGGAAGAAGCAGGCTCATAGTGGAAGAGCCTGATGTGGGGCTTGATACCATAACGCAGGGATCACGCCCTGAGCCGAAGGCAGACGCTCAACCGCTGTGCCACCCAGGTGCCCCAAACAACTGGATTGATTTCTGAGGGCCACCATAGCAAAGTACCACAAACTAGGTGGCTTAAAACAGTACAACTTTATTGTCTCATGGTTCTAGAGGCGAGAAGTCTGAAATCAAGGTATCTGCAGGGCCATGCTCCCTCTGAAACCTTGATGGGAGGATCCCTCCTCGCCTCTTCTAGCTTCTGGTGTTTGCTGGCAATCCTTGGTGTTCTTTGGTTCGTAGACGCCATCGCTCCAGTCTCTGCCTCCAATGTCACATGGCTGTCTTCCTTCCACGTCTTTCTCCTCTTCTTATATGGACACCAGTCCTATTGGATTAAGGGTCCACCCTACTCCAGTGAGACTTCATCTTAGCTAAGAACATCTGCAATAGCCCTATTTTCAAAAGAGGTCACATTCTGAGATACTAGCCGTTAGGACCTAGACATAAAATTTGAGGGGGGTCAGCGGACGCAGTTCACCCCGTAACGAGCATGGCTTTTCTTCTTGTGAAGTTCCTCAGAATTCCTTGAGAGTTGAAAATGCCCTTGTGAATGGGAAAGTCATTTATGACTGTTGAAAGAATAAAGGCAGTTTCCCTCTCAGCTATTAATAAAGCTATTATGGTGATATGGCCAGGTTTCCACTGTCATTATCCTTGAACTTAAAGCCATAATAGTGGACATTATTTCCAATGAGTACAAAAGAAGGTCACACAGGTGTGTTCTCTTCCCCTCTGCCCTTGAGCGCCTTTAGGGAATGGGGGAATTGATGAAGCCCCATGTCTTACTCAGCAATCGTGTAGTCTTGGAGGATTCGAGGCAGGGGATAACTGCTTTGAACCCGAAGGGGACATCTCAGGACTTCCTGTGTTAATGACCCAAAATGGAAAATGGTCTTTATAAATGTCCCTCCAGTGCACAAAGAGGCTAGATTTCAAATTCATAAGATACTAACAAAAACAGAAACCAAAACACCACTTATGATAGCAGAATTTTGCCATTGGGAAGCTGTTTGAGCCTTTTTATTTCTTTTCTAGTGAGAAATGCATTTCCAGGAGGAGGACGAAAAGACCCCTCTGTCTTATCTTCCCAGTCTTCCTCTCCTTTGACAGTGTATCTGGACTGTTTTAGGGATAACTGCCCAGTTATCTCAGGACTGATAACACCAGCAGAGCAGAGGTGATCAAGACTAATGTCTGGGTTTGCGAGAAAAGCCCCAAACACAGCTGCCCGAGCCAGAGACCTGAGGCTCCTTGTTAACTCCTTCATCTCACTTCACACCCAACCATTCATCAAGCACTCTCTTTTTTTTTAAAGATTTTATTTATTTATTTGACAGAGAGAGACAGCCAGCGAGAGAGGGAACACAAGCAGGGGGAGTGGGAGAGGAAGAAGCAGGCTCTCAGCGGAGGAGCCTGACGTGGGGCTCGATCCCAGAACGCCGGGATCACGCCCTGAGCCGAAGGCAGACGCTTAACCGCTGTGCCACCCAGGCGCCCCTCGTCAAGCACTCCTGATTCAACTGCCTAAATTTCTTCCCCACCCATCCTCCATCTCCAACTGTATCGTCGACACCCCTTGTCCCGACCGGCATTTCCCATTGGCTTCGGCCTCTCCAATTCCATTCCAGCAGCCGAGGGATTCTTGTAAAAGGTGTGACTTCCGAATGAAGTCTAAAACCTTAACTCCTGAACAAGATGCACAAGGCCCTCTATGACCTCCCATTTCCTGCCCCTCCAGCCTCTGCTCTAAGCACCCCCATCACTAGCCTTTCGTTTATGCTGAGAACAGCGCCCACACACATACCACTGCCCTGAGTCACCTCTTCCTCCAGACTTCACTTAGCTAATTCCTGCTTATCCGAGAGGAAGAGGTTAAACGTCACGTAGAGAGGCTTTCCCCTAACTTGCAAATTTCACTTAGGTGCCCCCTTATACTACCATCTTAGCATTTATCACGAGTGTGGTTGGGTAGGTAATAGTGAAATGGGTGGAGTGGTATTAACACATGGGTGTTCCTTTAGACTGTAGGCTTCAGAGACGAGAGAAGTTGCCTTTTGCCGATCACTCTGTCCCTAATGTCCTTTACCATGCCTGATACATAATAAGGGTTCTCCATAAATACTTTTCAGATGATTGAATGAAGGTTCAGAGAGACTTCTCGAGCTGCACACTAGGACAGATGCTGTACGAGTAGGAGGTCACGCTGTCAAATGTCACACTGCGGCATCTATGCAGGGGGCAGCGCTTCTTCCCCTTTCATTTTCTCCTTCCCCACTCCCAGTAGCAAGCGTGCTGGTCATCTCTTGGGGACTACACGGTGCCAACAATCTTGGAGGCCATGACGCTGATTCCATGAGGCTCTGAGCCTGGCCAAGAGTCATTTCCTTTCTTATCTGAATGTTGGGCTGTGGTTCAGAGCAAGTACAGCACAAAGAAGGAGCCAAGGGAAGAGGTCATGAATCAGAGGAAGTTGGCTACAACTGTGTAGAGATCATGTGATGGTCCATAAACAAATACATCATATCAGTGAGTCTGAAATCAGGCTCGTGGAAGGTGGTTCCTGACTGTACCAGCAGGGCTGGTTTGCAGGTTCTGCGGCACCATTCGGAGCAAAGTTTCCCCAAGCTAATCCCATACCATGTTAGTAAGCACTCCACCAAAAATGTTTCCAAGGTCAAATAAGTTTGGGAACTGCGTGGTTATTATAGTATTTCTAATAGGCATTGTGATCTCCAAGAGGGAGCGATATTACACTGTGTCGCAAACTTGTTTGACCGTGGATTCTTTTTGTTGTTGTTTGCAAGGCATCTGCTGGAACTAATGTTCTCTCTTTCTCTTTGGAAATGCTGATTTGAAGGCCTGATAGAGGATCAGCTAACCTGATGAGCTGTATGTTGATAGTCACTATTCCGACATGGACTGTTTTGTTTTAAAAGCAGAAGGAAGGGGCGCCTGGGTGGCTTAGTCAGTTAAGCGTCTGCCTTTGGCTCAGGTCATGATCCCAGGGTCCTAGGATTGAGCCCTGCGTCGGGCTCCCTGGTCAGTGGGGAGTCTGCTTCTCCCCCTCTCTCGTGCTCTCTCTCAAATAAATAAAATAAAAGCAGAAAGAAATAACAATTTAGGCCTCTTGCCTTGAGGCTTTTATAGCCCAGTGATTGGCTCCTTGAACTAGGCCTACTAGGTCTCCAGAGGGGACATCATTGCTTCTAAAGAGAGAAGTGACAATAAAGCAGGTTATAAGCAGAAGCAGTAAAAATAGATTCTTCTTTAGGATGAGGTGGTTCATGTTCATTTCTAAAACATTAGTAGCCATGTAAAGGGTAATTTTAGTACTTGGCATGAACTGAAAACAGACATGATACTTCCACTGATTGGGCTAACCTTGGCTGTGGCTGAACGAGCTCTCTAGTGACTTAAGGAATATTGTGGCTTCGAAGATGTTGAATCCAGTGGGAATGACTACAGCGGTTAGTCTCTGATCTTGAAAGAATTTCCACTGTTAAATCAGCAAACCAGATCCAAGTTTGGATACTCTAGCGATACTGCTTGCATTGCAAACCACTATGAAATGTGGACATGTATGTTTCATGTACACATACAGATATATGTGGAGAACTATATAAAGATGGTCATTATTGACTGATTAGTAGATATTAAGTATTAAGTGAATGTAATTTCTTTTAAAGATTTATTTATTTGAGTGAAAGAGAGAGAGAGCAGGGGCAGCAGCAGAGGGAGAGGGAGAAGCAGACTCCCCGCTGAGCAGGGAGCCTGATGCAGGGCCCCATCTCAGGACCCAGAGATCATGACCTGGGCTGAAGGCAGACACTTCACCGACTGAGAAACCCAGGCACTCCCCCCCCAATTTACTAAATTCTTAAAAGACTTCAAGTCTCTATCCAATAGCTATAGATTATAAAAAGTTGACCGCTTTTGTCCTTAAACTTGGGAAAAACAAGAGAGGGTTTATGTATATCTGTTTCCCAAAAGTGGCTCGTTTGGAGGAGAAAGTGAAATGTTCACCAGTGTTTATGGGTGACAAAGCCCTCTTGATATTCGATTCCGTCTGTTCCAGCTCGGCCTCGGTGGCTGCCATTTGCAAACCGAACCAGTGGAACCCTCCGTAGTTCCACATAGGGTAACACCAGAAATGTGAACAGCATTCTATGAACAGCAAGAACAGAAATCTATGAACAGCAAGAAGGCATGTGTAGAGAACCCATCTGTAGTGAAACTGTGGGGTAAGGAAACCAGCTGAGGACTGGGAGTCTCCAGGAACCCAAGTGGCAGCCTCATATCCACAATTAACCTTGGGTTTTCTCATGGCCTATAGGGGATTATAAAAAAAATAGGGGGGGCCTGGGTGGCGCAGTTGGTTAAGCATCTGACTCTTGGTTTCGGCTCAGGTTGTGATCCCAAGGTCCTGGTGAATAAGGAAGGGGTTAAGGTATAGGCAGGGAGAGGTAGGGGTCCCCTGGCTGGGCTCTGAGACTATTCCTGGCAGGCAGAAGCACTAAGCCAGAGTGAACAAGAGATAAGGAAACAGAACCCCTGGCCCCAGGTGTGAGGGAGTATTTTTCTTTGGAGGCTACAGTGTAATCATAGAAAATGGCCAAACCGCAAAGAATTAGTCACTAAGGGTGTTACCAATAGTCCTGGCTCAGAGCAAGACGGCCCAAGAATCTCAAGGCCACAAGCTTCCCGGTCAGTTCTCCATAAACGACCGCCAGCGACAGCCTTCCATGGCAACCCATTCGGGACCCCTGTCACTGTCGAGCTCTTTTCTTTCCTTTCTGCTCTCACCTTCACTTAATAAACCTTCCCTTCACTTCACCCTTTTGTGTCGGCGAGGTTCATTCTTCGATCTGTGAGATAACAACCCTGCGATCCTGTAGCGCTGGGATGGAGCCCCCACGTGGGGCTCCACGCTCAGCAGGGAGTCTGCATGACATTCTCTCTCCCTCTCCCCCTTCGAGTTCTCCTTCTCTCTTTAAAATAAACAAATCTTTTAAAAAATAATAGAAATAATAGCCATTTGGTATATTAAATGTATTAAATGTATCCTATCTAGTCTTTACCGACCCCCTCCACTGTGAATATCACCATTCCCATTTACGGGTGACAAAGCAGGTTCCAAAAGGGAAAGGGACCTGCCCTAGCCGACAGAGCTCTGTGTCAGAGTGACGATTTGTACCTAATTTTTATTTGCTTCCAAACCTAAACTTCTTGCACTTCCCTCTGTCTCGCGTCCTGCTGTTGTAGAGATCAAATCAGATAATAGGGTGTAATGCACAATGCCAATGTAAGAGATCAGTAGCATAAATGCCCTCCCGCCATCCCTTAATTGGAAAAGTACTATGTGTCTTTTGAGTCCTCTTTTTATCACATATCATCTTCTCTTTGAAGCAGTGGTTTTTAAACGTTGGCGTGTGCATCGGCTGGAGGGCTTATTAAAGCAGTCTGGGGGGCACCTGGGTGGCTCCGTCGGTTGAGCATCTGCCTTCGGCTCAGGTCATGATCTCGGGGTCCTAGGATCGAGTCCCGCGTCGGGCTCCCTGTTCAGCAGGGAGCCTGCTTCTCCTTCTCCCTTTGCGCCCCCACCCCCCGCTTGTGGTTCTCTCTCTCCCAAATAAATAAAAATCTTTTAAAAAAATAAAATAAAAATAAAAGTCTGAGGCAAGCCTGAGAATTTGCATTTCCAACACGTTCCCAGGTGCTGCTGCTGGTTGGGGACGGCACTCTGAGAATCACTGGTATAAACATCACCCGAGTCGCACACTCAAAATCAATGATTTCCACCTCCACATTGGATAGTACTTTGCTCCTACATCAGTGCACTTCTTTGTTCTGTCTTGGACAGAGTCATCTCCTCTCCCTCCCCGACGAGATTATAAATTCCTTGAAGGCAGGGACCACAATTTACTCATAGCTACAGTATTACCCAGAGTGTCAAGCACAGTGAATCTTGGCTAGCAGTTTTTTAAAAAAATGTAGAATACAATTCTGGAAGATGATCCAATAAATATCACTATCACCAATTATCACTAATAATATCATTCTTATATAAATGACATGCACATCAGCCTTTGCAGAAGGCTCTTTCAAGACTCACATGCACACGGCCCCAAGGATCCCATACGCTACTAGGCGAGCGCGTCTCCCGCGCTCATCACCCCCACCAGCTACAACTGAGGGCCGAGCCCTTTCTGCCTCTGGCTCTGCTGGCAGGAGGTCGCCGCCGCCAGGGGGCTTGCGGCTCTTTCCCGGGGCGGGGGGGGGGGGGGGGGGTCCACGTCAATCACTCGCTGCAGCCAATAGGTGGCAGCAACACTCTGCCTACAGCTTTGGGATTCGCTTCACGGAGCGTTCAGGGCGTGGAAGGCTCATTGTTGACTCTCAAACAGGGCTTCTCACCTGCCTGTGGACTCACATTTTCCTCCAAGCAGCGCTACGACAGCTGGAAGCAAACGTGTTGGAACTAAGAGAGTTCAGGAAAGGCTGGTTCTACTGCAAATCGGAGAATGGGCTCGCTCTCATTAAAAACAAACAAACAAAAACACGTTTTGGGGGGCCCTAATCCTACACTGTTTGTCCAGCAATGTCTTGGCTTAATCAATTTAGACATCAACTGGTAAACTCAAGTGGAAGTTTCTAATTGGCTCTGGGTGATGTCACACGAGGCTGGGAGAACTGGTTTTCTAGGTGTGCTGCTTCTTAATCCCTGAAACATCTAGAAGAAAAAAGCTGTGAGCCCTTTCACTTCCTGCCGAACCAGGGCCTTCACTTGTAAGTGGATACGAAGCTTTTCCCAAACGCTCTTTATAAACAACAGAAAACCCAAGAAACAGCAATGCGAAGTGGGAGCGAGGAAAATAAACCGCCGTTTCCGCTCGGCCCTTGGCTGTACCTGGAAACCACCTGGGAGTTTCATGCCCCCGCGCAGACGCCAGGGCCCCGCCCCAGGTTCTGATGAACTGGTCTGGATACCACCTGGGCGCCTGGAGTTTGAAAGATCCGCAGGTGATGTCAGCATGCGGCCAAGATGGAGCGCCATTGTTCGGTGTGCGGCCTTGGCTCCCGTGTTACTGAAATCCTCACACCCACGGACAAGTGTAGATTCCTTATGCCTGGAGCACATTTAAAATAAAACCCAAGGCTTAGTAAGAGAAAGCACAGGGTCAGAGGGATGGGAACCGGATTGAAACTGAGCATAAAGCAAAGTCGGGTGCTTTTTTCTTCTCCCTCTCTTTCGAATTGCCATCACTAACCGCCCCCAAAGAATACAGGCTTATTATTTACTTTATCCATTTTGGAATGAAGCACTTGTATTTGCCGGCCTTCAAACACTTCCACGTTGTCTAAGGGGGGGGGTGCACCCTGATTTGCAGTGTTCGCCAGTTTCCACCGTGTAAATACTCCCCCCGCGGCTGATTGCAAGCTACGGAGGTGACACCAGAGAATACGGAATGGGGGACTCACGACCGATCACATCCCCCCCGCCCCGTCTTCCCGAGAGGGCCCTTTATGCTGATCCAGGGCGGCTCAGAGAGACTGGAACCAATTGCTGAAGGCCACCGAGTAAGGAACCTATAAAATGGATATGGTGGGCAGAATAACGGCTCCCCCAAAGATGTCCACATCCTAATCCCTGGAACCCGAGAGTATGTTGGTTGCAGGTAGAATTAATGCTGCTCGCCAGCGGGCCTTAAAGGAGGGAGAGTCTGAGTTAGCCGGGTGGGGCCGGTGTCGTCACAAGGGTCCTGAGCCCTTGCACGTGGACGGAGAGGGCGCGGAGCAGGAGACCGGAGGGAAACGGCATTGCGGGCGGAGGATGGAGAGAGGCACCATGGCTGTCTTTGCAGGTGGAGCAAGAGGCCACGGGCCAAAGGGCAAGAAAGGAGATGCACCCCCAGAGCCTTCAGAGAAGTACCCAGCCTGAAGTCCCTTGACTTTGGCCCAGCGAGACCTGCCTGGGACTTTGACCTCGGGAAGCGTAAGAGCCTATGTCTGTGTGGCTTAAGTTGCTAAGCCTGTGACAACTGTTCCCGCGGCCGAAGAGCCAAGCTGGCAGTTAGTCCCCCTCCTCCTTCAAGTCTCAGGGCACATTTCAGCTCGGGGGTGGGGGGGGGGGGCTTTTCCTCGCCCTTGCTAGGCCTGGGCTCTCTCCGCGGAGCTGGGCTCCTAGCACCTACCGCCAGGTGCGGTGCGTGCGCTCCGAGTCCGCAGCCTCACCCCTGAGGCCAAGGCGGCATTCTCTCACTTTGGCCGCCTTGCCACCAGCACCGTTCCTTCCCCGCGTGCAGAGCTTAAGCCCGAGACCCAGCAAGCATGAACGTGGGATTAGAGGAGTGAATGCTTGCCCCCCAACCGCAGCAGTAGCCCCGCCCCCTCGTCCCCACCAGAAATCCTGGCGCCGAGCTGTCAGTGCAGCGGGCATTAATGAAGAGCTGTTCTTGGTGGCATCGGGAGCTACCTGCCCCCCGCCCTCCGGTGCCATGGGGGAGCCGCTGGAAAGAGCGAGGCCTCCTGACTCCCTATTGGCCCGCAGAAAAAGCCTTTCCCCCAGCCCAGTGTGTGTCAGCCCCTTTTGCAGAGGAAGGAGGGTTCTGGCTCCCAACTGAAGAGAAACAGGCGTGATGAATGGGTTCACCGGGCCCGGACTTGCTGCTGCCATCTTTGTCTCAGCAAAGCTTGAATTGGATTCGGGCCTTTGGGCTAGTCGCTTGTTTGTCCTCATTTATGAAATGTGAAAAAGACCAGCTTTGTGCTCTGCTTGCTTCCAAGGCTTATGAAAAAAGGAATAAAAGAGGTCTGGGCAGGCCTTGAGTCTATCACATAGTTAGTACCCTAGGAGCCCATGTGACCACGTGCTAAGAAGAGTCAGGGCTACGTAGGAAAGTTCACATTCACACGGGAAGTGAAAGTGAATTGCGTCACTTTCTGTCATGTGACAGCTGTGTGCTGCTGATCAAGTCACTGAGCCCCTGTTTCCTCAGGGGTGAGATGGGTCATGATAGGTCCCATTTATTGAACACTTCCCATTCATCCACCCATTCCCATTCAAGCCCTTTGCCATTATCCTTATTATCCAGTCATACAGCTTATCAGTGTTAGAATCAGGACCGGCTACATAATTTGCGAGCCCAGCAACCCTCTTCCAGCCTGACTGAACCTCCTGATGGCAGCAGCAGAACAGTAGACCAAGCCTGGGGCTCGCACAAGGTGACTCTGCAAGTTGCACAGCCAAGAAGCCGGCCCTGGGCAGTCTGACTCCAGAGCCTTCTATAGTAGTATCTATGCTATGATGGCCGTCTCCCAAGGTGGTTGTGAGGTTGGAGGTGAGACTAATGCATTCCTGGCAGAGGGAACAGCATGAATAATGGTCCGGAAGTGGATGCAAGGAGAGGGATATGCATAAAGAATGATAAGCCCTTGTGGCTGCCTATGTGGTTACTTGGAGGAAAGAGAAATGTGCTGGCGGATAGTACTGCTTCCAAGCTGTGGCACTCTGAAGGCCCTTGCACTTGAAGCTCTGGTGGTGGGGAGTGCTGGACGGTTTAGAAGCTGGAGGCCATGTGGACACAGGTCAGGGGACTTAGCCTAGGGGGCAGGGTGATGAGAGCACCCCCCTAGACGAGGCTCTTACAGCAACACTCCCAGGGCACCATGAGGAGGGGCTCCTGGAGAATAGGCAGGGGAAATGGGGAGAAGCAGACAACTTAGGGGTAAGTGGAAATTATAAGTTGGGGTTGCAAGCTGGATATCAAGGACCAAGGGGAAAAAGAAAAAGCTCCCGAGGCCCGATGGCCTAGCCTTCTGTTTTGAGGACATCAGGCCCATCTGACAATGTTAATCACGTACAGAAAGTTCGCCTTGGAGCACACAGCAAACAGGATACTTTTCTTGAGGAAGTAGAAACTCTTTGAGAAGGAAAAAAAAAAAATCAATTTCCTAAAAAGAACAGCTGTTACTGTCGATAAACTCAGTCATTTTTCAATTTGGGTTTTTTCCCCTGAAATCTTCCCTTCTAATTTTGAGAGGCATTTATCAGTTCTTTGATTATGAAATAATCATGTACCCTATATCTCATATTTGCATGTAATTATGTCATATAATAATTGTACATTTCAGAGGAAGCCATACAATTAAAAACAAAACCAGAAAAAGAAAAAAAATCATCTTCCAAATCTCTACCATATTCTTCTCTCAAACTTGGTAGGGACCTGAGAAGTGGGGCACCTCAGGCCCAGCTGCCTGGGTTCAAATCCCAGCTCCCACCCACTAGCAGTGGGACTTGGGTCAAGTTAGGGTAACCTGGATCCCTTCTCTAAAGTGGGGGTAACAATACTAGTTCTTACCGCAATGCTCCTGTGTTACTGAGAAATGTCTTGACTAGTCCCTGGCTTGTAGAAAGCAGGCCATAAACGTCACTTATCATATTCTCTAGATGTTCTACAATGATCCCGAGTGACATTTAAGATCGGAAACATCTACCTGAAGTCATACTATCATTATCATACGTATTTATCCCCAGTGGGGCACAAAGGTACCACCACTGACGCTGTAGGAGTGACACTGGGTCAAGCCTTGTGACTGCCTAGAAAGAAGGCCTAGAAAGAAGGGCTGGTGGGCTCTTCTTCCCACATGGGCTCACAACAGTTTTCGGCAGATTCAGCAACCTGAGGTGAGGTGAGCAAGGCCGCAGAACAGAGGAGAGACAGATCTACGTGAGTACGTGTTTTGAAAGAGGAGCTCTCCGGGGTAATAATAGTCTCCCTACTTTTCATGATTCGGGATTGGAATTCTGCTGCCCCAGTATGGTTATTGGCCAAGCATTCAACAGGCATCCACTTGGGCCCCATGTTGTTATGCAGCGGAGATACAGAGAGAAGAAAGACCTAGGCGCACCGCTGAGGAGACCCAGCCTGCCAGGGAGAGGAGACAGGGAACAAACAATCGGCAAAACAGGGCCGAACGAACGTCGCAAGAGAAGCCTTTCCGAGGCACAGGAGTATGAGGACGGCGTTCCACCTCAGGGAGTAAAGAAGCCTTCCCCCCTTAGGCCAGCATTTAAGCACAAGTCTCTCAAATGGCTGCCGGACAGGGAACTTTCTGGGCTGCTGGAAAAATTCTGTATCTCCTTTGGGATGGTGGTTACACAGGCACTTGTGGCCGTCAGTACCCATCGAAAGCACCCAGAAACTGAATGCATTTTGTGTTCTGTAAATGAACCCTCAATCAAGCCGATTGTACACAGGGTCCGCACGCACAGGCATCATGTTGTCGCCTCGGCACACTGCCTGGCACTCGGTGGCTTCTCTGCTGAATGACACCCTGAAGGGCTGAGCGTGCTGAAGCTTTGTGTGTCCCCGGGAGCCGGCTCCCCATTGCTCCTGGGTCTGAATCCCGCCTTTGTGCGGCCACAAGGAGCCGAGGGCCGGGGGAGGAGCCTGGCTGAAGGCCTCAGCGAGTTCAGGGAAGGCTTTCTGCTTACTCGTCTGGGCAGGGGGCTCTTCTGGGCTCAGTGCAGGGCCCTATTGGTGGACCAGCTCCAAGCCCTGAAGGCCCATTTATCACGTCGGCCCTTGGAGTGCGTTGCCCGCAGACTCTGCAGGGCCGAGCTCTCAGCCCCCTCCCCAATGCCCTTCTCTTCGGAGCCTCTCTCCCTTTCTCTTTCCCCTCCTTCCCTCCCCCCTCCCCCAGGCGGCAGACCCAGCTGGGGCAGGGCTGGCAGGAGCCCCTAAGCCAGAACTGTGAGGCCTGAGACTTACCAAGGCCTGTGTGTCTGTGTGTCTGTGTTTGGGCGGATCTGGATGGACAGACAGCTGAAGGGTCTCAGGGACCCCCTCAAGGTCAGGTTGCCAGATAAAATACGGGACTCCCAGTTAAACTGGAATTTCAGAGAAATAATAATGTTTTGCTATGTCTCAAATATTGCAGGGGATAACTTACCCTCAAAAGTCTTTGTTATTCACCTGAAATTCCAGTGGAACTGGGTGTTTTGCATTTTGATTGGCTACATCTAACAACCCTCCTGGGGCAATGCGGGCAGCAGTGGGGAAGGGGAGAAGAGCAGATTTTGCTAAGCCCGCACACGGCACTCTCAGGGGAGCAAGGGGGGCCAAAGCCTTCACGGTTCTTCCCCAGGCATCGGAATCTATGTCCCTAATGGCAGGAATTGTGGGGATCACAGGGTGGGGTGAGGCTGCTCTGCTCAACTTCCACGAAAGCAATTATCTGATTATCCCATAATTCATATGGGGGAGCAGCAGTTGGCAGACAGGAGAAGGGAACGGGCTGCGATGTGCTCCATTTCCTCCCCACAGCCACCTCCGCTGTGTGGCTCCTCCCTCCCTTCGAGAAGCCAGCTGGGGTAGCCGGGCAGGGCGGGGGGCCTGGCTGAGCAGCCCAGAGGGAGGCAAACGCCCCTCCTGCGCCACCCGCCTCACCTGCTTTCCCAGGCTTACCCCATCCGCCACTCACGTGGCACCCTCCCTCTTCAAATCCTTCACCTCACGGCTGCGCTGGCGCTGAACTCTCTAGGTCGGCCTAGGAGAAGTCAGTGGAAAGTTACTTGCACATAAACGGACGGACGGATGATGAAACTCCAGGAAACCACAGCTCCTCCCCTGCCAGGGCACCAGGCCAGAGGCCGACCTGCTAGGCTTGGGACCCACTTCTGGCCCCACTACATGCCCAGAGACCTTGGACGAGTCACTTACCACGTGCCCCGTTTCTTCATTTGTAGATGGGATGCCAGCTGCCCTGCCGCACCCTTCCGGGGCTGCCAGGAGGCAAGAATGAGCTGGCAGATGCAAAATACTGGTAACATTTAAAAATGAAGCGTCTGTACAAATGTACATTTTTATGGTGGTTCGACCTGGCTAGAGGTGCTTCTACTTAGACAAATCCAATACGTGAATGTTCAGACACATACACACATCGTTGCATGATTCAAAGCATTCTAGAAAGGAGGGATATTGCAGTACAGTCCCTTCGATTTAGGATTATAAGGGTGATACTTAGTAACTGTCCTCCTGCCCCTTTAAGAACAGAAGTTCCTTCAATTGCAGATAAGCAGGAAGTGCCCCTATTCTATCTTGGCTGTGTGTTTCACTTCCTTCCAGAGGTTTTTTTTCTTACTAAAGAAACCCCAAGTCCAAGGTCACATCTATTTCTTTCAAAGGCCAACTCAACTGCCTTTGTGTTGGTTTCATGAAATTTCTGGGGCAGGAAAATATACGAGTATTTTTTTTTTTTTTTACTTTTTATTTTTAAATAGCCTTTGGTTTTTAGAGCAGTTTTATGCTCACAGCAAAACTGAGTGGAAGGTACAGAGATTTCCCATATGCCCACTGCCCGCACACATGCACAGCCTCCCCCATTAACGACACAAATAATATTTTTAAATATATAAAAGATGAAAGTAAAACATAAAATGGTATTTTAAATATCGGAAAATATAATAGTAATACATGCTTCCGGTAAAAATGTAAGTGGTAGAAGATTCTCCATTCCCTTTCCCCAGAGGTAGCTTCTGTTAATAGTTCTTAAAATTCCTTTCTGGAAATTGTCTCTATAAGCTCACTTCTTTATTTACACAGAGATAGATCGTACAATCTTTAGAAGGCTCTCTTTTTTCTACTTCGGAGTATACTTGAGGGGCACTTGTCTGGCTCTGTTGGTGGAGCAGGCAACTCTTGATCTCAAGGTCATAGGTTTGAGCCCCATGTTGGGTAGAGAGATTTCTTAAAAAAAAAAAAAAAAACTCTTGGAAAAAAAGTGTACTTTCGCTATGCTTTCATGGCATCATGAATAAAGCTGCCTCAATCTTTTCCTTGTTTTTTGTTTTTTTTAAGATTTTATTTAGAGAGAGTGAGAGAAACCAAGCAGGGGTAGGGGCAGAGGGAGAGGGAGAGAGAGAATCCTAAGCAGATTCCACACTGAGCAGGAAACCCGATGCAGGGCTTCATCCCGTGACCCCAAGATCATGACCTGAGCGGAAACCAGGAGTCAGATGCTCAACCGACTGAGCCACCCAGGCACTGCTCAGTCATTTTCTAAGGGCTGCATAACTTTCCATTGTTTGGGTGTTCTGTCATGTATTTAATCTCCTAATTAATATACACTTAGGTTAATTCTAGCGTTTCCTCTTACCTACAATACTATGGGGAAAAGATATATAGGTATGTGTACATGTACAAATATATAGAGACATATGTTGGCGTATCTGTCCGACTGTGGCCCTAGAAAACATTTCTAACAGAGGAACCTCTGGACCAAGCTGCAAATGCTGTTTTGATTGTGAGAGCGGCTGGTACCCCTGCAAAGTTTTTACCAGTTTACACTTCCAGCAAGGGCCCGTGAGCGTTCTCACTCTCCTTTCCCTGCCTTCTGCCCAACCTCAGAAGGTACTCAACCTTTTCATTTTTGAAGTCAGAAAGGGGCAGAAAGGGCCTGGTTGCTTGATTTGCATTTGAAAGCTTGCTATCTCAGGGTATCTTCCCGCATTAATCCTGACTCAGTGAGGAGGGGCTTAGAGGCCAGCCTTTGGAACCAGAGAGAGCTGGATGCCATCCCAGTTCAGGCACTTGCCCATGGTAATGGCCAGGGCCTCAGTCTTTCCATCTCTAAAATAAGCATCCTGGGATGCCTGGGCGGCTCAGTTGGTTAAGCGTCTGCCTTCGGCTCAGGTCATGATCCCAGCATCCTGGGATCGAGTCCCACATCAGGGTTCTTGCTCATCGGGGAGTCTGCTTCTCCCTCCCCATCTGCCGCTCCCACTGCTTGTGTTCTCCTGCTCGCTCTCTCTCTGACAAGTAAGTAAATAAAATCTAAAAAAATAATAATAAAAAATAAAAATAAGATAAAATAAGCATCCCAAGACCAAGACCATGGGGTGATGGAAAGGCTCCAACAAAGCAGTACAAGGGGCCAGCACGACAAATGTTAGTGTGCTTCCCACCTAAGCAAAACAAAACCCAGAAAACCGGATTTCGACTAGCCCAGTCCGAGGCCAGGGAACAGTTTCTGCGGTGTCTGAGATCTCCCCTTCTTACTTGCTGCCCCTGCTTTAGGGAGGAAAATGCAAATAAAATGCTGAAAGAGAAAACTGAAATGATCACATCACACGGTCCATCCTTCTGACTAGCAAGTGACCTGGGGCGTGTTACGTCTTGGAGCCCCAGTTTCTTTTCTGTCAGATAGGCTGTTCACTTTACCCACCCTGCTCGCTCGGGGAACTAAAAAGGGCACAGGGCAGTGCCTGGCTCTGGCAAGCACTCTGGATGACCCGTGTGGTTATTCCTAGCCACGGATCCCCCCAGCTGCTCAGCCCACGTCCCCCAGCAGGACTGGCGAAGTCCTCTCGACTCTGGATGATTCGAAACACCTACTAAATACCGGCCTGGTTGAAGGCCCTTTGGGGACCACAAACACTGCAGCAGGAGCGCTGGTTGGAAGGTCAACCTCCAACTTTCTGGCCTGTCCTTGGAGACAGAATTATATTTTGCAGCGCTCAGCAAGCTGGTGGAGGGACAAGTGTGCATTTCCTGTTCTCTAGCGGTTGATAAGACCTTTGGGGGCCTACTTTGTGAAAAGATACTTGCCGTGTTTCATTTTTTTACTTTTCTCCTTTGGAAGCGGGGTGCACTCTGAATCCTGTGGTGTGGCTCCCCAGTGACACCGCAGTCACTTGTAAGTGGGGTCGGCACTGACACGGCTTCCTTCCGTGCCACAGACTCTCACGGGGTTTGTGCGTGGTGGGGAGAGGAATTCGCCTCCCCTGAGGCTACACTTAATCCCACCAGTCCCAAGGGCTATGGTCTAAGTATTTGTATCTCCCCCAAATTCCTATGTTGATCTCGGAACCCCCATGGCCTAGATAGCAGGAGGCGGGCCTCGGGGAGGTGACTAGGTCATGGAGGGTAGAGCCTTCCTGAGTGGGATCGAGAGGCCTCATAGGACCCCCCCACCCCCCGCCACGGAGGACAGGGCAAGAAGTCCGTGACTGGGAAGAGGCCTCCCACCCCGACCACGCTGGCCCCCTGATCTTGGGCTGCCAGCCTCCAGAACTGTGAGAAATAAACCTCTGTGATTTGTAAGCCCCCCAGTGTGTGGGATTTCGTTGTGGCAGCCGGAATGAACAAAGACCCTGAGCGAGGAGCTGTCTGTGAAGACAGCTGACACAGCTACGCCACGTAGGGAATAGAGATGCGGGAAAGAGCACGTCTCAAAGAACAAACAGCTTCACGGTGGAGAAGCCTGGCAGGGAACACCTTCATCAGGTGATCAAAGTGAACACCCCCAATAACGGGTCAGGCCAACATGAGGCGCCTCCCGATTCGAGGGACTGGGAAGGTCACGGCGTCCCTTGTATAGGATCCCTGCCACAATGGCAAAGCCCAAATCTCATCATCAGGAAACATCAGACAAGCTTAAATCAAGGGGATTCCACAG
This sequence comes from Ursus arctos, assembly GCF_023065955.2. Classification (NCBI taxonomy): domain Eukaryota; kingdom Metazoa; phylum Chordata; class Mammalia; order Carnivora; family Ursidae; genus Ursus; species Ursus arctos. The sequence goes on from NC_079873.1 coordinate 9,446,929, forward strand.
AACAACTGGCCTGTTGTCTTCAAAAATATTAGTGTCGTGGAAGAGCCAAAGAGGCTGAGGAAGTTCTAGATGAAAAGACACTAAAGGGATCTGACTAAATGTGCTGCACGTTCCTGGACTGGAATCTGGACCAGAGGAACAAGTTGCTGTAAGGACGTTATTAGGCTGAGAGGCAAAATCTGAACCAGATTTGTAGGTTAGAAAGCAATATTGTAGCAATGGGAAGTTTCCGGGTCCTGATAAGTGTGCTGGGCCTGTGTCAGAGAATGTCTTGTTTTTTGTTAGATTCGTAACTTGCTGTCGGGGTTTACAAGATACATAGAGAATGAGAAAGCAAATGGGGCAAAATAGTAACAACTGATGAATCTGGGGGCAGGGTATATAGAATTCATCATTGTATTTTTGCAACTTTTCTGGAAGCCACCTCATTGTCATAAACAATCAGGCACAGTCCAAGGGGCTCACCAGGAATACCAAAGACACTCCTACCACCTGGGAAATGGGAAGGGTTCAGAGACTACCTCCCAGGAGCCAGGGACCAAGGCCAGCCACTTTGTTATGACGCAAAACCAGATCCGGCCTTCTAGCTATAAAAGTAAGGCATTTGTACAAACATCGCCGTAGGGTACAAAATTCGATATTCAAACATTAAAATACCTCCTTCTGGCCCAAACTAAAATTGTGCCCCAGTCTGTAAGTAGACAGAAAGATAGAAAGATTTAAGTCCAAATGTGTGCCTTTTCTTTGTGCCAAGGACTACTGGTAGTTAAAAAAAAGGGGGGGGGGGTACGTCGGGGAAGCCATTTTCATGAATGAGTAAATTTAGGTCTTTGGAAGCCAAGCATGCAGGTTCAAATCTGAGCAATGGATTCTTGGATGACAAAACTAGCTAACCAAACACACTACCATCACCATCCCTGCCACGACCACAACAAAACCAGGAATGCTGCTGTTTACTTAGCACTGGGGATACTTCCAGTACCAATAAATCATCCTGCTCTTAGATGACTGACTTTCGTAAACGACTGGCCTGGGCTCCTTCTCATCCGAGGCTTATAAGCTGTTTCCTGAAGACTTTCAGCTCCTGCACCTAAAATCATGCTTAAGGGACTATGGGCTCACAGCTCCAAGTGAGGAGTTTTGGTTTCTGGCCTTGGCTCTGCTAACCAGCTGAATGCCCTTGGGCAGGTCACCTAACCTCTCTGTGCTGGGTTTCATTCTCTGCAAAAAACTGATACCAATACCCAGCCCCTTTATCTGCATAAGGCTGCTTTAAGGATAAAATGACACAAAAGATGAAAAGTGCATTGACAAAGTTCACAAACACCAGATAAATGTGACTCATATTACACAAGGATTTATTGGAGCCCAAGATGTAAGGTGACACCTATAAGCTGGTCTTCCCCCCCCCCCCCCCCCCCCCCCCGCTCCAACTGTTGTCCAACTGACTGTTGCTAAGCCCTTTTGAGAAAGCTGCTAGTATGGACCATGGAATTGAGGCCGGGCCGAGAAGATGAAGGAGGCAATAGTAAATTACATTTCCAAAGCTGATATTCGGTGGTTTATCTGGTTCATTGATTGCTGCCCCACTATGTCTCAGAAATTCTGTTGGTGACTTTTTCTTGTTCAAGAGGCCCCCTCCCTTCGATCGACTAGGGTCCACAGACATCCAAGAGAGCTTTGCAGAGAATCCAGGGAGTCCATGAACTTAGAAAGGAAAAAATTACATCCTTTCATTCACCTCTAACTGAGCGTTAGCATTTCCTTCAAGGACGCCTGCAGGCAAGTCTCTAAGCCTTAACAAAATACCAGGGACCCAGCAGCTTCAACGACACCCATGCGTTTCTCACCGTTCCGGAGGCTGGGAAGTCCAAGATCAAGGTGCAGGCACATTTAGTTCCTAATGAGAACCTGTTTCTTGCTTGGCTTACGGACAGCTGCCTTCCTTCAGACAAACGTTCAGCCCTAACGGCAAGGAAGCTCTCTAGCATTAGCAGTTCCTGTGACTGTGTCAACAACAGACACCGCAGATATTTTTATATCTGTTAACATTTTGCAGATATCTACACACTCCCCGCTATTTTGAACTTATGCTGGATCTGAGACCGACTATGGGATTGTGTTATTCAGCACTACAAAGAAGCACGTAGATGACTCCATCACAGTGTTTAAAACTCTTTTGGTAACTGTATGGAAATCTAATTGCTTTCATTCATTTTCATTCATTTTTTTTTAAATTTTATGCATTTACATAACTCTGAGAGAGGGTCTCCGGGCTTCAGCAAATTGGCGTGGCACAGAAAGAGTTAAGAACCAGACTCTCACTCCACTCCCTGACTCCCCTCCCATTTCCTCTGAACCAGACATTGGGGTGTGAGGAAATGGGACTATGATTTACTATTCTTTCTTCTTCTTCTCTTTCTCTTTTTACATCCCTCCTTTTTTTTTAATCGATGTAAAATTCACATAACATGAAATTAACACTTCGAGAACGGACAGTTCAGTGGCATTTCATACATTCACAGTGTTGCCCAGCCCTCTCCTCTGTCTAGTTCCCAGACATTTTCATCAGCCTAAAATGAAACCTTGTACCCAGCCAGCAGTTCCTCCCCTTGGCTCGCCCCTCTCAGCCCTTGGCCACTTCTTTTTTTTTTTTTTTTTTAAAGATTTTATTTATTTATGTGACAGAGAGACAGCCAGTGAGAGAGGGAACACAGCAGGGGGAGTGGGAGAGGAAGAAGCAGGCTCCTAGCAGAGGAGCCTGATGTGGGGCTCGATCCCGGTGCGCCAGGATCACGCCCTGAGCCGAAGGCAGACGCTTTAACGACTGCGCTACCCAGGCGCCCCCCTTGGCCACTTCTAATCTCCTTCTCTCTCTATGGATTTGTCCTTTCTGGATGTTTCACGTAAATGGAATCCTACCATACGTGGTCTTTGGGATCTGGCTTCTTTCACTCAGCGTGCTTTCCAGGTTCACCCATGTTGTGGTGTGCACAGACTTCACTCCTTTTATGGCGGAATACTGTCCCATCGGATGACTGCACCACATTTCATTTACCCGTTCATCCGTCGATGGGCAGTTAGCTCCTTCCACCTTTTGGCTATTGGATTGATGTTACTGTGAACAGGAAGACAAGTATTTGTTTGAACACATGCTTCTGACCGAATCTATTTGTTAAAGTGAGATTTAGTAACTGTAGGGTCTGTAATCTCTATTGTCCATGTCATCTTTACCAATTCAGACAATTGAGTCCTGGCTATAAATGGCACAGTAAAAGCCTAGAACTCAAGCATCCTTTCCTGGTGCTTTCATTTGCCCCGCGTTTGGCCTTTGTGTGAGAAAATGACATCCTCCTCTTCTGGCTTCGGTGCAAATTGTGTCTGTGGAATTCCTCCTCAGGGAAGCCTCCTGTGAGTGAAGGCATCAGAGAGAATTGGAGAAGTGGGCAGAGATGGCAGCAAAGGCCTGCTCCTTCCCTGGCCTTGGGACATGCCGGGGAATTCTGATGTGCAGGGAAGCTAAGAGCTGCAGGCATCCTTTGGACAGGATGAAACCGCCAGGCAGAGAGGAAGGGAAGAGAACTGGTGTGCGTACCTGGCATAAGCCCTAGAAACATGTGGCGATCACCTGCTCCAAGGGCGACTAGGCTCAGACAGAAGCTTAGCAGAGGGTGCAGAGGCTGAACCATCCCGTGCACACACTCAGACCTCTTCACACGGGGGCACCACACGCAGGAAGGATCAGAGAGGGCATTGCAGGCAGAGGAAGGGGCACATGAGTAGATGGGCCCATTCCTGGGTCCTCGGAAAAGCTAGGGCACTGGTGGTGCACAGAGAATGAGAATGAGAATGAGAATGAGAATGAGAATGAGAATGAGAATGAGAGGGGCTGGACTGGCTTCATGACTGGTACAAAATGAAAGCCTGGGGCCCTTTGTCCAAAATTATTAACAATTTCAAGATGGCGGCAACAGAGCGTGAGGCTGAGCAAAGGGTCTCTGTGAGTGTGGGTGCCTTGTGCCACCGCATAGGTCACACGCCCTTGGAGCCAGCCCTGCAGAGGGGAGAGGGTCCGGGTCAGCCAAGGAGGTTGATCTTGGACTATGTGATCAAATCTAGTGCCCACCTGAGCTCCATTTTCCTTACCACGGAAGCCATTAGCTGCCTTCTGCTGATGCTGTGGGAGCTATATTCTATTTTAAAAAGCATTGACGTCCCCAGAAGAAGCACATTAAAATACATGAACACTTACTACTTGCTAATGATAATTCTGCTTCACGACAGAATAAAAAGTTTATCACTTTTAACACAGAAGGCCATCAGGAATATGTAATGCCTCCCCTTTCAAGATGTGATTTGACCTGCTAATTTGCTGTAACCAGTGTAATACGAATGACTGCTGGGAAAAATATTAAAGTAGCGAAAAGCTGTGTCAAACTGCCAATGTTCAAGATAAGAATTCCCTTTATTGCAAGTGCGCTGGGCTCGGTAGGATGAAGCAGAGAGCAGACTGAATTTCTGTAATGAAATCCTTTGACAATTGAAGCAGGCAACTTTCTAATTTATATGATCCATGACTATATCTGTGTTTCAAAGTTTTAGTGATGGAAAAGTCGGATGGTTTATTGTGATGGGATATAACTTTACCCTTAGCTGGCCTATACAACAAAATCTAAGGGCCTTATCTTAGGATTCTAGAAAAGGGGAGTATTTAATTGAGGCGGCTTCTGAACCAGCCCATCTGAGTTCGAAACCTGCCTCTGGCTTTTTCTGTGTGGTTTTGGGTAAATTATTTAATCTCCCCAGGACTCCCTCATAGGCAGAATGAGGAACACAACAGTGCCTCTGTCATAGGGTTGTGTAAGGGTTTGGGGAGATTACACACGGAGAGCTCCCCTCTATATGGTAAGCTCTCAAACAAATGTTATCATTACAGACAGGACTGCTGCTGTTGTTGTTCTTCTTATTTCTTGTTGTTGTTGTTGTTGTTGTTATTGAATCTGGCCCCCACCCGCCTCTCCACATGATTTCCTGTCACTTTCTCTCATTCTGCGCAAGCCCTAGCCAAACTAAACTCCTCACCACCCCGTGTATATGCTTGAAGATTCTCCGCCTGCTTTTTCTTGCCCTTGCTGTGCATAGACTGAACAACCACTTGGAGGGGATGTTGTAGAGGAGAATTCAAGCCACAGGAGGGAACTGGGTTGAATGAGATCCCCCTCAAAGTTGCTCTTGGCTCTAAGATTCCATCAGACCGACAAAGTGAACAGGAAAGTTAGCGACACGTTTCACATTCTCAAGAGCGTTCGTGGACTCCTCTCTGCTTCACCGTCTCCGGCATTCATTCTTAGCACACTAGCCGAGGGAGCCTTCTGTTCCATCCCACTGAGCGCGAGGTGGAGCTGCCGCAGGTGGGAGTCCTGGAGACACACTCAGGTCGGGGAGAGCTGGCCCCGATGGGCCCGCATAGGCTCGGGAGACAGAACTGTGTGTTTGTTCTCAAGCAAGCTTGCTTAGATTCTCTGAGTGTCAGGGTTTTCAGTAGTAAAATGTGGGTATTAGTGCCCACTGCAGAGGGTGAAAATTGAATTAGATATTGTATACAGACAGCCCACTCAATATCCCTTCCCTGTCGTTGGGGGGGGAGGGGGACTTGGGCTGTTTCTCTAAGGGGATTTACCTGAATGGATAGAGTTTGCGGGGTCACAGGCATAGTGGGGTGCAGGCAGGTAGGGCAGATGGTAGGAGGCCCTGAAACCGAGACAAAGGGGCCTGGGCTTGAGAAAGCAAAGGGCTGGGAGCCTTGCTGTGGCCACTTTCTTCTGTTCCTTCTCTTCTAATGGCCAGTGCTCTGCACAGAATTTAATAGGTTAAAAAATACTAGGACGAATTTTCAGGTACCCAGACCTCTGTGGCTGTTTCTCCAGCTTTGGAAATAGCTACAAAGCTGTCCCAGGCCTACCCTGGAAAGGAAAATAAAGCAGAATGTGCCCTGACACCTCTTCCTGGTTCCACCAGGCAGGGGCTTTGGAGGTGGGCCACCGTCCAAGGCCGGCTCCCTTGGCACATGGGTGCCAGGGCCCATGCGCTCAGGAAGGCTGGGCCAGCAGCAGGTGGGTGCTTCACCCATTTTCTCCTGGAGAGCCCTGAGCTGGGAGCTGTTGCTGCTCTCAGCCTCTGTCTTTCCCCTCGGGTTTGAAAACTCCCACCTCCATGGGGGTCGCACCCAGCGCACAAACCCTCTTGTAACGGTGGCTTCAGGGGGGCGGGAATTATCCCTGACATGTGAAGCATTAATACCGACAGGTTTGAATGATTGGGGAGGGGGGGAAGCAAGGCGGCTGCAGCCACAGGCTCAGAGTACGGCCTAGCCGGGTTCAGGGACCTTCCTCATCCTGGCAAGTCAGTTCAGGGCAAGGCCATGACTGTGTATTGAGCAAGGGCCCTCTCCCAGGTGCTGTGGGAAACAAAGAGCCTGCCCCCTCCCATGCTTCCTGATGGTTGTCAGGCGCAGACTTGGGGGTCCGGGCGGCAGGGGGTGCGAAGACTTTTAGGAACGCCTTAGCACAAATAATAGACAGTGGCTACTGGCTGAGTTATCACAAGGATGGCTCTCTAAGCTCAGTTTCCCCGCATGTAAACCTCTCCTCATGGTTAGGGGGGCAGCAGGGGGAAAGGCAGGAGCAAATGTAAAGCACCCATGACTGTGTCCGACTCTTACAAGGCATCGACCAACAGGGATTGTTAGTTTTTATTTGCTATAAAATTAACAAAAGATCTCATTTTTACTGGTACTTTTTAAGAGAAATGACGAATCTAAAAATCTCTAAAATTTACAATTTCAAACACTAAACGTTAATTTTTTTCCCCCTCAACGTTCCATCCTAAGTAACAATAATACAAAGCACTTACTAAGTGCTATGCAATGTCCTGAGCCTTTAGGGCTCCCAAAGAGGTAGCTTATTGCATTTATCCCATTTTACAGATGAGAACCCTCAGGCCCAGAACAATTAATTCACAGGGCCAGGGTCACACAAGCCTTAAAAATATTCCTTTAGTTTGCGTTCCCTTTCATCTGCCTCCCACTCTCTTTCGGCTCTCTCTAGGTCGGCTGACCAGGGGCAAGGCAAGCCCAATACGGAAGACTCTCTTCCTTTTAACAAGTCCCCTTCTTTTCTGTCAGTATCTGAACACAGTGGAAGGCTGCTTGCTACCAGCCTGGAAAAATTCTCCAGGCATTTCCAAATTTCCACTCCTCCATCTCTTCTGGAGACATGGCTCTGCAAGGCCTAACCCTTTTTAAGGGAAGCACCTCAGGGAAAAGCAGCACTGGGTTGGTAGTGGCCTTCCTTTGTATCCAGAGACACCGGGGGAGGAAAGAAGTGATTTTTGACAGCAGCTGGGTGAGGCAACATGGAATCACGGAACCTCCAGAGATGGTGTATCAGGCAGCTGCCAGCTGAAACGGGCCAAATATCCATCCGGCATGATCTTTAATGAGCTTCCACAGTGAAGGGGACTCTCAGGCCAGTCAACTAGGGTAGGGTCAGGGGAGAGGTGTAACCAGAGAGGTGACATCCTGTTTGGAAAGCAGAATGGCGGCCACCCACCAGAGCATGAACTGGGGAGCCAGTCACCTGCCCCTGCCCCCCCCCCAAGAAGGAAGTCAAGTGGATAAAGAAATGGGGAAGTCCGAGCTGCTCCTGCAGTGGCTTTTGAGGGTCTGTATAACACTTGACTTTAATCCCCATGGGACAAAGCCTCTGCCATAAACGTGATTAGCAAAGGGTTTCTGGAAACATTTCCTCAGGATGCGGAAAGGGATAAGAAGTATTGTGCATACTGCTTTGCGTCTCAAAATAATCTCAAGTAGGTCTTTCCCAATCCGCGGGTCGTTTTGCTTTCACGTGCCATTTGCGGGCACAGGGCACGGTATTCGCGAGGGATTTCAGCGGCAAGGGGGTCACTGGTACTCACGGGCAAGGTGCCATTTTGAAAACTGCTCTTCTCTACCGAAATCTCCCATATTTCCAGATGCAACTTAGAGTGCACTTCAAAAACGTCTTGTGCTGAAAAGGCTTTCTTCAAAACAGAGTGAGATTGTTAAATTTAATCTTTCGATTTTAGAGATGATGGGATTGCAGTCTTTGGCACTGGACACGGGCCTCCTTAGCAATCGCTTTTATATTTAGGAAAATAAGGAACAGGAAAGTAAAAAAACTTCCTTATTGTCAGGCAGCAAGTCAATAGCAGAGCTTGAACTTGACTTATTTTTCTAAGCGGGGAGGCGTTGTACGCTATAAAATCCAGATAGAGTAACCTCCAACCAGCAAATATTCCGGTTATTTGATTCGGGTGCTCACAAAAAATTATAGCGACGAAAAAATACGCATGTTACAGTGAGGAAACTTATTTGAAAAGAATCACTTAAGGGTGCTTTACCTCCCACCCAATTTCACGAGAAGCCGGGTGAGAGACAAAGAGGGCCGGGGTGGGGCGAAGGGCCTCGGCTGGCCCTAAAGCTGAGTCACAGGAATCGCACCCCTGCAGCGGGCGAGGCCCTCCAGCGCGGCCACCGCACCCTCGCTCGCGGATGTCCGCACCAGACAAAGACAGCTTCGCAGTAAAGGAATGCCTGTCCCCCTAGGTACCACCCAGACCCTTCGTTATCATGTCCCCCGGTCCCCAAGAGCGGGTTTGCGCGGCTGTTGCAAAAATCCATTATGGTAAAATAGACATAAGGAGGGGAAACGCATGATGCAGGAAGTGCCGGGGGGAGGGGGCTTTGGCTCCCTTTAATTTTCCGCCGTCGTTGCGGTAAGGGTGCACTGGTGCATGCGGGGCGGGGGTCCCCCAAACGCCAGGCAGGCCCCCCGGACGCCGGGGCGGAGACGAGGCGCGAAGGAGTTAAGCGGGCCCGCGGGTGACGTCACCTCATTTACATATGAGCGCGCATATAATGGCGCGCGGCGCGCCCCGCCCGGCATTCGGCGGCGGTCACTGAGCACGTCCGATTTCGCTCTCTCGCGCACCTCGCTCCGGTGAGCCCCGGGGCCCCTGCTTCCTGCCCTCGGTCCCTTCCCGCCCGCCGCCCGCGCTCGCGCCTCGGCGCCCCTCTCCCTATAGAGGCATCCCTATAGCCTAGCCCAAAGGGTCCTCCCCGGGAAGCCTTTCTTGGGGTCCTGGGGATGCCAAACCCTTCCAGATGCTGGGGAACAGGGTCGGGAACTTGGTGGTTTAAAGACAAACCCCCCAAGCCGGGCGTTCGGCCATGCAGCTCCGAGGGAACATTTTTTTTCTCCCCCCCCCCCCAACCCCCGGCATTATGCACTGCCTATTAGGCGGTGATTACTCAGGAACAGAAAAATCCTTTGTTCCAGCTCACACCCACCCAAGCCCGGAGCTTCAACAATTAACATTTTTCCTGTAGCCTCTGATGGCTTCTTGGGCTCTATCTGTCCAGATTTCAGGTGGCTGGGCTATACTGCGAAATGCGGGGGGTTAGGGAGAGGGGGGGACAACAACCCTTCTTGCGGGGGTTGCCGAATTGCCCCTAAATGCAGGTCAGGGCTGGTTTGGGGCAGCTTTGTGCGCGGCCGGCTGCATTGTTGAGCGCGAGTGAGGAAGCAGTAGGGCGGTGGTCGGGGGCGCCGGCTGCAGCTGCCGCCTTTGTGAGCAGAGAAGAAAAGCAGCACGGGCCCGCATCTTTGGGGGGAGACTCATGTAAAATGTTAGCACTGTGCAGCCTCCGCTTCATTTTAAGAATTTTTACTCGATCCCACCACCCGCCTCCACCTTGAAATGTCTTCACTATTTACTTCTAGCCAGATTTTAATTTTCAAACGTTGTGAACTGATAACTTACGGTGGTCAGTTTCATTATTCCGAAAGACTCGCCCCCTAATGGGAGGGCGATTTTCCCAGTTTGGCCCCCCGCATTTGGAAATAATGAAGGGGGGGTTCTTTTTTTTGTGTAGAAAGAGGAAGAGCTTTAGCCTTGAATGAAAGCGGAAGGAGGCAGAGGTGGGGTTTCAGGCCGGAGATGCGAGGGCAGAAGCGCATTTCTGAGCCGGGAGAGGCAAGGGTGGGTCGCTCGCTCGATCTCACCCTCCTTCTTGGCTTTGTATATGCAGCTTCCTCTGCAACCATGTCTGACAAGCCCGATATGGCTGAGATTGAGAAATTCGATAAGTCGAAATTGAAGAAGACAGAAACGCAAGAGAAAAATCCGCTGCCTTCGAAAGAAAGTAAGCCCCCCCCCCGCCCTTGAAAAAGGCTGGGCAGGAGGGAGGATGGGAGGGGCTAGGAGAAGGACCTGGACTGGGGGGGGGCGGGGGGGGCGAGGGAGTGCGGGGGAGGAGCTGACAATTTTTATGATGAATGTGGCCTGGAAAGGTTAATTAAAAGTTGTTTTTGCAGCTAACAAACAGGGCTTTAATAATTCAACGATGATGGGATGTTTGGTATACATATTAATATGCAATATTATACCATCTTTTCTGTTAAAATGTTTTTTAGTGTTCATATTTTCACGATGGGCCGACTTGATACTTAGTGGATTTCTATGATATGGGAAGATACCGTAAACGAAAAGTACGATAATCTTACACGAGGTTGTACTGAGTCTGCCTAATGAGCTCCCTCCATCTTTTTTCTTTTCTCTTTCCTGTCACAGCGATTGAACAGGAGAAGCAAGCAGGCGAATCGTAATGAGGCGTGCGCCGCCAATATGCACTGTACATTCCACAAGCATTGCCTTCTTATTTTACTTCTTTTAGCTGTTTAACTTCGTAAGATGCAAAGAGGTTGGATCAAGTTTAAATGACTGTGCTGCCCCTTTTCACATCAAAGAATGGAGAACTACTGACAACGAAGGCGCCTGCCTCTCCCATCTGTCTGTCTGGCTGGCAGGGAAGGAAAAGAACTTGCATGTTGGTGAAGGAAGAAGCTGGGTGGGACGACAGTGAAATCTAGAGTAAAAACCAAGCTGGTCCAAGGTGTCCTGCAGGCTGTAAAATGCAGTTTAATCAGAGTGCCATTTTTTTGTTCAAATGATTTTAATTATTGGAATGCACAATTTTTTTAATATGCAATAAAAAGTTTTAAAACGTCGCTGGTGTGACTGTTTGGTGTCTGGAAGGAGCGGCTTACTGGTAGATGAAACCTTTGCAAAAGGGCCAAGAGTGGTCTCACTGGGGAATGATAACATCTGGTGGTCTGGGGGTAAAATCAGAGAGGATGTAGAAATGAGTTTCATCCAGGTATGTGAAATAATACCTCCTGTGTACTAGGTGATTGGAAGGTGATTTTTTTTTTTTTTAGGCTGCTTGAATGCCTAGTAGGAGTCTGAAAACTGACAAAAACATACTGCAGTTCTTGCCTTTCACAGGGTTTGCTAAGCCAACACAGACTTAATTGCATCTGATCGAGAAAATGAAGGGGGTGGTAGTTCACAGCACAGTATTTGTTTCAGGTGTCAAATGGAACTTGGTTATTTAGCCAATTACCAGCGTTGACACAATTAGGATTTAAGCAGTTTGTCAAAAGGGAAAAACATTTTTAACAGCTGCTTTATAAAGTCAAGACTTTCTAGCTTAATGGCTGGTTCAAATATTCAAAGTTGGCTTTTATAAAATCCGTGCACTTAGGATTAATAGAATTTTAAAATTATTGAGTCCTCAACTTGGATAATGAGAACTATCTTTGGATTTAAAGGACATTTAGACAAGGATGAAATTTGCCCTAAGGTTCAAATTCCCTAGGATTTAATTGGTACATCTCAAGGGTTTGCCTTTCTTGAGGCTGATAACTTTATGAAGTACTTGTTTTAACTGGTGGGCAAAAGCCAAGCCCTTCTTTTGGGACGTGATGTAGAGAAACGAAATATCAAGCTTTTCAAAGTAAAAGGGATGTCATTCCTAAACGTCCTTGAAGGATTCCTCTGTTCTGTCAGAAAGGGTGCAAGTATTTTTTTTCAAAAATTGTATCCATTTTCTTAAATGGAAGCATTTAAAAATGACTGTTCACCCAGTATCTCAGCAAATGTCCAGGAGGTCAAACACTGCCCCCGCCCCCCAGACTGAAGAAAAGGCCCTTTTGGAAGGAGAGGGTGGAGGGCAAATTGTTAATCAGTATTAAGCCGGTTGATTTCATTTCCTTTGCTCAACATTTATTTTGAGAAATGCACAGGAAACCATTTACCTGTGGTTTAGACGATCAACCAGACCATCAGCTAGAGGTGGATCTGCATCGCGAGGGAAGGGCTGTGTGCCCGCCGCTGCAAAGCCCGAAGTGCCACAGAAGTGCCACAGCCTGCTCGCTGGAGAGCTGAGCAGGGAGCACGAAGGTCTGCGAGCCTTCTCAAGATGGAGCCGGCCCTCCAACCCTGCTTTTTCTTTTCCTTCCCGCAAGAAAGGGTGTGGGCAAAATGAAAAGGCTCGAGGCACAAAGATAAACCAAGGCCACATGGGTTTTTGCTGTGCACATTTTTCAGATAATGCAGAGATGAGGTCGGATTTTAAGAAATTAACCCAGCGTTCTCCAGTTTAAAAATGAGCATTAAGGGGAAAGGGATGATTCAGGAAACGATGAGGGGAGAAGACCTTCCTGTGCTGAGAGAACAAAGCTAAAACACAGCAGGGCGGGAAGAAAAGAAAGTAAAATGTAAAATGAAAAATCTGGTGATTGAGTTTGGGCTGCATTGTGCGTGGGATGGGGAAATGCAGAATCTTCAGCACACATCACCCTGTGCCCTTAAATGCTGCACGGGGTCGGAGGTGGTGGTGGTGGGGGGGCACAGACTTGTTTTTTTTAGATTTTATGAGTGCATTCTTTTTTCTTCCCAAGAGAGGAACTTCCCAGAAGGGCCTAGGGTATTTATGAATCCATATGGGAATGTATACTGCTATTAGGAGCTTGGGGTGGACAGTCTTCTTCGCAGACACCAAGGGGACTAGAGGATCCCCACTGGAACGAGGGACTGCTCCAACTGAAGGAGACCCTAGCCACTGCATCTTTGACCGTCTCCCCTCCCCCAGAAGGAAACAGGCCAAGGTTGCTTATGTAAGAGCCGAGGGTCACACAGTTCTGTGTGGGACTTCCGCAAATTTTGAATTGATCAGGCTGAATCAAGCAAAAATAGAGGAAGTGAAAAGAGGCTCACCAGAGGACTCTTGGGACAGAGCCTCATTCATTTCCAAACCTCACACATTCCTCAACCACCGCAGCCATGTTGCTCAGTCTTCCAATGCATGGACTTTTAAAGCTACTTTATTCTTTCAGGAGCACAACACAGCTTTCGGGCTGTCTGCAACCACTGAATGTGCGTTGAGGGGGTGGGGGTGGTGGGGAGGCAGGCAAAGTCTGAGGCACGGAGCCCCCTCTTCTGTACCGGGCCTCTTCCGGGCCTGACCATCACCGCATCCTCCCCACACCTTTGTGAGTTAGATATTGTCTCCTTCAAATGTGTTTGGAAGATCTATTTATTTTCCTAAAGAAGCATCTAACTGCTCAAGATGCAAAACTAAAATAATTTTCTACCCTTTCTAAATGTATGGGGCCAATTTTGTGCTTACTTAGAACAGGAAATCTTGGAAACAACATTTTGGCAAAAAAAACTCAAAAACAAAAAAAACCCACACCCAAAATTTGAGCCTTTCTTAGTTTGAGATTGTAAATTGAAAATATTATTTCATAACGTTGCAAACACTTAGCACTTGATTTCCCGTAGTAGCCTTCACTGTCCTAGCAAGAGAATAAGAAAAAAACCCTCCCCAGCGCCCTGTATCTCTCACTTTTAAGAGGGCCTTACAGTGCAATCTAAAAGAATTAAACACAGCAATTTGAAGTTCAACTATATTTTGGTTGAGTGTCATGGGAAGAGGCTATATTACAAATTTAAGACAGATGTGCAATGAAGTAAGCTAAGAAGAAAATGTTTCTAAGGCTTATATTTACCTGGCTTATTTTTTCCCTGGATACTTGTACTCTAGCCTGTTAGTCTCTAGTCATACAATTGTGCTAGGACCGTCCCTCTTGGCTTCTGAGACTGCTGTGGGCAGGATATATGTGTATCCCACATTCCTACCCTTCTATGTCCAACAGGGCCTCGCCTGCGAATGGGCACATCTTAGGGCTTCACTCTTCTCCTCATAATGGGTGGAGAGTTCAGGTAACGTGATTGTTTTGGGGTACCTTTGAATATGCGAATGTCATATTAAATAGCCCACTTTTAAATATATGTATATATATTTGTAAACTTACTTTGAAGAGGTGTTTTAATCATTTCACAGGTAACAGTAATCATTGCTACCGATAATTAAACAAATGGTTGTCAGTGGCCATTGGCCAAAGAAAGCCATAATTTAGAAGTAGTCATACCAAATTCCATGGAATGTTTTTCCTTTTTCTGTGACAGTCTCAGACTAGAATGGTCAGCCAAGAACATTCGCATTTATTCCATATATTAAGCCTCATTATACTTCTGTTTAGCCTCATATATATATATATATATATATTTTTTTTTTTAAATATTTTTTAATCAAGGAGACTGTACAGGGACATTTTACTCAGTACATATCGCTAATCCCCACCTAAATGTAATGCAAAGAAATTCACAGATAATGTGGAATCTCTACTTGTGAAACCTAAGAATTTTCTTACAAATGTATTTAAAGAGCTTGGACTGCTAATTTGCCACTGTCCTTGCTTGTGCTGATTTTGAATCAACACTTAGAGCCAACTACATACTATTAAGCCAGAGCACTGGCTTATTTGTTCACCCCACCAAAATTTATTGAATGTCCTGTACATGCCGATTATTATTTTTTAAGTTTCTTTCTTTCTTTCTTTTTTTTTTTTTTTAAGATTTTTATTTATTTATTTGACAGAGAGAGAAAGAGCAAGCACAAGCCGGGGGAACAGCAGGTGGAGGGAGAAGCAGGCTCGCCACTGAGCAGGGAACCCGATGCGGGGCTCTATGCCAGGACTCCGGGATCATGACCTGAGCCGAAGGCGGACGGTTAACCCACCCATGCGCCCCCATGCCGGGTATTTATTATTATTATTATTATTATTATTATTTTATTTGGCACAGAGATACAGTTGTAAGACGCGGTCCCTACCCTCATGTGTGTTCCCTTGGCTAAAGATGTCCTTTTCATCTAAATCTGAGTAGAAAATGCTAGGAAATTATTCCCTTTCATTTTTAGGGTGAATGATGAACCTAAGAGCTTTGAGGTTTTTGTAGTTAAAAAAAAACAAACATGTTTTTTAAAGTGAGCTCTATGCCCAACCTGGGGCTTGAACTCGTCCTTGAGATCAAGGGTTGCAGGCTCCACGGACTGAGCCAGCAGAGCACCCCAGGGCTTTGAGTTTTCAAATATGTATTGAAATCTAATCTTTGGGGTACCTGGGTGGCGCAGATTGCAAAGCCTCCTATTCGACTTTGGCTCAGGTCAGGGTCGTGAGCCCCACATCGGGCTCTGCGCTTATCAGGGAGTCTGCCGGAGATTCTCTCCCTCTCCCTCTGCCCCTCCCCCTATCAAAGAAACAAACCTTTCAAAAATCTATTCTTTGCTCTACTGTGGACTTTTTCCCCCAAATGTATCTATAATGATTCCATTCAAACCTCTCCCAAAGCTCAATGCTGTGTGAAATTTGATGGAAACCAATTGATTCTTCATACCACAATCAAATATTTTATCAGCACAGGGAGATTGGGCATAATAACTCTTGACTATTACCTTTTTATTTCATTTTCTTAAAGTAATCTTTACACCCAATGTGGGGCTTGAACTCATGACCCTGAAATCAAGAGTTGTGCGCTCCACGGACTGAGGCAGCCAGCTGCCCCTTGCCTGCTACCTTTTGATAATCCTTTATGAGGGATGCCCAAGATTCATGAATGGACTGAATGGATATTGTTTTAAAATCTTTTTCTAGGATTGTATGATTTAGATGCTGAATTTCCAGAGAAACACTTCTTCTTGCTAAATCCTTACCCTTCTTTTGTCAGCCTTCTTTCTCCAGTTCGACTGTAAGAATGTTGGGGGCAGAAACAGTCCCTTGAATTTTGAAATTCCACCCCCCTCCCCAGAGAATATAGCAAAATCACGACCACATCAGGATGTCCATAAGTAAAGCGCTTCTCTGACTGATAGCTGGGTCACATTTTTTTTTTTTTTTAGTAGGATTCCATGGCTTTCAACAGAGAGGACCAAGTTCTGTTCATGATCTATTCACAGCAGTTGGAGCTATTCCTGTCACATTATTGTCAAACCACAGGAAATTAGGCCTCTCCTCATTACCACACAGAGCTCTGTAAGTGGCTGATACCCTTGGGCTACACAGAGACTTCATGATAGTATTTTCCCCATCTAGAAACCAAAATAGTTCAGAAGATTAAAAAACATATTTATATAGAATCTCGAGGGCCATCGAGTTATTTCAATCTAAAGTAATGGCTTGCAAAAAAAAAAATTAAAGTAATGGCTTGCGGAAAGGGTGGAAAGAATCATTCTTTGTTTACTCAACAAACATTTATTGAGCACCTCCTGCGTGCCCAGCCCTTTTCTAGTTGCTGAGAACAGAGATGAATCAGACCCAGGCCTGATGGGAGAGGCCGGCCCGGGTGAGTGAAGAGCCAGATACGGCTATAGCAGGAACCATACACCTGTTCATTGGCCCAGCAACTATTTGCCGAGCTGCTTTTTTGGCCAGGTGATACAGTGGGCTGAGGGAGAAACTGGAACTAGGTAAAGGCCTGCTATGCCTGCCTGAGAGGCTTGAAAATTACCCTCGGGCAATGGGAAGATACTAGAAGTAAAACCACTTGGCCCACAGGAGACCGCATGGAGACTTTCTGCACAGAAACAGCTTATGCAGGGAAGAGCAAAGAAGCAGCTGTCCATACTTGTTATCCAAAAAGCAGATTATCAGAGGGACATTAACCAAGTATGGGAAGGTAACAAGTCATACTTGTACTGGTATTCTTTAGTCTACATTTCAATAAGACCGGCTGGACCACGTCCACATTATAAGCCCTCTTCCTGTTCATTTGCTACCGAGTTTCATACTGGTATGGACAGAAGGTTAGTATATTTGAAGTGGCTAAGATGACATGTTTTTGATGGGGTGGCCGAGGTGTGCAGGGTCTCATACTAGGGTTTGCACATTCGAAGCTCGTGTTCAATCATGTATTGGTTTCCTGAGGCTGCCTGTGGTAACCAATTACCACAAACCCAGTGGCTTCAAACAGAAGTTCGTTCTCTCACAGTTCCACCAGCCAGAAGTCCAGCATCACCGTGTGGGCAGGCCATATCCCCTCCGAAGGCTCTAGGGGAAAGTACGTCCTTGCCTCTTCCAGCCTCTGGCGGCTCCGGGTAGTCCTTGGCTTGTGGCTGCGGCCTACGACGTCACATGGCCTTCTCCGGCTCTGTGTCTTGTCTTCTGTGTTTTTTTTTTTTTAATTTTATTTATTTATTTGACAGAGACAGCGAGAGAGGGAACACAAGCAAGGGGAATGGGAGGGGGAGAAGGAGGCCCCCCGCCGAGCAGGGAGCCCAATGTGGGGCTCGATCCCAGGAACCTGGGATCATGACCTGAGCCAAAGGGGACACTTAATGGCTGAGCCACCCAGGCGCCCCTCTTCTGTGTTTTCTAAGGATACTTGTCATCGGATTTAGAACCTCCCCCCCCCACCCCCCGGGGTAATTTAAGATGACCTCATCTCAAGATCGTTTACTGCATCTGCAAAGACTTTTTTTCCATGGGGCGCCTGGCTGGCTCGGTCAGTGGAGCATGCGACTCTTGATCTTGGATTTGTAAGTTCGGGCCCCACGTTGGGTGTAGAGATGGCTTGAAAATAAAATCTTAAAAAAAAAAGAAGACTCCTTTCCCGCATAAGTTCGCATTCCCAAGTTGCAGGGATTTGATGTGGGCAGAGCTTACTGGAGGGGCTGCCATCTGACCCACTAGGACTCGTGACCAATCACAATGGTCACATCACAGGGCAATGCCCCCGTGATGGTTGGAGTGATAAAGTGGTGAGCTGCACTGTGAGCAGGGACCTTTTACTGAACAACTGGGTTTGTGGGAGGAGAGAGGATAGTTGCAGGTTTTTCATATTAATCAGAGAGTTACTCCACGCTCTGAGGACTGATATGGAAAACTTACAGGAGCCGTGAATGAGTAGAGACAAAGGGGCATAGAATGGAAAGAGCATCAAAGGTTTGGGAATCACTTATATTTTGACTGTGATTACAGAGATGAGTAACATGGGTGGTCATAGAGGAAAACAATTGGGCTGGTACGGTAATTTGAAATGTCTTCAAGGTGAGTGAAAAATACCATTGGGGAAAATAAGTATATATACTGTTATAAGTAGTTGGAGAGGCCAGTCCGGAAAATTAAAAAGGAAATGACCAAGTTAAAAGAATATGAACTGGATTATTTAAAGAAAGGATTGTAATGTATAACCCCAAACTCGTCATTTCAAAAGCAATTGTTGAGTTTGAGCTAAGATGATGATAGCACTGGTGAATTCATATATGCCAACAGAAAGTCTCGAAACCACACATAGATAACTAAGGTATTCCTCTAAGATTCCACTGACTTTCTCCTTGAAAGCTCTGTGTCGTAAGAGAGAGGCACGAATGCGTACACGCACGAACAGACGCTCTGGCAGCTGATGTTGGGAACCGTCATCCAAACAGGGCTGCTTTTCTGGAATAGGTCATCAGGTTTCCTAACAGGAGAGATGGATACCCGCAAATAAATTTCTTCAGGTCCTCACCCCACGTTTCAAAGAGCGAATTCTTCGGATTAGAAAGAGGTGAGGTCAATCGAATCTAACTCAGACCTCGAGACCCATCTATCTGCCTTACGGGCTACTCCACACTCTTGACCGTATTCCTTTGAAACCGCCATGATTTATTTCCCCCTCCTCCTCTCCTGCAAGCTGACGCCTGAGCATGTTGGCGTCCATGTGTGTTCAGAATTTCTTGCACGCTGGGCTTGGCCGTGGCCCCCTGCTGCCAGGCTTTCCGCCACAGGTGTTCCCCATTAGGGCTTCAGGAGGCGGGGAGGGCAGCTGGGGCGTTAGGTCACGGGACCAGGTGAACCAAGCCCGGGAGGGGCCGGGGCTTCGCCAAGGAAGGCCGGCCGGAGGGGACGGCTCCACACCCGACCGCCGACTCCGCGACCCCGGCGGTGCCCCACTTGGGCCACACCTCAGAGCGGTGTTTTCAAACCACACGCTGTATCCCCGTACGGTTCCAGGCAGTCCATTTAGTTGATGCTTGTCAACATTCAAGACAAAAATTCAAAAAAAGCCAACAAGCTGAAACAAATCTCTGAGGAGAAACGGAACAGGAAGGACCAGACTCTCCTGCGGGGTAAGGGTAGGTGTCGTTTGAGCAAAGCTCTGTTTCAGTTATCCGTGTGGGAGAGTGTGTGTCTGTGTGTGTGTTTACTGGCCTGTGATGTAAAAGGTTTTTTCAGCATTGAGTCAGAGTCACACTTACGGAGACATCCATTCCCCGACCTCCTGACTTGTGATGGCCTCCTTCCCTTCCCTTCCCTTTCTCCGTGTGTCTTCCACTCCGCATCAGTCACTTCGCGTCGATTCTGAGTCCTCTTCTCCCCACGCCCTGCTTCGTACCCCAGTCCCGAATCACTCCACGAGCCCATGTTTACCGTTCCTTCATCCAGGCTCCCAAGTGACAAGAAATAAAATGATACACTTCTCACTGGTCTCCCGTCAGCTCCCTTTTCGCTGTGCAACCTCGTCTGCACAACCTCGTCTGCACTTCCTTACTTTTCTGAGCTCTGCTTTTTCTCATCTGCAAAGTGGGGGAGGGGATGGTCCTAACCCAAGGGGCTTGCTGGGAGGCCTGAAAGCCACAGGTGCACCTAGCACATGCTAGGTGCTCAGTAGGCGGTCGCTTTTAGAATCAGCACATTCTCTTCCATAACCCTAGGGCAAGGATCAGGTTCAGGAAATTTAGCATCCATGCTGGTTTTATCTGCTACAAAGTCCTACTTAGATTTTGCTGGTTGTTCTATTTCATGTCTTTTACAGCAGCTTCCTTCCTCACCAGGGATCCAATCAGGCTCACGCATGGCTGTTACCATGTCTTTGTAATCTGCACCAACCCTCCTGCTGTGCTTTGTCCTTCAAGACCTTCACACATTTTTGAAGGATCCAGGCCGGCTGGTTTGTAGAATTTCTCTCCATTTGGGTTTGCCTGATGTTTTTTTCACGACTCCGATCAGATCAGTTGGGGGTAGGAACCCCCTGTCAGGGACGTTGTGTCCTTCTCGCTGCCTAACAGAGGAGGCATGTGATGTCAGCTTGTCCCGTGTATTGATGATGATGGTGACGGCTTGTCCACACGGTTGCCACCAGACTTCTGCGCTATCAAACTGTCCCTTTTCCCTCTGTAATTAGTAAGTGACCTGTGGCGAGACACTTTGAGACTCAGGTCTCCTGTTGTTCATCAAAGTGTCGCCAAATTGCTTTGGCATTTATTGAGGATTCTTGCCCAGATCGATGATTTCTATGATGTCAGCAAAAGTGAGCTTCCAACTCTATCGATTCCTTCTAATGTGACTTCTCTTATTTGTGTCCTACCGTCTACGCATAAACCAATGAATGCAATTTCAAAATTTCCATGCTAACAATATGAAAAATCAAAGCAGCTCATACATGTAGGCCTGTGGGCTTGTTCTGCTTGACCCGTCTCAGCATTAGGGAGGTGCCATGTCCTAAGGAATATTTCCACTGGCCCTTTCAAGATAAGGCTGATGCAGGCGGGCCTGTGCTGTCATTCCATCTGTAAGAGTCTGCTTGGGGCTTGTCTGCGACCAACATTCTCTCTCTCTCTCTTTTTTTTTTTTTTTAAAGATTTTATTTATTTGTTAGTGTGCACAACCAGGGGTAGCGGCGGACAGGGGGCGAAGCAAGCTCCCCACTGAGCAAGGAGCCCGATGAGGGATTCGATCCCAGGACCCTGGGATCGTGACCTGAGCCGAGGGCAGACACTTCACCGACTGAGCCACCCACCTGTCCCTTTTTTTTTTTTTTAAGATTTTATTTATGGAACCAGCATTCTCACGTGACATGGCTGTGATTTTAAAAAGGGCTATAGATGCCTATGTGTAGGTCATTTCCATTCAGTTCAAATCAGGTCTTTAATGTTAACTCGGATCTACTAAAAATATTCCTCACGATCTGGCAGAGAAAGTGCTGGTTGGAAGTTCTGCGTGGCTGCAGCAGGGGTGTGAGGGACGGTGGGGGCAGATCCTTCGCAGGTTCCTGATAGACGATGGATGTGTGCATTATAAAGGACAGTGGAACCCAACTGGAATAATCCGCAGGGCCCTCGGCAACCGCACCACTGAAGGCTCTTGCTCTTTCTCTGAGAACGGAGAGGCGGCTATCGGCTTTGGGAGTTTGACTTTGGGTCACGTGTCCGTGTTTCAACAAACCTTAAACAAACATCACCTGCTCCACTGGTCAAACACACCTTCCCAATACCAGTGAGAGGAATAAATGGTAGGAGAGCTTCAAGGATGTCTGGCCCTCATCCACGGTCTCCCTGGAAAGAATGTCTGCCCCCCAATACTGCTGTTTGCTTTTATCCATGGTGCCCTAGCCTATCTTGAGTCTTGAGGTCAGTGCTCAAGCAGCTGCATACCTGAACAATGACTCACCCCCAAAGTCGTTTTAAGGACACCTTGGCCACGTATTTGTTATGGAAACCGGGGGAAAGTCTGTGACTTCAATAGGGGCATATCCTCAAGAGAGAGTCTCCAATATGTAATTATAAATAATGAAAATTTTCTTTTGTTTTTTTACGGAAGTGGGGAGATAGCAGTTGACCTCTTAAAAGTGTTTTTCATTATTAATTTTTGGACATAGCTCATACGGTACAAATATTAAAACAATATAAAAAGTGTAGTCCCATTCAGTTGATTTCCCTTTGTTTCCTTTGGCTGATGCTTTTTTTTTAAATTTCTTGTTTAACCTCTAATATCTATATCTATATATGCAAAAACAAATAGATATTTTTATCTCTTCTTATACAATTTAAGTCTTCTTTCCAATACAGTATTCTTAAACTTTTAGAATTATTATAAGAAAAATACATATTTAAGATAAATGAAGCAATATAGAATGAACTGAATGAAAAAGGAAAAGTTCCTCCAAACTCCAACTCATTTTCCAGAGGTAGCCACTCTTAACAGTTCAATGTGAGCAATTCCAGATGTTTCCTGACTGTATTAGTGGCAAGAGCTACTTGTTAAATTCCTCAGAAACTTGAGAGCTGGTGGTTAAATACAGCCACTATTCGATATTAAATTATATAATCTTACAGTGAAATTATATTAAAAGTAAAGGTAATAACCAACTCATCACTGCTTGATTATTTTACTCCATTTTACTACTATCTATGCTCTCATGGTTAATAACGTCTACTGTGTATATCCGTGTGGTAGAAACACCATAAAATGGCAGGTACCGGTCATCTCAACTCCTCTTGAGAACTTTAAGCCTCTATTGACATAGAATGTGAAAGTGAGTTCATCAAAATGAATCAAAAATTTAAGTTAGGAAATGTAAAGGTGTAACTAAAATGTCAATGTGATTATTTTTAAGTTTAAAGTGAATAGGCATTATAATAAATGACATGACTTAGAAAAAAAACATTGGCTAACTCTCA
Organism: Ursus arctos; assembly: GCF_023065955.2. NCBI lineage: Eukaryota > Metazoa > Chordata > Mammalia > Carnivora > Ursidae > Ursus > Ursus arctos. The sequence continues at coordinate 9,469,652 of NC_079873.1, forward strand.
GGGAGTTTTTTTTTTATTCCAATGCCCACGTAGACAAGATCTGTCCTCCCTTATCCTGCAAAGTCTCCTCTCTCCTCCACTTGCCACTTTTTTGGTTGGTGTTCCAGGGTCTCCCCTTGTCCCGAATTTTCCAGCTTCTCTTCACTCTTATAATTTTCTCTGGTTCTACTTATTTTACCTGTCCATTAAATAATGGTTTGTCCAGAGAGCTCATCTTGACCTGACATTCTTTCTCATGTATACCCTCTCTTTCCCCAAGGCTTTAGTTACTGTCTCTAACCTGGTGATTCTGTCTCCCTTGGACTCCATCTGATGAACTCTCTTGGGTGCCATCTGCCTAGACGTCTCTGCAGGACTGTTGTTTAAAGTCATCCTGTCTACAAAACCTGTCCTCCTAAGTTGGTCAACGGTATTATTATTGTTCAAGTCACACGACAAGTCAACTGTGCCTTGTCCCTCATGGCCCGCATCCATTACTTACCACCGCAGAGGATCTAATCCAAACGCTCTTCTCTACGAATCTCCAGCTTTGTCCCTGGGCTCAGGATTTTGCTTCTTTCTATCAAGCTCCCTCTTCCCTACATGTCCCGTCTTCATCCCAGCCATCTCCCAAGGCCCAAGTCATTTTACACCCTCTAAGAGGTCTCCCTAGGTCCTCACTCAGGTTAATTCTACCCTCCCCACACCTCCGCTACATGCTGCTGGTACTTTCTATGAAGACCTAGAGCCCATGACTAATTAATTAAACCTCTATTTTCCTCACCAGATCGGAGGCCCTGATCTGGGCTAGGAGAATCAGAACAGATCCTAGCATGGAGCTCCGTGGGGTACGTGCTTCAGAAATGTAAGTTGAATTGTTTCTATAGAATGTATGTCCTACTTCTAGGAAAACTGGCAATGAAAGGTTGAGGGAAGAGCAAGTGTTCTCTGCCTCTGTGGTCACAGACCCATATGTCTGCAAGTGCCCAGCACGTCACATAAAAAACTGGAGAGGTCAATCTCTTCAAGCTGAAAGGCAGCCCTTTCTTGGCCCCAGCCAATTACCATAAGGAAACATGGACCCAGAGTTGCCAAATCCGATTTTTCGAGAGAAGGCAGAAACAGAGATATTTAAATCTGCAATCTTCCAAGTTTTGCTTAGTGGTAACTAAGTAAAAACATTCTAACCTTTTCATTGTAAAATAAAAATTAAACTACATGGGATGCCTGGGCGGCTCAGTCGGTGAAGCGTCTGCCTTCAGCTCGGGTCATGATCCTGGGATCGAGTCCTGCATCACCTCCTTGCTTAGCAGAGAGCCTGCTTCTCCCTCTGCCTGCCTCTCTCCCTGCTTGGGCTCTGTCTCTCTCTCTCTTTCTCTATCTCTGACAAATAAATAAGTAAAATCTTTAAAAAAAAAAAAAAAAAGGAAACTACAAAGAAAATGTATAGCTTGATGCATTATTATAAGGCAAACATCCAATTCTTGTAACCAGCACCCAGGACAAAAAACAGAACTTTGCCACCTACCCCAGGAGACCCACATGGGCCCCATCCTAGTCTCAACACCCCCAAATTAATCACTTCCCTACCTTTACACTAATAATTTGCTGTTGCTTCCTTGTGGTTTTATCATCTAGGTGTGCATCCCTAGGTGCTATATTTTTACTAAAAACAAGCTGAGTCTTACTCATTTTTTGAAATTTGCGTCTTCTCATCTACGGTTCCCTCCTCAGCCCTTCCTTACAGTTTTTCTGTTGATGCACCTGGGGTATTTGACTTGTAAACCTTCCCACAGTCTGGATTTTGCTGATGTTTACTGAATGGTGTGGCTCCGCGTGTGGTCTGTATTGCCTATATTTTGGCAACTAGATCCAAACTCGTGTTCGTTAATTAAAACATTGTTTTCAATTGTAGATCTCATTAGTTGGCAGCTCACGTCTACATCCCCTACCTTGCTCTACTTACTTACTTTGTTGACTTACTTTACCTTATTATGAATAATAAATCACTAGGTTTTTTCCCCACTTTCCATGTTTAGAGGACGAAGATGTATTCTGACCTAACAGAGTCTAAGTATGCATGTTATCACATTGCTGACCACACGCAGTAAGTGTGGTGGCTCCGTTGATCCTAGAGCATGGGCTACGTAGGGATGCTTTAAAGAGAGAAAACCAGGCATTGTGCCGGAGACGATTTGTTTTTAGCCAGATGGTTCTCTGGGTGGGATTCAGCGAAGACACCAGACTTTCTCTCACTGGGTAACAGGGCTTCCTCCAACCATGGCACATGCTGGTTTGAAAGAGAACTCTAGAACCACTTCCCACGGGTAGGATAATTCTTACTGCAGGTACCTAACGTCAGGAAGTTCCAAGGCAAGGGGTGGGAGGGTTGGAGTCTTGGTGTGAATACAGCAGAGTGGAAACCAAGCCAGTCCAACAGACACAAGCTTACATAGGGACCTCTGTCTTCCCCGGGGTAAGGAGTAAATGGAAATTGGATTTGCAGAGTAAAGGGTAGCAAAGCCCTGCTGAAAAAGACAAGGAGTCTGTAAAATCCCCCAAAAGAACACACACAAACAACAAAATGAGCAGGGGAAAGGATCTGGACACAGAACCGAGACATTGACCTAAATGTCCCAGATCAGAAAATGTCCCAATCCATGAAAGGGCCTGGGGAGCAAAGCTGAGGTTGTGCCTTTATGGCATGGATGTAATTGATTATGATCATTCAAGCCGCTTAATCGTTTCAGATACAATTTTGTCCATAGTGTTAGATTGCTGCCCAAGTAAAATTTTTTGTTACGAGTCAAAGACTAAGAACCCAAATGCATAAAGCATAATGACCCTTGATTAGTGGACTAACAACTAGGCAAAAACCAGTCTCTAGGCGAGTTGACCTGTACAGCTTCTGCCCTGGGGAGACCGCACCTCCTGCTGCGTGGACATAATGTCTCCTGGCAGGTAATAACCGGTTAGGACAGCAGGTAGGCACTTCATCTGGCCTGACCCCTTCTTTCTCCTTTCCAGCCTCTTCACTTCTTTTAGATTGACTCTTTCATGTCTTTCCCTACATCACGTCCCCCATTAATCAGACAAGGAAATGTCCGATTTCACGTACAGGTGAGATTTTCCTAGAAGAACATAGAGTTCAGTGTCTGGCAGTCATGGACTTTCATTAGCATGGCTCTCTATTGAACTACTGACTTTCAAAACAAGTTTTCTCTGAATGAAAACGTGCCTGGTCCTCATGCTTTGGGCATTAAGAGATCACATCCTGGGACCCCTGGGTGGCTCAGTTGGTTGAGCATCTGCCTTTGGGTCATGATCTCAGGGTCCTGGGATCGAGTCCCTCATTGGGCTCCTTGCTCAGCAGGGGGCCTGCTTCTCCCTCTGCCTGTCTCTCTCTCTCTCTCTGTCCCTTTCTCTGACAAATAAATAAAAAAATATTTTTAAAAAATCACAACCTGGGGAAGAAGGCAGGAATATGGCTCTTCCTTACACATCTTCCTTACAGACTAATTCCAAATTATGTATATAGATACTCCCCTCCCCACTCTCCAGGAGAAGGAGAAGTCCCCCCCGCCCCAGCCACCGGGTGAGATTTAGTGCCTTGCTCCCAAAGACCGGGGGCGGGGGCGGTATGGACATGGAAGGGAAAAACAGGAACATTATAGTGGAGAAACTGGGCAGACAGCACCTTAAGTAAGCGATGAAGGGTAACCCTGCCAGTGATGTCGTGTGGGTTTCGGGTACCCTCTGGTGGGTTGTGATGAGAAGGGAACTTGGCCTCTTCCCAAAAACGCATAGCCCCAGGCTAAAGAGAAAGCAGTGGGCAAACCCACATTGAGGGCCATCCTACAAAATTCCTGACCGGCACAACAGAAAATTGTCAAGGTCATGAAAGGTTGGGGAAGATGAGGAAATTGTCACAGCCCAGAGGAGACTAAGGGGGCATGATGACCAAATGCAGTGTGGTGTCATGGATTGAAACCGCTTCTGGGACGGAAGGAGGATTTTAATAGAAAAACAGGTGAAATTTGAATGAAGTCTTGAGTTAATAGTAACGTACTGTTGTTGGTTTCTTAGCTGTGACAAATGTACCATGCTGTCGTAAGATGTTAACGATGGGGGAAATTGGGTGGGGGATAAATGGGAACTTTGCCCTCTTTTTGCACTTTTTCTGTAAATATAAAAATTATTCCAATATGACGTTTATTTCAATAAATTAAACAGAAACCAAAAGATAACCTCTTCTAATCGTGTACTGAATATTCAACATAGATTTGTTCTCATAATTCAATACTCCTCCTACCCTGTTACTGCACAGACCAACTGTGGGTGTAGTCAAGACCTGTTTTCCGGGGCGCCTGGGTGACTCACTTGGTTGAACGTCCGCCTCTCAGGTTCAGCTCAGATCATGTTCTCAGGGTCCTGAGATCGGGCTCTGTGCTCAGCGGGGAGTCTGCTGGAGTTTCTCTCCCTCTGCCCTTGCCCCTGCTCATTTGCTCTCTTTCTCTCTCTCTCTCAAATAAGTAAATAAATCTTAAAAAAACAAAAGGGCCTGTCTCCCATTTGTAATAGTTTACAGAAGGCCATTTAGTGTATAAAGCAGCTAAAATCAAGACTATAAGGTTGAATGAGGGCTCGTTCATTCCTTCTGCTTCCATAGCCGTCCTCTCCATCCCAGCTTTGTCTAGAAAGATCTTGTGCAAATGTGCCATGCACCAGGGTGGGCAAATCCTGTGGTCTCCCCTGGCTCCCTGGAAAGAGCCAAGAGTGCAAGTTCTCCGGAAGGTGAGCCCACAGTGCTGTCTTTCCATATGAAGACCTGCTGGATTATAATTAAAACTTTCATTTGACTATTAAAATTAAAGAACAGCTATAAATTAAGGTAACAATATTAAAACCTCTGGGGGCAAGTCTAAAAATCCTCTCTGTAATTAGAGAGCTACAAAACTTAAGGAACGCTAATTCTTTTCAGCATCAAGGTCTCATTTTGTAAGGAAGCCGGTATTTTGTAAATCACAGCTCTTCCAGGGCTGAGGACAGATTTTGGTTCTTACCAAGCGTGATTGCCTGAAATACTTTGCCCTTTATGGGCCAACCTACTGAGTTAGAAGACTGATTTCTTATCCTGATTGGATACGTGAGAATCTGGGTGGTCTTGGTCATGTCATGGCCTTTCTAGATTAGAGTTTCCTTTGCTCTATAGTTAGATGTTGGGCTATTAACCTTATTTTACTATTCTAGTTCAAAAAGTTTGGAGTTTTTATTGTAATAATAAAAATAATGCCCCCTAACACAACCTCTCCTTAAAAACAGAAGTATTAGTTATCTTTGAGTGGTAGGTCTGGCTATTCATGGTTTATATATTCTTTGTACTTGTCTGTATTTTCCAAATGTGTGTGTATGTGTGTGTGTGTGTGTGTAGTCATGTATCACTTTAAGATCATGAAAAATAAAATAGAAAGCTGAAAACATAATAAGGACCTATACGAATAGATTTTTCATTAAGTCGTACTGAGTTAAACGAGGGTACTGTGCTTAGGTGGGCCTTCATCCTTCATGTAATGAAAATTTTGCCAGCACATTCTGAAAGTTGAACTTGGCCTTCAGTCCACTCCCTGACCATCTTTTTCCATTTGCCAGTCTTAATATTTGTACTTTCTCTTTATAATCTTACTCCTCAGTTTTTATCTCTTTTTTTTTCCATTGGATTAAAACAAACAATGAACTTTAAAAAGAACATTCCTCATGGTAGATATCTCCAGAGAGTTTAAATTTACTTTAAAGTGAATTCTTGCCAGGCCACCCAAGTGGATACCCCTGGTTTTTCATTATCCATTAACATATTACAGTGGAGTGGGCACAATGGCATAAAAACGGTGTCGTCAAACAAAACTCTGAGCCTCCCGACAGGACAACACAAAACCATGAGAACGTTTTTCTGTTCAGTTCTAGAAAAATAATTCATCCTTTTTCTTCCTCCCTCCCTCCTTTCCTCCGTCCTGCCGGCCTTTCCTCCTCCTCTTGAGGCTTATAAGAGGCAAAATTATAGATATGGTCATTTGGGTCCTATGAATTTGGACTCTGAAGAATGGGACCGTCATGGACTTGCCATGTTTCCCATTAGCTAATGAGATGCCTTTCCTAAGAATATAAACAGTCTAATCTAGGCTTTTGTATGCTACAGTTATACTTGCTTGTTTCATATCATAATGCCAGCACAATGCTCCAGTCAGCTCTCTCTGAGACTAACACTGCATAGCTTGTGTTCAAAGTGATGAATGAGGACATGAAAACTGGACATTTGACTTTGCCCATGATTATCTTAATTCCACAGAGATCAGGATCTGGCTGGCTCACTTCTGGTTTGATTATCTTGGCGGATTGCTACCAACCAGGTCTAAGGATTCTGCTATCACATGGCCTGTTTCTCATAATACTGATCTGTGTTTGTCAAATAGTGTAAAGGACTCTATGAGCATTTTTAAAATATTTATTTATATATTTATTTGATAGAGCACAAGCAGGGGGAGAGGGAGAAGCAGGCTCCCCACTGAGCAGGGAGCCTGATGTGGGGCTCGATCCCAGGACCCTGGGATCATGACCTGAGCCAGAGGCAGACGCTTAACCGACTGAGCCACCCAGGCGCCCCGAGGACTCTATGAGCATTTTAACTTAGTGCTTGGGCCCTCAATTGTAGGAACCACAGGGTGCATCCCAGTCTCATGAGTTTATTGTGTAGAGTGAAATGCATGCACAGAACCAGTTCTATTAACATAAGTAAACTTATTGTTCTCTTTGAAGATCTGGCATGACTTGTGAACCTGACCACTATAAGAACATCTTTGCTAATTTAATATATGTCTCTATACATCCAGCTACTTTTTCACCCATATTTTCATTCTAAAAAGAGAAAAATCTTTTACAATGATTAATTCACTAACGCCGATAATATCTCCCTGCAAACAGGGAGTCAGCCAACTCTGGCCCAAGGGCCAAATATATGGCCAGCTACCTGTTTTTCTATAGTCGGAGAGCTAATACGGTATTTACTTTTGTAAATGACTGGAAATTAAGAATACTGTTTCTTGGCATGCACAAATTCTATAAAATCTGAACTTCAGTGTCCATATATAAAGTTTTATTGTCATGCTCATTCATTTGTGGCTTGTCTGTGGCTGCTTTCGTGTTCAGTGGCAGAATGGGGTAACGGTGACAGAGACTATATGGCCTGCAAAACAGAAAAATATTTACTCTGTGGCCCATTTCAGAAAAAGTGTGCTGCTTCCTGGACGAGATGAAGCTATTTTTTTTTTTAAAGATTTTATTTATTTATTTTACAGAGACACAGCCAGTGAGAGAGGGAACACAAGCAGGGGGAGTGGGAGAGGAAGAAGCAGGCTCCCAGTGTAGGAGCCTGATGTGGGGCTTGATCCCAGGACCTCGGGATCATGTCCTGAGCCGAAGGCAGACGCTTAATGACTGAACCACCCAGGCGCCCCATAGATGAAGCTATTTTTAGAAGGAGAACTGAGGCACAGCCCAAAAGGTGTAGACACAGAAAAATGACCACTGTGAATGAATAGGCATGGAGCATGAACCAAATGTCTTGTGTACTAGGATTTCTAATGAAGCATCTTGTGTAAGCAGGGAAAATAAAAATCTGGTGATTAAAAAACCAAACTCAAAGACCTGAACTTTGCATAATGGGAAAGTTTGAGGAATCGAGCACAAAGATGGAAGGCATAGATCAAATATTGCCAAAATGTGCCCATTCTGGACTGGCATCCTACCCTCTCTGGAAGAAGACCTGTGCAGCCCTAGACTGTCTCTAACCCTTGCTGACTGATGCATGAGAAACACCCAGCTTTGATTCTGCTCTGAGCTGGCAGTGATGAGGATGACCTTTGAACGTCTAGAGTCTCAAAGCAAACCTACTTTGTGGCGGCGGGTGGGCGGGGTGGAGGGGGTTCCCATGAAAGGCTGAGTGTGTGTCCTCTCATCAATGGCCCCCTTGAAGTGCTATAGGCAGGTTCTCAAAAAGCCCGTCTATTCCTTTTAGTTGGGACATATTTTAGTTCATTTGGGAGGGGATAACTAAGCTTAGAGTTTCAATACTTGTTATAACCTCTACAACAGGGAAGAGAATTGTCAGTGGTGGAGGAGGGCCGTGACGAAGAACAATGGCTATCTGTCATTTTCTAAAGTTTGTGTGTATCTGTGTGTATGGAGTGTTTTATTGTGGGGTAATCTCTTGGTATAGTAATTCTGATATGTCATTTATAAATATGTTGTTATCTATTTGTGTGCTCAAACATTTTATTGCTTTATTTGTGTTATCAAGTAGTTTGGGCACTTGTTGGCTTAATTTTCTGTTATGTAACAAATTACCACAAATTTAGTAACTTAAAGCAACATATTTTTTATCTTATAGTTTCCTTCCCTCAGGAGTCTGGGAACGGCTTTAGCAAGATCCTTGGCTCAGGGTCTCATAAGACTGCAAGCCGGGTGTTGGCCGGGGCCGTGTCCTCATCTGGAAGCCCGGGTCCCCTTCCAAACTCAAGTAGTTGTTGGCAGAATTCCTTTCCTTGAAGCTGTAGAACACATGGCAGCTTGCTTCTATAAGGTTGTCAGGATATGGTCTCTATGATTCAGAGAAAGCCTTAACCCCTCTTTTGAAGGATGCCCAACCAGTTAAGTCAGGCCCCCCAAGGAGAATTTCCCTTTTGAATACTTAGCTGATTTAGGACATTAATTACATTTGCAAAAATCCCTTCTACCTTGCCATATGATGTAACATAATCAGGAAATTGACCTCCATCACCCATTCGTGTAACATGACTTCAGCATGGCATGACACAGGGGGGGTGGGGGCTGAGATCATAGGTGCCATCTTGGAATTTTGGCCATCCCACTGTGGGCAAGAGGAGCATGGCTCCCAGAGTCAGAAGGGGCTAGCCCAAAATCTTGGCTCTCTCACTTACTGGCTGTGTGACTGCACAAGTAACTTAACTCTCCCTGTCTCTGTGCTTTTACCTGTACATTGGAGATCATGCTAGCAACATTTTAGCATCCTAGCACCTACCACTTTGGGCTGGTGCCAGAATAAAATAAGATCATGCTTGTAAGGGTCTAGTGCTGACTGGTAAACAGCAAGTGGTGAAGGGGTGTCAGACGTTTTCATTAGATATTCATTTTCATACATTTTATTCATACAACAGAAGAATCACATTGCACATCAACAGAATGTGCATCACCGGATCTCCAAGAGAGCAAGATGAGAAGCAGGATATTAGGAATGCAAATTAATCCTGGTTTTATAATAGAAAGGGCTTATTCGGGGGGTGATTAAGAACAGGCTAGTTCAGGAAATTGTGCTTTAATGCCTGGACAGAAGTAAATGCTTCATAATTGTTAATGGATTAATTGCTGTGATTATTTTAGTTTTAAAGTCAAGTCATTTCCTTAACCAAATTATTTCTTTCCCTTTTCTGTTACCCACTGAACTATGGGAACATGGCAAACATTTAATTTGCTACGTGGCCCCTCCCTTCTGGCCTAAGGTAGGCTCTGTTAATATGAAACCAATAGACAGGGTCAAAGTGTGAGAACATTTGCCAAAGACCTTGAAGAAGCATTGTGTAGCAAATCGAGAAATAGAAAATATCAAACTCAGGACAGGTCCTTTCTGTACTAAAAAACAGTTCATAGCTACCTCCCAGTTTCAAATTAAAAGCCTGCACTGTGCTCTTCTTTATGCAAGGGGGTGAGGAAGAAAACCAAAACCAAAACCAAAACCCAAGAAAGCCCTCCCCAAAACCCAAGAAAGCCCTCCCCAAAACACCACTCTAAATTGCTCATGTCCCTGGAAGTAAAAACAAAGAGTTTCCCCCGATTACAGACTTCCCGATATGCAGAGAATGCACACCCCCGAGTTCCCTCATGGCTCACAACAATGGGCAGACAGAAACGCACACAGGGCAGGCTTTTGTCTGCTCACTATATTGTCATCTTACTCCCCAGAATGGCCTCTGGCCTAGTGATGGGGAGAGGGCCTGCTTGCGGAGGAGTCCTCTTGGGCCACGTGACTGCTGTGGCTGTGGATGGTGTCTGGGGACTCTAGGAGAGGACAAATCCTGGGAGCGGGGGCTGTGCCATAGCTCCAAGTAACTCAGCCACCCTGGAATTCCAGATGAGGCTGGTGCTTTGAGCTCCCAGACTTCCTATCAGAGTGAATCAGAGGGCTAAGTATTCTAAAATTTTATGGAAAAGAAGACAGAGGGGGAGAGGGAGAGAGGGAGGGAGAATGACATCAACATAGAGCAATGTCTGAGTCTCATTGTCAAGTACTGGCAAACCAGGCTTAGTGGCTGATGCAGCTTATGCTAAATTTCTCATAAAACAGGAGTTTGTTTTAGAGGGCAGTAGGGACAAAGGGACTACAGGGTTGGTAGATCATTTTCTGGCCTTACTTCAGAACCTCTGTATATAATCTTTCCATTTTTATCATTAAATAATTGGAGGAAAATAGAATAATGGAGACTGCCATCTAGAAGTTTCCAAACCTGCAGGTGTTTGACAGTGTGGAAATACATATAGACACACATTGTCTGGGCTTTACATGGGCTCATTACCTTTTTATTTATTTGTGTATCACATGGTTATTTGGAGGGGGTGGAATGGGCGGGCCACGTGCAGACCTCGTTCATTCAACATACACTTGGCACACACACACTGTGGTAAGACACTGAAACACACGAGTGAAACACAGAGAGGCTCTGGCCTTAAGATATTTGCAGTCCTATCCTGGGGACTATAAATCTGGGAACAAGTGTTGTTCCAAGCTGTATTGACATCCATACACCTCACTCATCTTCCAGAAAAGCTGGTTGCTTACATCTAGAGGAGAACAAGAGTCAGAGTGACCTGACCGGTAATTCAGCAAATATAGTTAACTCGGTTTCCAGTTTACCAAAAGCCAAACCAAAGGCTTCTCGAAGTAGTAAGTCCGCTTTCGGACCCGTGTTGATCTTCTCCATGTCCGTCGGAGGACAAACAGCCAGTCCAGCTGCCGTTAGGGAGGCCGCATTGCAAGGCCCCCGGTCAGATGCAGCTTTTCGTCTCCAAACTGCACCGGGTGTCCCCTCCTGCTTCTTGCTGCGCCTGCACCGCCCACGGCTCTTTCTCCGCGTTCAACTCAGCCCGTTTCCATCTCAGTCCTCAGGGGCGCAACCGCGTAAAATACCTTTAGTAGTAGTGGACGCTCAGCGTCATACCTAAGATGGTTTTCTTTCGAGACTAGGAAGGCATGGCGTTTATCCCAAGGGGAGAAGTAGTGGATGGGAGCGGGAGTTCATATTGGCTGCAGATACTGCAAGTCACGCTGAGAAGATTGGACAGCGGACATCTCTGTTACCCGCTTCTCAAGTTCGACTACTGCGATTTTATGAGCGCCTCTGTTTCCTTCTAAGCAGTTGTGGCATTTCGCTGAAAGTAGCAATCAACCTGATACATATATATATATTTTTTAAAGATTTTATTTTATTTATTTGACAGAGATAGAGGCAGCCAGCGAGAGAGGGAACACAAGCAGGGGGAGTGGGAGAGGAAGAAGCAGGCTCCTAGCAGAGGAGCCCGATGTGGGGCTCGATCCCATAACGCCGGGATCATGCCCTGAGCCGAAGGCAGACGCTTAACGACTGCGCCACCCAGGCGCCCCAACCTGATACATATATTATTTGCACTTCCTGCGGTGTTATTGTTGAGAATAATCCGCACGGGTGCTGATGCAATTTTAGCCTTCTATTTCTGAGTTTTGCAGCCATTTAAGCAGCTGGTCTACGGGTGGACTCTTTAGAACACTCCCCCCCCCCCTTTTTAAAGATTTTATTTATTTGAAAGAGGGAGAGAGAGTGAACCCGCGAGCAGGAGCAGGGGGAAGGGTGGAGGGAGAAGCAGGCTCCCCACTGCGCAGGGAGCCGATGTGGGGTTGGATCCCAAGACCCTGAGATCATGAGCTGAGCCAAAGGCAGAGGCTTCACCGACTGAGCCACCCAGGCACCCCCTTAGAGCACCTTCGACTACCCGACAAAGAGGTCCATTTTAACCCTCTTTATGGCTGTGATAGTCCCTGGACTGTTGGAGAAAGGGTGCTGAATCCAAGTCCACATTACTTAAATGTTTGTTTCCACGAAAGGTGTCCGAAACGGTGGCACTCTGTGCTATTTGAAGATGTGTCTTGTGATAGGGTCTCTCGACAGAGGCAGCCAGGAAGTGACTCTGCTCCCCAGCGACGGCATTTTCCAGTTGCTCTGTTCTGCTCGATAAAGGTTAACAGGAAGTGAAACGTGGTGTGCTCTTGTGCACTGCTGTTTTTCCAGACAGCAGAAACATCGGCCTGAACATTCTTCTAAGGACTTGCTAAGAAAGTGTTGAAACTAGCAGGCAAGCAGTGTATCCGTCTTGCTGCCTGTTCTTTGCCCACGAAATGAAAACAAACAAAAAAGTGGCGTTGAATTTGGCGGTTGAAACTGCAGCGTGGTTGTTGCTGTGATGACTGGCTCGACAAGCCTCTGATACTCTAGAAGCGTGAGCCCGTCCTAGGAGCCAGCACAGACATTTCTCAAGAATGAAAAGGATTGCGGCCACGCGGTAGTGTTTCTTCTTCCTGACCTTTATAGCAGCCAGCTGGGCAGAAACACATGGAAAGAAAAATCAAGAACCCTGGAGAGGAACCAAATCCTTCCCAGGCAGCCTGATAATGAACTTCAAGCCTTCAGCTCAGATGTCACCGATTTGATCCATTTTTTCTAGCTCTTTAGTAGAATGTGAGGTTAAATACACAAATTTACATTAGCGTTCTCTCTGTGCTAGTGTTGGCATGCGATTTGTGTTTTTTTAAGGCACACAGTGGAGTGATTTTTAAACATCTACCATTTATGCCCTATAAAGCCCGGGGTGGGCGTGGGGTGGGAAACCTAGCACAGAATGAGAGAAAACATAAGATGGTTTTGGATTTTCCTTCCCTGATTTTGAACGTTGTCCCCGTCCCCCCCTTTTTTTAAATTACACAGTCTTAAAGGTTTTAAAATTTCAGCCACTTGTGAGCGCTGAGGGAGAAGGGAGCTGCATTTTATTCACCTTTGGGTCCCTGACAAGCACAAATGGTAGTGTTGGGGTGGGTTGAATGCAAGAATCCTTGGCCTACTTGTCCTTCTGTTCTTCTAATCCATCTAATCTGTTGTCCTTCTTCTGTGTGGGATAATGTTAGGCTTGAATCATGAGTGACCACTGGGATTACATTCAGGAGAAGTTTACATTGTCCATCTCGAAAGTCTTCCTTTTCCCCCGTGTCGGGAGATTTATTGAGAAAATCTGCCCTCAGCTACCATAGTGGCTTGGCACACTCTCACTTCCTGTCAGTTATTTGCATTTCTATGGCCTATTATAGCTAAACATTCCAAAGAACCTCCTAAAATGTGAGGGTTAATTTAATTAAAGTGTACTGCTCTGTCTCGGGGATGAATATGACAATGTTTTGCTCATTTCAGAGCTGGAAAATTCAGGCCCCAAAGTTACAAAAATATTTCTTTCTTCTTCTGTGTATATATGCAGTGTCTGAATAAATCATTCAGTACTGTAAAAAAAATCATATTTTTTCTTTTGGGTTGAAAACAAAAACCCTTTTCAGAGATTTTGATGATTCTTCCTCCAAACCCTTGCTTTATTCACATGTTCTGCTAACTAACCGCCCCCCCATTCTAAAATCAGTAGAACCATCTATCTACCTCTGTAATCCAAGAAGCCGTAATGAAATTAGCTTAAGAATTAAAATTCTCCTTTTCAAGGACTTTCATGATCTTTTTTCTCTATAAAATCCCTTGATCTCTCCGTGTCTGAACTTCCCATTTATATTGCTTTAGCAATGGTTCTGAACTTCTAAAAAAGTGACCCCTTTTTGCCGGCTGCATTTTTTGTGGCCTCCCACAAGATATTATAATTATTTTTTAGAACTTCGAAATTTATTAAAGAATCTTCTAGCTGAGGAATTACATTCATTTGATTGGGAAAATATATGTTCAATATTGGCTCTCTTCATCCGTGTTACTACTCTGTGAGCCCACAGGGGTCTGAGGCCCACAGGGGTCTGAGGCCCGCAGTAAAGAAGGTCTGTGTTTTCACTCAGCCATTTGGGTGCTTCTTTGCCTTGTCTTCTAATTGCTCCTCAGTGTTTAGTGTTAGAGGATGGAAATCAGGCCATCTTTTTCACGCTCTCAGGGCTGGCCACAGAGTGTGGCTTCAGAAACTAGTGGTTCATGCATTGCTTGGTCCGCTCTCTTGATTCTCTTTTGCCTTGGCAGGAGACACTGCACTGACCTCTCAAACAAATCTTTGGCTTCGGCAGCTCATTTTGTCTCTCGGTAAACAGAGAAGGGCCTCTGACCTCCATCTAGTGATAATCTGACCAAATATTCGTGGATGAACAGCTTCCATCTTTGCAGACTTTGTCCTTTGAAGCCTGTTTTGCTTTCTTTTCTTTCAGTTTTCTGATGAGCATAAAGTTTCCAAAGACCTATTTCTCCCAGAAAGGAACGTCAGGGCCACTCGACCGGATGGACAAAGGGTCGAGGCCAGACCCTTTGGAATAGTCGAGCAAAGAAAAAGCGGCCCCATTGGCCACTATTTCTGTCTGTGCTTTGGTCCTGCTTGAAGATAGTTTGTCTCTGAGCTTTTTTCATCACCGTCTTTACAATCATCTTGTCAACAAGTTATTCTAAAAACTGTCCAAAGGACTCCATGAATTCTCAGCACAGAAGCTATCCTTTGGAGTCCTTTGTGATTATTGCTTTGCCCTTAACATGTGGCTGGTGTTAACTGGTTTTGAAAATCTTGACACTGGAACAAACCTTCACCCAGTAAAGTCACCGCCACCTTCCTCCTGGGTTGGGTTTGTTGTTGTTGTTGTTTGTTTTTGTTTTGTGGTCTGTGTGTGTCTGGGGGGGCTGAATGTAAAGGGGCTTCTTCAGCTAATTGGCAATGACCCCTGAAGCTTACCCCCTCCTGCAACGATCTCCCACTTGACTTTGCTCCCACACCTCAGCACTGCTTTGCCTCTCTGGGTTGCTGGATGGATGTTGAATGTAAATCACCTTAACTGTGGGTGTGTAGAATGGGTTGGGAGTCACATGTGTCTCTCCATATAAGGCCTAGTAAGAACGCTTTGTGAGTCTACATCCTGGCGTATGCTGTCTTCTTCAAAAACAAGCAGAGATGCTTTTTCTTTTTTTTTTAAAGATTTTATTTATTTATTTGACAGAGATAGCCAGCGAGAGAGGGAACACAAACAGGGGGAGTGGGAGAGGAAGAAGCAGGCTCATAGCAGAGGAGCCTGATGTGGGGCTCGATCCCAGAACGCTGGGATCACGCCCTGAGCCAAAGGCAGACGCTTAACGACTGTGCCACCCAGGCGCCCCAAGAGATGCTTTTTCATTTCAAATAATGTGCAGGGACTTGCCCTAAGCTCCAGGTTTTTTAAATTGTATAGTCCTCTGATTTGGGGTGGGGGTGGGGTAGCAGACCAAATAGATCCAGATTCAGGCCTACAATGGTAACTGCACCTATGTAGACAAGACAAACGGGTCTGGTCTTGGCTTCTTTTTTTTTTTTTTTTTTTTAAATTTTTTTTTAAAGATTTTGTTTATTTATTTGACAGAGAGACAGCCAGCGAGAGAGGGAACACAAGCAGGGGGAGTGGGAGAGGAAGAGGCAGGCTCCCAGTGGAGGAGCCTGATGTGGGGCTTGATCCCAGAATGCTGGGATCACGCCCTGAGCCGAAGGCAGCTGCCCAACAACTGCGCTACCCAGGCGCCCCTGGTCTTGGCTTCTAATTAGCCATGTGACTTTGGGCAGGTCCCTTTCTCTGGCTTTGAGTTTTTCATTTGAAAAACTATGCAGGTGGATCAAGTTATTTCTAGGCCTCTTTCTGGCCCTTTCCCTCTCTAAAGGTCTGTGACGAATAGGTAAGCTGTGTCATTGTGGGTTCCAACATAGTGCCTAGAGCCTCGCTCCCCATTCCTGGCACACACACATATCTCCACACAGAGCTCCCTGGTTTTTAAAGAAACATAAATGGAAAAGATCTGAAAGCCACATAGTTTCAGTTCTGACTTAGTGAGTTTTGATCTGAAATGCTTTCGCATATGAAACAGTGAGTGGGCAGAAGAATCCTACGATGAGAGCCCTGAGATAGGATGAGCAACACACAACCTCTTTCTATTGGTGGTTGTCTTTTGGAACAAAACACACACTACTCAAAGCCAAAAAAGAAAGAAATAAGAATAAGCAGAAGAAAAAAGAGAGCTCACCACACTCTATGAGAGGCCCTCTTGAACAAAGAGAAATAGAACATGGCGGCTCGTATAGCATTGCAGGCCCTTGGCCAACCCACCCACCTCTTGTGCTGCCGCACTTGCGTGTATCAGCGTGATTTCTGGGATGGACGTTTTCACTGAGCCTTTGAAGGCAGAGAAGTTTGTTTTGTCTCAAGGCTTTTAAAACAAAATGAACATAGTGCTAAGAGCAAAAACTGTTGGGATTTATGCTACACGCAGTAACATCTTCCAAGCAGCTCTGTGGGATGGTTAACACTGGAGTTGAGCTGTGTGACAGGAATGGATGGGGCATCACCATTGCTTCCCACAGCCTCTCCCAGGCAGAGAGCCCCGTTACGAAGGGGTCTGAGCACATTGCCCACAAATAACGTGTTAGCAACTTTAAATTCACGTGGGTCCTGAATTTAAACAAACCTGCTCCAGGCATGATTCGTCATAGGATTTTGTCATACCAGCTCTTAGATAAAATATGAAAATTAATCAGGGAGCGAGAGAGGTCTAAAATGTTGCTCAGGAGTATAAAGAAAAGATAGAAATGTTAAGCATTTAAATAGGAAGCACTAATAAGGAAAAACATATGACACTGTTACACTGGAATTTTTCCTTTTTTGGCCATTCCTGAATTTCCATAGTTGAACCGATCTACTCAAACTATTTTTCTGATTTTTTTTTTAATGTCGTATAAAAATGGAGGGTCTATCAAAGACAACATCTTGTAGGCTTGCAACATTTGTAAGTGGAGTTTTGAAAGAACTTGTTACTTATCTGCCTGTGAGTGTCTTTCCAAGCTTTCTTTGGATTCTTTTGGTAGGGGGAGGGGGATTCGTTTTCCTGTTTAAATACTGGACCTCCTGGCAAACACCTGTTTCTCAGAATGATAAATAAGGATAGGGAATATGATGCATACAACAAATTTAAAAAAAACACATAATCAGTTGTGCAAAGGTGCCTAAAGAAAACATCATGTACAGACTTGTAGGGGAGGCTTCAAGGGAAGTCAGACCCCAGAAGAAAGCAACACAATATGATGATATAGTGCAACGACTGAAGAGATCTCGCTAGAGAATCAGAAAATGAGGAAGAATTGAGAGTAATGTTGATTTTTCTCTTGGGCTTAGAAAGTTTGGGGAACCATTTAAAAAGAAATACTCAAAAGGTCTGTCCTTGAGTGTCAGAGATGGGAAGGATTGATCTCTATGCAACAGCCACCGCAGGCCTGCGGCCGTTCCAGGCCTTGGGGACGCAGTGACCACGATGTACAGAGTTCCTGCCTCCAGGGCACTTGCGTTCTAGTGAGGGGACGCTGGCAAAAACCAAAGGAGTGTGCAATATGGCAGATGTATTGGTAAACACTTTGGAGAAAAGGAAAGTAGAATAGAGGTGATGGGGAGAGCATGGGAGGGTGGGGCCCCATGCTGTGTTGTATAGGTTATGATCGCAAAGATCATTAAGTCTAGCTACCTTTCTCTGTATAGATGAGGGAACTGAGTCCCTAAGCAATGGCCCACGGTCCGCCACCCGCCAGTGGCCCATTGGGAATATAACCCAGCTCTTGTGACCCCAGACCAGTGCTCTTTCCTCTTGCCTCCACCCTAGGCTTGTCCATAGTTGCAAATGAGTTGTTACCATCAGTTTTGAAAATCTATCATTTCTTCCCTTGGCAATCAATTTATATCATTCTTTTTTGTTTTTGTTTTTCTGAGTCTGAAATGAATTTTCCAACACATTCCCATACCAATTTGTACCAGCAGTAATGGTACCTAATACTTAGAATGGGTTCGTTGACCAGTTGGTGGCTTTGAAGTTGTCTAGAGGTGACCCACCGGCTATGTGGTCAGTGAGCGTTGGTGACGCTGCTCTGTACTCTTCACGGTCACGTGACACATCCAGGACGAGAGCACGGCTCCCCCCCCTTTAACGTGCTTGTGAGTCAGCTGGTGATCTTGTGAAAATGCATATTCTGAATCAGACCGTCTAGGTGGGGCTGCGATTCTGCCTCTCCCACCAGTGGCCAGGCGATGCTGATGTCGCTGGTCCGCAGTCCCCGCTCTCAGCACCGAGGGGCCGGCCGGCGCTAGCGCTGCAGTGCTCTCGGCACAGCTCAGAGAGAAACCTCAGAGCTGAAGCCTGCATTTGCCGTTCTTCGTTTCCCCACCGCCCTACTCCCCTCCCCTGGAAGGATCCAGCTTAAAAAAGAAAATGTTATGAAACACCAGTGCCAAGCCTGAATTACAATGTTAGGCACGTAATTATCTGGGCAAAACCCAGATGTTTCAGACGGAGGGTTAGTTCGGCCCACCGCCGCCAGGGTCCCATGAGGAAGTTGCTAGAGTGAAGAGCCGGTCAAGGTCATGCCGTGTATGCAAGAGAAAAATGGGTACATGTGCCTGAAACTTGGGGAGGTGAGATGTGAGCAAGGGTTAGGGTTGCCCCAAATACTGTCAGGAGCGTCTCCTTACCCCCCCCCCCCCCAGATTGCGAGCTTGACGCCTGCCTGCTCATCTGGGCTGCCAGCGTGACCCCGTGTCTGCAGATGAAAGCCTTCATCCTTGGCTGTGACAGTAAAGTAGCAGAGTGCGCGCCATGAGGGGGCTGGTGCCCTCCAGGGGCTGCTGCCGTCTACCGTGAAGACTGCTGCAGCTATCCTGAAGGCAGGCGTGAGCGTGAGCGTGAGCGGGGACCTAGCTTGGGACTGATTGCAGAGCCAGTCTGGGAAACAGGCTTCGTGCAAAACAGCTTTCACTGCGCCGTACATTTGAGCGTATTTGCTTACTTGCTGCAGTGTTTCACAGGCAACAACCTTGATTGACCCTGTACATGTGAAGTCATGTTCTGGGGCCTCAGGAGGCAGCTCGGGAGGGAGGAGCCAGCCCCCCCCTGCGATCTGGCTGGGCCTGGGAGAGGTGGGCTCCCCAAGTGTTTTTGCAAGCTCAGGTTCTTGTCAGAGGACAATGGGAACGATGGTAGTGAGAAAAAATTAAATTGTTATCTCTAAGTGGATGGAAGATGATTGTATTATTTTCATGGAGGCAAAACCACAAGTTCTGGTGAGTGTAGGCTTTCACGGCTACGTTGGGGCTGTGTTTCAACTTGAGACTTTTTGGTCTGTATCCACTGAGACCCTGCAGGGTATGTGAGGATGGGGTGGTGAGTGGGTGGGAGAGATCTGATTTTGGATTTCAAGGCATTTGCCAACATCTTTTAGGCTGCCTTCTTCCTTCTACAGTCAGAACTTGTCACCCTGGGGGAAAATGTTCATTTGCTTTGGAACAGTTGGAATCTCCCTTACGCTTTCAGGACAAATGGAACACTCTGGACCATCAACCAATGACCCAGAGGTTGGACTTCACCCTGGACGGTTTGTCAGTCTCTTTTGTTCAAAGTTGAACTGGAGAGGTGGCAACCAGAGGTGGGTCTCTCTTGTCAGTCACTAGAATGCTTCGTCATGACCCAGACAAGCCGTCTAGGAAGCCAAAGACTACTCTTCCCTGGCCCTGTCTAGCTAACCTAGCTCTAGCCGCAACAACTCCCCAATCCGGGGAAAGGGCACAGCGAAGGCAAACACCCTCTTCTCCTTCTCCAAATCTCAGTCCATGGCAGGTGTCTCAAGGATGAGGCTCTGGGACAGTCTGGCTCTCGTGGGTCTGAGGTTTCTGCGAGAGACTGCTCTAGGCTTGGCAAACACCAACTGTTTCCAGCAGGAGATTCTGAGTAAAGAAAGGAAAAACCCTTGTTAAGCCAAGTGGCCCGTCTCACTGTCAATTTGAGTGGCTAAATCATTTATGCTTTTAAGTGTCCACACTTCCAGATATGGTGTATATGAGTGGACACCTGCTGATAGGGCCCTTCTATAGCTCTGTGCAGTGAGTCAGGCCCCAGAAGAGAGGTGGCGCAGGGAGGGATGGAGAAAAGCTCAGTCCATTTTTCTTATGATATGACTATTTTATTTTATTTATTTTGTTTTGTTTTGTTTTTTAAGATTTTATTCATTTGAGAGAGTAACAGAGATAGCGAGCTGGGAGGAGAGGGAGAAGCAGAATCCCCACTGAGCAGGGAGCCCGACGTGGGGCTCAATCCCAAGATTCCAGGACCACGACCTGAGCTGAAGGCAGACGCTCAACAGACTGAGCCATCCAGACGCCCCAATAAGACTCATTTTAAAACATTGCAACGTCTTTAAAGCAAAATAGCATGCTTGTTTTCGTTCGAATACAATTTTTTACTTTGGGATATTTTTCAATTCATAGAAAATTTGCAAAGATAGTAGAGAGTTCCCATATACTTCTCATCCAGCTTCCCCGAGTGTGAACATCTTACGTTTCCACTGTTCATTTGTCAAAGCTAAAACATTGATGCAGGTGCAGTGCTATTAATCAAACTTTAAATTTGGGTTTTGTCCATTTTCCCCATTCATGCGCTTTTTCTATTCCAGGAGCCAATCCAGGGTACCATGTTGCATGTAGTAGCTTGCGCTTTCTACCAAAATCCACTTGGGCTAATCTAGCGGATTTTTTCTCCTGCCTTACTGAGCACCTGTGCTGAGCACAACCTTGGTTGGACCAACTCTGAGACCAAGATGAGTAGGTCCTCAGCAGTTTGCTGCCTAGTTGGAGAGCTGATGCACAGATACCACCACGCGATGCGCACAGTCCGAGTGGTTTCAAACAGTGCCTCGGGATTGTGGAACCCGGGCATAGCGTGTCCCAGGCCTTGCTGAGGACACATTTGCTACGAGCCTGGGAAAATCAGAAGTCGTTCCCAGCTGGAGAAGTAGGCTGGAGAAAGAAGTCTGGGAAGGTTTAGCAGAGCTCGGCCCAATTTGACTTCAATAGGAAAGGGAAAATACTGTGCAGAGCTGAGCCAGCCGTTCAAGATGCAGGTGCTTGGAACTGAGAAATGTCCTGGTCTCCAAAAATGAGGAAAGGAAGTACCCTAACACTGGCAAAATTGTGTGTGCACGTGCGTGGGCATGCAAGGGCGTGTATGTGTTTGTGAGATTTTCAGTTGGGGCTCGTTAGGAAGAAACCCTACCAACCTTTCTTTTCTCTTACTACATGGATGCTGGCTGAACTATTTGATTTCACGGCAAAGAACTCACAAAAAGGTGCCTTTGTTCCCAGGCCGAAAGCACAAGAAAGTGCCAAAAATCCTACAGCATTCTAGCACCCAGATAGAAAATCATCCACTTAATTTTGTTGGTTGCGGGTTTTGTGGCCATTACCTCCGCTCGTTCCTCACCCTAGGGCTGCTGACTGTCAACACGGCAGAGGTGTGACTAGTGCAACGCGGCCCCATTTCTCCCCCAAAAAGCAAATGGCTGCAGGCAAATGGGGCTGTCTGACCGCCACACGGCCTCAGCTCAGTCCCCAGAGAAGATCATGGGGTATCCCAGGGAGAGAGACTGAACATTGAGTTGAAAGCGGTTCTTTCCCAAAGCGGGGCACCCACAGATGGCAGAAGCGATTGCGGTGTTGACCTGTAGGGCTTCAGGTAGGGTTCAGTTGGAGTGTTTCCAAGTTCTGCTCTCCATCATCAAAGCTTAATTTCTCTTTTCCCACAAGAATTTGCTTTCTTTATGCAAAGGAGGCCAAGCTGTAGCATCGATGCTCTTCTGCACCATTCCCAGGATGCACCAGCAAACCCAGACTTCCATAGTGAATGTAGGGGTGAGGGCAGGGACTGGGTGGGGGGGCTGCTGTGAGGCTGGCAGTTTAGCTCAAGGGCTCACGCAGCAAGTGAGCCTAACTTAAAAGGCAAGAAAAGAAGGGCGCCTGGGTGGCTCAGTTGGTTGAGCGTCTGACTCTTGGTTTCAGCTCAGGTCCTGAACTCAGGGTCCTGAGATTGAGCCCTGCGCTGGGCTCCTCACTCAGTGCGGAGTCTGCTTGAGATTATTTCCCTCTGCCCCTCCACCCCTCTTTTTCTCTCGTTCTCTCTAAAATAAATCTTTTTTTTTTTTTTTTTTTAAAGGCAAGAAAAGAGGGTGAGAGCACGGGGGCAGCCCTCCATGGGTGAGGGCCTGGAGGTTGAAAGGCAGGGAAAAATGTGTCTTTCCTGGCTCAGTGAAAGCCAGTGTGATTTCAGTAGCCGGGTGGACCTTAATCTTCCACCCCTCAGATCGGTTTTCATCTGTAAATGAGAATGTTATCATCTGCATTGTCCGTTTCGCAGGCTCTAGTAAGAAGTGGAGAACATTGCCAGGCAGAAGAGCCCTCAAGAGCGGGTGGCTTTTGTTGCGACTACTTCATGTGTCATCAAAGAGCACTTTGCTGCATTTGAGTTCCTAGTAAACTTGAGGGTCTCGTTGCAATAAAAACAGAACAGCCCTTATGCTACTAAGAAGAACAAATAGACGTACTTGCCTGTTGTGGCACGGAGGGTAATGGCTGAGCAGAGATGCGCGTCCTAAACCCCGGAGCCGTGAACCAGCTCCGCTACAGGCAAAGGGGACTTGAGATTGCCGGTGCCATTAGGGCTACCCATCGGATGAACTTGAAATAGGGCGACTGTCCTGGAGTGTCTGGGCGGGCCCAAGGTAGTCACAAGGGTCCTTAAAAGTGAAAGCGGAGGGAGTGACCTTGGAAGAGAGCACCAGAGGTGGAGCAAGGAAGGGATTGGGCCTGGCGTGGCGGGCCGTGGGGATGAGGGAAGTGCTGCGAGCCAAGGCAGGCAGGCAGCCTTCTAGAAGATGGATTCTCAGCCCTCAGAGAGCAGTGCAGTCTTGTCAATACCTTGCTCTTAGCCCAGTGAGATCCACGTCAGACTTCTGATGTACAAAAGCATAAGATGACAGATCTATGGTGCTTGAAGGCACTGAGTTTGTGGTGCTTTGTTCAGGGCGCGACAGGAAGCGAACGCACCTGTCAGTAGGCATTCTGACCTTGCCGGCGCCTTCCTGGCTGTGGGCGTTCAGTGTTTATGAGCTGCACGGGTTTTCAGGAACCTCCTTCCTCCTTCTTGTGGGCAATCCCAGACGAATTCGTGTTTTTCCCTGTTTGCTGGGCAGGAACCCTGGTTGCTGAGCTGGAGGGGCTACTTACAGAACTCTTTGACACTTCCTATGAAGTTTGCCAAGATTTATATACAGAATACTCTTGCCTGGTTCGGGTTCTCCGGTTTGGTTTTGAGCAGGGTGTGGTGGGGGCAAATTAAAAGAGAAACTTTGATTGAAGGGCAAAGCGATGCTG
The DNA here is from genome assembly GCF_023065955.2 of Ursus arctos. Lineage (NCBI taxonomy): Eukaryota > Metazoa > Chordata > Mammalia > Carnivora > Ursidae > Ursus > Ursus arctos. The sequence goes on from NC_079873.1 coordinate 9,493,212, forward strand.
CTAGATCCCAACTCAACAGATTTCCAGAAGAAACACAGGCTCCGTCAAGTGGGCCTTTCCCCTATAATTTCCAGTTTTCTCTGGGAACAATGAAGATAGCATGGCTTTCCCCTTTGCTTGTTTTTAACATAAAACAAGAGGTAGATGATGGAATCCCAGTTCACGCTGCCCGACCCCCCTGGAGGAGCTCAGAGAGGGGGAGGCAAATCCACACTCCCCAGTAAACATCTGTAAAAGGATTTGGAACCGAGGAGGGGGAAGTTCTGAGGCCTGCTAAACGGGAAGGAAGGCCTTTATTTACAGGCCGTGGATTGGACTTCCTGTTGTGAAGCTCGCTGCCGTTTCATAACAGCCGGGGGCCCGCAGCGCCTGGTGCTACAATGAGGAAGCGGGGCCCTGGGTTCCTCCATGTTATGCAAGTCAATGACCTCCACTGCAGACTGAGCTGGAGCAGGAAGAACGGGACCTCTGCACTTGCTCTTGCACACATGCTGGAGCTGTTTGTTTAATTGCAGAATTATCTTTCCATGTATCATATTATCGAATATGCAGCCTATCCTTTCTTCCTGTGTCTGCTCTTGGCCCATCTGGAGATTAAAAGCGCCGAAAGGGCTAAGCACCCAAGGGGGCGGCCCCATAGCACGGATTAGTTGTCACTGCACAGTCCGGAGCTTCAACAGCCGGCATGGTCTGTGAAAAAAAGGAATCCGAGTTATGTCTTTCTTACAGCACCACTTTGCCATCAAGGCCACGAAGGCAGTTTTGGCAGCATGCTTGCCTAGAAGGTCAGCCAAGGGACCGGGAAACGTCTTAAGCAGGGTAGGCTGTGTCCTGTCTGGGTGCTCCGGGGGCTAGCTCCACACAGGTCAGCCACAGTGAGAAACTGCAGACACTTCTGATGTCGTTTTCTTTGGCTAAGCAGTCAAAAATTGAGATTTGGGGGGGGGCGCCTGGGTGGCTCAGTCGGTGAAGCATCTGCTTTAGGCCTAGGTCATGATCTCAGAGTCCTGGGATTGAGCCCCACATTGGGGGGGGGGGTTGTCCCTGCTCAGCGGGAAGTCTGCTTCTCCCTCTATGTTCTCCCTCTCTCTCTCAAATAAATAAATACAATCTTAAAAAAAAATTGAGATTTTTCAGCAAAGGGGTCTTTTGGGCTGGAGGAGAGAGGTGGGGCTCAGTCTTTGCACTGTGTGGGTATGAATTTGAATTGGACCACGTACTAACTGTGTGACCCTAATGAAGTGAATTAACATCTCTGCGCCTCAGGTTCCTTACCTTTAATGGGAAGAGTCATAAAGCTTATGCCTTAGGGTTGTTGCGAGAATGAAGTAAGGCAATATGGGAAGGCCACAGAGGGGTGCCTGATGCTAGAGAATCTTTGATCAATGGTAGCTATTCTAATTCACCATGGAGGATGGAAAGGAGCCAAACTAGGCGAGTCACACAGGGAAGAAAAGCCTGCAGGCGCAGGAAACGCCCCCCCACCCCCCAACATGAGGTTTCATTTGTACCCAGCACACAGAGCTTTCCAAGTCTCTCTGGCCTGCCACTTTTCCAGCCTGCTTCCCTATGACAAGCCTTCAGGAAGCGTCTGCGGCAGCCGCACTGGTCTCGAGGACTTGCCTGTCTCCTTCCCTGGACTCAGACACCACCACCCCCCATCTCTGCACTTCCGCCTGCCCATTCTGCAGAGAGTTCTTCTCTTTCTCTGTGAAACCACCCTCCTTTGAGCTCACACAACTACAAGCCACAAGGCTTTTTTTTTTTTTTTTTTTTTAATTGTTTGAAGGGACATTAGATGTCTTGCCTGTGTTATAAATTTAAAAACCCGGACCAGAAAAGTTGCATGGTTTGACAATCCTGTTCAACTCTGCACTTGGAAAATACTAAAAGCCCAGGTTTTCAACTCCCTTACCTCTGGGCCATACTAAATATTGGGGACACCACTCTTCTAGCAGTGAAAGTCTGGGCGACTTTATTCTTTCCCCTTATCATTGCTTAATGACACTGTGGTGTCACTGTAGTTTATCTGTGTAAAGCTAGGCCCTGGAACGCTCACACAGGACACATCCCATCTCACTTAAGATGTTGTTTCCCAGTCCCTTGGCTGACCTTCTAGGCGAATCTGCAAAAACGGCCTTCATGGCATTTATGGCAAAGTTATGTGGTAAGAAAGACGTAAATCGAATTCCCTTTTTCACAGACCATTTTGGGGGTTTGGTTTCTTGTCTCTCCCTCTGATTCTAAGTACTCCAAAGCAGGGATCAGATGTCAGTTTTGTATTCCCAAAGAGATCTCTCAAATCCAAATTTCAGATCCCTGATACTATTGAGAATCTATAGTATAAATATTTATTGACGTTTGTGTGGATTCAATGATGAGGTGGCTTTTTCTCTTCCAGTGCAAATGTCTATAAAAGGCGGGTTGTCTCCCCCCTGCTGCAGGGTCTGTGGATGGGTGTACCAACCTCAAGAGTAGCCCCTGTTGTCAATTCCGGCCCTTGTCATCATAGCAGGTGACATTCTGGACTTTCCCCCCAGACTTTAGTTCCATCTTAAGGCCCTGTCCTTAGCATTCTACACGTTGACCACACTGGAAGTGAAACCACAGGCTCATTTTTTCATGCAGGGATGCAGTGTATAAGGAAGTTAAAAAAAAAAAAAAAAGGCAAAAAGAGAACAGACTCACTTTGTTCCCTTTAATGTCAGGTTTGGTGGGTTGCAGAATTTGGGGCAGGCTGTGGAGGCCAGCAAATGACACCATATGGCCTCTTTTGTATTCTCCAGGGAACATGGCGACTGAATTCCTTTTGCAGAGGAATGTAGGACAGTTTCCAATTTTCAAATTTGAGCATCTTGCCTGGGAATGGTAAGGAAGGCAGGATGCTCCCCTGTTACGTTGGGGTGCTGGGCCCAGGCAGGGGCACGGCAGGGACCTGTGGTGGTGGCGAGCGCAGGAGCTTCTTGAGGCCTCATTTCTTCCGGACGTGTTCATGCCGAAAACTTAGGCGATCGTTTGTCAGCAGGAAGGTCCCTTTATTGATTCAGTGCATCGCATTTTAGCCTGGCCTTTCACAGCCTGGAATTTAAACCTTCAGGTCTTTTTTTTTTTTTTTTTTTTAAGATTTTTTTATTTATTTGACAGAGAGTGACAGCCAGAGAGAGAGGGAACACAAGCAGGGGGAGTGGGAGAGGAAGAAGCAGGCTCCCAGTGGAGGAGCCTGATGTGGGGCTCGATCCCATAATGCTGGGATCACGCCCTGAGCCATAGGCAGACGCTTAATGACTGCGCCACCTAGGCGCCCCTAAAACCTTCAGGTCTTTTGACGCAAGCTCATGGTAAAATTAAATATCACTCTTGTCATCTCCTTCACATCCACTGGCCTTCGACGTATTCCAGGTGCTGTGGAAATACTGCGCTCTGGTTTTCATTTTCAGGCAGAAAACCATGGCCAGGCCTTCTTGGCATGCCTCTCCACGCCGTTCTTACCCTCCCACTGACCCAGTCAGGTCCCGCTCCTGGCAGTGCAGAAATGTCACTCCCTTCCCTGACCTTCGAGAGAGAAGGTTGGATTAAATGGCAAACACCTGTCCATTCCCACTTCCTAAGCAGCTCCTTTTCCTTGGGGCCGTGTGGTACAGGGAAAAGAAAGATTTAGCATCAGCTTTGAGTTCCAATGGCAGAAATCCTGCTCCTTGGGTGTGAAGAGTTAAGTAAGTTTACTTCTCCAAGGCTCAGTTCCTTTATCTCTATAATGAGAAAGGTAAGGCCAGTAGCACAGGGCTGATGAGAGAGCGCTAATGAGGTCATGCCTGCAAAGCATCTAGCCCAGGGCTTGGCACACAGGAGCACAGCATGCCTTTCGTTATTATTATTGTTGTTGTTGTTGTCAATTGTTGCTGTGTTAATGACAGCATCTTTCATGGGATTACAAATAAAAAGAACCAGGCAGGTGAATGCCTACAATGCTATGTGAAAACACCAGCAAATCGTAAATGCCATTCTCCGCCATCAACCTGGTAGTCCTTCTCCTTCCGTTTTGGGGCCCAAATCATACCTATTTCTGCTATATAATTTGTTTTTGGTCCGCTTTCCACCATATTTCACTTTGTCCTATATTCCACAGAATCTGACAGAATGCTATATGGATTGTACTGGGTGCCTTATAAAACACCTAACAGATCCAATGGATTATTTTTTACTTAACCAACCAGTCTGCTACGCCAAGTAATCGTGATGATAATTTTCACCTCCTGACCAATTATCAGAGTGCTCTGGAGTGGGAACAATAGACTGGGCTTGCTCATGGTCACCTACTGAGCAGCGCTGCTCAATTTTCTGTTGTCAATGCTGAGGAGAGCTTTCAGTTCTATGTGCCTAAGAGCCAAGCCATTTAGGAGCTGCTGGGAGCTGGACCTGGAAAGGCACAGAGGTTGAGCAGAACTAAGTAGGTCCCTCTTACTGAGCAGCTACCACAGAGCTGACGCTGGCTGTTTCCCATAATCCTTCCAGTCATCCTCAAGGCAGGACGTTTTGTCTTCCATTTTAGTGAGGAAACTGAGATGGAGTAATTTTGTCAGAACCAAGCCAGGCCATCTGACTCGATGGCCATGTGCTCTTCTGCCACGTTGCCTGGCCTCACGTGCGGTGTGGGGGGACTGCCTGCCTTGCCCACACTCAGAAAGCATGCTTCATGTTCTGAATCACTCGCTTCTCTCTGAGGCATCTCAGACGATTAGATGGCAATTTTCACACGTGTGTTCATCTCTCTCCTGCCTCCCCGGGTGTGTCAGGAAGTCATTTGCTGCATACTTTCCCGAATGATAGGCTTGAGGTAGACTTTCAAATTATAAGACTCGCTTGAACGAAATTAAATATTTCAGCTGATGTCTTCCACAGTGCCATGAGCCCATCTCCAATAAGCACCTTTCTGATTGAATCTGGTTTTAAGAAATGTACATTCAGTAAACCCACACCCTCCTGCTATTGCTACTTGGAAGAACATTGGTCTAAGAAATCAGACAGTTCCTTGTAGCAAATAGACTCGGAATTTCCCCGCAAACACAGACTCCCATGACAACCAAACAAAAAAAGAAAAGGAAGGGGAAACTCGTTATCTTAAAGCCACCAGCTGTAATTCCTTTCTGCTAAAAACTGTAGTACAGCATAGATTCTATTTAAATGTTTGTTATTTTTATGACTGACCTAAAGAATGACACTGAGTTTAAAAGTCCTCTCTACTATTCTTTTTTGCCTCTAAACTGGTTTAGAGAAATATCTATCCGATGAATGAATTGATGAGTTGTTTGGATAAATCTGACGTAACCACCTAGCCTATCTTGTCAATAATCACTTTGACTATCACCACACACTCCGGTCCCCCGATACCCTGTATCCTTCCCCCGGTGAGACTGTCTAGGCTGGCATACCCCTCTGTGGCTCAGTGAGGGAGCAGTTGATACAGTGTAGGCCGAACTAATCTATCTGTTTCTGGTTTCCCCCGAAAAGCAACTCACACTTTATCATCACTGATTACAACGGATGATTCTGTTCTAAAATGAATTTTACATTTATTTAGCTATACGAGGTTTAGTTCCCGGCAACAGCATTAGTAAGGTCTATTAACAGATTTAATTCATGTTCAAAACTCCGTGGTGAAAAGAGAGGTTTCATTGTATTTGTCCTCCTCACTTCCATTGTCTCATTAGGATCTCTAAGTTGGGATGCTGTGTGACAAGTACCGAGAGCTGATGGCCCCCACTGCTATTATGGTTCCTTTCTCTGTGCCCCGGACAAAGAACAGCTGAGGTTTCCTGCACAGTAAACTCTCCATATGTGCTTATCCCTGGGTACTTTAAAAATCAGAGCTGGGGGCACATTTTACTCTCCATAAATCACCACAGAATGAGCCCGACAGATTAGTAGCTAGAATGACTGCCAGCCAATCCTGGGATGACTCCTTTCTTCGTGAGGAGAGGCTTTCAATGCCCTGGGGCCACCCTCCCTCTTATCAGAGGACGCCATGCAGTGTGCAGTGGGTTTTAATTAACTCCCTAATTGTGCTGTCTCTTTAATTCTCTGTATGAAGTTGTGTGTGTTCTAGCCTCAGAGCTACAACTCCTCACCGTTTTTCTCTCTTCAGAGAGGCAATTCGGTGCAAAGGTTCCCCATAAGAATTTGTATAGTATCTGACTGTGGTAAGAGAAAGTTTGAAATAAGCTGAATACCCAAGGAAAGGACATTAGGCAGATAAATTATAGTATAACAAAACAGGATATTAAGCACCTATTTAAAATGAGGTGTCTGAGGGGTATTTCAATGTTGTGGAAAGTGTCTAACGCCACAGTGAGCATCCTTGTACAGGATCATGTGCATTTATGCAAGAAATTCTGTGAGCTGTGTTTCCAGGAGTAGAATTGCTCCTTTAAAAAGTTTATTCATTTTTTTATCTAATAGATATTGAGGAGGAAGGAATCGTCAAAAAAACTTGTACAAACTTATCACAAAGCAATAATCAATTGGATGGGACAAGACAATAATCGATTTCCAAGGGACTATTTTTAATCCAACCATCTCGGTCTAGGAACAGGCTGGAATGCTGTGCTGGAAACTCTAACACTCTGAAACACCAACTTGCCTTTTCACTCAAGTATGTGTCATTTTACTAGAAAGATGTGTAGGGAAGCTGTTGATAAAAACTTATGTATATATGAAGCGTATCATTTATGTTACTGAATCAGTAGTAAGGGCATGCATTGTAAAAATAGGTAGTTGAAAACATGTTTTTTAAACATCCTCAGAGCGTTGGTCCATAAATCACCCCAGCATTGCGTCTAAATGCCGTGTGTCACTTACGTGTTCTGGCCCCAGTTTCCCTATTTTTAAAATGAGGGGCTGGAATCCAAGGCCCACCTCAGCTCTGACAACTTTTGCAGTTCCTCTTTTCAGCTGATGGTGATGACCGGGAGAACTTCCTGTCTCCTAAGAATGGCGTCTTGTAGTATAGATTGTGTGTAGGCCTCATACAAGCCCTGGGAGGTCTACATATCCCCGTGTCCATTTCACAGAGAGGAAACTGAGGCACGGAGAAGCCAAGAAACTGTGGTCTGAGGCCACAGAGCCATGGGTGGCAGAGCCAGCTTTTTCCTCTTTCTCTCCCTTTTCTCCCCATAGTCAACAGATAGAAGCAAATGTCAAAGTAGGACCCTGCAGAGGTTCTAACGTCGCCCACCCTCGCTTAGATAGACCATGTTCATTTCCGTGTTCTTAGGGAGAAGATTCTCAAGTTATACCCAATGGAATATATACATCTAAACTTGGCTTAGCGTCTTAATGCCTTATGCTTTGAGATTAAGAACCTTTTTATGTTTTTTATTTTTGTTTTATAATTTTTATAGGATACAGAAACAAAGGCAGAAAAGAGCTGGGGGGAGCGGAAATCTCTTCAAGGTCGAGTTGAGTCACTTTCTCTGGCAGATCAAGATTCATACGCTCTCGGGGCAGGCTGCTGTGGCCTGCACAGGGATCTGAACTGGTTCCCTTTTCTTGTTAAGGAAGGGTCATCGCTGACGCGCTGCAGGGTGATACTGACAATGAGGTGAGACCCGTCTTGCAGAGCAGGCACTCCGTATGAGCTGGCCACCGCCTTCCCTGAACACCCAGCCCCCTCCCAGGCACGGACAGCTCAGGGCATCTGAACATTTGGTGCCAGGCAAGAGCTCAGGGAGCGTCTCCAAATCTCCATCTTTTGCATACTTTTTTCCTTTCAAATCACTTGAATGTTCCACATCTCCAAATAACAAAGAAAGACACTTAATCTTTCATTTTAAACGTCCTCACTTGAGGATCCTAAGTGTTCTTAAAAAAGCACTTTGCTGATCACCTCTGATTCTTCAATCTTTTCCAGTTGACGAGTACCTCCTTGTTCCCAGATGATTCCTCAGGGCTTTGCGTATAGGCTCTAGAGCGGAAAGGCCCGCTTTACCACTTGAAGCATCTTACTCAGCCCCTCTAAGTCTCCATTTTTTCCTCTGCAAGAAGGAAATAATTGTATCTTCTTTAAGGCATTTTAGGACTAAACAAGGCAATACGTGATCTTAGGTAGGTGCCAGATCCAACCCACCACCTATGTTTGTAAATGAAGTTTTCTTGGCACCCGGCCTGCTCATTCTTTAACACAGTACCTGTGGCTGCTTTCCTGCCCCACGGGCAGGGCTGAGTCATTGCTTACAGAGACGTATGGCCTGCAGAGCTTAAAATATTCACTACCCAGTCCTTCACAGAAAAAGTTCGCTGATTCCCAGTACAGCCCTATATAAAAATAGGCCACTGGCTGTGCTAATAAGCCCCTTTCATCAATTCATTAGTTTATTTTGACAATCAGCAAGTATTTATTGAGCATGTGGGTCAAGCATATGTTAGGGATTCACATATGAATAAGACATTCAAAGGATGCTCAAGGAATTTGGGAGAGACACTGCACTTCTGGGCTGAGTGTGGATCTGAGTGTGTCTAGGACTCCTAGATGGGGGGGTGGTGGCTGAGGAAGGCTGTGGTAGTGTGAGGAAGGTGTGTGCGGGTGGCGAAGTTTCCAGGAATTGAAGACTTCTCTGTTGAATCCTGGGTAGGGAGGCAGTGGGAGAGAGCTGGCCTGTGTTTGTTGACATTTATTCATTCAATAAATATAGCTTGAAAAAGTCAGGCGGGATCTCTGCTCTTAGGAGAATATAAATTCTAAGATAGATAACCAGCAACTCAGTGAAGGAGTAAAGACAATAATTTCTGAGGGGGGAGAAATCCTATGAAGGACAGAAACCAAGGTGATATGCTATAGAGCACGGAAGGGATGAGGGGAGAGGTGGATTTATCTTGAGGGTCTAGGGAATCCTCGCTACCAGGAAGGAGAGCACGTGCTGGACAAGAGTGACAGGAGTGAGCCAGCCAGGAGAAAACCGGGGAGACAAAATGTCCTAGGCTGGGAGGCGGCAAGTGCAAAGGCACTGGCAGGCGCGGAGAGGAGGGTGAGAAGCTGCCTGCTGTGTTGCGGGGGAAAAGAGAAGACCTGTGGTGCCTGCCAGGAAGTCCCACGGTGTGAGCCATGGGGAAAGAAGCCCACGAGCCTCATACTGTCGCCATCTGTTGTCACGCAGTAGACACCAATGGAAGGTTCGAAGCAGGGAAGTGAAGCAATTACGATTTGTAATACAAATATAACAGTACAACTGGCATGATCATTTTGGAGATGTCATCCTTCTAATGAGTTTGGGGGAGAGACATTGGGCTGGAGGTAGATGGGAGCCTCCATCCGGAACAGGTGGAGATGATGGCTTAGCAAGGGAGGGAGCAAGGAGGAGCCCTAGGTACTGGCCAAGGGTCTGGGCTGCACAGTGGGAACACAGTCTGAATTCGTGCTTTTGTGTTTGCTTTGCTTTGGGGCCACCACGGTCTGCCCTTTGGCCAAGATAACAATAAGAGTGACTCGATAGGAACCCTCCCCCCTCCCCACCAGCCTGTTTATGTGAAATGGGAAGTTCCTTGGAATGGGGCTTGCCAGCCCCCAGGGATTCTAAAGTTGCGAGTGAGGTCAGTCCCCAGGTTGCCCGGGTCAGATCGGGACCTACTACACGGAGTGGGACACAAGCCCCGTCAGCGTCCATTCTGTCCCCTTCCGTGTCAGCCCCTCTATAAACCGGTGCACCACTCACCCTTCTTGGCTCAGATTGCACCTCGGCTGGGCATCACGTTTCCATGACTTGACTCCCTCCCCAGATTCCTCTCTGAAGCTGTTCCTCCAATGTAGCTGGGCTGTATCGATTGGGTCAAATAACTGCTCAATGGGAGGCAAGGGAAGCCAGTCCGAGCGGGGTGGGGGGGGGGGACCTGGTGTCACATAAACACATCAACAGGCTTTTAATTGAATACATCTTTCCTTTTCAGCCACCTGTTGTGTTGTGTATACAGAGCCTCAAGCTGCCCAGGGGGCATTCTGCTCTTTCCCCAACAAGCCCTGCCCCAACACCCATGCCCAATGGGCCCGCGGGTCCCCTCCGAAGAGAAAGTGTGAACTCTGGGGCAGGACGGGAAGTGACGCCCACTGCCCTGTGGGGCTCTGGGACTCCCCGAATAGTGCTGGGCCACTAGACAGAAGCAAATATCAAATCTACCCCATTTGGGGGGATTAGCCTGCTGTTTACCAGGCCAGCAGTGTCCCTGCTTTGCCCTTGCCACTCTCAGGGTGGGGCATTATCTCCAAGGGGTGCGGAGGGTCCCTAACGGGTATGCTGGGAGCTCCTTCCTTTTGTCTTGTGCACATTCCATGAGAATTGTTCTCTCCCCCTCTCCCCCAGGTGAGAACAGGAGGATACCTTGTGACTATTTCCATTCTCATAATGGGCATGACTGTTCTGTGCTGCCCCGTGAGAGGGAGCCCAGCATCTTGGCCTGCCCATCTGGGGGGAAATGCCTGTTTTCCTCTGAATTCAATAGGCAACTAATGAGTTTCCCATACCTTTGGATCTCTCCGAACTCTGATGCTATGTTCACTGGTGGCTTTTGCAAATATAAAGCGGTCGGGTACACTTCCTTCCATTGCAAAAGAAGACTTTCAGCACTCGTAAATGGGTGGCCAATTTATGAAGATTTGATTGAATCCTGAAAATAATTTAAAGGTGTGTCTGTGTGTGTGTGTCTCTGTGTGTGTGTGTGTGTGTGTGTGTGTAAAGAAAACTTTATTGAAATGAAATCATGGGTGCGGGGTGTGGGTCTGCTGACCAGGAGAGAGGGTAATCTCTTCTGTCCCTTGAGTCTCACATTTGGAAGAGCCTGGGTTGGCAGGAAAGGGAGTTAGTTTCATCCTCTCACTTTGGTGTCTTCTAGAATCTTTTTTTTTTTTTTTAAAGATTTTATTTATTTAAGAGAGAGAGCAAGAGAGAGCACAAGCAGGGGGAAGGGGAAGAGGGAGAGGGAGAAGCAGACTCCCTGCTGAGCAGGGAGCCCCACATGGGGCTTGATTCCAGGATACTGGCATCATGACCTGAGCCGAAGGCAGACGCTTCCAGGTGCCCCTAGAATCTTCTTTTTTAACAACGAAAAAGTGCACAGATCATAGTACAGCAGATCGCGAGAATCACCCTTACCATCTCCTGCAGATCATAAATGTAGGTCTTTTCATAAAAATGAGAGAGAGATTTTGATCTTGATTTAAGAATAAATATAGAAAACCATTTTATCTACAAGCGATTCAATCTGGACCACAGGCAGAAGGTACTTCTGTTAGGCTACTAGTTAGGATGTTAGGCTACTAGTTAGGCTACTAGTTAGGCTACTAGTAAGCGGTTGGAGAGAGACGAAAGGGGACTTCAATGCAAAAACGTCAACCACTTGGAGGCATGTTTGATTCCCTGTAAGAAAGCTGCAGAAAATCCGTGACCTAAATCTCTGAACTTGGGTATTTCCAAGGAAACCACCCAACTTCCCCACTGTCTTAGATTTAGCACAATTAATGAAATGCCTGACAGGCCCCAGAGGTCTTTGTGTAATTAGATCAATAGCAGTAAAAGTCATCAGCATCTGAGATTTATATCTCTCTCGAACCAAGACCCCTTAGGCTTAGTAACATGCCAAGTGGAAAGAAGAGGAAATAAAAACCGAGAACACAGAAACAAACAAACAAAACTACTGATGCAATTAAAAGCCTAGGATTTTCCCAAAGGCAAACAGGGAACTCGTGCACTCCCAGGGAGACTGTCAGGGACCCACCATTCTGCCTTCACTCAGCGAGGGTAAAATTCATCCTTGATGTTTTAATAATCCATTGGTTGGTAGCAATAAAATCCTTGTGTTTTAATAAAATGCAGGTTAGTATCCTCAGGCCTCGTTTTACAGCTAGAGAAACTGGGGTTTGGGAGTCCCTGGCAGTCTCGAAGTCTAGAAAATTGCAAGGCCAGGACTCAAACCGAGGACCGGGGACTGTTGTCTCCTTCATGGTTACACCTGCACTAGCCTCACTGGGGAAAGATGATGTCACACATAATTTTTAAAAAGTGAAGATGTGGGTGGGCAATGAAAATATGACCCAAGAGTATCTAAAAAGGAAGACAGCTCCTGAAATAACAAGGGCGTGAAGGGGACCTAGTAAATTACAATGCACATGGGAATGACCCCAACACAACTGACTGCATCATCTGGAGAAACAGAGAAGCCCTCCCAGGAAAGATGCCAAGGAGGCAAGTGGAATGTCAAGCAAAGATCAGTATCTCACCTTTCTTTTCATTTTAAGTAATCATTCCTACTGACATATCCCTTCATTTTAGCAACGATTTGTAGGCTGGGAGAGAAAACCCTGCTCCCTAGATTTTAAGATAAGCTTATGGAAAGGAGACCAGGAGCTGGAAGATGGGTACGCAGCAGCTCGGAAGACAGCATTGGAATTCAAAAGAGAGCAGAGGAAATCGAAAAAGAATTCGTAAACAAAACAGTACAACAAATACTCATTGAATGCATGATAAAAATGCAAGGCAGCTCTTCTGGGGAAAATGGAGACAGAGAAATAGGTTAGAAAGCGAAAGGTCAGGGGGCGCCTGGGTGGCACAACGGTTAAGCGTCTGCCTTCGGCTCAGGGCGTGATCCCGGCGTTGTGGGATCGAGTCCCGCATCAGGCTCCTCCGCTGTGAGCCTGCTTCTTCCTCTCCCACTCCCGCTGCTTGTGTTCCCTCTCTCACTGGCTGTCTCTATCTCTGTCAAATAAATAAATAAAATCTTAAAAAAAAAAATTTAGAAAGCGAAAGGTCTATGGATCATGGTTATGGGTCCTTTGCTGCTGAAACAGAAACCAGATCATGACAAGCAGAAATGTACTCCATAACACCACTTCATTGAGTGCCTGTCTGCTTAATGCTAAGATTCTGATGAGGTAGAGACAAGGAAAATGAGAGTCAAAGTGGTGAACTGCCTGCTGGGTGCTCAGAGGGTAGTTCTTGATTGGTGCATTTAAATGTACTCTTTTTCCATGTTTCAGCTTTGTTGATGAGTAATTGACATACAATGAACTTCATGTTTTAAAAATGTGCACTGTGGTGAGTTTTGATTCATATGCACACCTGTGAAACCAGTTCCACAGTAAAGATACTGAACATATCCATCATCCCTAGAAGTTTCCTTGTGCCTGATTGTAGTCTGTCATCCTCCCCACTCCGTGCCCAGGCAACCACTGACATGTTTTGTTATTACTAATTGTATTTTGTAGACCAATTTTTATATAAATGAAATCATACAGTAGATACCCTTTTTAGTCTGTCCTCTTTCACTCAGCATAAATATTTTGAGAGCTGTCATGTTTTATCTGTCAATATTTCATTTATTTTTATTCCTGTGTAGTATTCCATATGGTAAATCTTTTGAAGCTTAGTGATTACTTCCCTGGATAGATTATTCAGTTGACACAGTCTTACTCTCTTTATTCTATGTTTTCGTGGTTTGACTCATCATAAACTCAAGAAAACATCGATTTATTTAATGATTCGATTTTCAAAAAAGATCTCAAGAGGATTCCATGAAGGCTTATTCATTCATTTATTTATGGAGCAAAGCTTGAGCCTTTCCTAGTATTAAAAGATAAACTGAGGCATATTAAAAACGTGCAGAGTTTATTTGAGCAAAAATCGATTTGGCTGGGGCAGTGCTGAACCGGAAGTGGTTAGGAGCGCGCCGCTGACAGGAGCTCGGGGAGAGATTATGCAGAGAAAAGGCAGAAGCAAAGTAAGGAAATGATGGATTGGCTATCGCTTCAAGCCTCATTGGCTGTTTGTGATAGGTCGTTTTGGGGTTTCAACTTGGTAACCTAGAGGCATTTACAGGCTTAGGTTTTGGTTTGCTTATGTAGGCCTCCACAGCCGTAGAGCCTCCTCAGCCTGATGACCTCTTTATTTTTTTTTTTTTAAGATTTTATTTATTTATTAGAGAGAGAGAGAGTGAGCACGAGCGGGGTGAGGGGCAAAGGGAGAAGCGGACTCCCTGCCGAGCAGGGATCGTGACCTGAGCTGAAGGTGGACGCTTAACTGACTGAGCCACCCAGGTGCCCCTGATGACCTCTTCATTCAGTAATAAAGAAAACAGACATGAATCCCAGCTCTCACGCCCTTACATTCTAATGAGAGGAGATGGACAATAAACACAATGAAAACAAAAATTCTGTAGTATGTTAGAAGCGAAGATGTGCAATTTCGAAACACTAGAACAGGGTCAAGAGCCATGAGAAGCCACGCTAACGATGCAGCTCGGTTTGGACGAGCTCCCATGAATCCAACTGAATGTAGGCTTCGGTGTGGTTTTGTCAGTCCGATTGGCAAGATTCCATGGAAATCACCTTCCAGCAGGACTTAACACTGGGCCACCGCGAAGGCCAGGAGTGAGACAATGAGGCGATCTTCCCATTGGAATGGCCCCCAGGTCTGAGGCTTTGGGGTCCACCTGGAGGAGAAAAGCCAGAGAGTGGCTGCCGGTCTCCTCCCCAGCTGCAGGAATCAAGCCAGGGAGCGTTACATGGGGAGAGCATTGTCCAGAAAGACGAAGCTTGTCACATGATGTTGGCGATTGTCTCATTTTGGTTCCGGAGAGAAACCTGGACCCAAGAATGTGCATGCGTGGCCAATTGCAAGCACTCAGTCATTTGGTGTGGGGGGAAGGAGGGGCAGCAAGGCAGAGCCAACCGAAAGTTGAGCCAAGCCAAAACGTCCTGCTCAAACACTGAGGAAACAGGGCCCCAAATCCGTAACCGAAGAATGTTGGACACTTCCCCAGCTGCACAAATGGTTTTACATTTATGCTTCGGTCAGCTTAAGGGAGGAGTGTTAAAGAGAGAGTTTCTGTGTTACTGGAGGAAGAGAACCCCCTGGGCCTGACTTCTGCACTTTTACTCCAGTGACATCTGGCGTCCAGCCAAGGAAGCCTGAACTTTCTGAGAAACTTGATTTCCTGTTCCCACTGCGGGTACTGCCTTCAGGGTTGGGGTGACTGAGGCAGGGGAGTGGGGTGCAGGTTCATTCAAAAGCCAGGGGTGGGAGCCATCTGCTCCGACGTGCTTGGCAATTCTCGTAGCAGCGACTGTAAAAATAAAACTTTGAGCTGCAGAAGCTTCGTCCTTTCAGTGGTGAACTTCGCTCATGAGTCTTAAAAATCTTTTGGGGAGACCAAGTTTTTGGTTCAGTTAGGTTTTAGAGTCATCTAGAACAAAACTATTACCTGAAAGCTCAGCGGGGGGGCCTTACAGTCACCTAGCTCAACTCCTGCATTTTACAGAAGAGGCAGGACAGAGCTCAGAGGCATTAAGTGACAATGGTGGGGGGCAGGGTGGACAGCCTCCCCACGGATTATAGAAAAGTGCACTTCCAAATACCAGGCTTTGGCGAGTTTTACTATACGTAAGTCACACCTTACAAGCTGACCTAACAAAAACAACGTGTGTCTTATCCAAGCTTCCCCTTGAAGCTGAGTGTGCTTGACTCCAGACCCCGGGGCACTCTTGCACTTGGCCTTATTCAGTAGCATGATTGTCTCTCCTGTGAATCCACAGGCCTTTTGTCCTTTGTGTTAGGAGGAAGCTGAGGACCGAAGATGCTATGCAACATGAAGGCATTAACCATGGCAATTGGAAGGAAAAGTTCGCTGAGCTTCTGATAGTGCTGTGCAAATTTCACTTCCCAGTGAAATTAATCACTCTTTGTGTAGAGGGGCCTTTATATCTGCGCCAGTCCCTGCTTGAGGTTCAGGACAGAAAAACAAAACAAGGGCCGCCGTGGGATGGGAAAGGGACATTTAGTATTCTCGTTGGCTTCCTGGCTAATTACAAAACGTTAATGACATTCAAAGGAAACTTGCCTCCCTCAGTGAGCTGCAAATAGGGAAGGGCAACAGTACGTGAGCCAAAGAAAAGACAGGGTCCTCCAGTGAAGTGCAGAACAAAACCAATCAGCCCCAATACATTGAACCAGAGGGAAAAGCATCTTAATTTACAAAGGAAATAGATACCCCAGTCATTTGGAAAACTGGCACAGGCTGAAATCAGGTGGGACCAAGAGCTCCGAAACCAGTCACAGCTGGTTTTCTCATCTCAAGGATTTGTTATTGCAAACCATTTCTCAAACAATAAACCGATAGAATGAATCGTGGTCTCTTTCTTAATGTCCATAGTAAACGTATAAACAGGAAATACAAATAATGCATGGAAGACGAATTAGGAAACAAGATGAGAACAGAAAGAGACAATAAAGCTCTTTGACAGGGAACGGCACTAGAAAACGTTCTTTGATAATATTCCTTAAGAAAAAGATCAGCTGAATATTTTGTTTTGCCCATTATGAGTATTCTTGATGAAGTTTGCTCCTGTGGTTAAAATGATATTAAACTCAAGATGTCAGATTTCTCCTTGGAGAGCATCTGGTCGCTGGTCAGGACCCATCAGGCTTGATCCTTCCTATGGTTTTGGTTTATATCAAATATCAGTCTTGGCATTCCGGGGGCTGAATCTTTTTATTCCCTAGTGCTTTGATCTGTGTTCCGCTCTCAGCCTGCACTGACGTTGCTGAATGACTGGATTTGGCAGCTTCTGAATTTCCCTTCTGGAAATTACTGTGCGTTTTATTATGTCTATTCAATTGATCTCCAGCCTCTTCAAGTGTTGTTCATTTGGTTTCTCCCATTTCTGCTTCTTCACCATTTCTCACCTCCGGTTTTCTCCATCGGGTGTTTTGGATTAAGATAGGTTCTAGGGATGTCCTAGGCAGCAATTTCTGGACATTCAAGTTCATTAAAATATAGGGGTCACAGTATTATGAAGGCAAAGAACGTTCACCATGACAAGATGAGTGAAAAGAAGACCTGGTTTGGGGACTGGTTGCTTTAAGATGTCTTTATGGATGTCTTATTTCTCTGCTTTCAGAAAGTCTCTACTCTAGAAATGATTCACAAGTCTCTGTTGGGCTTGAGGACCAGGGAGGAGGACCTGCCACGGGCTGGGAGCATTTAACTGGGTCCGGTCCTACTTTATTCACTCCCGTCCGGCATTACACCATCCTCCAGCGAATCTACAAAGTTAGACTTGCCCAGCAAATGGCTTGCAGGGCATTGGAGCAGGCAGAATGTCCTGGGAGAAGGGCTCTCTGTCTTCCTGCAACTCGGCTTGCTTCCCCCTGCTACTGAGCTCACCCTCATGTGAACACTGCTTTAGAAAGAAGCAAAGAACAGGCCACCATGATCAAGGCCATCCAAAGCTCACCCTGCTATCGCCTGTCTGCTTCGACAATTTGTCTTCGCCTGTTCTTTCACTGCAGAGGCTGCCCCCACAGGTGCCGACCCCTTGCCCACGCCTTTCCTCTCCTGCTCTCCAGATGGACCCCGGAGCCAGATGTCTCTTAAGTCGTACAGGAAGGAACAACCGACCAGGGGTCCCCTTAGCTACATGCTTAGGCCTGTCTCCTCTGCTAGAAAACTCAAAAACCCTTTCTACTTTCTACTTTCTAGACCAGCGGTGCTGAGGATAAGGATTCGACTCTATCCAGGCCTTTCATAGGCCACAGGGCAAAGTGTCTGCCTAAAATGGTGGACTTGGAAACGTGAGGGTCCCTAGCTTCCAAGATCAGGGACAAGCCTGTCTATAGCTTTTTTGCCATCTCTGTGTGTGCCTGGGCCTGCTTCCTCACTGTCCGCTCTGGGTCGCCCCCCCTCAGCACCCCCTTGCTCATCCCAGACAACTCTCCCCACACCAACATGGGTTCCTGCCGTAGGCATGGACATGGCTATACCCCGGGGACACTGCTCCAGCCCGAAGCTCAACTGCCAGCCACACCTTCCTTTGGAGATTTGTCTGGATAAGACCATTTCCACGGCTCGGCTGGAAGCCGTCTTCACCCTTGAAGTCAGCCTGCCTTCGTATCCAGGAGCTCTCACCAACCTGTGGGGACTCCCCAGTTCCTGACACGAACACCACCATTTCCCCACCAGCCACTCGGCACCCTAATTAGCCAATGAGACATCTTGGCTAATTTCAAGCCGTAATTGCCTCAGGTTTCCCTCGATTTTGACCTTAAGATGTGTAAGAGTTAAGAAAGAAGACGAATCTTGTTGAGGGCTTTGTGCAACTCGTCTTACTACTTTATAGCCCCTCTGGATCAATATAACTTACAAAAGCCTCAGCAAGGAGTCCAGCTGAAAGCAGCATTCCGGGTCTGTCCTGTAATCAGAAACCGCCCCCCCCCCACCGCCAATGAGTGGGATTTGGCTAAGAATTCAGTGCTCTCTCATTTTTCCTTAAAAGAATGTCAAATCAAGGAAGAATTCTCCCTCACAAAGCCCGATGAGATGTCAGGTGTGGACAAATGAGGATTACAGAACTACTACTTATCAGGCACAACTATCTAGAAGTAAACCGAAAAGGATTCTACAATGTTCAACAGGCTCAAGCATTCTTTTAAGAACACCAGGTGTCCAAGTTACAAAACGTGGAAGAAATTCTTCTAAACTCTCAGATGGGGCAACTTATATCTCTTTTCCCAACTGGAGTCTTTGTGAGATGTCTCTCAAAAAGAAACAAGGCAATATGCAAATTTTAAGCCTTCGTAAAGGGAGGAAGTCTATTTGAGGCACCTCTGGGTTGAGGAAGCAGCAAGACATTTTTCACATAGGTTTTGTTAACTAACCAAAGTGTTTAGGGCCAATACGGTCACTTCAATTTTTTTTTCCACTGGAGGTTATCTGCAAAGACCACAGGAAATGTTTAAGCAAATTCAAAGGCTATTTCTCAAGAGTTATTAGGATAAGTATAGTAATTTAGAGACTTGGTTTCTAACAACTGAAGGCTGGACTCCTCCCACCCCCAACCACGCACTCCACCCAATTATGTGACTCGGCTAACAGATAATAATAATGCTTGCTAGGAAATGTAGGAGAGGCGGTGTTCGGTTTTTTGTTTTTTGTTTTAATGTTCACTCTTATTTCACTCAGTGGGAACGAACTCAAAGAAATGTACCACTTAGATTAGTAGATGGACAGAGGAACAGACAAATGGATAAGCCAAATATGGCAATATGTTAATGGTGCAATCTAGGTGGTGGGAACATGAGTGTTCTCTAATAAAAGTCTTTCCACTTTGCGTTATGTTTGCATTTTTAAAAAAGATTTTATTTATTCATTTGAGAGAGAGAGAGGGAGCACGAGCGGGGGGGGGGGAGAAGCTGAGGAAGAGGGAGAAGCTGACTCCCTGCCCAGCCAGGAGACCAAAATGGGGCTTGATCCAAGGACCAGAAGATCATGACCTGAGCCAAAGGCAGACGCTTAACCATCTGAGCCACCCAGGAGCCCCATGTTTGAAGTTTTTAATGGTAAAATGTTAGGGGAAAAGGAAATCTATCACTCATTGTGAAAACGTCTAGAAGTCGAAGATGTGACTATTGGTCTAAGGACGGGGGCATCCACACTCTGTAGCCTGAATGAGCAATCTCAGCCCCAACGGCCAATCAGACATTGCTAATTCATTGGAACCAGGGTGGGAGGGGTATAGTGCAGACTGCGGTTTCACTACCAATAATCCTCTAGCTCTCTGAGTGCTTTGTGTTCACTTCCATTTCAGGTTTTCTCCAATTTCTAGACGCTTGGCAAAAGTGTTTGCTCAAATGCAGCAGCAAATGTTGGGCTCTGGCAATTTCAGGATCCAGGAAAGCATTCGTCTCCTTCAGGAAGTTTTCTCTCATCACCCCACCTCTCTTCCGTGGGCTTCTCTGTGCAAACTCTGTGAGAGCCCCTCTCAGTGGCCCTTACGGGAGTCTTTCCAATTAGACTGTCACTCCCGGGAGGGCACGAAGAGAGTCCCGGCCGACTTGGCTTCGCCAGCACTGAGCCCCACAGCAGGCCCATGGGGCCAGCTGCAGATGCTGCCTTCGTCGGCTCGAGCATTCATGCTGTGCACGCATGTAGAGAGCTAGGCTCGGGCCCTCCCCCAAACGGCCAAGCTGGTCCTGAGACTCACACGTGTGCTTAGAGCCGAGTTCTCCACGCTGCTGTCCCTGCCAGTCACTCGGGGAATTCCAACGCCGCCTCCGCCTTACTGGCTGAGTTCCTGGGCAACTGTGCTGGGATGTGGCCGGGGCCTCAGGACGTGGGACTGCCCCCAGCCATGGGAATGTGCAGGCATCGCGGAGCCCCTGGGGTGGGGCTTTAGGGGTTGCCAGGCACTTTCACTTTCCCTTACTAGCCTTCATTTCGTTCTCAGGACAATCTAGCAGGTCCTCCAGGGCAGAAGCTTAGCATCTAAGTTGGTGGTTCTCAACTGGGGCCCGTTCTGGCCTCCAAGAGCCAGTTGGCGTGTCTGGGAGGCTCTTTTGGTGGTTGCATCTGGGAATGGGGGCATCTAGTGGGTGGAGGTCAGGGAGACCACTAAGCATCCTACAGGGTGCAGGTCAACCTCCACCTCAAAGAATTATCTGGCCCCAAATGTCAAAAGTGCGGAGATGGAGCCCCCCCCCCCTTGGCTTAGCTCGGGCTTCTCGGTCAAAGTAATTTCTTTGCTGCCGGTCGTCCGCCCGTGCTGCGCGCCCACCCCAGATGAGACAGACGACGGCCCAGCGGTGATGCCAAAGCACATCTGAGCCAACGGCTGGGGATGCAGGTCTGAGCGTGTCCAGTGAGTGGGGGAGCGGGCATCTGACGAGAGTTTCCCCTGTGCCAGGCCCTGCACATACAGGCCAGATGCTTCTCTTGACAGTCCTGAGAGAGTCCAAATGCAAGAATGAAGCTCATTATATGGGGCCACACATTCAGTAAAGGCCTCAAACTCCAAGTTTTATGTTAAGACAGCAAGTTGCCTCCCATCCTGAATGGGTCTATGTGGTTTTAATATAAAATTAGTACTCCTCCGTGTTTCAAAACCCCTTTGAGAAACTTGGGCCTGAAACATTCTTGGTCTTCCTTGCTCTTGAAAAATTGAGGTGCCATATAAACCAAATCCTTAGCAAGGCGTACTGACGACCTTTCCTCAGAATCCCACTCTCCGCCCTCCCAGGAATCCATTAGATGCCTTGTAAGGTAAAGTAGAAATCACTTTGGCATTATCAGACCCATGGCTTATCTGTATTGTCGTGAATAATTGAAGGGACGTGCGAATGGCAGCTTCTGAATACTCTAATGACAGGTCTATTACCGCAGTGTTAAATGTTGCCATTAAAATAGAAGGTATGCGTTGTAGGAATTGGTCATTGGGGTTCAGAGCGAACGGTCCAGAAAGAATTCTTGAGGCATCTTCGGTGTAAAAATGTGGTTCTATTCAAGTACAGGGACAGGACCCATGGGCAGAAAGAGCTGCACTGGGGTCATGAGGAGTGACACCCCTCCCATTATATACTTTCAAGTTGGGAGGGGGTTAGGGAGATCAGAAGTCTCTAAGGCGTTTTGGAAGCAAGGTTTCCAGGACCTTGAGGGGGCTGGCTGTTGTTAGGAAAAGGCCATTTATTACCGTCTAATAAAACTTAAGTCATGAGACCGTTCAGATGTATACTGGTGGGTCATATGCTTGGGGGATGATTGCTAGCATGTATCTTGGAGGGTAGAGATCAAGGAAGTTTCCAAAGGAATTTTTGTATGTTAAAGTAGGCTTACAGGATCCTGGGGTGTTGGGATAATGTTAAACTAAGATTGCCTTTTGCCCTTAGCAAAGTATTAACATTGAGGCAGCTGAGATCCCAGAGGAATGTCACTCTGCCTGTTTCAAGGACTTGTCAACGGGCTGTAAGTAGTAGGAAATTTAATTTTTTTCTTTTGCCTTTGCTTCCCACATCAGTATGTACTTGCTGCTGTATGGCCAGACCTAACACATGTCTTGGCATAAGGTTTATGCTAACAAATGCTGGCTGGAGGAACCAAAGAAGTAATCAAATGGATCAGGATATGAAGCAACAAATTCAATTGATTTACAGAATGGAAAATCGAGAAAGTTTTTGCTTGAGATCGATGCCTTCTCTAGTAGCAGCCAAAGAGGCGACAGCTGGCTTTCATTTCATTGTTCGAGCAGGAATAGAGCATATCAATATTTATTTTCTCCGGGAACCCTCGTGCACGATAGGTGGGAATGTAGTTTGGTCCAGACATTATGGATCACAGCTGGAGGTTCCTCAAAAAATTAAAAACAGAGCTACTGTCCGATCCAGCAATCCCTCTTCTGGGTATATGTGTCCAAAGGCAATGAAATCGGGATCTCAAAGAGTTACCCGTACTCCCGTGTTCTTTCTAGCGCCGCACCTACACATGCTGGAACACCGTTCAGTCTTAAAACGAGAGAACATCCTGCCGTTTGGGACAACCTGGATGAACCTGGTAGACGTTATGAGAAATGAGACAAACCGGACACGGAAAGACAAATACTACACGAAATCACTTCTATGTGGAATCCAAAAAAAGTGGAACTCATTGAGGCAGAAAGTAGAGTGGTGGTTGCCTGGGGTGGGGTGGGGGGGATGGGAGAAAAGGGGGGATTATTGACCAAAAGGAACAAGATTCCAGTTCTGTCGGATGATGAATAAGTTCCGGGGATGTCATACGTGGCGTGGGGACTGGGGTTAATAATACTCTATTGTATAGTTGTAATTTGCTGAGTAGATCTTAAGTGTTCTCACCGCAAAGCAAAACAAGAAGAACAATGGTAATTTTGTGAGGTGATGGAAATGTTAATTAGCTTGATTGTAGTAATCATTTCACAGTGTAAATAGATATCAAAACATTATGCCGTATACCTTAAATATATACAATTTTTGTCAATTAGAAAGCTAGAAAAGAGAAAGAACAGTATCATCAAAATGCCAATTTCCCTCTATCACCAAAAACTTATTTTGAAATATAAAAAGAGTATTTTTTTATCCTTATATCAAAATCTAAGAATGTCACCAAATATTTTACAGATAAATGTAATTCCAATACCAACATCAACATTTCTTCTTGACAGACATTAATTACATTTTTCTTTAAAAGAAGGATAAGTAGTTTAAAACGGGAAATATTTTACATGATGATGTTTTTTAAAAAAGAACTTCTGTGCTTTTATTAACATCTGACAAATACCCCCGGCAGTGACTTCTCCATTAGGCACAGAGCTAAGGGCCTATGAAATTATTTCAATTTCTTCTAAAAACCAGAAGGAAAAAAACCGAATATGATCCAGCCCGGATGAAACTCACCATCAAAGCAACATAAAATGGAACTTTGAATGCATACATATATATTTTGGTGAAGGAAGGGCTCAATTGAACGGAAGAGCACCTACAGCTCATGGACGTTGTGTCTGGTGGTCCTGAATATCATCTCTCTACATTCTACTACTCTACTCTTTTCAAATAAAAGGTGGTTTTTCTCTTTAGCTTCTGATTTCCATTTTTCAGAGAGCTTCATTCAAAGGTCTAAATGACTATCTGGGTCCTTCAATGGAGGGAGACTGGCAGCTGAGGATACTTTTTACATCCAAGAGATGACAAGGGACTGACTCAGGGAGTGAGGGAGGGGAGAGGCCCTATGTGAAGTGACCAGCTTGCAGGTCAAAGGTGAGCGGTCACAGGTGACTCCCAAGATTCTCAGCTAAGGGATTTGGGTAGATGAAGTTACAGTTACCCAAGATATCTCAAGGAAGTAATCAAGAGAGAGGGGATGGCTGACGGGTCTCGTGGAGAATGGGACTGATGAGGGCTCAGGCTGACCCTGGAAGAGACGGAGGAAAAGTAGACAATAGTGCAGACCTCCGTGCAGCAGGCAGAGGCAGGACAAGCCGGAGAGCGGGGTCTAGAGTTGTGGAGTTATGGAGAGGTCTGTAAATTCAAAGACCTCAAAGGGGTCAAGAAGGTTGAGGCTTGGATGGGCACCCCCAGCTTTGATCACGTGGAGGGACCAGAGGTCTTTGCTTGGTAGTTTCTGAAGCGCCGTGTAGGGAGGTCAGATTGCAGAGGATAAAGACGTGGAGGCAGAGAGGAAGAGAGAGGGTTCCTCCCTCAAGGGCCACCACATTTTAGAATACAAGCTGGTGTAGAGAAGTCAGTGCCAGGGAGAAAGAGAGCATGCTGGGGTTTTTACTGCTCTTGCATCTCTCAAAGATATCCTTCAAAGATCAGAGAGAATGAAATATAATCACCTAGCTCAGGGGTCACCAAGCTATGGCTCATAGGCTAAATGCAGCCTGCTGCCTGTTTGTAAGTAAAGTTTTATCAGCACACGGCCATGCCCATCCGTTTTGGTATCATCTACGACCGCTCTTTTGGTCTCGGGCAGAGTGGAGCAGTTGCAACAGAGACTGGTCAGGAAAAAGGAAAATATTTACTATCAGGTCCTTTACAGAAAGACTGTCAAACCCTGTTCCAGGTCAACTTCGCCGACGTAAAGATGAAGAAACCGACACCCCATTATATTTCTATATCCATTTGCTGTCATGTTCTGACAAAGCAGTAATGTCTCCCGGAATGACTAATTATCTCGTACATCCCTCATCAGGGACCGAACTTCTCCCCTCATCAAGGTGAATTTTCCTCCCCATTCTAGCTACAAATCCAAACAAAAGCTAAATGCACCTCCACCCTCTGTACGGGCCTCATTTCAGGAATGTCTGTTGGGTGGCTTAATGAGCCCAAGTGGCTTCGCTTTGTAGCTGTTTCTGAAAACATGGACACTTAAGTGTAAAGGAAACACTTGGGTTTCTGCCTCCATCCTTTAGCGTGAATCAAAGCTCATGGTCAAGTTGGCAGTTCACAAGAAAGGGCGAGGTTGCCAGAAAATCAAAATCACACAGTTTCCTGTTTTTGAAGATGTATTTCAACAATGTCACCAAGGGCTTCAAAGACAACAATGGCTGTTTGCCAGAGCCAGACCAGCTCCAAGTGCCTTTGTGGGCTTTATTGTTTGATGCTGAGGGGTCAGAGCACCCTCTCCATTGTGTTCTTCTCTCTGCTTCCCGCCCCCACTATTTTTTTTGTTATGCTATTAAGATTCCTGCTGAAAATTAAATTAAACTTCCCAAATTCCTTTGTGTTGATCCAAGCAACTAATTACAGAGAAATGAGAAATGACTTGCAACACCAGGGTATTTTCTGAGGTTGCAATTGGCCACAAAGATGGTGGAACAATCGTTTTGAAAAAGGAAAGATATTTGTCCTGAATTTTCAATTAATATTTATATATCTTGGCATCAAAATTCCTCACATTCCCTCCATTTGAGCAGGAAAAGGTGCCTCTTACCAGCAATGTAATCTCCTCCCCCCACCCTCTTCCTCCCTGCTCATGGTCACATGTCCCCCACGCTATTTTTAAATTATGGCACTTGGCCTGTGTAGCCCTTGTAATCCAGCTCCAAGGCCAGAGCTACACTCCCAGACTCCCTCGCCTGTCACTGTCATGCTCACGTCTTTAGCTCTGGCATGGATGAAAGGTCTTCCAAGGAATGTAGATGTTGATTCCATCTTTCAGTGTGAAATGTATGCAAGGCCATCATAGAAGGGCTGGAAGACTTGCTGACCAGGGGGCTCCCGAGAGTCCCTAATGGGAATTCCAAGGGCTAAAGCAACTATGAGATTGGCCCACTGCCTTGAGCTTTGGGTCCAGATTCCTGTGGCCGTCACAGACTTTAGTGGTTTGACCTCTGGCCACTGCAACTGAAGGTGAGACTCTTGAACAAGTTAAGAGTTTCTGGAGTCTTCTTGGGATGTGGGGACTTTAAGCCTGGAGTGCTTCAAAGGTTTCCCTTAGGAACCATTTTGGAAATGGTGACCACATTGTCTGAATTTAAATTCGAAAGGCACGAACAAATAGCCATGGACATGGACAGACATCCACAGAGTATTTGAAGCGCTACTGCCCCCGAGCCTAGATGACTTTTTTAGGCTATATACATGGCATTTCTACGGTCACTCCTGAGTCTCCTATGAGGGAAGTGTTTTGCTCCGGCCTGGTCCTCCCTGTCTGTCTAAGCTGACCGTCAAGATCTGTCCACCTCAGAAATAAGACCTGGGGCCCAACTCACTCTGCAACCTGGTGACGTATCTGAAAATCCTTGAGCTGAAAAGGCCCAGCTGCCATAGTTCTGATGCTCACGCTCCTCATATCTGGCTAAATGTCCGGCAATTAGAGTATGGGTCAGCTACCGTGGGCCCCCAGGGCAGTTTAGTTAAGGAGATTTTTCTGTATTTCCCTAAGGCCATCCCCAGAATGGTTTTTCAAAAGGTTCTTTATTTAGAGAAGTTTGCTGTCCTCTGTTTCATTTAAAACAATTGATGGCTAGTCATTCAGACGTAATCAGTGTTGAGTAGTGAACCTTCTGAATCACCAGTTTATTCTGTTCAGGTTTCGGGTGGGTCAGGATTCTGAACCCCTACGAGTTTATCAACACAAAAGGGACTGAGACACAGAGGTAATCTTTGGCCATTGGTATTCACCGTGGCAATTACCGAGATCATGTAAAACATCATAAAAACCAAGAGGGCATAGCTTAGTCCCATAAAATCAGAATTACAAAGCACTTCAAATCAGTATTGGTCTAAATCAGTGCAATCCGTTCATCACACTGATGATGAGTAATACTTACTAACTTGGACGAGTTTCCTATATAGCCCATGGATTCAAATCAATGCTTTCTATTTAGTACAACCACAGCAATTTTCACCTTTTGAAAAATGAGTCTAAAACCAAGACAGATTCAGGATAGATAAGCCACGGCTCACCCTTTCTCAGTCCCATTCCTCAGAGGGATAATGACACCATGTTACCTAAGCTTCCAAAATAGTTTCTACTCCACTTACAGATATGCAGTTGACATCAGTTGACTTCCTCCTCAGCCACCTTGTGAGTGGAAGCATACAAGTTGGTAAAATGGCTCATACTGGACATCAGCACTAGCCTTCTATGTAGCCTGATGGCAAATCTTGGGCATCCTGGCATATTCTTACGTATACATTTGCCTTATTTCATGGTTGCATAGTAGTCTGTTGTATGGACTTAGACTATTTTAACCAGTTCCCTTCTGATGGCTATTTATGTTGATTCCACCTTTTTTTTTTTTTTCTGGTATAAATGTGTTTCTCTATCATTGCTGTGCAATTTTGTAGGAATAGAAACCCCTCGATCAACTAGAGCGTATTTTAAAATCTTGTGATCTGTTGCATGTTTCACGTTGGCATGAAAGCCAGTCGTAATACTTACGAAGGTAAGGCACGCGTGTTAGCAGAGGTATCACTGGGACAGTTTAGAGTAGAGCCTTTGCTCATTCTCTCTTTTATAGTCTGTGAGCCGATTAGCAGACGTTTTGTATTTATAGCACTCAGTGGCAAACTGCATGCTTTGATTTATACAGCATTAAAAAAAAGATTTATTTATTTCAGAGAGAGTGAGAGCGAGAGCGAGCGAGGGGAGTGGCAGAGAGAGGGAGAGAGAGTCGTAAGCAGACTCCATGCTCAGCATGGAGCCTGACACAGGGTTCAATCACACGACACTGAGATCATGACCTGAGCCTAAACCAAGAGTCCGAGGCTTAACCAACGGTGCCATGCCTGTGTCCTGATTATACTGCATTTTATCCCCATCGTTGATTATGGGAAGCTCTTCACATACACACTGAACTTTGATTGTGAAGATGGAGCTTTGTGATTTCAGGAACACAGAGAAGACAAGATAAATGCTTAAGATTGCTATTCAGAGGGGCGCCTGGGTGGATCAGTCGTTAAGCGTCTGCCTTCGGCTCAGGGTGTGATCCTGGCGTTCTGGGATCGAGCCCCGCATCAGACTCCTCCACTGGGAGCCTGCTTCTTCCTCTCCTACTCCCCCTGCTTGTGTTCCCTCTCTCGCTGGCTGTCTCTCTGTCAAATAAATAAAATCTAAAAAAAAAAAAAAAAAAAAAAAGATTGCTATTCAGAAAACTGTGAATTTGCTTATTTGACATATCAATGTGGACCAATAAACCTTGTTACTAGTATCACAAATACTCATGGAAGTCTTTGCCCTAAATTATTTATTGTTCCTTAGAACTCAGGCCATTTGAAGTATTGCTTGAATGAAGGCAGTGACACAGGACATCAGAATTATTGTTTCTCAAATATAGAGTCCAAGTCTGGATAGCTCAAGCAAAAGGGAATTGATTAGAAGGACACAATGGTTCATACAGTCCCCAGAACAAAAGCAAGAACCAACAGCAGGCCTGATGGTCAAGCTCAGGGCCCAGATCACATTCTGCTTTGGTCAGGGCCTCGCTGCTGGCACCACTACCCCTGGTCCTCCCCACACCTGGAAGGTCCTGACTCCACCACTAGCAACCAAGAATAACCTCATGCCGGCCTCCCTCAAGATGCGAGGTCAGAAATGGGACTTGCTGATTGGCTGAGCGTAGGTCATGTGTTCAAGTCCCAGTCACAGAGCACTCTGGGAGAGGGCATTGCCTGACGTCTTTTGGCTTTCCCTTTGGGAAATCTTCTATGAAGACCCACACACCAGGGAACTGTTCTTAAATAAGGAGCTCAGTGCCTCATAGCCCCAAAAATGAGAAAGGAGAACTGACCACCACTGTGAGGTCTCGACTTCTATTTCTGGAATGACATTATAATTTATTTATGATCCTCTTTATCAGTGCCTCCTTAAAAGTAGCATATTAGCTCCTCGTGACCTCATCTAACCTCCATCCCTTGGTGTATGTTGTAATTGTTTTGAATGATTCTCAGCCATAATAATAATCCTTCAGTCACCTAGTGCTTGCAGTTTTCTGAATGTTTTTCCATGTAGGATGGCATTTAATTAATTACCTTCATGTAGTAGGAATAATTCCTCCCCATCATGTTTGCTTCTTTTGACATACCTTGTTTTTAAAACCCTCTCCCTATCCAAACACAAACCTCGCCATTCCTACTTGCCTCCTCAGCAATGTTCAAGAGCTCCATATTCGTCATTAGAACGAACACTTAGCCATTCCCCCCCCTGGATTTCAGGACCCTTCTCCA
The DNA here is from genome assembly GCF_023065955.2 of Ursus arctos. Taxonomy (NCBI): domain Eukaryota; kingdom Metazoa; phylum Chordata; class Mammalia; order Carnivora; family Ursidae; genus Ursus; species Ursus arctos. Next base: position 9,522,200 of record NC_079873.1, read on the forward strand.
TCCCACCTTTGCCTGCGCATCAGACTGCTGCTCGTCGCTGCGAATCATTCATCCGGCCAGCGGGGTCCCTCCTGCTCAGTCCTGAGTGTTTATGCATACATCATCCACTGCCCTCAGTGGAAATAAGCACTCAGATTTTGAATGAAAACCACAGCAACAACCACCACCACCCATATCTGTATTATTCTTAGTATCCCAGAAATGTGCCAAAGCAAATCACTTGCTGTAGTTTTATATTTTGCACATCTTTCCGCTGAATTTTTCTTTTGTGAAAGAAAGTTGCACCAGAATAAAAATACTTCAATGAATTCTATGCAAACATACACTAATTCGGCTGTGTGTTTTTTGGAAAAGCAGAGAAGCTCTCTTGGCTTCAACATTTAACTCACAACGCTCAATGTTGGACCAGATGAATTCTGATCCCTTCCTCAACTGTAATTGTGTATTTTAAAAATTCCATGACAGAAAATAGGGGCTGATGGAGAAGGCGGCTTAAGGCAACATTATAGAGTGGAACACCTTCTTTAACTGCCTTTGTCTGAAAATGAGGAACATAATTGATCTTCTGGAGTAGCTTGAGGAGAGACGACTTCACTGATGCCCAGTAAGTTCATTGTTGTAAGCTATGTTAAGACCTTAATACAGATCTTCTGGAGATCTTTTTACAGTAAAAACCCTAAGCATGAAAGACCAATTCTTGTTTTAGAGAACTCATGCTTTATTCAAATAGAAGAGTAATTATTATTTTCAGGTGCGATAACGGCATTGTGTTTATATTTTTACAAAGTCCTTGTCTTTTAGAACAGGATTTCTCAAATCAACACTATTGGCCTCTGGGGATCATTCTTTGTTGGGGTGGGGGTGTTATCCTGTGCCTCCTAGGATGTTTATTTCTGAGCTAAGAACCTCCTGACTTAAAGTACTGTGTTCAGTGGAAGACACTCCGTATCAAAGGGCTCAGACTATCCGTTCAAGTTCATCTTTTGTGCTAGTAATGTGTTAAAGACTAACAAGAACTCTGTCCCTTGGGATACTTGTTTTTGTTTTTAACCCTGTCTCCCAGACGGCCTGCAGATCCTTTCTGGGGCCGTTTCAAATCTGGAAGTGAATCTGGTATAGCTATCTTTGTGGCCAGAGTTTTCTTGTTAGATGATCTTATAAGAAATTCAAACACTCCGTATTTATATACTCTTATTCGTTGATGTTTTTCTTTTCAGCAACCACATTACTCTGGCTTTTGTACAAACGCTGCTCTGCATTGGGACAAAGGCTTCTCACTCTCCTCCGAGGGTGGCCCGACCAGCCCCTGCTTTTGGGTGCTTGTCCTGCGCACCCTGTGAACGGTGTTAGTGCACCCTGTGAACAGTGTTAGCACTCTAACCCGATTCCCAGAGCAGTCCTCACGCCTCTCGTATCACGATTCCCCACAGTATGGGTTAAAATGGCAGTTTCCTGGCTGAACCCCAGATCTTCTGAATCTGAAGTTCTAGGAGTAGGGCCCAGGAACCTGGATTTTTACCAACCATCCCAAAAGATTCTGATGCTACTGCAGTTGGGTCACGGTGGCCTGATAGCTTAAACCCAGGGCCTGCCCGCCACCCCCTTAGCGAGCTCTTGCGCACCTTCTGTCTTCTGTCTTCTGTCTTAGCATCCCAGGAATCTCCCTTCCCAGATAGACATCCTGCTTGGTGTCAGCAAGCCACTTTCCTAGGAAGATAGACTCTTGATATGATCTTCGTGGTGGGGTGGAGAAAGCTGTTTTTATCTGCAGTTGAGAGGTCATATCTTGTGCCTTAGACAGAAAACAGACGGGATGAGTCATCAAGGAAAAGATGAAAAGATTTGCTTGCCTGAGCAGATGGAGACAGCCTGGAGTCTGAGGACGTGAAACCATGCCCTGGGTTCAATAAATAGTTGCAGAGTGAAACCCATGATTTACTGATAAGGACATGGTGAGTCTGGCCACTTTGATTATCTACCTGTGTCCAGGGTCTAACTTTGACGGTCCACCCATCACAGCAACATAGCTTGTGTATCCTCCAAGGCGACTGGGGCTCGGCCCTTCCTCAGACCTGATTGCTCTTGCTTTGTTCATAATTCCAAGAAGATTGGTTATCAGATTGCCCGGACCACAGAAAATGGGGAGCAGCTGATCAGATGCAATTTGCAGGAACAAAGGGAATATGTAGACACAGGCTCTGTGACTCAGGCAAGGATTGACCCAAGTTAGAATTCTGGAAAATTTGGTTGTATGGAACTCATCATTCCAGGATTGTGATATATAAGTTAGGTGGGGATGTAGTGATATCTTGAAAAATTGAGTACTCCCGACTTAAAGACTACCTTAAGAATCTAGTACCTAAAAAAAAAAATAAAAAAGAGGTAGACCATTGCTGATCAGCTATAATGTTAACTACTTAGGGGTGGAGTAGGGATAATGGAAGGTAAGAAGGCCACACACAGGTCATGGAATGATCTAGGGTCAGGGACTAGATCTTAAACAGGTCTCCTTGAGTCATAGATTTTTGTTTTATAAAAAGAAAACAACAGCCGCAAAACCTATGTTGAGCTTCTCTTCCATTTGATTGACCTACATTTCTTTTAACTTTGGCTGATTACCCAAAGCATTACATTAGCAAAACGCTTCCCGCTGGTCTATGGACATTTAAGCTGGAAATGCAATACTTCAGTAATTAGAATCAATGTTCCCTATGCAAATATAAGTGAGATCTCAGATATTTCTCTGCATATAGGGAGGAAATAAATCAAGTTCTGGCACAGCTCTGTAAATATTAGCTAAGGTCAGACAATTCCAGCGATGCCATCACAAGATACAGGATGTAAAGGTCCAAATTCTAAAATAAAATTGAATGCTATTATGGCAACTTGTGTAACCCTTATATTTGAGGTTATTGTGAGAGAATAAACTTAATGTTTGTGATTAAGTGAGGAAATTAACTAAGTCAGCAGTGCCCTTGTGTTAGGTGATGGTAGCGCCTCCCTGTGACTGTTGTCTCAAGCCGGGGGTGGGGAGGGCGGGGACGGGGAGGGGGGGGAGTACTCAAGGGAGAATACATGTGCTAATGAGTAATGAGGGCGGGGCAATTGTTAGCAGTAACCAGCCAGGGGGGCTGATATTTTAAATCCCAATAGGAATGTGCCCAATTCATCTCATGTTGAAAAACCTCTTTTTGGTGAACTCTGAAGAGGCCTGGAACCCTCTCTGCCTCTGAGTTCATCCGAGTCCTGAGCCAGGGCTCACCGGGGCAAGATTCGCACGTGCCCTAGGTCCCAGTCTCTCCAGTGATGGAGCGGGGCTATCGCTGCTCACCGTAGCACCGCTCCCGGATGCTTGTGGTGACCCGCCAACTCCAAACACCGCTCCTGAAAGGACCCATCACATTCGCACAGAGTGCTGGGGTCTTAGATCAGGAAGAAACGTTGCTTGGGCAGGGCTGTGCTCATCTGATAGGTAAAGAAATGTGTCGGGGTGGTTAGGTGGCCTCACTACCTCTTCACGTATTTTCAGTGGTGCAGAGGAACGGCGGGGCTGCGTTCCTGTCCTTTCTGGGAGTTCCTTCGAGGCCGGAGGTGGATCTGCCTCATCTTGCTGTCCCTCTGCCCTAGCACAGTGCCAGGAACACAGCAGATGTTTGCTGTTTGTTAAAGAAGTCGCTAAAGCAAATCAGAAAAGGAGTGTGCCTGGTAACCCGACTCCCAGCCAGCCCTCCTTTCATTAAGCCTCAGCTCTGTAAACGTTCTCAGCAAATATGTCAGTTCAGAACATTCTGGACTCACTGAGGGATTTGTCTCAGCAGCAGCTCCCTGGAGGGAGCTGTTTAAATTCCTTCACTGAAGGTCCTGGCTGTGTCGTCCCCTATGCCCTGGCCAAGTCCACACACTCAGGATCCGTTTCTCTGGGACTCTTTCCCCTCGCGCGGGGCCCCTGAGGACTGAAACTGTGAATTAGTTATCTCTGTGTCACTGGCGGCCAGCGCGGGGCCCAGTGCACACGAGCGCTTGGGTGAGTGCAAATTAATGTGATTTAACGTGTGAACACAAACTGCACACTGGGCACCTTTCCAAAGGGCTCTCCCCAATGAGTTCCTTTAATCTGCACGGCAGCATTTTTACTGTTATTCCAGTTGTACTGATGGACAAACAGGACAGAGAAGTGTGGGACCTAATCCAAGGTCACATAGCTAGTAATTAAGAGAATTAAGAGACGCCGAGATAATCTGGCTCCAAGACTGGACCATACCAGCAATTCGCAAAGCTCTGGTCTCGGGCCCCGTTGGCGTCTCAGAGTTTATCAAGGACCTCAAAGAGCCTTTCTTTGTGTGGGCCAACTCTCTCAAAGTTTACCATCGTGGCAATAAAACCTGAGAAATTCAAGAATATTTATCACTTTATCTACATACAGCAATAACAAACCCATTGTGTGTAAGGATGATATATTTTTATTTAAAAACCCTATTATTTTCCTACACACACAAAATGTAATGAGAAGAGTGACGATGTTTGGCGTTGCTACAAATCTCCTTCCTGCTGCATCCCCTTGTCATCTGCTCTGTGTCCCCTGTGTGGACGCAGGTCCTGGGACAGCTGAGAGCCGCCCCCGTGTGCGTGCAAGAGAACGGGAGAGAGCGAGGCACACAACAGAAGGCGCTGGATGAAAGGAGCTCATCTGCTCGCCCCGTGTGAGTTGTGGCACCACTGGCGACACAGCCACCTGGCTCGGCAGGGAGTGAATGCTCAGGCCTTGCAGCTGGGACAAAAACACTTCTGAGCCGCAGCCTACAGATGTCACATTCGGGAGCCTCCTGGTCCCAGACGAGCCACTGGACTTGTTCGGGAGGAACAAGGTCTCACGCCGAAGAAAGCTCGTGGCCCCTGGCTGGGTGGGTGACTCTGTCTGCAAGGACGTGGGCCATAGCCCTCATTCAGAGAGGCAAATCCAAGAATTTCTCATGGACGTGCTTTCCCAGCAAGTAGCATGTTTCAGAAAGCATAGAAACATCTTCATGATCTATTTATTCCAGACATTCAAATTTGTACCACTTAATCAATTATTCATACAGACTTAGCACCATTTAAAAATCATTATTATTATTAAAATGGTGCTCATTCAAGCACGTGAAAGTACAGAGAAAAAGAAAGAAGCAAGAAAAATATCCCCTCTCATAAATCCCCAACACCCGGATTCTTATCCCCACACAGTGGCCTCCCATGATGTCTGCCGTCAGTTCCTTCTCTCCCTGGACGCTCATGCTCTTCCACCTGTCAAGAGGTGGGGTCTCTTCCCTTAAATCCGGGCTGATGTCTTGAATTGCTCTGACCATGGGAAGTCTGTAGGTGCCAGTTCTAGGCTTAGTCTTTAAGACGCCTGGCAACTTTCACTTTCCCTCTGGAAACCAGCCACCATGTAAGACGTCTGACTATGTAGAGACTCTGTGCTGTGAGGGAGCCCAAGCTAACGATGTGGAAAGGCCACGTGGAGGAGAACCAAGGTGCCTGACCTGTGAGAAAAGGCTTCTTGGGCTCTCCAGCCTGGCCTGGCCACCAGGTCCGTGCAGTTGAACGAGTGACCTCAGCGGATGTCACATGGAGCCAAATACCACCCAGATAAGACCAGTCACTCACAGAATCATGAGAAATAATAAATAGTTATTGTTTCATGACACTAAATTTTACGGAGTTGGTTGTTAGGCAGTAAGCAATAATGGAAACTCTCCATTATATTTGAGAATATTTTCTTCACGTCTTTTTTCAGAGCCGTTTGGCAGAGCCACACTCATACAATAACGAGAGTTGGTTTTTAGTGTTTGCATTTCACATTGCAGGGTGTGCCTTTTCTCATTTTCCCAAAAGTGCCAGGACTATATTTAATGAATCCACACTATTCAATTGTATGGGGTGTTATTGTCTGGGCCAGTTAGATCCTCCGTCCCAGGAAGGTAAAGTTGAGACAAAGTGATTCTGGTCTATCTCTGTGAGTTGGGTGGCCACATTTGGACCTGTGCAAACAGAAAGAGTCAGTTATAGGGAGAAAGAAGAAAGAAGCAGACACCAAGAGAGGAGAGAAAATGGAGACAGTGCAGCCTACGGGGAGAATGCCTGGAGCGTGCTGGTATCCTAGTTCTAGCCCTGGTGTATAATCCACCATGTTCCATGAAATCCTTGAATATTTGTTTCCAAAAAATTCTTCATTTACTTGTAAACCACTTCGATAGACTTTGGTTCTTGATAACAAAATGCCTCTTGAATAAGACCAATGGGTTCAGAAGAAGAGCAAGAAGGAATATCATCTTGGAGAGACACGGAGACTTTCTTTTCTAAAGAATACAGTTACATTTTCAGACGTCAGTTTCTGGATGATGAATCATCTCTACAACTTGGAATTGAGCAATGAACAGGCGATTCATGCACAGTCATTCTAGTGAAAAATGCCTAGTTTATCTATAGATGTCCACCAGTAAGATCCACTTTGGACACAGAGTTCTGATTCACTAAGGAATAGACACTGTATTAGTCTGCTCCAGCTGCCGTGACAAATACTACAGACTGGGGGACTTAAACAACAGTCCTGGAGGCTGGGAAGTCCAAGATCAAGGTCCAATAGATTTGGTTCCTGGTGAGAACTCTCTTCCTGGCTTGCAGAGGGCCTCCTTCTTGCTGTGTCCTCACAAGAGGGGTGGAGGGGTGGGGGTGGAGAGATAGAGAGATCGAGGAGAGAGATCTTTCTTTTCTTATAAAGCCATTAGTACTGTCAGATTAGGACCCCACCCTTCTGACCTCATTTAACTGTAATTTCTTCCTAAAACACTTATCTCCCTCCCAGTGCAGTCGCATGGAGATTAGGGCTTCCAAATGTGAATTTTGGAGGAACACAATTTGGTCCACAGCAGTGGCCAAAACCTATATGTGTCCCTGAGAGAACAGTGCCAAATTATGCACTTATAAAATGGGGACATTAATAATTGTCACCTTACTACCCTGAGGCTATGACAAAGATTACTGCTTCAGTTTCCCAAAATCAATCATGGCTTGAGAAATTAAGAACATCTGAATATTGTGTTTGTATACATATTTATGCACAATTAACGTATTTCTAGGCTAAGAGCCCAGCAACTGTTTTATATACGCATGTACAAATAAATGTACCTTTATATTTTGATATTTAATTTCCTCACAGGCAATTTTCTTCTTGAAAAAATTACTTGGTGACTGTATTTTTCCATGAAAGATCATGTGGAATGTTCCAGACTTACTCTCTAGTGTTTTAGGTGTACAGCAACCTTGCCAACATGTGATCTTGAATGCTCTGCCTCTAGCCAGGGATCTGTTAGAACACCATTCTCTAGACCTGCCCTTCACTGTAGAGTAGACACATGTGGCTACTGAACACCCGAAATGTGTCAGATCCAGGTTCAGGTGTTCTGTAAGTGTAATATACATACCTAACCTCAAAGTAACCTTTCAGTACCAAGAAAGAATATAAAACACCTGCTAATTTCTCTGTTGATTACATACTGAAATGGTACTATTTTAGATATATTGCATGAAATAAAATGCACTCTATTAATTTCACCTGGTTCTTTATACTTTTCCAAAATGACTGGAAATTTGTCAATTATGGATGTGGTCATTTTTGTGGCTTCCGCTGTATGTCCAATGGAGAGCACTACTCTATAGAGCTGAACTTAGTCCTGCATGAGTTCAACAAATAAGGACTGGCAACCTTAAAGCCCTACAGTATTTCTTCCCACGGAAGGTTCTTGAGACCCCAAGAACCGGTGCAAGCATAGAAGAACGGGGGTGCGTTTGCTTTCGCTGCCTCCATTCTTTGTGCCCTCCTCAACTCCTGGGCGCCACTTGTGGCTACTAGGCATTCGGGCAGGAGAGCCTCCCCAGCATGCCCTTTCCAAGACGCCTCCCTGAGCTCTGCAGCTGCTGCTCCTGCTGCTTTTGTGTCATCTACCCAAGGCTAACAACCCCTGAGCCGAGGACATCTCGCACCGTTGTTATGTGGAGTGTGGGCTTTAACAAACTTCCTTCCAGAACGTGAAAGACAGATTCTCTATTACCCTGTTAGAAATCAGGGGCGCCTGGGTGGCTCAGTCGGTTGAGCGTCCGACTTGGTTTCAGCTCAGGTCATGATCTCAGGGTCTTGAGATCAAGCTCCATGTGGGGGTCCGTGCTGAGGGCGGATTGTGCTTGAGATTCTCTCCTTCTCCCTCTGCCCCTCCCCCAGCTCGCTCACTCTCTCTCTAAAATAAAATATTTAAATAAAATCTTAAAAAAAAAAAAAGAAAATGAGCTCACAAGGCTCTTTAATCTGATCACTTCTGGCCGAGTGTTCCAGTAGAAAGATGCATTTCCAACGCCCGGGAGGGAGGTATTTTGGGGTAATGTATTTAAACCAAGCATTTGCATGGCCTTTCTGTAAATGTTAACTTTCTGGCAGAGGCATAGTTAGCCATCTTACAATCAATATTTTGTCATCTCGAACTGATTTTCCCTGAAATAATCTCTGCCTGTTTCCATAGGAGCCCCTCTGCCCTATTCCCATATCGACTTCCCTATTAAAAAATCTTTAAAATTCAGAAGGTGCCATTAATGAGCAAATCACTTATGTTGCAATGCTGTCAGATGTTTTTAACCATGCTCCATTATTGATAGCTTTCCGTCATTTGGAGTGACATTTTTCTCATTCATTCATTTGATACTTATATACCGCGCACAGTCCAAAAGTCCTTGAAGTGTGCAGGTACCTTTCATATGCATACAAACATGCTTTCCCACTGTTGTTCTGTCAAACTGGAGCTTCTCCTGAAGGAAAGCAATTCCACATGCACACAAATACTGCTGCAAATGACATCAGGCCAGCCCCCTTGGGAATTTCTCAAGTAGACTCCGGGAGGGAGTGGGGCTTTTTTTAAAAAGTCCCCCTAAATTAACCTATAGTCTATAAAAAGTAGCCAAGATTGAAAGAGGCTTCTTAAGCAATTTCCACAGCTACAGCATTATATTTCAGGGAGTTTATGGGGATAAGTAGACCTTTATTGGGAATTACCATTAGCATGGTCATTAGCTTTCATATCATTAAATATCTCATTTCAAGGGCAATTATGTTGGACTCTGTATTCATCAGAGAATAATTGCAGAAAAATGTGCTGTACACACCAATTTTTCAGAAGCATCGGTGATGCAAAAGGTGGAGATCAAAAGTAACATTTCCTTTTTGTGTGTTATTTGAAAATTGTAGCATGGCAGTTTTGCAGGACTAATTTATAGATTGGCTCATTCATATCCAATGTTATTTGAACATCAAATTATCTGTATTCTCTATGATTCTTTTAATCTGTTCCTTATAAATGGATGCCTGCTTCTTGTTGCCAAGTTGGGTGTATATGGTGATCGATGGCTTACTATTGGAAGACTCAGCCCATTAAAATAAGATTATCTGTGGATGGGTGTGGTGAACACATTGTAAGGTGACCCCCAGTGAGTCACATCCTTATATAATCTTCTCCCCTTGAGTGCCAGGGGAACCTGTGACCTGCTTCCAGCCAATAGAATATGGTAAAGGTGATGTGATGTCACTCCCTTGATTACATTATGTAAGACTGTCTTGCTGGGCTCTCCCTGGCTGGTCTTGAAGAACAGAGCCGCCGTGTTGGGGGAGGGTCTGTGGGAGGGCCACATGGCAAGGAACTTTGGGGGCCCTCTAGGAGGCTGAGGGCAGCCCCTGGCAGATAGCTAGTAAGAAAACAGTGACCCCAGTCCTATTGCTTCAAGGAACTGAACTCTGCCAACAACCACGTAAGTTTGGAAGAGGTCACTGAGCTCCAGATGGGACTGCAGCCCACTTGGCCCCTTGACTGCGGCCCTAGTGAGCCCTGAGCAGAGAAGCCGGTCGTGCTTCGCCTAGACTTCTGATCCAGGGAAGCCATAGAATTGTAAATGGGTGTTATCTTCAGCTGCTAAATTTGGGATACAGCATAGGAAACAAACGTGGTGGGTTTTCCACTCATTTCTATGATGCAGTATTCATAAATTGATCTTTAAGCTGGTTCTTTTCTTTTTTTTTTTTTTTTTTAATATTTTATTTATTTATTTATTAGAGAGAGAGAGAGAGACAGCCAGCAAGAGAGGGAACACAAGCAGGGGGAGTGGGAGAGGAAGAAGCAGGCTCCCAGCAGAGCAGGGAGCCCGATGCGGGGCTTGATCCCAGGACCCTGGGATCATGACCTGAGCTGAAGGCAGACGCTTAATGACTGAGCCACCCAGGCGCCCCATAAACTGGTTATTTTAAAACTCTTCCTGTGAAAAACCAGTGTTTTCATCTCCAATCTATGGAGAAAACTTTCATAAAGTGAAATAAAAATGAACTATTAGAAAATATTAAAGAGACATACGAAAGACAAAGTACAAGCCGATAGACCAATACGTTCATAAAGTAAAATAAAAATGAGTTAGAAAAATTATATAGAAAGGCATACAAACTGCAAGCCTAAGAGTTTTATTATTAGATCTGATAAAGATAATTGCTCTGTCAAATTAGCCTAAAAGTTTCTCAACATTCACTCTCAATTTACGTCTGTCATTGAGGGGGGAGTAGTAAACAGTCCACAGACCAGTGCCAGCCTCGGGATCATGCATTTGAATGAGACCAAAGCAACTTATAAAAATAGCTGGTATTGATGGAGGGCTTACCCCTCCCTGGACACTGTGTATAGTTCTCCTGAATTACCTTCAAGTTCCTCACAACTCTATGAACTTTACAAATTCCCCCATTTTGTGCATGAACAAGCCAGGATTGGTGGGGCAAAGTCACCTGCCCAGTGCGGTCACATGGCTAGGAAGTAGAGAAAACCATGACCCAACCCAGCAGTGTTAACTGAACAGAATGATAGTGCAGAATTCCTTTATCATCCCTAATAGGTGAGAAAGTATAATACTCCAGTTGTCCGAAATATGAACTATAATGAATTTCATCTGGGTCAAATATCCTGCAAACTCCTACAGAGGGAGTTTTCTGTGCTCTATTCCCTAAAAAGGAGACCAATCATTTGTGCCAAACATGAGCCTTGCGAGATGAGACGTGGTGATTTCTAGAAGGAAATGAACCATGCTTTTGTTTATTTCTCTTCTCAAAACATGGCAGTTCTTAGTAGCCGAATCGGAGATGCGGAAGAGAGGAAGGCAGGTGTACTTTGGGGATTCATGCCCTGCTTACACTCTGTTAAGACTTTCACTTCCTTCACTGAAGTCTGTTAGAGGCTTTCGGGCAGCAGTTCCCATCAGAATTACTGGGGGGATTTTTGCAACTAGTGATGCGTGGGCCCTGTCCCAAGGGATTCTTAGTTTACCGGCCTGGAAGAGCCAGGGAATCGGGAGGATTTCCAAAGGTTCACTGATGATTCTAATGTGCAGCCAGGGTTGAGGACGGGATTTTTACAGAAGATCAGTGTGGGTGGGACTGGGGGAGGCGGAGCCAGTTGGGCTCCTGTCTTGACTCCCTGGTTTCCCAGGGCTGTGTGGAAGGCACAGGGAAACAGCTTTCTGGCCCCAACACTCACCTACAGGGATCCCCAAGTAGGATTAGGGTGGCTCAGGTACTGCCTGTTATTTGAAGCTCAGGAAAACCTCCACCGACTTTAACAGTCTCTAGCCTCCGTCACTTCAGGCCTAAGCTGATGAAGCTTAGGTCTCCTGTGCTTTGCAAAGTCACATTTAGTTGATTTTAGTGTTTGAGGTTGTCATTTATGGCAAAATTACAATTTCATTGCTCTTCAGCCCTCATTTGTAGTTTCTACCTACCGTGTAGGAAATACTTCTGTCCTCCTAGAACTTTCCTGAGCACTTTCGTATTCTTGCATTTTACATTTACCCAGTTTTGAGTGACCAGAATTACAAATCATTGAGATTTTGCTTTTAGGAATTTTATGTTGGTTCCCTCCCACCATATTAGATCAGACGCAATAGCAGAGCTAGATCTGAAACTGTACTCTCCCAGCATGATAGCCAGAGTCCAGTCTTGTGAGAAGTTCCTTGAAAGAAGACGTTCCCAGCCCCCTGCTATTCAAAGCGTGGTGGTCCACCAGCTGTAGCACCCACACCTCCTGTGAGCCCTGGATCTAAATGCAGAATCAGAATCTGCATTCACCTAGATGCCCAAGGGCTTTGTACGAATGTGTAGGGGGAGTTGGAGAAGCACTGGATGCTGAGAAACAACTGCACTTGTGTCCCGTGTTTGAAGACGAATGATCCATGTTAGCATAGGAAGGACTCTGCTAAGTCCAGTGGCAAAGAAAAAGCATTTACTCGAGATTTTTCCCAAATCTATCTGACCATAGACCATAGAACAACATTTTTTTTCAGGTTGCACTTTTCAAAACCTTTTTGTTGAAGTATGATGTATATCAGAATAATGTACATATTATTGGTGGGTGGCCATGTGTCCTGGTCTCTCACCTTCCTGCACGTCTCGGAGCCAGAGGCACTGACTTCACTCATTCTGAATTCTCTTGTCAAGGGTGTTTGTAGAGCAAACAGGCTTGGAAGACAGAACTAGGGTCTCCCTCCAGAGCACAGGTCCAGTATAATAAAGCCAGTCCAATGTAATAGAGACAATGTTTCTCTCCAGGGCAAGGGTCAGGCAGGCTTACTGCCTATTTAAAAAGATTTGGGTTCCCTACAGTCTGGTTCTTCAACCGTGACACAAATCCACTGCATGTGCAGCATCCAATGGGCCCCTCCACGTTGCCCAGGGAACCCCAGGGACTGGGGGGGTCAGGAGGCTGACACAAACATGAGGCTCGTGCTGCTGCCTGCTGTGCTATGCGCAATAAGCTCCTTTATTTCTGACCCAGGAGTTGAGTATCTTCTGACGGTATCCACAAAAGTATGGCAGGCTAACTTGTCGGCTTGCAAGTAGAGTCAAATCTGAGACCGTTCACAGTTCTTGATAATTAGATAGATCAACATGATAGATTTTTACAAACCGCACATGACTACAGAACCAGTTACCAGATCTGGAGTGATAACATTATCAGCATCCAGAAGGCCTCCTCATGAGCCTTTCTGGTCACTACTCTCCTCGACTCAAGTGGACTACCAGTGACCTCATATATATGTAATGAGCTGTTTTCTAAACCAAGATTATCTATGCTGACATTTACTAGCATTTAGTATGAGTCACTTTACGTGTAGTAAATAATTTAATCTTTGTAGCCACCCTCTGAGGTAGGAACCATAATACTCATTTTACAGGTGATGAATAAGCACAGGGAAGCTAGGTGATTTGCCAAAGGTCACACAGCTAGAATTTGAACCCAGGTAATTTGACCTCAAAGCTAACTTTTTTTTAAAAGATTATTTATTTGTTTATTTATTTGAGATAGAGAGAAAGAGAGAGCGAGCACGAGCTGGCGTGGGGACAAAGAGAGAGGGAGAATTAGACTCCCCACTGAGCAGAGAGCCCAACTCAGGGCTCAATCCCAGGACCCCTGGATCATGACCTGAGCCAAAGGCAGATGCTTAACTGACTGAGCCACCCAGGTGCCCCAAAGCTGACTTTTTTTTTAAGTTTATTTATTTTAGGGAGAGAACACGACCTCGTGCAAGTGGGGGTGGGCAGAAGGAGAGAATCTCAAGCACACTCCCCGCTCAGCACGGAGACTGACACAGGGCTCGATCCAATGACCCATGAGATAATGACCTGAGCCGAAATCATGAGTTGGATGCTTAACCGACTGAGCCACCCAGGCGCCCCTCAATCCCAAAGCTAACTCTGAACTCCATCACCACATTGGACCCCATGTTCTGAAACTGGCATAGGATATCTGCAACAGAAATCATCCCAGGAAGTCTGTGGTTTATAAACACAAGCAGGCCCAAAATATAAATAAGCTATGTTCCAAGAATTTGTTTATAAACCAATTATTTTTGTTGGATGGTACAAAAGGTACTGAATTTAGTATCTGAAAAAAATCTGGATTCCAATCAGACTCTCACATAGCAGCTGTGTGACCTTGGACAAGTCACTTAACCTCTCTGGGCTTTAGTTTCCTCATTTGTAAAATAATGGAGTTGGTCCAGAGGATCAGACCAGTTTCTTTTAACTTTAAAATTCTGTATTTTTATATTCAATATATATTTTCCATAGAATTAATGTTATTAATTTCAAGATTAGCACTATATTTTTTTAAAGTTTTTTTTTTTTTTTAATTTCTAAGTAGTTTTTACACCAAACATGGGGCTTGAACTTATGACCCTGAGATCAAAAGTCACATGTTCTACGGACTGAGCCATCCAGGTGCCCCTATAATATTTTTTTTCAAGTAAAATGAACCCAAAAATTATAAATAAACACATCATAATATAGACATAATATCTCCATGAACTAGAACTTGACTTTATCACTTGTGACTTGGTCAAGTCATTTATAGGGGTGAGGCTGCCTTTACTCTGATACAATGAAAATTAAAAAAAATATTTGTTCTTAGGGGAATCATGAATTTTAACCAGATGTCTATCTATCTATTTTCTATCTCTCTGAATGTCTTGTAAGGAGATATGTATTGTGCACACTAAGATATCAGTGTTTTATAACTTCATCCATCCATCCATCCATCCATCTGTTCATTCCAAAAACATTTCTTGAATACCTGCCCACTCCTTGCCAGGTACTATGTTAATGGTGGAGGTATAACATTACAATACAGTGTGATAAAGTTTCTGAGAAAGACAAGTCGGGGGAGCCTGGGTGGCTCAGTCGGTGAAGCGTCTGCCTTCAGCTCAGGTCATAATTCCAGGGTCCTAGGATGGAGCCCTGCATCAGGCTCCCCACTCAGTGGGGAGTCGGCTTCTCCCTCTCCCTTTGTCCCACTTCCCGGCTCATGCTCTCTCTCTCTCTCTCAAATCAATCAATCAATAAATAAAATCTTTAAAAAAAGAAAGAAAGACAGGTCAGGTACAGGGTGCTCAGAATGGGCACCTAATCTAATTGGCTGGGATTTTGGGGGGGCTTGAGGGGTATAGCAGGGGAGAGACCCTGAGGAGCTGGTGTAAAAGGTAAGACTTGCCTGACAGCACTGACCCGGCTGGTGAAAGCCAGACTACAGCATGAGTGCAAACACTGTTCCAGGCGCTGGACACAGCATGGGCTGGGCTAGGAGGCATGCGAAAGCCACAATCTTTTTTTTTGTCAGTGGGGTCAATGCATTTGGACTTTTCAGAACCACCATTCTTCCCACAAGTGGCCTGGGGGTGGTATAGGAGGCTCCGATTATGGGATGGTGAAGACAGCTGTATTTTGCAAACTTTCAATCCATCCTTTGAAAAGAATCCT
This sequence comes from Ursus arctos, assembly GCF_023065955.2. Classification (NCBI taxonomy): domain Eukaryota; kingdom Metazoa; phylum Chordata; class Mammalia; order Carnivora; family Ursidae; genus Ursus; species Ursus arctos. The sequence continues at coordinate 9,537,558 of NC_079873.1, forward strand.
TTCTTAAGCAGCCCTTCGCCCACCCAGTTGGGGAATTGGGGAGTGGGGGACGAGACCTGGAGCAAACTCTGGCTTATTTCCAATTCCTCTGGGATCACTTTTTCTTCAGAGGTTATACAGACAGAGTGGCAAGCCCTGGGTGCCCTAAACCACATGTCAGCCTGTGGTCTTATCCCTCTTCCTCTTCCCCTCCTTCCTCCACCCTGCCAAGAAGGTGCAGAGGCCAAAATTGAGTTTAGGGATGTACCTTTGTCTCCCAGGCTGCCTGATTTTAACCCTTAACCGGGCTCTGCCTGGGTAAAGATGTCGGAGGGGCCCTCTCTCTCTCTGCCCCCCACTCTCTTTCCAGCCTGGCCCAGCCTTTTCCAGAAATCACAAAGGCCCTGGAGCTAATGGTGCCGGCTGCTGGGGCAGTAAATCCCACAGAGTCTTTCTGCTTGGGGAGGAAATCTGAGGGAGGCTCTCTGCTAGAAAAGGGAAGTGCTTCCAGTTTCAGCTTTTGCTTGGGACATCAGCAGGGCCTCTTGCTGCCTTTCTGATCAGCCCAGACCATGCACAGTGGGGAGATGGTGTCACCGGAACACCTCTAATTTTCCTTATCAGAAGGACTTCTGTGACTCACAACACTTTGATGGATGGAGAGCCAGGAAGCCAGGAGCTCCGTCAAGCCCTAGTGTGATTTCTGCTGCAGGGGGATTGGCTTCCCTGAACACCGAGGGCTTGTCTCTCAGCCCTCTCAGGGCCATTTTGTTTTCATTGCTGCTTTGTGATGCAGGGAAAACATGTCATTGTTATTTGCTCTCTGCCACCCAGCAGTGTCTGGCAGGTTGGAGGCACTTGAATTCTTTGGTGGAGGAGGTAAAATGAGCCCCAGGGCTGAAAACGTTCTCTGTGTCAGGCACTGCCCTAGCCTCAGAAGCACAAGAACACAGAGGCTGACCTCTTCCTGTTTCAGGATCTAGCCCAGGACACCATGCAACATTCAGTCATCTGTATTTTATTTTTAAGATTTATTTATTTTTGCAAGAGAGAGAGAGTGCACACATGAGCTGGGGGGAGCGGGGAGGGGGTGCAGAGGGAGAACTGAGCTGAGCAGGGAGCCCTATGGGGGACTCAATTCCAGGATCCTGAGCCAAAGGCAGACGCTTCACTGACTGAGCCACCCAGGAGCCCCAAGTCATCTGTATTTTTAAGCAAAATGATTTCTCCTTATGGCTAGAGAATTTTCACTCTTAGTCATTATTGCCCATCTTTCTTAGAATACCTATGTCAATTCCGGAAAACATTAATTTTTTGGATACCAAGGATATTCTTTTATTTCACAGTTGATTAGCCTTTCATTGCTAATGATAGAGAACAATTATAAAAAACGTAACAAATGGTTCTGGTGGGAGTAGGTATTTTAAGTAGTCAAGCAGGTGGTAGCACGTGGCCGAGGGCTGGGTCCAGTGAACACAGTGGGAGAGATACTGGTTCACTTCTTAACTCTTGTCACTTAAAAATGGATTTACTAAATTGGGCTCGTAGATAACTCATACAACAGCCTTGTCTATATTGTATAAAATGGAAGGGAGCTCATGTCTGTTTGTTACTTAAAAACCTACGACATTTACAGCAGCACTATTCACAATAGCCAAAAGGCAGAAGTAGCCCAAATGTCTGTGGGCTGGTGAGTAGATAAACACGTTGTTGTTTGTCCATTCAACGGAATATTACTTAGCCATAAAAAGGAATAAAGTGCTGATATGTACTACAGTATAAAAGAACCTCTGAAATATTATGCCAAGTAAGAGAAGCCAGTCACAAAAGGCCACATACTGTATGATTCCGTTTATGTGAAACATCTGGAATGGGCAAATGCATCGAGACAACATGCAGACTGGTGGTTGCCAGGGGCTGAAGGGGAGGATTTCTCGAGGTGATGAAAACGTTTAGGAACTAAAAAGAGGAGGGGTCGCACCACACTGCGAAGGTATAAATGCCACTGAATTAGTCACTTTTAAATGGTTGATTCTCGGGGCACCTGGGTGGCTCCATTGGTTAAGCATCTGACTCTTGATTTCAGCTCAGGTTGTGATCTCAGGGTCATGAGATCGAGCCCCGCATCGGGTTCCACACTCAGTGGGGAGTCTGCTTGTGATTCTCTCTCTCCCTCTGCCCCTCCCCCACTCCCACACTCACGCATGCACATGTGCTCTCTCAAATAAATAAACAAATAAATAGGTAATTCTATGTTACGTGAATTTTACCTCAGTAGAGAATGTTTATTATTAAAACCTGCAATGACTCCCCATTTCTTTGCAAGTAGAAGCCAAATCCTTACAGTGGCTTGCCAAGCCCTGTAGCATCTGGCCCTGTTACCTCCCGTCCCCTCCTCCTCCCCCTTCTCCCTTCCTGAGTGCTAGGGCCTCCGTGCGTGCCATTTCTCCTATGTGCCAGACATGCTCCCACCCTCCACTCCCCTTTGCACAGGCCATTCCCTCTACCTGGAAGACACTTCTCCCTGTCAGCCCTTGTGGCTCCCTCCCTCACCTCCTTTATGTCTTTGCTCTGACATCACCTCCCAAGGGGGCCTGTCCTGGCCACCCTGTTTCCAGTGACACCAGCCAAAAGTGTCATTCCCTTTATTCTGCTCTACTTTATTACCTCCTAACAAACTCTGTACTTTCACTGATTTGTCCTGCTTATTGCTTGTTCTCAGCCTCCCCCTTTGCCGCTGCCATGAGAATGCAGCTCCGCTCAGAAAGGGCTCGTAGCATGTTTCTGCATTCTGAGCTCAATTTGTGTTGAGTTTTCTAAAATGTCCACAGAATCCAATAACAAGGAATTGCACATTCAAACAGATTCAATTAAGTGGATTCTGAAGGAAATATCCATAGAAAATGAAGTATCAAATCTAATAGTAAAATGCTATTACGGTTTTTATTCTCTGCCAATATGTATATGTCATGGCAGGCATAAAAGCATTTGGGTTGAAGTTAAAACTTTCTTGCAAGTCGTTTGAGTTTTGAACCTGATGGAGTTACTTTGGGTTGAAAGGTATTCATTATAGAAAGTGGTGGAAGTGGAAAACATTTTTTACTGGGAGAAGGTAACTAATTTTTTAACAAATAGTGCTATCTTCTTTTCTCCAGGCCGATGGGCCTTGGGGGGGTGGTGGTGGGTGGAATATAAAAACTTCTTTCTGCGGTTGCATTTATTTATTAAATTTGTGCAGGGCCTTGATGGTGACTGGGGGAGATCCAAAGGACAAACATACTAGTTTTCAAAGTAAGACAACTGGATTTATCAGAAGGGGAATAAAAGTCCAAGAAAGAAAGGGGTGGGGGAAGGAACGGAGAGAAAAGAAGGGACAAGAATTTAGAAATAGACCTCTGTCTGAAATATTTTTGTACACGAGCAGGAAGTTGCTTTCGGAAAGCTAGGCCGCAGACTCTTGCACACAGGTCTTGCACAAGGCGATCTATGATTAGAAAATCGTATCATGAGCTTAAAGCTCTTACATTTTGCAGTTGGGGCATCTCTACTAATGTGGACCTGCATTGTGGCTGTAGATCGTGCTAATCTGTTGCAAAACCAGACAAGAAATGCTACCCCGCTTCCTCAGTGTCGGTGTTAGAGCTGAGACATATTTCCATGTGTGTCTGTTTATCTCAAGCACGAGGAACCGGAGTATCATAGTGTCAGAATGCATCGGGTATCTAAGATTGAGTGCAGAATTCTCTCTCTTTTTTTTAAGATTTTTTTTAATTTTTTTTTGTCAGAGAGAGCATGGGCAGGTGGAGAGGCAGGAAGAGGGAAAAGCAGGCTCTCCGCTGAGCAGGGAGCCCGATGCAGGACTCCATCCCAGGACCCTGGGATCATGACTGAGCCAAAGGCAGATGCTTAACTGACTGAGCCATCCAGGCGTCCTTTAGTGCAGAATTCTAATAGGAGAGCTCTTGGGTGTAGAATTTCAGCTTCGGCCAAGAAGGGTTTCTCTGTGTCCATCGCCATTCCCTCGTTTGGCTGAGGGGCACGCTTCATGAATCCACACCCCGTTGTCCTGGCACGGAGTTGGACACACCACTCCTATGGATTCCATTTGAGGAAAGAAAAGCTCAAGAAGCAGAGGGGAGGTAGGATTTTTTGTGACTGTTGCAATTTCAGAGAACACAAAAGTAGCATGACCCCACCTTGGCGACTCTCATGCTGCAGAATTGTTCTGTTCTTAGCCACATAGGAAGGAGCAGAATTTTGTCTGATGGTGAAAGAACAGGCAGGCTGATACGAACGCTTAATGACTTAAGCCTTCTCAAATAACAGCAGGCACTTGGGTTTTCACGGGGGGAGTCGAATGGCAGATTAGTGACGGTGTGAGGCAGGAATCATCATGTAGGGGTTTTCATATGTTTTTGGGACATAGACTGAGCCAAAAATATCCAAAGAAGCCAGTTCCTCTTAGGACTCTGATGATGTATAGTGAAACCTGCCTAGAAGACTCCGAAGATTGCCCAACCCAGTTCTTCTCGACCAGGGCAAAGTGGCAGAGGCACAGTCAGCAGTATGTGGGAATATTTTTCATTGTCATGATTCAGGGGGGTGGGCATTGCTACTGTCATTGAACGGGTAGAGGCTGGGGATGCTGCTGAACACCCAACATGTGTGGGTGATGGGCACAGGACAGCCCGTCAGGACAAAGACATAGCCACGCCAAAATGTCGCTAATGCCGAGATTGAGAAACCCTCATCTTAACGCGTGTTCTAAATATAGACCCATTGGGAACATCCCCCAATTGGTGGGATTATCAGAACAACAGTCTGATAAAACATAAACCCAGCAACCTAGTTACTAACATTCCCTCCTTCCTCTTTCCTACCCCACAGAGAACCACTGACTAAATATAACTTAAAAAAAAAAAAAAAAAAAAGCTCTGTAACGCAATCTCCTTAAAAGTTTTGCTATAATATCTGCCATTCTCCAGTGAAACCACTGTAATAATCAACATTTACAACTGTATTAGCATCTCTTGGCTAAACTTGTTGAAATGATGGGTGAGGGGGAAACCAAGAGCCTTCTTTAAAAAACCTAGCTTGTTTGATTATTGTTCCACAGTTTAAGAAAGAAGACTGGAATTTACGCTAATCCTGTCTTTAGATGCAGGGCAATAAGTGACATATAGCAGAATTGAAGCCCAGAAGAGCAATGGCCTGAGCTTGTTGCTCTTCTCATCTGTTGGCCAAAAGAGGAAACTGAGCTTCAGTTGTTCTTCCTACTTAGGAAACCTGATGATTACTACTGAACTATGAAGCCGGAGCTACTTTGAAAATGCTAAGACAGAAAGTCCTGCCCGTGGCTTAGGGAGTTTTGTGCAAAGAGTATCAATTGGGATGATTGGGGGATTTGGGCTTGAAGACCGTGGGTACCATCACTTATCGAAATGACCCTGGGCTTCAGTTTTTTCCTCATCTGCAAAACAAAGCTCTGGGTTATGACCTTTGACGTCATTTTAAACCAAAAAACAATCCCACAAAAATAGCTTAGTACAGGCCGACCTTGAGATTTCCACCCTACCACCAAATGTCGCTATTCAGTTCTAGCAACGTAGAAGTAGCTGCGGGATAGCTCAAAACCCTATGGCTTTGCTGCTTCATTCAGTGGATGAGAGAAAAATATCGGCTGTAGAAGGATCGTAAATAACGAAGAGCCCCTTTCCTTCAGCAGGTAAACGAAAGCGGGAAATCCATGATGGGGAATTGGTTATTTCTCCAGCATTCAAAATCGACTTGTCGTTCTGAAACGGTCAGGATTGGGCATTTGTATCCTTGTGGGCTATTTCTGTGTCCAGTTTGGCCTTGAGACCGCCTCAGACAATAGCACCTGTCTCTTAACACCAGCCTGAATGTTCAGGTTAATTAATTTAGAGTTTTCCAAGCAAATCTGTATGCAAAGTAGACCACCCCACAGCGTGGCATTTCAGCATCTAGTGTCTTCTCTGTGACAGGCTCTTGAAAGCCAAAAACAGGAGAGAGCACAGAGCAAGACTGCAGAAATCACGACGTGTTTTTTCCTCTACAGGAAGTCTCTCGCCGGAAGTCATGCCACAGAGAGCATAGGCAGCTTGCAGGGAAGGATGTAACCCACCCCGGGCCCGAAAGAACCCTCGGGAAGGCCGGCTTTGCTTGTTTCTCAGCCAGTTTTGTTTCCCTGCCCACGCCCTCTCGCCCAGAGCACTGGGCTCTCTAGTCTCTTCTTTCTGCAGCTGCTTCCAATTATTTCAGGAATGGTTTTACGGTCTTTGCTTTCCCCTGATTTTTCCTGCCTTTTCCTCTCTTCGTGGGCTTGGATTTAGATGGGCCGTAAGAGCAAAGGGCAAGGAATCCCAACCCCGTTTTATTTATTCATTCTTTTGTTTGTTTACCTTCCTCTCAGCAACAGTTTAGCAAGAACGAAGGTGAAGAGGATGACAAAAATGTGGGTTTACTAAATCATTAGCGAGTTTTAAGAAGGCAGGCCATCGTGGCAGCTGTAGCAAGACGATGAAGCATGGGCCGTACAGGCAATTTATTTATTTATTTTTTAAAAAGATTTTATTTATTTATTTGACAGCGAGAGAGAGGGAACACAAGCAGGGGGAGTGGGAGAGGAAGAAGCAGGCTTCTGGCGGAAGAGCCTGATGTGGAGCTCGATCCTAGGACTCCCGGATCATGCCCTGAGCTGAAGGCAGACGCTTAATGACTGTACCACCCAGGTGCCCCTCATACAGGCAATTTAAAACATCGAGTGTTTGTTCAGAAAGCTCTCTTGGGCTCTATCCAGGTGTGTGACTTTTGGAGTGACGAATGGAGAGAACGGAAGGAGAGCAAGAGAAGCCATCCTCCATGTGAGATCTTGTACACCAGCTCTGTTTCCTTTGCTAACTCTGTCTAAAGTTTAAAAAAACACACACACACCAAACCCTCAATGGGGAAATATGTCAATATTTACAAAGGCTTCCCTTCTATCTACAGCACCTTTATGGGACGCCTGCATGGCTTAGTCGGTGAAGCATCTGCCTTTGGCTCACGTCATGATCCCAGCCAGGGTCGTGGGATCGAGCCCTGCGTCGGGCTCCTGCTTCTCCCACTCCTGCTGCTTGTGCTCTCTCTTGCTCTCTCTCTCTCAAATAAATAAATAAACATCTTCAAACAAAAACAAAACAAAACAAACACAGTACCGTTGTGCAAGATGTATCATCTCTGTCTTGCAGTGTGGTTGTATTTGAAATAGATGGTGCAAGAGGTGTTTTTGTTTATTTTTTGTCTTCATAACGAAGTGTAAGCTGCTTGCAAAGCCCAGGAGCATGCATCCTCAATTGTGGACTTCATCTGTCCTGGAAGGAAAGAGCTTGGTGCAATGCCCTTGGGATCTAAATGTGTGGTTCCTAAGAGTCTGAGCAGCTGAGATGTGGTTTCGGGGCCCTCTCAGATGCCCCGTTAATGCTTGTGCAGTTGTGATAAATGACAGCGAGTGGCACTGAGGCCAGATTAATAACAAGGCAGCTAGAAGGTTCTCTCTCTCATTGCCTTATTTCCCAAAAGGGCTCCCTGTGCAGCATTAGTGGAGGGGGCTCTTCTCTGCGAGTGGTCTCTTTAGAAGTTTCAGGGATTGTTGCTGAAGGAAAAATGGCTCAGTCTGAAGGGATTCTTGAAGACCAGGTGAGCAAAGGCCCTGCACCCAGGCCTTTTCCCAGCTGGATCCAGTCTGTGGTCCTTTGCTTGGTACCTTCAGGCAGTGCAATAAGAACAGATAAATACAGTGTGAGAAATCAAATGGCTTTTGTCAAGTGTGAAATGGACCGCATCTAACTAGCACCAGAGTTGGACAGAAGCCATAAGGGGTGTCTTGTGTGAACATTTCCGGCTGCAAAATCTACCTGTTGCACTGAAACCACGACTATCTAGCCCACGCTTGCAAGAAGCCCTTCAGAAGCTTCCTGTTTCATGTGGCTCATGAGAAGGATTGCACACTGCAGTCCACGTTTCACTGTCTTTGTGCCATTTCCAAGATGGGAGAAAGAAGACTGTAAGCTTTGCATTTTAATGTTTTCATGAGTATTTTACATCTATAAATCTCTCCGTTAGTACTCAGATACTACAAGACAATAGACACGAGGGGCACCTGGGTGGCACAGCTGGTTAAGTGTCCAACTCTTGGTTTTGGCTCAGGTCACGATCTCAGGGTGGTGGAATGGAGCCCCGTGTTGGGCTCCGCCCAGAGGGCAGAGTCTGCTTGGGATTCTTTCTCTCTCTCTCCCCCCCCGCCACTCCCCCCACTTGCATGCTCTCTAAATGAATGAACGAATGAATGAATAAATAAATAAATAAAATCTTTTTTAAAAAAAAGACCACAGAGAGGAGACTAGAGGCAGCTTAGCCATTCCATGTAGACCTCGGGGAGGAGTTGGGACATCTCCAGGACTCAAAGCAGTGTAGTTTGGCAGAGGGACTTCCAAGGAAGCATTGGGCTGAGACAGGGGAACATGACTGACAAGATGATTCTGGAAGGTGGAACAGAAGGGATGGGCATGACCAGGTTGGTTTGTGAGGCCAGAAGGCTTGCAGCCTCTCCTACTGAGTCCAGTGCCCGGCGAAGACCACTTAGAGAGCGTGGAGGAGAACGTGGTCTCACACGAGGTCCATGTCAGACCTCCCAAGTTAGCTCCGTGTCCTCCCTAAGGAACGGCTCAGGCCTCTCTCGAAAGCTACGATGGACGCATATTCGGTGCCAGTAAGGACAAGCATCTGGTCACCCGGTGACTAATACTGTCAAGGTTCTGATTGCAAGGTGAGCAGTTTCCTGATGATAAGAGAGCACTGTGACCATGACCACAGGTTCCCAAATAGGGACTCCCGGGGCCTCTGGGCTCGTCCTTGAACTCTGCCCAGGGTTTGCTTCAGTGTGCTCTGAAGGCTACGGGTGATGAGGGCCTTCTCGTCCCGTGTCAACTCAAGAAAACAGAAGACTATCTCAGCCATACTCCAGCCCCGCGTTTTCCCCCTCTCTGCCCGTCAGCTCAGAAATCCTGCCTTTTCAGGCGGTTGGGAGAAGGATCACAGCACGTCGTCCCTGAATTAGCATGTGAGAGCAGCCACCTCCTTGTCCACAGGACTGCGCGAGCTTTTATCCGGCATTTCCGGTGTTTTTTCCTCCACCTGTACAAACTTTCATGAACACATGTCTCTTTCTTATGAACCTGGGTCATTCTGCATATGCAGTTTTCTTTCCTTTCTTTCATGGTCTGTGGTGTTTTAGCCACATTAGCCCCATTTTCCTACAACATGGTTATTGATGGTCATCGAAAGTTGCTGGGTGCTTTATCAGCCCGCCCTCCGAATGCCTATGCCGATTTACAGTCGCATAAGGTTTTCTTTATTAATCAAGGGATCCTGGGTACTGAGGACTGACCGTGATGGTGCAGCGTCTGAAGGGAGAGTGAGAAGCACAAACCAGCTCCGTGTGTGGGATTTAAAGATCCAGGAGGAAAACTGATCAGACGTAGAGCTGAGGGTGCTTCCCAGGGTTGTTCCAGAAGGAGATGAGCCCTCAAGGACAATTTTGTTAGAAACACTGACCTTTATCAAAGAGACTGGCACAAAAGGCCCTCGACTTGAAAATGAAAAAAGACAAATACTTCATCCCAGATTTCCCTTATGTCTGCCAAACCCACACTTCTCTATTCAAGTCAGGGTTCATGACAGGCTAGCCAATTAGGGTTTCAGGCTTCAGTAAGGGGAAGGGGCCTGCGTCTGTGCTCAGCTCTTGTGAAAAGGGAAAGTGAATGCACAAGTTGACCTTTGAGGTCATTTGGGGCACCCCGTGCCGTGGGCAGCTTGAGGTCAACCAGTGCTGGTCGTCTTCTGCTTCTGGCCAGAACCGACCGCATCAGTGTCTGTTTCTCCACTGGGGATAATGCTACCCATGGGCTTCCCAGGGGGTGCTTGGGGTTGACTTGCTGTTTGTCAAGGTTTGGAGGAGAGGCCCTGACAATGTGTGCAAATGATTGGCAGGGAGGCCAGCCCCGGCTCGGGCTCTAGAATGGCTATCTCAAGTGCCTCGGGGGGGCCCATGGGATGAGGCTGGTGTGCAAAGCCTTCATCCTGATGGAGTTTCTGGGGTGATTGAGGAAGAGCCTCATGATGTGATCACGAGAGCAACAGGAGTGACTGTGTTGCGATAACAGAACCGTACTGGCCTGGAGCGAAGGCCGGTGCTTTCAGACGCTCGGTGGCCATTTCCACCGCAGAGCATTTGATCATCTCGAGCCATGGCAGAGAGGGGCCAGCTGAAGCCACGCCGTCCACGTCCTTGTACAAGCACCGGGCTTTCAAAGGGGCTTTTTACAACCGGCTGAACTGTAGCTGGCTTTTCAGACTGTTTAAGCTGCTCGGCTTACAGCGGCACAAATTGGCAGCGTGGCAGGAAAGACGACTGAAATTCGACCCAATGTGGGGGCTGAAAGCTCTTGAGACTCAAATGTCAAGGCCACTGGGGTGTGGCTTCTCCGCTAATTATGTTCTGTCAAACAAGAAAATGTCAGCCCAGACTTACAACTTGGCTCCTTGAGCAGCCAATCGCGGTGGGGCCGGGCCCTGGTTGAAGTAATGAAGAAGGAGTTTGAAAAACCATTCAGTTGATTTCAACACTTCCTGGGAACGACGTTTAAACCACAATGTTCTCTTTTTGGGGCAAGTCAAAAGCCAATCACGATTGAGGTTTCTCAGCATGTTCTGCCCATATTTGGCTGTAATCTTGCTTCATTCACCTAAATTTATAATATATGCACTTGAAAAGCAAGGCTCTGAGAAGTGTGTGTCTCTTTCCCTGTTATAAAAGAAGTCTTCTCTCTACGCATTTGGGCCCGCCTGTGGACTTACAGGGTAGCTTCAAAGCAAAGAAAGGAGCCAGAGTAGGAAACTTAGTTTTTACTCTTATTAGAAACCCCCCCCCACACACAAACCCTCCCCCTGCCAAATGACTTCAAGTGTAGCTTCTGGCTTTGTACCATTGACATGAAAATGCATAGGAAACAGAAACTAGTTTTGTCTTGTGCAAAAAGAACCAGCAGTAGCTTATGAGATTATGGGATATTGCAGAAGGAATGCTGTGCGCGAGACTGATGTGTAGGAGGTCCGTTTCACAGACTCCAGGAAATAAATGCACCCTTCAAAGCTTCTTCCTAAGGGTTCTTTGTGGAGGATGATTAAGTGTTGTGGAAAGATAGAACGCAGATACAATAACCCTCATCCTACCCTTTTAAAGTGAACATTGAGCGACCACTTTATAGGTACCATCTGTTTTGTTCCCACCATGGTCCCACAAAGGAGCCCCTATTCTTATCCACATTTTGCAGGTGAAGAAACTGAATCAGAGAGTTTGCTTTACTTGCCCGTGCTGCCTGAGCGTGTAAATAGCAGGGCTAGGAATCCACATCGGCAATCAGACGCCCAAGCCCTCACTCTTAACCACACACCACTCTACGCCACTGAGATGTTCTCCTGTGTTTATGGGCAAGAACAGAGGCCCTAAATCATATGGAATGGCCCTGGGGACCCCAATCTTTAAGGCCTCCACCTCCTCTGGCTCTCGGGATCTTAGGGAAAGTTGCAAGGTTTCTCAGGCTGTCTGAGGCCCGAGGCTGGGAAAGTTCCCAGTGACCCCTAGGAGATCAGGTTCAGAACCATCTAGTCAGAGAGGAGCCCATGATCTGCTGGCTGAGCCCCTCGCTCAGGGCGCCAGTTATTTCTGGTCTCAGGAAACCCAGCTGTAGAAGGCCCTCCTCCATGGGCTGGAGCCGAGACCCAGCAGCACGGGCCTCTGTGTTCTCAAAACTGGGGGGACTCAGAGAAAGGGGAGGGAGGTGATAAGGCAGCCCAGTGTCCCCTGGGACTAGAGAGAGGCCCCACCTACTCCCTGCAGAGCAGTGGTCTCACAGGGCAGGGGACAATTTGCCCTGCCCCGGGGGATGTCTGGCAATGCTTGGAGACATTTTGGGTTGTCACAGCTTGGGGGAGAGTGCTCCCGGCATCTAGTGGGTAGAGGTCAGGGAGGCTGTTCCACGTCCTCCAGTGCACAGGACGGGAGGTGTGGGGGGGCTAGCAAAGAATGATGCGGCCGTAAATATCACCAGGGCTGCGCTGAGAAGCCCGGCCTGAGAGTCTTGGTTCAGTGCGTTCCACCCACAGCTCTGAGGAAGCTCTGTGTGGGGCTCCTTCAAGGAGTCATTCCGCAACCAGGAAGCCAGCAGCTGCACGCACCACTAGGCCGAAGATGGGGAGAGAGGGCGGGACCATGCATACAGGTTTCAATTTACTGCATCTTTCTTCCTGACAGAGAGAGGTCAGTGTTCGCCTCCATTTACAGGCCTCACGACCAACATAGGTGGCCGGCTCCATGCAGTAGGTGGAATCATGGCCCCCAAAGATGTCAGGTCTTAAACCCTGGAGCCTGGGAATGCTACTTTATGTGAGAAAAAGAATGGTCTTTGCAGGCATGATGAGGTTAAGCTTCGGGAGATGGGGAGGTTATCCTGCATTATCTGGACGGACCCTAGTTGCACTCGCAAGTACCCTTACAGGAAGGAGGCACAGGGAGGCATGGCGCGTGCACAGTGGAGAAGGCAATCAGATCAGAGAGGCAGAAGCCAGAACGACGGGGCCACAAGCCAAGGCATGTGGGCAGTCAGCAGAAGCAGGATCAAGCAAGGGACAGATTCTCCCCTAGAGTTTCCAAAGGGAGCGCCATGTGGCTCCGCCAGCACCTTGATTTTGGCTCAGTGATACTGATTTCAAACTTCTGGCTTCCAGAAGCATTGGAAGAAATCTTCCTTGTTTTAAGCCACTAACTTTGTGGTCATTTGTGATAGCAGCCCTAGGAAACTAACACAGCCTGACACTCCTTGAGCCCCCAAATCTATCAGCTGAGGCTGAGGGGCAAATCCGTCTAGTACAGACAAAGCCAAAACCCTTCTGGGGTAGGATTTGAGGGGGAAATGGGAATTTCCTTTGCACTTCCCGCTCTACGCTTACCTCTTCCACCCTCCCTTTGAAGCACCCACCCTTGTGAAAACATCCGCCTCCCTCCCTTGCTTCTCTCCGCCAACAGTTTCTGGTGAATGCTGGGCAACTCGTCTGGCAATCACAGCGCTTGGCTCCAACCTCTCGGAGGCTGCCTGTCACTTTCTACCTCCATTTCTTGTCGATGTCAGTGTGGTATGTCCTAGACTAGATTCTGAACTCCTGGGAAGCAGAAGCCCCGTTTGAATGATGGTGAAGTCTCCCGAGGACTGCAGCACACAGTAAGCACACAGTAGGTGCTCAATCTGTGGTTAACGTGTGCTTCCCATGTCCTTACTTTGAGAAATGTTACTTTGTTCTCTTCATTGCCTGGAGGTCAAGAAGCTCAAAGCCAAGTCTGATGCTGATGAACAGGAATCCTCCCACATTCTTCCAGATCTGCAACAACAGGACATGGACATGATTAGTATTCTTCCTTTTTAAATTGGTGTGTAATTTACACGTGGTAAAATGCACGTATCTTACCACTACAGCTTGAGGACTTTTTCCCCTTCTATACTTTCTTGTAACAATTGCCTGGATCAAGACATGGAATCTCTCCAATTACCCCAGAATGTTCCCCTTTCCCAGTCGACTAACCCCCATGCTCCTCACACCTCAGTGATCCACTGTTCTGTCTTGTACTCCAGAAACTAGGTTTGCTGGTTTGTAAACTTCATATAAATGGAATCATCTGGCTTCTTAATTACCAAGTAATGTTTTTGAGATTTTTCCATGTGGTTGTGTATATTGGTAACTTTTTCTTTAAAAAAAAACAAAAAACTGCTGTGTATTATTCCATTTTAAGGATATGTTGCAATTTGTGTATCTGTTCTTCTGTTGATGAGGATTTGGATCATTTCCAGTTTGGACCTATGGCGAATAAAGCTGCTACGAGTGTTGTATTTTATGGCCCTTTGCTTTCATTTCCCTTGGTTAAATACCTAGGAATAAAATGGCCAGGCCATAGAGAAGGTGTCTGCTTAACTTCATCGAAATTAATATCACTACTCATGGTTTAGATACGAGAAAACAGATTTTTAGACAAAAATGAAACAGCGACAAGCTTTCTGTACTCATTTTCCTGATTCCATCCATTAGAGTAATTTCTTTTTTAAAGATTTTATTTATTTATTTATTTATTTATTTAAGAGAGAGAGGGTGAGAGAGTATGTGCGGGGGTGGGGTGGGGAGGCGCAGAGGGAGAAGCAGACTCCCTGCTGAGCAGGGAGCCTGATGTGGGACTCGATCCCAGGACCCCAGGATCATGACCTGAGCTGAAGGCAGACGCTTCACCGACTGAGCCACCCAGGCGCCCCCAATAGAGTAATTTCTTAAAGAAATAGAGTGCCATATGCGTGGCTAATTGAACCAGCTACAGAGAAAGCTGGAGGGTCACAAAGCACAGAGAATCGAACAAACACATGCACATAAAGACATTCTCATATCCGTTTCTACGCACACCAGCCCGTGTCTTTAAAGCTGGTCTTGCCTGACATGCGGATCGGCCATAGTGCCCACATGAACAGGTTTCCTATGAAAGAAAATATTTTAAAAGGAAAATTTGCTCTGTAATGAAGCCCTGATTGAAATGACAACTGCAAGCAGTGAGAAGAATGTGGAATATGCAGGACCAAGGCAATCAGATCCTTCTGTGGTGTCCATTCTGAGGATTTGAAAAAGGCTTAGTCCCCTGCCAAATCCACAGCTCTCCTGGGGCCCCGGCACAGAGACCTGCCCTGCGGCCAGCTGCCAGCTCCCTTCAGAAGGGAATTCCTGAGTACCAGCTGCTCCCCACTTGAGTGCCACTGAATTCTAGAAATCCTAAAGAGCTTTGCAAAAGTGACTGGAGAAGGGGAAACTATTTTAAGACCCTGTTGTGTTGTCATGAGACTGTAGAGCTGAGACTGGGACCCGGTTCGTCTTTCGACAAGGTGCGTTTCCCAGCAGCCCTGACTCATTACAAGGCAAATTCCTTTTCACCCAAATGGGTGTTTCGTACAATGTTTCTAATGGTGCACGCTGTCTGATTGCTTTCAGGCTAACTAACATCCCACCCTGTCTGCTATTTAAAAGTTTGATCTTTACCCATGACGTGCGTCTTATGCTTCACTGAGAGCCAACTTCTTATAGAATCTCTTCTTATAGGGGCGCCTGGGAGGCTCAGTCAGTTGAAGTGTCTGCCTTCGGCTCAGGTCCTGATCCCAGGGTCCTGGGATCGAGCCCCAAGTTGGGCTCCCTGCTCAGTGGGGGGCCTGCTTTTCCCTCTGCCTGCTGCTCCCCCTGCTTGTGCTGTGTCAAAATTTAAAAAAAAATCATAAAAGAATCTCTTTTTATAGAATCTGAGGTGCTGTTTCTGGGATCCAATCTACCCCTTCTGTGTCTCATCATTTACCCGGTTTCCCTAAAACCCTCATACTCTTCTTTGCCCCATTCTTCCCATCCATGGAAAAAAAAATTGGCCATGTCTGAGTGGCACCAAATGGATCGAGTCAGCGAATAAGAAATGTCAGTCACAATAAATAAATAAAATCTCAAAAAGAAAGAAAGAAAGAAAGAAAGAAAGAAAGGTCAATCACCCAGGTCGTATATCTGGCATCAGGAAATTAAAACAAAGGGGTGATTTGATATCTTTTGTTCCCCCTTATTTTTCTTTTTTGTTGTTGTCATTAAACGTTTATTTTTCCCTCACTCTCCTGCTGTGTAGATAGTTGTTTTCTGGACAAAAATCAATCACCTGTTACTTGATCTTCTTGGCCATTTTTGAGAGAGACTGTTGATTGAACTTGTCTTGGAGCTGTTTTTCAGAGGAGAGGTTAGCTCTCGCAGGGGGGTTGGTAAACAATGCAGTGGCAACTGGCCCTACATTTTTTTTTTAAAGATTTTATTTATTTATTTGAGAGAGTGAGTGATAGAGCACGAGCGGGGTCCGGGAGGGGCAGAGGGAGAAGCAGACTCCCCGCAGAGCGGAGAGCCCCCTGCGGAGCTCCATCCCAGGACCCCAGGGATCATGACCTGGGCCGAAGGCAGACACTTCACCGACTGAGCCCCCCAGGCGCCCCTGGCTGTACATTTTTTATATTGCGGGATTGCTTCGGCCGAAGTGGCCACGGACTCCGGCAGAGACGTCTCTTATTGTAGAAGTCGATGCTTCTACCGCTGCAAGGCCACACGGGAGACCTCAGAAGCCTCCACAGTGGTGGGGCATATTGTTTCTGGAAACACTTCCTTCTTTAGTCCTCCTAGCGCAGGTGAGCCTTCATTTGGAAGACGGTGAATACATTAGTGTAAATGCCCTTGTGGGCCCACAGACTCTATCGTGAACTTTCTTTATTGTTGATCATGCAGGTTTAGGGAGGCATCATTTACCAATAGTATAATTCGTCCTCCTTATGTAAACAGTTTCAAGAGTTTTGAGAAGCAGATCTAGTCGTGTAACTACCACCACAATCAAGATAGAGAATATTCGTATCGCCTCAAAAAGTTGCTCATTGCCTCCCACCAATCCCTAATTCCTGACAACCACTGATCTGTGTCCCTACAGTTTGGTCTTTTCCAGAATGCCATGTAAATGGAATCTTCACACTGTGTCGTCTTTTGTCTCTCGCTGTTTTTACTCCCCATAATGCTTTTGAGGTTCGTTCTCGTTGTTGACCAGATCGGTGCTTTGTGCTTTTTTCTGGCAGAGCAGGACTGACCACAGTACGCACCTCAGGTTGTTTATATGTTTCCTTGTTGATGGAGCGTTTGGGTTGTTCGACTTTGGGGCAATTATGGACGGTGCTGCTATAAACATTCCCCATACTGACGCTTACGTGACCACTACAGAGAAAATTTGCGTGGTCCCAGCACAAGGACGACATGCAAGTTAGTGAAGTGTGCCATATTAAACAAAAAAGAGGGTGAGTGGCGCCTGGGTGGCTCAGTCAGTTCAGTGTCTGCCTTCAGCTCAGGTCATGATCTCGGGGTCCTGGGATCGAGCCCTCATGGGGCTCTCCACTCTGCGGGGAGTCTGTTTCTCCCTTTCCCTCTGTCATCACTTTCGCTCTCTCTCAAATAAATAAACAAAATCTTTAAAAAAAAAAAAAAAAGAGGGGGAGAGAGGGCTCTACCCTCATGACCTAATCACCTCCCAAAGCCCCGCCTCCTGATACCATCATACTTGGGTTAGGAGTGGGAATGCTGGGGCGCCTGGGTGGCTCAGTCGTTAAGCGTCTGCCTTCGGCTCAGGGCGTGATCCCGGCGTTCCGGGATCGAGCCCCACATCAGGCTCCTCCGCTGTGAGCCTGCTTCTTCCTCTCCCACTCCCCCTGCTTGTGTTCCCTCTCTCGCTGGCTGTCTCTCGCTCTGTCAAATAAATAAATAAAATCTTAAAAAAAAAAAAAAAAGTGGGAATGCTGAGTTGTCTGCTGAGCGCATGTTTCTTTCTAAGATTTTATTTATTTATTAGAGAGGCGGGGAGAGAGCATGAGCGGGAGGGAGAGGGAGAGAGAATCTGAAGCATGCGCTGTGCTGAGTAGAGAGCCCAACACAGGGCTCAACCCCACCACCTTGATATCATGACCTGAGCTGAAGCCAAGAGTCGGATGCTTAACCGACTGAACCACCCAGACACCCCGAGTGCGTGTTCATCTTATAAGAAACTACGAGTTTTCTAAAATGGCAGGACCGTTTTCCATTGCCACTAGTAGGATTTCCAATGGCTTCACATCCTTGGCAGCATTATCAGTTAAAGAAAAAAATTGTAGCCATTCTTCTGTTTGTAGTGGTATCTCATGCTGGGTTTAGTTCGTGTTTCCCTAATGACTAATGATGTTGAACATCTACTCAGGTACTTCTTTGCTCTCTGCCTCTCTTCTTTAGTGAAGTGTTTGATCCAATCTTTTGGTCATTTTTGAATTGAATTGTTTGTTTAGTTTTTATTATTGGAATGTGAGAGTTGTTTAGATAATTCTGGATATGAGTCCTTCATCAGATATGTGATCTGTAAATATTTTCTCCCTGTCTCGTCTTGCCTTTTCATTCTCCTACCGGTGTCCTATTGTGCACTCTGAATCATTTACACAGTGCTGGGATTGTTCCTTGCCCGACTCCTGACCCCTCCACCATCTTGGACAGCAGTGTAAGGAGCTAGGAGGTGCCACTGGCTTTGACCGAATCCTTTATACTCTGGCTGGGGGTTAAGGTCAGTCTCCTGAAAACAGAATGTTCACCTAACCAGCGGACACTTTGCTCTCTAACTGTGGTGTGTGCCTAGAATAATTTGGAAAGTTTGATTAACATGCAGATTTCCAAATTCCACTCCTAGATATGTTTATTCAGTAGGTGTGTGGTGAGGTACAGGTTGTTGCAATATTCAACAATAACCCAGATTATCTAGATATGGGTGGCTTTGGATGATATCTGGAGAAGCCCCAAGACTCTAATGCCACTGACAATGTGTCACGTCCTCTGTGGTCAAGTCCAGGCCTAAACAAAACGGCATGGGAGAAGTCAGAGGAGGGAGAAGTTATCACACAACTGGACAAAAGAAGAGATACCAAGGATGCAGAAATTCGAGGACATTTTCACCAAACATCTGCCCATCCCTTCATCTGTCTCTCTGCTAGTATAGGCACGTCTTCGTTCTGGGCTGATATCTTGTTTACAAGTGCGTTTCGAGTGTGATACTTGTTTTGAATAGATATTGGAGGAAAAAGGTGGCTAATAAGTAAATGATGGCACATTAGGAAATGTCAGTAAATTCTTAACCTCGATCATGAATAATAACATCTTTTCCTCATGTCAGGTATGAGGCTGCCGGCTGTGGTGCCACAGTAGATTCTGATCCAGTTTTTTGAGATCCACCCTACTTAATGGAAGTCATTCTGATCTTTTTACAGGGGATGTGTGGAGCACCTTTTGTCTTATGATTAAAATTTGGGGGCACAGGCAGAACTTACTCTGCATATTTTTGAACAAGGCCATGAGGGACGTTGGCGTATGAGTCATTACCGGTTTTTACAGAAAAGGAAAGAGACAGTAGCACCCCCACACCCAACTCGTTGCCATTCAGGCATCCAGCTGTTTGGGCTGTGTGACACCAAACCGTCAGTAGGCCTGAGGTCTTTCCTGCATTGGACACACTGTTCTGACATTGCATAATTACAAGCAGCATGATTTAAATTTTATCTACAGACAGAAACCAATTGGGACTGACCTGATTTTCCATGTTAATTAATCAAATGTTATTGTTCAAACTTGTTGGTGCCTCTCAGCTGAAATAATTTGAAAAACCTGTTGTTTTAATCCTGCAGTGGAATGTTTCTTTAAATCACAGCTGGTTGACAAATCTCCTCGGGAAGGGCACCATGGGCTCTAGCAAACCTGAGCTATCAATGATTGCCAATCAAAGATGGCGCCGTAGGACAAAGCTTGGAACGGGAGGCAAGAGACATGGATTCTACTGCTTGCTGGAGCCGAACTATGCCTCCTTAAGCTTTCAGAAGAGTAGATACTTAAGGAAACATAAATTTGAAGGAAGACTAAAACCAAAATGGTTAACCACTGTCTCTAAATATAATCCATGCCCCCAAAGCAGGCAAGCAAACAAACGAAACAGTCGCAACGATATGAGTGTCTCTGTACCGCCCATACAAAGGGGACCTGAAACCAGGAAGTCACAGGGTTCAACGAGGTAAGCAGAGAATGATTTTCCTTACTCTGAAACGTTATTCAAGTCATGAATAATGAATACTGGAAATTTAGAAAATAAGGAAAAAGATTAGTCAGTAAATACAATCCATTAAAATTTTGCTACTCAGGAAAGACTACCGTTAGCCTCTCGGGGTGCATACGTGTGTACGATACAGGGGTATTTCAGATGGCGGCTGTCCTGACATCTGCTTCTTTGATGTAATGCTATATTGTGAAGCTCCTTGCATGCCGGGAAATACGCATCTTCACGATCCAGTTCAACAGCCTTGCCGTACTCTACTATGGCCTCGCAGATGTTAGCAGCTCACGCATACAGCGCTTGCTGTGTGCCTGGCACTGTTCTAAAGCCTTCCAACAC
This sequence comes from Ursus arctos, assembly GCF_023065955.2. NCBI lineage: Eukaryota > Metazoa > Chordata > Mammalia > Carnivora > Ursidae > Ursus > Ursus arctos. The sequence continues at coordinate 9,557,686 of NC_079873.1, forward strand.
CAGCCCTGTGAGGTAGGTGGTATGAGGACTCCTGCTTTACAGACAGGAAAACTGAGTGAGGGAAAGATTGGTTAACGTGTTAGCTGAGATTCAACCCCAGATGGTCTGGTTCTAGAGTTCAAGTTCTTAACAACACCTGGCCATGTTGCTTCTCGCCGCATCGCCTTGGTTATTTAAGTGCTAGATTTCATCCTTTCCAACAGTGCAGTGTAGCGCTTCCTGCCTCACAGGGCTGTGGGATAGGGTGGAGGCAGAAGGCAGAGCGAGGATACTGGATGACTTTCCAATAAGAGGGTATGAGGGGGACATTCTTTTGGGTGAGATCAGATTAGAAGGTGTTCGCTCTCAGGGTAAAAACCAGGCAAGTCCGTAAACTCAGCACAGTTACTCAGGGGACGGCTGCTTTGGAGCCTGTGCCAAAAGCGGATTTGCGATGCTGCAGGGGAGGGGGCCCCCCACCAATGCCGGGGATCTCTGTAGCAGAAAACAGCCGCTCCGCCGTAGGAAAGGGTAGCCCTGGTGATCAAAGCACAGGGCCGCCACTCTCCAGACTGCGTGCACCCTGACCTCTTGCAAAGAGAAAGGGAAGTCCTTAGCGATTGGAGTATCAGCTTTAAAACCAGGAAGTGAGTATTCATTTGGGACTGGGTGTGGTGGGAAAGAGAGCAGAGAATTACTCACAGCCGAGCAGCAGGGCGGGGAGGAGGGAGGAGACTAGAGCCTGAGAGCCAGGCCGGCTCTTCTCTGTGGGCGGTACAGGCCCTGCCAGCTCACCCAGCACCCAGGGGTTTCTGCACCGACGTCCGCCTGCTAACGCACACAGCTGACCTGGGGGTGAAGGTGGGGGTCAGTGGTTGCTAGCACGCAAGTGAAGAGGTAGATAAATACGTTATAGAGAGTGACGAGAATCTGAATAAACCTTACCTCAAAGAAGCTCTTCGAACGGCTAAGATCCACATGGGAAGATGCTCAACATAATTGGACATTAGGGAAACACAAGCGAAAACCACAGTAAGATCTCACTTCACACCCAGGAAGGTGGCTATGATCTCCAAGACAGACAATAACGAATGTCGCCGAGGATGTGGGGAAACTGAACCCTGAAACACGGCTGGTGGGTCTGTAAGGCGGTGGAGCAGCTTTGGAAAGCAGTTTGACAGTTCCTCACAAGGTTAACGTACCCTTAGCATGTGACCAGCAATTCCTCTTCTAGTATTTATCCAAGAGAAACATAGGTCTGCACAAAAACGTACACAAATGTCAATAGAGGCATTTTTTTTCAACGATTTTATTTATTTACTTATCAGAGAGAGAGCGCAAGCAGGGGGAGGGGCAGGCGGAGGGAGAAGCAGACTCCCAGCTGAGCAGGGAGCCCGATGTGGGACTCGATCCCAGGACCCTGGGATAACGACCTGAGCCGAAGGCAGACGCTTCACTGACTGAGCCACCCAGGTGTCCCAGAGGCATTCTTGATAACAAGCAAGAACGGGAAATAGCCCAGATGTCCATCCCCAGGTAGAGCAACAAAATGCGGTCTATCCATACAACGGAATATTGCTCACCCGCAAAGAGGGATGGAGTATCGGTGCGTGCTACGCGGCTGAATGTGGATGGAGGGGCGCCTGGGTGGCAGAGCGGTTAAGCGTCTGCCTTCGGCTCAGGGCGTGATCTCGTGTTATGGGATCGAGCCCCACATCAGGCTCCTCCGCTATGAGCCTGCTTCTTCCTCTCCCACTCCCCCTGCTTGTGTTCCCTCTCTCACTGGCTGTCTCTATCTCTGTCGAATAAATAAATAAAATCTTTAAAAAAAAAAAAAAGAAATGAATGTGGATGGACCTTGAGCACATGCTAAGTGTGAGAAGCCAGCCACAGAAGGCCATGTGTCATATGAGTCCATTGATACGAAATGTCCAGAATAGGCAAACCCATAGAGATGGAGAATATAGTAGTGGTTGCGGAGGTCCGGGGGCACGGAGGAAGAAGGATGGGCTACTACTTGGTATAGAGTTTCCTTTCGGGGTGCTGATAATATTCTACAATGGATTGTTGTGATGGTTGCACGTCACTGTGAATATACTAACAAGCCCTGAATTGTAGACTTTAAAAAGATGCAGTTTGTGAATGATATCTTCCTTGATGGCACTATGCTAAGTGAAATAAGCCAGACAGAGAAACAGAAATACGGTATGCTTTCTCTTGTATGTGAAGTTGCTGGGGCCTGGGGATGGGAGAAATGGGGAGATGTTGGTTTGAGGGTCCGAACTTCCAGTCACGGAATGAGTAAGTTCCTCAGATGTCATATACGGCATGGTGACTATTGTGACCTGGTGACCATATACTACTATGTGGTATACTCGAAAGTGGCCAACAGTGTAGATCTTACATGTTCTCCCCGCCAAAAAACCAAAACAAAACATTATGTGAGGGGAAGGGAGCATTAACTAACCCTGTTGCGGTCATCATTTTGCGATACATACGTGTATCAAATATCAGGACACCGTAAACTTTAGACTAACGCAACATTATACGTAAATGGTATCTCCATAAAGCTGGGGGAAAGTGATGGAGTGAGTCGAGAGACTAGGAACAGGAGCCTGAGGCAGGAAAGACCATGCCTGCACCCCCCCCCCCGGAAGAGAGGAGGGCCGTGACCCGGCATGCTACAGTCAGTTGAGGGCATGTCCAAGAGTTTAGGTGAGAGCCCCAACAGATAAAATCAGTAATTACAGGCACTTCAGGACTATTTTCAAAGGACAATGGGAAATCTTTGGTGAGTACAAAACCCAGCAGTTACACAACCCAACCTGTATTTTTTTTTTAAAGATTCTATCTATTTAAAAAATATTTTATCTATTTGAGAGAGAGAGAGAGATAAAGAGAGAGCATGAGAAGGGGGCAGGGTCAGAGCGAGAGGGAGAAACAGGGAGCCCGATGTGGGGCTCGATCCCAGAGCCCTGAGATCATGACCCAAGCCAAAGGCAGATGCTTAACCGACTGAGCCACCCAGGCGCCTCCCCAACCTGTATTTTAAATAGCTCTCTTGTCTTGAATTGTTATGGCACAAATAGATTGCTGTTCTAGCTAATAAAGCCAGATAGAGATCATTAACTTAAAACTTTAGAGTTAAAATTAGCATGCACTTATTTCTTTTTTATTTATTATGCGTGGTAGGAAAATGAGGACATCGAAGTACTTCTCTAATGAGATAAAAGGCATGCATTATCATGTAAATAATGTAAGCTTTTGACTTTTTAGCCGATAGTGATCATATTCTCTAGCTTCTAGGAATTAACAACCATAGGACACAGGCGGAGAATTAAACTCTCTTAATAATGTTCAGTTGCATATTTATATCCCACACTGATTTGGGCTTAATTGCAGAAGGAGCGAGTGGAAGTATATCCAGCAAAGGTCATGATGGGGAGGGCAAAGCCCACCTGCGTGTCAAATGTGGGATCATCGGCTTATCAGTACAGGTTACTAGGAATCCTTTTGGCCTCTTGGTTAAAACTGAAAAGTTATTGGGACTAATGATTGCAGTTCAGATATTCTGAGACTAACACTCCCAAATGAGAAGAGATGGGCTTTCCCAGCCTCAGGCAAACACAGCTGTGCGGGAAGACAGCTGGAGGATGTGCGCACATCCTGGAACTCCAAGCCTAGGCCGCGGGGAAAGAACAAGCTTAGGTGTGGCACCTGCCCGGGTCCCAGGAGTGCCCGGGTGTTGGTGCACCTGTTCTGAGTTCTTGCTAGTGGGAGGCCTGTGAAACTTCTAGAAGAGACAGGGTCTCTTCTGGAGATAGCAGCATCACTGGGAAGAAACTTCCATCTGCAGCTCCTGGCACTGACATTAGCAAGACAAGAAACAAAATATGTGGAGCAGGAGTTAAAAATAATTATGATAGAAGATTCAGGCACACATACACACACCTGTACACACATGTGTGCATGCATGTGCGCACACGTGTTCACACACACACACGCACGCACCAAGCACCATTCTAGGGAATTTCAACACATTGAAACTTGGTGAAGAGAATCCATGGAGAAGAGAGAAGATCAGGAAGCCTGGATTCTTTTCATAACTTTATTACCATTATCTTTGAGTACGTTCCATTGTCTGGGTGTATCGTAATTCACTGAGTCTCGTAGTGATAAACTTTCGGGGTTCTTCCATCCTTTTCGCATGACAACGCTGCAGCAAACTTTCTGTATCCACACATCTACATCTCTTGGGACAAAAATCACATGCCATTTAAACTGCAACAGGTGTCACCAAATTGTTCTCTGGAAATGTCGAGAAAATTTACATGTCCACCGAAAAGTATACGTGAATGTCTACCAACGTTCTTGCCACTACTGGGTGTTGTAAAATTTCAAATTTGGGGGCCGCTCATAGTTTAAAACAGTATCTCATTGTCTTGATTTGTAGTTCTTCAATTATAGGAGAGAGTGTGTATCTTTTTGGAAGTTCACTGGCCATTTGTTTTCTTCCCGCCCCCTTCTCCTCCAGAAACTTCCTATTTGCCTGGTTTCTGTTGGATTATCCATCTTGTTCTTACTGATTGGCGTGCGCTCACTTTCATTCATGGTGCAATGGTTTTCTCAGTCTTTGGCTTTAGAAATAAAATTTTCTGAAATCATATTTTTTATGTAGCTGAATGTATAAATAATTTCTTTTATGGCTTCTGAATTTTACATCTCGCCTAGAAGGCCCTACTTTCCACCAAGATTTAAAAGGTATTCACTTTATAGAATTATCATATGATCTAGTAATTCCACTCCTACACCAAAGACTCGACAACAGGGAGTCAGACACATACCTGTACACCAATGTTCACAGGAGCATTTGTCGTGATAGCCCAAATTTTGAAACAAGTCAAGTGTCCATCAACAGATGAATAGATGAACAAAATGGGATCTAGCCATAGAATGGAATGGTATTCAGCCTTAAATAATGGATGAAATTCTAATACGTGCTACAACACGGATGAACCCTGATAACATTATGCCAAGTGAAATAAGCCAGTCGCAAAAGGACAAATATTGCATGATTCCACTCACATGAGGTACCTGGAAGAGGCAAATTCATAGAGACAGAAAGTAGAATCGTGGTTACCAGGGGCTAAGGAAAGAGGGGAATGGGAAATTATTATTGAACGCGTACAGAATTTCTGTTTGGAATGATGAGAAAGTTCTGGAGATGCATAGTGGTGATGATTGTGCAACACTGTGAACGTACTTAATGCCAAGAGTCTGGCCTTTCTTTTTTTCCTTCTTTCTGTCTTTGCTCGATTCATTTGCTTATCTTCTGCTTTGAGTCACCATGGTTTAAATGCTTCTCCCATGTATCACAGAGAGTTGGAAGTTTTTTTTTTTTTTAATTCAATCTGAGAGATTTTTTTAAAATAAAATAAAATTATGTTTATTTCATTCACTCCTATTATATGTTTGGGCTTAATTCTGTAATCTTATTTTATCTTTCCTAATTTTTAAAACATATAAACATGTGAGTTTTAATCTGATAATTTAGAAGATGCATATGGATATTTTAGTACCTCAAGGGGCCACCTCACAAATTGAAATACTAAGCATTTCAATGACTGTATAATAATCCATCCTATGATAAAATCCTAATTTACTTTTATCATTTCCTTTTGTTATAAATATAGATTGCTCCCAGTGTTTTGCGGATGCGGGGTAATGTTATGGTAAACGTCCTTGGGCTCACATCTTCTCTTCATATGCTTCAGATTCTCTCCAGAGAATAGATTCAAAGTGTAGAATAATGATGTCAAAGAATTTTAATACGCAAACTCCTGATCTCTATTGCAAAATTATTTTCCATACATTCTGTGACAATTTATACTCCAAACATTCACATAATTGGGAAGAAAAAAAGTCTTACCAGAGGGAGTTCCATAGCCAATTAGCTTCACTTCCATCAGATTTTGGACTCCTTTTCTCGATGAAGGATTTCAGAGGTGGTATCTCTCATATTTCTATGGATTTTTTATACCACAAATAGCCCTAATAACAAGCTATTCAGTCTTTTTTTAATTGCAGTGGAAAAAGAGTGTTCTGCAGATCTTCTAAACAAACACAAAGGGTTTAAGTTTCTGGAAACGTCTGTATAAGCCCACGAGGTTATCACCAGGTTGTAATGACATGCAAATCAAGACATTAATTGAGGAAAAATCACATCACGGCAGTTCTGGCTTCTGTTTGACACCGGCAGGGCTTGGGAGTTCTTGCAGGAAGTGGCTTGGCACCTAGGGTATTACTGAGCGACTTGGGGCTCAGCTCTTTAGGCATAGGACTTTAATACACGGTGGAATAGAAAGTCTCCTTTAGATTCGTTCAAGTTACATGGCATCTTCAGAAGAAAAAGAATTCAGGGTATTTATGTTGTTCCTCACTTCTATAATCTTGCTTGTTTACATAAACTCTTTCGAGTCTCCGTGTGAACTTCCCAGAGCATTCCACAGCGATGTCAGGCGATAAGCTCCCTTTGCTGTATCCGTAATCAAAGCCCACGTAAAAGGGGAATTTACAGAGCCCCCACCCCCATCATGGTCCAAAATCTGAAAGGGGAGTTAAATACTATATGTCCATGCTTTTCTGTCCCTCATCTTCTCGAAATTTTGAGTAGGAAACACATTAGACTTCTTCTGCCTATAATTTCTCCCCAGGCTGACTACGTTCCTTGTAGGACAGGGGTCTACAAACTCTGGCCCGAGGCCTAAATCCAGCCCACGGTCTGTGTTTCTATAGCCTGGGAGCTGAGAAAGGTTTTTACACTTTCAGATGATTGGGGGGAAAAAATCAGAAGTAGATGAATATCTCATGACACAAAAATTATATGAAATTTAAAATTCATTGTCCACAAATAAAATGACATTGTAACCCAGCCAGGCACGCTCATTTACCTATTATCTATGGCTGCTTTGGAGCTACAATGGCAATTAAGTCGTTGTGACAAAGACAGAGATTCTGTGCCTGCAAAGCCAAAAATATCAATTAACTGGACCCTTACAGAAAAAGTTTGCTGACCTGTTTTACAAGAGTCATTAGATTTTTTTTTTTTTAAGAATTTTTATTTAGTTTCGGAGTGAGAGTGAGAGAGAGAGTGAGAGAGCATGAGCAGGGCAAGGGGCAAGGGGAGAAACAGACTCCCCGTTGAGCAGGGAGCCCAACACAGGGCTCCATCCCGAGACCCTGGGATCATGACCTGAGCCGAAGGCAGATGCTTAACCCACTGAGCAACCCAGGCGCTCCAAGATTCATTAGATTCTGAAGGCTTGCTAAGAGCCGCTGACACGGCCCAGGAGATCCCATTTGCTCAAAGTTGGAGCAACAGATCCCCATTTACAGTGATCCTCGACTGTGGTCCAGACTTCAAAGACTCCTCCAACGGGAGCATCTCCTTTTCGGTTCTTCTCTGCCCACTGAGGGATCTAGTCCTGTTCCACTGCTAACAGTTCTATAGTAGTGCGGTGCACAGCAGGCAAGCATGTGAGTGTAAATAAGGATGTAGTGAGCTGGTGTCTCCAGAAATACGGTCTGAACAGTGCTTCTCAAACTTGAACATGCATTTCTATTACCTGGAGCTCTTATTAAAATGCAGATTCTGATTCAGCAGATCTGAGGTGGGCCTGGGGTTCTACCTTTCTGCCAGGCTCCCAGGGGATGCTGCTGCCATTTGTCCACAGACCACGCTTGGGGTGGCCAGGGTCTATGCCACCCGTGTCTGTTTCTTCCGCTGACTTCGTTCATTACCTTTTCATCTTTGAATGTCCGTAATACCGATAAAAATATTCCCAAATTGTGATGGATGGCTTATATATTCTACCTTATCAATCATCTCCTTATCTCATGACTCATACCTCTTATTATAAATAGACTGTTTTCTAGAACCTGGATAGTAATTCTCTCCTATTTAGACCAAATCATGCACTGGGCTCAGTTTGCCTTCAGGCCCCTGATTCTTTTGTCTTTTCTCATCCCCTCTTTTCTTGTGGGCCCCAGGTGTAAACCTCCTAAGCCTTCCTACTCTTGTCTTACTTCTTACATCAATCCCTATTCTGGTTTTCCCCCTCGCCCTTGGACATCTACAAGTCCTTCTGCTCTCCAACCTGATGAACACAGGAGTCTTAAAGAACCTTAGGGAACATCCACTCCAGCTCCCTGGTTTTGCAGGTGAGCACACCGCGGCCTAGAGAATAGAGGTCACACTCCCAAGGTAGCCACCTTCCAGCCCTTGAACTTGGCTCTCTCAAGTCTCGATGGCCTAAAAGGCCATCAACAAGGAATTTTTCAGTTGGCATCAGGGTGCATCTGTGTCACACTTCCCTGCTAACATATTTGCAGTGAAGCGGGATCTTTCTGGAGTGATTCTTATGGTCATGGCTCCGGATACCGTGATGGGGCAATTGGGGACAATAGCTTGGAATCTCTGGGCTTTTTTCCCTACCTCAAATCTACACTGAAAGGGATCATTCCCTTGGCTCTCTGCATTAGAGACATGGAGGTAAAATTCACATAACCTAAAATTAAAAAGAGAACAATTCAGTGGCATTTGGTAGATTCACAATGTTGTGCAACCATCACCTCTCTCTTGTTCCAAAACATTTAATCAACCCAAAGGGTTGCTTTCCGTCTCTATGGATTGGCCTGCTCTGGCCACCTCCTATAACTAGAGTCGTACAATATATGACCTCGTACGGCTGGCTGCTTTCACTTGAGCTTCATCCAAGTCGCTGTATGTCTCAGTGCCTCATCCCTTGTTATGCCCGAGTCATCTTCCATCTACACCACGATGTAGCCACTTGTCCATTGATGGACATTTGAGTTGTTTTGACCTTTTGGCTGCTGTGAACAGCGCTGCTGTAAACATTGCCGGATAACTATCTGCTTGAACCCCCGTTTTCACCTCTCCTGGCCAGACATCTCGGTGTGGAATTGCTGGGTCGTATGGCAATTCTGTGTTTAACTTTTTGAGGATCTGAATTTCATTTTAGTGGTTTTACTCTTCTCCCATGCTATCACACTATTTCACAATAAGGACAAATGAAAATAATCAGGCACTGGAGAAATATCTCACTATTTAGTAACTCCTCCACCAAATGCCTTTTGCCACATCAGTCAATTTCAACTTATCTTGTTGATTTTTCCCAGTCCACAACTTAGCATAGCAGTTTCTGAAGGACCAGAGATTTGTCTCACGTCAGCAAGCAGGAAAGTGAATGAAAGAAAACACAGAGCCTGGATAACCTTCCAAGTGCCTCTAAATAATCCAGGATCAGGGCTGGCCTCCCGGGCCTGTGACCTGCTTCGTCACACAGAGTGCCCCCCCCCAAAGGACCCCGGGCTTGGTTCAACCCTCTGCTGTCTCTTTCTTGAAAATCTTAATCATTTTTTAACACAGGCCTCACATTTTCATTTTCCACCGGGCCCCATAAATGTCATAGATGGCCCTACCGAGAATCAAGAGTTTCTATCTCATAGCCATCTTATACCCTGAACGACAAATTCTAAATTCTGAAATAAATTCTAAAATGGGAATAAAAAAAGATACATCTGTCACTCAAGGCGGAAGCCTTCCAAATGTGGGTGGCAACTAAGCAGAATGGTAATAGAATAACTCAATTATATTTAAAAATACAAACCACAGACCAAAGCCAGACAGTTTTCCACAAATGAATTTGCTGTGTCTACTATTGTTGGCCTGAGAAACAAACTCAAAGAAGCCATCAGAGGAAACCGAACCCAAATAAGGACGAAGAGCAAGCACATTCCTTCTGTTCTCCAAGGAAAAGTGGAGAGGTTTCCGTTCTTATGCCTTCAGGTACAGCTGAGCAGTGCCCCTTGTGCTTGGAAGGGCCTGGTAAAATCGGGAGCAGAAAGCACTTTCAAGAGAGGAACTTCAGAGAAAACAGAATACTTTTGCAATCGGCTGCTAAGCCTTTCCGCCATCTTTCAGTCACAGGAGAAATCAGGGTTCAAATAAATGGGTTACTGATAAGCCTAAAGCCTGTCCTGCCCTTTCCAGTATAGGCAAGGAGAGGAGGGTCTGGATTTTTCCTAAGATAAGAGTAAACAGGTTTTTAGTTTACGATAGAATCACAACTGGCCAAAAAGCCAATGGGGCCCTGTTATCTGCTCTATCTGCTGGCTCTCAGCAGACTTCAGCCATTGCTCAATTGTGACATCTTTAAAGAAATCTGGCCAACCACACCCTCTTCCCAAACTTGCCTTAGCGAAAACAATCTGCAAAAGACAGGGTAGAAGAGGGGCCACCTCCATCTCTGTTAGAAGTGGCTATGAGAACGATCGTAGCAGACAGAGCCTCCAGGAGAACGATTAGCCTCACCGTCCTGTCCAGAGGCCTTCCAGGAAAGCAGATCAGCAGTGATGTGATTATGTAATCGTACAGCACGTTTCAAGGGGGCATAATAAACGGCAGTTGACGATTTGGCGTCAGGCAGCAATTTGGGGAGTAACCTCTATCAGGAGGAGCCAAGTTGGATACCAGAAGCAGGACTCACTTTTGTAGGGAAAGAAGGGGGGGCACCTGGCTGGCTTCATTGGTCAAGCGTTCAGCTCTTGGATTTGGCTCAGGTCCTGATCTCATGGCTGGTGGGATGGAGCCCGGTGTTGGGCTCTGAGCTCAGTGGGAGTCTGCTCAGATATCCTCTCCCTCCATCCCTCCCCTGTGCTCGCTCGTGCTCTCTCTCTCAAATAAATAAATAAATCTTTAAAAAAAATAAAAAGGAAGAGAGAGGGGTATTTGGCAGTGGTGAGAAATACAACATATTTGTGGTTTCTTATAAGGAGTTTTTTATACGTTTCTAAGAACATTCGTCCACATTCCTGATTGCCTTTAGCTGTTCATAGTCTGAGTTAGAAACAAACAAAAAGCCTTAAGGTAGAACTAATAAGGGCAGGCTTACCCGTAGTCCCTGATTTTCTTGGATTTTGTGGGAAGGAGCGTCTGTAGCAGCTTTGCTTCTACTCTCTTAGGCTCCCGGTGCAGACCCGGGCCTGTTCTCACGCAGTTCTTCCTGCAGCAGGACAGACCTCGGGAGCACTGACCTCCTTGCCTTCTGGGCTCGTGAATTCATTCTGGGCTGTGGTCAGGTGCACCGTAGGGACCCCCGCCTATGTCTTTGGCTATGTAATTTACTCCCCAAGTTTTAAAAATCCTCGTGATTCTGATCTGTCTGGAATTGCTTGAACTCGATTCTGTTGGAAGGTAAAATGAGATTATAGTTGCTTTTTTACTTATCTGTCTCCCCCACTGGAATGTATTCCTTGAGGGCCGGTGTCTCATTATATTGACCATTGTGTTCCCAGGGAGGGCCTGCGACAAACTTGGCACACAATAAGTGCAAATGTTAGTAAATGTTTCCTGGGGTTTTGCCAGATGAATGAAGCAGAGACCCTTTCAAGACCTTCTGCAGCCCAGCAAGTATAGTACAGTGTAGTGCTTTGGAGCAGAGGTTACAGAACTGGGGTACTTCGGTCCTAGCTCTGTCTCTTTCTCCTTGGCACTGTGTCTAAGTTACTTAGACTTCCTGTGCCTCATCTTTACCATCTGTAAATTGGGTGTACTAATAAGCTCAATCTTACAGTGTCGTGGCGGTTAAATGAGTTAAAACTTAGAATGTTGCCTGGAAAATGATAGGCACTCAACCGTGTTAACTCTCATTACTATTTACAAAAAATGTACCAATGACACACTTCCATGTTCTTGCAAACTGCACCCCAGCAAAGTAATTATTTGACGACATATTTTCTTATAATCACTATATATCTCATCATCTCCCTTATGATCATTCCATTATAGAGGGCAAAAATCCCTATAGGAACGAATGCCTCCAAATCCACGCTCAATAAGGCAATGCTTAATAAATACCCGACTGGCAAAAAAAAAAAGGGGGGGGGGACGGACTTTTGGAGCCGCTTGAATCTCTTAACTACCTAAGCATTTATAACATTTAATACATTTTGATGAAACATTTTCAGTTATTGAACACAAAAAGGATTTGCTTGTGCATGGCTATCTTGGAGTAGATTTGGTTGATACCCCATATTTTCCATTAATTCTACACTAGAAAATGGGAACAAAGTCAGAATCGTGAGTTAAAGATTATGAAAAGCACACTTTCTGACATCTCCACTCCAGAAAATATCTGCACGTGTCCTTGTGGAAAACGTGCAGTTATAAATACGCCAAGTGTGTCTTGGTATGTTATTCTGAACACGCCTCTTATGCTGCCGGGAAAGTCTAACTATGAATTATACTTGACATTCAGGGAAGAAGGTCCTGGCAGGGAGCTGACTTCTACCACAAAAGCAACCCGGATCAGGAAGCTGGTGGAAGAGCCTGGGGCTTGGCTGGTGAGTGTTTGCAACTGAAACTTCTCTGACACAAATCCGTTCATTTGTGTGTCCTGAGGTTGTGTTCTCTTGAGGGGCTCCGAGATGCCAGGCAATGGTCACCCCCGATCTCCATCCACCAGCACCAGCTGGTCTCCCTGGGTAACCAGCTATGTCATCAGACTCCTCGAACAGTCTGCAAACAGCGGTATAGCGTTACTGCATGAGGGGAGAAAAGGATAAGAGGCAGTACTATGAAATGGTCTGAGTGGTAAAAAAAAAAAAAAACCCAAATCCCACTGAGGAATAAGACTGGAGGAAAAGACACTGCAGGGGCGCCTGGCTGGCTCAGCCAGAAGAGCGTGCAACTCTTGATCTCAGGATTGTGAGTTCAAGCCCCAGGTTGGGTGTGGAGATTAAAAAGAAAATAAATAAATAAATAAAAGCACCACAAGTTAGCAGAGGTTATAGTGAGCTTTTAATTTGTAGCTGATTTTTATTGTCTCCTTTATGCTTGTCTATATTTCCTCCAAATGTCTATAAAAAACTTATGCTGCTATGATCATATAAAAGGGACTCAGTTCTGTTTAGAAGATTCTCCATAAGGTGTGGGGAGAACCAGTCTGCAGCCCCGTGTGCGGGGCGACATGGGATGGAGAGAAAGCCAGCCAGGCCTCCCGTGGGCCAGGCCCGCTCACAGGGACCCGCCGGAAGTCTTGACAGCAAACTCCATTCCGGAGGGCTCTGCCCCTTTTGCCTGCTGGGAGCTCCCTGCGAATGCATCCCCGGCCTCTCCTGTCAGCCTCCTCAAGGGAGGCCGACTAGGCCACAACAGAAGCTGGGGGCAGAGCCGCAGCAGGAAGGAAGCTGTGGGTGCTTCAAAGCCCCCTGTTGGGCCAGTTACTCCCCGAGGCCCGCGGACCACAGAGGGGTCCCCTGACCCGCGCTCTCCAGCGGCAGCAGCGCCTCCCTGTTGTGAATCCTTGTCTTTTGCTGGTTAACGTAGCTCAGTCACTCAGCAAGGGGAAGATCCGTAGCCTCAGCTGGTGGATCCGAACAGTTTCCTTGCTTCACGAAGCGGAGGAAGGTTATGATTTCATAAAAGCTCCTGCTCTTTGGGTGGAAGATTAGACTTGTTATTTGGCGTTTTCACTTTCTTATGAACTTGTCGGTTCGCCTTCTGCTTTGGGAAAGGGTTTTTATTGGGTGGACTAGCGTATAGCTTATTTTTGAAGTTCTAATGTGGAAAATAAAGGTTAAAATATCGATACCCATTGAATATCCACTGAACCTCTCAAAGGACGTGGCGCTTGTACCAGTGTGAACGAGTTCGGAAAACAGGGCTTTAAGGGCGTGAGGAGGAGGAGGAAGAGGATGACAGCTGAAGGAACTCCCCATCCCGTGAGAGAGGTTCTAGTTACTCCATGGATTTCTCATCCGACCCAAGAGCCGCCTTCCCCGTCTGCTCCACTCTGAGGTGCTATTATTTCTTGTCTGGCTTTCTGTCCTCAACCTCCATGGTCTCTCTTTGTGGAAGTGTCTTATCTTCCCTATTCACCTAGAGCTCATCAGGGGCATGTGCTGGGCCGTTTTCGTGTTTTTCGTAAAGTCTTCGTGGCTTATCTCAGGTCCTGCCACGCACTAGTAGCTCAGTTATCACCAGACAAACGAATTTGAAATCTATTCATTGGCCATTTATTCATTCGGTCAGTCACTCAATATATTTTTTGAGCATACCTGTATGCCAGTCATGGCCAAGGTGCTGGGGACACAGACTTAACCAGACCAGGCTGGAATCTCCCTACTTTGGAAATTTACATTGTGTTGGGTTTGACTGAGTACTGTGAAAACCCTTAATTTCCTTGTATAAGTATCTAATTGCCGGTCCTTGGGGATTCATCAGAAGAGTGGGGGGGGGGACGCAGTTTGTGTGTGGCCTTTCCTCTCTCTAGGGATGTGATCAGGATCAGGACACAAATAAAGCTCCTAAAAAAAACCTGCCATTTCAAAATTTGGGCCTAGAACTTGATGCGGCTAAAGGTGCAGCCGGAGGGACCCGCCTCCCAGGGCCGAAGGGCGGGCATGCAGGTGAGACCAAGGCCTAGGGCTGCCTGTGCAGGAAAGACTGTAAGTTGCCCCCTCCTTTCCCACATGGTTCCAAATTCAAGAATTTGGGAACTCTATGCCTCTGAGAAAATGAGGAGCTAGGATAAAGCTCTCTGTGTGAAAGGAATGGGGGCGCCACATCAAAGGTGGCAAGAAGCCTAAATATGACCTAAAATGAGGAAGACCCTGGGGCTGGAGTCGAGAGCAAGAAGAGGAGGCAATGACCAGGAGGAGGGAACTAACCATTGGGAATGTTCAGGAACTTTAGCATGGGTGCAAGACTTTCACAGGATATGCGATTGGGCCCTGAGGTATTTCACTTAGACGTTCAAAGAAGGCTCAGGCCTGAAAGGCTGGGGCATCTGTGGATTTCAGATTGTTCTATAGTCATGACCTCCATTTCCAAGCTGTGAGAGCAGTTCGTTGGCAGCTCTTGATAGGATTCTGAACGCGTTTATTTGTCTGGTCTTCATATTGCCTCGCTTGCAGCAAATCCTAGAACTTTCACAGATCTCTGGGAGTAAAAGGATCTCTTTGAAAAGCCTTTCACTCATCCTTGGAAACAAACTTCCATGAGATTAAAAGTAGACAGAATACACATCTGAGTTTACATACTGTAAAGGCCCCCACGGATTTTAGTGGCCCACCATTCTTCTCTGAGAGATCCAGAATGAATCCCAGGAAGAAGCAGGAAGGCTCTCAAGCACATGGCTTTGATGCGTTCCTTCCCTACAAAGAAGCTGTTTTCCACGTGGAAATGCTGCTGGGCCGTGAGCGGATTCATCAGCAGTGTATTTGTATAAGCCGCTCACTCTGCACACACTGAAAATAAACCACAGTGACCCAAACTCCCAGCAGTGGGGGCCGTGTGAAAATGGGGGCTGATGTTTTCTCTCTCCCAGCCTCTTCACCAGAGCCCTCTGTCCCAACCCTCAGAAGAGCAACTGGCTTCACTAAAATGACACTTTCAGTTTGATGAGAACAAACTTCCACTTTCCCCAAAGATACGCACTCTTGCGCTGTTCTAGCTTTGAAAATAAACTCGGGGAGGAAAGTTTCCAAAGACCACCTGGGTTTGAGAAAGACCCGTGTGGCAAATTACTTCTCCTCTGTTTTTGCAAAAAGTGAGGGTTCACAGAAAACCTGGAACCCCATGGCTTCCGCCTGACGATGAAAACCGTTGCCGAAGAGGATGCTGTGTTTAGAACGAGGGCCAAGCCAGGTCACCGTGGCGGTGCTCAAGCGTGCGGGCCGCGTGCCTGCCCATAGTCCGTTTGCAGCTTCGCCTCAAAACCCCTTTGGCTTAACCTCTTTCCTTTGGGGGGGGGTGAAAACCAAATTGAATAATGGAGAATGGTTTGCATCAGAGGATTTAATAATCTTCTCATGCATTGGTTCTCATGAAACTAATTAGGAGAATAGAGCCGCGTCTCCTGTCATTACCATCTAGCTCCTTGCCTGATGCTGTGTTTTGTTCCCTTAAAGCTTTTAATGGTCCCGGATAAATCAGAGCTTTGACATAACCCATCACTTTTTGCCATCAGAACACCCCGTGCCCTAAACTAGGATTGATTGTGTCTAATAGCGCATTTACTCTTGGTCACATTCTGCTGGGTCTTTCCACCCTCCACAGGGCTTTTCTGCATGGGCAAGTTCCCAGTTCCAGTTCAGCTTGCCATTGGCTGTCCCCAGAGTTTCCGCTGGTCTCCTAAGGGTGACTAAGGGAATGCCTTACAGGCCGAGACAGAAAGCCGGCAAGGGGTCTGGCCAGAGCTGAAGACAATGTCTAGGAGTTAGCCCCAAAATAAAACAACCCCCCAGCCCCATGCTGTTTTTCCTCGGGCAGGTTCTTCTCCGCTGTGAACTCTTGCTGCTCATTCTCTAGGGCTCAGCCTGGCGTCGTGACGGAGGCTCTTGGCACCGGTCCCTCCTACATACCTTTAAGCACCTCGTACAGTTTTCACTCCAGCATGTTCCTTGTGGTTTTGGTTTTTGGTCTTTTTTCCCAAAGATTTTATTCAATTGACAGAGAGTGAGAACACACGAGCAGGGGGAAGGGCAGAGGGAGAGGGAGAAGCAGGCTCCTTGCTGAGCAGGGGGCCCGACGCGGACTCGATCCCAGGACCCTGGGATCATGACCTGAGCCAAAGGCAGACACTTAATCAACTGAGCCACCCAGGCGCCCCTTCCTCATGGTTTTGTAACTATTTGTCCACTTGTCTGTCACATCTAACAGCCAGCACCCTCTCTCATCTGTGATTATGTATATTCTTAACTAGTACCCAATAAATGCTATCTCCTCTTAATTCGCAGAACGAGGTTTCTCAGCTTCAGCTCTATTGGCATTTGGGGCCAGATCCTTCTTTGCCAGGGGCTGTAGGATGTTTAGCAGCCGCCCTGGCCTCCACCCACTAGATGCTGGTAGCAGCTCCCTGCTTTCACCCTCCCCCCAGGCTGTGGCAATCAAAACTGCCTCCAGAAATTTAGTCTGCTAAACAACCCCTTGGGGGTGGGGGGCAAAATCCCCCTTCTGCTATAGACTAAGACTACAGATGCCAGGGCAGTGATCAGACCCTGACAAACTGTCAAAACTGTCCCCCCCCCCCTTTTTAGCAGAAATCACCAATATCTGGCCAATGTAGCCTCCAGATTCTACTTTAATAACAGATTTTCAAATCATAGTAAAACCCAAGTTAAAAACAAAGATCCCTGAGAGGTAGGTTTACTTGCAGGTCTCTAGAATAGTTATTAAGAGCAGAGTGTTGAACCTAGCACTGCAGCTTGAAGTTCCATTCTCCCAGGTACTTTCTGTGCTTTTAGGAGACTCCCTTGCCTCACTGTGCGTCCTCAGCTGAATAATAATCCAGGCCATCTAAATCATGGTCTAGAATAATGATGCCACCTGCCGGAAAGCATTGTTGAGAGGGTTAATATTTGAGTTAAGATTTAGAAACCTCTTAGAAGAGTACCTGCACAAAGTAAATGAGGTAGAAACATCAGCTCAAAGCCAGGAGATAGGATTTTCAAGAGGCCTTCAAATTAGAGCACAATTTTTTTTTTTTTAAGAACTACTTGGAAGCTTTAAGTCTCTGCTGCCAGAGGGATCAGAGTAGAACCTGCAAAATGTGCGAAACATCTTGATACCTCCAACATTTTAGCACTGAGTTTTGAAATTAGGGTCAGCTCTCTAAGTGTCTACTCTTAAGACTTGACCTTCCTTCAGCTGTGATTCCAAGTACTTATTTTAGAAAGTAAGAGATACGATGAGTCTCAATAGATGAGAGCCTAGGAAGTCTCACAGCATCTTGGGCGCACTAGTCATCGGGTGCATACCTACTAGAAGCAAAATCCCAGAGGAAACCAGTTGGCTGCCATTTTTGATGAACACATCCAAGTTGCTCTGTTGCACTCTCGGACATCGAGCCATTCATCTCCAGGGAACTTCTCTTTTTAAAATGGTCTTCTCTTTTTAAAATATAAAGATAAAAAGAGTTTAAAAGTTTAATACATGCCATGCCTTTGTTCTCACTGTGCTGTGGTGTTTAGATGGTCATCTGTGATAATAATTTCATCCGTTTCCACTGTTCAATATTGTACTTTAGATGCACCATAGTTCGGGGATAAGAACATAGCCTTGGGGCTCGAATTCCACCTCTGTGACTAAAAACTGGGTAACCTTGGGTGAGGCATGTAATTTTTCTGAGGCTCAGTTTCTGTATGCATCAGGTTCCAATGACGTGACTACTCTCATCAGACAGGTTTTGGGAGACTGAAATGAAAGTTCCAGGTTCAGAGGTCAGTGCAGAGCAGGACACATGGGTAAGCTTCTGTAGATGGTAGCCCTTAACGTTCCTAATGTTTCATAACCATAGAGGAATTGATACTCTTTCAAGCAGGTTCATGTTCACAAGCTTGTATGACAGGAAGAGCGTTATTCAGAAAGTGGGGGAAGGCGATTTTAGCCCCACTTTGGAGAGAAGATGACCAAGGCAAAAACATGGTGAGGAATTTGCCCAAGGCCACCAGTGAATTAACACCAGCTGGACCTGGGACAGGATCTCGAAGACCCTGAGGCTTGTGCATTTCTTTGGGTTTTTTGGGGGTTTTTGATTAGCGCTTCTCGAAAATTCATGTGCATTCAGATGATGTGAAATTCCTGTTAAAATGCAGATTCCGATTCTGCAGATCTGGCTGTGGGAAGGCTGAGAGTCTGTATTTCTGAAAAGCTCCCAGAAGATTCTGAGGCTGCTGGCCCAGGACTGTCAGGGACTTGGAATAGTGAAGGTCTCTAACTGATTGCCTCAATCTCTGGCATTTCTGATGCCTTGATGCTAGTTTTCATTAGAATTCAAGAAAAAAGGAGCATGCAAAAGTTGCGCAAAGCATATCATGGGGATCACTTCCCAAATGATCATTTTCCCGCCACCTTGAAGTTACGTGGGAGTTTATTCCCAAAATACCCATCGCTCTTTACAGCATCAGCACAAACAGGCCCCCCTAAATTTTGCCATGGCCCACAATCAACCAATGTTTCTGTGCTGTTGGCTAATTGGAAGTCCAAGGGGACCCACAGAAGTCCCTCCACTCCTGCTTCTTCACTCCGAGCCAGCAAGCTCACTCACAAAGGGGGGCCTCATCGAAAAGAACATTTCTCTTTCTTCTGAAAACTGATTGCTCCCTCCTCATATACATTTGGTTTTCATTTACACAGATATTTCAGCTATTTTTGTTTTGTTGTGTAACGCAGGTAACCTAAACTAACTAACAAAACTCAGTCCAACTTGTGCATCAAATTTCCTACCATACCTGGGCTTTCCACAGATCACACAGCAGAAAGAACGGTCCGGTTTTTGCAGGGAGGGTGGCCCTCTTTAATCTGAGATGGCCAGACTGCCCTAAAGAGTGGGGCAGATGTGCAGCGAGGTTCAAGTACAGCTTCTGAAACTCAACTCATTTTTCTCCCCTCAGTTCATGTGTGTGTGTGTGTGTGTGTGTGTGTATGTACTTTTACTTTCAGATTAAACTATCTTTGCATATTAAAGGGGACATCAGCAAACTTTTCCAGGAAAGGGCCAGATAGTAAATATTTTTGCCTTTACAGGCCATAGGGTCTCTTCTGAAAGTACTCAACGTTGCTGGGTGCCAAATCGACTTTATTCACAGACACCGAAATTAGAATTTCAATTAATTTCCTGTATGACAAAGTAGTATTTTCCTTTTGATTTTTCTTTTTACCATTTAAAAATGTAAAAACCATTCTCAGCTCGAAGCCTGTACGAAAACAGGCGGCAGGCAGGGTTTGGCTCATGGGCCATGGTTTGCTGACCTCTACGTTAGAGTCATTTGAACCCGGCCAAAGGCAACATTCTTGTATATTGTAATGTTAAAAATTAGATGTAGAATATTCTTCCAGATTTCCTGCGTTTATGATGGCAGCTTGAAAGGAAACCAAAGCTGTGTGCTGGGAACTAAGTGTTCTAAGTGTTCTGCAAATGTTTTTTTCATGTGAGCTTTTGGTATATAATACATGCTCGTTTCCTAGGGCTGTTTAGTTTGTGAATGTGAAACCTTCAACTTCCTGTGTCAACTTCAAGTAGCTAGGTTTTCCTATTTGTTTAAATTCCTTTAGTGGACCCTCATCTTGTATTTATTTATCTGAGTTCCAAAGGCCAGCCATACTCATAGCAAGAATTTGGAAACATAAGTAGTAATTTTCTGCAAAGGAATATATTCTGACCAATTCATTTTACTGAAACTTCCTAAACTATATTCTTTCAGTCAAGTAATAATGAGAGTAATATGGGCTTGGGGCAGGTTCTTCAGGCCTGTGGCTTGCATATGTTCTAACTACAACAATGCGGTTGGATTTTTTTCACGGAGGAATTCTACGCATAGCCCAGAAACTATTTCAGGGTGAAATTGATCTTTGTAACCCAAATCTTCAACAGGATTCGTGTGCTTTTTGTATATGCACCCCCCCAAATCTGCTTTTTTGTTAGATATTTTCTTTTGCATATTTCATTTTATATCAGGCCCAATCACCCTTCAGACTCCCTTCCACTATCACCATACACATACCCATTAACCTCCATGGCCTCAGCTATAGGAATTTCTCTAACATCCTGAAATTAATTTTCTCCAAATACCTCATTTGTTTATTCCTCCTCTTGGTAGCAGTACCCTCACACAAGACACATGGGCTTGTTGGTTCGGGATTCTTCTTTTATGGCTTCTGTAAACCATCACCTAATTGTTCAGCTGACAGATTGTAGATACGGAGTAAATTTACTAACCAGAATATCTCCTTGTGGCCCATAAAATTAATTTATTTCCACCAAATGAGTTCATTTGGGGAACGGGCCAGTAAGAAACATCTGAATCATAACCAGTTTTGGAACAGTCCTGTACTCTGTAAAAACAACATGGACTCAGGACCACTCCCAAGACTCTGTGCTCCCCCGGACACGGGATAGCAGAATGGAGTGGCTCCAGCTGCGGAACGCAGACAACGAGAGTGCCCACCAACCTGGAAGATGCTGGGCTGGCCAGGCCAGTACCCCTGCTGTCAGGAAGCAACGCAGTTTAGTTCCCCTGCAGATGATCTGCTTGTATTCTGTTGCACATTAGAATGGGCATTGGGCCACATGGGCTTTGCCAGCAGTAGGGGGTGTGGGCTGGGGGAGGTGGGGGAGGGCAACGAAGGCAGCAGCTGAGGCCCAGCTGGAGTTCCCCACCAGCTTTCTGATCTCTGACATCTGCTCTCCCGAGGCCCTGACCTGTATCCAAGCCTTCCTTGGCTAGGGGGTAGTGCTCCCGGGCATTGGAGCCCTGCAGATCCACGAAGTCCCTGGGTGGCCTCCTGATAGAAGCACAGTGTCCTGGAGGAAGGAAAGAGAACCGCAGGCAGAACTCAAAGTGAGCAAATCCGCAATGTTATCAGGACCCGGCTAGGCTGTGCGTGCTTAAGTGTCAGTTCATAAAATTGAAGGGAGAAGAAACGAGGTACATGCAGTCGGCACATCTTTCTTGTTTTCAGTGGCTTACGGCTTGGAAGAAAATTGACTGAAAGGGAGGCAGAATCACGTTCAAGCACAGACGAGCAGGTTGGGCTCCTAGACCACTGCGGTGTGCAACAGGAGGGGCGCCGGCACGGCCCTTCACGCTTCCGCCCTCGGTGGACACCACGTGGAGGAGAACCCCGTTACTTCTCGCTTGGCTGCCTCGCTGCGGGGGAGGCAGGGACATACACCATGCCAACGATGCTCCTGTTCACTCATGAGGAGGTCTCTAGGCTGCCTGTTGCACCAGATTTACCCTTCTGATCTTCCGATGACGTTTGGCTTGGACGCATTTGTAAACGCTCTGGTATTCCCAGAGTACACCTTCTGATGAAATTTACCCCCAACACCGAGCTCCCAGAGCTGTTTCATTGCAGCTCGGGTAACTCTCCGCTGCCGCGGCACAGGGGAGCCAGTGGAATTTCTCCGCTGAAGACCAGGCCCGGGAAATCATTTTCCCCATTTGTTTTTCTTGAGCTAGCTAGCGCCCCTCCTTCCCATGTGTCAGGCAAAGCCAGAAGCAGTGGACTTAGCTGGTCAGCTGACCGAAGTGCACCTTCCCCTTAGATACGACAGCCAAAATTGTCTTCAGGGGTTGCCCGCTGTCCCCTCGGGGGGACAGCATTGCTCCCAAACGAGCACCATTGCTCTTGTACAAGGGAATTGTGGGGGTACACAGGACCCCTAATAGGATTCCTTTTAGCTCTGTCTGGAGCACTGGTCATTCCGTCCCGGTTTTGAAGTATAGGACATGCTGTCATGAGAGCTCTGTGAGGAAGGAGTGCCTGCTCTATGCCTTGCTCCTAGTCTGGTCCAAGCAAAGCAGGTGCTCATTAAAAGTATGATGACTTAAATTATGTTTTCTTTTTTTCTGCTAATTCTCTGTCCTTTTCACTGTGTACTAGTCTAGGGCTGTTGACTCACTTTTCTTGGTAAATGAATGAAAAGGACACTTTGGCTTTGACTGTCCAGTCCTGGCTCAGTTTCAGATCTCAATTTCCTTTTCTTAACCACCAGATCCTAACTCGAGGGCACCCCCAAGAACCTTGCTTATGGGGTATGCTTGAAGGCGTGAATGTCTCTGTGTTGCCTAAGCCTTTTTTTTTTTTTTTAAAGATTTTATTTTATTTTATTCGACAGAGATAGAGACAGCCAGCGAGAGAGGGAACACAAGCAGGGGGAGTGGGAGAGGAAGAAGCAGGCTCATAGCGGAGGAGCCTGATGTGGGGCTCGATCCCACAACGCCGGGATCATGCCCTGAGCCGAAGGCAGACACTTAACCGCTGTGCCACCCAGGCACCCCTGTGTTGCCTAAGCCTTATCTTCCCCCTGGTTCTTCCTCAAGAGAGTCTCTTCACCTTTCTTTCTCACTCCGGCTCTTCACAGTTTGCCTGTGACCTCTGAGCGTCTGTTTTAGGTGCCCCACATTCCCACCACTCGGGAAGCCCCCTTTCAGAGCCCTCAGTCGTGGGCATGACTCTTCACAAATAATTGTTCATGGACAGCCGAGAGAGGATGTTCTTAAGTTAGAGCCCACAGATGGAAGTTTGGGAATCGGTCGACGTCTAAGCTGTCAGATGACCCCGAGCAGAATGTCAGATGACCCCGAGCAGAATGTCCCCGAGCACCTTCACTGCATATCCAGAAGGATTTAGGGCACACAGAAAATTCCAGACCCACGTCTCTAGATCCTGATCCAGCAAAGCTTAACGGCATTTTGAGATCCATTAAACAAATGAGTGGCTCATGTTCCATACCTCATTTTTGGGGGAAGGGATTCACTTCGTTATCTCAGCAAGTGCATCTGGAGCCCTGTCGTATACTAGGTCCTGCCCTAGGTTTCAGAGGTATAGCAGCAGCAAGATAGAAGCAGCGCCTACCCTCACGGAGGTTGCGATAGCGGGATGAGCTAGCCCAAAGAGAAGACGGGGCCTGGCACACATTTCTGAATGCAGCCAGTGTCTTTGATCACTTTGGAAAGTAAAAAATAAAAATATGCTTTGCGAAAGGTTCACAAGGAAAGAATCCTTCCATGGATCTGTATAGATCCATAGAATTGCTAAGTAAAAGCACATATCATAAGGATCCTGGAGGGTAAGAAACCAAACGGATAGGATGACTCAGGAGTCTTTTGTATGGAAGGAAACTTACAAAGGATTTTGCTCTGTATTTTTGAAAGAAGTGTTAAGCTCTGAGGCTTCTTTAGAAAATTTAAAGAAAACATGAAGAATTCCTTGAACTACGAATGCAATTAGAGTAGAGAAGCCTTCAATAATAACACGAAGATTTTTTTTTTTTTGACCCTTTCATCTTACCATGCCGGAGAGGGAAAGAAAAGCTGCTAGGAGATTTGGGGGAGTAGGAAGTTCTCCAAACAACCTGGTTTCTGGGTCATGTTGGTCTAACAGCCCTGGTGATTTTATTCCACATGGAAGGTGGCTGTGGAAAAAGGATGTAGACCATTGTTTTGCTTGATTGAGTCATGAAAAGAATGATATTGCAAAAGGAGGCCAAGGTTGTGCCAGAGATTATTATTATATAATTGATTCTCCCATTTAAAAATATGGTCAAAAGCCATTTTCTAAACTAGATTTTTATTTTCCAGTATATAGCACCTTGGGTGATATATAACAAGGCACAATGCCATCTTATCCCACCCCTTAATTGTTAATGAGAATATTGTCCAAAAAAAAAAGAAAAGAAAAGAAAAGAAAGTTGGGGGGCGCCTGGGTGGCTGAGTCATTAAGTGTCTGCCTTCGGCTCAGGGTGTGATCCCAGGGTCCTGGGATCGAGCCCTGCATCGGGCTCCCTGCTCTGCTGGGAGCCTGCTTCTTCCTCTCCCACTCCCCCTGCTTGTGTTCCCTCTCTCACTGGCTGTCTCTCTCTCTGTCAAATAAATAAATAAAATCTTTAAAAAAAAGAAAAAAGAAAGTTGGGAGCACAATGATTACATTCTAGCTCAGAAAGGTGAACAAAAGAACTAACAGGGTTATTTTAGTTAAAAAGCCTAAGAAACAAGGAAAGTCTCATGTCTCTAGACAAGAGAAGAAAATGTTTAATAGAGATATATTAGAATATTATCTTAAGAGGCAGGTGAGAGATATTTATAAATATCTTTGAGTCTCCTTATTGGCATAAGACACATCTTAAGGAACTGAGAAAACTTAACGTGAGCCCTCTAACCCACCACTGAGGACTCAGAGAGTGGAATGAGCACCAAAAGACTGAAAATCAGAATTTAGATTCTGAATGCCACTGACCAATGGATGAGAGTGTAACATAATTATCAAAGGTTTGATGTCTGAGCTCCTAACAGAAAACCAGTCAACATCAGCATGGAGTGACAACCTTCTGGAAGGAGTAATGTCTGATCAATCTAATATCGTTTTAAAATAAAATTACTGGGGCGCCTGGGTGGCTCAGTCAGTTAAGCATCTTCCTTCAGCTTGGGTCATGATCCCACGGTCCTGGGATCAATCCCCACATCGGGCTCCCTGCTCAGCGGGGAGCCTCCTTCTCCCTGTCCCTCTGCTCTGTCAATATAAATAAATAAAAATCTTTTAAAAAATAAAATAAAAAATAAAACAAAGCTACTACATTGGCAAGAGAATGATATGAGGACATCGGGGAAAAGACAACTAATCCATCGCCTTACAACCAACACAATTCAAAGATTCTTTGACAGATAGTGGCTTTCTACCAGTTGGCATGTAGGAATATAACACAATACATAAAATATTATTTTACAGTAAGCAACACCAATGATAAAAATATGCCCTGTGGTTTTAAATATATAGTTCATAGTATTTTTTTTTGAGAGGCAAATTGTTTGAAGACTTAGAATGTGACAGAGACATGGGGCGCCTGGGTGGCGCAGGGGGCGCCTGGGTGGCGCAGCGGTTGGGCGTCTGCCTTCGGCTCAGGGCGTGGTTCCGGCGTTGTGGGATCGAGCCCCACGTCAGGCTCCTCCGCTATGAGCCTGCTTCTTCCTCTCCCACTCCCCCTGCTTGTGTTCCCTCTCTCGCTGGCTGTCTCTCTCTGTCAAATAAATAAATAAAATCTTTAAAAAAAAAAAAAAAAAAGAATGTGACAGAGACAGTAAATGGATTGCAGACGTAAATGGCAATATTGTCATGTGGACTTTCTATTTATGGCATTTGTAAGTTGCGTATAGTGTGCATAACAGATCTCTGACATGGGTTATCCCAGAGCTCTTTTCTGGGATGATCCCTGGATGGAAATCATCCTGGAAATCCCAGTGGTTAGGTGTTTTTTGCAGGGGGGAAGGAATATCACTACTGTAGTTAAACCAATTGTTCTGACACTCCCAACCTCTCCACACTGCCTTAGCAGTGCAAACATGTGGTCAGGGACTACAGGCACTCATGTGATGATAATGCGGTCTAGGTGGTTACTGTATTTATAACAAATTTACCAACAAAGCACGTAGGATCTTCAATGATCTCTGCTTAAGTCTCAGGAGAAGTGCCAAAACTGAAGGGTAACCTCAAACAAGAGCCCTTGTACACAACACACACACACACACACACAGGATAAAGAGATAAATAGCAGGACCTAATTTGTTTATTTCTCAAATACTCTTCTCTTTCCCCCAGACTGTGCCAGCTCCCCCACCAGGATGGTTAAAATAAATAAACAAACACAGTTGTAATCTTTATCACTGGATCCAAGCAGTTGTTTCTAGAACCTGGAACTCAGCAAAGGTTCTCTGAGGTTGGTATCTGTTCAAAAAGGCACTGGCTTCTGTGTCTTTACAATGTGTGTCCTCCTCCCTGGAGGAGGAAATGATTGCTGTGGAGATGAGGGTAAAATATGCTCAATACGGCTTATTGTTATTTGTACAAGAAATTCTATCTGATGCTCGTGGCCTTGAAACTAGGCTCTGGATTGGAAAGGAAAGTAAGCACCTGTGGAGAGAGAATTGAGAAGCAAGAAGGATGCTCTCTGGGTGGCCGCCAGCAGATTCCATTTCATTTCTAAAATTTTAATTTCTACGTTCCTCCATTTGTTTGCACAGGGCTTTGTCATTTTGCATTGTTTTATCTTGTTTTCGTTCTGGAATCCAATGCCAGCCCACTGTAAGGAGTAGCTTCTAGTCAGTGTTTATGAACAGCCGAAGGCAAGGGTCAAGTTAAACAGCACATAGACTCCCAGTGGGATTTGCCTCTTTGCACTTTGTGGTCTTCACATCGCCGAATGCCCTAAGTACATTCAATTCTCTCTATGAGAATTGCCGAGGCACTGCCAAAGCCAAGTTCAAAAAGCCGGAAACTTGACCTTTATGCAGATATAGGGTGAGCACGGATCAAAGACGTTATCTAATTCATTAACGAGGAAAGCAGCATATAAGAGACACTGTTGTATAAATAGTGGGAAAAGGATGCAAAGATAGATACGAAAGTGTCTGATGTGCTGCAAGGCAACAAACTGTAACCTTTGAGGTGGTTCCTTTTACCGAAACAGCATTCGTAAGTCACCAGTCTGGGCGTTAACATCTAACCGTGCTGAGTCCGGGCCTAATCAATGGTAAATAGGAGGGCAGACAAACATGCATTTCTGTAGAGAATTAAATCCCCTTGGCTTCAGTATGACTTGAAAGGACAACAGTCATCCTTTTGCTTACTTCCAAGCATTGTACAAGTTTTGTTCACAGGGCCACACAGAAGGCATTCGGGCTGAAGTTTAGGGGAAGGAGCTTTTATGGGGCTTGGTCTCTGAAATTCCCTCATAAGTCCCCCAAAACTCTATGTTATGAAAAGCTCCAACCACCAAAGGAAAGCCCCAATATTTCAAAAAAGAGAACTCTAAGGGTTTGTCTTTCTAGAAGCAAGCCCCTGCCAAGTACCGGAGGCCAAGATGGCCCCATCTCCACCCAGCAGCTCTCTTGCTAACAGGCCCGCAGTCGGCCTCGAGCTGTCTGTCAATGTACTGTTGTAATCTGAGGTTCGGGAGGGCGGGCTGCCCACCGCTGGCCACTGCTCCTCAGTCTACACTTGGCTAGCCCACACTTGCAGCCAGAAAGTCCTCTAGAATGTGGCAATGAACAAAACCACACGCCCCCAGGCCATCTCAGGCAGAGAAAACCACAGACAGACGCGCTGTCTTCCACAGGCTCCTGATGTCCCTCACTACTGTAAGTCCTCTGACCTTAGCTGCAGCTTCAATGGGCAGTGCCGACCGTGCAGGCAGAAACGGAATCACAGCTCTGGACACGGGCGCGGAGGCACAGGAGTCACATTCGAATTCTGTGCCAACCACATTCACGTAGCTGCAAGTGCTGGAGGCTCGGTTTCCTCATCCGTGCAGTGGGGATGTGGAGATTTCACTGACCTGCTCCACAGAAGTGTTTATGTCCAGGCAGTTGTCTAATGAACAGAGCTGTTATTATTATCAAAGCTCCCCTGCGCTGGATGCCGACTGAAGCAGGTGCTTTCTACCCCCTAACTCAAAGCCTGTAGCAAGCCACACAGCTGTTGGTTACGGCAGTGTGCACGACAAATACTGTCACTTGCGTGTCTGTGACCAGCGACCCCTTCTTCTGTGCTAACGCAGTCTTAATTTTGTTTGCGGCCGCAGCATGCCCAGCTCTGTTCCACAGACCCTCTTGTAGTTGGGAGTTCCCATGTGACCTGATTCTGGGCAGGGAGCCTTAAGCAGAAGTCTTCTGGGGACGGGGCGAACTCTGGACAGCTTTTGCTTCCATGACAAAAAGAGACTGGGCTGGCTGGTGTGACCTTTCCCTCTTCCCTTCCCATTTTCCTTCTGCCTTAGATGCAGAAGTGACACTTGGAACCTGGAAAAGGAGGGAGAGGCCAAGAGAACAGCAGGCATATGGGCCCAGCTGTAATAGGGTGGAGCTGTTCGATCTGAACACACAACGGCCCGTCTCCAAACTTCCTGTTCCGTGAAAAAATTAATTCCTCTAGGTTGAAGTCACTCGAGTCTGGTTTTCGACTACTTGCAGCTGAACACAACACTAAGCAATGTACAGGCAGCAGTAAAAGAACTGAGTCTCCCAAGGGAAACTGTGGACTTTGGGTGATGAGCATGTGTCAGCGTAGGTTCGCACCTGGTAACAAATGTTGTTGATAACAGCGGGGGCTGTGCTTGTGAGCGGGAGGGGGCAGATGGGAAATCTCTGTACCTTCCTCTCAATTTTGTTATGATATGAACTTAAAACTTTAAAAAGTTCAAGTCCTGGGGCGCCTGGGCAACTCAGTCAGTTGAGCGCCCGACTCTTGGTTTCAGCTCAGGTCATGATCTCAGGGTCCTGAGATCGAGCCCCATGTCAGGCTCTGTTCTGGGTGTGGAGCCTGCTCAAGATTCTCTCTCCTTCTCCTCCTGCCTCTGCTCCTCCCCTGTCTCTTAAAAAAAAAGAGAGAGAGAGAGAGGGAGAGGGAGAGAGGGAGAGAGGGAGAGAGAGAAGTACACCGAACTTCTGATTCGCAAACTTCCTTTCCAGTATTTGGTGTGAGAAATTGCTCAGGACTTCCAAGACACATCTGTGCTTCCAGAGCTCAGCTAGCGGTGCTTTGCAGGAGGCAAGTGAGGCCTATCTGGTGGGCCTTTTTGCAAATACCACCCTGTGTGCTATCCAAGACATGTAAACGTGCTTTAGAATCCACTATGATAGGGGTGCCCAGCTGGCTCAGTCAATAGAGTGTGTGACTCTTGATTGCAGGAGTGTAGGTTTGAGCCCCACGTTGGGTGTAGGGATGACTTAAAAATAAAATCTCAAAAAAAAAAAAAAAAAAAAAAAGAATCCACTATGATGGAAAACATTTCATTCTTTAAAAAAAAAAAAATTCTCTTCTTCCTGTTATTGGTAGTTCTGAACATTAGATATTTTTTCCCCCATGGGGTCAAAAAGTACCTAAGTATATGATTGCAAGTGTAAAAATAGGGGACAGAAATCAGGTCCTGGCATTTTTTCCATTTTCACTTTGGTGTGAATTTTCATTTCTATTTATTTAAAAAACTTTTTTTTTTTAATTTTGTGTGTATGTATGAATTTTTATAAATGCGGGGACATAAAGCGTTAGTGCAAGTCAAAATGTTTCAGTGAACACGTTTCAGCAGTACAACTTTATAACAGTTACAAATAAGCCTGTTGAATTCTTCTGGACAATGCCAGCATTTGGATTTTTTACCAAGTACATTTCTTATCGACGGCAGCTAAATGGTGTTTGTGACATTTTTATCGTATGGTAGATTCCATCCAGTCACTATACTTTTCTAACTGGGTTGTCCTACAAGCAAGCACACGTTTTTAATGTCTGTCTTCTGTGCTGTTCCTGTAAGTTTGCTATTAAAATACATTAAACCATTAAAAAAAAAAGTTAAAGTCTAAAAAGAGTTATGTCTGCAGGAGTTTGAAATTTGATTATTCAACCAATGGCACCTTCTTTATGAAAGCCCAGAACCTTTGAATTCTGGGACCTGGCTTCTGTTATGAAAATGCAATGGCTTTTATAACCCTCTCGGCCCTCCCTCCCCCAAAAATCTTTGAAGATGATCTCCAATGGCCAACTCTTCAAAACTAAGTATGTGATTATTACCCCAAACTAAGGTTTGTTCTTGACATGGAGCCACTGTTCTTAATCACTTTACTCTGTTAGTCCTATAAATTATAGAAGTACCTTGGAACTGAAAATATTTTGCCATGCAAACTTAATTGATTCATTAAATAAAAAAATTAGGAATACTGGCTAAGTTCTAGGCATTGGGAAGATAAATAAAGTCTAAGGAAGAAGACAGACTTGGAAACAATTAATTTCAAAAAGACCTAAAGGAAAGCCACCAAAATATCTTTGTCATTATCCTGAATGAGAAGGCTCTGTGAGCGATTTCACTTTTTTTTTTTTTTTTGGTTCAAAAAGGTGGTTTTATTAAAGTATGAGGACAGGAGCCATAGGCAGAAAGAGCTGCCCTGGTTTCACTTTTTTAGGTATTTCTAAACATTTCAGTCTTTTTTTTTTTTAAGATTATTTATTTATTTGACAGAGAGAGAGAGCTAGAACACAAGCAGGGGGAGCAGCAGAGGGAGAGGGAGAAGCAGGCCCCCCGCTGAGCAGTAAGCCCAATCTCAGGACCTGGAATCATGACCTGAGACAAAGGCAGCTGCTTAACCGACTGAGCCACCCAGGTGCCCCCATTTCAGTCTTTCTATATTGAACATACATAGTGGTAGGGAACCCAGGCAGCTCCTCAAACAGCTCCTTCATTGGATAATAACCCCTGCATTTTGGTTTGAAAAATATGGTTACTAGGTCTGACATATCCCCTGGCATGGAGATAGATAGGTATGGGTCACATTTTTGAAGCCAGCCTTACACATGGACTTTTGTAAAGTGAAAGGGGCCTTGGAAATGACCTAGGCTGATTCCCTGACTCTCAGATGAGGAAACTGAGTCCCAGACAGGTGAGTGGCAGACAAGAACTTGATCCCAGGGCCCTGGGCTAAAACTGGTGGTCCTGAAACCGTCAAGTAGATTCCTCACACATAGACGTAGCATTTCAGGATTCAAAGTCCTGCTGGGAGAAGACCAGAGGGGGGTGGGGGGGTGGTATGGTCAGATTAGCAGCCAGCATTTACAAGCACATTCTGAGTGCCAAAGACTCTACTAGAATAAGTTTTAAAATCAACTTTATTTTTGAGCAGTTTTAGGTTCACAACAAAATTGAGGGTAAGGTACAAAGATTTCCGATGTCTCCCTTTCCCCCCACTACATGCCCAGCCTCCCCCTGTAGCAATGTCCCCACCAGAGAGGACATTTGGTACAACTGATGAGCCTACACCAACCCATCATCATCACCCACAGTCCACAGTCTGCACTACAGTGCAGTCATTAGCGAACGTTCTGTGGGTTTGCATCCACCATTATAGTATCATACAGAGTAGTTTCACTGCCTTAAAAGTCCTCTGCGCTCCACCTAGTCATCCTTTCCTCCTCCCAACCCCTGGCAACCACTGATCTCTCTACTGTCTGCATGTCTTTGCCTTTCCAGAATGTCATATGGTTAGGAATCTCAAAGTCTGAAGCCTTTTCAGACTGGCTTCTTTCACTGAGTAATAGGCATTTAAGTCCCCTTCATGGCTTTTCATGGCTTGAAAAGTGCTGAATCATATTCCATTGTCTAGATGTATCACAATTTATCCATTCACCTATGGAAGGACATATAGAAGATTCCAAGTTTTGGTCGTTGTGAATGAAACTGCTATAAACATCCATGTGCCGGTTTTCTGTGTGGAAAGAAGTTTTCAATTCTTTTGGGGAAATACCAAGGAGCACGGTTCCTGGATCATATGGTAAGAGTATTTGGTTCTGTGAGAAACTGCTAGACTGTCTTCCAAAGTGGCTGTGCATGGACAGCCCAGGAAGAAAGAACAGTGCCCCCCCCCACCCCAAGAACCCGAAGTAAATAGTCCTTGTTCCATCAGTGAAGGCACAGAAGGCAAACTTCTTGCTATGATCCAATGTACACGAGTGTTGGAGATCCTGGAGACGTGTTATCTAAAACACACACAGCACAGGGGAGCACAGAGCTCCAGTGTTAGCTTTCACCCTGGAGCTATTCTGCTCATGGAGAAAGAGTCCCCGGAGCTGTGGCTGTGAGCAGTGGGAGAGGCCCCCAGGATATGGTTTATCTGGGCAGAGCCTGGCCTTACTGGGCACCGCCTTCCTGGACTCCCTCTTGGGCAAACCTCTGGCTTTATCTACTTGTAATGCAGTGTGTTTACTCAAGCTGCCCTTGTACCTGGGAGGTGCTGTAGGCAGTGGCTGGGTTTTACTGCCCGTATTCCAATCTCTGGGCCTCTATAAAAAGATGGAGAGCAGGAGGAAGGGGAGGAAACTGGATCCAACCTTTTAAAAAACAAAACACATAAAACTCCGAGAGGAAAAAAAAAATTAATTCTTGTATCTTAGAAGGAGACCATTTTTTACCAGGTATTTGGCTTTATGTTTCCTGGCATTTCTTGAACTTCCCGAAGAAAGTTGTAAAAACGCCCACCAAATGTCACTGTGAAAGGAAAGAAACACAACTCATGAGACAGGGGTCAATAAAAACCGAGGTAGATATAAATTCTATGCTTCCACTGAAGGGACTGTTACTACCTAAGTAAAAACTATGGTGGAAAGGGAGCCGACATCATGCGATCTGATGAAAGATAGAGTCGACCCTACAGGTCCTCTAGCAAGTCATGAAAAGGATAGCTAACTTAAGAAGCCTTAAAAAAAAAAAAAAATTAAGATCCCACTTACGTACCACAGAAGTTACTCTTTTTCTTTTTCCAATTTTTTATTTAAATTCTAGTTAGTTAACATATAGTGTAATATTGGTTTCAGGAGTAAAATTGAGCAACTCATCCCTCACATAAAAGCTACTCTTTTAAAGTGTACAATTCAGTGGTTTTAGAATGATCAGAAAGTTGTGCGACCATCACTGCATTCTAATTCCAGAGCGCTTTCATCACCCCCAAAAGAAACCCCATACTCATTAGCAGTCACTCCCCATTCTCCCTCTCCCCCCAGCACCTGGCAAGGACGGCTCTGTTTTCTGTCTCCATGGACTTGCCTATGCTGGATATTTCATGTAAGGGAAGTCATACTTTAGATTCTTTTGTGTCTTCATATATATTCTTCATATATTCTTTCCACGTAGCATAACATTTTCAAAGTTCATCCACATTGTAACATGTATCCGTACTTCTTTCTTTTCTAAGGCTGACACTACTCTGCTGTAAGGACGTACCACAGTTTGTTTATCCAGGATGAGATAAACCACAGGTGGTCAGTGACTCATTTGCCTGGATGGTCAGTGGTGTTTATGACTTAATGTAAAAAAAAGCCTTATTATCTTAAGAGCTATATTTAAACAATAAGGCCTGCTTTGAGCCAGGCCTCCAGGCACCCACCTGGTCACTAAGGAGTGCCAGTTTCCTCCTGACAGCTGAAAGAATTTCCCTGAGGGGAAAGTGCACGATGCGCTCTGTCTACGCAGCTCCTTGTTCAAACTCAGGCACCTGCTGAGCTGTGAGGTAAACACGGCCAGTTTTCAGGTGCAAGATGTCCCTCAAAGCATATAGACATGTGTAGCTGTTCAGGGACTGGAATGTTACAAGTTCTGGCAGAACCAAAGAAGACATACAGATGGCCAATGAGCATATGAAAAGGTGCTCCGCACTGACATGCCACAAAGGAAATGCAAATTACAGCCGCCAAGAGATGCCACTACATGCCGCCGCCGCTAGAATGGCCAGAATCTCCAAGACCAGCACCGCCAAATACTTGGGAGGCTCCAGAACGATGAGAACTCTCATTTCTTGATGGTGGGAATATAAAATGGCACAGCCACTTTCTAGGCTTATCCTAGATTTACTTAGAAACTTTGGGGGTAAGGCACAGCAATTTGTATTTTATTTAACAAGCCCTCTCGGGGATTCTGATCTACATTCAAGCTTCAGATGAATCTTTTTTTTTTTTTTTTTTTAAGATTTGTTTTTGAAAACTAGTCTCTACACCCAACGTGGGGCATGAACTTATAACCCCGAGATCAAGAGTCACACACTACCAACTGAGCTAGCCAGGTGCCCCAAGAGCCACCTTATTTTATCATATGGATATAATATATTTTTTATTAGCATTTCTAAGTCTCTGAACAGTTGTTGTTGTTGTTGTTACAAAAATTACAGTGGTAGGGGCGCCTGAGTAGCGCAGTCGTAAAGTGTCTGCCTTTGGCTCAGGGCGAGATCCCGGCGTTCTGGATCGAGTCCCACATCGGGCTCCTCCGCTGGGAGCCTGCTTCTTCCTCTCCCACTCCCCTTGCTGTGTTCCCTCTCTCGCTGGCTGTCTCTCTGTCACATAAATAAATAAAATCTTTAAAAAAAAAAAAAAAAACCACACACACACACTAAAAAACGCTGGGTTTTAAAAAAAAATTACAGTGATAAACATCCTTATAATCAAGCCTTTGGGAGTATCTTCAAGTATTTCTCTAGAATAGATGTATGAAGTTCAATTGCTAGGTCCAAGGATATGCACAACTCTAAGCACCCACGCTCTTTTTTGCTACAAGATCACAAGGTCAGCACCAAGTTGGACTGCGCTCTGGAGCCAATGTCTTCTGTCTGTACAAGTCCATGTTGCCCTTGTGCAGGTGACATCATCAAAGATAGGAACATTCCAGTGGAAGCATTTGGAGCAGGCTCTGGCTGTCCAGATGCCAGTGCAGGAAACCAGTAGATTCTGAGAAAGGTTCTGAGGCTTAAGGAAGTGGCAGAGAAGGTAAGATGAAGAGCCAAGAGCTCTCCCCATATATAAGCAAACAGTGGAGGAAGTTATCAGAAATTCAGCTCATGAGAGGATCAACTATGATTAAATGCAAGGGAAGTATAAAGCCAAATTTTAACTCCACAATGATGAAGAATTTCGCATTAGCTATTACATGAAAATGCCTTACTGCATACAGATCAGGAAATTATTAAAACAAAACATTCCAAGCATTGTAAATGTTTCCAGAGACATCTGAGTCATTTTATAAAAATAGGTTATTTTTCTCTTATTACTTAGAGTTGGTATGAAATGTTAGAAATAGAAACCAGAAATCCCTCACCAGGGCTGGTGATACACGACAAGGAACTTCAAGATTCTTTGAGCAAGTCCCCGATCAAATGGGGGTCCTTGTTTGAGGCTTACAACTGCCAAGCGTAACAGGGACATAGGGCAAAACCCAATCAATGACAAAGAGCTGTGCTCAATAGTCGTCAAGCATAAAGGGCTAAATGGTGGCTTGCAATTCCTGGATACGTCTTCTGACCTGTAGAAATGGCGCCCCATGGAACAAGGCTCTAGTCTCAACTATGTTATGTCCAGAGGTGTGACCTCAGCCAGATCATTCTCTTATCTCCTCTGTCAAGGGCATGCCAATCTCTGCCCTTGTCTACTTCCCAGGATTATAGTGGGCATGAAATGAGGGAACAGCTCTGAAAATGTCTTATCAACGATGGCATAATGGTAGGTATTATCATTATAAAAAGTGGATGTAATGAGCCAGTGGCAAGGCTGAGAGATGGATGGCTTTTTGTCTCAACTGTGCCACCAACTAATGTGCTAGTATGTGGCTTTGGGTAGCAACTAGAATAGATACCGGTGGTGCCCCACTCGGATCCCCTTTATCGGGCCGAGGCATCATCCCCCAGCCGCAGGATATTCACAGCTGTCCCCCTCTTCAGAGAATTGCCCCAACCAAAGGGCAGCCACAGTGAGAGGGATCCCAAAGGTAAGTTCTTGTGCTTCAGGGTGCAACTCTATGGTGCTCCTCATGCTCTGGGGCTCCCCATGGGGTCAGGCTGGAGCTAAGCTGAGATCGAACCCTTGCTTTCCTCCTTTCCCTTCTCTACCATGTCTCCCACCCTACTTTTCTCCTAAGGGCGCTACCTCAATAATTCCCATGCACCTAAATCCAAGTCACAAGTTCTCTTCTAGAAAATCCACTAAAGACATTATACTTTCTTATCTTCCTTCCACGTGTTGCTATACAAATCTTCCTCAACTTTCAGTGGGGGAAATCGAATTGCGAAATTGCATTGACCAAGCTAACCTACTGAACATCATAACTTAGCCTAGCCTACCTTAAATGAGCTCAGAACACTTGCATCAGCTTACAGTTAGGCAAAATCATTTCACGCAAAGCCCATTTGCTAATCAAGTGTTGACTATCTCCTGTAATTCATTAAATACTGTACTGAAGGTGAAAAGCAGCCTGGCTGTCTGGGGACGCAATGGTTGTCAGAGTATCCTCGTTCACTCTTATGATTGTGTGGCTGACTGGGAGCTATGGCTTGCTGCCCTGCCCAGCATCACGAGAGAGGATCGGGCCATATATCGCCAGCCCGGGAAAAGATCCAGCCTCAAAATCCCAAGTACCAGGGCCCTGGGTGGCTCAGTTTATTAAGCGTCTGCCTTCGGCTCAGGTCATGTTCCCAGGGTCCTAGGATCGAGCCCCGCATCGGGCTCCCTGCTCAGTGGGGAGCCTGCTTCTCCCTCTCCCTCTGCTGCTTGCCCTGCTTGTGTGCTCTTTCTCTTGCTCTCTCTGTCCAATAAATAAATAAAATCTTTAAAAATAAATAAATGAAATCTTTTTAAAAAAATTCAAGTACCATTTCTACTGAATGCATATCATTTTTGCACTATAGTAAAGTTGAAAATCTTATGTTGAATCACAAGTCCGGGACCCTCTGTTGTTTTGTTCCAGGGAGATTTCTCAACACAAAAGAGTTGAAATTTTGGTCACCAGGCTGCTCTGTGATTCCTGTACCAAGACTAGTTAAATATTCATTTTTACACAAAATGTTGCTCTTTACGATGACCTTGGTGCTTCTCATGTTACCCGCATTCTGTTACATTGTACTTTTCATGCAAAGTGACCCCAAGACATGACTTGAAAATGAACTCTCTTTCTCTCTCTGGATGAAACACAATTCTTCCTGAGCAACTCAGAGCTTAACAGTTAGTTTTGCTGATCCAACTAAGTCAGAGCCTTGTTGATTCTTTTTCCAACAGTGTAAATGAACAAATACCCTGATTTTTTTGTTTTGTTTATTTAGTGTTTTTTTCCTCGCTACCAGGCTAACTTTCTGCAGGTTGTATGAAATCCCCAAGGGCCACGTCCCTGAGCATAATTGCGTTGCTACTGGGACCTGCTGGGCTACAGACGTGACTAATGTTTCAGTCGGGAGTGCTTCCCCTAGTAACCTTCACATGGGACCTGGTGAAGGGGAAGGCAGGAAAACGGTGTAGGCTGTGGCATTTCGTCGATTTCCTACAATTACGTTGCAGAGGCCTATGATAAGCACAGCAGTCCTATGGACATGTTAGCACATCATATCATTTTTCTGAGGACTTGTGAATGCCTGGCAGCAAGTGTTCCTTTGTGCAATTCAAAGATGGGCACTACGAGGCTGTGGGGCTAGAGGCCTCCCTCGCTGGCTATCAGGCAAATGGATTCCCCAAACCTCTGAGCTCCTTGTGAATTTCACTCGCTTGCACAAAATCACTCTCTGTGCTGACATTCACAAACATTGCTGCAATCCTCTGTCCTTAGGCCAAGAAAGCACAGAATAGAAAAAAAAAATGGGGAAAAAATAATTCAGAGTTTTACATTTCTCTTGAACCCTAGAGTCATTTCTTCCTTTGTCTCTTTCTTCTCCAAACTCCAGTTCCGCAAGTATCTACTTAGCTTATTGCGGTGCTCAGCAGGTTAACATGGAGTAGACCAAAGGGAAAGAAAGTGCTGTCTCCGCTTTTTATGTTGCGAAAAGTCAAGTTGGAGAGATAAGACATGGCTAAGTTGGATATTGTTATGCACATTTCTCAGATAAAGAAACGGAGGCTGGTAGAGCTTAACTGATATGTCTTGGGTCACCCAGTGGCTACCAGACGTCAGGCTGAGCTCAAACTCAAATCTGATTCCTGGTCAGCCCTCCTTCTGCTACCCGCATCGCCTCCATTCATGAGGAAGGCCTGGGAAGGCTGGGTTCGATGGCCATAGAATAAAATGGATTGAGAAGAGAGAATCAGAGTCACAAGACAAGTCCAGCTGTGTTGGGGGTTCTAGAATATGATTGCCTCACGACTATCCAAGAAGATGTGTATTCAAGGCAGCTTTTTCTGATCAGTGGATTCTGTTGTGTCCTTCTTTGAGTCGGAAAGAAAAGAAACTGTGACTGCACTGTGTGTTCAGCATTGTCCTGAGTGCTGTGAAGAGCTAAAGTACACAAGAGTGCGACCTCAAAGAATTTGCCCTCTTCTTGAAAAGAAGTTTTCTAAAACAATGATAGTTACCAGGGAGAATTCCCCAAATACCCAGACCACTTGAAGCATGATCACACCACTCACATCAGTACAGAAGAGAATTAAAGAGCTTTAGTCCTATTGCAAGGTTGGGGGGCAAACAGGGGGGTTGTGGTTGGCCCAAGTAAACTCTTGGGAGGATTTTTAATTGCACGTCATAGAAGCTTGTTATATGTGCCTGCCAGTGAATCCATCCTTGTTTGGGGTTTTTGTTTTTGTTTTTGGTTTTTTTTTTTTTTTTTTTGGTTTTTTTTTCCTGAAGCAGTAGGACCTTCTTGCCTGGCGTTTTTATTCTAGCAGATGATTTAAGGTCAAACAGGCAACTCAAGGTCAAGTGTCTGAATAGTTAGCAGGAGTTGCTCCAAGTAAGATCAGCTATGGAGGTCTGTATTTGTGCTGTAAGACGTCAGGGCTGGAAAGTACTAATTGGACGGAACAGAACAACTCCTTCTCTCCATTCTAGCAACTAAATATTCAGTGAGCAATCATTCTATCGGGTACGCTGTGAAATGGCATCTCAGAACATTTTATGCTACAACGCTGGTACATTGGATTTCACTCCTTCGGAATTTATGCTACAATATTTTTATTTGAAAAGCTCTTTATTATTTAGACTTAATTCTGGGAAAAAGAAAAAGAATCCGGGACTAAATATTGGCAGAGCAGTACTGACACTGTCTGGAATGTCCCGTGAAATTTCCTCAGGTCTTTCCCAAGTGTGTCTGTGCAAAAGCCACTTTTCTTTTCCTGTCATATCTTTTCCCCTCACTTCCTTAGGTGCTACATAAATGCGGTGAGTGGGCAATACATTTGATCAAAGATGAGCTGGGTCATGGTTCCCATGGGAGGCTGCTGATTCCGGCTTATTCTGGTTCAAGCAAGTCCCAATGTCCATCTCTCCCCTATTTCAAATCCCACTCACTGTAAGAACCAGGCCCCAGTTCAGAAGCATCACGGGACCTAGAGCTGGACAAAAGGGTCTGGAGTCTAGAGGATCCCTGGTGCACTACATACAGTGTGAGGCCCTGATTTTTTTTTATTAAAATATTTCCCAGGTGATTTGATGACCGGCCAGGGTTGGTAACAACCAGTTTGGCTTATCAAAGTGTACTGAGTCCTCGGCCTCACCAGGAACTTGCGGGGGGTGCAAATTTTCAGGAGTCTCCACCCAGACCCACTGGGCCAGAAATTCTGGAGGTGGGGACCAGCAATCTGAATATTAATAAACCCCAGAAGATTCAAGTCTGAGAACCACTGGTTGATCGCTAAAGGGCCTTTTCTCTAGCCCTAAGGGAGTCTTTGTGTTTTAAATATTCCAGAGACATTTGTGATACAGTGTAGTCTGGGAGGCACTTAGCAAAGAAAGCCAAGCCCCAGAAAGTTACATGGCTTGACCACGTTGGTAGTCATGCAGTGACCCAGCCTCGGACTAGAAGCCCTGACTCCTGACCCTCGGAAACCATGCTTCCTCTGTGCCCTCCTTCAGCCTCTGAGGAGTCCAGGCCAGGAGAGGCTTCCATCTCTAAATTCTGTAAACATTTACGAGAGGGAAATCGCCCCTTTGAGCACCAACCAAATTCTGCCTCGCCCTACTAAGTAACTTTTCAGTGAGGCAGGGTGTGGCCTCTGGGTGCAAAGTGTGCTGTCAACATTTGTCTCCTACCTCGCTGGCAGCCTTTTGGACAAAGCAGCTGCCACAACTACCCTTACTTCCACCACCCCTGTTCCGTCCCCACTACCGCATGGGGTGGCTTATGACATGGCTTTCCTCTTCTAGATGAGACAAAGAAAACTCGCTTCATGTTAATAGAATGAATTGGGGGCGCCTGGGTGGCTCAGTCGTTAAGCATCTGCCTTCGGCTCAGGGCGTGATCCTGGAGTTCTGGGATCGAGTCCCCACATCAGGCTCCTCCACTGGGAGCCTGCTTCTTCCTCTCCCACTCCCCCTGCCTGTGTTCCCTCTCTCACTGGCTGTCTCTCTGTCAAATAAATAAATAAAATCTTAAAAAAAAGAAGAAGAAGAATGAATTGAATATACTTGCCCGTCAGTCTGCTTTATTTTTTTTTAAAAGATTTTATTTATTTGAGAGAGAGAGTGAGAACGAGCGAGCACAAGCCAGGGGGAGGGGCAGAGGGAGAAGCAGACTCCCCGCTGAGCAGGGAGCCCAATGTGGGGCTGGATCCCAGGACCTCGAGGTCATGACCTGAGCCAAAGGCAGATGCTTCACAGACTGACCCACCCAGACACCCCTTTCTGCTTTTTTATAGTAACTTTTTCTTTAATATTTTATTGTTGAGTGCATTATTTGTATTTAAAAGGTTTTTAAGGTGACATGGTACCATCTATTTAGACTTGGAAGTTTTTTAAGGTAAAATTCCCCCAAAGCAATCACCATGGCCAGGTAGGTACTATATTCTGATTGCCTGTCCTGGGTCAAGTGTCCATCTCTGAAACAATCACCATGGCCAAGTAGGTAGTGTATTCTGATTGGCTATCCTGGGTCATATGCCCAGCCCTGAACCAATCACTATTGCCAGGCATGTACTGTATTCTGACTGGCTGTCCTGGATCATGTGTCCATCCCTAAACCAATCACCATGGCCAGGTAGGTAGTGTATTCTGATTGGCTATCCTGGATCATGTGTCCATCCCTGAATCAATCACCATGGCCAGGTGGGTAATGTATTATGCCTAGCTGTCCTGGATCATGTGCCCATCCCTGAACCAATCACCATAGCTGGGTAGGTAGTGTATTCTGATTGGCTGTCCTTGGTACCAATCACCACGGCCAGGTAGGTAGTATATTCTGATTGGCTATCCTGGGTCATGTGTCCATCCCTGAACCAGTCACCATGGCCAGGTAGGTAGTGTATTCTGATTGGCTGTCCTAGGTCATGTGCCCATCCCTGAACCAATCACCATTGCCAAATAGGTAGTGTATTTTGATTGGCTGTCCTGGGTCATGTGTCCAACCCTGAACCAACCACCATTGCCAGGTAGGTAGTGTATTTTGATTA
This sequence comes from Ursus arctos, assembly GCF_023065955.2. Taxonomy (NCBI): domain Eukaryota; kingdom Metazoa; phylum Chordata; class Mammalia; order Carnivora; family Ursidae; genus Ursus; species Ursus arctos. The sequence continues at coordinate 9,599,123 of NC_079873.1, forward strand.
GCTGTCCTGGGTACCAATCACCATGGCCATGTAGGGAGTATATACTGATTGGCTATCCTGGGTCATGTGCCCAGCCCTGAACCAATCACTATTGCCAGGCATGTAGTGTATTCTGATTGGCTGACCTGGGTCATGTGTCCATACCTGAACCAATCACCATGGCCAGGTTGGTAATGTATTCTGATCAGCTGTCCTGGGTACCAATCACATGGCCAGGTGGGTAGTGTATTCTGATTGGCTGTCCTGGGTCATGTATCCATCCGTGAACCAATCACCATGGCCAAGTAGGTAGTGTATTCTTTTTTTTTTTTTTTAAGATTTTTTATTTATTTATTTGACAGAGATAGAGACAGCCAGCGAGAGAGGGAACACAAGCAGGGGAAGTGGGAGAGGAAGAAGCAGGCTCACAGCGGAGGAGCCTGATGTGGGGCTCGATCCCACAACACCGGGATCACGCCCTGAGCCGAAGGCAGACGCCCAACCGCTGTGCCACCGAGGTGCCCCCTAGGTAGTGTATTCTGATTGGCTGTCCTGGGTCATGTGTCCATCCTTGAACCAATCACCATGGCCAGGTGAATGGTGAATTCTTATTGGCTGTCCTGGGTCATGTACTCATCCTTGAACCAATCACCATGGCCAGGTGAATAGTATATTCTCATTGGCTATCCTGGGTCATGTGCCCATCCCTGAACCAATCACCATGGCCAAGTAGGTAGTGTATTTTGATTGGCTGTCCTGGGTCATGTGCCCAACCCTGCACCAATCACCATTGCCAGGTAAGTAGTGTATTCTGATTAGCTGCCCTGGATACCAGTCACCATAGCCAGGTAGGGAGTATGTTCTGATTGGCTATCCTGGGTCATGTGCCCATCCCTGAACCAATCACCATGGCCAAGTAGGTAGTGTATTTTGATTGGCTGTCCTGGGTCATGTGCCCATCCCTGAACCAATCACCATGGCCAGGTAGGTACTATATTCTGATTGGCTCTCCTGAGTCACGTGTCCATCCTTGACCCAATCACCATGACCAGGTGAATAGTATATTCTCATTGGCTATCCTGGGTCATGTGCTCATCCCTGAACCAATCACCATGACCAGGTAGGTAGTGTATTATAATTGGCTGTCCTGGGTCTTGTGCCCATCCCTAAACCAATCACCATGGCCAAGTAGGTAGTGTATTTTGATTGGCTGTCCTGGGTCATGTGCCCAGCCCTGAACCAATCACCATTGCCAGGTAGGTAGTGTATTCTGATTAGCTGCCCTGGATACCAGTTACCATGGCCAGGTAGGGGGTATGTTCTGATTGGCTATCCTGGGTTATGTGCGCATCCCTGAACCAATCACCCTGGCCAGTTGGGTAGTGTATTCTGATTGGCTGTCCTGGGTCATGTGTCCATCCTTGAACCAATCACCATGGCCAGGTGAATAGTGTATTCTGACCGGCTATCCTGGGTCACATGTCCATCCCTGAATCAATCACCCTGGCCAGTTGGGTAGTATATTCTGATTGGCTGTCTTGGGTCATGCGCCCATCCCTTTTTTGGGGGGGTGGGGGGGATGGGGAATATGATTAATAGAAAGACAGCCTTATCAGAAGAGGAAGGTATAGTTCCTAAAGGAAAAGATGCTAGGAAAAGTAACATGTCAACTACATGTGTACTAGCATTTCCCTGAAAAAAGAAATCTCATTTTGCAAAATAACTCACTAAAATTAATAAGGCTTATAGAAAAAGTAAGAGTTGGGGTAGAGCACCCAAAACCTTTACAACTTTGTTAAAAGAGCATTGATAAAATAAAAAAATGAGCATCATGGGCAATTATTTGATCATTTCAGACACACATCTTGGTATGCTTAGAGGCTGCCTCTGGGGATATTAAAAATGCAAGGAACCAATAGAAAATTCTGGCTTGGTAGAGCTGAGGTGTTACAGATGGAAGCAGAGATCTAAGACAGTAGGCTACTGTTAAGCTGGCCACAGGAGGAAATGCCATCTGTCTGAAGCAAGAACCATGCAAGGCTGGGGTGTACCTTCTTGGGAAGGATGTCCTGGGTGCAGACCCTCACCTTTAATTTTTTAAAAATGAAGCTTAAGAGGCTCCTGACTGGGGCTCCGGGGTGGCTCAGTCGGTGAAGCATCTGCCTTCAGCTCAGGTCATGATCTCAGGGTCCTGGGACCAAGCCCCACATCAGGCTCTGTGCTCAGCCAGGAGTCTGCTTCTCCCTCTCCCTCTGTGTGTGCACATGCTGCATAAAATTAACCACTTTAAAGCAGAGAGTTTAGTGGCACTTTATGACTCTCAGGGGCCCTATCTCAGGACTATCTCAGACTATAGTCTATCTCAGGACTATCAAGCTGAAAGTGGGCTGAATTTGGAGAAATAAGGAGAAAGTTAGACCCTGCAAATTTATCCCCCCACCCCCGGCATAGCACACGTTGCAGGTTAAGATGCGCCACTGAGAGTCTCCAGTCTCAGATGTCAATTGACCTCGTGGTCGTGGATGGGAACGTGGATTTCAAAGGAGACTCTCTGCTGGAGACAGTGATGCAGGGAGATTCGAGAAGCCATTCAGACAGATGGTGGCTAACCGCCCTCTTCTCTCTGCCCTTCCCTCCTCTCCTCTGAATGGACCTGTAAGAGGATTTGGGGCAATGTTGTGCTACATCACCACTATCTAGATCCAGAACTTTTTCATCAGCCCAAAAGAACATCCCATGCCTATTAAGCAGGTACCTCCAATTTCCGTTAACTTCCAGCCTCCGGCAAGCGTCCATCTACTTTCTGTCTCTATGGATTTGTCTACATTTCATATACATGGAATCATCCAATATGTAACCTGCTGTGACTTGCTTCTTCCATTTACCTAGCTTAACTTTTCGAGATCCAGCCATGTTGTAGGATGTGTCAGGACTTCGTTCCCTCCTATGGCTGAATCACATTCCATTCTGTGGCTAGATGACGTTTGTTCATTCATTCATCCACTGATGGACATTTGGGCTGCTTCCACCTTTTGGCTATCGTCAACAGTGCTGCGTGAACATTCACGTACAAGTATTTGTCAATCTATTTTCAATTTTTCAGGGAGCCTGTTCACTTTTTAACGTGGAGCAGCTCTGTATTTTGGTGGGTGATAGAGGACAGTAGGCTCCTATTTCATCAGAGAGGCGAACCCAAAATGGGCGCCTTGGTGCCAAGCTTGCTTCCACAGGCATGGTCACGTTTTTTTGTCCTCTTTTGGGGTCTCACGTCATTATTCTTTTGTAAAAGTCCAAATGGCTAGAGTGGAGATGTTCCATGGTCCAGCTCATCTTCTGTAACCAAAGGCTGGGGACCCTGCCCAGCCCTCAGCTTGGAGGAGAAACTCATCCCTGGTGAAGGACCTTCAGTTACAACTAGCACAGTGTCCAGGGGAAGGGTTTTGGGGTTTCTTCACTTAAGCACAACTTCCTGTTTCTTCAGTAGGATAAAAAGATTATTGTTAATAGAAAAAGGCACCAGATTAGACAGCAGCTAAGAAAACATGTTCTGAGGATGATGTTTTTAATGACTGAGGAAAACCATTTCCATCTAATATTGCCATCTGCTGAAGAATCCAGAGTGAGGACCGCAGGCCCAGTTGAGGTAAACCAGCCTCTCCCGAGTGCAGAGGTGGGTAAAGACAACACCACGTATCTCCAGTAGCTACTGGAAGGAGATAAACACACACAGATATGGAAGCTGGGAGCTACGAATATCTCTTCAGAGACTTGGAGTCATTTCCAGAAGCCCTGCTTCTCTTTGTAGTCTGGTTGCCATGGCTCTTTGTTGTTGCAAAATACCGTGGGTTCTTCTCCACTAAGTGGGTAATGAAAGAGTTGATAACCACAAAGGCGTTCGCAGACCCCTATCTTTCAGGCTCTCCTCCCAGCCTGGAGCTCTCTGACGAAGCCTTTACTCCCACCTCCGTAGGGCTTGTGGAGCTGCGGGTGACTGCGGTGGCACAGGAAGAAATCAAAGAAAACGCCACTCAGAGCACAGCAGCCAGTCCGCTGCTGAGGCTCTCCGGGGCTCTATGGGACAGGAATGCCAGGCTGAAGGTGGGCTGAATTTGGAAGAGTAGGGAGGTTAGACCTTGCAAATACCCCCCCACCCCCGCTCCGCCATCGCTCACGTTGCGGGTTAAGACGCGCCAGTGGGAGTCTCCAGTCTCAGACTGACCTCGTGGTGCTGGAAGGGAACGTGGATTTCCAAAGAGACTCTCTGCTAGAGACAGTGATGCAGGGAGATTCGAGAAGCCATTCAGACAGATGGTGGCTAACCGCCCTCTTCTCTCTGCCCTTCCCTCCTCCCCTCTGAATGGACCTGTAAGCGGAGTCCCTCTCCCAGCCCCCAGGAAACCAAGGGGCCTCCCCCATGCCTCTTTGTAAATCAGCCTTATTGAAGTATAACTCCCAATACAATGAGCGACACCCACTTAAAGTGTACAATTTGTTCCGTTGTGACACCCTGAAACCGCTGCCACAATCAAGATACGGAATGTTTCTCCCCGCAAAGCATCCTTGTAGCTTTTTGTTGTTCCTTCTGACCTTGGGCAATCAGGGATCTACTTTCCATGGCTCCACATTAGGTTGCATTTTCTAGAATTGCGTGTGAGTGGAGTCCCGCGGTGCACGCTCCCTTGCCGGGCGTCCTTCGCGCGGCGTCGTGCTGTACCTGGTGTGTGGACGCACCTCTTCTTGTTCGTCCATCTTCCTGGTCTTGGGTTGTTCCTAGCTTGGGGCTATCGTTTCTCTTTGCTTCCTCTCTTTGGCCTCTACCCCCTAAATGTAGAGATATGCCCAATCTCTTCCATCTTTAAAAAAAACACTCTCTTGACCTGGCAACCTTATGTGCCCAGGTGGGAACAGCGATGAATTGGGCTTTTCTGGAGTATTCTGAGGATTTGTAGGCATAATCCAAATAAACCAGGCAGGCAAATTTTAAGTGGCCTGTCATAGTCATGGCATAAGCCAACCTTTGCAGGCATAGTTTATCTAATCTGCACGTTCCTCAGGGCCAGCTCACAGTCTCTACAAGTGGCCACTTTAGACTGGGATCCCCCTGGGCCATTTTTCTTCCTCTTTCGGGACCAAATAATTATTCTGTGCCTCAAGTTAAAGCCTTGGAAATCGGGAAGAACCTTCATTTATAATTATTTAAAATTAGTGAACCGAGTACGGTCGAAGAATACGGGCTTGGGTAGGGAAAGACACAGTGACTAAATCAAAGACAAGTATGTCTTGCTGGAGTGTTGTAAATATACTTGCATTAGGGTCAAGGATGACTATTTTAAATCATAGGACAAGTCGTTCTACTAAAATTGTAAGTGCTGGGGATGTAGTATCAGTGATATACAGAATAGTTTGAGATAAAATTGGTAAACTGCCAGGGCCTGGTCCTATGCGTACTGCGCAGCGGACACAAAATGTATCAAGTGACTGGCCCCACCCCCAGTGATGCTGTGTCACCCTTACCCGTGGACGTCCTTGCTGCCTATTGTGTCACCAACCAGACCTGGGGCCCGCACCACGGCTTTCACCAAGAGAAGATGGAAAGGTGAGGACAAGGTGTTTCCACAGCCCCAGATGGAAATGGCTGTAGCGATTGTGAGAAGCCAGACAGAATTCCCTGACAGTGTTTAAAACCACGGCCTTTATAGGAAGAGGTGACTGCACTCAAAGCTGTGGGCTCAGTAAGTCATTAGGCCTCTCGGTGTTACCGTGTGTCAGATGGGTTTACCGATGCTAAAGTCCAGGGTGGTTTAAGGTCCACATGAAGTGACGGACAAAGAGCGTGCGCTGTCCATGCCCAGACTGTCATAGGTGTTTAAAGGCAGTGACGATGATAATGATGCTAAAATATCAAGGAGGCTCTTCTTTGTTGTGTTTCTGTGGTGAAATAATGGCCCCCAAAGATGTCCATGTCTTAATCTCTGAAACCTGTGAATATATTACCTTAGAGGACAAAAGGGATTTCATAGATTGTTTAAGATCTTGAGATGCGGAGATTATTCTGGATAAAACTGGTGGGCCCCATGTAGTCACAAGGGTCCTTATATGAGGAAGATAGGGAGAGATTGGAAGATGCAATGCTTTGAAGAAGGAAGAAGGGGCCACAAACCAAGGAACACCCATGACTTCTAGAAACCAGAGAAGGCAAGGAAATGGATTCTCCCCTAGAGCCTCCAGAAGGAACAGCCTTGCTGACACCTTGATCTTGGCCCAGTGGGATCCATGCGAGACTTCTAATCTATAGAACTGTAAGATAACAAATTCATGCTCTTTTAAACCACTAAGTTTGTGGTGACTTGTTACAGGAGCCATAGGAAACCAATACCGTCTCTAAGGCAAAGCCAGTGGGATTAGCTGGGATTCCAGTTCTTGAATAGTTGGTCACCACCATTTCAGGTTCCCCAGAGGAGTAACAGAGAGGATATTCCAAACAAGTGGCTAATGTTTTTTACTAGCTACAGCCACAGCCCTACACCTGCAGGTGGGAACTCCAGCTTTGGCCAGCTTGCCAGGCCCTGCATGGCCCGCAAGGAGTTGAATAATCTTGAAAATGAGGCTGCAAAGTAGTCTGCAGAGAGTTGGTCTTTCAAGGGCCCTGCTTTGCCTACAGCTTTGACTTTATATTTTCACTTGCTGAGAAGGTCATTCAAATTGAGACACTTGAGAGGCAAATGATTTCTGACCTCTGAAATGATACTTCCCTGATATCAAAATTTATAATAATGTAATATATCACTGAATCTTCACTCCGAAAGCATGCTAGGGTAGAAAATTCTTCTGGGACACTAGGATACCATTAAGGTAACTTGACTCTTATGTTGAGAGCATTTACGTGGATATAATCGTGGATTCTCTCCAGAGAATGCTTGACACAAATAGGATTCTATTTGTTTCCATATGCTTAATTTCTTGCTGACCTAGGCAATATATTTTGAATATAGACCTATGATACACATTTTAATATTTTATTAATTGATTTCTTTCAAGAAACCATGTGCCAAATATAAACCTTTAGAAAAAAAAAACACACCAGATTGTTAGGAAATGGAATTTAGAGTACCGTATGTTTAGTATGTAGAAAGCTGCCAGCCGCGCTAGCATGGCCATTTATTACTTATTGAATTTGCTTAAATAGTCTTTGGATCCAATGCTATGCACACAGTGGGCTCATAGTAGTCATTAATTATAGATTTAAAAAATGTCTATGCTTCCATCATTCTCTGGCTTTATGAACGTGGAGACTCCAACATAAGCATAACCAAGTATCCGACTTTCCAGGCACTTTGCAATAGATCAGACAGCCAACCCATGCCTAGTTTATCAATATCCAAGGGATGCACAATGGCAAAAACAAGACATATCAATTCACAAGTGAAACCAAGATTTTTTTCCCCTGGTTCATCATTTCACATCAACATGGTAGCTTGTGCGTTGGGTTGGACACACGCTCTATAACCTATCATCTCCAGCTCTGGTTTGGTTTATATTACTATATTTTAATTACTCAGAATCATCTTCTGAATTCAATCAACACAGGCATCCTTATGCAAAAATATGAGAGTTTAAAGTATAGTTGGGAAATTAAAATATAGGCAGAGAAAAATCTTAAGGTAGTATATACCATCAACCGAGTGGAACAGATAATAATATGGCTACAGAAGGAAGATGGTCTTGTCTCTGACAATCCAATTATAATGATCTGCTTTGGCCATCAGTTTTTTTTTAAACAACTTTATTGAGATATAATTCACATACCATACTATGCCCCCATTTAAGAGAATATAATTCAGTGGTCTTTAGTGTATTCACAGGGTTGTGCAACTGTCACCACAATCAATTTTAGAGCATTTTCTCCAGTCCTAAAAGAAACCATGTACCCATTAGCAGCCACTCCTCATTTCCCCATTCCTTCAATCCCACCCCAGCCCTAGGCAACAACTAATCTACTTTCTAGCTCTGTAGATCTGCCTTTTCTGAACACTTCATATACATGGACTCATATAATATGTGACATTCCTGAGCTGATGGCCATTTGGGGTGTTTCTACTTTTTGGCTACTATGACTACTACCATGAACATAAGTGTACAAGTGGTTGTGTGGACATACTTTTTCATGTCTCTTGGGTCTATACCTGGGAGTGGAATTGCTGGGTCATATGGTAACTCTGTGTCTAACCTTTTGAAGAACTACCAGATTGTTTTCCAAAGTGGCTACACCATTTTCCATTCCCGCCAGCACTGTATGAGGGAATGTCTTGTGTAGGAGAGAGGGACAGATGCTGGAAACATTGCATGTGGGTCAGTAATCAGATTGGGATGCTGGTTTTGCATGAGGGATGACCAATGGAAGCTAAGGTGACCCTGAGAGGGCAAGCGTGGGTCCCCAGGAAAATTCCGGTGTCCTAAGAGAACTAAGGAAGTTAGGAGGAACAGCTATTTTGTGGGCTGGATAAAGGACAGGGTGATTTTCATATTATAAATGTCAAGTCTGAGGGTATGTTAGACAGTAGGAGGAATGGAACATGGAGAGAGGTGTTGGCTAGAAGAGGGGTCTACAAACTCCAGCCTGCAGACCAAATTTGGATCATGGTACGCTTTTGTGAAGGAGCATGAAGAGTAGTTTTTACATGTTTAAATGGTTGAGAAAAAAAAATCTATAGAAAAATAGTCTTTTGTGATAAGTGAAAATTACATGAAATTCACATTCCGCTGTTCATAAATAGGGTTTTATTGGAATACAGACACGCTTATTCATTTACATGTTGTTTCTGGCTGCTTTCACGCTGCAAAGACAGAGTTGAGCAGTTTCAACAGAGACCGCATGTCCTACAAAGCCTGAAAAATGTATTATTTGGACTTTGGCAAAAAAAGTTTGCTGACCCTTGGGTGAAAGAGAAATTGGGGAGGTGTGGCCTCCTAACTGTGATACCTACAGCTGGAAGAGTGAGAGTGACCTCAAGCTGAGAAGGTGTAGAGGGAAAAGTGAGCTGGAGCCGGTCCGTGGGGCTGCTTCTATTTAGGGAACAGAGGCAGGTAGGAGAACCCGTGAAGAGAATAGGTAAATACGTTTAAGTAAACCTCAACTTAATTGAACATGTCAACTCCCAGACTATTTTATTGCTTGGTATTTTAAACACACTCCCAAGAGGAAGATCAATGAATAAAGTTGAAAGCTGGGGGAGCCATTCAGCTGGACTCAGAACCAGCCAGTAACAAGGAGACGTTTGTCTTCAGCAAATCCCCACCTCCAGTCTTTTTTTTTTTTTTTAAGATTTTATTTATTTATTCGACAGGGATAGAGACAGCCAGTGAGAGAGGGAACACAAGCAGGGGGAGTGGGAGAGGAAGAAGCAGGCTCATAGCAGAGGAGCCTGATGTGGGGCTCGATCCCATAACGCCGGGATCACGCCCTGAGCCGAAGGCAGACGCTTAACCGCTGTGCCACCCAGGCGCCCCCCCACCTCCAGTCTTTTCCTTCTTTCTCCCTCCACACCATGAGGTCTCATTCCTGCCTTGTTCCAGGAAGGCCTGGCTCCTAGCTAATTCTCTTAGAAAGGGGTATGAGGAAGTATATTCCACTAAGGTAAATGTTTGATAAAAGCTCAAAGGGCTATTCCTGCCCTAAGATTTGGCTCTCGATAGGGGAACTTTAAAGACACTATAAGGACTCTCAACTCTGGAACTTTCAGGCGCTGTGAAGGGGTAAACAGGGAGTTGTGTAAGAATACGGTGTCTGGTAGAAGGGGTTGGGGGATAGATCCTTGCACTGTTGCACCAACCAGGCCAATTGTAAATGCTAGCCACGTAGGGGTTGAACCCACCAGCTTGCCAGGTGGCCTTGGGTAAGTCATTCCAATATTCTGTTCTGGTAACTCATGTGGAAGTAGGGAATAAATTCTAAGTCACTTTTTAAAATAAATAAACAAACAAACAAATAAATAAATACATTTGTTTATTTTAAAGATTTATTTATTTATTTTAGAGAATGAGAGAGCACTGGGGAAGGGGCAGGAGAGGGAGAGAAGCAGATCCCTGCTGAGCGTGGGGCCCAAGGCGGGGCTCAATCTCGTGACCCTGAGATCATGACCTGAGCCAAAACCAAGAGTTGGACACTTAACCGACTGAGCCACCCAGGTGCCCCCAGTCACTTTTAAATGAGAGGCACAGAAGCATTAGAGTCTCCAGGATTTGCTTAAGTAATCATTGCAGACTGGCTATGCCAATTGCAATGAAGTTCAGAGGAAAACACCTCCATTAGAGTTGCAGGTGAAATGGTTTCTTCCTTTCCCCAGACTCAGCACAAGGAGTGGGGAACAGGAAGCCATTCCCAGGAGTTGCCCCTCCCTCCCACCGCTGAGTACATGGCAGGGCAACAGCCGTGGCTGACTGCCCAGGCCCAGAACCACGAGTACTAGCCTGTGCCCTTGGAAGCAGGAAACACATTGTGTTCATGGACTCTGATCTTTGGGAGAAAACACCACAGCTCTTGTAGGAGGCCCTTGCGGGCCCAGATCCAGTAGAGCATCTGCTCTCTCCAATCAATGCTCCATCTTACATTTGTTTCTGGGGCTATTCAGGAAGTACCAAGTGGTGCCAGCTGCCCCACGAAGTACATATGTAATAAATTATCCTCTATCTATACACATATACCCTTGCTCACTTAGCTTATCTCACCCAAGGGACTAGGAGAGGTACAGAGGAACAATATGAGCAGAATTTACAACTTTCCTTGGGGAAATCAGACCCTGATTCCCCCCCAACCCCTGACTACCCAAATTAGTATATACTCTGTTCCCTTCTGAGTGTGTGCCCATCGCAAGTTGACTGGTGACTGGTAGTTGATGAAAGTGTCTCAATGTCTATCCAATATGGGGCCATCAAAACCTTCATAATACATTGTAACTGCTGAGCTGGGAATGATCTCAGCAAGCATCTGGTCCACTAAGTGTTGACTCCTTCCCTTTTATATATAGGGAAACTTGGGGCACCTGGGTGACACAGTCAGTTAAGCATCTGACTCTTGATTTCAGCTCAGGTCATGATCTCAGGGTCATGAGATTGAACCCTGCGTTGGGCTCTGTGCTCAGTGCGGTATCTGCTTACGTTTCTCTCTCTCTCCCCCTCTGCCCCTCCCTACCTCTAAAATAAATAAATATTTATACATAGGGAAACTAAGGCCCAAGGAATTTAAGTGATTGTAAAGGGTAATAGTTGAGACAAAACTTGGAACAGAATTCAAGGCACCTTGACTCACAATCCAAACCATCTTTCCACCAATCCCCACTGAATTCATGAATATAAAAAACTTTGTAAATAAAATTATAACACCTATGAAGATGTTAACCACCATTACTTATAGTTACTAATCATAAATTATCTGTCCTTCAAGATGCCTCTGTGAGGATCTTAACAGATACACCTCTAATCCTGTCCTAAGAAACACGCTCTCTGAGACCAAGGGGGTGCCAAAGACCCACATCTAGAGAGACATGAGGGAATGAGCAAAGGAGATGCTGTGGAACCTAATTTTGCAGGCAGAAATGGAAAAGAGATCTTTAGTATAAACCTCTCTAGTTCTGTGTGATTTTGTGTTTTTGTTTTAGTGCAACTAAGAGAAACAACTTCTTGATTGCAAGGAATTTTTTACAGAGAATAAAAGGCCATGCATTCCCACGCACCACCCTGCCTAGAGTAGGGGTCAAGGGCAGGCTGCCCCAAATGTGCCACTTCGGTATATTGATTATTTTAAATAAAAGTGACTTAAGGGGCCGCCTGCACAAAAGGGACTCTCAGACCCTCTTCTGTCTCCCTGAAAGCAGGAGATAAACCTCCCATGCGAAAATTGCCCTCCTTGTACCAGGAGGTAAAGAGATTTCCTTATCACCAGAGATAAGGAAATTACAGCTGACAAGGCTATATAAACAATGCTTATTACTTCTTTCTAATTTATTACTCCAGCCCAAATTCTGTTTGGAATTCCTTACTAATTGAAGCTGGCAAAATTAGGTTAGTTTTTTTTTTTAATCCTGTCAATTCCTCACAGATTTATGGTCTCTTTGTCTAAAAAATATAAAAACTGCCTGCCTTGGTCACATCTTTAGGATTCCCTTTCATTGTTAGACCTCCATAGGCACATAATAAAACTTTGGTTTATTCTCCTGTTAATTTGTCTTTTGTCAATTTAATTCCTAAACCAGCTGGAAGAGCCTTGGAGGGAAGTATGAAATTTCTTCCACCCTACTCGAGAAAAGCCAGAAGGCCTCCTGGATTAAAGGTTGCAAGTTAGAGAACGGTCAAAACATGTGAGGGGCACCTGGGGGGGCTCAGACGGTTAAGCGTCTGCCTTCAGCTCAGGTCAAGATCTTGGGGTCCTGCGAATGAGCCCCATATTGGGCGCTCTGCTCAGTGGGGAATCTGCCCCCTCCCCACACACCCCGCTTGTGCTCTCTCTCTCTCTCTCTCAAATAAAGAAATAAAATCTTTAAAAAAAAAAAAGAGTCAAGGGGTGCCTGGGTGGCTCAGCTGTTAAGCGTCTGCCTTCAGCTCAGGTCATGATCCCAGGGTCCTGGGATTGAGCCCCGCATCGGGCTCCCTGCTCGGCAGGGAGCCTGCTTCTCCCTCTCCCACTCCCCTTGCTTGTGTTCCCTCTCTCTCTGTCTCTCTCTGTCAAATAAATAAATAAAATCTTTTTTAAAAAATAGTCAAAACATGGGAAACTAAGTGACAATGCAAACTTTGTATAACAGGCTACAGGGTCTGTAACTACATAAGGACAGAGAAACAGCTGGATAGAAAGAGCTGTGTGGGTGACAGATGAATGGAAGGATGGATGGGTGGGAAGGAAGGAAAGCAGGAAGGAAGAGGCTAGGTTAAAATGTGTGTTAGGGCCGAGCTGTGGGTGGCAATTTTCATTTTCCAATTTTTGCTTCTCTGTTTTATAAATTCTTGTACTTTCTTATAATCAGTAAACAACAGCAACAGCAACTCTAAAATAGCTGCAATTTGGTAAAAGGCTTGATTGACAGTGACAAACACAGACCTCTTGAAATTTCCACCCCTGCTTGCCAGCAGTTCTGCCTTCGCCTGGGCTCCTTCCCGTCCCTCATCCACACTGAGGTTTCAAGAAATCCCACTAGATGAAGTCCAGACCACATCTAAGACGGAACCCTGTACACTTAAACTTTTCTCTGATCCTTTTGGCCACTCGGACTTGCTGGAGAGAAAACGATGACCAACTTGCTGCGCCATTGGCCGTTAGATTCGGCCAGGCTGATCCCGCGCCATGTTCAGGCATTTGGTTTTCGTTGTACCGTTTAATTTGGCCTGTTTTTGTTGTACCTGTTCAACGTCAATGAAATGAGGACCTTCACTCAGTGCCTCGGATTAACTTCAGGGTGGGGACTGAAAAATCTGAAACCTTCTGGCGAACTTAATTTGAATCGCAAAGAGCTCTTGGCCCAAATCCAAACCTTATCTCTTGGCCCTCAGAAAATAGCTGTTTTGATATGTTAATCATTTAGCTATTAAGATCTCTCGGTTTGCTGTTTTATCTTTTATCTACCGATTGCTTAACGAAATTCTTCTACAGTACTTTCTTAGTATTTTTTAACTTCACGGTACTCTTAAGGCTAAAATACATGATATCTATTCCAGCCAGCAAAGACATTGGGAAATCATACGCTTCGACTCTAAAGAATATGAAAACAGGAGAATGAAGGTTTTCGTGACATTTGGATCTAGTCCATTTTTAAACCCAGATCGAAGAAAGGCTACTTATCCCAGGAAAAATACATGTTATCCAGCCTGTTCTACAAAATTCATTCTAGGATTTTGGAAACACTTAGGAGGGATGATAGGACTCTCTAAGAAGCATGAGCCATAATTTTTTAACTTCTGTAGAATTTGTTTCATTTGCGTTTAATTTTGTTTGGTTTCAGAGACTGAAACCATAGATATTTTCATTTCTAAACATGTGTTTTTATCTCCACTGCGTGCTAGGAAGTTTTCTGTTATAATAAGGGAATTAAAGTTGACTAAGGTCTGGCTCAGTGTCTGGCACTTTATAGAGATGCAATAAACATTCAGTTAATGAATGACAAAATCTGGTCTTATTTACACAAGATTGGAAGCGTTACCCACCCTATTCGGAGTAGGGTTTTTAGATTTACACACCAGGTTCCTGAAAGTGTCACAAGCCACATAATTTCTTGTAGAAGATCATCGAACTATAGTCTCTGCTCAATTATGGCATAATGAAGGACTGTATGATAAGAGATTTTAATGTAATAGCAGTCATAATAATATCATTGAGCATTTATCAAATGCTTACTTCATGGAAAGAACAGTTCTAGATGGTTTCCTTTCTATTTCATGTAATCCTCCCAATCCATGTATTTGTTGTTGTTACAGATGAGGAAATTGTAGCTGCAGATGGGTTAAGTGACTTCCCAGCACCCAGCGCTAGGAAGTGTTAAGGGCAGGAATCAAAACTAGGATTTACACTCGCTTCTGCTCTGCCTCTGTTGTGCTACTTCTTGTAACATTGCCAGGAAACGTGATTTGTAAGGCAGCTGGTCAGCCTTGGTTTACTTTTTGAGTCTACGATTTAAATGATCGATCGTACAACTGACATCATGTTATAGAAAGCTGACTCTGTCGGTCATGTGAAAAATGGACTAGAGTTCTAGGAGCCTGGGGGCTAGGTGAGCAGCATTGTGACTATGGCAGGAGTGCAGGGGACAGAGGAGAAGAATCTAAAGAGAGAGCTTGGAGAAAATGGGGCCAGTTCAAGCAATAATTCCAACAGAATTTGGTAAATCCATTGAAAGAAGAGGAAATGTCTAACAGTACTTCAAGGTTTTTAGGGCGAATACCTGGGTAGTAGTGGCACCATTTCCTTGAGAAGATTGGAAATAGGGTGGGAGGAGGGAGTTTGCGGATGACGGGTACAGGGTGTCAAGGAACCTGGTTTGGAAGGTATGTCTTTGGGAGAGATTCTCCAATGAAGAGGCGGGTTGCACAGAAGGCAGTGGGAACACAGAGCTGGGGGATGAGGGCCCTATTGCCCACAGAGTGAGAGCTCTCTGATCTTAAATAGCCCCTACATCAGGAAGTAGAAGACCATGTCTATTAAATCATAGGGCTTTTTTTTTTTTAATTAACTTTCAACGACTCTAGGTTGGAAACCAAACTAAATGCTAGAATTCAGTGCATTTCTACGCACTTTTATTCAGAAACAATGAGCTGCTTTCCGTCAGCCAGGAGTCACACAGAAGCTTTTCCTGGT
Source organism: Ursus arctos (assembly GCF_023065955.2). Lineage (NCBI taxonomy): Eukaryota > Metazoa > Chordata > Mammalia > Carnivora > Ursidae > Ursus > Ursus arctos. Next base: position 9,614,439 of record NC_079873.1, read on the forward strand.
GGTTTTGTCTGGAATGCTTATGCAATTCCTTCTCAGAAACATCCACTCTCCCAGATTTGAATAAAATTTCTCTCCTGAGGGAAGGGAGAGTTTTAACATCCCGAGGTTTGCCTGCTGGCTACTCTGTGTCCCCAGCCCCTTTGTTGCTGCGTTATGGTATCCTGTCGTTTGGACTTAAATTTAAAATTACAGCGTAGACTGCAGCTGCAGCCTGGGGCTTTGTGCAAAGCCTGGCACTCAGGCCCTTTTCTCCATGACATCATCGGCCTTCTAATTACAGAGAGCTTCACTTTTACTTAAGACAAGTGACAAAAGAGAACAATGGGCACTGGAAGCAGTGAAGCCTTGGTGCTGAGCAATCAACCACCAGCCTCAGGGGGCAGAGTTCCGTATCCCACCGGGGGCTCTCAGGAAGGAAGAGTTTTCCTTCCTCCAGTTTAAAGGCCAAAAAAGCTGATTTTGACCCTCTGTGTGCATCATGGTGCGTTCTGGCTCCTACTGGAGCAGAAACTTCCCTGAAGTCCTCCGAGGGCAGCTGTTTCTCATTAAGAAGAATCCATCCCTGACGAAGGTGATAGTGTTTCCAGCCAACCCTGTGTTGACGTCCCTCTGCAGTGAACTTGTGAACCCCTTGACTTCCTGCTCCGAGAGGAAGTCTGTCCTCTGAAATGCTCTGATGTTTGCCCTCTTTACCCAGCCTTTCTGTTGACCGTGGAGACTTTCCAGAGTTTTCATTTGTTCTGCAACTACCCCGCTCTCTCAGCAACCGAGAATGAGAGAGGAAAAACCCACTGGTATTTTTACAGTCCATTTGAAGATATAGCAAGCCAGCCGTTCCTAGCTGAATTTCCACATAACTCCAGGGTTTAGGGGAGAACAGATGTCAGTTTGGGGCAAATATTTTTGGCATGCTTCACGCTGTGATATAATAGCAAGGCCATTAAAAGGTTAAAATATGTTCGTTTGTGTCTTGGGTGGGCATAAGAAATCTTTTGTCTCTAAAAATTCCTTACTGCGTAGCTTGCGGTTTGCTGCCCTCCCTGTCAACCCCCATTGCATCTCCCTGCAAGAATCTTCTGTGGAATGATCAGTTAACGAGGTCACAAGAAATCTAGCTGGATTTATGGCTTTCTCTGAATGAGGAGATGAGGCCTTCTCCTAGCAAAGAATAAGTGACTCAAGATAGGGAGCAGCAAATTGAGAATAAGTAAGGAATTTTCTGTTGACAGATACAAGAATTTATCAATTGGAGGACCAGTTATCCTTTTAACCCCATATAAATTCCCATCTGGCTTAGGATGGTATGGACTGTTTCTATTTGTTTGCTGCAAAGCAATTTAGATATACCTGAGTTTTTAATGAGCCTCAAATACTTGGATAAGAATGCAGAATGTGACAAGGATGAAGAAGCTATAAATTATTCCCGGTGAAGGAAAACAGAGAAGAACAGGTGAAACCAAGTTCAAAGGAAACAGCATATGGGGTTCTTCACAACACACAACATCTAAGAATCCTCTGATGGAAGACATCTTCTGAGAAAGGAAGATATTTACAAATAGGGTGAAATTGTCTGTAATAAAAGTATCACTCTGTGGTATACAAGGATAGAGAGAGAAATGACTGTCTTCACGGCTCTGCGTGGGAGTTAGTAGAAGTGTTTGGGCTAAACAGTGATGAGTAGGATTTGCCAAAAGGGGAATGGGTGAGGGAGAATTCCTTGCTGAGGGGAAAATGTATACCAAGACACAAAACTATGAAGAAGCAGGATGTGTTCGGGGAAAGCTTAGAATTTGAAATGGCTTCAGTACGAGGTACGTGGAAAGTTGGCTGTGAAGGACCATGTTGAATTTAATCCATTAATCAACCAATGATGGTTGGGGTTGTTTTCTCCTATATATGTCAATCAGGCATATCTATATTCCTTTGGGTTTCAATTTCAGTGGAACCGCTGAGAATGAACAGAATAAAAAGTCATGGGGATGTATTTAAAAATCAAATAGTATTGTGAAACTTATGAGACAAATAAGAGTTCCTTGTCCAGCCCTTCCACATCCTCAGTCTTATCCCCACAAGCAACCGTATCCAACTCTTCTGGTTCTTCTCTTGTGTCCACCTTCTACCAAATGCTTCATCCCTGTCTATCATAATAGAAAGTCAGAATAGTACGTCTAAAAATCAGCCTCCCTCATTATATCTGTCCCAGTTCTCCTAATAGTGGTTCACAGTTTTTAGTTCAATCTGTAATAATACCGTAAGAATATATGTCATATATACATTTAATGTACAATAAATATACGTTTTCCTCCTAGAGTCAAAATCACATAATTTTTCACTTGCTTAGCTTTTTATGTACCTATTGCTAATTCTTCTCATACATTCCAACATACATATGGTCAAAGATACAATATATCAGATTTATTTATTTGTTTCTCATTTATTTCCCCCCCTCCTTGGTGACATCCTTCCTAGAATCTTTTGTCTTTCTGCTTCAATCTGAACTGATTGTTTTCTAGACTTGGTGTATGACTCTCCTCCTAGGATTGTTTCTTCCTGCTCTTCTGTGTTGGATCCCCTGATTCTCTGATCCCATGTGTAGTGGCTTTCAAACATGGTTGCAAATTCTTTGCCACTCCTCCCACCAATGGTGGTATGGTGGTGTCTATGTCATGTCATCTCCCTCACCCCCCACCTTGAATCTGGGTGAGCTTATGACAGCTTCAAACTACGGAGAGTGGCAGAAGTAATGCTGTATGAGTTCTGGGGTGGGTCATAAAAAGCCTTGAAATCCTGCCCTTGTTCCCTGGGAACACTGTCAGAGTCCTGAGCTCCCATGTAAGAAGTCCAACCACCTTGAGACCACTGGCGGAAGAACACACGTAGATGCTCCAGCAGGCAGTCCCACCTGAGCCTGTCCTCAGCCGTCTAGGCCTGCGAGCTCCGACGTGTGAATGACAGGATCGGATTGGAAGCAGATCCTCCAACTCCTGCTCTTCCATTCAACTGTCAGCCACCGAGTCACTCCAGCTGAGACCTCGGATACCACGGAGGACAAAAGAGCCATCCTCGCTGTGTCTTGTTCACATTCCTGACCACATAATACTTTCTTTAAAAATGTTATGCCAAGTGGCATAAAAAATATTTGGGTGGGGGCGCCTGGGTGGCACAGCGGTTGAGCTTCTGCCTTCGGCTCAGGGCGTGATCTCGGCGTTATGGTATCGAGCCCCACATCAGGCTCCTCCGCTATGAGCCTGCTTCTTCCTCTCCCACTCCCCCTGCTTGTGTTCCCTCTCTCGCTGGCTGTCTCTATCCCTGTCAAATAAATAAACAAAATCTTTAAAAAAAAATATTTGGGTGATTTATTGCACGGCAAAATATAACCAGCATACCATATTTTTTTTCTTCCATCCTTCCTTCCCGCCTCCCTTCCTTCCTTCATCGTTTTTGCTTGCTTGTTTATTCCCTTGTTTTGGTGGAACGTATCCACCAGTGTTTTTCAGAGAAAGATATCGGAGGTAAATTTTTGTCTAAAAATGTTATTCTAACTACTCATTTGATTGATGCTTTGGCTGGGTATAGAGTTTTTTTTTTTTAAATATTTTATTTATTTATTTGACAGAGATAGACAGCCAGCGAGAGAGGGAACACAAGCAGGGGGAGTGGGAGAGGAAGAAGCAGGCTCCCAGCGGAGGAGCCTGATGTGGGGCCGAAGGCAGACGCTTAAGGACTGCGCCACCCAGGCGTCCCAGGGCATAGCGTTTCTATTTGACATTTTAGGACCTTGCTTCTTTGACTTCCAGCATCCTGTGTCCCTACTAAGGACAAGGTCAGTCCAACTCTCAATCCTTTGTATGTTATCTGCCCACATCCACTCTTTCCACCAGGGATCTTTGAGACTTAAAAAAAAAAAAAAATTCCCGGTGGTAGGAAATTTCACAATGTCTGGATGTCCGTCATGTTTCTTATTTATTTTTGCTGTATTTATTTCTTTATTTTGCTTTCAGTTTTAATCTAGACACCTTTCTGTTGTAGAATATATTCACATGTTATTTTATGATTTTCCTCCTCTGCTTTCCCTGTTCTCTGTTTCTAGAACTGATATCTATTAGATAGTGGTCCTGCTAGACAGATTTTTCTTAATCTTTCTCTCACAATCTCCATTTGTTTGTGTTTTACTCTCCTTTGGGCCACCTAGTTATATAGCTTATGGGGCACTAGATAGCGTCAGTGGTTTTCCATGAGACTGTTCAATAGGACAGTATGGCTGGGAGATCCCCTCTATCGTCTGAACCTTTTACTGACTTTTTCCATCTGGGCTATAGGAACATTTTTCTGTTCCTTCTAATAGGTCATCCTAATCTTGTTTCACGTACAATCTTATTTCATATTTACTATCCCTTATGATTCTGAGAAAATTAATTTTAATTTCGTTAAACTTTTTCTTCTTCCTGATTTATCTTTGTCTCCTACAAGTTCCTTTACTTGTGTGCATTTTGGTTTTATTGCAGGCTTTCCTTGGTTATGTGTTCAGATTAAAGGCTAACGCATGAGGAATAAAGTGAGAAGCTTTGCGAGCAGAGATGGGGCTCGATGACAGTTAACTTTCGCTGTGAGCGTGCAGTGATTTTCGGTGGAGTTAGATCTGATGTTGGTGGATCTCTAGGTATTAGTATCCATAGATTTAGGATTTGTAAATAATTATCTATCGCTCTATGAGATGTTTGCTTTCTTCTGTTTTCACCCCACGATTTGTTATCCGACCTGCAAAAAGTGTCAGTATCTGCATGAATGTGCTATTGCTGTTGCCATAAACCCGCCAGGTCTCAATGGCTTCCGTCAACCCTTTTTTTTTTCTTCTCTAAGTTACACGACGGCTGTTGCTATTCCATGAGGGCTCTGCTGGGCTTGGCTTCATGTATTTTAAAAATCTGGGACTCAGGCTTAAAAGCAGACATCATCTGGGGAATTTTGTGCTTCTAGTGAAGGACAGAAGCAGAATGAAAAGACCTGAACCACAGAAGGACACTCAGGTTTCTGTCGAGACATGTCTTATGTGTTATTTGCTCACACTGCAGTGGCCAAAGCAAGTCCAACGGCTGTGCCCAAAGGACATGAAGGTTTTCCACCTACAGGAAAGCAGCGCAAGTACAGGCAGGGAACAAATAAGTGTGAACAAATAAAATCTATCACAGCATCTCATGTTGACGGGTTTCATTTTTCCTGTTCTCTGTATCTTCGCACAGTTTTACTCTTTTCATCTCTTACTATCATTTTAATGGGCTCGTGGGAGTATCAGAGAGAAATGTAGGTGTTTAGTCTTAAATGCTTAACTAAAAATCTGCTGGTAAATTCAAGCTGCTATTAGTGTTGTTGGACCCGACTTAGCATTTGTCAGAAACAAGTCTCATATGAAAAGGGGGAAATAAGGATCAACATTCATAATTGTTTGGTTGAAATTCTGGGGGAAAAACGCATACAAAACAGGACGCAGTACTTACCTGGGGAGGCAGTGGGCGTCGGAACAGGAACGCCGGGACCTTTCCACTGCACGACAGTGGTACATTTCTTGTTTTTCTACCATGTGAATGCATTCCCTTTACCAGTAAATTCTAGCAATGCTAAACCTTAGAAGAATCAACATACAGTTTTAATATCGTTAAGGCTAAACTAGCAAATCAAACTGGGTCTCTTCCCAAAAGCCATGAACAATGTAATATCTTTCTGTTTCCTACCTGAGTCCAGTTGCCTCATATGCAAGATGAAAGTGTTTTATTTAAGCTCAACTGTCCCTCCTCTTGCCTATTGTTATAATTTGAATTCCTTGTGGGTGAATAATAGATTTCAAGTCAGAGTAGAGAAGTAAATCTTTCCCTAAAATAACTCTCATTACTCTGTTTGAAAGTGGGCTTTAAAAATTCATATATTGTCATTCTTCAAAGTGAAAAAATGCAAGAGAAAAATCCAGAAACAAACAAACAAACCAACAAACCTATTTTGTTGTTTCCAGTACATTAGCAGGGAGCACTGGAAGGCAAGGGGAACTTGGTAAAAGGATTCACTCACAATGTCATTTTCTGAAGACTTTCTTAACCTATCCTCTACCCACTCCTGCCCCAGGAGAACTAATATTTTGTGTCTCTGTGACAGCAAAGCTTTGTGTCTGCACTATGGCACTCATAAATCTCTAATGAAATCATTGATCTGTATGTCTCTCTCTACTGGAGTGCATTTCTTATGGCTGCATGACGCTAGGACCTAGCTTGGTGCCTGGCACTTAATCAAATGTCAATGAATCATTAATGAATTAGTATACACTATATATTTTTTTCAGAATCTAACTTAGTAAAATGAATAAAATACTAACAAAAGAAACCACTGTCTTTTTGTTTCGTGATGCTTTAAAATCCCAGTGCTGACCTTTATTAAAAAATTCCATTTCTTTTCTCTGTTTTTTTTTTTTTTTTTTTTTTTTTTTTTTTAAGATTTTATTCTTAAGTAATCTCTACACCCAAGGTAGGGTCCAAATTTACAATCCTGAGATCAAGAGTCAAGCTCTATTGACTGAGCCAGCTGGGCACCCCTCTTTCTAGCTGTTTTTGTTTTTGCTGAATAACCATAGGAAATAAATGTCACTGATGCATTATTTTGTTCAAAAAATATTTTTTAGATTATAAAAATAATGCATGCCTCTCGAACAATACAAAACACAATATTAAAATGGTAGAAAGTGCATGAAGTGGAATGTGGGTATGTCATTAATGTCATTATTCTACCAAAAAGTAAACAGCTATTAACAGATGTGGAGACAACTGTAATTACCAGATATACACAAGCTCACACACATGCACGCACACACACCCACATAATGAAAATTAGGAAATAAAAATATAGCCATTAAAATAAAAACTCAATAGATATACTGGCTTTCTGGTTAAATGCAGTAAACTGAACACTCATATCTACCTCTATCCCTCATAAAACCCTACTAAAATGGAAACTGAAAGACTATTTTTAAAGGTAAAACATATGAGACAGAGAATGGGATGAGATGACAGAGAAGGACATTTTAGGGGCGCCTGGGTGGCTCAGTCCGTTAAGCGTCTGCCTTCAGCTCAGATCTTGATCCGCAGGGTCCTGGGGTTGAGCCTCTCATGGGGCTCCCTGCTCAGTGGGGAGCCTGCTTCTCCCTCTCCCTCTGCCTTATCCCTTCCCCCGCCCCCCACTCTGCTCTCTCTCTCTCAAATAAATAAAATCTTAAAAAAAAAAAAGAAAAGAAAAAAGAAAAGGACATTTTAGATGGTGAACAATGGTTACATGAGTGGAAAGAGACCTAAAACACCCCAAAACTGGAAGCTAAGCTGGTAGTGCTGCAAGTTTGTGGAACCCACACGGACTCAGAGTCTGCGCTACCAGCTTCCTCCACAGCCGAAGCCGCAATGGGGCTGAAGTAAGGAAGAGGTGGGAATCCAAAACCCCTCCCCGTCTCGGCAGAAGACTGTGGGTAAGAACCAAGGGGGGACTTTGAACTTGAGATATCAAGCACAGCTAAGAAAAGGATGGTGATATATAGATACACACACACACACACACACACACACACACACACACATACACACACACACACATATTCTTTTTTAAGGGAGGAGGTTAAACAACTGTGCAGTTAACAGTGACATGTCCAGCTCCCTCTCTGTACTTGAAGTCCAGAACTCTGCAAGCGGTATCATATACCCCAGGAAAGAAATGAAAGAATTCTTCTCAGGAATCACTGAAAATACCTCAAGACACTGATAGCAGGGCATTCTGCAACTGAGAGAGTCAAAGAGAACATGCTTTATTCAAGTCTGCAAACAACAGAAAACCTTACTCATCAGCGGATGTTCCAATCTGCCTTGCTCTTAAATATGAGCAGGCAGTCAAAGGTCACCAGATATTTGAGGGAAGCCTGTAACATGAAAGACAGAGACCACAACAAAAAAGGAACTTGGGAGAAACAGAGACAGTGCAGAAAGAAGAAAATATCGGTAATAGCAAATCTATAACTAATATTCTCAAAGGTATAAAGGAAGGTATTGTAGTTATGAAGCAGGAACAGCACCCTATAAAAAAGGAACATTCACCAAATGCTTAGAAATGAAAAGCACACACACACGCACACACACACACACACAAAGAAATTAAAAATAACAGTTGAAGTTCTGGCAAATAAAATCAAGGAGGTCTTCCAGGAATTAGAACAAAAACATAAAGAGATGGAATGCAGCAGAGAACAGACAAGAAAATCAGACAAGCAGTCCAGGAGACCCCACATTAAACAGTGGCCATCTTAGAAATAAAGGACACAGAAAATGTAAGGGAAGACATCTTCAAGAAAGTATTATGCTATTTCTCCCAGAACTGAGGAACATGTGTCTCCGGACTGAAAAGTCTCCCCGAAGTGAGCAGCATAATGAGAGAAAACCCACCAAAACCATTGCCTGTGGCTATGAAATTTTAGAACACGCCCGGACTAAAGAGGAGATTCTTAACATTTCCACACAAAGTTATAAACTAGGTCACATAAGAGGACAGGGAATAAACAAGACACTGGTCTTCTCAATGGCAACCTGAAAGACTCCGATGGAGCTTCACAGTGCTGTGTGGAAGTCACTGGTCAAGGAGCCTACCATCAGGCTCGAGCATGAGGATGAGAAAAATGTAGTGAGACCGGAAAGTCTTTGAAATTTCACCTCCTCTTTCTTTCTTTGAAATCTACAAGGGGAGAAGCTGCACCAAAATGAGTTAGTAAAGCGAGAAATAGGACGTTATGGAGTTAGAAAGTACTAAGCCCGCTCGGGAGGGACGTGAAGGCCGTCCTCGCGGTGAAGATGAATCGAGTTTCTGGGATGGTGACGTGCCAAGGACCACAGGGTGACAGTCCATCCCGATGGCTGCTACTCCATGTTTGAATTTATTGAGAGAAGAGTCATCTTCTAGCAGAGGTCTGAGGGGACAAATCAGTGGCAGATACGGATATTTTCTTTTTTGGTTTTATCAAAGTAGCACAAAGCTATACACAGATAGTTGATTAAAAACGTCACTTCTCGGGGCACCTGGGTGGCTCAGTCGTTAAGCATCTGCCTTCCGTGATCCCAGCGTTCTGGGATCGAGCCCCACATCAGGCTCCTCTGCTGGGAGCCTGCTTCTTCCTCTCCCACTCCCCCTGCTGTGTTCCCTCTCTCGCTGGCTGTCTCGCTCTCTGTCAAATAAATAAATAAAATCTTACAAAAAAAAAAAAAGTCACTTCTCTGTTCTTATCCTACATGGTCTGCCAAAGGCAGCGGTTCTTTCTCTCTTTCTTTCTTTCTTTCTTTCTTTCTTTCTTTCTTTCTTTCTTTCTTTCTTTCTTTCTTCTTTCCTTCCTTCCTTCCTTCCTTCCTTCCTTCCTTCCTTCCTTCCTTCTTTCATCCAAAGATTTATTTATTTATTTGAGAGAGAGAGAGCATGAACGAGTGAGCAGGGGTAGGGGCAGAGGGAGAGACAATCTCAAGCAGACTCCACACTGTGCATGGAGCCCAACACAGGACTTGATCTCATGACCCTGAGATCATGACCTGAGCCAAAATCAAGAGTCAGATGCTTAACTGATTGAGCCACCCAGGCACCCAGCCATTTTTAAGTCTCTCAGCTGTTTCCTCTGCTTTTTAATTCCACGTTGCCAACAAAACAAAGTAACAAAACAAAGACAAACCCTGATTATTTTTCTATTTCTTAATTATTCAGCTTTAGGTATTATCTGTTCATTTTCCCCTTTCTGACTCCTAAGATAATTACATGATAATTTTTCATCCATCCATATTCACTGTTAATATTTTTATGGCTATATAAATATTATTCACAGATATCACTGCATCTCCTCATCAACAAAGTTTAGAACTGCAAGGAGTGACTATGATGTGGAAAATATAATGTGAATTAGGTATGTCTACTGTGTTAAACTACACCAGCATATGGAGCGGTGAGACTGAAATTTAAGCTCGCAATCTCAGTTTTGCCACCACTATAATATATGACTAGGGCATCATGAATAAAACTGGACCTGGTCTCAACTGTAAAATGGGGAGGATGGGCAAAATGATTATTGGGCCTTTTCTGCTTGAAGCATCTTTTTTTTAAAATTAATTAATTAATTTTTTTAAAGTTCCATGATTTATTACTTGCGTATAACACCCAGTGCACCATGCAATACATGCCCTCCTTACTACCCATCACCCGTCTATCCCATTCCCCCACCCCATATGATAATTGTCTTTCTCTGCTTGACTTATTTCGCTTTCTGCTTGAAGCATCTTAACTGTGGAGAGCTCCATCTAATATATTTGCCTCAGCATAAAAACTCTCCTCTGGGGATACACACAGATGCCAAATGGCAGACTGAAGAGTCAGAGACTCTGAAAACTTAGACTCCAACAGTACCTTGGAAATCTTGCAGCTCATAATCCCACCCAGCGCAGGAATCTTCTCTCCAGTAGATGTCCATCCGGCCTTGAATTTTCCAAAAATGGCCATCTCACTATTTGGTGAAGCTGCCCATACCTCTAGCGATTGCTTTGATCCTTAGATTAAACCGATAAAGTGTGTCTTTAATTGCTTAAACAGGAACAGTTTCTCATTTTGGATAATAAACACCATTATGTCATTATGCTAAAGAATTTTTGAGATTTTCTGAAGCACTGAGTTTAAAATAATGACAGATAAAAATCTTTTCAATGCTAAGAAACTCATTCTGTCTGTACCAAAAAGATGGTAGTGGTCTTCTTTCTTCTGATGGTTTCCTATCTCTTTAACCATTCTCTCTACCACTGTCAGGGAGGAATACCTTCCTCTGCCCCATGATCCCTCTCGCTGGACTTGGAATCAAATTGACATGAGGCAGATTAACAGGAGAAAATCAAATTTAATAGCTAACGCAGGTAGGAGGAATCCACACAGACCTGGAAATTCCAAAGACAATGAGACAACAGGAAGCTTCTATGGGCTCAGGAGAGGGGGAAGGGCCTGAGGACACAGAGGGGAGAAAGCTCATTAGCAGGAAGGTGAGAGATGTTTGGCAAAACAAGGTTGCCCTATTATGCAGAGGAGTCTCTTAGGTAAAGGGGAGAGTCTGTTAATAGCTCTCTTCCTGGTACAGGCTCCCCTTTCCAGTGTAAACGTAGGCAGTTGTGAGGGAGGCAGAGCGCTTTTCCTGCATCTGCTGGGTTTTTATGACTGGAAACAATCTGGAAATAATCTTTATGCCAAAGTTGCACATTTGGGGGCATCTCATCCTGCACCCCTTCACTACCAACTGATTTCCTCCCATCCTTGTCAGTTTTTGAATTACGGAGGAGCTAGGTGTGGATTTAGAATTCCTTTCACAGAAATTCCATCAGGGAAAGCTGTACCCAGTCTACGTTCTGGGTGTTTTCCATCTGGTTGGGCCCAGATCTTCGTCAATCCTGTCTTTAGAAACTGAAATTCTCTTTTCTCCCTGAATTATGCATTCAACCTCATTCACTGGATAACCCAGTTTCATTCATTGCCTATTTTCTCCTTTGGATTAGAAGCCTGGGTTTCTCGGGTTCAGTATTCTCCATGAGGAACAGGCAGGCTTTAGGAATTTTGGTCTATAATCAACAGTTGTTATAACCCTGACACTTTTAGAGAAATGTGTGAAGAAAAGCATTCACTTGCTTGTAGCTTCTTTAGTCATTTTTAGCCTTTGCCTCCATGAACGGAGATAGGCGAAGGGCTCAATGATACTGCCGGCTCATGCAAAACCTATATTTTTATAATCGTGAAGGTCAAGTTCAGTATAAAATGTCCCTGGACAGAGCAGATCACACTTATTTTGTGGGGTTCCTCTGAGCGCCAAGTGGCCCATATTTGAGCTTTGGGCCTCCATTTAGCTATAGATTAGAATAGTGTAGAACTCTTTTGCTTGGGGAGATACTGATCTTTTCCACAAACATACTCTTAATTCCTCTTTCCTGCATGATGGCTGTGAAGACATTCATCCCAACACCTGTCTTGAGTTGGCATTTTGTAAATTTCCCCAAATGACCTAAACTCCCTCCTCGTTTTGATTGGTTGAACCATATGGATCATCCAGTATTTGACAGCAAAAAATGTTCACGTCGGAGATATTAACCTTGAACAATCGCCTCTGCAAACCTTATCAAAAACCCATTGACGAGAAATGGTATTGTTGGAGGAGTGCTTAAAAGAAATGAAGCCCCTCCTCAGATATTCTGGGGATTTACCAAATTTGAGGATTGGACCAAATTTACCCTTGGACCAATCCAATCTGTTAGCAAGCTTTGTACTTGACCTTCACTGCTCAGACCCTGCATAGATTGCTTCGCGAACTTCCTTCTGCCTTCTGTTTTATTCTACCACAAAGGACCCTTCTAGGGAACAGTCTGATGAAACTCGTTTGCATGTGTTGCAGAAAAGCTGTCAGGGGTGCCTGGGTGGTGCAGTCGTTAAGCGTCTGCCTTTGGCTCAGGGTGTGTGTGATCCCAGCGTTCTGGGATCGATCCTTGCATCAGGCTCCTATGCTGGGAGCCTGCTTCTTCCTCTCCCACTGCCCCTGCTTGTGTTCCCTCTCTCGCTGGCTGTCTCTATGTCTCTGTCAAATAAATAAATAAAATTTAAAAAAAAAAGAAAGAAAGAAAAGCTGTCAAAGATGCTTTCCATACTCACTTTTCAAAGTGTGGTCCTGGGAGAAGCAGTTTGGACATCACCTGGAAGCTGGTGAGAAATAGAGAATCCTGGGCTTCCCCCCCAGACCTGTTGAATCAGAATCTGCATTTTAACAAGACTCCCAGCTGGTGTGTCTGCACATTCAAGTGTGAGCAGCACTGCTTTGAATGAGACTCCTTCCTGCCGGGAAACTTCAGCAAAAACAACAAAACCCTCGTATTTCAGAACCTCAGGAAGCTTTGGTTCCCTCCAAACTTTTTATTCTTTGGCTTATGATTTTTCTAATCCTATTTTCCTTTCATAACTGTGATATGAGTTTATAGTGGTGCTTCCGTTCTCCAGTGCTGGGTACCAAACCATCCCCAGACTTAGTGGCTTGAAACAGCAGTCACAATTATTTTGCTTACAGATACGTATTTTGGGCGGGGCAGGATGGGACAGCTGGTCTCCTGTTCCACTTGGGCAGCCCCTCTGGCAGCTCAAAGGCTGGGAGCTGGCATCATCCAACGCTCTGCTCACTCCCATGTGCGAAAGTGAATGCTGGCTGTTAGATGGGAAGACAAAAACAGCCGGGGCTAGGGCCAGAGCCCCTACGTGTCACGTCTCCATTCGGCCAACGTGGTGGCCTAATACGAAGGGCGAGGATCACGAGATAAGGAGGAGCGGGGCAAAAGCTCTACTGCCTTTTATGACCTCCTCTTGTAAGTCTGGCAGCATCTGCCCCTGCTCCCTTCTTTGTAATGGCCCTCAGGTCACGTAGCCCTGTCCAAAGAAAGGAAATACATTGCACCTTTTAACAGGGGAATGGTAAGACTCTGGAAGGGATGAAAAATATTGCTGTGGCTGTGTTTTAGAAAATAAACTCTGCTACGATACTCGTATTTTTTAAAAGGATTTTATTTATTTATTTGAGAGAGAGGGAGAGAGCATGAGCAGGGGAGAGGGGCAGAGGCAGAGGGAGAGGGAGAAGCAGACTCCCCGCTGAGCAGGGAACCCGATGCCCCAATGCGGGACTGGATCCCAGGACCCTGAGATCATCACCCGAGCCAAAGGCAGGCGGTCAACCGGCTGAGCCACCCAGTCATATTACTCATATTTTTAAAGCTATTTTAAATTGTTTTGGAAGAGAGCGGGGACATAAATTAATAAATTAATAAAGAATATTGATAGAATTCAATAGCTCTTAGTTGTTCCCCCTCCCCCCCCCAAGCCTGTTGTACATCTTTGCTTTCTAGTAGAGTAAATAACCTGGGAGGACCAGGAAAACAGTTAAAATTTATGGAAATTGGTTTCTTACTCCTGATGTTGGAGGCTGATCCAATCCCAGTAGGTTCAACCCAATATATTCTTTTGAATGCAAATTAGGGACCAGAGTGCCTGCTTTACCGGCTCAAGTTTAAAGTGCATGCAGCTCCTTGGAGGGTCTTGTTAAATGCAGATTATGATCCAGCAGAGCGGGGGTGGGGCTAAGACCCCGCAGGCCGCACAGGCTCCCAGGTGATGCTGATGCTGCTGACCCATGGGCCACAGGGTGAGTGTCAAGGCTTTAGCCTGAAGTATTTCTAAGATGCGTGGCTCCGGGGATCTTATTTGCCAGGACCTCTGCCCTGTCCCTGGATGCTAACCACAGGGAAAGTTCTATTTCGAAGATTGAGACCAATTCCTTCCTTAATTCTTTTTTTTTTTTTTTTTGGTCTTTTTTTTTTTCCTTTTTTAAAATTTAAATTAAATTAGCCATCATAGAGTACATCACTGGTTTCAGATACCCTTCCTCAATTCCGAGGGCAAATCAGAGGCCCATTGGAGATGGCTGATCCTACCCTAAGTCTACCCAGAAGGTGAGGTTCTGGCTTCCTGTGCTGACCCTAAAGCCTCTCGGCCTAGGTGATGGAGAGTGGCGAGACAATCCCATCTCACAGGTTGCTTGAAGCTCCCCTTGACTGACTACAGGTCCTTCTTGGAGCTTCTCTGGGGCTGTACATCTCACCAATGCTGGTTTTTCTGGCCGTAGACTAGGAGCTGGACTGGCAGCTCTGCGAACCTTAGTCTTTTCAGTAATGCCCTGCTACCCCTTCTCCTAGCTCCCCAAACTACACTGACCCTACCTTCAAAGGTTTCATCTGTGCCTGGGGCTGTGCTACTGTCCCCTCATGTTACCCATGTTCTATACGGAAGACAGAGACAAATCTGATCTAGTCCTAAGGCATGCTGTTCTCAAAGACCCGAGAAATTGGGGTAGGATCTCTAGATTCTATACATTTTATTTTTTGCACAAGCATGTGACCTAATGCGGGCAAAGCACTGACTGTGTGCTCAGAAGATCTGGGTATTTATCTCGGTACAGGGAGCTTGGCCACTTACTACCACACAGGAAGTGCTGTGAGCCTTTATCTTTGCCAGTGAAGTGATTATAAACTTCCTACCTCAGAACACTGTGGGAGGAAAATGATAGCAAATCGCAGTGCAAAAGTGCTTTTAAGATTAAAAATGCTATACAAATGGAAAGGTCCAGGTTGGTGGCCTAGCCGCTGCTCTGGTAGTTATAGGCATGATAACAGGGAGCACATCATTTTATCTTTTTACGGCCAGTCGTTCTATAATCGTGGTCCGAGGACCAGTATATCAGAATCACCCGGAAGGGTTTCAGCAATCTCAGTTCCCAAGCCCTACTTGAGCTTTAAGTGAATCTGAGTTCCTGAAGGGGGCGGGGGTACAGTAATCTGTCCCATTTGGATCTCCACAAATGATTCTTAGGTGAACAGAAGTGTTGAGAAGCAGGCTGCTGCCTCTACTTTGGTGGTATTTGATCGGCCTCTGCTGGATTAGGCTTCATGGGGGCAAACTTACAGGCAGCTGGGGTTTTTCCTGCTTGGTCCCAAGCCTCAGAGCCTGGGCTTCTGAGCTCCAGTCGTGGCTTGCTTTCTCAAAGCCTTGCCAAGCTCTGTTCTAGTGTCTCTCTATCTGGCTCTCATTCTAGAGCTTCTCCGGGTGTCCTTCCCAGAAGCCTCAGCTTTTAGTCTCCCTCCAACTTCCACTCCTAGAGTGTGCCCTCCGGCTCCCCAGACTAAATTCTCAGGCAAGTTTCTGCAGCCCCCGGGGAGTCATTATCACAGCCTTCTCTTTTTGAGCTAGCTCTGAGGCCGTCTTGGCTACAATACCTCCCATGAGTCAGCCCTATCAGGGGAAAGGAAGGCTCACCAACAAGTCAGGTCCTGTGGGAATCATCTCTTCCCTTTGAGAGAAGTGTGGTGACAACCGGGCCCCACCTCGGGGCTTGCTGGGAAGCCAGTGGTTCTCCAGCAATGGGCCCAGAGGTGGCTCTCAGCACTTCTCTCCTGACTCGTTTCGGAGGAAAGTCACAACATCCAGGGAGTCGCAAAAATTGAGCCTGTGCAGAGCAGTTCCCATTGGCCTTCAGCGCCCTAGAACCAGGGAAAACTGGGGGCCATTCAGTGGGAGCCAGTTCACTCCAGGGAGTGTCAACCACATCAGGCCTCAGTGATGCTCTACGTTCTTAGCTTTCACAGAAAGAAGCATATGTTAGTAAAGCGAGGCTTTAGTGTCCTAGAGAAGGACCAACCCAGCTTCCATTGGCCTTGCTAGCAGATGTGTATGTCAAGTGCTAGTTCCAGCCATGAATCCAAGCACTGAGATAATTCTGCTTGGCTTCTTGTCCTGGAATCAGTTCCTAGCACATATACATGTTTCCATGGATGTGAGAACATTTGAGATGTAGATTTGATTCCAAATCAAGCTTGTTCCTCTCGTCCTTTCATGGTATCTCTATAGGATGATACTATCCTCCTTGTCAGTCTTTGCCAAGGGAAATGACGGTAGAGTAATGTAGGAGACTCTTTAATCGGTTGGCATTTAAAATGCTGACCTACTGGGTCTGTTTAGATTTGGGGTTGGCAACTCAAACTGCATTCCTGTTTTGTCAATAAAGTTTTACTGGCACACAGTCACGCCCACTTATTTACATATAGTCTATGGCTGCTTTCCTACCATGGTACCAAGAGTTGAGTAGTTGGGACAGAACGGTATGACCCTCAAAGCTCAAGGTATTTGCAACCTGGCTTTTTACAGATAAAGTTTGCCCACCCGTGGTTTAGACCGTAAGCTTCTAGAGGTCATAGAACAGGCACGGTTAGGTTACTTGTAAAGAGCCAAACACAACTCTACACGCCTGAGAGATCCATCCTTGTGTGTTTGTTGGTTTCCAGAGCTGAAGTACATAGGACTTTAGAACTTCTTTGTGGTGGGAAAAAATAATCTGAGGAAACCAAAAATGTTAATCATGCTTATTTTTGATGAGTAAGATTATGGATTGGTTTAATTTTCTTCCTTTTCCTTTCTGGATTCCTCAAATTTACTTCAGTGAATATTTATTACACACACACACACACACACACACACACACACACACTGTCAGGGAGGAAGACCTTTCTCTGCCCTACAGTCCTTCTAGCTGGACGTAGAATCAAATTGACATGAGACAGATTAACAGGAGAAAATCGATTTTAATAGGTGGACGTACAGGGGCGCCTGGGTGGCGCAGTCGTTAAGCGTCTGCCTTCGGCTCAGGGCGTGATCCTGGTGTTCTGGGATCGAGCCCCACATCAGGCTTCTCCACTGGGAGCCTGCTTCTTCCTCTCCCACTCCCCCTGCTTGTGTTCCGTCTCTCTGGCTATCTCTCTCTGTCACATAAATAAAATCTTAAAAAATAATAATAATAGGTGGACGTACAGAGAATCCACACAGACATGGACATTCTGAAGACTGTGAGGCAACGTGAGGCTTGTCTGACCTCCCGAGCTCCGCTCCAGTGGAGGGGCCTGAGGCCACAAAGGAGAGAACACTCATTAGCAGGAAGGTGAAAGGAGAAGTTTGGAAAAACAAGGTTGCCCTGTTATGCAGATAAGGTTCTTAGGTAAAAGGGAGTCTCTGTTAATAGTTCTTTTCCTTTCCAATGTAAATTTAGGCAGTTGAGGGGGAGGCAAAGAGCTTTTCCTGTGTCTGCTGGGTTGTGATTACTTTTAACTCCAAATAATTTTTATGCCAAACGGCCCATTGGCATTTACAACATACACACACACACACACACTCCAGGTTACTTGATGGGGTTTACTTCTTTAAACAAAAACAGATCTGAACAATATGGCAACTATTTTTTGGTAAGTCAGTGTGGAGGCAGGAGTAAAGGGGAAATTTTTTTATAATCAAATCCTAATTAAATGAATACAATAAGTCTCTCTTCCAGCCTTATGTCCCTGTGATATTGGTGAGTCTGTTAATCAAAAGAAACGTTAATGAATTAGGATGATTCTGTGAGGTATTCAGCATTCCTAAATCCGGATCACAATCCTTAGTAGGTGCTAGGCAATCGTGTATTTGCCAGATGGCTATCGCTGAGCTGTGTCTTAGTCAGGGCTCGTGTTGGAAGTGACAGAAAGCTGACTCAAATAACCCAAGGCAAAAAGAGGCATTTATTAGCACACACGCAAGCCCCCAGAAGGATATAGAAGCTACTGGAAGCAGCTCAAAGACCATCAGCTTTCCCCATTTTTACCTCTGCTTCTCCCTATCCATGAGAGTCATTTTCTGAAGCCAACTTACTAGATCTTGTTGGGCCGATCACAGGGGGATCCAGAGAGGTCTAGCTTGGGTCTTGAGCTCGCTCCTGGTGGGGGGAGGGGAGGTGGAAGTGTATTCTGCAGGGGAGAGTGGGGGGAAGTATCTGTCAGCAGAAGCAGAGGAGGTGGGTGAGTCACAGTCACTGGGGGGTTTTTGTTTTTTTAAATATTTTATTTATTTGTGTGTCAGAGAGACAGCAAAAGTATAAGCAGCGGGAGCAGCAGGCAGAGGGAGGAACAGGCTCCCCGCCGAGCAAGGAGCCCAATGAGGGACCCTGGGGTCAGGACCTGAGCGAAGGCGGATGCCTAAGGATGGAGCCATGCAGGCGTCCCACCTGGGGGGATTATTTTGGAGCAGGCAGCCACTGTGATTGGCATCTACTGATTATAGATGTAGGATCCAAATGTACTCAGCGAGCCTGGAGGTGGCCAATAAATTCATGTTATTTAAATCCTTAAAAGCCATTCATTAAACACCGTTAAAATCTAGGCCTCCTCTCCCTTCTTCCCCCTCTCATGGAGGAAAACCCAAGGATGCTTCTGTTTATCTTCGTCCAGCATTTCACTGTCTACATTACCAGTTAGAATCCTGATTGCTCCCATTCATCATCCGCTCCATTCAGGAGGGCAGAAGCTTGAAAGGGTCCCCTAAGAATCTACTCCAGTACTGCTAAGACTTTAATGGGCACCATTCACCCTGATGGCCTGCAAAACACTGGTTCCTAGGCCCCATCCCTGCAGAGTCTGAGTCAGTAGGTATGGAGCAGGGCCCGTGACCTTGCATTTCTAACAAGCTCCCCGGTAATGCTGATACTGTGGGTCCATAGACCATACTTTGAATAGCACTGAAATAGTCCATGCCTCAAAGCCCTTGTTTCCATAGTAACCTCAAAAACTCAGTGGTTTTCACCTGGGGGCAATTTTGCTTCCTGGGAGACTGTGGGCAATGTATCTGGCACTTGGCACTTGTAGATTTCTGGAGATACTTTTTATTGCTGCTACTTGGAGAGTGGGGGTGGGAGCTCCTGGAATCTAGTGGGTAGAAGCCAGGGATGATGCTAAACATCTTATAATACACAGGACAGCTGTCCAAGAACAAGTTATCTGGCATAAGCACATCAATAGTGCTGAGGTAAAGAAACCCCACTTTGGGGCGGCTGGGTGGCTCAGTCGTTAAGCGTCTGCCTTCGGCTCAGGACGTGATCCCGGCGATCTGGGATCGAGCCCCATGTCAGGCTCTTCCACTGGGAGCCTGCTTCTTCCTCTCCCATTCCCCCTGCTTGTGTTCCCTCTCTCGCTGGCTGTCTCTCTCTCAGTCAAATGAATAAATAAAATCTTTAAAAAAAACAAAACAAAAACCCCCACTTTAGTCCATGGGGTCAACCCATGGGCAAAAGATGAACTTTGCAAGTAGTTTTGTGAATCTTCTACCTTTCTCTACAACGCAGCATCAGTAAAAAGATGCCCCACGTCATATGTCATCAGGGAAATGCAGATTAAAACAATAGTGAGATACCACTACACACCCATGAGAATGGCCAAAATCGAGAACACTGACAACACCATATGTTGGCAAGGATGTGGAGTGACAGGAACTCTCACTCATTGCTGGTGGGAACGCAAGATGGTACAGCCACTTCAGAAAACAGTTTGACAGTTTCTTACAAAATTAAGCATACTCTTACCATATGATCCAGCAATTACACTCCTTGGAATTTACCCAAAGGAGTCGAAAATTTATGTCTACATAAAAACTTGCACACAGATGTTTATAGCAGCTTTCTTCATGATTGCCAAAACTTGCAATCGACTTGCGCAGGTGAATGGATAATAAACTGTGGTCCGTCCAGACAATAGAATATTATTCAGCTTTAAAAAGAAATGAGTTCTCAAGCCATGAAGAAACATGGAGGAGCCTCAAATGCATATTATTATGTGAAAGAATCCAATCTGGAAAGGCTACATATGACATGATTCCAGCTATATGATATTCTGGAAAAGGCAAAACTATGGAGCCAGTAAAAGATCAGTGGTTGGGGCGCCTGGGTGGCACAGCGGTTAAGCGTCTGCCTTCGGCTCAGGGCGTGATCCCAGCGTTCTGGGATCGAGCCCCACATCAGGCTCCTCTGCTATGAGCCTGCTTCTTCCTCTCCCACTCTCCCTGCTTGTGTTCCCTCTCTCGCTGGCTCTCTCTATCTCTGTCAAATAAATAAATAAATAAAATCTTTAAAAAAAAAAAAAAGATCAGTGGTTGCCAGGGGTTGGAGGGAGGAAAGGGTGAATAAATGGAATGTAGAGGATTTTTAGGGCAGTGAAACTACTCTGTACGATACGATACTCTAATGATGGATGCATGTCTATTACACATTTGTCCGAACCCATAGAATGCACACCACCAAGAGTGAACAGAAATGCAGTAAGGTGAACTGTGGACTCTGGGTGATGACGATGTGTCTGTTTAAGGTCATCATTTGTAACAAATGTCCCACTCTGGTGGGGGATGTGGCTAATGGGGGAGACTGTGCTTGTGTGGGGGTAGGGGCTATGGAAAATCTTTGCACCTTCCTCTCCATTTTGCTTTGAACCTAAAACTGCTCTAAAAAAAACAGTCTTTAAAAAAAGACTGCAAAAGAAAGTAGATTATAGTACAATCAACCTAACGTCTGTTGTTTTATATCGTGCTTACCTCCTTATATTACCAGCCTGGCCCCTAGAGGCATCTGAATTTGCAACCCTCTGATCTAAACCAACCTCTCTATAGGTGAGGGAGGAGTGAGGAGAGGAGCCAAATAATTTGCCCGAGGTTCAACAGGGAAACCAGACTTGAAATCCAAGCCTGTGACAGCGATCGCAATGCCAGTGTGCATCCGTAGTACATTCAGGTAAAGCCATATTATGTATTCATGTATTTATTCTTTCAGCGTTCATTTCCCACACACAGTGTTCTTATTTGCACGCACACACACACACACACACACACACACATACTTTGATACATAAATCAAAGGTTCTCGTGTATTACCTAATAACAGCATTGCACACGTGACATATTTGGCCCGTGATATTTATTTAACATCCCCTCCAAATGCTTAAAGATAGAGATGTTCCAGCAACAAGTTCTATTTTGGAAATACCAAATTGAAGCTTGGAACTTATTATGAGACCGGATGGCTCTTCCATCTATCAATACCGAGTGGAAACAGCTGCCCTCTTAAAATGTGTGAGCTACGGCCAAGCCATTTCTCTTCTGCTCAAAGACATTTGACACCATCTAGGGTTGGTTGTTTTTTTTTTTTTAATCTTTATCATTTTAGCATTAAGGGAATTGTAAAAAAAAACAAAAACAAAAGCAATGAGCGAAAAACCACAGAACAAAAAATTCAAAATATTAAAGAGCAAAGAAAGATGCTAAATTACACTTGAATGCTGCCTCTAGAAAAGGGGTTGGCAAACTATGGCCTGCATGTCAAAGCCAGCCACCATCTGTTTTTATAAAGTTTTAGGAGAAGACAGCCACGTCCATTCGTTTACGTATTTTCTGTGGCTATTTTCATGCTACAGTGGCAGGGTGGAGTAGTGGAGCAGAGACCTTATGGCTGGCAAGGCCTAAAATATTTACGATCTGGCTCTTTGTGGGAAAAGTTTACCAAACCCACTCTTGACCATGTATCAGGTTGTACCGTATGAAATTGCCAACATTTGGTAGTTTTGACCTGTACTTTCATGTGGTTCACTCTCTCTCTCTTTTTTTTTTTTAAGATTTTTAATTCATTCAAGAGAGAGCGCACAAGTGACAGCATGAGCAGAGGGGAGGGTCAGAGGGAGAGGGAGAAGTAGACCCCCCACTGAGCAGGGAGCCCAACATGGGGCTCGATCCCAGAACCCCGGGATCATGACCTGAGCTGAAGGCGGATGCTTAACTGACTGAGCCACCCAGGCGCCCCTCATATGGTTCACTCCCAAAAGCAAAGGATATTATTCCACTGAAAAAGGACATCTTTTTCTTGCAGGCCAAAACTTGTACTGACTCTTGGAACACAAAACAGAATTTCACAATGGCCATTGTTTATCAATAAAATCACTTCCTCATCTAAAACATAAAATAAGATAAAAACCATCCTTCCTTTTCCCAGAAAATGGAGAAAGACTAGACTGCCTCACTGGCCTCGAAACAGGATTTTGCAGCTCCGTAGATGTAGACCCACCCTCCCGCACCTGCAAAATCTCTCTCAACGGCAGTTGGTCATCCATGAGGACTTGTTCTTAGCTCCCTCTGCCCATGCCATTTCATGCAAGCACTTATGTCTGTGTTTCCTTTAAGAGATGGCACTGATATGTTTGCGTAACGTGGGTCGTTACAGGTCATCACTAACATAACACGGTAAGCCTCCACTCAGGTGGCCTTAAGTTATACCACACCATAGCTGTCAATTTCCATCTTCCTGTAGAAATATCCAGCATGCTGAGAGGGAACGAGCTAAGGCATGTGACTTAGGCCAACTTACTTTGGACTTCTGGCACTACCTCTTACCACTTGTATGAACATAGGCAAGTTTTGTAGCTTTCATGAGCCTCACTTTCCTTAACTGTAAAATGGGGGCGGATGCCTATTTTGCAGAGGTTGTTGTAAGGATTAATAATTATATTGGGGCGCCTGGGTGGCTCAGTCAGTTAAGCAGCTGCCTTCAGCTCGGGTCATGATCCTGGGGTTGAGAGATTGAGTCCTATGTTGGGCTCCATGCTGGGTGTGGAGCCTGCTTAAGATTCTCTCTCTCCCTCTGCCCCTCCCCGCCCCTCTCTCTGTCCTCCTCTCTACAAATAATAATAATAATAATTGTTGTTATTATGTGAGCAAAGTGCCTGACAATTAGCAAATCAGTTGAGCCACATGAAACAGCTACCCTCCAAAATGGCAATAGCACGTCATTTGACCTAAAGCTGTCCCCGTGGGGATTGGTTGCCATTAGTGTGTGTACACGGGCCAGGCCCAGGTAAAGTGGACATACGCTGTGTCACCTGGAACTTCCAGTCAGGGTCTGGACTAGGGTGAAGCTGGTAAGGCACCCAAGCCGCAAACTCTCAGAGGCACTCACTCTCAGGTGTAGCCCCTGTACTACCGCGACTCTGAGCTCTATTGCAGGGGTCCCCTTACCTGGCTGAGAAATTCCTCCTCGCCTTAGCTCAGGTGCTTTTGCCTCTCCCTACCCTGAAAACCATCTCTTGGGCGACCCTTTAATAACTAAGGGATGAATGAGTCACAGCAAATCGTAACATGACACCCTCCCCAAAACGCTTGCTTCAAGAGAGGATTAAAATCTTAATTAAAAAAGAACTAAGGCAGGATTGAAGGCATGACTTAGTCAGTGGAACAGAATATCGCAGGGGACCAGCAGCCTGTGGGGATCCCGAAAACTCTCTCAGTTGGCAGATAGTGTCTCGAGTCGCCCCGCGGGTCCAAGCACATAAACATGTAGCCACAGAAAAAATGACGCACTGGGGACTTCAAATGAGTCTTGAAGAATGTTTACATGGTCCGTTAGATGAGAAAGGAAGGCATTTTAGCATGATTGAAGCCACATTCCAAAGGATCTCTTCCTCAGTCTTTCCGTTTTTCCTTCTCCAAAAATGACTTGATGTGACAAAGGACTCCTGTGGTAGCCAACTTCTAAGATGGCACCCAGTGATTCCCCCCTCCTGGTACTCATGCTCATATGTAGTGAGTCCCCTCCCACACAGAATCAGGGCTGGTCTGGATGACCAATGGAAAGTGATGGAGGTGAGGGCACATGGGACTTTTCAGGTTAGCACATAAAGGGGATTGTGCCTACTACTTTGCTCTCTTAAAATGCTCACTCTTAGAGAAGCCAACCACCATGTCATGAGAATATTCAAGCAGCCCTTTGTGAAGAGGCGCATGTGCGAAAGGAGCTGAAGTGCCATTCCAACAGCCAGCACCAACATACAAGTCACGTGAGTGTGCCATCTTGGAGGTGGATCCTCCAGTCCCCGTTAAGCCCTCAGATGACTGCAACTCCAGCTAACCTCAGTCAACAACCTTCTGAGAGATCTTGAACCAGAACCAGCCCAGTCAACTCTTCACAAATTCCTCACCCACAGAAAATATGAGATAATAAATATTTCTTGTTTCAAGCTGGTAAGTTTTAAGTAAAATGTTACATAGCAATACGACTAGAATTCAGACCAGGAAGAAAAAAAACCTCCTTAAATCAGTCAAAAAAGGACAAACAACACAATAGAACAATGGGCAAAAGACTTGAAGAGACACTTCACAAAAAAGGAATATCCAAATGGCCCATAATCATGTTGTTACAGACTGAATGTTTCATGTTCTAGTGTTTTGTGGAAGGCAGACTTTGCAAGCATGCAAGCGGAAACAGAGCTGAAGCTCTCTGTAAGGCAAGTATTGGAGGCGTGGCTGGGCTCCTCCTGACACTTGGAAGAATGAAATGACTCCAAGACAGAATTGTTAAGCAAAAAGGAAGCAGAACTTAGAGATTTGGAAAGTTGTCAGCTTATCCATACTGCAAAAAAGGAGAATGTGAAGGATGTGCCCAAGTGACCTAGATAAGGAGGTCAGTGTGGGTCAGCCATCTCTCCAGAAGCTAGGAGCTGCCTCCAAGACAGTGGAATAATGATGTCCAAGGCAATTCAGAGAGGCTCGGGCAGCCGCTCCCAGAGCAGCCCCCGCGCCCAGTGCAGGGGACTGGGGGGACACCCAGCACCCACAGGCCCTCACACAGGCCCTCAGCACTCACTGCCCTGTGCCACCTCACCTCGCAGGCTCTGTTCCCCACACTCTGGCACCGCATTCCTTGGCTGCCTTGGTCTGGCTCTGGCACAGGGAGAGCGGGCTGCAGCGGCTGCATTTCTAGAAGCTGATGGTGGCAAATGTGGTGGCCTTGGAATCACCTGTCAGCGCTGGTGAGGAATCCGCCCAGCAGACCCCTTCCATTCCCTATAGGAAGGTGACCTTGCCTGAAACAATCCACTTTTTGCTAGAAACTTCCTTTTCTGCCCCTTTCTGCCTGCAAAAGCCTTCCATTTTGTACAGCTGCATGGAGTTCCTTTCTATCTGCTGGAAAGCATGCTGCCTGATTCATGAATCGTTGCATAAAGCCAATGAGATCTTTAAAATGTACTTGGTTGAATTTTGGTTTTCAGTGCAAGCAGAGCCTCAGGCCCGGGATAGAGGTGGGGACCCAGGCCTGGAACTGCTGTGGGCGGCGTCCCCGAGCTGGTGGTGATGCGCCACACACGGAAGCCCTCTGCGGCAGTACCGCTGAATGAGCCGCCGGTACCCACGGCGACCGGGCTGTCTCACCGAAGAGTGTTGAGCTCCGGGGCTGGGGGTGGGGGTGGCGTTTCTCTGGTTTGTAGTCTGGGTGTGGATGACATGGACGTGTTCGGTTTGTGCAAATCTGCCTCACTGTAAAAAAAGATTCTGAAAGCACCCATTTTCCATGATGTCGTAGAAGGCAAGAAACTCCCAGTTCAGGTCCTTTGGAAGTCGCCTTTGGATGCCTGTTCCTCTAATTCAGCGGTAGGCAAATTACAGCTTGCAGGCAAAATCCAGGCAGCCACTGTTTTTCGTAAATAAAGTTTTATTGCGGCACAGACACATCCAGTTACATATGTGTTATCTGGGGCTGCTTTTAGACGGAAATCAGCTCCATGGCCCACAAAGCAAACGGCTCTGATTGGTCGAGAAGCTTCGGATGCTGCTGCATCTCTCACCGCTTCATCCTCTTGACCCTTGATCCTCCCTTCCCCTGGCTCCGGGCTGTGTATGGAATGCACGTTACCCAAGTGCAGACAAGCCCCGCGCTGCTCCGGATAAAGAACAGGTAGGGCCGGGACCTCGCTGGCCATCGCCCTGCGTCTCCGTTGCCACATACCCCAGGTGTTCCTGCAACGTGTGCTCTGAGGTGGAACCATCGGATTGTTCATTTGGCTCATTACTAAGGTGCTCCCGAAGATGTGATTGAATCTGACAACAGTGGCAATTCAGGGCGTGCAGAACAGCTGTGCACATTCAGGCTACTAAGCAGAAAGAGACCTGTAAATGCAGTTTTTGGAACAGAATCGTTTTCATCGCTAACTTCAACTCCACATGATCAGAGATGCGCTCTGGGTTCCTACAGCTTTGTTTTTGGTTTTTTGGGGTTTTTTTTGGTGGCCAAGAGTATGTGACGCATGTCAGGTGTTTGGCAATTATAGCTTGCTGAATGTGGACACTAACGTGGAATTACAAAATTCATTCACTGTTAAAAATCAAGAAAATTGTCACTGCCAGACAGGTTCGAGACGTTCGTTTTTCTGAAGTGTTTTCTCTCCCCCATCTATAATCAGCTGTCTTTTAGGCATCGTTTTTCCTTAAGAAAGGAGTCAGTGGAATGGAAGAAAACACTTTCAAGAGGGATCGTCCGGTAGTTACAACTCTAAGTTTCAATTGAAAAAGTTGGCTGTCTTTTCTGCATTCTGCTTTGCTCTGTGACCTTGGGCTTGCTTAGCCTATCTGGTCTTTCATCTGTAAAAAGTAGATGTTTCAGTTCATGCTCCCTCGACTTCCTCAATTGATGTAGGGAATGATAGTTGTTCATGAAGTTCTTTTAGCTGTCTGGGTGGACGAGAGATGGAATTAACCCCTGTGACAAGGCCAGTACATTTCCACTGCCAGTACTTTGTGATAAAGAGGAGAGATTAGTGTCCAGACTTGGTCTTAACTTGCACAGTCTCGTGGAGTGATGCAGCCATCGTGTGACTTCACATACCTAAGGGAGGAGAAGAGGAGTCTGGGTCAGGAGAAGAATCCCCTTTCGGGAGGGAGAAATTGTATAAAGGCACAAAGGGAAAAAGCTTCTAAAAGCATTTATTACTTTTTCTTTCTTTCTTTCTTTCTTTCTTTCTTTCTTTCTTTCTTTCTTTCTTTTTCTTCTCCTTCTCCTCCTCCTCCTCCTTCTTCTTCTTCTTCTTCTTCTTCTTCTTCTTCTTCTTCTTCTTCCTCCTCCTCCTCCTCCTCCTCCTCCTCCTCCTCCTCCTCCTCCTCTTCTTTTTTTTGCTGGTATTGGTTGAATGTTCAGTTAAACCAAAAACACATATTGAACAATATATAATATTTCAGACTCTATTGTGGATACAAAGACATTTTAGAAACCCTCTGTGTGAGATACAAAAGCTTTCAGAGGAAGAAACCACAAGTCCAAATTCTACCTACACCTGTTACTGGATACGTGATCTGGGGGAACCTACTTAGTTTATCCGAGCCTTAATTTTCCTCTCCAAAAAATGGAGATAGTCATCCATTATCCACCCATCCCTTAGCATTGCAGGGAGAAGGGAATGAAATAAAGGATATAGAGTGCCCAGCAGAACGCCTGGAAAGAAACCAGCAGTAAATCTTAGCCATGTGATTATTGTTGTTATGTTAAACTGGGTTTCACAGTTGAATCTACTTTTGTTAAGAAACAATTTCCAAAACATGGAACACGGAAAGATGACAGTGTGCCCTTTCAGTGCTTGCTAGAACATTACCTACAGGCCCACCTAAGGGGCAGCTAATGTAGGCAACTCTGTCTGACTTATTATTTAGCTGACTAGACCCAAGGCTTTATCAAATTAAATGATAACTTGTAGAAAATTGGTAAACTGAAAAAGATTTTTGTCAGGTGGAGATGTAAATGATTTCTAACAGAAAAGTATTGCGGTTTTAGTACTCCATCAGATATTAACCATTCCGTCTCTAACTTGGAGACCTTATTTTGGCATTCTTTCTTTCAGAGACTATAAATACTTCCGTCTTTGGTATTCTCTTTTGGACCAGCAACACCATCCTGCTGGCTGAAACATGTTTATTCACTGTAGGTACGTGAGCTTTGGTTTTAGCTTTTTTGAAAATTATAAGCTGAGGGCTTACAGCCTCATCTTTTTTCTCTCTTCTTTGAACTGAGTAGAGGAGGAAGGTATTTGAATATTCCAGGGTGCTCACTGGAGGAGCTGAAGTTGTTCTGATGTGAGAGGGCTAGAATCTTTCTAACAAAAGATCCACAGTTAAGGCAAAAAGTCATCCTACCTCAGTGCCTAACACATAACAGAAGAAATGTGTACTCGCCCACCCCCAACACCCACCCCCGTCCTTACACATTAATGTGCCATCACATTTTGAATCTAAAATGTGTCTCTTGTGGACAGCATAGTGTTAGATCTTGTTTTCTCTATCTCGTCTGACAATAACCGCTTTTTGATTGCATTGTCTAAGCCATTACAGTTACTATCAATATGGTTGGATTTATGTCTGCCATTCTGTTTTGTTTTTCAAACATCTCAGATATTTTCTGTTCCTGTCTTCCACCTTTACTATATTCTGTTGTAGTAAGTGGATGTTTTCTAGTGTATAATTTTAATTCTTTTAATCATATTTTTACTCTCTCTCTCTCTCTTAGTGGTTGCTCTAAGACTTACAAAATACATCTTAACTTATTATAATCCGTTTCAGATATACTAATGTAATGCCAGTAAGATGTACAAACTTTATTCCTATGTAGCTCCATTCCTTACTCCTGTGTGTGCCATTACTGCTATACATATCATGTCTCTATATGTTAGAAACCAAACAATACATTGTTATAATTATTGCTTTATATAATCTTATGTCCTCTGAAGAAGCTGAGAGAAGAAAGGAGAGCAAGTATATATTCATGGAATTCATTATATTAACCTTCTTATTTACCATTTTTGGATCTCTTCATTCTTCCTGTGGATTCAAGTTAGCATTTGGTGTCATTCCCTTACTCCATACCCTCACAATTTAAATTCTTTAAAAGGAGTAGACTTTATAGTCTCAGCCTCTGTGAGTGTGTACGTGTGTGTGTGGCGGGGGGTTCTGGAGAAATAAACATGCCTTCTCTGATTTAGTGTAAGATCTTTGTCAATAAATTTTAACCTTACATCTTCACATCCAAAAAAAGAATATCTGGATGTTAACTCTTCTACACACAGGAAAACAAATACAAACATTTCTTATTACTTAATCCCACCCTAAATCCTTTCTCCTATAAAATACGTTTAAAACATGAAGAAATCAGAGGTCTTTTTATGGACACTGGCTTATTCAGACAAATGAATGATGGAATGTCCTTTGACTTCAACCTAAAAGCTTTCCCTGGGAAAAGACAAAAGTGGTTTTTTGGAGGCTTTTGCTTTAATCTATTTTTCCTAAAGTTGCTGGGAATTTTGATTGGCGACAGCGCTGTCCGTTAGCACACTGTGCATTTTAATTACAAAAAAATCTTGCTCTGGTGACACATTGCTTGCTTTCTCCAAATGAAGGTCTGCACTTCCTTCCACTGCTAGCGATGTTTCCGGTTAGATGAAGAGGTGAGGGAAGGGAGAAAAGGTATCTCTTCTTTGGGCTAAAATATGGGAAAGGATCCTAGCGTTTCTCCTCACAGAGAGGCCACACTGAGTCTCTTTTGAAGCAGTGCTTCCCAAACTTTAGTATTCATACGAATGACCTGTTAAAATGCGGATTCTGATTCAGTACAAGGAGGGTTTGGCCCGGGAACCTGCAATTGGAGTAAGCTCGCGGACAGTGCGGATGTTGCTGGCTGTTGGGAGACCACACCTCAAGCAGCAAGGATGAGCACCCTGCATAATCACCTGCGGAGCTTTGACAAACTTCTGGGGCCCATGCTCAAAGACTGCAATTGGAGCGATTGTGATTGTGGTGGTCATGCGTGGACAGGTTTGGGAACTTATCGGGAGTTGCAAGTCAAGAGGCCAAGAGATGATGATCAGGCCGGGAGTATCCTGTCCCGGTCCCCTGTCGCCGTGTAACCCACACCAAGTTGGGAATGCTTCCAGAGGTGAGTCTCTTCGTGGCAGGCATGTCCCGGCCATGGCTACCGGGTAAGTCTGCTTTCTCTTGTTTCACATCTACCCACATTCAGTATAACCTTAGGACAGCTGCCGCCGGGGCACATCCCAACCCAGTCATCTGCTGGGGTGCAAGCGATAGAGGGATGCAGCTAGAATGTTGAGAACCAATTGAGAGACTGAAGACACAAATGGACAATGGCCCGACCACATAGGACGACAAAACCCCGACTCCCAGCCTCTGCAGTCGCCGGATCTGGAAGCCAAACCAGAACCTCTCTGGCCATCAGGCCAGAAGGGCTGGACTTTGTCAGTGACTGCCAGCTCCCCTATTTTTTGCCCCAACTTCCAACACCAGACCAACTGGAGAAAGCCGAATATGCTCCCCAAACCAATCCCACAAGATGCCGCACTTGTAATATTCTCCTCCAGCTTCCCCGTGTCCACAACCTCCGGTCCGGGCACACCCAGAGCCCTCCTGTGGTTCCAGAGACATTTCCACTCCTCTGCCTGTCTTTGAGTCTCTGCCAAGGTAAGTGATGGTGACTGAGTCCCTGGCTCTAGATAAACAGCCTCTGTTCTCTTTAGGGTGGTCTTCGTTATTTATACACGAATGAGTCAAAGAGTCTGCTTTTTATTAACACCATGCACCAGCAATTCTAAATAATTTCAGTGATATAATACCTCTCCGAGGTGAGGTGGCCTGGGCATATCACCCTGGCCCCTTGGTGATGTTGCTGCTTTTTAAGCACTTTTCCTACTAATTTGTAAACCACAGCGTGGTAGCCAGGCTGGCCTGGAGCTCCAGACAGCTCTCTTCTCCCCGAACTTGCTGCATTTTGAGCCCACTGTCTCCACACCAGCGGGCTCCTCCGCTTCCTGAACCTTCCTACAGCTACAGCCCTGTTCGAGATCACATTTTTTTCCCCCAGGAGGTCACAACCTCTGACTCACTCCTCTCCCCCTTTCTTCCCGGCAGCAGCCCCCCCACCCCGCCCCCCTCATCAGCCAGCCCAGGGCCAGGCTGTAAACCTCAGCCTTTCACTTTGGTTTCTATTGTTCTATTTCCTGCCAATTGATCCCCGGCCCAGTGGAAATTAACATTTTCAGCGTTGTGTAATTTACATGGGATAATCTAAGTGGGTATTCTCTATGAAAAAAGTGTGGGCATCCTTCAGTAACAGAGTGTGTTATTTAAAGTAAAAAATGCAGGTCATAAACTGCTTCCGAACCAGTTTACTGGTTTCTGATAGGGCACGTTAAGCCTATAGTTATGGTTCATCTTTTTTTTTTAGACCACTTACTTTTGTTGTTTTGCCTCATTCTCCTTCCCCAACACCACCTATCCTCACCCTCCCCCCCCCAAAGCATCTAAGTTCTTCACATTTCTGGGGTGTATTAAAAACTCTCACATCGTGAAACCTAACTTGCCAGCATATTCTTCCTACCATGTTGATTATGCATCAACATAGAGCAGTAGAGGAATAATACGTAAAGTGTTAAGAAAAATGATTCAAATCTCAGCAAAAAGGCCGGGAGCGGTCAGGATCTCCTTTCAATGTCATAGCGGCGCTCTGTTTAACGAGCCCAGCCCAGGACCACGGAACTGGCTATAGAAGGTATCTTTGTGTGACTTGATATTTACTATTTGTTACATAAGAACCCCGGACTACGTGAACTTATGTGTTCATGTGTATATTTTGTCTGGAAGACATGCAAATCATTTCTGGCTGGTGGAAAAGATCACCCCGAAGGTCATGGTATCATAGCCCCGTAAGACACGGAGCAGTGCTGTGTGCAACCTGGCAAACTCATACGAACATCTTTCTTTTTTAATGCCTATAAATAACATAGCTCCTCCTGCGCTCCTTGCAATACCTTGACTGTCTCATTAAGGAATTGCAGAAAGTCTTTGATGGGAGCCATGTTTTTAACTTCTTGGATATTGCACTTTGAAAAGAGTCCAGAAAAGCCGGCATAGGAGCCACTCCTGGCCACTATGGGGATGAAGAGCGTCTAGGTCCTTCAGGACAGCTGTTTGGAACCCTTTCATAGAGCCCCCCCCTCAGAGTTATTTTTTTTTTCAACCTATACTATTAACGTCCCTCCGGGAACCAGAGCCCCGGAAAAGCTTTTCCACAACATTACTGAACACGTAAATAACATTTGTGGCCTGCACCGTGCCTGGGTAAAGCACCCCTGGCACACGATGAAAGAGCTGCAGAGTGCAGTGGGTTTTCCAGCGACCGGCCCACCAGCAACCAGCGTGAAGGAGGAAAGGTAACCAGTTTTTCCAGAATGATAAGAAACAAAACCCACTCGAGTCTAAGCGGCGGCCACAAACACACGTGTTGGAGTGGCAGCAATTTCACAGCACCCTGGAAAAGCCCAGACTCCTAGCAAGTTCTAACAGCAAGGCCAGGACAGACCCTAGTCTCCGGGAAGGGGCGCACGCTCGCTTGTGAAATTTGTTGGCAATAAAATATTTGAACAGCTGGGGTCCCGCGCAGAGTTCTGACATGGGCTATTTTATACAAAGGAGTCTTTTTCTGCTCTTCCCACTCCAAAAAGGAAAGGTCTTTTCATGTTTTTATTGAAAAAGTAACCAATGGGCCCAAAAGGTCAGTTGGGCTATTCGTTCTCTGGCTTAACACAATTCCTTGTTAGTGCTGTGTTTTCAAATCACGTGGCGTGCATTTAAGTGGATTTTTCTAAGATAAAAGGCATTTCACTTTTTGAAGATGTTAGAAGGCACGTTTGTCTCCTCGTTGTGCTGTTGGTATTCAGGCTGCTGTTTGCACGCAGGCCACTGTTTTCTGTGCTGTTTCATAGTCACCTGCCTCTGAAGGCTTGGCTGGAAGGAAATGGCTGCTCGGGAAAGACTGATGGTGTCGATCTCGATCATTCAGATCTCAGAACTTAAAGGTTTTTCCATTTTGTTTTGGTTTGAAATATTAAGGTGACCAAGAGAGAACATAAATGAAAAGCTTATTTAAAAAATAGTCTTTCTCCTTTGCTAAAAATACCCAGAATCCTTCCATGCTTTTTTTTTTTTTTTAATTTATTTGAGAGAGAGAGCATGAAGTTTGGGGGGCGGGGGAGAGGCAGAGGGAGAGGGAGAAGCAGACTCCCCGCTAAGCAGGGACCCTCCCCACCCACCCCACCCCCCTCCGCCCCAAGCATGACCTGAGCTGAACAGGCTTAACGACTGTGCCCCCATTCCATGCTTTGGTAACTCTTTAGTGAAGCTGTCTTGTATTTAGTAGCAGAAATGCAAAAGGGTTAGCCGGGGCCTAGAACAGTGCCCTTGTAATTGCTGGTTGAATTTTCTTAACTAATAAAAGCAACCTAAATGGTCAGTTTGTATACATTTCATTTTGCCTTAGTCTAAGAATTTATCTGTGCCCAAATAGATCTAGAAAGCCGAGCCGAGGGATAGGGTAGGTCAAGGGTTTTACTATCACCGTTCTGCAGGGCCAAGCAGTACCTTCGTCCATCCTTGGACCTGAAAAATGTTTTTTGATCAGGGGTCCCCTACCCCCGTGGTCAGTCCCCAGATCAGTGATGTGTTCACTGGACATTCACTGCCTTCCGAGCTGCTGATGGGCTGGTCTGTTTGCTCCTGGCTTTCTCTGGCTCCCCCTCTTCCCACGCAGTATGGTTACTTGTCAGGAAGGAAACACAGGAATACAAAGACCCTAAACCTACAGGGTTTTCCTTAAATGACTTTAATGCTGCTTATTTTGCAATAGATTGAGAAGATCTCCCTAAAATTTGCGGCTTCCTTTTGGAGGTATTAGGTCAGGCTTTTCCCTTGCATTTTCCAGAAAATTCCGTCTTCGAAGAGTTGCACGCTCTTGCCCCGTCCAACAGGTTCCGGTTAGGGGTCTGCCTGACCCCCTCTGGCTTTCGTGCTGCTTTTGATACTCAAATTACCTGTTCTGCAGAAAAACCTTCACTTACTGCTTCAAATTGGATTTGTAAAGGCTGTTTATTGAAGAGGAGGAGCTTGTCTGTTTTTCCCTTTTGCCCTGCCATGAAGCTAAGATTAATGACCCCACATAAATTGTTGGTCTTCTCCTTTATCTGCAATACCTGGAAAGTTCTGACCCCATAATACAGGTAATGAAAGTCAGCGGGAGCAAATAAATCAGCTTCAAGTGGGTCAGTTCATTAGAATAGCTTGCTTTGTTGCATTTGTCTTGAACCCCTGGAATCTCGGCTCCACCCCTTCTAGTTCGGAGGCGCGGCTGCCCTGGCCCCCACCTGTGCCCCTCCTCCTTCCTCAGGGCAAGCTGCTGCTCCTGAGTTGGGGTGGGTGGCAAGCTCCTTGCCCGTTAGTGTCAGTGTTTTCCTTTGGCCTGCTCTCCTCACAAGCCTCACCGCCTGTCAGGGGAGAGCTGGATCCTCTCACTGCCCTGAGGCCTAGAGAAAGCGTTGAGCTCCCTCCGGGGGCCCCTACCTCAGCCTCTACGCTGCTCTCCAACATGGCAGCCACGAGCCACACTGTAGCTACTGGGTGCTTGAAATGTGGCCAGTCGGAACGGAGATGTGCAGGACGTGTAAAATTCATACCAAATTCCAAAGACTTCATACAAAGTAAGTGAAAGAATATCAAATATCAAAAAATGATTTTTACAGATTATACATTGAAATAATATTTTGCATCTATTGGCTTCAACAAAATGTATTATTAAAACTAACCTCACCATCTTCTATTTATTATTTTTTTTAATGCGGCCACTAGAAACGTAAAATTCCCTACGTGGCTTGCATGTGCGGCTTCCGGTCCATTTCCATTGGGCCGCGCCGGCCCCCCGCTCACTCTTTCTCTGCCTCTTTCCACCTGTCATACCCCCCCCCCCCAACACTCCTCGGTCGTCCTCTGGGCTGGGGTTACCGCTCTTCTCCATGCAATTCCTAACTCTCGGCCAAGACATTTGGAACCGTAGCTACACAAAGCCAGTAAGGATTCATTGGGCGATTACTGTTGTCAGGTGCTTTGAGGCTCTGGATCTGTATTTCCTTGAAGAGTAAGAAACCGATTGCAAAGAAGGTATCATCTATTGAGAAGGAAGGGATTATAAACCAACAGTCAGGACAAAACGAGAAAAGTTCTGGAGCAGGTCGATGTGCAGTTCACTCGCCTGTGGTTGTCGGAGGGGGCCCCGGGAGACAGAGGTGGAAAGGGCCTGGCAGGACCGGATGACAGAGCGCCAGGAGGCCAGGGCGGCAGGGCCCCGGGTGGTCAAGCCGCAGGGGACCCGATGACGGCGGGAGAGGAGGATGGGCCGCGGTGCCGCCGGCTCCAGGGGCCGGAGAGCAGGTCTGGGTGCCGAAGCCGGAGCGGGGCCCGCGCAGGGGCCGACGCAGGACAGGGGCGGAGTGCTGAGCGCTCTCAGCCCCCACGCCGGATCCGTGCTGAGCCGGTCACGCGTCTCTGTGAGCACCCAGCGGGCACTGGCGGGGGGACGGGGCCGGAGAACTTGCTCGTGGGTCACAGCTTCCACAAACGTCCGCAAGTCCGCTCTCTGACAGGAGAGCTGCCTGTGCGCTCGAGCTGAGCAGAAGCAGTGACCTAGTTCACCGGCCTGCTCGCCAGGGCAGAACGCCCGACGTTTATCAAAAGTGAAAACTCGTTCTCCAATAAACGCCTTACTTGGCAGAACCTTCTCTCCACCTCTCTGTGACAGGAAATCCAGGGTAATGAGCAGGTAGGGAGCCCATGTATTGCCTCGGTTCTTGAAACCCAGAGACAACGTGTTGGAGGACCCACCCTCTCAGCCCAGGGATCTTGCAGACCTTTGCCTGGGGGCCCCCCAAGACTGGATTTCCGACGGCAGGCTGCTGCGAGTCCGTGGGCCCAGGACTAACACACCCACTCCTGTCGGCTTTCACCGCCGTGTGTGGACAGGGTCTCCAGGGGGAAGGAAGGCCTTGCTCCAAAAAAAAAAAAGTCAACATTGGGGTGCAGTTTATTTTATAAGGAAAATTAAGGCAGAATCTCTCTACCAAGCCAAGGCCAGAGCAATGCTTAGGGATTTTGAGCTCATGAGATTACAGGGGACACTTAAACGACCACCACATCAAAGAGCTGCCCCCCCAGGGTCTGATGTCATTGGCCTCATCTGGGCGCTTTATTTTTTTGAGCACTCCCAGGTGATTCCAATCTGCCGCCAACGTTGAAAACCTGAAAACCATTGAGTTAGACTTTGAAAGTCCATTTTATTTTATTTATTTTTATTTTTTTATTTGTACTTTACTTGGCACTGATTTTCTGCCTGAAGTGGGAAGAGGGAAAATTGAGGTGGTTGATTCAAGGCTTAAGAAATCAAATGGACCAGTCCAAAGCCGCGGAGAAAGTCCGAGGTGTGGCCGGGCGGAGAAATCAGGACTGCAGCAGGAAAGCTCTTGGAGTGGGCTCCTCACTTACTGGACTTCTTTATTGCTCTGCAAAAGCCACGGCAATTGTCCTGAAAGAGCCAGAAAGACGCAGTTGCAGATCAATTTCTCTAAGGCGGGTGGTCCTCAAGTAGATCAGCTGGAGGGGCTTGATAAAACACTGATTGCTCAATCCCACCCCCAGAATGGCAGGTTCTCTAGGCGGGGAGACACCAGAAAATGTAGATTTCCAACCAGATCCCAGGTGATGCTGCTGGCCCCGGAAGGTAAGGAAAAAGAGAATTATTTCAAATGAAAACTCAGCAGAAAGCAGCCGGTGTTTGCAGCGAGCACCCACCGTGTGCTAGCACCAGGCCACACCTGGGGGTCCAGAGGAGGGGCCGGAACTCCTGCCCCCCATAGCTTGACTGTCTAGAGACCGAGACCCAGAGTCCCTGGAGAGGACTTCCAGTTTCTTTTTGGAGATGGACAGGGCTAAAGAAAGCATGGCTCACGCCATTACTATATCGAACACACAGACAAGCTGCAAGTTCAAACTTCCCTTGAATCTGTCAGACACCTGGGGCTGTGTGGCGAACAACTAACCCAGAATGGAAGAACGGACGGACATCTGCAGCAACAGACGGGACGTAAGCCCTTACTTCCTTGGGGCAGATGCTATAAGAATTTGCTAGAATTTTTTTTTTAAGTTTTTTAAAATGATTTTTGTGGAGGTCCTCTGTGGGTTTTGGGCCACAATTTGAAATTCATTTTGAAACAAGATCCCCAGTTTTGCCCCTTCCAGTTTCCCCAAATGATAGCCGGGCCATAGGGTAGGAGTGATGGGGGGAAATATGAAAAGCCCCCAAACCTTCTGTTGTATCAGGGTCCTTCAAGCCAGGAATGAAACTGGATGAGTTTGAGCAGTGGAAGGAAGCCTGTAGTTTGGGGTGCCAGAAGGGCCAGCTGGAGGAAGCCCAGTCAGCAGCACCCACACGGATTGCTGCCAATGTTATTTGTGCTGACAAGCTACGCCAAGTATGGATCAACAAGGATGCTTTTTACCAGCAATGTCTACCACTGGTGGGCGTGCCCCTTTGCAGATGGCGGGGACGTCCTTAGAGCTTTTCTCTCCCGACACTGTTTGCTTTCTAGCACCATCCCATGTACGGCCTCGCAGTAAATCCAGCCTGCGTCCTTACAATAAAAGAAGTCGAGTAAGTGTAGATTCTTAAAAATTGCCAATCGCTGGGCAACTCCTGTAACTTTTTCTATACATAAAAGTTTTAGCCTTGGATGTCTGAGAGAAATCTGGAATGTTATTGGAAGCTCTGGAATCTGAAAATATTT
The DNA here is from genome assembly GCF_023065955.2 of Ursus arctos. Taxonomy (NCBI): domain Eukaryota; kingdom Metazoa; phylum Chordata; class Mammalia; order Carnivora; family Ursidae; genus Ursus; species Ursus arctos. Next base: position 9,652,415 of record NC_079873.1, read on the forward strand.
TTACTGGACTTTCTGAATTCTTTAACACAAAGCCCATGAAAGTATATCATTTTTCTTTCCTGGGGATTTTTGGATAACATAAAAGAATTTCATGGAAAAAATGTTCATCTTCCAGAAAATGCTAATAACCATTTGCTGCTTCTCAACGAGAGGCCAATAGATTTGCTACTTCTCAACAAGAGGCCGATAGAACTAACTGGAGAAGGGAAGGGCAATTCTTCATCTCCTTTATGCTCCTTATTCATTTGTATCTTATTCTTCATGACTTTCAGGATTTTTCTCTGTCTCTCTGTAGCCCATACTCACTGGAAAGATACCCGACTCAGCTCTTCTTCTCAGAATTTGTGTGGACGATTTTTACTTCCTGTGAATCTTTTATTGCCTAAACCATCCTTTTTCTACCACACAGCTTGGCCCACATACTGGGAACCGGGGTGGGGGGAGATGTAGGCCCTAAATTAAGAAATGTTCTCTCTTTAGTTGTCAACATAAAATAAACTTTCTAGAATTTCCAGGAATTCATCAGTAATCTATGGTGAATTCTTGGTATTTTCCTGGAATCATTCATTTCCACTCATCCTCCCTTCAAGCTAAATGCATCGTTTAGAGAGGAACCAAACCCATTTTCCAAATATCTGGAGTTGTGAGTCTTCTACACTCTACGCTCAAACGGAAATATTGACTAACTGTCCCATACACGGTCGCCGCCCTTGCCAGCCTTGGTTTGGATCTGCCAAAGGAGTCTCACATCTAGAATCTTTAAACTGCACAGTTGTGACCCTATTCCCAGTTCCATATTCTGGGCCCCACATAAACCGCCCAACATACAGATTCACATTTAATTTGAGAACTCTCTTGGAACTGGCCAACTTCTCCCCACCAGCAATTAAATCAGGTCCAAATCGGGTATCCTGAGCTGGCATCGACTTCAAGTTGACCCTTTGTGTCTACGCCCACCTTAACGCCAGTACTGAGTTGGTACGCAAGATCGAGGTGCCACAAAATAGGCCTGGGCTGAAAACACCTGGAATAACTGGCCACCCCCCACGTTTCCTTGGCATTGGCTTACCATTTGGGTTGAAGAAGGTGATCTTTGTGAGTGACCAGCCAAAGCAAAGCATGACATGTGATTTCTTTCCCACGGACATTCACATGGATTTCTAAAAGTGCTTACATACTCCAGAACGAAAAGCTTCATGTCCCAGGAGAATAAATATATCTCCCCCCCCCACACACACACAGTCACTCACACATACTCACACAAATAAGTGACAGAAGAGTATCACCGCACAGGAAAGGGATTACGTTAATGAAACGCTAAACCAAGTATCGGTGTCCATTTGTTCATTCTTGTTAGGATTAAACTGAAAGCTGTTTATCTGCCGCTAGTCGCTCAGGGATAGATCTTGGCTTTACTTTTGAAAGAGATTCTTGGCACAGTTTCATTGTTAGGGATACAGGATCCGAGACAAAAAAGAAATTGTCCTGAAGGAGTATAAAAGAGTTATGGTCCTCAGATCTTTATCTGTCTCGATGTTCGGAAAACTTGCTTCGAGAGCAATAACACGGGGCTGGAGTAGAAGGATGGGCAGGAAGGGGAAGCTGAGACAGCCGCCAGGAAGCTGGGGGCTAGCAGCTCTTGTCTTTTCCTGAGCAGGGGAATACAATTAGACAAGAGTTATAAATACATGAGTGTAAAACCACAGTGTGTCTGAGCAGAGCGGGATGGTGCTGAGTCCATATTGCTTGTGTGGAGGGACAACTGAAATTCATTCACGGAAAGTTCATGAAGACCAAGTTACTGCACTCAGCATGGCGTTGGTCCCTAACATGGTCTTCCCCAAGTTGTATCAGGTCTCCCTCTCCATCAGTTTCCACTGAACCAGCAGAGCGAGCACCAACTTCTCCTGATTTCTGCTTTTCAACCTTAAACCGAGGTGTGCTTCGTGGTGACAACAGCTCTGAACCAAAGGCCACAAGGACAACCTTGCAGGCCTGAGTGGCACATCCACCTGGCTTCATCTTTATGTGGAAGTCCTCGTTTATGCCTTCTCTCTTGGCTCTTGCTCCAAACCCAGTCACTGTAAACTATACAACATAGCTGTTTATACTTCACTTTTTAGAATCAGAGTGAAGGCGGGGCGCCTGGGTGGCTCAGTGGGTTAAACGTCTGCCTTCGGCTCAGGTCATGATCTCAGTGTCCTGGGATCCAGCCCCACATTGGACGCCTTGCTCAGCGGGGAGTCTGCTTCTCCAACCACCCCCCTGCCCCCAGTCATGCTCTCGCTCTCAAATAAATGAATAAGAATCTTAAAAAAAAAAAAAAAAAAGAATCAAAGTAAAGGCAACAGCCATCTTAGACTTTTGCTCTTTCAATATAGACATCATAAATATGAACTCCTTCTTGTGTGTGTTTGCTTTTCGCTCGGGGCCTGTCGCTGTCCAAATGTGTGAAGAGTATGTCTTAATGGGGAAAATTACTACTAAAAAGAGTCTTCGGGTCAGTTTTTTCCACCACCCGATGGATAAAAATGCTCAGAGTGCATTAAAATCAGTTTGATCATTTATCAAAATTATTGACTCCGTGATACACTAGACACCATCCTGGGCACTGGGCACAATGCAGCAAATAAAATAGGACAGAAATCCCTGCTCGCCTGAAATTTATATTCCAGTGGTGATATAGGGAAAGATGAAAGAAGGGAAGAGGATGGGGAAAGCCAGCGGTCACGGCGATAGGGCGATTTTATCGAGGTCGGTGATGTTTGAGCAAAGAACTGAAGGAGAAAAAGGGAGACAAGTGGATGTGTGGGGCAGCGGATTGCTGGAAAAGCAAGTAGTGAGCATGAAGGCCATGCAGGAGAAGGCGGCCTGGTGCAGGTGCGTGGAGGGGGGGTGCGGGGGGGGGGGTGCGGGGTGCTGCAGGGAGTGAGGGAGGAGGGGAAGTAGCATGTGAAATAACAATTAACATTTCAAAAAAGTGTTCTTTCTCAATGTGATTCTTAACCAAATTACTTTTCTGATTTTTCCTTCTCCATCCTGACAAGATAAATGACTTGAGGTGTCAGCTGTATTATCACTAGAAATATTAGAAATTATAATAAGGCTGTGCTATCTCATCTACTTTCCAGCATTACATTGATTATTATCCTAATCATGATAATCTCCACTGTGACCACCAGGAACGCAGGGGCTCCACGGTTTACATCCTCTCATTTGCCCCCGCAATAATGCCTGGGTAACTGTTATTTCCCATTTCGCAGATAGAGAAATTTTTCAGATGAGTCGGTGACTTGCCTAAAACCGCTCAGCGAGTAAACGCTGGTGGAGCGCGGATTAGAAACTCGGTATTATGTTAGCTCAGTACTACACACTGCATTCAGTATACCAGCTCATACCCTCTATACTCTTTCCTTTCAAAAGGAAACATTTGTAGCTGGAAAAGATGGGTTTACCAAATAAGGACAGAGTAAACTGAACAATGACATTTATTTCAGTGTTCTGTATCATCGTGAAAAATGAGAAACAACCTGCGAGTCCAATAATGAGAAATGGATAAGTATGGTGGGCTGAATAATGGCCACCCTAGGAGGTCCGAGTCCTAATTCCTGGGACCTGTGAGTATGTCGCCTCACAGGGCAGAGGGGAGGGGGACTGGGCAGGGCCAGTGTAAGGCTGCAGGTGGGATTAAGATTGCTAATCAGGGAGATTATCCAGAGGCCCCCCTGCAATCATGAGTGTCCTTAAAAGTAGAAGTGGAAGAAAGGCACAGAGAGAGGCCATGTTGTTGGCTTTGAACTTGGAGGAAGGGCCACAAGCCGAGGAACTCACGTGTCTTTTAGAAGCTGCAGAGGGCAAGGAAATATTCTTTCTGGAGCCTCCTGAAGGAACGCAGCCTCGTGGATGCCTGGGCTTCAGCCTGGTGAGGCCCATGTTGGACTGCTGACCTCCAGAGCTGTCAGATAAATCATCCATGTGTTGATTTTTTAAAAAAGATTTTATGTATTTATTTCAGAGAGAGAGAGAGAGCAGGAGCAGGGGGGCAGAGGGAGAGGGAGAAGCAGAGTCCGACATGGGGCTCGATCCCAGGACAGTGGGATCATGACCTGAGCCGAAGGAAGACGCTTAACGGACCGAGGCACCCAGGCGCCCCAAATCCATGTGGTTTAACCTGTTCCGTTTGTGCTAATTGTTACAGCAGCGATAGAAAACTAATATAGCAAGTCAGTATGGACTGCGTACTTCAGGGTCTGTCTTGCACGCATTTCAATACTTATGAGGTCTAGGTGGTAACACGGAACAGTTTTAGGATCTACGTTTAAAAAGCATTACACAGACGTGTACACACAGGGTGGTTAAAGTTATGCTTGGAAAACAGAGACAAAAACTAGTTCGGTGGCTGTAAAATGTGGGAGAAATTTGGCAAAAATGTGAACAATGGGTAATGTGAGTGGTGAAATGGCGCCGATTCAGTTTTCTTTCAGATTTTATACATTTTTCAAATTTCCTTTACGGGCCTGTATGGAGAAAATATGAAAATGAAGTTGGAGGTTGATTTATGAAAGTAAAAATCCCATTCAGAGAACCGTAATGATATATGTTGCCCAGACAGAACGCTATCGATCATGACATCGGTGGGAAAATCGCATATTCTTTCCTATGTTATCTAGGAAGCCATATGGAGAAACAGTTATCGTTTTAGCAGCTGGTACCAGAATTTCTAGGTAGGGAGAGACCTGCCTTAATTGAGAAGTTGAAAAGAAGCTTTAGCAAGGTCTCAGGAGAGAAGGCAGCCCTCAGGCCTGCGTGTCGCATCGCATAGTAGAGAGGGAGCTGGAGGAGCAGGGGGACCGAGGCCTTTTGGGGATGGGGTCAGAAGAAGGTGGGGTTGGAAGAAGATCTTTGAAGGAAAACACATACCCACAGCGTGTTTTCGAAGGAGCTCAGTGTGTCGTAGATCGGGTAGCTCCTCGTCACCCCAAATCTTCAGCAAAACTGTGACTTACCCACAGTGGGTTGGATTTCAGGGGGAAACGCTATTAAGATGCGTGAGGCCCGGGTCGATGGGGAGAGAGAGCTGAGATCTGAATCCCATGTCCCTTCAAGATGCGGTTGGTGTGCCTACCCTGTGCGTGACGAAACAGCAAGTGTTTACAGGGCATTTCCTATATAAAACCATCTTAGAAGCCAGCCCTTGGATTCCCTGGGATCTGTGCCAGCTTGTTGCAAAGCAACCACGACCCGGATTCCCGAGGAGCCGATGGAAGGCTCCCCACTGCTGTTCCCCAGGCTCCGAACAGCTACTCACTCTCCGGCGTGAGGTGGTTTCAGAGCCAGGAACCTGCAGTTATTCCGAGGAGTCGTGGCACTCAGGCTATCTTCAAAAGCCCAGAAGATGCTGGGAAGGGGAGGTTGTTAGAGAACCCGTGGAGGATTCTACAGCCCCCAGGGTGCTCGTGAGAGCTGAACAAACTTAACTCCCCTAGACACTCCAGAAACAGTTCGGAACTCCTGAGATGCCCATGATTGAAAACAAGGAGCCTTCCCTAGAGATTCTTTGGGTCAAATCCATCTTCGTTCACAGTGGTCTCTCCAGAGTGGCAATGGCTTCTTAGGTTTTCTCCAGTCCTCTTTGGAGGGCTCAATGCACCAGAACTCCCTTGGGATCAGATGGTATCCCAGAGGTGTAGTGTCTGCAGTGGGTGGCCAAATTTGTCGCCAAAAATGTGGGGAAGTAGCAATGGTAATACCAGCGCGTGTGTGTGTGTGTGTGTGTGTGTGTGTGTGTGTGTGTGTGTGTTCATGAGCACACACATGTATACAATTATGCCTACTTGTGCCTTTTGTGCAGATAGGAGTGGATCCAGATTTTGTGGGCCTGAGACATGATTTTGAGGGCCCTTTTTAAAAAAAAAGAACACTATATTATAAATTCAAGATTAAGTGTAAAAAGTCAAATACATATTTAGGATGAGAAAAAAGATTGCAACAAATGACAAATATCAAAAAAGCTTGCAAATACCCAAAGCATCACAAAATCTGGAAAAATAACATATATTAATTAACTCCCTGGCACACCTCTATAATACTTTTTCCTACATTTTTTAGCTGCATTTTCTTTGATCCACTCTTCAAATGACAATGCTTTTTTTTTTTTTAAGATTTTATTTATTTATTTGAGAGAGAGAGCATGCACACATGTGCAAACACATGTGGGCCAGAGGGAGAGGGGAAGCAGACCCTCCCACTGAACAAAGAGCCCTATGTGGGGCTTGATGCGGAGCTCGATCCCGGGACCCTGAGATCATGACCCAAGCTAAAGGCAGACACCTAACCGACTGAGCCACCAAGGCGCCCCAAGCATGATTGATTTTTATAAAAAATTATTGATAGTATAGAAATTGATTTCCAGCTTCCCAATTCATTTTCAAGTCAAAATGACATTCATTGCCAAAAATGTTACGTAAATTTTTACAATCCGTTGCCAAGCTTGGAAGACCTATCAAATTTCTTGCATGTATGAGCTCTCAGATTTCAGGGCATTTCAAGTTTCCTTACACAATAACTAACCTTAAACATTCTTGTTTAGTGGTATACTATTTTTGTGTTAATCATTGTCGGTATCAGTATTTCTTTTCTTTTCTTTTTTTTTGAAGATTTTATTTATTTGTCAGAGAGAGAGTGAGCACAAGCAGGGGGAGTGGCAGGCAGAGGGAGAAGCAGGCTCCCCACTGAGCAGGGAGCCTGACATGGGCCTCTATCCCAGGACCCTGGGATCATGACCCGAGCCGAAGGCAGACACTTAACTGACTGAGCCACCCAGGCATCCCTTGGTATCAGTATTTCTTATCAAATTGGCAAGAAATTTAGTTTTCTTCATCTGTATTTATATGATTTACTTTTTTTTTAATGAACTGGATTAGCAAACAATCCAAATGCCTATTCATTGCTCCTATTCAAAATTTATTTCTTCCTCTTCATGTATTATTGATTTTGTTATGTTCTAAAAGGATCCTTCCGTTGTAATTCCTTTCTCCATATCAGTATAATTTCTATTGATTTCAAATATATATCATATACATGGTATATCTTTCTATTGATTTCATATATATATTTTACTCATATAATGAAATTACATACATGAAATATATATTATATGTAGTGAAATCCATATCGTATGAAAATATATTTCATATATTTGAAAATAAATATTGTATGAAATATGCTTCACACACACATATAATTTCACTGTGTAATGAGCTTGTAACTGTATACACTGAGCTATCATCGTCTGCTCCTGATGGGAGAGAACTTGCATTTTAACTTGAGGTTACTGAGAACTAAATCTTCTACTTATAATTCGACTCACCTCACGATTGGAAGGTTTTCCACAGACCAGCTTCTGGCTTTCTGTATTTCAAACTTGCTTTCCCCTCCACTACCCCATACTTCTGCTGCTTGTAGGCATGACAGCACACATTAATATTTTTTGCCTCTGGCCCTAAATGTCATGGTTCCAGGTGAGTCACGCCAGGAGAAGATGGAAATATTCCTGAAAGCCACTCCTACATCAGGATGACTAGAAATAACGTAGTATAAAATACAAGTATTTCCTGCTAAACCCACTCTCTCTTAGTCAGATTTCAAAAATGCCATGGCCATCTCCAGGGCCACCCAATACAAGGACGGGGAGTCATAGTGGAAAGAGACAGCAGACTTCACTAATTGTGGGTGAAACATATTACTTTTGCAAATTTTACAAAAACATATGAGCATGTGGAGACATTGCCTTGGAAAGGGCCCAGGTGTGCTGTGGAGCCATTAAGCTTCATTAGTCTCCTGATCAATCCACTTCAGGGAACAAGAGTAGGTAACTGGGTGATGCATTCTATTAGAACCTTCTGTATCCTCTATTGTTGAATACACCTATGGTTTTGCATATGCATATATTTTAATACACACTCATACACGCCATTTCTCTTTCACTCATCATCCCAACATTTCCAGTGAAAACAGCTATGTTAGAACCATAGTTTAAAGCAATTTACAGGGGCACCAGGGTGGCTCATTTGTTTAAGCGTCTGCCTTCGGCTCACGTCGTGATCTCAGAGTCCTGGGATCCAGTTCCGCGTCCGTGGGCTCCCTGTTCAGTGGAGAGCCTGCTTCTCCCTCTTCCTCTGACCCTCCCTCCTGCTCGTGCTCTCTCTCTCTAATAAATAAATAAATAAACAAATAAAATCTTTAAAAAAATGTTTAAAGCAATCTATTACAAACAGAAACAATTTTTAACAGTTATTTTACCCGAATGAAGCAAGAATTGTACTTTCAATTTGAGAAAGAAATTTTTATGTAGTGATTTCAATAAAGCCAATACTTTGCTCAGGAATATAGGAGACTTTAAAAGAAATAAAATTATTTCTACACTACCACAGTGATAAAAGTTTCTGCCTATTATGAAAACAAAACTTTGAATAAAGAGTAAAACAAGCCACCAGAAAGTTGTTCAAAAGGCTTTATTCTTTTGACTAAAAATGCTTGCCATTTGAATAAGATTGTTTTCTTTCTAAATCTCATCTGCAAAGCTTTATAAAATGAATCTAGATTTATTAATCATCCCTGTATCTTTCATCGGTAGCCCAAAAAATCTTAATAAAGACTCTACTGACATTAGAAGATCCATTGCAGGAAGAAAGACTCTTTGTGTAGATTCATATTGGGGGGGGGGGAATCAATCTGTGTCCTCCTGGTTCTTAGTGAATTCTTTCCGGTCCGTGTGTGTGTATGTGTGTGAGTGTGTGTTTCTCTTACACACAACCCAACCAAACACTTCCTTTTGCAAATATTATGATTATCATTATCTCTGTTGCACCAGGGGAATTTTCAGCATTCTAAAAATAATTTCTATTCTATGGAGTCCGAATGTTTTTAGTTACTGCTGCGCAAACAGTGGGGTTTCACATCAGATCCATTCTGAAATGCTATTAAAGACTCAGAAGATGACAAAAATACGAACAATGCTTTGAAAATTAGGATAACTAGGCCCGATTAAAATCAACTTCTATACCAGCGAAAGGATAAAATCCTAGTGTAATGGTTGACCTCCAAGGCCTCATAAAAACCTGTTTCCTTTCTCTCTTCCTCATCTTCTGTTTGCTTCCTTTCTCACTGTCCTCTTTTTTTTCTGTACTTTAACAGCAGCCAGGACTGGTTTCAGCCCCATGCTTAACCCCTTGTCTGCCGGCCTTCATCAGAAATCCTCAGCCTGGGAGTAAGGAGCCAGGAAGGCTCTAGGCAAAATGTCCACCTTAAGGCAAGTGATTTCCTTCTTGATTTCTTCCCAAGTCATCTGCTGTTGATTTTAGATTTTTGTACAACTGGATGAACATTTCCTCCCTCACTTGTATACATTCCAGGATAGAGATAAACAATTTGTTTTATTATCCCCTTCAACCATGCAAAATTAACTTTTTCAATGTGATTCATTTTGCTTATAAATATCACAAAGAAGACTAGTTACTAAAGTCTAAAAATTGCTCAATTCTTATAAAAAGCTTGGTGGTAGGGGCGCCTGGGTGGCACAGCGGTTAAGCGTCTGCCTTCGGCTCAGGGCGTGATCCCGGCGTTATGGGATCGAGCCCCACATCAGGCTCCTCCGCTATGAGTCTGCTTCTTCCTCTCCCACTCCCCCTGCTTGTGTTCCCTCTCTCGCTGGCTGTCTCTTTCTCTGTCGAATAGATAAATAAAATCTTAAAAAAAAAAAAAAGCTTGGTGGTAAAAATTACTATTCGTGGAGATTACCCAAGGAAAGTAAAATCCATTGGTAATTCTAGATATTCACAGACCCCAGGTTAAGGACCTTTGTGGTAACTGATAGCGTACGTTAGTTACGGCTGCATAACAGCGGTTCAGGAGTGTGCAACAATTATCTGTGTTTTCATGCATTGGTCTGTGGATCAGCTACAGCTTGGTGGCGCTCATCTGGGGTAGGAGGGCTTGGCTCCAGGCTGCAGGCTGGTTTTAGGTCTGCTCCATGTGTTTCTTCACTTTCCTTGAACCAGAGCTAGTTGAGGCACGTTTTTCTCATGGTGAATCACAGTGGCCTAAGAGGTCAAGCCCAACCATACGTGTGCCCTTAAAACTTGAAAGCTCCAGTCAAGTTTGCCAGCTTTCCACTGGCTAAGCCCAAACTCAGGGGGTAGGGACGCAGACTCAGCCTCCCCTATTGCAATGCTAGGTCACGTGGCACAGGGGAGAGGAAAGAATTAAAGACAGTGACCGCTGACCCTCATTTTCTCTCTGTGACTTGATTTTCCCGTTTGTAAAATAAAACAAAAGACAACAAAAATGAAAAACTCTACCTCCTGCAGTTGTAAGTATTCAAGTACTTAGAACAGTGCCTGGCACACACATTTAAAAAAACAAAAACTTTAAATATTTATTTATTTATTTATTTTAGAGAGGTTGGGGAAGAAGAGAGGGGCAGAGGGGGAGAGAGAGAGTCTTAAGCAGACTCCACCATGCCCCGTGTGGGGCCCCACACGGGGCTCAATCTCATGACCCTGAGATCATGACCTGAGCCAAAACCAAGAGACGGACGCTCAACGAACTGCACCACCCAGGGGCTCCACCCAGCCAAAAAAGTTAAAGATAATATTGTTGTTGTCATGTCCCAATTATCCAATAAGAGGAAAAGTTAATTCTTATGAATACCCATACCTTCAACCATTATGCAGTCATCATAAACAGCTCAGAAGAGATACAATAATTTGGGGAAATGCCTCTGCTTTAACAGTAAGTGAGAAAAGTGGGATGTACAAAAATATGTGGATAATGTCATCCCAACAATATAAAAAATCTGTATGAATCAAAGATTTACAGGAAATACACCAATCATTGAATTGGCTGATTCTGGGTGGTGATTGTTTTCTTCTTTCTATTTTTCTATATTTCCCAATTTTCTTTTCTTTTTTTTTTTTTTTAAGACTTTATTTATTTATTTGACAGAGAGAGAGAGAGAGCCGGAGAGCACAAGCAGGGAGGAATGGCAGAGGGAGAAGGAGAAGCAGGCTCCCCGCTGAGCAAGGAGCCTGAAGTGGGACTCAATCCCAGGACTCTGGGATCATGACCTGATCCGAAGGCAGATGCTTAACTGACTGAGCCACCCAGGCACCGCTTTATCTTCCAATTTTCTGTAATAACATGTATTTTTCTCTAATAACAGTAAGTTTGAAAAACATTGTTAAAAATAGAAAGAGGGGGTGCCTGGGTGGCTCAGTTGGTTAAGCTTCCAAGTCTTGGTTTCAGCTCAGGTTGTGATCTCAGGGTCTTGAGATCAAACTCACATGGGGCTCTGTGCTCAGCGCAGTCTACTTGGGATTCTTTCCCTCTTCCTCTTCCTGCCCTTCTCCCTCTTCCTTTCCCCCCTTGCACGTTCTCTCTCTCTCACTCTCGCTAAAATAAATAAATAAATAAAACCTTTAAAAATAAAATAAGATAAATAAAATACATAAGATAAATAAAAACAAAGAGACCTAGGGTTTGAGCCACCATATAAGCATCTGATCCCAGTCATTAATTCTTTGTTTTGTGTTTTGGGGTAATTTTTGAGCTCTATGCCTTTCATCTTTTCATTACAGACCAATACTATTAGCTTGATTGTTCGGTTTTTCAAATATCCAGTTCCTTTCCTTTTACATCTGGCTTTGGACTATTTCAAAGGTTAAATGAGGTGTTCTCCGTGATTGGAAAAATACACAGCAGAGGTTGGGGCTGCTGTAAGCTTAAGAATGCAAGGAGATGGCACTTCGGGTAATAACACCATTCATCCAAATACCTGGTAAGTGCTGGGGGGATATCTATAAATATTAATAAGTTATCTTTACATTATTTGTCTTTTCCTTGAGTCTTCATGAATAATGGTACTGACTGTGAGCCTGACCCTTTCAGAAAAATGCTACACTACTGTAATTATACTTTAGGGATACAATATTATTTGAAAAGTCACCTCGATACTATTCAGACATATTGTATTATGTCTGGGAGTAAGATCTTTGACGAATGCAAACTTTCCTGACATTACTCATTACTTTTAGTGCAGGATAGGTTGGCTGTGGGCATATTTTTAGCTCCAGTAGATAAATTAAATCCGATTGTGTTTTTTATGTTTTTGGATTTCCAGACCTTCAGTATTTTCTGAAATCCAAAGTCTGCTTATGTGGTAGCTTGAAAAGATGTCTACAAATTCTTTGGTATTGTTTCCTTAAGAGGTTGAGTCTAATTCCTCTCCCCTTGGGTGTGGGCTCTACTTACGACTCACTTCTAACAAATAGAATGTGACTAAAGTGATGGTATGTGACTTCCAAGACTAGGAGCTAGAAGTGTGGCCTCTCTTTGCTCTTTCTTTGATCGCTCATTCTCAGGGAAGCCAGCTGCCATGTTGTGAGAACACTCAATTAGCCCTACGGGGAGGCCCACTTGGCAAGGCACAGAGGCCTCCTGCCGACAGCCGTGTGAGCACACCATCTTGGAAGCAGATCCATCGGCCTCAGTCAAGCCTTCAGATAACCACAGCCTTGCTGATGTCCTAACTACAAAATCTCAAGACACCCTGAGTCAGAATCACCCAGGTAAGCTGCTCCCAAATTCCTATTCCACAGAAACTGTGAGGTGCTAAATGCCAATTGCTTTGAGCCACTGTTCTGGAGTAATTTGTTAGCAGCAATAGATAAATAACACAGCTTACCCCATAACTTTACTGATGGAAACCTCTCTCGAAAGATTTTATATCCATACCATGTAGTGCCTACCATAAGTAGGGTCTGAACTTCATGGTAAGTTCATAGTGGTGAGGAAAACAAACCCAGGGGATGCCTGGGTGGCTCAGATGGTTAAGCGTCTGCCTTTGGCTCAGGTCATGATCCCAGGGTCCTAGGATCGAGCCCCACATCGGGCTCCCTGCTCGGCGGGGAGCCTGCTTTGCCTTCTCCTCCTCCTCCTGCATGTGCTCTCTTGCTCTCTCTGTCAAATAAATAAATAAAATCTTAAAAAAAAAAAAAAAAAAAAAAGCAAAAACCCGGAATCTGCTTTGGGGCAGCTTATCTTTGAATTCCACGAACATGGAGTGAAAGAAAAGGAGCCAAACGTTTGTGACGTTGAGGAAGTTACTTAATGTCACTTGCCCTTGATTTATGAAATAGAGAATAATATTTACTTTGTGTCGTTGTGAGGTTGAGAAATGATATTAAAGTACCGAGCTCGAGCTGTCACTCATAAGTGCTTACTATTACTATTATAGAGGTGGATTTTCACCACCAACTTTTTTTTTTCAGACTTCCAGTTAGAGCCCCTGCATGATGCCAAAAATGTCTGATAACTGCATGAGTGTGGAAGGCAGCACTGTCACTGCTAGTTTTGAAAAGTTAGCAAATTTACTAGGAAAATGTCTCCACTGTCTTTCTCAAAACTGTCGGTTTGAAACCCTCTCAGGGAAATGACCGCACCGTGGTTTAGATTTGACTCAGTACCTCTCATAAGCTGGTTGTAAATATATCTTCTCATTACAAATCATTCGAATAGTAAATAAGCAAAGTTTTCACTCTGATGTGTCAACATACTAAATGCCATCAGCCGTTTTGTTGAAAGGTAGAGGAGTACTTCTTATGCTGGACCATGTGTGTGATATTTTATTCCAAAGCAATCCTTTCATCATTTAGAAAAGTACTTATCCGCCATCACATTATTTAATCCAAAATCGCATGGGTTTCTCCTTTCCTTAATTATATTGTAGCTTCAACTCCATTTCATCAATTATATTGATTTCCTAAGCTGTTGAGACAAGGGGATCTGACACGTACTCGCTTTATCCTCCTCTGCTCTAATATTCTGGGAATTATCAAGAGAAAAAGCTCAGAACCTAAAGTTTAGGTACACGATCAGCAATTTCAAGAGCCCAAATCTAGATAATTGAGGCATGAGGTGAAAGAACTAGATGGCGATGAACAAGACAGTGGCCTCTGACCGGAGAGCAGCTCTCCCTGGCTGCCATTTTCTTATATGCATTATCGCAGCCCCTGGATCGGCTCTGTTGTTATGGCAACCACCACTGTATATCGCACTGAAATCTGGTATTGAAATGTACTAGAAGCACAAAGCATACATTTTTCATATTTTTCCCAAGTCCTTTTTTCATGGTTTCATGTAGCAATCCAACATGAAACATTTATTGGGGCTTTAAAAATCACAAATCCATCATCTCCCACTCTGAGATTTAGAACTGGCTTCTATGACTGTAATAGCGATTCCCCATCAAAGGAATCGAATACATTTCAAACCATTATACTTTCTTTCAAAGAAACAAGGGGGAGGGATTGCCCTTGGCGATCTTCTGTGAAGCTTATCTACATCACTGTTCCTGATAGAAGCAGAATTAGTCTTTAGATTCCAAACTGCTGAGAGAGATGATGTGGGGAGATTTCAAATGAGGGGTGACACTTTTGCTTCTATTCCACCAGGAACAGATCAATGTTGAAATTCTCGAGCTGCTCTGTTGGATTCATATGGTAAAGTCAGAGGCTTCTTCAATGAAGACTGGTTGCTCCTCTCGGAGCAGCCACTAGCTACTTCTTATTGCTGCTTGGATGAGACACACTTATTATTAAATTGCTGGCATTCAAATAATGTGGAGAAGGCTGTAGATTATAGTTAGATACAGAGCACTAAAACTGATTTAAAAAAAAAAAACTTTCAATAACCTAATTCAGGAACTACCAAGGATGCCTCCTGGAAAGAATTTTGTATTAAGCGTTCATATCAAGAGAAAGACCCACAGCCATTTATCTGACACATTTAATTCACAACATTATTCTTTTTCTAGGGAAAAGATTATATAACCGAAAATATCATAACGGATGGAAGTAGGACACAGGAAAACCCTGTTGTAGAGTACATTGCTGACCTGATGGGAGTTTTTGCAAACATTTCTTAGATGCAAGCTTAACAGCTGTTTTCAACATTAATATTATTATAATACTCATTGCCAAGACTAGATTATATTGCTAAGAATTTGTAAAGAACTCAAAGATTTGGAGTTTTAAATCTGCATTTTCAATGTTGGAGATAATCTGCTGGTTACAACATCCTTGCCTTATTATTTTTTTCATGGAAGGGCCATTGCAATCAGCTGGACAATCTCGTTAGAATACAGCTTGAGAGGAAGGAAAGATTTTTCTTTTAATAGCTGAACAGCCCTAGGATCGTATTTATAAACTTTGGAAATGGAAATAAAAGTAAAGGCTGGACGAATTAAAATGTCCTTGAACCAGAAAGTAAGATAAGATGGAGGGGAGAATGTCATCCAGTTTATTTTGCTTCCATTCAAATACCGTAAGCAAACTCCAGCTGCTCAGAGGCCTCATTAAGAAAACACCCCAACTCGAGGCCGTAGAGAATGGAACTTGGCCACAGCAATTCCCAGTCGGGCCGCTGTTGAGTTTCTGGAATGGGTACGCAGCGTCGTCAGAGAAAAATCGCCCTCCGCCTACGCAACTAACGGCTGACTTTCCTCATGAGGAGTCACGTCAGTCAAGCTCCTGATGAAACGGGTTCTGCATTCCTACTTGGTCTATTAAACGAAGGACTGTGCTCTTGGTACACCCAACCGTGGGCACCCAACCGTGATGAAAATCACAGCAGATCAAGGCACACCCTGGATGGCGTTTACTAGGATATTTTCATCCTAGCCAAAAGTTCTGTTCTAAATGCAGAGCAAGCGATGAAAATTAATCAAGATTCGTGGGTTGGCTTTAGAAAGATTTCTTGAGACAACATGCAAGCTTTAGATGCTTTAAATTATACAGCATCGTAGATATGAAACATCAAATGTTTTGGTGACTAAGGGAAAAATCAATAAGGAAATAAAGGCTGCATCTAATCATAGAACCTATGGAATATTTTTCCAATTTTAAAAAATTTCTTCAACAAAAATGCATGGCTCTTCCCCATACCAGATACTGTGCTAGGCATGCATTCAAAACCAGAAAGATACACATCCTAGCCTCATGGTACGCTCTAAAGAAGGTAAACAACGTGATGTGAATGAGCAACGTGGGCGATCAATACCACACAGGAGACCCTCCTCTGGGTGTGCAGAGGCTCTCCGGACCCCTTGGCAGGAAGGGGCATTGCTGCCCCAGCTGTTGGGAATGTTCCCTACTAATTGCGTTCAGCTGATGCCCTCCCCAGCAGGGAAGCACACTGGATTAGCCATGTTTTTGCATAGTAAATCTACGCAAATATAAAATGAAGGATTTCTTCCCTTCTCTGTGACCTCTCAGAATTTTCAGGAGACACAAGCCATTGGGCAGCCATAAGCGCAAAGAGAAAATTCAAGGGAAGCAGTGATTAATGTTTGAGAGAGGGCGGTCATAGCAAAGCAGTTTTCCTCATTCGATGTACCCGATTTTGCAAAGTTTGGGGCTTGGGGTTGCAAAGAAGCAGTGTTTAGAGACATGGTGAGTTCAGAAGGAAAATCCAGTGTTGGCCAGAAAGAGACTAGAGCCTCAGCTGGGGCGGATAGAACAAGGCACCCTTCGTCCTGTGATGGAGAAAGGTCTTTCTTTCTTCTTCTTTTTTAAAGATTTTATTTATTTGTCAGATTGAGAGAGAGAGAGAGAGCGCACAAGCAGGGGGAGCGGCAGGGAGAGGGAGAAGCAGGCTCCCCACTGAGCAAGGAGCCCCATGCGGGACTTGGTCCCAGGACCTCGGGATCACGACCTGAGCTGAAGGTAGACCTTTAGCTGACGCTTAACTGATGGAGCCACCCAAGGGTCCCGAGAAAGGTCTTTCTTAAAGGAAAAGAGCACACGGATTCTGGCGCTGTTGGTTCCCGCGGCGGTGAGGGGAACCAGTCCGATGAGCGGACACGGACCTGACGTGCTCGGCAGTGCAGCTGGGAACCGCACTGGCAGCTGGTGACTTGTCTGTGCTGACGCGAGGAACGAACCTGGGCTTGGAGCTCGAGGAAACTGCATGTTCTTCGGGGCCCAGGTGTTATTTCATTAGAGTGAATTGGCTGGTCGGAGATGCTGTTTCACAGAGAAAATGGACTGGTAGGGTTCCTCCCAGAGAAAAGGTGGAGCGAGGCTGTGCACCCCGTCTTTGCAGGAGAAATCTCTCTCTTCTCTGAGGGCAGCGCTGAGCCCAACACCAGAATGTTTTCTTTGAAGCAACTACCCATCTTGTCTTTTGGTGTATTTATTTATTTGAGAGAGCGAGCGAGAGCGCGTGCACACTCACGAGCTGGGGGGAGGGGCAGAGGCAGAGGGAGAAGCAGGCTCCCCATTGAGCAGGGAGCCCCACGCAGGCCTCGATCCCAGGACCCCGGGATCGTGACCTGAGCCGAAGGCAGACGCTTCACCGGCTGAGCCACCCAGGCGCCCTTCTTTTGGTGTTTTGCTGTATTTTTGCTTACCCTAGAATTTTGAGCTTGAATTCTAAGCTTTCTGGTTTGAGCCATTTCTGCACTTACGTTCAGGGATGTACTCTCTGCCTCTTTCTCCACCTCCATCTGCATGTGAAGAATAAAACCCACAGATAACTCAAAAGTCTTCTGACTGGAGGGGAATACCACCCAGCTCCTAGCTGCTGGGAGTGTGGTCCTTGGCCCAGCAGCACCGGCGGCACGTGGGGGCCTGCGGGAACACACGGCTTGACGCCATTCTCCGGCCTTGCGGACCGCATCCCCGGGGCGTTCGTGCGCACAGTCGGGTCTGAGAAGCAGCCTTCTGACTCACTGGTCCTCAAAGTCGAATGTTAACGGAACCAGAAAAACGAAGGCTGACCTGTTAGACGGCAGATCGCAGGGAGCACCCCCCCCCCCCCGCCTTTCTGATTGAGTAGGTCTGAGATGGGGCCCAAGAAGGGGCGGTTCCGGCCCATTCCCAGGTGCTGCTGGTGCTGCTAACCAGGGGCCCGCCCTCTGACTAGCACGGCTGTACCTCATTCTCCCCACTGACTGGGGGACCGGAGTTCCTCTCTGCCGCTCACCAGCCGCGCGATGCCCGACGCTCTCCTGACCCCTCCAAGCCCAAGTTTCTTTTCATGTTACAGGGAGCGATGCCAAGTTCATCGTGAGAATGTGAAGACATTTTGAAACGCGCAGCACCTCACCCATGCCCGGCTACAGAATGTGCTCTTCAAATTGGGGTCCGCAGACCGGCAGCAGCAGCGTCCCCCGGGAGCTCGGAAGACCTGCGGTGTCTGGCCCCACCCCAGGCCTGTGGCAGCAGAATCTGCCGCGTCACGACACCCTCAGGTGAGAATTATGAGTGTTAGTCTGAGCAAAGTTCTGCAGGCACGTGGGCCTCATTTCCCGGTTGCAGCTGGGGTACTAGCCCCAGACCAGGCATCGGAAGCTTGAACCCCTAACTCTCTAGCTCTCCCCCAGTGTTCCCACTCTCTCAGCCGCACCCCGAGGGTTTGATTGCCCAGCTCGGGCAGGAACGCTCACCATGACCCCGGGCGCAGGTTTGTGGCGTCCTGGGAGGCCGCCGGGGCTCGGAAGCACAGCCACCGTGAACTTGCCTGCTCGCCGGGGCTTCGCCAGGAAGTAGGGACAGCCTAAGAGGACAGAAGGGGTTTCTGGACCCGACGGTTTGCTTATTTGACTCTGTGATTGTTTGTTTTGGATCTTCACACTGAAGTCCTACTTGAACCCTCGTGGGCAGGAGAGGAGTGGGAAAGAGGAGGGATGAAAGCAAAAGCCACGCGGGGTATAAAGAGTCCCGCGGGGAAAGAAAGACTCTGGGCTGCCAAGGAGAATGACTTGCTCACAGGGAGAAACTGGGTTCTGTTAGAACACATGGTGCAGCCGAGTTCCCACCACAGAAGTCAGCCCCCTCAATGTTCTGGTGTGGGATTCTTTGCGAACAAAGTACTGTTTGGGAATCATTACCATTTGTAGCTCTTTTATTGTACGAACCAAATGAATCCTTCCTGAACATTCTAATGAACACAACAATACAGAAGTGACTTTAGCAGAGTTGGAAAGGCAGCACTGCTTTTTTGCATACTTATGAGTAATGATACCTGAAAAATAATCTGACAGGAAATAAAAAGTAACCACATTTCTTTGATAATGAATAAAACTCTGGAAACTGTCCTTCCCCCATAAGTTTTTGGCTGATTTTGTCGTTGAACTTTCTCTTCGACACCTCTTGTGCTGTGACTGAAGGAGTTTGCTTTCATTAGACCTCATGGACCAGGACTCCTTGTTCTGTCCTGGAAGCTGAAGAAGGCTAGATGCACATAAACAAGCCATCATCCCAAATACCGGGGCTACAAGATTTACACTGCCCATTATAGTGCAAATCAATACAGCATACTTGCTTTATAGCTGGAGGAAGTTCAGAGATGGGAAGTAATTTATCCAAAGTCATAGCCAGTCCAGGTTGGGGATATGCTCAACATTTCGATCCCTAGTCTGAAGCCTCTTCATATAAAGCATAGACATAAAAACGATGAGTTCCAAGTAAGAGCTAGATTTTAAACTTCGAGTCTTATTTCTTTACCTAGCTATATTTTCTCCTCCCTGGCCCTTAAGCACTGACATCTCCTGGATACAGCTCCAGGGTTCTGTCCATGAAAACAGAAACAACTTTGGGGAAAATGGATTTCGGCTAGGCCTTATCAAAAGCCCACTTGTGAAAATTTGGCCTCCAGTTCAAGACTGGGCAGAGCCCCTTTGGATGAATCCACAACTCAACTCATTTAATGAATGAGGGATCTCAGAAATTTGCCTCCTTCCCGCTCCAAGCCCCAAATACACTTAGAGATTCAGTGCGATGGGAAAATCAAACAGTGACTGCCTCTAAGCAACAGAGGATAATGATTTTTGGCTGGGAAGGAAGGAGCAAGAGGGAGTTTTCTGGAGTGAAAGTAATGACGATTTTCACCAGGGTTTGGATTAGGTGGTGTGGCGCGCATTTGTCAAAACTCACAGAACGATCGATACACTGAAGATTTGTATGTTTCATTATATGTAAATTTTAGCGATCATAAAACCTCGGGTAATGAAACAAACTCCCAGGGAAAATATTTGGGATGGTGACAGGGTTAAGAGCTAGAAGTATTAAATTTGCGTTTTTATCAGCTCTGTCATCATCCTCACCAACCACAAAATACAAAAGTCTTTAGACCACGTGTGTAGAGGGAGGGTGGGTGGACGGTGCGTGTTCCGGGGAGATTGTCTTTCTGCCAGCGCTGCCAGGAAACCAGACCTTTGCCCTGAACTGAGCAGGCTTCCTTTAGCAGCCAGTCCTTAGATAAAAATAATTGCTAGGGTTGTGGGGGTGTGTGGAGGGCGGGGAAGCTGAAGACCGGTGGGAACTCTGTCGTGAATCCCCTGGAGGAGACCCTGCTCAGGGTGGTGGGAATTGAGCATCTCCAGTTCTCCGACGTTTTTTGCTAAGTAAATGTAGAAATGGGTCAAAAACTGGCAGGGAGGAGAGGCCCTGCTTCAGGATAAAATCCATTGCGTTATGGGTTTGGGCAAAATTAAAAAAGCATGTGGATATGGGGCGCCTGGGTGGCACAGCGGTTAAGCGTCTGCCTTCTGGTCAGGGCGTGATCCCGGCGTTATGGGATCAAGCCCCACATCAGGCTCCTCTGCTATGAGCCTGCTTCTTCCTCTCCCACTCCCCCTGCTTGTGTTCCCTCTCTAGCTGGCTGTCTCTGTCAAATAAATAAAATCTTTAAAAAAAAAAAAAAGCATGTGGATAAAGAATAAATGTTATTAAGATTGTGTTGTTGGAGGGTCTTTACCCTCCTGTTCCCACTTTGAATATCACTCCAATTCCACAGCTTACCAATGTGGTGTGCTTCTGTTATTGTTATGCAAATTTCAAGCATAGAGAATACTCAGAGAGTAGTACATCCATGATCCAGTCTGGAGCACTGGCTGGCTTGGTCCATGGAACATGCTACTCTTGATCTTAGGGTAGTGAGTTCGAGCCCCATGTTGGGGAGTCTACTTAAAAAAAGTATATTTCCATGATCCAGTCTTGTCAGATTACTGTTTTTTCTTTTTTTAAGATTTTATTTTTAAGTAATCTCTACACCCAACGTGAGGCTTGAAACTACCACCCCCGAGATCAAGGGTCACATGCTCCACTGACTGAGCCAGCCAGGCGCCCCAGATTACTTCTTTTTCGAGATTGCAAATGTGTTTTACTTTGTGATCAGCGATTATTAATAACTAAATAGTTCAAATGAATCAGTTGTCCTTCTATAAATACTTACGCTCTTGACTTTTTCCTCACCTTTATGTTATATGTACTTGGAAATAGGCATTTGGACATGATAGCTGGTAATTGGATACTACTCCTGTTTTCCTAAACAAGTACATATATCTGTATGAGTGATTGCTCTTAGCTTTTGTGATTTATAATTTATAGATTTTTTTTTTTGCTTAATAGACATTAAAATAATTGAGGCATATCTGCTTTTCTATCTCTACAGACTCTATAGTCTGGGTGCTTTATAATTACATTTTTTTCAGCTTTTTTCAGGAGATATAATTGACATATAACACTGTAGGAGGTTAAGGTGTACAACATGATGATTTAATACACGTATATATTGTGAAATGATTACCACAATAATGTTAGTATCATTTCCATCACCTCACATAATTACTTTTTGTTGTTGTGAGAACACTTAATATCTACTTTCTCAGCAACTTCCAAGTATACAATGCAGTATTGTTAACTCTAGTCACCATGCTATACATTAGATCCCTAGAAGTTACCCATCTTATTACTGTAAGTTTGTACCCTTTGACCAACATCTCCTCATTTTCTGCACCCCCTAGCAACCACCAGTCTACTCTCTTTTTTAAGATTTTTAAAATTTATTGATTTGAAAGAGAGAGAGCAGAGACAGCACACGTGCCTGGGGGGGGGGTAGGGAGAAGCAGACACCCTGCTGAGCAGGGAGCCCAATGTGGGGCTCCATTCCAGGACCTTGGGATCATGACCTGAGCTGAAGGCAGATGTTTAACGACTGAGCCACGCAGGCACCCCACCAATCTATTCTGTTTCTGAGTTTGGCTTTTTTAGATTCCACGTGTAAGTGACATCATACAGTATTTGTTTGGCTCTGACATATTTCACTTACCATAATGACCTCAAGGTCCATCCACATTGTCGCAAGTGGCAGGACTTCCTTCTTTCTCATGGCCGAATAATAGTCCATTTATATATGTATTATATATCCATATGGATATATACACATAATATAATATCCATATAGAAACATCTTCCTGATCCATTCATCCATCCAGGGACACTTCAGTTGTTTCTGTACCTTGGCTATTGTGAATAATGCTGCAATGAACATAGAAGTTCAGATATCTCTTTGAGATCCTGATTTCATTTCCTTTGGATATGTACCCAGAAGTGGAATTGCTGGATCATAGGGTATTTCTATTTTTAATTTTGTGAGAAACCTCCGTACTGTTTTCCGCAGTGGCTGCACCAAGTGACACTCCCACCAACAGTGCACTAGGTTCCCTTTCCTCCACATCCTCTCCAACACGTGTTCTCTCTTGTCTTTTTGATACTAGCCATTCTAACAGGTGTGAGCTGATAGCTCGTTGTGGTTTTGATTTAAATTTCCCTGATGACGAGTGAGTGGCTTTGAGCATCTTTTCACGTGTCTGTCGGCCATCTGGATGTCTTCTTTGGAAACACATCTATTCAGGTCCTCTCTTCATTTTTTTAAATTGGATTGTTGGGTTTTTGCTATTGAGTTGTGTAAGTTCCTTGTATATTTTGAATATTAACCTCATGTTATAGCACTATCAGCAATTTTTTTTTAAGATTTTATTTATTTATTTGACAGGCAGCAAGAGAGGGAACACAAGCAGAGGGAGTGGGAGAGGGAGGAGCAGGCTTCCTGCCGAGCAGGGAGCCCGATGTGGGGCTCAATCCCAGGACCCTGGGATCACGCCCTGAGCCGAAGGCAGACGCTTAACGACTGAGCCACCCAGGCGCCCCATATCAGCAATTTGAAAATTTTAAAATGGAAATCTTTATTTGTAACATAAGTCAATTCTCCAACGTTTTTGGTCTTGGGAGTCATTTAGTCTTGAGAATCATTGAGGACTCCAGAGACCTCGTGTTTGTATGGATTTTATCAATTGGTGTTACTGGGTTAGAAATAAAAGTGGAGAAAATTTTCTAAATACTTATTTATTAATTTATTTAAAATCACAATAACAAACCCAATATATGTTAACATAGCACATTTTCATGTGTTCAGTTCAGAAAATAACTGTTTTCTTAAATAAAAAATGTATTGGGAAAATGGCATTATTATACATTTTAGCAATCTCTTTAATGTCTGCCTTCACAGAAGCAGCTGGATTTTCATATTTGCTTCTTATTCAATAGATTTTTTTTTTTAAAGATTTTATTTATTTGAGAGAGAGAAGAGAGAGCCCGAGGCGGGGAGGGTCAAAGGGAGAAGCAGACTCCCTGCTGAGTGAGGAACCTGATGCGGGACCCGAAGGCAGACACTTAACCAACAGAGCCACCCAGGTGCCCCTGTATTCAATAGATTCGGAAACATTGTTTTGTTTGGAAAATATGGAGAAAACCCAGCCTCCCACAGACATGTATTTGGAAATAGGAGGACTGTATTAACAGCTTTTTCAGGTAGTTGTGGATACTCTTCTTTGGTACTACACCAAATTGTGAAAAGTAGTAGTTTTTTGAAGAAAATATGTATTATGAGGGATGCCAGGGTGGCTCAGTCAGTTAAGCATCTGCCCTCAGCTCAGGTCATGATTCCAGAGTCCTGGGATCAAGCCCCATATTGGGCTCCCTGCGCAGCGAGGAGTGTGCTTCTCCCTCTGCCCTTCCTCTTGCTTGTGCACGGTCTCTCTCTCACGCAAGCTCTCTCAAATAAATAAATAAAATCTTTTAAAAAATATGTATTATGAGATTTGAAACCATAATAATGATGTTTTCATACTCAGTTACATTAAAATTCATTGGTTTATCTTACATTTTGAATGAATATTTTACCCATGCATGATTTTATAATGTCATGTGTTGATTATGAGGGAATATTGTTTCATTGAGTTATGCAGATCTTCCTTATATGATGTAAAGTAAAATCACACTCATTAATACCACCAATCCCCTCAGAGAAGTCTTTAAGTGATGTGACGCTGTCAAGCCCATGGGTGCATATTCAAGTTTTCTAAAATTGTAATTGTCACTTGAAAACTCAAACTCAAATTTTATTATTGGCAGCAAATACTGTCAATTGTTTTCCTCAAACTGATAAGCCCATTTTGTTCATTTTTGAGAAAATGTCTGCCTAATACTCAACTCTAAAATCCCTGGTTGTCAGTTAGCCTTTCAAGTTAAAATGGTATCACGTGAAAACAGCAGCTAGTTTACCTGGCAACTCAAATATTGGCACTTCAAACAGTCACTGAGTTCTGTTCTTTTCTCTTTCCTTTCCTTTCCTTCCCTCTTCTTTTAAGATTTTATTTATTTGAGAGAAAGAGAGCAAGAGAGAGTACAAGTGGGGTGAGGGGCAAAGGGAAAAGCAGACTCCCCGCTGAGCAGGGAGCCCGACTGACCGACGTGGGGCTCGATTCCAGCACTCTGGGATCATGACCCGAGCTGAAGGCAGACGCTTCACTGACTGAGCCACCCAGACGCCCCAAACAGTCACCGAGTGCTTTTCCTTGAGACAACATATGAACACTGGTAGGCAGCAGAAAGGCTTTAGACATACTTCTCACTTTGTCACACAGAATTTGAGAAGATGTGTACTCAAGGGTTGAAAGGTAGTGGAAGTATTAATGTTACCGACATCTGTGTTTTCTGCAAGCACGCGGGGGTGAAGGACACAGTGCCCACGAGTACAGCATGGCGCCAGCGCCTTTGGGTTCACTTGCAGGTACCCGGACTTCTACTCCCTACTGCTTTGTAGCACTAATGCAAATATCAGCATGGTGAGAAAGACAAATAACATCTTTGAGGCATTATGAGAAGAGTTTTGACTTCACAGAACCCTTGAAAGGGTCTTGGAGACACCCAGGTATCTGGGGACCACACTTTGAGATCTACTTGTAAAGGTTCTCAATTTTTTTTTAATCTCCTTTAGGTAAATTTAGTGTCAGAATTTTGCATATTTAGCATTACAGATGAATTTAGCATTGTTTTACTCGGGAACTACATGGGTCCGTACCCTGTAATGTGCCGGCAGTACAATGGTGAGCAGAAACAAGGTCTTTGCCCTTTTGGAATTTCTGTTCTGAATGAGACAAACTATAATCCACTCATCAGGTAACTGTAAATATACAATTGTAAGTGCCGTGAGAGCCACAGTAGGGGCAGGTGGCTTAATCTGTGGGTGGGAGGTTAAGATACAGTGTTCCTGAGGACCTAATGTTTGTCTTAGAACCTCAAGGGTCAATAGGTGTGAGCAGGTGGAGGAAGTGGTAATAGAGAGTGTTCCAGGCAGCAGGACCAGCATGTGCAAAGGTCCTGAGGCAGGAGGGAGCTTGACATGTTGCAGAAATGGGAAACAGCTCTGAAAAGGAGGGAGGCTGATGGGAGATAATGACAGAATGGAAAGAAGAGGTGAGAATATATTGTAGTCTCCACTAACATTTTGGCTTTTATGCAGAGAACAAAGAGGTGCCATTGAAGTGTTTCTGGAAAGGGTGGCTTGACCAAATTGGCAGTATGAAAAGATCACCTAGGCAGCAGTTTTGAGAATCAATGGATGATGTTGGGGGGTTGGGCAGATGAATGCAGGGAACCATTTTTCAGATGGGAAGGCTCAGAAATGTTGATGTTTGCCAAGAATCACACCACTCCCAATCTTGAAACTAGGAGTTCCATGCTGTTTTTTATTTTTCAGCTTCATTGAAGTATAATTGACAAATGAAATCATAATATATTTAACTACACTGTTTCTTTCTTCAAGCAACTGAATGATCTTTCTGATATAGAGGCTTCTAGGTTGGGAGGGTCATGGACACCTCTGGGATTCTACTGACAACTAATAACCTTCTCCCTAGCAAAATTCATGTTTGGACACACAAAATTGATACATTTCTAGAGGTTTTCAGGTCTTCTGAAACCCAGCCAGAGATTGCTCAAGACCATTTGAAACCCAAGGTTAACAAGGCTTAGTCTAAAGCCTTTCAAAGCTATCACTGGTGTTAAGTCTGGTCGCTGGTGGATTTTTTAAATAATCATTGAAAACACTAACCACTTTAGATTTCCGGATTAAAAATGGGTTAGTCTTCATAGAATCACCATGTAACCCAGCAATTCCACCCCTAGGTATGTGTTCAAAAGAATTGAAAACAGGTTTTTAAACAGAAACTTGTACGTGCATGTTCATAGTGGCACTATTCACATTAGCCAAACGGTGGAAACCACCCAAGTGTCCTTCAGTGGATGAACGGATAAACGAATTGTGGTCCTAGTCATACAATGAAAGTATTTGGCAGTAAAAGGGAATGAGGTCCTGCTGCGTGCTACAACATGGATGAACCTTGAAAAGATTATATTGAGAGAAGCCAGATACAAAAGGCCACACATTGTATGATTCCATTGATATGACATGTCCGGAATAAGTAAATCCATAGACAGGCAGAAAGAAGATGGTGGTTGTCGGGGACTGGGGAGGGGGCAAAGTGAATGGCTGCTTCATGGGTACAGGGTTTTTGTGGTGATGAAAATGCTCTGGAATTAGATAGAGGTGATGGTTGCACAACATTGTAAATGTACCAAAAGCCACAGAGTAGACAGTAATAGATGGGCCTTTTAAAGACTTTAAACCCGAAGCACCGTTCTTTGTATTTTATCATTTTGTCCTCTTTCCTGAGCTGCTCTGGGTCAGCAGTTCCTGCCTTGTTGACTACAGCAGTGATTCTCAAAGGTGGGGGCGGGGAAGGGGGAGTGGATTGGTGGGACTCCCAAGGGACATTGAGCAATGTCTGGAGACAGTTTGGTTGCCGCGACCTAACGCTATCTAGTAGGTAGAGGCCAGGGATGTTAAATATCCTACAATGCACCAGACAGCCCTCATAGCAAAGAATACTCTGACGCCAAATGTCAATAGTGCTAAGGCTGAGAAACTCAGGAGTGTAGTATTGATACTGTATAATTGAAAATGCCAATAACTACTTATTATGGGCGTTCTTATGGAGACAGCTCCCATTCCCTTGGTCCCTAGGGCTTGTGATGCCAAATGCTGAAATAGCCCCAAGGAGAGGGTTCTGGAACTCTATAGGGAAATCAAAGACCTCAGCCTTGTTACTTACACATCCCACAAACGCTATATCCCATAAGGTCCTGGGGACATCATGGAACTAGAAAATGGAAGTTAACCTTCCATGTCTGGCTGCATGGTATCTGCATGCTAGCAGCCTGGCGAAGACGAGTGGATAAAGAATAAGAATGTTTTTCACAGCATAAGAACAACATGATCTATAAAGGAGGCAAATTAGCATATTATTATTATTTTTCTTTATCATTTCGGTTCTCACTAATAATTGCATCGTCAGTGATTTCATTCCGAACCAAGGTTTATTTATGTATTTATTTATTTATTAATCTACTTATAGAAGGTTGGCCCTTTTTTCTTATAAGGGAAACACTGGCTATATGGATTAGTTTCATTTCTTTAATATTATTTGAATATTGGCAAAAACAAATGCTTTTAAAACAGGCATAATCTTGAATGAAAATCAGATCCTCCATTTTAAAAGCCTCGTCACTGTCTTTCTTGAAGGGAGCAAACCCATACTGCACAAAACAGCAACAGATTCTTAAATATTCTCCTTATTATTCTGCAGAGAGACGACATGTTCAAAACACCCTTAACTACACTTACTCACATTACTTTAGAAAATACCTTAGGGAAAACCTTCAGTAATTATTTACTTGCTGGAAGATTTACTCTCTGAAAAATTATGCTTGGTCTCTCCCTAGCTGCCAAAAAAATGTCACAACTAGGAGATATCATGTTGAACACATTGTTTGACAATTTGGAGGTCACACGGGGGAGGGGCTTCACTATAGTTTCTCTCTAATGGGTTTGCCAAATGTATCTGTACCTGCCCCTGCAGTGGTAAACTTTCCAAAGGTGGCCATCCATCGAGAATAAATGGAAAAATCATGTTTGAGTATAGGGAGCACTTGCTTATGTGAGTGAATTCACTCATACTGAAAATGCCAGGGAGTCAGATTCACATTTTTCTTCATCTAGGGGTCTGGCCAACCCGTTCTAATAACAGTGCACACGTCTGTGAGGCAGCTGAGGCCAGGACTTCATATGTTTGTGATTGGAAGACTATGGCTACAATAGGAAGTGATGTATTCGAAAGAAATTAACAAATACACACGAGGGTAGGTGTGAGTTTCTCAGCAGGGAAGCGGATTCTGTCCTCAAATGGTTGCATGGAAACATCTGTTTCAAACCATTCTGAACTAGGAAGAATGTGGGGACCAACCGTATGTTTTGCCTGGAAAACGCTTACCTCACCCTCTTGACCTAAGGGATGGTGTCTGGACAGGGGAGGAAACAGAAGTGGCCTTGGAATCACATCCTTTTAAAAACAAAACAAAAACCATGTCCTTGTGCTTTTTTGAAGGGTTTCTTCACAGCATAAAAATTCCCCAAATATCCTCTTTGTGTTTATTTTTTTAACCCCTTACACAGTTTCCCCACAGTATCTTTCATAACTGTGGCATATTTGTCCAAATGAAGAAGCTGAAATTGGTGCATTATAATTTAACCAAGCCTCAGACTTTATTTGAATGTCACCAGTTTTTCCATAATGTTCTCTTTCTGTTCCAGGATCCCATCTAGGACACTACATTGCATTTAGTCATTATTTCCCCTACTTTTCCTTCTTGGCTTTTGATGACCCTCTCTTCTTTTGCTTGAGACTATAAGCTTCAAAATGGGCTCTTAAAAAGTCCTAAACATACCAGGGCCAACTTTTCAATTGTGTCTATTGTAAGGGAAGGAAAAAAAAAACTTTTCTTCTACCTTCTAAGTTCTGAAGTTGGGTCCCTGGAAATTAAACTGACAAAAGATAAGTTAACAAGATAAAAACTGAGTCTGTAGTGCATATATGTGGAAGAAATTCAGTGATAACTCAAAGTGGTGGTTATGGCATCTTAACAAGAGCAATAAATTTGCAGAGAGGTAACAAGACAAAAGGAAAAAAGGCTTAGGCTTTTAGGGGTGACAAGCCATGGTAAAGTAAATACATGGGGGAAAACTACTGGAAGATAATAGTTAGTTAGTGAAGTTTGTTATGGATAGATTCCTCTCATCTCTGGGTGGATAGGAGGCTAGGGTTGTCCCTGGTGCTTAGGAATCTAAGAATTATCCTCTTCTTCCTGGTACAAGAGAGACACCTTTACAAATGGAATTTTATGTTCTGCTTTGAGGCAAATGGGCGGAAGGCAGAGAGACTTTTTTGGCATCTGCTGTTTCTCAATTTTCTTCAGCGCAAAGTGTTATGCCAAAGTAATTTATTTGGAGGTGGCATATTCTGATCCCCTGCACCATAATTCAAAAAACAAACCAAAAACAGAAATGACAAACAAGTTTAAAAACCCAATCAAAAAAATGGGAACATTTAAAAATGCAGCCAAAGGGCTCGCCTGGCTGC
Organism: Ursus arctos; assembly: GCF_023065955.2. Classification (NCBI taxonomy): domain Eukaryota; kingdom Metazoa; phylum Chordata; class Mammalia; order Carnivora; family Ursidae; genus Ursus; species Ursus arctos. Next base: position 9,682,134 of record NC_079873.1, read on the forward strand.
CGTTGTACCTACATAAAATCAGTCATCATCCAGTTAAGGAATTTCTTTTCTACAATTTTAGTGCCTATTGTGGCATTACTCAGCATATAGCTGGATCTTTCTCACGGATCAGAACAAGCAGTCATCAGGCAATTGGAAGGACTAGACTAGGCAAGCAAGTTATTAGAAACTAGACTTCTGGACTGGGAAAGGACAGAAGTTTGGACCAGACCATGCCTAACTATATGAGGAGAAGTTCAGAGAGCTGAACATCTGGGAGACCCCAGAAAGGTAGCATCAGAAATTGAAGCAAATAGCAGGAGCGTGGGGGCAAGAGGTTGGGAAAGGTGGGCAGGCAGGTGGGCTAGCAGTGAGTGCCAGACAGGGTTAGGTGATGTGCAGGGGCCAGTCAGCTATGAGCAGGAGGTTGGCCAGAAGGAGCAGGAAGGACATCAGCCTGGGCTCATGCTGCCTGTGAATCAGAGGCAGGATCCTGGTTTGAGATCTCAGAGCTTCGGTTCTGAGTGGTATGTCTGGCAGGGTCCGGGCATGTAGGGACTACCCAGAAGCAAGATACCTGGGATACCAAGGTAGAGAGGTGTGCACAGGAACCCCAGCATTAGAATTAGGGCAAGGTAAGAACAAGGTCAGAACCCAGATTAACCTGAGATTGTATTAACTTCCCCACCAAACAAAAGATACTAAATTCCCCGTGAATAGGAAAAAAAAGTCATCACTAACCCCAACTCAGAGTTTCAATCTTGGCGCCAATGAGATTGGGGACCGGATAGCTCTTTGATGCGGGGGCTGTCCTGTGACTTCGTAGAATGTTTAGCAGCATCCCTAGCCTTGACACACTGGATGCCTACAGCACCTCCAGCCCCTGCCAAGCTGTGATGATCCAAAATGTCTCCAAATATTGCCAAACATCCCTGGGGGACAGAATCACTCCTGTTGAGAACCACTGCTCTAAAATGAAGCTGACCCGGTAAGAGGCATTAAATGGCCTCAGTTGTAATAGAAAAATGTCTGGGGGAAGAAAAGCAGGCCAGTTATTACAACCCAGAATGGGCACTAAGGGAAGTGATCCACCTAGTAAGGCAGTGTGGAGGCAGTGGCTCCTTCGCAGGGAGCCACTGCACAGGCAGGTGTTAGAAAATAGTGGTCTTCGGTGGCGGGAGTCTAGGCCCATAAATTGCCTTGCTCTGTATACACGATGTATATGGTAGAAGTGGGTACGTAGTCACTGACTTAATGGGTCAAATGAAATTGAGTTGTGCTGAAAGCAATGTCTGACACATAAAGCCAGAAGAAATGAAATTTGCCTTTGTGTTCTCATACCGTGAAAGCCGTCCTAGCATTAAAATACCTTTGCCCAACGTGGGACATATTTTACTGAATAATGCCCTTTTGCACTCTTAAGTTTTTTTCAGTTGAGTCTTATAAAGGGGTTGCGTAAAACTTTTTTATCCCAGAAAATAGTGGTCACTGAAGCATTTTGGTGGATTTGTTACCACTTATATATAGTTCTAGCCTAGATTTCTCTGATTTTTTGTGTGGTACTGATGTTTGGGAAACTAAACAGTAATAAATGACCTTTTCCCAACAACAGCTACCCTCCTCAAGATCCTGGAAACCTTGTTTCCAAAATATCTGGGAGGTTCACGCTCTCCCTAACCCCCTCCCAACTTGAAAGTATATAATGGGTCACTCCTCATGACCCCAGTGCAGCCCTTTTCTGCCCACAGGTCCTGTCCCCGTGCTTTAATAAAACCACCTTTTTGCACCAAAGACGTCTCAAGAATTCTTTCTTGGCCGTGGGCTCTGAACCCTAACGTCTCTTCTACATCAGTAGTCACACCTTGTGTAGTCCCTCCCTTTGCGTGAGGGCCGGACCTAGTGACCTGCTGTTGGCAAGTAGAATATGGTGCAAGTGATAGGATATGGCGTCCAAGATTAAGTTCTGAAGATCATCACCGCAACTTCTCTTTTTCTCTGGCTCTTCTTGCTTGCTCTCTCTGATGGAGCCAGATGCCATGTTGCAAGCTGGCTTATGGAGAGACCTATGAGACAAAGAACAAAGAAAGACCTCTGGCCAAAACCCAGCAAGGAATTGAGGCCTTCAGTCTCACAGCACATAAGGAACTGAATACTGTCCACAAGGACTTGAGCCTGAGATGACTATAGCTCCCAGCCAGCACCTTGACTATAGCCTGCAAGAGACTCAGCTGAACCATTCCCAGATTCTTGACCTGCAGAGAGTGTAAAATTAGAACTGTTGTTACCTTAACTTGTTACATTTTTAGGGTGATTTGTTACGCAGCAATAGATGACCAACACATACACTAAGGTCATTCTGCATTTAGATCACTGGCCTATTCTTGTATCATCCAATGTGGCAACACACAGCTATGAAGACAAAACAATGGAACTTGAACTCCAGCTCCTGACGGGTAGAGAGGGGGCCCTGAGGTAGGAGGATGGCAACTGACCGTGACACACAGAGTTTGAGGCCGCTGAGAAATGCAAGAGAATCTACCCGGGATGTGAAAACAGGAAGTCCACCATTTGTAGCCATAAGACAAGCACACCCGAGTGTATCTAATCTGCCCAACACAGGGAGGCGGGAGGAAACAGAAAAGCGAGCAGCGCCGTGACTACCAGGTGAAGTCTGCATCGTGCAGTGGGGAGGGGGCACCAGAAGGAAGCAGATCCAGGCTTTGAGGAGCACCAAGGAGTCCTGGAAGAAAATGACGATGGCAGTTTCAGGGGAAATGTGGAGCATGTTTAAAAATAAATTTCTAAAATGTGATGCGTGATAAGAAATGAAACATCCCTAACACCCACAACCACAAGCCCCACAAAAGAAGAAGCCTCAGCCTCCCAGCCCTCTAGGTGACTACACTGTACTGGGGTTTCTGGACAATTCCATAGGCCCAACGGACAAGAGCGAGCTGTAGCTGCTGGAAGGAGAGTCAGGGATGTGAGAGTCCATTCTTTGTAACTGGACAGAAACAAAGACAATAATAGTGCTATTTACTGACCTCGGCTCAAAACGGTTTACAGTTTCTTGAAACTTCATGTTTTGCAGCTGAGGAAACTAAGCCCTCACGACAAGGTGTGTAACTGGTGGAACCAGCGGAAACCCAGGTCACTTGATTCCGAAGCGTGACCTTTACCCACGGGTGCTATCCGTAGCTGTAACAACCGCACAGCACAAGGTACGAGCAATCTGAACAGATGGCCCTTGAGCTGAGCCATCCTGCGGACCCTTGCTGGGCCATGCCGGGGAGGCTAGCGCAGTGACTGGGGACGGAGGGGACCCCGCGGTTGCTGAGGTCGCTGTTGATCGAGTGTATGTTTATATACTAACTGGTCCTGAGTCTCGTCCTTTGGTACTTAAGCATCCCATCAGAGGTAGCGGCGTGGCTGGGCCAAGAGCAACTTTGCTCCTGGCGAGTCTGCGCCCGGGCCTCCTTTCTGAGTTTCTCCGTTTGTCGCTGTCCTGCAGGGACATAGCTTATCACATAAAACCTGGACGTTTATTTCCAGCACAAACTGACTAAAAGTGAAGGAGAAACCAGATTGTCTGTTCCCTCGAGCATTTGTAGACAGACAACTTTTAAATAGAAGCACACACATGGGATTCTGAAAGCTACCCTGGCACAGTGAGTTCTGGTTGGAGATCCCTCTAGAAAGAGAAACTCGAGCTACCGTCTTGTCTCGTGAAAAGGGGTGGGGGTGGGATTTGGCTGTTGAGGGAAAAGCTGGTCTCTTCGTCTCATGTAAAATCACAAGACCATGGTGTAAATTTAAAGTAGTCGTAGAGTCGCCCTCCTCCAGCCTGGCTGGTTCATTTACGCTGAGTGCCGATTTGAGGAAGAAAGCCGTATATTTGGCCTTAGGCTGGAGGACACCACTGACAGTGGAATATGAGGAAGTGCTTCTTGACCCTAGAGTCACCCTGCAAAGATTTTGGTAATCGATCTGCGGTGTGGCCTGGCAATGAGATTAAAATCTCCCCCGATGATTGCCATGCACAGCCCAGGGTGGGGAATCACTGATCTGAGGGATGGCAGGACTTTTGCAGCCACTTGGATGGAGTTTTGCCACTTATGAGTTGGATCTAGTAAATGACCAGTTTGTTTTCCCAGTAAGCCACCTAGGTGTTGGGCCAGATTTTCCCCTCTGATCCGCAGAGGGAACTGTGGTCTGGTCTTCGTGACATGCCTCTCTGTTTTGTTTCCCCTGCTGGCACTTGAAGGGGGAATTAATGTTTTAACTTCTTCTCTGTGCTTTTGTTTTATCATCCTGGAAGTGAGAAGAGTCCCTATTTGATGGGGCGGGCATTCAGGGATCGGTAGTGACGATTTTTGTCATGGTCCTGCAGGGACGTAGTTAATGAACCGGTAGGGGCGCTGTTGGAGCAGCAGTCGGTGGCGAAAACTTGCAGAATCAGAACGGTAGCAAGGGTGTGAAGCCCCGCTGCCTGGGGCGTTCTAGCATGGCTGTGCGGGACGCTGGAGAGGGACCCGCAACTTGGACTAAGCGAGAGCGTTAGGGAAGCCCAGACCCCTCCGTTTATGAAGGTTCCTATGGAATTGTAATATGACAGAGTAAAAACCTTCCTCATAACTGAGCAGGTATATATATGCAGGGACACTTCAATAATCACAGCATTATACAAAGGAAGATGGAATTATTGTGAGTCTCCTACGTTTTCACGCATACCATATTCCTACAGATCCTTAACATTGCTCCGTGTTGGGATTTTCTGGGGCCATTTTCCAGATAGCGCGATATACCATTCCTCAAACTTTAATGTGCATGCCAGTCACCCAGGGCTCCTCTTAAAATGTAGATTCTGACTCAGTGTTCTGGGTGGGGCCTGAGAGTCTGCATTTCTGTTTTTTCCACATCTCTGATGCTGAGGCTCCTTTCTAAAGAAGGTATCAAGCATTGTTCCACATGCTCCGTCTCAAGGCTCACATTACGGTTGTCAAACATTGCCCATTGCCGTCTTTCTCTGGTGTACTGGCCTCCGTTTAGGGGTGCCAGATGAAACGTGTCCCAAACATACTTAGGGGAAGTTACTCCTCGCTTGTCTGAAATTCAAACATAACGGGGCTTCTGGCTAAATCTGGCTACGCTAAACCCCACTAGCCTCTTCCCACTTGTAATCTGCCTCTAATCTATTGGGGCAGTGGGAGTTGAAAACAGAGTTATGTGTAACTAATGAATCACTGAACACTACGTCAAGAACTAATGATGTACTATACAGTGGCTAACTGAACATAATTTAAAAAAAGAGAGAGAGAAAAGAAAACAGAACTTAAAATGAGAGCTGCCAAGTATAAGAAGCCCTCGATTTTTTCCCGTCTACACTTGCTTCCCCATAGCGTCTCGCACTATCTCTATTCTGACCAAATCTGTTTCCCCAACTCCTCACTCCCGAGTTCTGAGACTCTGACACCCAATTGCCTCCTCACAGTCTCTGCCAGACTGTCTAGCAGGGTTTCAAAATGAACATGCTCAAAGCAGGACTTCTTGACCCACCCCCTCCCCGGCTCGGCATGGGTTCCACCAGTTTCTCCTCCCATAGCCTGCTTCCCCGTGTGTGGCACTGAGCGCCAGCAACCTGAGAGCCATTTAGGGTGAACTTTTCCACACACCCCCTTTCCAGGCCATCAACTGGCCCTGGTAGCTCTCCCGGAACATTTCTCCAATCCATCTGTCCCTCTGTTAAAAAATGAAATCCAGCTGAGTAAATTTTAAAGATCTTATTGACTTTATTCACTGATATTCATGACTCATTGAATAAGCAGCATCCGTTCTAGCAAATAGAGCTCCAAGAGCTATACAATATGAAAGACTCTTGTAGGTGGAAGGGGGCAGGACAAGGAAGTTCCTGGGGACGAATGGATTATTTCAGGCAGTCACCTGCCTGTGGGGGATGGCAGGGGTCCATCAGGCCAGTTACTTCCTTAGTGCTGACCACATTATTCCAGATAAACTGCCTTAAGATTCCGCTCCCGGGACAGGCTGAAACTGCAAGTAAGCCAAGCAATACGTCTTGGTTTGGTGATGTGGGCTTTGTACAAGTGACTCCATTTTGGGCCTGCTATCTCCCTTTGACCACCTCTCATTCCCACTGCTAAAATCCCTATCTAAGCCATCACCCCCTCTTGCCTGGACTAGCACATGGACTTATTGGGTCTAGAATCTCTTCTTGCCCCCTTTCCTCCCAGTCCCCACAGAGCAACAATCAGGTAGATCCCTTACCTCCTCCCTTGCCAGTTGGCACACCCAAAGCCCCAGTTGAAATTATTGACTAGAAGCTGGTAAGTCCACAACAGAGATTCCGAACTGGGGGTGATTTTGCCCCCCCCCCACTGGGGGCAATGTTTGGAGACAGTTTGGGCTGTCATCACTGGGGGCATTATTGGCATCTAGTGGGTAGAGACCAAGGATGCTGCTGGGACAGCCCACTGATACCAAATAATGTCTGGTCCCAAATGTCAGTCATGGGGAGGCCGAGAAGCAGCAGCTTGAGGTGAGTGGGATCCCAGCGCTGAGGGTGGAAGAGTGAAGGAGAGTTTTATGCTGACACACAGCGCTGCATTAATAAACACCTGCATTCGCTGGCTTCCCGCAGCTGCCCCGAGGGGGACCAGCTCCTGGCTGGACACATGCAGCAAAAGACACCATGCTGAGAGCCTGGTGAGCTCCCACCAGGTAAGCAAGCATAACTGGAATGCTTAGAGTTGCTATAACATCGAACAAATGAAACCTCTAGTAAAGCATAAAACAACCGAAAACCAGAGCCCCGTGTGTGGAAGGGCTGTATTTCCAAAGGTCCCGGGGGACGGCCGATGAAGGCCTTGAGCCGCGGGGCTGTACAGGCTGCCCAGAGAATTTGCAGAGAACGAAGGCCTCTGATTTTTTCCGCTAAGCTCTTAGATTTAAGTGAAACAAGGGTAAGAAATTTCCCTTTGGTGTCTCTTGACAATTAAAGGATGATGTAGGGAAAGTGTTTTGAACTCTCACAAAAACCAGGAAATTTTTTTCCTTTCATTGAAGCATCTTTCCAATGACATTTCAACAAATTAACAAGGGCAACATCAAAATGTGTGTTTCTTCCTCCTTAAAAAAATGTGAAAACAACTGCTGTTCTTTTCCACTTCATTAAGCTAAACAGACTTGAGGTAAGGCTGGCCTTTCCTGCTGCAGAGTGATCCCATGGAGTACGAATAAAGCCACCAAAGAACTAATATTTGCTAATGATCTCCCTCCACTGGCTTTCCTGTTAGCCATTTTTAACTCTGGGTTTCCCCCGCTGGGCAGGAAGCAGTCTATGGCGTGGTTTACCAGAGAAGCCCCTCTAATCCCCTTTCACTTGATAGGCAAACCCAAACCTATCTTTGTCTGACAGGTCTCAGGAGCCCCACAGTGATAAATAGATGAAGAAACATGGCGGCAGTCCAGGGGGAAGGTGGGGATGTGGAGGACTTCGTGAGAGACACAAAATGGTGCTTTTAGGAATCAGATAGTTAGGGGTTTAGGATGTTGAAGGAGTTTTCAACTCTGGCTGCATGTTAGAATCACCTGGAAAGCTTTTTAAAAGCACCACTGCCTAGGCTGGGCCCCACCCTCAGAGTTTCAGATTCAGCTGGCCTGGGGAAGGCCCAGGCCACTGGGATACTTTTAAAGTTTCCCAAGTGACTCTCGAGGACACTGAGGGTTGAGAAGTACCACCCTAGACCAGGATTTCTCCACCACAGTGCTGGCGGTATTTTGGGCCAGATCATTCTGTGCTGTTGGGGAAGCTGTGCTGTGCGCTGCGGGAGGTTCAGCAGCGTCTCTGGGCTCTGCGGATGGGGGGCCAGTGACATCCCCTCCTCCTGTTGTGACAACCAAAAATGCCTCCAGATATTGCTAAAGGTCAAAAGTCCCCTGAGGGACAAAATTGCAACCCCCCATTCCCCACATTGACAATCACTGTCTTGGCCACTGTGTGCAGAACGTAGTTCACTGGTGACCACACCCATAGTATGGTTGGGGGAGTGGGGGTGGAAGTTCAGCTCTCTGAAATAAAAATCTAAGGCATGAAAGAACTGTTCACTGTCCCATCCTCAGCCTTGAGGTGGGATCAGTGGTGCCTTCCATAACTCTACACGGAAATACCTTTCCTCTGGATTACAGACATACAGACTACATTGGCCCTGTAATAAGTTATGGTCTATATATTGAATATACAAATCCATAGTCAAAATTGTTTATATAACATTAAATATTTGTCTCGGAGAGAAAAAGAAGACAACTCATTCCCTCTCTAATCCAGTCATTTGTTCCCATAGGCGGCCACCTTCCCTCCATTTCCTGCTGCTCCTGGGATAACTTTCCCGCTTTGGAGACTCCAACATGGCTGTTACCAGCCACCAGTCACGTGTGGCCTGGTAGATTTCAGCTTCAATTAGTATAAAGGAGATAAAAGTAAAAATTCAGTTTCTCGGTCACATGAGCCACATTTCAGTTGCTCAGTAGTCAGCCATGGCTAGTGGCTACAATATCTTAATGCGGCTAGAGAATACTCTTGTCATGGTGAGGAGTTCTGTCGGACAGCCCCGTTTAACCGTAGAGCTTCTGGTGACATTCTCATGCTTACGTGTCCCTGCTAGTGCCCCACTGCTTCTCAGACTAGATTAGCTTGGCATTTAGGATAGTTCACGCTGTAACCCCAGCTGTCCCTCCCAGAGCCCCCCTCTGCCCCTCCACCTCCTGTGTCCAGCCCACCACGTGACATCAGAGACCTCTGAGCTCCTCCAGCTCCACGGCTTTCTCTGTGCTGTTTCCTTGGCTACGAATGCTATTTCTCCAACTTCTTCACTGGGAAAACTCACTCTTGATCTTCAGATTCAGTTCAAAGTCGTTTGCATACATGTCTCCTAATGCACAGGGCAGAGCTCCTCAAGGTCAAGGAGTGGCTCCCGTCCTCTTCACATCACCGAAGGCTAGCCCTGTGTGGGCACCCACATCTCAAGCGAAAGAATTATTCAACTAGCTAATGAATGAAGGCGGCACAATAGACACATTGAACACCACGGAAGTCCAACAACCCACACTTCGATGAAACTCAAGGTGCCTCCTTGCGAGAAGAACACCTGTCTTTTATTTTCTGAGCAAAATGAGCAGATCCAGTGACTCTGGGCTCCTGGCTGGGTTAGAAGATGCAGTTAAATGCAGTTAAAGAAATGCAGTTAAAGCTGATACCTGATGGGTTGATAGTCGCAAACAGTAAGAAAGAAAATAAAGGGGAAATTTAGCATTCTCCTATGAGGATTTCAACTCTTCTATCAGTGAAACAGAAATATCTCAAGAGAAAGAACATTTAAATAGTAAAAAACCAAACCAAAACAAAGTCAACAACAACAGAGAAGACTAGCTTAATATTAAACAGCTGCACGGTGTTTCTTCCCTGGCCTATTCTTGACTCTATCTAAAGGATAGTTTGTCTCTATTACAGTCCCCAGAGTTGTATCTTACACTTCCTTTCTTTTCCCCCCAGCACACAGCTTCACCTCCTCCAGGAAGCCTTCCTTGACTTCCCCTGACTACCCCTCTTCTATGATCCGGAAACACCAAGTACACTGCTTCATCATGTACTGACCCCTTGTTTTACATACTATCTCTTTAATGTCACTATGTTTTTCCTCAGGTCAAAACTATATCTTATTCTTCTTTGAGTTTTCATGGCTTATTACAGTGTCTGACACCACAATAAATCTTTGATAAATGAATAAACCTTGGCAGCCGACAATCCAGGTTTTAAAGGAGAACAACAGTATTTCTTTGCAATAGTTAACAGTCTTAGTAGGAATTTTTAGAATTTGAAAGGAGGAGTGGGGGAAACTTTATGAGTATGAATTTATTTGGATTAAAAAACCTTTGGGGGCAACTGGGTGCCTCAGTCGGTTAAGAGTCTGACACTTGATCTCAGGGTCTTGCGTTCAGGCCCTCTGTTGAGCTCCATGCTGGGCATGGAGCCTACTTAAAAAAATAAATAAATTTGTTAAAAACAAAAACAAAAAAACCTTTGGTGTTACTTGGTCTGGATAAAGACACAACGATCATTAAATAATTCTAGAAAGTAGAGACAATTCTGGAAAAAGAATCCATGCAAGATTCCCTTTAAACCTGTTGATTTCGATCTAATGAATTGAAGACTTAGGATGAGCAAATAACTCTGCCAAGAGAGAAAAAAGAAAATACTTCTGCCACTTAACATTTCATAATTCTGTGACCTTATGATTCTGAACGCCTACAGAAGGTATTTTTAAACCTTGTCAGTCACGTGGGGTACATTTACATGAAGAACCAGGCATGCTGAAGTCAGAGCGTGCATGGATTTTTCTCATCCAAGTTTCACTACGAACTGGTGCCAACAGGTCATTTTCAGATTGAGGCCATCAGTTTACGGCTTCTCCCCAGAGCAGGCTAGACAATCACGTGCTGCTTGGCAGTTTTCAAGGTGCACGTTCTTGCTGTTTAATGTTCTGTCCCTTCCTCCAGCAGCCAGATGGTTAATCAGCCTTCCTCAAGCACATGCACATTCATAGAAAAGGTGTGAGGAAGGGCCCTGGGAAGGGGAGCCTCTCACACAGCCCGCTGAGTCACGGGATTGTGGACCCACGGATGGTGCCTGAAAGCCTTTTCAGCCACACAAAACCCTGGGTTTCTTCATTAGCATATCAGAGGTGGCGCACTGGTGGGAAATGCCACGGGCAACAAAGGACACAGCTCGGTGGCATTACCTCATTGGTGCTTGCAGAAGCAGAAAAAATGATCTTCGGGCCAGGACTGCCTTGATGGACAGATGTTGACATATTTTCTTGGGTGACCAATGTCTGCCCAGTACCCCTCCCTCCACTTGATCTGTACTCAAGGTTGCCCATCCCCCTCCAAGAGCACAGTTCTGGGACCAGTACATGAGGAAGAGCCGTGTCCCAAACAAAACCTCCCTCTAGCTAAAATGAAGACGGAGTTTCAGCTTTAACTTCATTGTGACTGCAAGGGGCTTGCCCTTTTTTTCAGACTTGAAAGCCTGAGCGGAAACACGATGTGATGATAAATAGAGGAATCTGTTGCCAGTTGCTAATACCGTCACAGAGACTGAATCACTGTTTGTGTCACCGTAACTCTCGTCAGGAACCTGCCATCTTATCATTTCATACTGGAAGGGAGGAAAGGCATTTAGTGACAAAGTAATTTCCCATTCTTGTTGTTAAGTGATTTCGCTTCCGTGATCTGTACTCTCTAGCAGTGGTTCTCAACCGGGGCGGGGGGTGGGGGGATTCTGCCCGAAGTGGACACTGGGCAGTGTCTGGAGACATTTCTGGTTGTCACAAATAAGGGGTGTGTGTGCTGCTGGCATGTAGTGGGTCAAGGCAAGGGACGCCACGGCCAACAACGCACAAGACGCCCCGCGTGACAGAGACTTCTTCGGCTCAACATGTCAGGAGTGCTGCGGCTGGGCAGCTCTGCTCTGTGGCCTTCTTTGTCAATAGAACATACAAATTCCTGTCAAGACAGATTGCTGCTGCCGACCGGGCCCCTCGAGGGACTTAGGTTCCCATGTTCGCTATATTAATTGAGAATATGGAACCGTTTTGGACAAAGACACAGGACCTACATGACAATTTCTCATCTTCGGCTGCATCACTGGAGGATTTGATCTAAGCTGTGGGTGTAAAATTTTAGAAAATTGTATATTGAGCACAGAGGGGTGAAAATTTTCCTACGCGCGGTAATTTTGCTTGCTTACAGCCAACAGCATGTCTTTACTTCACGCTCAGCTGAGTCTTAAATATACTCCAAATGGCATGAAATGTGATTAAAGAATTCTTCCTCCTCACTTGGAAATATTTATAACCTCTTAGAATATGACACATTGGGATAAAATACACATTGTTCGAATATGCATGCATATAATATATATATATACACACGTATATATAATTAAATCTATATCTAAAATCACATGTTGTAGTAGGTTTATGGTATTTAATATCATGTTTTCCCGGATCAAAATTTTTTCAGTTCAATATTTAGAAATCAGAGTATCAGTAATCTCATATATACACATATACATCCACCTATATAAATAGAGATGCATAGAAAAACACAGCTGACCCTTGAACAATGTGGCTATTAGGGGTGCTCACCCCTGTGCAGTCAAAAATCTGTATATAATTTTTGACTCTCCCCAAACCTTACTACTAATAGCCTACTGTTGACCAGAAGCCTTGCTGATATCATAAACAGTTGGTTAACAGGTATTTTGTGTCTATATTGTATACTGTATTCCCGAAAGAAAGCAAGCTAGAGGAAAGAAAGCATGATTAAGAAAATCATAAGGATGAGAAAATACATTTAGAGTAGTGTACTGTGTTTACTGAGAAAAAAATCTGCATATAAGTAGACCCACGCAGTTTGAACCTGAGTTGGTCAAGGGCCAACTGTGTTGTTTTCCTTGGATACCAATTGTTCTACCCAAGTAGCTACATGTTGACTAAACCACTCCAGATCCCAAACCCTAAGGACTATCGATCACTAGTTATTATATACAATGCTTTACAAGTTAGCTAAGTGCCTTCTTTGTATGTCAAGTGGATTTTAGATGCCAGGGGGGAAAAACGATAGACAATTATAATGAACTTTATAAAGAGGAACATAAAATGGAGACCAAAATGAATTGCCTTAATCCACTGTCAATTATAGTCTGCAGAATATATGTTTTTTTCCTTAAAAGTTCCTAATTAAAATTATTCTAGTGTTTAAAAATCACTCAGGCCTGAGACACCGCCCAAATCAGAGTATGTGCTCTGGTGAAGATATTTCATATTTCACCATTTGTAAAAAACAGTTTTGCTTTCTGTAAAACTTTGTGGTTCATATTAGAATCAATTGAGCCTTAGGCTCATTAGGCTCTACTCAGACTGATTGGATTAGAATAACTGAGGATGACATTAAAACAAAATCACACACACACACACAGTGCATACATCAGGCCATTCTACCATGCCTCCAGAGCAGGAAGGCTGGCTGGAAACCCAGGTCTAAAGCACAGACTACAAGAGACCACTGAACCAGCAGGTAAACTGGGCAAATATTGCCCCATAGAGGTGGTAAGGACATTGCTCTGTCTTAGTCTAGTGGGGGCAGGGAGTGGGAATCGTCCAGGAGAATACATTTGGTATGTTAACGACTTAGCGATGAGTCATTCTTTTTTTTTTTCGTTTTTTTAAGATTGTACTTATTCATTTGGGAAAAAGAGCACAGGCAGGCAGAGCAGCAGAGCAAGGAGAAGCAGACTCCCCAGTGAGCAGGGAGCCCAGTGTGGGGCTCGATCCCAGGACCCCACGATCATGACCTGAGCCGAAGGCAGATGCTAACCGACTGAACTACCCAGGCGCCCACGGTGATTCATTCCTTAAATTGCCATCTTGAATGAGAAGAGCACCTTCGCATAATGTAAAGAATGCTAGGGGCGCCTGGCTAGCTCAGTTGGTAGAGCGTGCAATTCTTGATCTTGGGTTTGTGGGTTACAGCCCCACACCCGGTGTACAGATGCTTAAAAATAAACTTCAAAAAAAAAAAAAAAATCGCTAGAATCCAGGCAGGGTTCTTAATTCTGGCTCTTTCTCCGACTAGCCGTGGGTGACCTCTGTCAAGCCCCTTCATCCTGCCTGGCCTCGGTTTACTTGCCTATAGAATGAGAGGGCTTGGTTATGTGATTTCTACTGCCACATTTAATTTAGAAGGAAAAATAACTGAGTGATATTTCCGAATTTAGAAAAAGATTAACCAATTTAGCATTTGATATTTTTTATAAATTTATAAAGCAGTATATGACAAAATGTACAATTTATAAAGGAATTGGGCAATCTGTCAGAAATATATTCATCCTATCAGAAAAATGGGCCTAGTGTTTTGGCTCTATGGCGTTTCTATAGTTTACTATATCTTAGACCGGAGATTAGCAAATTTTTCCATAAAGGAGCAGGTAGTGACTATCTTAGGCTTTGAGGAGCAGGCTCCAAAACATTTCTGTCGTGTAATCTTTTCTTTTTAGTCATTTAAACATATGGAGAACAGGTGATGGGCAGGATTTGCCGACCCTTGTTTTAAACAGTAAAATTTACATTTGTGTAAAACCAAAATTGCTTGCTTTATAACAACAACCACAAAACCTACTAGAAGTTCTTGTTACATGTTGTTACATGGAGACTGAGTTTAGACAAAAAAGAAACCTGCTGAAGTTGATCCCTAATGCCTACTGGGGCCAACCACCCATTGCCCGGCTGTGACCAACTTGCCCAGTTTTTGCCCCGAAGTCCCGAGTCCCAGGAACACAGCATGGTTGGTCACCATCCATGGAAGACTCTTGGACAGGTTTCTTTCATGGGAAATCTGGGACCAGATTGAAAGGTAAAAAGCTTGAAATGGAAATGCTTTCGGGAGTTTGACACATAAATAGCAGGCCAACACCCCAGCTGGAAGGCTTTAAAGGAAAAATTACAAGAGACTATTTCATAGTCCTTTTTTGGATTCAGCTTGATTGAGCCTAAATCTGCCTTCCGGTTACAAGTCCCAACCCAACAGGTTGCAGGTGAGGAGAAGGCTTATTCACAGGCGTGGCGGGTGGTTTTGAGAACAAGTTTATACATCCTCTGGAGATGATAAATGCTAGATGTTCGGATGAAACACAGCCCAACCTTATTACTCAAAGGTGACGGAGTTTATAATTACTTCCTGGGTGAGTCTGAATGAAGCAGACACGTGGCATGGACCTCACTGTGAGCCCAACGATGAATACAAAAAATTACTAGTTGGGACCGCTTTGGGAACAGCCAGGAGTACAAGAGAGAACAATACTATCAACATGCTTTTATTGCGTGCTTTATTGTCATTAATTTGAATCTTGAAGACTGCAAACTCAAGCCTCAAAAGGCTATTTTTCTCTTAGGAACTTGCCTTGAAATTAGGTACACCGTCCCCAGGGGAGCTTTGTTATGACCACATGGCTTTCCTTTTGTACTTCATAAAAACAGGAACCCTTGTTAAGACATCAATATTAAAAAACAGATCTGATAGCTTAAAAGAGGACGTCATTGTGTAAAACAAAATCAAGGAGGTAATTTAGAATCTTTTGCAATATTGTTTCCCTGTCATCAATTTGTTCCAGTTCTGATCCTGTTGGGAGCTGTGGTTGTGTCTTTACGACTCATCCTATTTGGGGCATCAAAGCATCTTTTTTTCTTGGCATCAAAACCTCTTACATCTTTTGAAGCTGTGGCTATGGGTAGTTCTCTTTAAAATCTACTTTAGCAGAATCAGTGGTGCTGGAAGATAATCACACATTTCTGTAAATGGATCGTCCTACCCCTTCCAGAGTATTAAATCCAGGGGAAAGAGGGAAGACCCATTTAGGTAGTGGCTTGATATCTTGATTCTACAAGAAACCCAGCAACAAGTGTCTTTCCCTGAGTGGAAACTTTGCTTCGTTGTAAGGGGAGAGGGGTGGGGCGTTAGGGCCACAAACTAGGAAAGTTCAGAGTGGTGCAAGGGATCATGGGTAAGCAAACAAAGAGACCAGGGGCCACTCGGGCACACTGAGCATGGCCATGTGGGGTCTGAGTGATAGAATTTGAAGGAAGTATTAAAGTAGAGCTTCACTGGGGTGCCTGGCTGACTCAGTGGGTGAAGCGTCTGACTCGATTTCGGCTCAGGTCATGATGTCAGGGTCGTGGGTTGAGCCCCGTGTCAAGCCCCTCATGTGGCTCTACACTCAGTGGGGAGTCTGCTTGAGATTCTCTCCCTCTCCCTCTGCCCACACCCCACCCTGTGTTCGCTCACTCTCTCTCCCCCTCTCATAATAATGAATAAATAAATCTTTAAAGTGTGCTTCTCCAGCTCTCTGCCAAAGCATGTAAGTGCATTTTACAATACAAAATGTGACACGTGGTCAGAGGCTCTCTTACTCACCCACCGCCATTCACTCAACTCTGGAAAACGAGTGGACATCCATTTCCTATTTTACCTGGTGACCAAGCAGGAAACTCTTAATCATGTTTCATTGCATTTTAATACCTAATTTCCAGCACCACTGGATGAATGCAAGTTAACTGTTTCAAGATTGGTTTCTGAGATACACCTAAATACAGGAACTGCTTTTTCTTAATGGCCTATGTAACTAGATGAGGACTTACTCTGCTCCCTTACAAACTCCTCCACTGAACGATGGCTGACATTGAGCCCCATCCAAATCCAACTTTGAGGCCGGAGCCAAATGGCCCAACTCTCCCTGGCCCCCTGTGCCTTTCACTGCTCCCCCCCGCCCCCCGCCGGGTCTAATCCCTGGCTTCAGTATCCTTCACAGGAGAATCCATTCCCTGACTCCCTGCCACTCTCTCCCAGCAGGTCAATCCCACTGCGCTTTGCTCTGACATCTCGCCAGGCCATAGCCCCTCTTTTGTGCATTTTCTCCTTCTTAGACTAGTTATTAAACCATAGTCTCTCAGCTCAAGCCCTGCCTTCTGTACTCTGCCCTCTGATCCTGGGGCCGGAACTCTGCAAACCTCACGGCCCCTTTGCCATCTGTCTCCCTGTTTGGCTGTGCCAGGGAAGGGTGCTAGCTGGAGAGAGAAGTATGAGGGACGGAAGACGTGACTTCTTCCCATTTGCTTGCTGGTCCTGCCAGTGTCACCTTAGCCATGCTTCCTTGCCCTGTACCTGTTGCTTCCAATAATGGTTGGTTCCACTTTCCAGTATTATTCTCCATCCCCTTAAAGGTACCAACACCAGCCAACTAGCAGCTGCTTCCTCAGAGGTCTGGAGCCTGGCTCTGCAGGCCTCTGCTCATAGATTTGGGGTTCTGGTAGCCCCAACTTCTGTTTGCTCCTGTAGGCCCAGGAGTGACCATTGCTTCCAGCAGCAGTGACTACTTCTGTGTCACTACAGTCTTCCCTCCATGACTTCTCAGTCCTCTAATACCTGTTTCACTAAATTCTCTCTGTTAAAATAACTGGTGTGTTTCCTCCTTGTTTAATCGCTTCTCTTTTTTAAAAGTTTATTTTTTTTAGTAATCTCTACACCCAGTGTGGGGCTTGAACTCATGACCCCGAGATCAAGAGTCACACACTCTGGGGCGCCTGGGTGGCACAGCGGTTGGGCGTCTGCCTTCGGCTCAGGGCGTGATCCCGGCGTTGTGGGATCGAGCCCCACATCAGGCTCCTCCGCTATGAGCCTGCTTCTTCCTCTCCCACTGCCCCTGCTTGTGTTCCCTCTCTCACTGGCTGTCTCTATCTCTGTCAAATAAATAAATAAAATCTTTAAAAAAAAAAAAAAGTCACACGCTCTACCAACTGGGCCATCTGGGCACCCCTTTTTGTTGCTTCTTGACAAACACTCTTCTCTGTAAGCTTCTAAGGTTCAGATTCCTCAAACATGGCACACATCAATAAAAGGGAGCCTGGAAACTTCCCTTCCAACTTATCCAGAGTTGATTATCCCCTCACTGGGGTCTAGGTGCTTATATAAAGTGGTCCCCAAAGGGGGCTCCTCCCTCTCAGATCCCCATGCCGCCCCCCCCCCCCACATAACATACACATTCCTGTTGCAGCTTTGTGCCCACTGCACGGATTGGCCACATGCCAACGGTTCTGCCCAAGGGTTCTCTTTCATCTTTACTCAGAAAAAATCAACCTGTCTGCTAGGGAACCACGACAAATTGTCCGGATTCCAGAACATTCCTATCATTGATTCCATCCTTAGCAGGATGGCCTATATCTTATTCAGGGTCAGTCTGCTTTCCATTCTGACTATTTAGGAGAGTTGGCCCCTCCCCAGAAGGCCACATACTAGGTGATCAGAGGGCTTCTAGACAAGCCCTAAGACTCCTCATTTAGGCCCATGAGTTCCTTCTTAGATACACTTACAGTCTATAAAATGGACCTTAAAAATAATCTGTCATCTATTCCAACCTTCCATTTTAAGGAGGATCTATACATTCTCTCTATATATTTTTTTCTTTTAATGACAATTTTGGACAAATAAAACCAAAAAATTGGTTGAATAGATAATTCACAGAATACTAATATTCCCTTTGCCCGCTGCTGTAACGCAGCCAAGGTATTCAAAGGAAATCTTATAAAATACATTTAGATTTCATTTTGATCTTTAACGTGGGCCTCTACATCTTCAAGCCATGGGGTCACAATCTCAACAAATGTCAGGTTCGGGAACATGTTATGGAAGAGCACTCAAGCAATTTCCCTATGATTATTCAGCAGCTGCCGCTCCTGAAAATTGTAATTGCAGAGAAATGGAATGTTCTCAAATCGTGATGAGGGGAGGCAATGTTCTGTGATCTGGAGCATGCGATCCTAGCGAGGAATACAGCATATAATCTGAATATCTTGAATATAAAATGCAAATATTGCGAGGGCATATGAGGCCAGCATTCTTCAGTTATTCAAAATAGTTGACAATATTTTGGTCCTTCAAACATCGGTGGTCACATTCTGATGTGATTCCATGTAATCTTCTGTGTGTTCTAGTTTTGATCTTTGATTATGACATTCCCACCACTATTAAACAACCACGCTTATGTACATTTAAAAAGCACTTTAGACAATGAACTCTTTCTTTTCCCCATGAATGTACGAGAGCAGCTCAAGTTGAAAAACAGGGATGGGTCTCTGCAGTAACGTTTAAATGTCTTCATTCCATTCACGATGTTAGCGCCATGGTTATCTGTTCGTTTTGTATCATTACATAACAGTCTCCCCCAAATCATAGTTTAAACCAGCAAACGTCCATTATCTCACCATGTCTGTGGATCAGGAAGTCAAGAGCACCCTAGCTGGGTGATGGCTCTCGGACCCTCACGAGGTTGCGGTCAAGCTGTTGACCAGGGCAGCCTTCCCTGGAACATGGGGCTGGGGCTGGAGGATCGGCTTGCAGACTCCCCCATGTGGTTATGGGCTCGCCTCAGCTCCGGGGCTGTTAGCCAGAGGCTTCGGGTCCTTCGTGGGCCTGAGCGAAACAGAACAGCTTGTTTCCCTTAGAACAAGCAATCTCAGAGACCCTGCTTACAATTCTTTAGGCTATATACCCAGAAGTGGAATTACTGGATCATATAGTCGTTCTAGATTTAATTTTTTTGAGGAATCGTCGTATCCTTTCATACTGGTTGTACCATTTTACACTCTTGTCAACAGGGCACAAAGGTTTCAGTTACTCCACATCCTCACTAATATTTGTTTTTCTTTTCTTTTTTAAGCCATCGTAGTGGGTGTGGGGTGGTATCCCACCGTGGTGTTGAGGTGCATTTCTCTAATGGATGAGTGATGCTGAACATCTTTTCAGGAGCTTGTTGGCCATTTGGAGAAATGTCTGTTCACATCTCATGGCCAGTTTGAAACCATGTTATTTGTTTGTTGTTATTCTTATCAAGTTCTGTGTTCTAATTATTCACCCCTTATCGGATAGATGATTTGTAAAGATTCTCTCCCATAGGTTGTCTTTGCACTTTGTGAATTACGCCCTTGGACGCACCAACTTTGTTTTGCTTTGCTTGGTTGGTCGGTTGATTTGTTGATGTCTGATCTTATCGGTTTGGTGCTCTTAGAAAATCCTTTCTGACCGGACTCAGACTTAGAGGTAGAAGCTCTCGGAGAGGACAGCCTCTGTCTCTTAGCAGTCTGTTCCTGGCGTTTTTCTTTGGCCTCCTTCATTCTCTTGGCCAAAAGTTTCATATATTCTGCAGCCTCTTTCTTATTTTCTTAGTATGCTGTGTTTTCAGAGTGATACACCGTCATTTGCGTTGGAGGACACGTGGAGTAACAAGACGCTGAATCGTGGGCGCTTTGGTTCTAGGTCTCTTCTGTCTTTGTTTAGGGCCTTTCTCACAACACACAGGCAGACATCACCTCTAGAGAGACTGAAAAGTTTACGGATTCTGCTGGCTCTTTTGGGCCCTGGGCGACGAGGCACAGTGGTATCGGTGAGTCCAGGAATATCCTTGTCCTCTTTTTTTACGATGACCAAGCTGAGAACATTGAGATTGCTATCCACAGTGCAACCCTGAGCAGATTTGTGCTTTCTTTCTCCAGTTCTCCTTGGTCTGTAGTGGGAGTGCCCTACTCAGGCGCAGGCAGACACGGCCGTGGGTCAAGACATCCTGCTTCCTGGAGAAGTCTTGCTCCTCTTGCCACCACTGACTCGGACCACATGACCTTCCATTCTTCACCCAGGGCATCAGCAGCAACTTCTGTAGCCATATGCTGCTGCTTTGTTTTTTTTTTAATTTTTTAAAATTTAAGTTCAATTAGCCAACATATAGTACGTCATTAGTTTTTGCTGTAGTGTTCGATGATTCATTAGTTGCATACCACCCAGTGCTCATCTGCTTCTCATAAAAGGTATGAAGTTTGCGTTCATCGTCCACTTCACTGAGTTTCTGGCAGCCAGTAGCTGGGAAAGAGATGTTCAGCTTTATCCTAAAGCTGCCTGCTGCCTCCAAGGCACCACAAAAAAAGAGTGATACACAAATGCTTTTAAGTTTGGTAGAGTCCCATTTTTCTATTATTGCTTTTGTTTTCTGTACTTTTGGTGTCATTTCCAAGAAATTATTGTCAAATCCAAAGTTGTGAAGCTCTTCCTTGATGCTTTTGTCAGGGAGGAAGACCGAGTCTTCTGCCCTTCAAGGTCCTTCAGCTAGAGTTGGACTTAGAATCAAATTGACATGAGACAGATTAATAGGAGAAAATAAAATTTAATAACATAGATGCAGGGAATTTGCACAGACATGAGATTCCAAAGACCATGAGGTGATGTGAAGCTTCTATGAGCTAAAGGAAAAGGTTGGGGTCTGCTGACACAAAGAGGAGAAAGCTCATTAGCAAGAGGTGAAAGGAGAAGTTTGGAAAAACAAGATTTTTCTATAATGCAGATGAGTTCCTTCCGTAAAGGGGGCCTCTGTTCATACTTCCCTCCTGTTGCAGGCTCTCTTTCCAATGTAAGTGTAGGCAGTCATGGGGGAGGCAGACTGCTTTTCCTGCATCCGCTGGGTTTTTATTACTTTTAGTTGGAAATAATCTTTATGCCAAATGGCCCATTTTGGGGTATCTCATCCTGTACCCCTTCATTTTCTTCTGGGAGTTTTACAGTTTTCAGTCTTAAGTTCAGGTCTTTAATCTACTTTTAGTTAATTTTTGTATATGGTATAAGAGAAAAGCTCAACATCAATCTTTTGCATGTGGATATACAGTTTTCCCAGCATTATTAGTTGAAAAGACTGTCCTTTTCCCATCAAATGGTTTTGGCATCTATGTTAAAGACCATTTGACCACATATGCGAAGGTTTATTTGGAGGCTTTCTATCCTATTTCATTGGCCTACAGGTCTGTCTTTATGCCAGTACCGCACTGTTTTGATTACTATAGCTTTCAAATATGTTTTGAAATCACAAGGTGAGACCGCAAACTGTACTCTTCTTTTTCAAGATTGTTTTGACTAATTGGGGTCCGTTGAGATTTCACATGAATTTTACGATGGATTTTTTTTTTTTTTTTTTTTTTTTTTTTTGGTCTGCAAAAAGTGCAGTTGGGATTTTGATAGGGCTTGCATTGAATTCGCAGATTGCTTTGGATAGTATTGACAACTTAATACTAAGTTTTTCAGTCCATGAACATGGATGTCTTTCCATTTACTTATGTCTTTAATTTCTTTAAGCAATGTTTTATGGTTTTCATTGTGCAAGTCTTTCACCTTGGGTAAGTTTATTCCTAAGTATTTTGTTATTTTCGATGCTATTGTAAAGATTTTTAGATTTTCTTTTCAGATTGTTCGTTGTCAGTGCATCGAAACACAATTGGTTTTAGCGCATTCACTTTGAATCTTGCAACTTTGCTAAATTATTTATTAGTTCTAACACTTTTTTGTGGGGTTCTTCAGCGTTTTCCCGTATAAGCTTGTGACCTGCAAACAAAGATAATTTTACTTCTTCCTGTCCAATGTGAATGCCTTTTCTTTCTTTTTCTTACCTAATTGCTCTGGCTGGGACTTCCAATACTATGTTGAATAAAAGTGGCAAGAGAGAGCATTCTTATCTTGTTCATGGTCTTAGAGGAAATTTTTTGTTTTACTACTGAGTGTGACCTTAGCTATGGGGTTTTCATATATGGTTTTTGTTATGTGGAGGTGGTTTCCTTCTACTCCTGGTATGTTCAGTGTTTTTTATCATGGGTCTTGTCAAATGCTTTTCCTGCATCAATTGAAATGATCATGTGGTTTTTTTGTCCCATATTCTATCAATGTGTTATATTACACTGATGAATTCTCATATGCTGCACCACTCTTACATTGCAGGAATAAATCCCACTCAGTCATGGTGTATAATCCTTTTGATGGGCTCTTAAGTTGGGTTTGCTGGTTTTTTGTTGAACATTTTTGAGTATGACATCATCTTAACTAATTACATCTACAATGATCCTATTTCTAAATAAGGTCGCATTTTGAACTACTGTGAGCTGGGACTTCGACATCTCAGACCCCTATGATTTCCACCCAAAATGCCCACATGCTTTATTTATTTTGAGTTCTGCCGTTCCAGAGAATTGCTTTTCATTGTTTACAGAGGCCCTTTGAATGCAAACCATTTGTATCATTCTCTTGATTTCCCCACCCTCCCCCCCTGCTGTGGAAACCAGCCACTTTTGTACAGTGAACTCATTTTTAATTCAGGAAAAAAAGAAAATAAATGATTGGTATGTAGGTCAGTTCCTAGTTCTGTCTCAGAAAACAAAGGACCAGGGCTCAGCTAGCATAGCATTCAATTATTCCTTCATATGGTCTTTGTACATATGCTCATGTGCATTTCACCTCGCTCTTTCCTGTGACCCAGAGATAGTACATTTCCAAAGATCCGGCTCAGGCTAGGTGAAGTCCAAATTTATCACATCTTGGATGAATCTTATTTGATGCTTTTGAGAATCTTCTGACCTCACCAAACCAGATTGCTTTCCTCTACAGAGACATGGATTGTTAAAAATGAACTTCATATGGTTTTTTTATGAAACTGTGTTTTTCTGCCAGCCAGATGATTACTGTAAGATTTTAAACATATTCTTGAAAATTTAGTACAAGATCTCTCAAAACACTCAAGGAATACATAGGGTCTTTGGTTGCTTTCTGGTATCTTTTCCTTTAGGAAATCTCCCTGGTGCCCTGACCCCCTTCCCATGCCACCCTGGAGCTCTGAGCATTTGCCTACAGCTGCAAGACCATTCTCCTGCACCTCACCAATTGAAAGCCTTCTACTCAAAGCTTCAGCACGTTGGAAATTTTTCCACTGTGGGAACATTTTCATTTTTCAAATTAAAATTGCAGCACAGTGCTATCTATGGTTAGAAGAATGGCATTTCTAATTAAGGTGACACCAAGTCACACACATGATACAGATGAATCACTTTATGGTGCTTGCCACACTTGACAGACAGAGCAAGATGCTTCTGAAAAATTAGGCATTGGCTTGTAGCATCTGTCCATGTTAATCTAGTCTTGAAAAATGCTCATAACCAACCTTCTCTTGGGAGATTAAGGAAGTAACAGAATGACTTTTATAAAATCGAATATCAGTTTTCTTATGAATCAGGAAGAAGGTTATGATGTTTCTTTAGAAGGGACTTCTTACGTGTAGTATTTTGTCAAGCGGGGTACTGGCGCCAGCTCACATGGGCCCATAAGATCTAATTCTTAAAAATGCAGGGATTTTGTGAGTTGATTGACATCATGTTGGTAACTTGAAATCAGCCATAGTGGAAGTATTTACATCATGGGAATCAGCAAATGCTATAAACCAGGGCTTTTGACAGCACACCATTGATTTTGTCCCTTCTTTTTAAATACAATGAACGCTATGCATGAAATGCCTGCCATGTCCTTTTTAAGATGGTGGACCCACCAAAAAAACCAATATAATATATATATATTATAAAAAACAATATATATATATATTACAAAAAAACAATATATATATATATATACACACAAAGGGAAATATATATGTGTGTATATATATATATTTTTAATGGAATGTATAACCTATTTAAGAAAAGAAAACAAAGAGGAAACATTATCCATAAGGATAAAAGGAGTCCAAAGAAGAGAGAGAAAGTAGTGGGTGCACGTATGGCAGAAACTTCACGAACACGTCGGACTTTGAGCTAGGTCTTGAAGTACAGGTAGGAGAGCAAAATGAGCAATCGAGCAGAGAGAAGGTCATGAAAAAGGAGCGGTAAGCAGACAGAAGGAACCAAATCTGCGAGTAAGAACAGCAAGCATAGGGATTTGGGGAGCTTGCAACTGTGCGCAGGAAGATACAGTCTGTGAAGCCTTTCTTACCCATTGTCTCATTCTTTTCTTCAAGCCCAAGAGATGAGGGCAACTGAGGCTCAAAGAATCCATGTGACCCAGCTGGATGAGCCCACATTTGGAACAAAATAGGAGTCTTTTATAGATTGCTCAGCTTTCTCCCCACCGTCCCATGTTGATTCTGCTCGTGTACGTCGTAAGGCATGTAACACAGAGAAGCGGCGGGAGAAAGGCTTCTAAACATGTAATAATGCAGTACACCCTGGTTTGCTTTAAATGTGCAGCTATGATGTTCTGGGTGGCTTTGAATGGCAGGAGGTCTAACTTCTTCTTCTTTTTTTAAAGATTATTTATTTGAGAGAGAGAGAGCAAAAGAGCACAGATGGAGAGTGAGAGGGAGAAGCAGACTCCCCGCTAAGCAGAGAGCCCAACGTGGGGCTCTATCCCAGGACCCTGGGATCATGACCTGAGCCGAAGGCAGACGCTTAACAGACTGAGCCACCCAGACACCCCAGTAAGGTCTAATTTCTAAGTATGATTGCTTTCAAGAGTTCAGATACAATTTCTGTGCAAAGCGTCCAATATATCCCAACCCACAGCTTCGTTGTACTCAACGCTAACTCTGGACAGGAAACAGAATGATAATCAGAGCTCAATTTCTAGGAAAAAGCACAGAACAAGTAAAAAATAGTACTATCTAAACTATGAGGGTTGGATTCTTAGGTCCCCTGAGAGTCAACTTTTCTAAAAGAAATATTTTTGTTCTTTTCCCCATACCATACACTAACCTTCAAAAGGGATAAACAAGAATCAAACTTTGGAGTTTAAAATTTTCCAGTAACCCGAATCCCACAAACAGTGTTGAGCGAAAGAAGCCAGACACAAATGTGATACTTGACGATTTAATTTCTATAAAGTATGACAAAACAGGAAAAACTAATCTGTGCTGTTAGAGATCAGCCTTGTGGTTACTGTTGGTGGGGTGGGGGGGCCCAGGGCCAGGAAGGGGTCACAAGAGAGCTCCTGGGGTATCGGTGATGTTCAGTTTCTCCCTCTGGGTGCTGTTTACACGGGTAAAAAAATATTAAGTAGGATAGAGCCAGAATTACAATACTTTGAGAGACAAATAATGTTTGATGCTGGAAAAATGCTCAGTGATAACAGAGTGAAGTACTATAAGTACTATAAGTCTGGCTCCAGCAGACGTTGGGGGAGAGCAGTCTAAGGAGCTTCTGTGGGAAGAGGCCACGTAAACAGGAGTGATGGGACATTCCAGCCTTCCAAAGGGGCGCCTGAATGTAGCTGAAGGGTACTCAAGAGGATTACGGCAACAGTAGGAGGCCCGAGATGGCATGTCCTGTATGATATTAAAATATAACCGATAACATCAGGATCTGGCCCACTCTGGGGCCATTTCCTCACTATTCAGCTGATTGGTTGTCCTTTCATACCTTAATTCAGAAGGAAATTATTTCAGAGAAAGACGGCAAAGGCCATACTCATACGGGCAAAGGAGAATGTTCAAGTTTTAGTCACTCAGTGAATAGGATGCAATTTAAAAAACAGGGCACAGGGCCCCTTGAATCTCCTGCTCTGATTGCTCTTCAGAACTTCAGTAAATACTCAAGATCATGGGATTTTT
The DNA here is from genome assembly GCF_023065955.2 of Ursus arctos. NCBI lineage: Eukaryota > Metazoa > Chordata > Mammalia > Carnivora > Ursidae > Ursus > Ursus arctos. The sequence continues at coordinate 9,708,190 of NC_079873.1, forward strand.
TTTTTTTTAGCATAAAGAGGTTTGTAGTTTAACAGACATCCTATCTTATCTCCCTTCTAGATTTTCCGAGCCTGTACTTGTATCAAGTTAGATCATCAGAAAGTTCTGCACCATGTTAGATTAGAATTTTACCTCTTTGGAGCCGGCATCTGATTTTTTTCTGTGCTACGGAGCCCACTGGTGGTCTGGTGAAACTCATAGGACCTTGCCCACAGTAAGCATCTAAATGCATAAACAAAATGCCAAAATGCACGGAGTTACAAAGAAAACCACATACACTAAAATGCAGTTAGCAAAATATTTCGATATAGCAACATATATGCTTCTTAAGGCATTACAAACAAGAGCTGCCTGGGTTTTTTTTTTTTTTTTAAAGATTTTTATTTATTTATTTTAGAGAGAGAGAGAGGGAGAGCACATGTGAGCGGGGGGGGGGGGGCAAAGGGAGAGAGAAAATCTCAAGCAGACTCTGAGCAGAGCTCAGAGCATGACGCAGGGCTCCATCTCGAGACCCTGAGATCATGACCTGAGCCAAAAACCAAGAGTTGGATGCTTAACCAACTGAGGCATCCAAGAGCTGAGTTCTAATAGCAATTGTGCTTTCAAAGTAGGAATGAGAACATGAACTTCTGAGATACTGGCAATAACTGTATCATTGATAAGAAAATATCTGTGATATTGGTTAACAATCTCCGTTTTAGAAACTGTTCTTGGCCTATATTTATGCCAAATAGCTATTTGACCAAACCATTCTCGATTTTTTGTAAAACTATTTAAATCATTGCGTAACATATAATTCAAGTTCTCGTGAGTAAAGGATTTAGATTTTAGCAGTAGAAGCAACCGTCTCTGTAAACTAAGGCGCTTCATGAGTAACTGACCTGCTTACGTTTTCGCCCAGGTTAAATTTTCCGTTTATTGATAGTACAAGAATTAACCTATGTGGCTTGCATATTCAGCTTCTCTGCCTTTGTACAGTTTTTGTTCTCTGCTGCTATTGTACGCACCCAACTTTATGTGTGTTTTTATTGGAAGCTATTGCGTGTGTGTGTGTGTGTGTGTGTTTAGAGGTGTGGCATAAATACAAAAATAAGAGTCATTGTTCCATCACACCCAGGGCTGTCGAACCTCTGTGAGGATCTGGGTCTTGGTGTTCAGACCCTGTGATCTTTCCTAACCCCCATTACCTGCTTATCGCTTCATTGTTTGCTGACAAAACTAACCAACACATTCGATATTTAAGCCTGGAAAAACAAGGGTAGAAGGTTTTATTTCTGGGGACAAATGAAAATGACATATTTTCAGGAAGGAGGTTCAGAGCTAAAAGCACACGGCAAAAGGCAGGCAGAAGGGATAGAATCTGCTAAGGATAACGCGTACATCAAGCCTCACATTACTTAGGTGTGGAAAGAAAGTTTCATTTCTGCTCTCCTTGCCAGAGAAAGGGCAAATGGTCTTCGGGTACAGTAGCTTGGCTTTTTATTTCATCTGTCCATCACATGAGGCTTTGAAGGTAACTCACGACAATTTAGATGCATCAGAAAGGTGGCTAGTTTAGGAAAAGACTAACGCGCCCCCCCCCCCCAACTGCCACCCAAGAGAGCACCAGTGAGTTTCTCTATTCTCTGTGGAACATTCTTGAGATTAAAAATTTCATGTGGGTAATTCTATCCTTGATCCCAGTTTGTTTTCTTCTACCAATCTACTTCCTTCAAATACACACATACATACCACAAATTGGATTATTCCAGGATCTGAACATTTTGAAATGAAGTCATGGTCAGGAACAAGAGTTTACGTTGAGGTTGGAGGAAAAACAACAACAACAATGACAACAACAAAACAGCACAAGCTCTTTGTCAATGTTATATATCCAAATATTTGAAAACCTTGGTAAATAGAAACCATAAGATTTCGAACTAATTTGCAGTGTAGTTGAATGTGGATTTGTTGTTATGTGAGAGAGTGTGGTCTCCAGTTGCCTTTGAAAAAATATTCCAGCGCAGAATAGCGTTGGGTATGCTGGAGGACTGTGGGCCCACGTCCTGTCATCGAAGGGCAGGCCGAGGGTCAACCAGAGCTCATGTCTGGCTGTGGTGTAATTTCCTCTCATGTTCTAATCTTTCCACCCTCATTTAAATGTGATTTTTTTCTTCTTGCATTGATTTCAATTTTAAAATTCTAGGCTCAGGGAGAAAAATTAGAAGAGTGATATATTCATTATTTTTAAAGATGTTAAAGTGACAAAAGAAAAAGTCTTAGCATTCTGATTTACTAACTTCAAGGTACTACTGCCTGTGTGATAGATAAGAAATCTATTTGCTGGGTTGGAAAGGGGCTGCATGACAGCCAGAGAGAATAGATGAATTGCATGACAATTTTCTTTGTCCTTACTTAGCAAATGCTGTGGGCGTAATTTTCTTCTCTGTTCAGCTTAAGAGTGACCATGACAATGGATGACTCCAATTTAGAAGCAAGACCATCCTTAAATATGTTCTCCATTTGTCTGCCTCTATGAAAGTGACAGTGACAGTACATGACCCCTCCTTAGAGGCAGGACCATCCTTAATTGTTCTCTTTATTCTTCCACCTCCACACTCAGGCAGGAGCCTGGCTCATGCCACATGGGCTTTATGGATTAAGAAACCTGCAGAGTCCCCTGGAGAAGTTCATGACTCAAGGGTAGACATTCTAACAGTTTTGTCAATGAACAGACCAAAAATTTTCTCACTACCGCTTCCCCCACCTGTTGTATTTAAGGCTTTGTGGGTGAATGCCCCTCTCTATTATAGCCTGTACTCCACACATCCCACAAATCTCTGGGCTCTCATGAGATTTGTGCCCATATAATTGGCACATTTTCAAACCAACACAATTCACTAACATAGACAAAAACCCACTCTACTGCCCTTTGTTTCTGTATAAGACAGAGTTTTTCTACGACTTTCTCTCCTTCATTTGAGAGTGAAGCCTGGTATAAAAGCATGCAGGGGATTTGATTATTTAGACAAGTGGTTTCCCCATTTTTTTCAGACTTCATCTTGCTCAAAATTCTTCAACACCTTTCCCCTGCTTACGATGGAAAACCTAACTTTTTCATCTGGACTTAGCAGCTTCTGTGTACTGGCTTCTGATTCATGTCCCCTAGCTTGTCCCACACATGTGACGAGCTGGCAGTACTCACTGGGAGCCATGCCCTCAAAACACGCTGCTTTCTCCTTCTTCGGACCTTCACACATACCATTTCCCAAAATGACTTCTAGATTTGTGTGCCTGGGAAACTCCTATTCATCCTTTAAATCTTAAGCTTGAAGACTTCACATCCTATGGTCCCAGGCCAATGAATCCTCTCCCCCATGCTCCAGACACTTGTTACATGTCTATCTGCAAAGGGTCTCAGCCTTGCCTGCACACCCTAAGCTCATTACATCACAATCTCTGGAAGTGTGACCCAGATGTCAGTATTTTTTTAAAACTCCCCAAGCGATCCCAATGTTTGTGGACCACTGTTTGTTTGTTTGTTTCCTCCTCAAAGACTCCAAATAAGCAATGACCATGCTCTTCTTCTTTTATAAACTTAGTGCCTAGTCCGAAATGAATAAATACAGAGAGCCTGAGCAGTAACTTTCCTCAATATGTTTTTCAGTCATGGAGGAATTCTTTAGAAAATAACTCTAGTGCTTAGTCCAAATTGAACAATTTTAATATTCTTATGAACAAGTTTAATTTTTTAAAAGATTTTATTTATTTGAGAGAGAGAGCATGAGTGGGGGGGGCAGAGGGAGAGGGAGAAGCAGACTCCCTGCTGAGAAGGGAGCCTGCCGCAGGGCTCGATCCCAAGACCTTGAGATCATGACCTGAGCCAAAGGCAGATGCTTAACTGACTGAGCCATCCAGGTGCCCCTGAGCAAGTTTAATTTTTGTATTTCTGAATATATCTGTCTTTTGCAAACCACATCCCATGACTTTTAGAGAAGGAAGGGGGCTATCATTCCAAAATTGCTATTGTTTGGTGTGGTTTGACATATCTCACTCAGCACAATCAGAAAAAATTAAAAAGAAAATTAGCAAGCGATTTCCTTTCAAAAACAGTCACCACCCACAATGGGGACAACATGTGTACGTGCCTAGTAGGGTACCTGCTCTGTGCTGTGTGCTCAGTGATGGCGGCTGTTGTTATGTGCTTCCTCTTTTGTGAAAGGCATCTGGAGATGACACTACAAGAGGAAACAAGATGGCTTGCCAAACGCTTCCTTTCATTTAAGTACAGTCCATGAGATTTCCTGACCATTCATCATAAACAAAGAGGTGTTTGCTGCTTTAGGAACTCAACGGTTACGCTACTGTCGGGAAGGAAGAATTTCCTCTGCTCTTCTAGGTCCTTCTAACCAGACTAAGAAGCAAATTGACATGAGACAGATCAACAGGAAAAAATCAAATTTAATTTTATGCTTACAAGGAATGCACACAGCCATGAAATTCCAAAGACAGACATAATGAAGTACGTATGTCATCCGAATTAAGGAGAAGGAAGTAGGTATCTGGGACTTCAAAGGGAAGGAATGCAGTTTACAGGAAGATGAAAAGCAAACGTTTGATAAGCACATGTTTGCTGGGCCACTCAGAAACAGTGGGACATAGAGGACTTTGATCAAACCGGTCTTGCTAGCTTCATCCCTATCATGCCTAGTTCATGTCATAGTGTAGTTATGGCGACAGCTGCCTTCCTGGACCAGGTCCCCTATCTCAACTCTTTTTAGGCAGTTGAGAGGAATATAAAGAGCTTTTCCTGAATCTGCTTGGTTTTGATTGCTTTTAAGTCAAAATAATCTTTATGCTAAAGTGGCCCATGCTGGGACAGGCTGCCCTTAGCCCCTACACTACCCATGACACAGACCAAAAAAGACATAGTTCTGTCCCACCTTTGCTCACTCCATTTGGCTATTGCTGTGCAATGCCTGCTTCTGTACTTTTTTTTCCATAAAGCACTGGTTCTACATGTACCCCCAAAAGCCTTTAGATTGTTCCAGGACTAGCCAGCTAATTCTCAGGTTTAATCACACAACTCCACTCCTACGCGGCCCCTTCTCTCCTGGGTTCTGTGAGTCCCCGCCCCCAGCTGAATCACTCAGCCACAATCACATTAATTGCCTCCACCTGGCTGACTTTCTTGGGGCAGGCTGCCTTTGTCAAGCAGTAGGCAACGTATCTATGTCATAGCATTTTAGTATCCATGGTGCAAATCAACTCTTCTGATTTTTCAGGCATGAATTAAAGCGACAGCTTTCTGTGTTATAATAACAGCAAAACCTGAATTAACTGCAAATCTCAATAAACAAGTGTTGTTGAAAACCAACCTCCGTGCTTCAGAACCAAAATATAATGCGAAGACAGAGTCTGGGATAAAGAGGAACGATAGCTTTTTTGCTTTGCTGGGCAAAGGGGGCTGCAGCAGGCAGTGGCCTTCAAAAACTGGGAGCCTTCCAGGAGGAAGAGGCTGGGGTATTTTACAGGGAAATACAGGATCTAGCCAGTTTCAACAGGGATTGGGTATGTGTTGCCAGGTTCCTTAGTTGTTTTCAGGGTGGTACCGGGTTCCTGAAACAGAAGGCTAAGAAGGGAGGAGGGGAGGTTTGCAGAAGTGAAGAAAAAGTTTACTTTAAAACTGAGCTTCACTGAAGCGTTAGTGCAGCCATTTTGATTTTTGGTCAACTGTATGTTTTGAAGCGGTTTCACAAGTATATTTTTATTTAATTTTTATCCAACTCAGGATGAACTTAAGAAAACCATTCTGTTTTCAATCTTCAGTTTCATGCTTTAGTAAGCACCATACATTCATTCAATAAGGTGTTTGTTTTGACAATTAAGTCTTGTAGTAGGGGTTCATAATTATGATCACAGCTATTCATGGACTAGGCCTCCGGGAGTTGATAAAGGAGACACAGAAATTTGGACCTTCTTGGCATAGATTGGCTAGTGGTTGAACAAAGCCCTCTCTTCTGCCTCTTGAGCACCCACAATTCCCAGCTGCCCTTTGAAGTTTGGTGTGGCCATGTGACTATATCCTAACCAATGAAATGCATAGAAGTGAAGCGGATGAATTCCAGGCCTGACCCATTACAATCCTTCAGGTACCATCCTTTGAATTTTTTCCTATTACCCATGATCTTGGAGGCCATATGTTGAAAATGGCAGAGCCACAAGATAGAAGAAAACTATGTACCAGAACTGGCACTTGGAGGAATGTCACCCACCTATCAGGAACACCCATCTTGGACCTTGCATGAAAAAGAAATAAATTTCTAGTTTTTCTAAGCCACTGAGATTTGGGATGTATATGTCGTAGCATAGTTTTACCTTAAGTAGTAAAGATGTATCCTGTGCATTTAAAAATAAAGTGTTATGTTTCCCCCTAATAATGGTAATATATTTTCATTGTCTACTATTGGAGAATACTCCACACTGACACATTATGTTACCTGAAAGATGCTTTTAGAAATAAATGTCTGATAATAAGTTTGTTAGTCAGTCATAACATTCTTTCCTTTTCCTGAACATCGAAGGTAAAAACAAAAAACCCACAACCCCCCCCAAAAGACCCCCTCAATTAAGATGCATTATTCTAGTTAATGTTTTAGCAATGAGGGACAAAGTTTATTCTAATAACTAAACTAACTCACAGTGAACTAAGCGATCTGGGGGAATAGTAACTTTCTCAGGCCCCCAGGACATGATGCAATATTTCAGTGACATTTCCACTTCACAACTAAGATACAACTTAGGCTCTGCTAGAAATTCTCTCAACATACTTCAGTGCGTGTGGAAATGGAAATTCTCGTGCCGTTGGGTCTAGATGTATTAAACTCTTGTTTCTAGGACACAAATATATGAAATGTTCACACAATGATATGCCCAGCTTTCTCTCCAGTGTCACACTCTGTCAGACAACTTGAGGTGTGGTCGGCTGCACTGTGCCTTCTCCCCCTCAGCAAACATTCATGAAGCACTGACCGGCAACTGTCTAAGCGCTTGGGGCACAACACCGGGTGAGCAACAGTCTTGTAATCGAGGAGCTTAGAGGTCTGGGCAGAGGGCAGCTAATTCCTGTGAGGAAGGGGCTGAGAAAATCTTCAAAGACAAGAGTCTATCTGATAGAAATCTTTAAAGGATGGGCGAGAGTATAAGGATAACCGAAGGAAAGGCATCGCAAGTTGAGAGAATAGCAGGATTCAAGACGTGAGATTTTGAACGATGTGAAACCTGTGGGGAATGAGGAGTTCACTTTGGCTGGTGTTCAGGGGAAAAGTGGGGAGTGCAGAAACGGGGGGCCGGGGAGCTAGACTGGGGTCAAGTTATGGAATCTTGGATGATCTTCTATACATCCTGAACATTTACTTTGTGTATACAAAGAGAGGTTCAGCAGAGCAGTGAGTAACCCAATCATGTCAAGTGTAGGGGAAATCATTCTGGCATAGCATGCAGGATGGCCTGGAATAGAGGTGGTATTCTGGAAGCCCAGCGGCCACTTAGGCTGTTGAAGTATTGGAGTAGAGGCAGCACTTGATTTGGGAGATGTTTCTGAGACGGAATCAGGAGGACTCTTTGGCCGTTTGGGTGTGTAGGGGCCCAGGGCAGGCTGCCCCAAGTGTGCCACCTTGGCATGTTGATTATTGTAAATAAAAGTGACTTAAGGGGCAGCCTGCACAAGAGGGACTCTCCGACCCTCCTCTGTCCTCCCGAAAGCAGGAAACAAGTCTCCCATGTGAAAGGTACCCTTCCGGTGGCAGGGTAAAGAGACAGCCTTATCACCAGAGATGGGAAATTTCGAGCCCAGAAGGCTGTATACACGACCTGTGGTGTCTCTCTCGATCAGATGGCGGCCCCTGAACGTGGGGCAACCCGATGATCGGGTAGAAGCTGCTAGCACAGACAGTGAAAGCATTCTACCCGAGGCAGAGCAAAGGACATAGAAATTTATTGAACGGAGCAGCGGGCGGGACAGCAGAGGAAAGACACTGTCTGCTAAGAGGCGGTGGGTGGGGGCTGTATTTAAAGGGGGAGGGCGAGGCGGTATGGGAACGTATGGAATTTTCCTTTTTCGGTACCAGTGCTCAGTTGCAAGTAACCCACTGGTCCACTAGGACTTATGGAGATTTCGAGGTGGGTCACCTGATGGGCCTGTTTATATCCAGCTTGGTGGTCCCTGTGCGCCCTTTGGCCTTGCTCCACCGCCTATTGCTCAAGCCTGCTGCCTAAAAGCGGCCTCTACACAAGCCTTGTTACTTTTTAGTAATTTACTACCCCAGTCCAAATTCTGTCTAGAATTCCTTACTAAATGAAGCACCCCAAATTCCGTTCTCTTTGCCCTGTCAATTCCTTATAGATTGTCTCTTTGTCTAAAAAGTCTAAAAACTGCCTGCCTTGGTCATTCTCTTGGGGCTCAATTTCATGATTGGACCTCTGTGCACATGTAAAAAAACTGGGATTTTTTTTCTTCTGTTAATCTCTCTCATGTCAATTTAATTCTTAGTCCCGTTGGAAGAGCTTGGCCAGTAGAGAAGAATGCTTCCTTCCCTTCAGGTGGAAAGGAGAAAAAGAAGTTAAAGATGCCTGAGATTTCTAGCTGGGAAGTCTGGGTGGGTGATGACATTACCAGCGGAGAGAGGAAATTGGGAAGGAGAAGCCGAGTACAGAGGGTGAAGCCAAAGAGGCTGGTTCTTGACTTGTGGTAAGAAAAGTGTCTGTGGAGTATCCAGGGTGAACAAGATCTCAAAGCATACACTGTGGTTTACAGTCTCAAAATGTAATAGTTCATAACTAATTGCAAACGGGAAAAAGGTACCTTTGCGGTGGAGAAGTCCAGAAGACACCACCTGAACCCGATGATTAGTCAGCACCAAAATGATGTCTCGTGATAGAATACATTGATAAGGACACAACATCACTTATGAAATTCTCCTGCCAGAAATTCATAACCTGATTGTAATCGTGAGAGAACATCAAACACCCCCCAACATGTTACTGAAACAAGACTTCAGCTGCCTCCGTTTTGACCTCGAACTTTCTAGTTGGGTTCTTTCCAGCTTGTCTCTTGGCTCAGGCAGAAGACCCTGAGGACAAAGCATCCCCTGATGGAAAATGAAACTACTCCCTCAAGCAACAAGGACCGCCCCGAGCCAGTGAGACCCCGCCTGTGATTGACCCCAAGACCATGCTGGATTTGCCCTTGGCTGCCCACCTGCACGTACCCACCGACCTTTGCCCCACATTTTCCTTATATCAGCCTGGATTGGATGCACGTCTGGCACTTTGGAGACAGTCTCTGAGACGCTAGGTGTTGGCCTCACTGAAATAAATCCCTTTCTCATTTCACCACCATTGTCTCTCTGCCTTCGGGTTTTGTCAGCGGCGAGGGGCCAGATCTGGTCTGTTTGGGACTCCTTAGCCAGGTGGCCTTGCACCCCTGCATGCCACCTGCAGGACAACACAGCCGCCCTGTATTCTTCAACAATGTCAATGCCATCAAAGACCAAATAAGGCAAGAACTCCCCCAGAGTAAAGGTGACAAAAAAGACAGGACAATAAAATGTAATGTGTGATCCTAGATAGGGTCTTGAATTGGGGGAGGGGAGAATTCCTATTAAAAAATGTTAGAGGTGCGACTGCGGGTCGTGCCTCACCAGACGACTCAGGTTGGGTCCTCGTGCCACTTCCTGCGTCTGCACACACCATGACTACATGCACAGCATCTGGCCCCTGCGCCACTGGAGTTCGGGGCTCATTGTGGGTGGATACCGGCTTCTTACTGTGCACCCGCAGAAACTCACCTGCCAGCCCGGATGTGGCTAGAGACGGACCACTAGTGGTCAGATGTATCAGAAGCAAACAAGCGTTCCATAGCCAAAGGAATTTGGTTGGCACTCCCAGCCCCCACCCAATTCTGTAAAATAGAGCCTCAAAAACTTTGCCTGTCTGCCTTGCGCATTTTATTGAAATCCAGTGTTAGCAGGTGAAGGGAAGTAGAATTGGGCCTTTTTGGTATAAGGATCATCTTGAAGTGGTTGTTTTTAAAAAACAGACACAGAAGCTCTGAAAAAAGAGAATTTACCCTTTTGTAAGAGACATTTACACTGATGAGGGAAATCTCCATCTGTGTGTCTCCCTCACTGTACCAGGAAGCAGGGAATGATCAAATCTCTAGAAACTTCTCTCAACCGCAGACAAATCTGCATCACAGAGGGAGGGATAGATAGCTGCTGACCTCAGTATTAACTGCAGATAGAGTGCTCCAGCTTTGACCAGGAAATGAACACTACTTGGAAGCTTAAAATTCAAAGTAAGAACACATTTATCCTGAGACTGGTGTAGTAGCAGCCTAAGATAATCAGATATGAGACACGAGACTAGAGAGCCAATACATAGATTGTTGACATGTCTAAGAGAAAATTCCAGAACAAGTGGAAGATAAGCGATGTTTGGAGAAGAGAATACAGTTTTCTTGAGCTAAAGAAAAAAGTTGCATCTCGAGATGGGAAGATCCGATCACAGTCAAAGCAAAATTGACTGAAATTGTTCAGTATCTGAAGGTGAGCAGCTAATGTTTTAAATTTCAAAGATAAAGAATGGCATAGATTTTCAGGAAAAAAAAAAAAAAGATTATCCCCAAAGTACGAAATCGGGCTTCTCCTGAGTGTCACAGAGTAACAGTGAGACAGGGAAACCGAAGGGGCCCCATGAAAAAAACCTGCTTTTTTGCTCTTTTTCCTGCTTCTATTCTTGCTAGGATCTGCACCCAGGCCTTACACATGCCTTAACATATGTCCTCCTTGTAAAGGTCAAGGAGTCAATGATTTCTTTGGAGACTTCCAGTGCAGTAGAAAACACCTATGGAGTGACCGGGTGGGTCATCGTGAACTTTTTCCAAGACCCCTGACTCCAGACGCCTTGACGCCAAGACCCCAGGCCCCAGGGCATAAGTGGCTTATGGAGGACACCTGAGCACTCGTCCTTGTTCTGACCAGTTCCTGGGTGCCCTAGAGGACGTGGACACCAGACCATTGTCTTCAATAAAAACCCCAGACCCTGAGCAAAGACGAGACTCCCCTTCCTTTCCGAGTCTCCCAGCCACCCGGTCTGTATGTGCCCTCCCTCTCTGTCTTCAGTAAACTCTGCTCTCCCTTCCTCTCGGCTCGCAGTGGATTCCAATCCTGCACGCAGCCAGGGACCCTCTTGGCTGGTCCTGCGGGACCCCCTTTGGGTCCTCGGACCCAACCAGCCTGCATGAACAGGATACACAAGACAGAATATGTAATATTTTGAAGGGAAACGCTGTATGTGAGTCGCTAATTCCATATCAAGGCATGTGCAAAAGCTGCCAAAATCATTCTCATTTATATATGGTCTCGAAAGATCCCAGTCTTGGTGTGCCCACCTGATTCAGTCAGTAGAACATGCAACTCTTGATCTCGGGGTCGTGAGTTCAAGACCCATGTTGGATGTAGAGATTACTTTAAAAAACTTTTTTTTGCGGGGAGTCACTTAGGTGGCACCGTCGGTTAAGTGTCTGACTCTTGGTTTCGGCTCAGGTCTGATCGCAGGGTCCTGAGATTGAGCTGCACATAGGGCTCTGCACTCAGCACAGAGTCTGCTTGAGTTTCTCTATCCTTCTTCCTCTGCCCCTCCCCTCTGCTCGCTCTCTCTCTCAGATAAATAAATAAATCTTAAAAAAAAAAATCTGTTTTAAATCATGGGAAAAAAGATGCCACCCTAAGAAAATTCACTCACAGATGTACTCTATAAATGACTGAGTGTTTAATCAAGAGAAAGACTTGTGAAGTAGAAGTACGTGGTATTAGTCCTGATGGTGAGCGGGAAAACCAATTAAATTAGAAAGTCTGAATAATTATTGTAAATACAGTTTAAAAACACAAAAATGTTTTTCAAAATTCAACTTTTCACCCATTTTGTTTCTCTAAAAATATTTTAATAAAAATAATTTGGTTCAATTAAAAATTATTGACATTTGGGAAATTTTGAATCAGAACTGCATACTAGATGACAGTGGTCTGTATATCACTATCACATTCTCTAAATGTGAGAATTGCACTGCGGTTACATTAGAGAATGGCATTGTTCTGAGAAAATACGTTAGTGTCCCTGGGCGAAGGGATACACAAAAGTGGGGAAAGGAGGAAGGGGAAGAGAGCCGGAGGGAGCAGGGGGAGGCGGAAAGTGAACTTGGTGAAGCCGGGTAAATGCTGTGTGGGAGTGCTTTGTACTCTCCTGGCACATCTGTACATTCGGAATCATCTCAAAAGAAAATGTTTATTTACTTTTTATTTTTTTAAAGGATTTTATTTATTTATTTGTCAGAGAGAGAGAGCACAAACGGGGAGCAGCAGCAGAGGAAGAAGGAGACTCTTCGCCGAGCAAGGAGCCCAATGCGGGACTAGATCCCTGGGATCATGACCTGAGCCCAAGTCAGACGCTTAACCGACTGAGTCACCCAGTCTCCCTGGTAAGTAACTCCTGATCCTGAAAGACAAATCAATGGTCTGAGTTTCCATAGGCAGATCACATGTGTAAACTCAGGGATTAATGTGCCCACTTCTATCCTATGCCATAATGTAACAAAACGTAAATTCTTCACGGCTGTCACTGCCTTTTTTTTTTTTTTTTTTTTTTTTAAGGCTTTGTTTTTAAGTGATCTCTGTACCCAACGTGGGGCTCCAACTCATGACTCCGAGATCAAGAGCCAGGCGCTCTACCAACTGAGCCAGCTGGGCACCCCAGGGCTGTCTCTGTTTTAAACAGGAAAGTCCAGTTAAGCTATACTGAACTTGGGATTCTGGCAGAGCCGTAGCCCCCGTGAGGAAAGAGAAGTCCCAGCATCCCTAAGATGCCGAGGTTTGTTCCCCATGACGAGGAGCTGAATTCTTACCAGCCTGTTCCCTCCCTCAAAAATACTTAGTTCCTGCAAGCCTCGGCAGGGTTCTTGGGTAGAGATGAGAGTGATTGCTTTATTGGCTTTGCCCGTCGATGGCTGCATAATTATACCCTTTACCCATGAAGGAAGGGATTGTGTAAACACATTATATGTCATTACCGAAAATCGCAACGTGCCTACTTCCTGGCCGCCCAGCTGAATATCTAAATTACCCACTCCACCAAGAGGGGTAGAAAACTGGACCCAAGGAAGAGAATTGGCTATCACAATAGGAATGTTTGCAGAAAATTTATTTGGGATTAAAGTGCTTTTAAAATATATGAGGGGCATTTAGAGTACGTACGTAATTCCAATATGCCAACAGTACAATGATCTTCATTTGTTTGGAGTTCTTTCAAACTTTTATCCATATGGTCATATGGTTTCTAATGTCCATCAAGCGGTATATATGTTATATATTTATAAGTTTTATACATTATTTAACATTATTTTAGAAACACTTTCTCTTGGTTTTACATTTTTACCATAAAATTTTTAATAACCATATACCGTATCATTTTAGTTATATATAATATGTATACTTTATTTAACCATTTCCTTATTATTGGCTGCAAATGCTGGTTTTTTTAAATTATGAATAACTCTGCTGTAAATATCTTCATACATATGGATTTTTCTCCTTTTGAATTTTCATATTTCCTCAATTAAACTGATGTTGCATCTTAAAATTGACACTGTCTTAGAAATGGAGAAATGTAATAATTCTGTAATATAAAAATCAGAGTAGAGGTTTGACTGAGTCAAAACACATTCATGATACTTGATATGTGTATCAAAATGTCCTCTAGGGGGCGCCTGGGTGGCTCAGTTGTTAAGCGTCTGCCTTGGGCTCAGGGCGTGATCCCGGTGTTCTGGGATGGAGCCCCGCATCGGGCTCCTCGGTTGGTAGCCCGCTTCTTCCTCTCCCACTCCCCCTGCTTGTGTTCCCTCTCTCTGTCTCTCTCTCTCCCAAATGAATAAATAAAATCTTTTAAAAAAACAAAAAAACAAAACCCACAAAATATCCTCTAAAAAGATTTTACCAGTAACATCTGGAATATATGTGTGGTACTATTTTCCTACAGCTTTGCCAGCACATGAGATTTGACTATTCTGTTGACTTTTTGTAGTCTAAATAGATGCAAATTTTTTTCTCATTATTATTTTAATTTTAACATATTTAGCTCTTTTAGTAGTAAGAGGTACCATCTTGCTTCTTTGGCTCTTCCCTTTCCGTGTTATTATATCAGTTTTGCTGCCATATGCAAAATTGGAAGAAGGCAATGATTTCTTTATAGAATCATAGAGTTTTTAAGCTAGAATCCTTAGGGATCATCTGGTCAGACCCCTCAATTTATCATATGATTAGATAAAAACCCAGTGAGATTCAAATTGCTCAAGACTTTGCAGCTAGGAAGTGACAGGGCTAAAATTTGAGACCAAAATTCTGGACCTTTCCACCAGGCACACTGCCTCTCTGGTGCAAATTCTATTTGAATGCTAATGACAAATCTATCAGTCCTTGACATTTAGGCTGGGCAGTATAAAACTTAGGCTTAAAATATTACTAATTCTTTTTTTTTTTAAGATTTTATTTATTTATTTGACAGAGACAGAGACAGCCAGCGAGAGAGGGAACACAAGCAGGGGGAGTGGGAGAGGAAGAAGCAGGCTACCAACCGATGAGCCTGATGCGGGGCCCGAACCCAGAGCGCCGGGATCACGCCCTGAGCCAAAGGCAGACGCTTAACGACTGCGCCACCCAGGCGCCCAAATATTACTAATTCTTAATAAATTAGCCAACAAAGTGAATTCTCAGAACCTTAGATTTAAGATTATAGATCCAAACGTGAAAGAAAATTGGCTATGACTGAATACGTTGCAGCAAACTATAAGACACCTGTCATGCACTCCCTGGAACTGGCTTATGTAATAAAGTCTGAGTTAGACGGCGTAAGTCCAGTAATTCACATTTGTCAGTGATAAAGCCGTCTGAGGAACTGAATCACCACGCTCTTGAATTTTTCTCGCTGTAAATTCAGTCTCATTGTTATTAAATACTGATGCTATGCTTACTTTTCCAAACCAAATCAGCGCTCAAACTTTACATCTGAAGAATGGCATATTTTTAGCCCAGCAACTTTATCATTGTTATTTTCGATATTTCATGATTTGATAAAATGTGCCAACAATTGTTAACCCACGTCTCAGGCTTTATCAGTCTGCAGCAACCATATTAAGTCACATTTCTGTCTCACACCCAAAGTATGTCATGGGCTCAAGTCAGCAAAACTGCTGGAAACTGGCCCTCCTCAAATTGTTTTTTCTGCTATTTCTGAAGTCCCCAGCATAATGCCTCATAAGTACCCAGGAGTGGTCACCATCTTTTATTCCTGCCTCTTTGTCTTTCTTCTGGACAGTAATGCTGCTGGACACTGCTGTCCTCGCTTGGTGACCACAATTGATCTACCCCTATTGTGGTCTCAAAGCAAGGTTAGTTCTTCTCCAAATTCCTCATATCTAACTGTGATGAAACTGTACTTTTAAAAAGCCACATCAGGGACACTTGGGGGGCTCAGGAGATTAAGCATCCGACTCTTGATTTCGGCTCATGGCAGGATGTCAGGGTAGTGAGATCGAGCCCCATGTAGGGCTCCGCACTCAGCGGGGAGTCTGCTTCTCTCCCTCTCCCTCTGCCCCTCCATTCTCTCTCTCTAAAAATAAATCAATAAACCTTTAACAATATAAATAAATTTTAAAAATTAAAAAATAAAAAGCCACGTCTTGAAGGCTCCGGGAAAAGGAAGTGTAAAACAGAATAACTTACAACATCCAGGAGAAGTAGCTATCTTTAGAGATAACAAGTCCAAACTCACACCCTAAACACTTGCCTAATTCTCAGCAGTCCTCACGTGGTAGGGAGATGGCTCAAAGAGAAATCAGCAACTCCGGGTGTTGCCCTAGCTTGGAGTTCAGGTCCCATTGCCAGCCAACTTAGAGAAAGAAGAAATCCTCTAGAATTTCTCAAGCCCTAGTCTAGCTTTATTTTCCTGCCCTGGAAATATCTTCTCTCAGAATGACTGACAAGTAGAATACCCATTTTCTTTGGCAGGGGTGAGGGGGCAGGGAGGTGGTGGAAAGCCTATACCCACTCTAGGGTTGGATCTGGGCTTCATAGCTTAAGCAAGATAAGTGTCATAGTAGGCAGTGTATTTTCTGAAGACTGGCTTATGCAGTCTTAAAATTACCACATTTGGGGGGGGTAAATTTGTTCTTCAGTGGGGAACTGGATTTTTGAGTGTAGGGCACCTCTCGGGGTTATCCAATTCATGGGAGCTATTTTACAACTCTGCAAATTGTTGATAACTGACAGCAGTGCAAGATACTTGTTGTTTATAGACATCAAATTATGTCCTGTTTGGTAGAGGGGTAGAGGCTCAACAGACTTCTCTCTTCTGTGGATGAAACCAGTTGCGCCCCAATGGGCATATTCATTTCACTATTCCTCATCTATAACCAATATTCTGCACTGATTCCACTTCGAATCACCAACTAATGATTTTGATTCCAATTCTGATCTGTGTAAGTTGGGGGAGGTTCTTTACACCCCTAAGCAATTCTCTAACACCAACTGGTGTCCTACAATTCAACATAATTTTGACCCTATCTACGGAGAGACAGCATCAGATCCCACAGGTTCAGAGCTCCGTTGTACATGACTGCCCCCCTTCCCAACCTCAGACCCAATGGCAAGTCCAGGTTGTTACCTATGCTTCTGACCAAGCATAGATTGGTGGTTCCAAAGACCTCGTCCTTGGATTCGATTAATTTGCTAGAGCAGGTTGCAGAAACCAGCTCACAGCAATATTTTACTTACTAGATCACTGGTTGATTATAAAAGGCACAGCCAGGTGGGAGAGATGCGGAGGGCAAGGCGTAGGGAAAGGGCACAGAGCTTCCATGTCCCCTCCGGGTGCCGCTCTACGCAATCTCCATGTGTTCACCAATTCAGAAGCTCTCTGAATCCCAGCCTTTTTTGTTCTTTTATGGAGGCGTTATTACATAGGCATGATTGAAGGGATCCTTTCTTTATTCTGAAAGGAACCATTTGAGAGACTTTTAATAAAATAAACTGGTGGTTCATCAACCATTGGTGATTGAGTCAACCTCCAGCCCCTCCGCCAGCTGGGAGGTCAGGCAGGTGGGACCAAAAGTTCCAACACTCCAATCACTTAGTTGGTTCCCCTGGCAACCACCCCTCTCCACTGGTAGATGCTGTCCAAGAGTCATCTTGTTAACATAAACTTAGGTGTGCTTGAAAGGGGTCGTTGATGAATATCAAGACACCTTTATAGCTCTGATCACTTAGGACGTTCCCAGGGTTTTTGGAGCTCTGTGCCAGAAACAGAAGAAGACCAAATATATGTTTATTATAAATCACACTATCACAATGACTGTGTCTGTTCTTTCGATTCTCCTTTGAACTGGCTGTAATACCGTAGCATTTTCCTCATTAATGAGTTAAGTAAGATCTTTAATACATGTTCATTTTTATATCTGTATGAGAGTCATGATTTAAAAAAATATCTTCTAACACCATGAATAAGGACCTTGAAGCACAGTTAGTTTTTGCTAACTCATATCTAGTTTAGTTCCTTGTTATATTTTTCTATCAAAATGAGGAATAGAGGGCGCCTGGGTGGCTCAGTCGGTTAAGCGTCTGCCTTCAGCTCAGGTCATGATCTCAGGGTCCTGGGATAGAGCCCCGCATTGGGCTCCCTGCTCAGTGGGGAGTCTGCTTCTCCCTCTGCCTCTGATCTCTCTTGCTCTCTCTCTTAAATAAATAAATACAATCTTTAAAAAAAAACGAGGAATAGAGATTGAGTCTGTGGATGCCCCTCCCCCACCTTTGGCATAATATTTGCACATACACAATACACATGAATGTACACAAAACTCCCCAAAAATAAGCAATAATTTTTAGCCACAAAACAGTCTAAAATCCACATTCAAGAAGAAAATACTTTCTAATGTAATACACTTTCTAATGTGCTCCACCAAGCAGAGCATGTGCTGTCTCAACTTGAAGGGTCCTTCTTTTGGGTTATTTCCGCATATCTAGAAATTCTTCAAGAATGTTTAGTACTTAGCTTTCATCTATATCAGGGTTTGTCAACCTCAGCACTGTTGATATTTTGGACTGGATAATTCTTTGTCGTGGGGCTAGCCCATGTATTGAAGGAAGTTTTGCCACACCGTGGCTACTACTCACTAGAGGCCAGCAGCACCCCACCTCCAATTGTGACAACCCAAAATATCTCCAGACAGGGCCAAATTTCACTTAGGGGTGCACAATCGCCCCTAGTTGAGAACCACCAGTTTATTTTATTAAAAGTCTCTCAAATGGTTCCTTTCAGAATAAAGAAAGGATCTCTTCAAAGATAAGTGAGTGAACCCAACTGATATGTATCAGCCTGAATTAGTCTCAGTAATGGTGCTGAGTGAACACAGAAAGTTGCAGAATGCTTTGCGCGGCATGATACTATTTATGTAAATCTTAAAATAAAGCTTTATAATGTGTATTGCTCATAGAAATATGCATATGGAGTAAAAGTACAAAACCATGAATATGAAGAATACACACCAGTTTAATAAGTATGGCCGCCACTGGGAAAAGAGGGAGGGAATTAGGACAGGAAAGGAGTACAAAAGAAAAGTCAACCGTATCTGCAATGCTTTGCTTATTTTTAAAAAAAGATCTAAGACAACCGCAAAATGTTGCCACTTTTTCGTTCCAGCTAGTGCATATATGGATATTATGTTACTCTCTTCATGACTGTACTTTTATAAATTTATAAGAAAATACTAAAAAATACAGTTTAAATTTCACATACTGTTCTTCGAAGCCATGTGTTATTAGGTTTTCAATCACCTACTGTTTTACATTATTCATACCACTGCTTGCCTCCATCATTATAGGTAGCTGTGAGCTGGCAGGGTTTAGAGAGCAATTTTCCAGCTCTGATGTTCATGACACCCGTAATACTAATGCTCTCCCCTTGTATTTGTGGAGTGCTTTATCTTCTCCCAGCCCGCTTCCATCCATCTTCTCATTTTATATTCACATCTTCTATCACCATCCATCTTAGTCTGAACTCTATTCACCATGGACATGTGGCTTTGATGAAAGCTTTCTCTTCAGCGACTACTTTAGTTTGGCTTATCCCAGGAGAGCCGGCTCTGAGCCAGGGATCCTGTCAAGAGGTGAGCCCAGCAAGCACCCCTAAAGGGAGCGAGGCAGGGCGGGGAAGGACGCTGGTCATGGTTGAGGAAAACTGAGGCTGGCTCTGTGGGCGAGCTTTGGGAAACACTGCAGAACGTGTCTCAGAGCGCTGCCTACTGAGAAGCAAGTTATACGGGGTGACTCTTCCTCCAGCTCCCATCTGTTACTGACTGAGGGCTGCTTCCAGAGATGCTAGCTTTCCTTCACTTCCGACCGGAACCGCTCTGGGCTCAAGCGGAAGTCCTCAGCTGTAGAAGCCATGGCCAGTGGATACCACTGGTATGTACTAGAACTCTGAGTGCTGGGAGGATATGGGCAGAGCCCTCAACACCTTGGCTACAACACCTTTCTACAAGTGTGTCCTGTGTTTCCGTGGATGTCTTGCACTGCAGCTTACATGGTATTTTCACAAATATCCCATTAAATCCTATGAGGAAGGGCATATTCTGATTTATAATTAGAAAACTCAGCTGAATTGACCTACTTACCAGAGGCTTGAAAGTATGTCTTTTGACTCCAAATCCAATACTCTTTTTTTTTTTTTTGAAGATTTTATTTATTTATTTTTGAGAGAGAGAGCATGAGTGGGGCCAGGGGCAGAGGGAGAAACAGATTCCCTGCTGAGCAGGAAGCCCAATATGAGTCTTGATCCCAGGACCCTGGGATCATGACCTGAGACAAAGGCAGAATCTTAACCAACTGAGCCACCCAGGCTCCCCTCCAATGCTTTTTGAATTGCATGGCTGGTGTCTCCTGATATCAGGGATTAGCAAACTATGGTCTCCTGTCACCTGTTTTTTCAATAAAGTTTTATTAGAACACCAACACACCCATTTGTTTGCACATTGTCTACACAGCATTCCTGCTGCAAGAATGGCAGAATCACACAGTTGCAACAGAGGTCTGCAAAGCCAGATGTATTTAGGATCTGGCTTTTTACAAGAAAAGTTTGTCAACCCCCGCTCTATACCATAAAACTAGGAGAAAAATTCATATTTTCAAGAGTTTTGAGAGCTGCCAGTACAAAGAAGTTTGTAAGAAGGAAATATTAACTATTATTTATTAAAATCCCATTTTTATGACGTGGGTTAGGAGCAAAACAGTATTTTTAAACACCTTTTTCGTAAGAGCAACTATTGGTCATTTGCCCCCCAAAATATATCAAGATCCAAGGAGAACCATGAGGCAGCTTCATCTCATCTATGGAGTAAATTGCAAACACCTAGTTCAGACAGAGAAAATTGTAATCGTCTATTGTGCCAAACCCCAACTCATTTAAAGTGGTGCTGCTGATGACGCAAAACTGTGTTCCAGCTTAGTGAAAAAGAGGGCCGTAATTGTTGAACAATGTCTACAGTGGACAGACAGAGGGACAGTGGTGGCCAATATTGAATGCAAAAATTAGGCAGAGCCACCTGTCATGGGATGGAGGGAGGAAAGAACAAGAGGCAAGGGGACTCTAGAATAGTCACAGCATGCTCCCCTTCCTGTGATTCCAGGGAGATAAGGAAGGCAGATGAAAGAGAGATATACACCAAGCGGGAAAAATGGAGCTGATGGCTTTGACTCCTATGACTGGTGGTAGGCTTGGAAGGAGTCTGAAATTGGCAGGCTTTTTGTTTTCTTTTCTTTTAGTTTATAGCCTTTATTTTTTAGAATTTAGTTTTAGGTTTACAGGAAAATTGAACCAATAGTACAGAGAGTTCCCACATATCCCCCCCCCATACACAGTTCCCCTGTTATTAACATCTTGTGTTGGTGTGGTACATTTGTTAACAATTAGTGAACCAATATTGACACATTATTATAAACTAAAGTCCCTAATTTACATTAGGGTTCACTCTTCATGTTGTACATTCTATGGGTTTTGACAAATGCATAATGTCATGTATCCACTCTTACAGTGTCATATAAAATAGTTTCATTGCCCTGCAATTTCCATATTTCGCCTGTTTACACTTCCCCTTCGACCCCTCCCCCCATGTGGATCCCCTGACAATCACCGATCTTTCGACTGACTGTAGGGTTGCCTTTTCTGAAATGTCATAGTTGGAGTCATACGGTATTGTAGCGTTTTTCAGACTGGATCTTTTCACTTAGCAATATGCGTTTAAGGCTCCTCCATGTCTTTTCATGGCTTGACAGCTCATTTTATAATCAGTGAGTAATATTCCATTGTCTGGATGTGCTAAATTTTATTTATCCATTCATCTCTTGGAAGATATCTTGGTTGCTCCCATTTTTAGCAATTCAATGACTTATTTCTTCTTGGGCAAATTTTGATAGATTGTGTCTTTCAAGGAATCGGTCCATTTCATCTCAGTTATCAAATTTGTGGGTGTAGCATTGTTCATAATATTCCTTCATGGGGCGCCTGGGTTGCGCAGTCGTTAGGCGTCTGCCTTCGGCTCAGGGCGTGATCCCGGTGTTCCAGGATCGAGCCCCACATCGGGCTCCTCCGCTGGGAGCCTGCTTCTTCCTCTCCCACTCCCCTGCTGTGTTCCCTCTCTTGCTGGCTGTCTCTCTGTCACATAAATAAATAAAATCTTAAAAAAAAATAATATTCCTTCATTATCTTTTTTAATGTCCATGGGATCAGTAGTGATGGCCCCTCTTTTCTTTTATTACTAATTTGTTTCTTCTCTCATCTCAATTAGCCTGGCTAAGGGTTTATCAATTTTATTGATTTTTTTCAAAGAAACAACTTCTGGTTTTGTGGGTATTTTTAAATTGTTTTCCTGTTTCCAAGTTCATTGATTTCTGTTACAATTTTTACTATTTCTTTTCTCGTGCTTGCTTTAGGTTTATATTGCTCTTCTTTCTCGAGTTTCCTAAAGTGGAAACTTAGAATACAGATTTTAGATCTTTTCTTTCTAATATATGCATTCAATACTATATATTTCTCTCTAAGCACTGCTTTTGCTGCATCTTCCATATTTTGATAAGTTGTATTTTCATTTTCATTTAGTTCAAAATATTTTAAAATTTTGGGACACCTGGATGGCTCGGTTGGTTGAGCATCAGACTCTTGGTTTTGGCTCAGGTCATGATCTTGGGGTCCTGGGATCAAGCTCTGTGTCTGGCTCCCTGCTCAGTGTGGCGTCTGCTTGTCCCTCTCCCTCTCTCTCTGCCCTTCCTCCCCCCATCAAGCACACACACTCTCTCTAAAATAAAAAAATCTTCAAAAAAAAATTAAATTTCTCTTGATAATTCTTTAACACATGTATTATTTAGAAGTGTGTTGTTTAATCTCCAAACATTTGGGGATTTTCCAGCTGTCTTTCCGTTGTTGAATTCTAGTTAAAGTCCACTGTGACCTGAGAACACACATTGTATGGTTTCTATCCTTTTAAATTAAGGTGTGTTTTATGGCCCATATTGTAACCTAACTTGGTGAATGGTCCACGTGAGCTTGAGAAGAATTCGTATTCTGCTTTGTTGGAAGAAGTATTCTATAAACGTTACTTAGACCCAGTTGATTCTTGGTGCCTAAAGGAAAGGGCATTTTTCTCCCCCATGATATTCATTCCTGGTAGTGCTCCTGGAGATAAAACTCACAAAACTATGGGAGGGCCTCTACGGCTGGGGCAGCAGCAGCTTTTAGCTCTCAAATTAGTCTACACTCAGCCTTTAGTAATTCACCATTTTTAAAAAAGATTATTTACTTATTTGAAAGAGAGAGCAGAGGGAGAGAGAGCACAAGTGGCAGGGGTGAGAGGAAGAAACAGACTTCCCGTTGAGCAGGGATCCCGATGTGGGGCCCGATCCTGGGACTCTGGGATCATGACATGAGCCAAAGGCAGACGCGTAACCGACTGAGCCACCCAGGTGCCCCACCAACTACCATTTTAATGTTCCAGCTAGTCTGGCTCCAGAGGGCTCTTGGTGAGCTGTGATTCTTTGTATTTACGTATCTCTCTAGTTTTCAGGATGGTCGTTTTCCTTGTGATCTCAGTTCTCTGCTAGATCCAAGGAAAATTATCGATTCTCAGTTTGTTCAGCTTTTTTCTTGTTGTGGCGGTAGGAGTGATACTTCCCAGCTCTTTTCATGTCAGAGCTAACGGGGAGGCATGATGAGTATACAACCAGAGGCAGGCCTGTTGAAATGCAGGTGTGAGTAGCCTCTGGTCCCTGGGGGACCTGGCGTATTGATTGCTACTAGCAGCCACCAACCCCTTCACAAAACCACATTTTCAGCTAAAATTACACTCTACAAATACAATGTTAAAATCAAACTAAATGTGATTTTCAAAAGAAGGATCTTTTAATGCTATTTGGTTTTATGGTTTGAACCAGACTTCATTTCCACGGTATCAAATCCCAGTGACCTTTTCAGTGACAGAAGGGGTTTCTTACAAATTCTGTGCATGGCCGTTAACTCTCAAGTTGCTGCAGAATAGGCTTTCTCTGGCTTCTAAGCAGACCTCTACTCCACCTTATGAGTTTCCAGCTCTTTTCCCTTAAATCTGAAACAGCCCAAGAGATCTGTTTGATAAGACACTCTTCTGAGGATGACTAAGCAGTGGACTAAAGATAAGAATTATAACTTGTATTCAAGTGGCTAAATCCATAACTATATCTTTCTAAATTAAGTCTGTTCTATTATGACCTGTCTCTAGATTTCCATTCGCAGTCTTATTGATCAGATGATTTAGAGAAAGTAAAAAAAACACCATGTTTTTTATTTTTCTTCTTCTTCCTCTAACCCGTTGGTTCTCAACTGGGGGCCACTTGGTAATGTCTGGATACGTTTCTAGTTGACATAACTGGATTGGGGTGGGGGGTGGGTGCTACTGATCTCTTGTGGATAGAGGCCAAAGACGCTGCTAAACATTTACAACACACAGGAAGGTTTCCTACAACAAAGAATTATCCACAAAAAATGATCTGGTCCAAGGTATTAATGTGCTGAGCTAGAACCCCGCTATGATCTGAGAAAGTAGCCACCATGGCCTAGCTCCTCAGCTGTACCGGAATCCTAAAGATCTCATTACTCTTATCTCTTTATTGATTTTTGTAGTACAAAGATAATGCTTCTCTTTAGACTATTTTTCCATGAGGCCCAGGAAGTTAGTCTTGAAATGCTGCCCCACAAAGCCTACAGGTCAATGATTTCTAGTCTCATCTACTTACTGGAGGCCTCCTAGGTACCGGGGTCCTAAGAGGTAAACACTGGAAAAATTACAGTCTGTTTAGCATGCAGATTATACAAGGACAAATAGGTAATAATACCAGGTATTATCAGAGGTGTTGTTAAAAACTGACCTCCATGCTTGAGAGCCACAATATAACGCAAAGACGAGAGTTTGGGATAAAGAGGAACAATACCTTTACTGCTTTGCCGGCAAAGGAGGCTAGGGCAGGCTATGGCCTTCAACCACTGCCAGCCGCGGGGGGCGGCTGGGCTGGGGGAGGGCTAGGGGGGTGCGATTACAGGGAAATGCAGGATCTAGCCAGTTTTAATAGGGATTGTGCTGCCAGGCTCGTGGATCGTGTCTTTAGGGTGGGGCCAGGTTCCTGAAACAGAAGGCTACGAAGGGAGGAGGAGAAGTTTACAGAAGTGAGGAAAAAGGTTACTTTAAAATTGAGCTTCACTGAAGCATTAGTGCAGCCATTTTGATTTTTGTTGAACTTTAAACTTTTAAGCGGTTTCCAAAGTACAAATAAAATTGCAGAAATAGCCTTGGTGGGGAGACAAGGACCAGCATCTTTAGAGGTACTGAGCTGCGGTTGTGGTTTACAGATGTTCTAGTTAAGCCTCACAGAAGTCCCATCAGACAGTCTTGCTCTCATCAAATAAAGCAGTCAAGAAGAAAGCAGATACCTTCAAGATGGTTTGTCCCCTTCCTGTTAATAACTCAAATACAGGCCTTGTAGGAATTTACAAGCTACAAACTGTCTACAGGGGAACATAAAACTCACCCATTATTCCATTCTCAGAGATAACTGTTCAGTGCATGACGTTGCAAATTTTTTTTGCATGAATAATGTTATTTTAAATGTAATTGACTTTATTATATATATGTATATCATGTATCTTTTCCTCTTCCTACAACATTATTTATGAGCATTTTTATAGGTTAGTTGATACTTTCTAAAGTGTAGAGATCACTTATTTATTTTTTTTAAAGATTTATGTATTTGAGAGAGAGTGTGCACACGTGCCAGGGGAGGGGCAGAGGCAGAGGCAGAGAGAGAATCTCAATCAGACTCCATGCTGAGTGTGGAGCCCAATGCAGAGCTCGATCTCACAACCCTGAGATCATAACCTGAACCGAAATCGAATTGGATGCCTAACGGACTGAGTCACCCAGGTGTCCCATAAAGGCCACTTGTAGGCAGCAGGCTTGAGCACTGGAAACCTAAGGCAAAAGTGCCACAGTGACTACCGAGCTGACAGAAACAGGCTCATGAGGCTGCCCACCTCAAAAGAGCCATAGGCCCTAACTGACCAATGGGCTACTTAGACCCAGGCACAGTTTCTAAGAGTACTAAAACAGAGGACAATTCCCTACGTTCCCATATTCCCTCACTCCGCCCTGTAACTGTGGTCCCTCCCCACGCCTCCTGGCAGTCTCTCCTCCGCTGTCCTGCTCGCTGCTCCCTTGCGGTGTATTCAATAAACTTCTATCGCCTTTATTCTGCCTCAGGTGAATTCTTTTTTTTTTTATAATAATATTTTTTATTATATTATGTTAGTCACCATACAGTACATCCCTGGTTTTTGATGTAAAGTTCCATGATTCATTAGTTGCGTATAACACCCAGTGCACCATGCAATACGTGCCCTCCTTACTACCCATCACCAGCCTATCCCATTCCCCCACCCCCCTCCCCTCTGAAGCCCTCAGTTTGTTTCTCAGAGTCCATAGTCTCTCATGCTTCATTCCCCCCTCTGAATACCCCCCCTTTCTTTATCCCTTTCTTCCCCTACCGATCTTCCTAGTTCTTATGTTCCATAAATGAGTGAAACCATATGATAATTGTCTTTCTCTGCTTGACTTATTTCACTTAGCATTATCTCCTCCAGTGCCGTCCACGTTGCAGCAAATGTTGGGTAATTGTTCTTTCTGATGGCTGAGTAATATTCCATTGTATATATGGACCACATCTTCTTAATCCAGTCATCTGTTGAAGGGCATCTCGGCTCCTTCCACAATTTAGCTATTGTGGACAATGCTGCTATGAACATTGGGGTGCATATGGCCCTTCTCTTCACTACGTCTGTATCT
Organism: Ursus arctos; assembly: GCF_023065955.2. Classification (NCBI taxonomy): domain Eukaryota; kingdom Metazoa; phylum Chordata; class Mammalia; order Carnivora; family Ursidae; genus Ursus; species Ursus arctos. The sequence continues at coordinate 9,734,690 of NC_079873.1, forward strand.
TTGGGGTAAATACCCAGTAGTGCAATGGCTGGGTCATAGGGTAGCTCAATTTTTAACTTTTTAAGGGACCTCCACACTGTTTTCCAAAGTGGCTGTACCAACTTGCATTCCCACCAACAATGTAGGAGGGATCCCCTTTCTCCACATCCTCTCCAACAATTGTTGTTTCTTGCCTTGTCAATTTTTGCCATCCTAACTGGCGTAAGGTGGTATCTTAGTGTGGTTTTGATTTGAATTTCCCTGATGGCTAATGATTTTGAACATTTTTTCATGTGTCTGTTAGCCATTTATCTTCATTGGAAAAGTGTCTGTTCATATCTTCTGCCCATTTTATGATTTGTTTATTTGTTTCTCGTGTATTGAGTTTGAGAAGTTCTTTGTAGATCTTGGACACCAGTCTTTTATCTGTAGTGTCATTTGCAAATATATTCTCCCATTCCATGGGCTGCCTCTTAGTTTTTTTGACTGTTTCCTTGGCTGTGCAGAAGCTTTTTATCTTGATGAAGTCCCACGAGTTCATTTTATCTTTTGTTTCTCTTGCCTTTGGAGATGTGTCATGACAAAGCCTCAGGTGAATTCTTTCACCGCCCACACCACTGGCCTTCACCTGATCCAGGATGCCCCACATAAAGTATGTTCTTTTTTTTAAAAAAAAAAGATTTTATTTATTTATTTATTTATTTATTTATTTATTTATTTGAGAGAGAGAGAGCAAGCAAGGTTTGGGGGGGGGAGGAGAGGAAGAGGGACAGGCAGACTCCACACAGAGCACGGAGTCTGACACGGAGATCCATCCCACAACCCCGAGACCGTGACCTGAACCAAAAGCAAGAGTCTGACGCTTACCCGACTGAGCCACCCAGGCGCCCCACGTAAAGTACACTCATGGCTGTGTACGACTTTACCATCTGACTACTTCATGTAGTTAATGTTTCTTTTTGATGTGTAGCAACATTTTTCTATATAAGAAAACAAAAACAGGAAAGAGAACACAAGTGGCTGAATAGCACCAAACAGCAGACTACAGAGGATAAACAAATCTTTGACTTTCCATTGTGTCTAATGATAAAGCTAATCCATAAATCAAGACCCGCAAATTGGAGGCCGCCCCAGTGGCCAGGCCCCGTGCTGCAAAGCTAAACCTAAGTCAGCCTGCGCCTATGGGAACAGTTGTCAGGGGAACCTAACACGGACCAGTCACAGTCCTCCCACCTCAGCTTTAGCTAGCTTCCCTTATCCTAGGAAATAGGACTGTTAGCCTGACGTGAAAATCCTTGAGCACCTGGCCAGTCATGCCGTTTCTGCATTGGCGCTCCTCTTTACAAAACTCCCTCTTGCCCCAACCCCCCCAGGAAGGGAGCTGTGCTGCTGGTGAGGGGCTGTACTTCCCCAACCCATGGATTGTTTTCCCTTGAATAAAGAACATCAAACTGGTTACTAAATTGTTTTTTTCATTGGACACTGACAACGCTGGATTTTATAAATACCTGTTTAATGATACACGAATCTGTGTGCGTGGATGTTGATATTTTTCACTGTGCCCAGAAAATCTGAGTGTTTGCTGTCTGCTTACAGAAAAGGGAGAAGAGAGTGAAGTTAAATAATCAGAATTTGTAAGTAGGGTTTCACTGTTAATATAAATAGTATGCTTAGAAGTGGCAGCCTGGGGGGCGCCTGGGTGGCTCAGTCGTTAAGCGTCAGCCTTCAGCTCAGGGCATGATCCCAGTGTTCTAGGTCCTGGGATCAAGCCCCGCATCAGGCTCCCTGCTCCGCTGGAAGCCTGCTTCTTCTTCTCCCTCTCCCCCTGCTTGTGTTCCCTCTCTCGCTGGCTGTCTCTCTCTGTCAAATAAATAAATAAACTCTTAAAAAAAAAAAAAAAGTGGCAGCCTGTGTGTGTGTGTGTGTGTGTGTGATTTTTCTTGATTTTTTTTTAAAGTACTGCAATATTGTGATTTATAAGAATTATATATTTGGTGAGTCAGATTATCAAAATTTATTTCTCATATATTTTTGGTTTCCATCCATGGTTAGTGGTTTACAGCTCCTAAAACCCTTGGCATTTCCTGAGTGATAAGAGCAAAGAGATCATCTTTTGTTGTATTTGGTCCCTTGTCCTCAGTTCTGAAATCCCCGCAGAGCCATAAAGGTGTAATTGGTCTGTGTTTATTCATAACCAACTCCCTTCCACCACAATGGGGTTTATATTAATGGGGTGACTTTTGCAAAGTGCTTAAGGGTGGGAGCTGGTCGCCAGGGAAACCAACCTGGCTCAAACCTTGTTGAAACCTTTCAGCCTTGTTGAAACTTTCAGTCCCATCCCCCATCTCCGGGAGGGGGAGGGGGAGGGGGCGGGGGCTGGAGGTTGAATCAATCACCAAAAGTCAGTGATTCAATTAAGCACGGCTGCCAGGCGAAGTCTCCATAAAAACCCAGAGGAGGGTTGGTGGAGAGCTTCCGGGTTGGTGAGCTCGCGGAGGTTTGGGGAGAATGGCACACTTGGAGGGGGCCCTGGAAGTCCCCCACTCTTTCCCCATACCCTGCCCTCTGCCTCTCTTCCATCTGGCTGTGGCTGAGTTACATCCTTTTGTCATGAACTGGTAATCTAGTAAGTAAAACGTTTCTCAGTTTGATGAGCTGCTCCAGCGAGTGAACCAAAGCCAAGGAGGGAGTCGTGGGGACATCTGATTCCTAAGCGGCTTTGTCGAAAGCGTAGAGGCCGCTTTTGGGCAGCAGGCTTGAGCGATGGAGACCTGAGTAAGGTAAAATGGCCACAGCGACCGCTGGGCTGAATGCAAATGGGCTCATTAAGCTGCACACCTCGAAATAACCATAGGCCCTCGCTTACAACCAGGCACAGGTACCAAAAAAGGGAAAATTCCATATGTTCCCATACTCCCTTACTCTGCCCTGTAACTGCAGCCCCTCCGCACCACCTCCTGGCAGACAGGCTCTCTGCTGAGCTGCCCGCCGCTCCCTTGCGGTGTAGCCAATACACTTCTATCTCTTTTGTTCTGCCTGGGGTGAATCTTTCACCGCCCACGCTGCCGCTGCCGGGCACCCCCATCCGATCATCCAATCGGGATGCCCCACACAAAGCTCAGCTAACAACCTGGGCTTGCAACTGACATCTGAAGGAGGGGGGCGGTCTTGTGGGATTGAGCCCTGAACCCGTAGGAGCTGATGCTATCTTTAGGTAGACAGTGTCAGAATTGAGTTAAATTTGAGGAACACCCAGCTGGTGTCTGAGAATTGGTGGTGTGGGGAAAACCTCCCCTCCACACATTGTAATGGGGATTAGAACTCTTAAGCGCCAAAGTAGTAATTTTAGTATCAATCCCAGGATTTCCGAATTTATTACTTAAAATTAGTAGTAGTATCTATACTAACATATATGTATCCTATAGATCATATACATAACAGCTATATGGTACTGTGACTGTATTCAGACATAATAGTCAAGACATGAGATATGTAAATTACAGAATTTAAAATTAAATGAGTTGACGCGTGATGTTCCGTAGTTTCAGGTGTACAACATAGTGATTCAACGTCTCTAAGTTATGCTGTGCTCACCGCAAGTGTAGCTACGATCTCAGAATTAATTTTAGAAGGCATCTCTCAGTCATGTCCTGGGGGAGAGCAAGGCTGCTAAAGACAAGGAACCTTGCTGAGTCAGGGCATGCCTTAGCTGGAACCCCAAATGCCAGACTTTGCCCTCTCTTCAGCCGAAAGCAGGGCCCAGCTGTCACTTGTTGCCAGATAGCTGTTGATAAACACAGAGGAACGCTCTTCAGTTACTCTAACCAAATGGCTAACAGAGAAGACTGTGAAAACATTTTCTCCACTAAAGTCAAAATATAAAGGGAAAGCCCCACGTGAACCTGACCCTGGGGGCTTTGGAACTTAAAAACCCAGTTGGTAGCCCATTATAATTGTAATGCACATTTAATTCCCTGCAAGAAAGTATATAATTCCACGTGAATTCAACCAGTCCCTGTAACAAGATCAGTACTAGCAAAGAAGATAATCTTTTTCACCTAGAAAATGTCAGGGGCAAGGTGGGCGAGCAGCTGGTTCAGGAGACAGCATTGATCCTCAGGAATGGGTCACGTCCCTGGTGGTGCACTCATTCACTGTTTCTCGTGGCTGATGGCTGACCTTGGTGAGTAGAAGTGGGGAGTAGCTACCAAGAAGCATTAAGAAATAGAACATTATCTTTAAAAAAAAAAAAAAGAATTGCCCAGTGGTATTATCAGTTTTGTATTTATAATCTCCATTGTTGACTTAATTTAGGGGGATTCTGTGATGGGGAAGCGTTACGGAAAGTGAAGATGCAAGGAGAAATGAAGTTAGAAGCTGAAACCAATCCCAACATGGAAAAAAAAAAGCCCTTATTTATTGCATTCCGTTTCTGCTAGTCTCTGGGCGTCCGGAAGGACACAGCCCTCAGAACTGCAGCCAACTGGAGCTTCCTTTCCTTTCCTTTTCTTTGTTCCCCCCCACCAGAATCACCATAAAATTGGCTCCCACACTGTAGACCCAAAAAGCAGGGATGTAGGGTGATGCTTCTCTCACTTGACATTTTCTTGTTTTTCGAAAGAAGAGTGACTAAGAACCTCATGAAATCTAAATATGGTTACTGATAGAAATTTAGATTGTCACCAAAAGCACAATAAGAAATTTATAGAGTGAGGAAAAGAAAAGATTTGCTCTGGTAAATGGATGAGATATATATATATATATATATATAAATATTTTTTTGGCTAGGTCTAGTTAATGTTTAACTATTGGGTTTTTTTATTTTTTGTTTTTTGGGTTTTTTTTAGTGAATTTATAAACTTCGGACACACTGAAATTACATAAGCCCTGATCAGCATTAGTATTGTATTAAGTAATTTATAATAAAAGCATTTATCCATTTTTTTCATTAACTGCAAACATTTGGGAAAACATTATTTTAAGGCATCTGTAGAACAAACTGACACATTGCTTCATTCACAGAAGTCCCATCAAATTCATGAGAAAGCAAGACTGAGTTGTCATTATTCAGTAGTGCCTCTCCCTGTTCATTTATTATTTTATTCATCAGCACATCCTGGTAAATGCCTTAAAGAAAAGCCCTGATGTGTAGCATTTGCCGATTTCTGTGGCATAAATACCTCCACCATGGCCAATTTCCAGGCCACGGAACAGTGAGTTGCAAAGAGGTGCCAATAATCAGCTCCCAGTAGATGATAAGGGCTGGCCTGAGCATTCTACTACCTGTAACCAGGAGAGAAAGGAATTTTCAGGGAAGTTCGACTACTCAGAATGTTCACATTATAAAGGTTGAGAAGGGATGGCAGGGGCTGAAGCTGATGAGACAGGCGGAGGTCAGAGCATGAAGTGCCTTGACTGTCTATTCAAGAGATTCAGTGACCATGAGATTTGACAGATACTCAGGTAAGAGATGATAGAGGCTCTCACCGTTACAGTGACCACAGTTTTTAAAGGAATCCAGGGAAGAGATAATGGTGTCCCTAACCATGGTAGTACCCATGGGATTTTGTAGATCTAGCATGAACAGATGACTGAGACCTAACCATGGTAATGTCTGTGGGAGTTTGTAAATATCCAGGCAGGAAATGAGGTGGTAAACATAGAATATAGAAGTTCTATAGGTAAGAAATGATCAATTTAACCATGGGCGTGACCATGGTATTTTGTAGATACCCAGTTCAGAGATGGGGGCTTTAACTACAGTACTGAAATTGGGGTTTCTCAAGTAGGCAGGTAGAAGCTGATGGTATCCTTTATTACATTAGTGAACGTGACATTTCGTGGTTTTCCAGGTATGATGGGAAATCTAACCACAGAAGCAACCGTGGGATTTTTCAGAGGTCTAGTAAAGTGATGATGGTGTTCTTAACCATGAAAAAGATGATGGGATTTTGCAGGTATGCAGTCATGGCATACCTAAGACGATGGCACTCCTAATCACAACAGTGAACAAGAAATTTTCCAAGTATCCAGGTAAGAGATGTCGATGTCCCTAAAAACGTGGTGACCATAACATTTGAAGGTATCCAGGTAAGAAATGATGTGTAACTAATAATGGGAGTACCAAGGTATTTTATAGTTACCCAGGTTAGAGACGAAGTGTCCCTAACATTGACGTTTATCTGGATAATTTGTAGATCTCCATGTAAGATAGATTTTTCTAAACCTAGCAGAGACCATAGGCTTCTGTAGATAACCAAGTAAAGATGATGTGTCCCAAATCACTGTGGTGACCAAAGTATTTTACAGGTATTTAGTTAAGAACTGATGGTAAACCTCAAGTAAATATGGGACTTTGAAGGTATTGTAGGGGAGAAAAAATAATTTTTCCTTTACCCTTTTAGGTTCTTGGTTGAGACCCTTCAGTAACAAAAGACCAATCAACAAGAGAAAAACAATTTTAGATACTTATGCTCATATGTACATAAGGGAATCCCACAAAGATATGAAACTCAAAAAGGCGGCCAGGCAGTTGAGGCTTATATTCTGTCCTGAGCTGAGGAAAGGGACAGGGGCCTGGGAAAGAAGAAATGTATGGTTAACAGTTTGCTCTGCCATGCAGATGATTTTTTTCACCTGAGGGACTTCCTGGTAATAACGCTCTTCTTGATACAGGCCCCTTTCTGATATAAATTTCCCTTACAAAAGCGTAACTTCCACTGAGCTTCCAGAGCTTTTCCGGTGTCTGCAGTTGCTCAAAATAATCAGTTCAAAATAATTCTTAGGCCAAAGAGGCATATTCTGCCACCTTTCAGTATCTGTTAACTAATGATGGTGACCTAAACCATGGTAACGACTGTGGGATTTTTGGGTGTCCTGGTAAGAGAAGACGTGTCTCTAATTACAGTTGTCATCATGTTTTTTTGCAGGTTGCAGTAGAGAAATGAAGGTGAAATTACCCACGGTAGTGACCATCAGATTTGCTAAATAATAAGGCAAGAAATAATGTAGGCATTAACCAGGTGGACACTGTGCTATTTTGGAATTGTTCAAATAAGTTATCACAGTGTCACTCACTACTGTAGACCATGGGATTTTGCAGGTTTCAATCAGTAAATGATGGTGAACCTAACAATGGGAGTAAATGTGGGACTTTGTTAATATCCAGATAGGAAATGATGTGGGCCTTAAACACATTAGAGACCATATGATTTCCAAATATCTAGAAAAGTCATGATGCTGTCCCAAACTCTTACTATTACCATGTGTTTTTGCAGGTATTCAGGTAAGAAATCAATGTCCCTAACAGAAGTAGTAACCGTCAGATTTTACTCTGTTTTTTTTTTTTTAAAGATTTTATTTATTTATTTATTTGACAGAGACAGAGACAGCCAGCGAGAGAGGGAACACAAGCAGGGGGAGTGGGAGAGGAAGAAGCAGGCTCATAGCGGAGGAGCCTGATGTGGGGCTCGATCCCAGAACGCCGGGATCACGCCCTAAGCTGAAGGCAGACGCTTAACTGCTGTGCCACCCAGGCGCCCCTTTTCTGTTTTTTTTTTTTTTTTAATTCAGAGATGATTTGTCTTAAAACTTAGTAGTGACAAAGATATTTGCAGGTACCCCAGCAATATATTAAACTCCTCACTACATTAGTAACCATGTGATTTTCGCAGGTGTCTAGTGAATACATGATGGTGTCTGAAACTACAGTGTTGACCTTAGAATCTCCAAGTATCCACGTAGACTTAGAGATGGAACCAGCAGGGGTCCAGATGGATGAACATGTATCCCTAACCAGGGTTTCCAACATCTTTTTTCAGTTCCCATTCAAGAGATGATGATCTCATTAACTACAATGTGGACCTTAGAACTAAAGAATCCAGGTAGAGTTCATGGTTCCCCTAACAACAGTAGTGATCATGGAATTTTTTGAGGCCCATGTAGAAGCTGTATGCCTGCTTACAGTCACCACTGCGCATTTTAACATGTTCTAATCGAGAGATACTGATGAAGATCATGAAATCAGGTAAGTGATGATGTAGGCCTTAAGCATGGTACAGACCATCTGGTCTTCAGAAGTCTAGCGCATGATGATGGTGTCCCTAAGATGTGTCAGTACCATGTTTTTTTGCAGGTATTCAGGTAAAAAAATGATACTGGGCCTATAAATACTAATAACAATGAGATGTAGTTTAACCAGTTTTCTAGTTTAGAGATTGTGTGTGTTTAAGCTGAGGAATGAATGAGGGATTGACAGGCATCTGGGTAAGTGAGCACAATTTTCTTCATCACCGTGTGACCAGGAGATATTTACAGGTACACAGTCAAGGGATAATGGTGTCTGTAACAGCAGTGTTAACCTTGAAGTTTTACCAGTGTCCAGGTGGCGTTAATGGGCCCATAAAGATGAAAGTGACAAAAGTTATTTGCCACTGCCCCAGTAGGAAAATTTAGGTCCTTAAATAAATTTGTCACAATGTTTTTTCAGGTTTCAGTCAAGAGATCACAGAGTCACTAACAATGGTGGTTAATAGGACTTTCCTGGTATCTAGTAAGTGATTATGTGAGTCTTACACTATAGACCTTCTGATTTTCAGACATCTAGGTAAATGATGATGGTATCCCCAACATTTGTGTTACCATGTTTTGTTTTGTTTTGCAGATACTCCAATAACAAATGACAGAGTTCCCACAATTACTAAGGATTTGCCCTTACTGTTTACTAGTTTAGAGATAACATGTTTTGAACCCTGGTCAAGACCCAAGGGTTTGCAAGTTTCCAGGTAAGTTATCGTGGTGTTTTTCATCTCACTATTGACGATGGGATTTTTATAGGTATCCAGTCAAGAGATGATGGTATCTCAATGGCTTTGACCTTAATATTCAAGTATGCAGATAAAGCTGATGGTTCCTCTAATGCTGGTAGTTCCCATGAGATCTGGCATGGTATAGGTTGAAAAAGATGTGTCCCTAGCTGTGGTTGCCACCGTGGGTTTTAAAGCTCCAGATGAGGGGCACCTGGGTGGCTCAGTCATTGGGCATCTGCCTTCGGCTCAGGGCGTGATCCTGGAGTTATGGGATCGAGCCCCACATCAGGCTCCTCCGCTATGAGCCTGCTTCTTCCTCTCCCACTCCCCCTGCTTGTGTTCCCTCTCTCGCTGACTGTCTCTCTCTCTCTCTCTGTCAAATAAATAAATAAAATCTTTAAAATAAAATAAAGGTCCAGATGACCATGAAATCGACAATGACAGCAAATATGGGACTTTGCTGGTAGGCAGGAAAGAGATGTGAACATTTACATGTTAGAGATCTTCAGATTTCCCAATATCTAGGTAAGAGATTATGATTCCTATAATACTATACCCCTATAAACAAGGGTGTGCTTTGTTTTGGTTTTGTTAGGTTTTCAGGCGAGGACTTTGCTAATATACAGGTAAGAAGTGATATGACATTTTCACATTTGAGACCTTCAAAATTTCAGATATCTAGGTAATTACTGGTGGTGATCATAACTCTGATAACCTGTTTTTTGGCAGGGATGCAAGGAAGAAATTAATTTGCCCCACCATATTAGTAAGCATGAAATGCTATATATTCTTGTTCTGAGATGATGTGATACGTTGTTTTGTTTTGTTTTGTTTTTTTAATACTCACAGTGATGTATCAATTAGCAGGAATCCAGGTGATTTATCATATCACCCATCACTGTGTTATTGACCATGGGATTTTTGCAGGTAACCTTTCAAGAGAGGAAGGTATCTTTTATTAGGGCTTAGCTTCACAGCTCTGCAAGTAACCAGGTAGAACTGATGAACAGCAAACATAGAAATGATCAAGGAAATAGGTGTCCAGTTAGTATAAGACCAGTACTAAAGAAAATTTTCACAATGTGCTTTTTCTGTTCAAAAGACCATGATTAGCCTAACAATAGTCATCATTAATGTGGGACAGTGCCGGTATCCAGGTAAGTGATGATGTAAGGTTAAACCGGAGCAGAAAACCATTTGATCTTCACTTAGGAAAGCAAGTGACCGCACTGCCTTGGAGTACCAGCCACGCCTGCGCATGGGACCAGGGGTCAGGACGTGACGCCATAGCACGCGCTTGCGTACTGGACTGCGTGCTGAACTCCCCCTCCCCACCCCCGCCATTTTGAATTTAAATACCAGTGACGTGGCTGCGCTCTGCTGCGCAGGATGTGAAGTGTTCCAGGGATTGCGAGACTCGTGCTTCAGCCGTTAAAGCCTGGGTTGAAGTACCCTAGGGAGACATCAGCGACTTAGTACCCGGCACATTCCTGTGCCTTTCCTTTAAGGGTCAACTGCCCTCTCCGTGGTGATCAGGGATACGTGCAGGTTCAGGTAACCGAGCCATGATGGGTGTCTGAAGGGAGGGGCCGTGCGAGAAGCCTTGAGCAGCAGAGGTATACTTGATGGGAACTGGCTTCAGTCTTGAACTGCATGAATTTAAGTCGTCTTGCTAAGGGGTAGCTGCGACCTACTTCGAAAACTCCCGTGTAGGGTCAACTGCTTATTTGGATACTGTGTGTGAAGCGTACACTAAAAGCTTTGGTCAATTTAATGTGTCCCAGCTCGCCCAAACAGCTCACAAAAACAGGAGAATTGCGAAAATGAAATTTGATTTTACGTGTTGCTGGCCCAACATAGGCACATAAATAAAGGCACACTCCCTGATCTGGATTAGGTGATGAACGCTCTCTCACCTGGGTTTAGGGGGAAGTATTCTGACTCCACGGATGCACAGGTGCAGTGACTAATAGGCTCTGACACTTCATAACGGGAGGGGGCCCCCAAGTTAACAGGATTACTAGGCACTCAAGGGTGCAAAGTTCCAGCTCAGAAGCAAGACTGTTTCCCTCGGGTTTTTTTTTGTTTTTTTTTTTTAAGATTTTATTTACTTATTTGACAGAGAAGCAGCCAGCGAGAGAGGGAACACAAGCAGGGGGAGCGGGAGAGGAAGAAGCAGTCTCCCAGCGGAGGAGCCTGATGTGGGGCTCGATCCCAGAACGCTGGGATCACGCCCTGAGCCGAAGGCAGACGCTTAACGACTGCGCCACCCAGGCGCCCCTTCCCTCGGGTTTTTAATGAGGGTTGAGGATAATAGCACCTATGTCCTCTCTTGTCAGGGTGTGGTGAGGACTCCTTGCAGTCTTGAAGAGGACCTGTCCAGTGATCACCCGGGTAGTGGAAGCTGCACTTGGCGCCGAGTGCCCAAGTGCCCTGTACCCACTGTTTGTTCTGTCCCTATCTCACCAAGATTCAGTAGAAATAACCTAGATGCTTATCAGGTATTTGACATGAGGTATTCATTTTGTGAAATAATGCAAGCAGTTATAAATCCCCACATACTATTTGAAGTGTAATAGGATAGTCATATGTGATCTCTTTATACAGCAGTGCATTTAGTCCCTCGCCTTTAGTTGCACAAAAATTATAAAGCCCAGTGAACAAGACCTACGGACTGACCAACAAATCAGCCTATACAATGAGAAATTAGAATAGTACACTGACTGGAATGATCAAATAATTTAAGTCAAATGTTTTAATGTTGCAATTAAAGTAATCAAGGGTTCAAATATATATATACACCCCCCTCCGAATGCTCATTTCTTTAAAGTCCTGTTCAGGCAAGGTGCTGTTTTAAAAAGCCACTATTCGGGGCGCCTGGGTAGCGCAGTCGTTAAAGCGTCTGCCTTCGGCTCAGGGCGTGATCCCGGGGTTCCGGGATCGAGTCCCACATCGGGCTCCTCCGCTGGGAGCCTGCTTCTTCCTCTCCCACTCCCCCTGCTGTGTTCCCTCTCTCGCTGGCTGTCTCTCTGTCACATAAATAAATAAAATCTTTAAAAAAAAAAAATAAAATAAAAATAAAAAGCCACTATTCGCTTTGTCCACAGATACAACATCAAAAATTACCTGAGGTAATTTTGGGGTGAATGCAGCCTTAAACAATAGAAAATTGTGTTTTAAGTGCACTTCTCAAAGCAAATTATGTAACTACAGGGCCCCCAAACTTGTAAACTAAACATCGACACAAATGCGCAAAACAAAATTGGCAACAATCAAGGGGTGGGGGGAAAAGTTCAGTGATGACTTAACCATTGTTGTTACTATGTTTGTTTTGCAGGTATTGAGGTAAGAAATAATAGAATCCTTACCAATGTTAGAAATCATGAATTCTTTCTACATTTTTGAGAAAATGTATGTTTAAAGCTATGGGTGTTAATTGTTGTTTAACTACCATATCTAGGTGATTATCATGGTGTTCCTCACCACAATACAAACCATGGGATTTTTGTAGGCGTCTGGTCAAGAAATAATGGTTTTATCTGACAATGGTGTTGATCTTGGAGTACTACCAATAGCAGGTAGAGTTTTTATGTCCTATAATGATAGAAGTGACCCAGGTTATTTGCGGATCTCCTGAAGACAAAGTCTCCTTTAACACGTTTCATAATGTGTTTTTCAAACTCCTGTCAAGAGATCATAATAATGGTCTAAAACCTGGGGTTTTGGTGATAATTCAGGTAAGTAATGACGTGGGTCCTCCACACTACAAACCATCTGATCTTCACAAATCTAGGTCAGCGATGCTGTTCCTAACACTTGCGTTACCATGTTTTGATTTTTTCAGGTATCAGGTAAGAACTTTTCTAGTATATGGGTAAGAGATAACATGAGAGGTACACATTAGAGACCTTCTTATTTTCAGATATCTAGGTAATTAATAATGGCATCAAGAACTCTTATACTGACATATTTGACAGGTAGGTAGGTAACAAACTTGTCCCTAATAGTAAGCATGCGATTTTGCTGTATTCGTGTGTAGAGATGTGTATCAGAGTGTTGAAGGATTGCTGTATCCAAGTACTTACAATGTGTTCTCCACCATAGTAGTAATCATGGGATTTTTGCAAGTGTCCAGGGGACAAAGATATTGCTGCTCACAAAGGTATAGACAATGGAATATAGAACAAGTATCCAGGTAGAACTGACGGATCCTGCGATGAAGGAAGCCACCTGTTTAATTTACACGTGTCCAAGAGGGAAAAGATGTATAGGCAGAAATATCTGTAACAATGTGTTTTTCAAGTTTCAATCAAGACAACATGGTGAAGTTCACCAAGGTTGTTTACAGGGATCTTGCTGGTGTCCAGTGGCCGTACAGGCCTTAAGCACACAACAGACCAGATCTTTAGTTATCTCTGTAAGTAAGGATGGAGTCCCTAAAATTTGTGTCATGGTTTTTTTGCATGAAGATATTCTGCTGTTTCTCACCACAGTAATGACCATGAGATTTTTAGAGATGCTCAGTCAAGAGATAATGGTGTCTTTTAAGAATGTTGTTGACCTTGGAGTTAGGCCAAGAACCAAGTAGTGCTGATAGTTCCCTAGTGATGGAAGTGCCCAAGATTATTTATATGTCATGATCCTGTAGAACAAATTGCATCCTTAAGCACACTTGCCACATGTTTTGTTTTTTTTTTTTGTTTTTTTTTTGTTTTTTAGGTTCCAGGGTAGAGATCATGGGGCATGTAAAAGTGTTCATTAACGGGGCTTTCCAGGTATCCAGGTAAGTGATGATGTATGTTGTGCTACAGACCAGCTAATAATCAGAAATCAGGAAATTAGGATTGCAACCCTAACACTTGTATCCCCATGTTTTTTGGGTTTTGTTTCTTTGAGGGTTTCCCATTAAGGTCTTCCTTAGTGAATACAGGTATGGGATGATATAATATTTACTCATTGAAGATGTTCTTTTTTATTTTTTAAAGATTTATTTATTTATTTTAGAGGAGAGGAGAGGGGCAGAAGGAGAGGGAGAGAGAATCTTAAGCAGACTCCCCGCTGAGCATGGAGCCCAACATGGGACTTGATCTCGCAACCCTGAGCTGAAATCAAGTCAGCTGCTCGACCAACTGAGCCATTCAGGTGCCCCTCACCAAAGACATTCTTATTTCCAGAATCTAATTAATGATGTTGTCAAGACTCTTATGTTAAAACCATTATGGGCATGTATGTAGTTAAAAATGAATTTGTCCTGGCACCTGGGTGGCTCAGTCCGTTGAGCATCTGCCTTTGGCTTGCATTGTGGTCCCCAGGTCCTGGATGGAGCCCTGAGTCAGGCTCCCTGCTCAGCAGGGGAATCTGCTTCTCCCTCTCCCTCTGCCCCTCCCCCTGCTCATGCACGCACTCTCCCCCCCTTCCACTCAAATAAATAAAATCTTTAAAAAAAAAAAAGAATTTGTTCCTAACAGTACTAGTAAGCATGAAATTTTACTGAATTCTTGTTTAAGGGTAACATGTATTTAATTTGCCTAGTGGTAGATAGATATGCAGGTATCCAGTTAATTTATCATATTCTTCAACATTATGTTATTAACCATGGGATTTCTACAGGTATGCCTCCATGAGAGGAAGATGTCTTTTACTAGGATTTGACCTAGAAATTCTGCAAAATCCAGGTGTCATTGATGGGTCCCTAAACAATGGACCAAGTGTTAGGAGATGGCAGGTATACAGATAATGATGGTGTTCCTCACCACAGCAGGAACCATGCGATTTTTGCAAGTGTACAATTAGGAAATAATGGTCTTACCTAAAAATGTTGACCTTGGAATACTGCTAGTATCCAGGTAGAGTTAATATGTCCCATAATGATGGAAGTCAACAAGGTTATTTACAGGTATCCCGATGGAATAAACGGTATCCTTTGACACATACTTTATGTTTTCTAGGTTCCTGTCAAGACCTCACAATGACCCTAACAGTGCTCATTAATGAGGACATTGCTGATGTCCAGGTAAGTGATGATGTGGGCCTAAACCACAGCACAGACCAGCTGACCTTCAGAAATGTAGGTAAGTTGGGACACCTGGGTGGCTCAGTTGGTTAAGCCTCTGCCTTCGGCTTAGGTCATGATCCCAGAGTCCTGGGCCCGCTTTGGGCTCCTTGCTCAGTGAGGAGCCTGCTTCTCCCTCTGCCTGCTGCTCCCCCTGCTTGTGCTCTCGCTCTCTCTGACAAATAAATAAAATCTTAAAAAAAAAAAAAGAAAAGAAATGTAGGTAAGCAATGATGGTTTCAGTAATATTTATCATATTTTGATTGTATGCAATTCAGGTATGAAAATGTAGAGTCTTTACATTCTAGAAACTACAAGTTTTCACTTAAAAAAAAAGATTTTATTTACTCATTTTGAGAGAGAGAGCACAAGCAGAGGGAGAGGCAAAGGGAGAGGGAGAAGCAGACTCCCTGCTGAGCTGGGAGCCCAATATGGGGCTCAATGCCAGGACCAGGAGATCATGACCTGAGCCAAAGGCAGATGCGTAACCATCTGAGCCACACAGGTGCCCCAAGTTTTCACTTTTGATATTTGAGAGAAAATTTACATTTAACCCTGAGAGTGAGGTAACAATCATGGTGTTCCACAACACAGGTAACCATGGGAATTCTGCGGGTATAAAGTCACCAGATGATGGTCTTAATCTGACAGTGGTTATTAATCTGGGAGTACTGTAAGTGTCTAGAGGGAGTTGATGTGTCCCATAATGATAGAAGTGATCAAGGTTATTTGCAGGTATCCTGGTAGAAGTAGTTGTGTCCTTAAACACTTTTGTTACATGTTTTTTTTTCAGGTTTCAGTCAAGAGATCACAGTTAAGCTCTCAGTGGATATTAACAGGACTTTGCTCTTAACCGGGTAAGTGATAATGTGGGTCTGAGCACAGTACAGACCATCTGACCTTCGAATACCAAGGTAAGTGAGGATAATGTTCATAACCCTTGTATTACCATGTTTTTTGCAAGTATCGCATTAATGTTTTTGCTAGTATACAAGTATCGTACTATGTGACATTGAGACCTTCTTTATTTCAGGCATCTAGACAATTGATGTAGAAATGCATATTAATTTCTCTTATTATGTATGCTATTAAGAAATTTGTTCGTAACAATATTAGTAAGCATGAGATTTTACAGTATTCTCTTTGGAACTAATGTGTAGTTAACATTTGTAAGGAGATACATAGGCATCCAGGTAATTTATCCTATTCTCCATCACACCTCAATGACCATGGGACTTTTGCAGGCATCTCTCCAGAAGTGGAAGATGTCTTTTTCTAAAGTTTAACCTTGGACTTTGGACTTCTGCAAGTAACCAGGTAACCTTGGTGGGTCCTGAATGATACAAATGACCAAAGGAATTTGTAGGTATAGAGATAGAATGAGTCACACACCAAACACATTTTTCACAATATGTTTTTCAGATTCATGTCAAGACCTCACGGTGAGCTTATCAATGATGAGTTTACAGGGGATATTGCTGTTATCAAGGTAAGTGACAATGTGGGCCGAAACCACAGCACAGATCATTTGATCTTCATATACATAGGTAAGAAGGGATGGGTATCTCTAACAGTTCTTGTTAACATAATGCTTGCAAGTATTCAATTAATAGAGGATAGGTTCCAAACCAATTCTTGTAACCGTTGGTTTTCACATTTTATTTTTAAGAGAAAAATTTAACTCTGTGAGTGTTGAGGGATTGTGTGTATCCAGGTAAATGTCATGGTGTCCTGCCCCCAATTAGTAACCGTGGGATTTTTACAGTTTTTATGTTATGAAATGATGGTGTTACCTGACTGTGGTGTTGACCTTGAATTAATCCAAGTATCCAGGTAGACATGATGTGCTTGGTAGAGTGTCCATGGTTATTTGCAGATGTTCTGGCAAAAAAAAAAAAAAAAAGTTGTATCCCATAATACATACTTCACAAAGTGTTTTTCAGGTTCTTATCAAGATACCATGATGAATCATAAGTCAGTAACGGGGACATCTCTGGTATGTAGGTAAGTGATGATATACACCTCACAGACCATCTGATCTTTATATATCTGGCTGAATGATGTTGGATTGCCCAGACCTGTTTTATCATGCGAGTTCTTAAGCAATAATAATGTTTTGTCAGTGTTAACAGCCATGTTATCCTGCTGTCATATTGTACAGAAGATGTACGTGAAATCATGTGAGTATTGAGTAATTTGCATTCATCCAGGTAATTACCCTGAAATTTTGCCTCACAATTGTAGCCATGGTATTTTATAGGTGTGTAGTCAGGAGATGATGGTGTCTTTCAATATAGGTAGACCTTGAATATTGCAAAAACCCAGTTAGGTGATGGATCCTGCCATGATGGAGGTGAAGGTGGTTATTTGCAGGTGTCCATATGGAAGATGTGTGTCCTTAGATAAACATTTCTCACAATGTGTTTCTCAGGTTCCAGTCAAGAGATCATAGTGAACCTGGTCATCATCATTAACAGAGACTTTGCATGTATCTCAGTAAGTACTGATACGGGCCTTAAGCCTCTTAAAGATCAGGTGATCTTCAGATATTGAGGTCAATGAGGACGATGTCCCTAATATTTGTGTTACTTTTTTGGGGGGGGGCAGGTATTCAGGTAAGAAATGATACTGTCCCAACTGATGCTAGTAAGCATTAGTCTTTGGTATTTTAGAGTTTGGATATAATGTATGTTTATATATAGAAGGGACAGGGATAAACAAGCGTTCAGGTTATCCTACTAGTCAATACCAAATGCTACTGACCAGGAGGTTTCTACAGGTACTTGGTAAAGAAATGATGGCGTCTCTAACAGTGTCAACTTTGAAGTTCTGCCAAGATTGAGGTACTGTTGAAACTTCCCCAGTAATGAAGGTGACCAAGATTATTTGTAGGAGTCATTGTAGAACAAGTTGTGTTCTTTTTTGGGGGTGGGGGGGGAGTGTGGAGCCCAACACAGGACTTGAACTTGCGACCCTGAGATCAAGTCCTGAGCTGAGATCAAGGGTTGGATGCTTAACTGGTTGAGCCACCCAGGCACCTCAAACAAGTTGTGTTTTTGTTTTGTTTTTTTAAGATTTATTTATTTTGAGAGAGAGAGAGGAGTGGAGGGGCAGAGGGAAAGAGAGAATCTCAACTAGACTCCACAATGAGCACAGAGCCTGATGTGAGGCCAATCCCATGACCCTGAGATCATGACCTGAGCAAAATCAAGAGTCAGATGCCCAACGAACTGAGCCAGCCAGGCGCCCCAGAAGTTGTGTTCTTAAACATAATCATTGCACGTGTTTTTCAGGTTCCAGTCAAGAAATCACAGTGAATCTAGCAATGGTCATTATTCGACATTGCTAGTAACCAGGTAAGTGATAAAGTGGGTCTTATTACAATGCAGACCATCTGATTTTCAGTATCTAGATAAAGATGGTGTCCCCAACAAATTTGTTTTTTGCAGCTATCCCTTCAAGAAAGGAAGGTATCTCATATGAGACTTTAACCTCAGAGTTCTACAGTTATTCAGGTGACCTTGGTGAGTTGCAAAATGATACAGATGACCAAGGGAATTCTGTGGGTGTCCAGGTAAAATAGGATGTGTACTGAACACTTTCCATAGCATGTTTTTTAGGTTCCTGTTAAGACCGTGATTGTGAGCCTGTCAGTGGTAGTGAAGGAGGCACATAGCAGGTAATGAGGTAAGTGATGTGGGCCTAAACCACAAACACAGACCATCTGATCGTCACACAATTAGGTAAGTGATGATGGTGTCCTTAACACTTCTTGTTACCGTGATTTTGTTGCAGGTGTTCAGGTAAGAAATGGTAGAGTCCTTACCAATTCTTATAAACATGAGTTTACACTTCCCACATTTTAGAGAAAATCTATGTTTAATCCTGTAAGTATTGAGGAGTCGATACTATCTAGGTAACTAGTGGAGTGTCACCACAGTGGTAACCACAGGATTTTTCCAGGTATCCAGTCAAGTAATGTTAGTCTCTGCTGACAACACTGTTGACTTTGAATTGGTGTGAAAATGTGGGTGGAGTTGATGTGTTCCATAATAATGGAAGTAAACAAGGATAGGTGCAGGTGTCTTGGTAGAACATATTGTATCTTAAACTCATTTGTATGTGTTTCTTCAGGTTCCTGTTAAGAAAACAGGGTGAACTTAAAATGGTTTTTAACACAATCTTGCCAGTAACCAGGTAAGTGTTAAAGTGAATGCTACTACAATAAAGACCGTCAGAACTTGAGCATCTAGGTAAGTGAGGATGATATCCTTAACATTTGTGTTAATGTGTATTTTTTTTAGATTTTTGTGGGTATCAGGTTAAGATCTTTACTAGCATGCAGGTATGAGATGATGTGATATTAACTGATTAAAGACTTTTTTTTTTAGATTTACTTATTTGTTTTAGAGCGTGTGAGTGGGGGAGGGAGGGGCAGAGGTAGAGAGAGAATCTCAAGCACAGAGCCCCCTGGGTATGGAGCCCCACTTAGGGCTTAATCCCATGATCCCGAAATCATGACCTGAGCAGAAATCAAGAGTCAGACGCTTAACTGACTGAGCCACCCAGGTGCCATGGGCCTTTATTTATTTATTTTTTTTTTAAGTTTTTTTTTTTTTTAAAGATTTTATTTATTTGAGAGAGAGCACGTGGACATGAGCAGGGGGGAGGGGCAGAGGCAAAGGGAGAAGCAGACTCCCTGCTGAGCAGGGAGCCCGACATGGAGCTTAATCCCAGGACCCCAGGATCATGACCCGAGCTGAAGGCAGCTGCTTAACCAATGGAGACACCCAGGCGTCCCTTTTTTAAAGATTTTATTTTTTAAGTAATCTCTGCACCCAACGTGGGGCTCGAACTTAGAACCCTGATATCAAGAGTCACATGGTCCACCAACTGAGCCAGCTAGGTTCCCCTAAGGACCTTTCTATATTAAGATATCTACAAATTTATGATTTCAAGTCTCTTAAATTTACTTTGTTTTTGGCATGTATTTAGTTAAGAGTTTAATTTGTCCCTTATAATACTGATAAGAATAAGACTTTGTGTGAGTGTGTTCTTGTTTAGAGTTAATGTGTACTTAACATAGTAGACAGATTTGCAGATACCCAGGTAATTTATCATATTGTCCTTCACTACTTCATTGACTGTGGAATTGTCGCAGGTATACCTGGAAGAGAAGGAGGTGTCTCTTCAAGGATTGACCTTGGAGTTCTCTAAGTATCTAGGTAGTGTTGATGGTTCCTGAAATGATACAGTGATCAAGGGAATCTGCATGTATAGAGGTAGAATGAGATATGCACCAAAAATATTTTCTATAGTGTTTTTTTTTCAGACTCCTATCAATACATCACAGTGAGCCTATCAATGGTGGGGACATTGCTGATGTCACAATAAGTGATGATGTGGGCCTAAGTCACAGTGCAGACCATCTGATCTTCAGATAGCTAGGTAAGTGATGATGGTGTCCCTAATACATGTTATTACCATGACTTCTTTGTCCCTAATACATGTTATTACCATGACTTCAGGTAAGAAATGATAGATTCCTTACTAATTCTTGAAACCATGAGTTTTCAGTTTTTAGAGAAAATTCTTGTCTAACTCTGAGTAATGAGGGATTATATGTATCAGGTATTGGTCATTCTATCTCAACCACAGTAGTGATCATGGGAATTTTGTAGGTGTCCTGTAAAAGTTGTATTACCTGACAATGGTCTTGAACTTGGGGTACTACAGATATTCAGGTGGAGTTGATGCTTTCATAATGATGGAAATGACCACGCTTATTCATAGGTGTCCTGTTAGAATGAGCTGTGTCCTTTACACATATATCATAATGTCTTTTTTAGGTTCCTGTCAAGAGATGATGATGAACCTAGCACTAGTCACTCTCTGCGGACATTTCTGTTCCCCAGGTAAGTGATGATGTCCACCTACACCATTTCAAGTCATCTGACCTTCACATACCTAGATAAGTGTTGTTGATTGACTAAACTTGCCATGGGTGTTGTTTTGTTTTTGTTTTTGTTTTTGTTTTTTCAGATAATCAGGTAAGAAATGATGGCATTTTACCAGTTGTAGTAACCATGCTGTTCCACTGTTTCTGTTTCAGAGAAAATTTGTATTTAGTCATGTGAGTATTAGGCGAATTATGCCGTGAATACCCATAATCGTGGAGTGGTGTGGTATGGTAGTAATGTTAGTGTTTTTGCATGTGAGCAGGGAGAGATGATGGTGTATCTTACCTTTGGCATGGACCTTGAAGTATTGCAACAATCCAGAAAGATCTGATGGGTCCTGCAGTGATGGCAATGAACAGGATTATTTGCACTGTCCTTCTAGTAGCAAAGGAGGGCCCATAGGCACATTTTTCAGAGTGTTGTTTAAATTACCATCAAGAGGTCATGGTAAATTTCAAAGTGATCATTGATGGGACTTTGCTTGTATTCAGGTAAGTGATGATATGGGCCTTCAGGGTCCCACAAACTGATTTTCAGATATGTAGGTAACTGTGGGTGGTGTTCCTGACTGTTCTGTTACCATGTTTCCCTGCAGGTATCCAGTTAAAAAATGATACTGTCCCAACCAGTGCTAGTAAGTATATGCCCTTTTTATTTATTTTTTAGATTTAGATACAATGTGTGTTTAATGTTAGTAGTGATAAAGGGATATGCAGGTCCAGGTAACTTCTGCTGTTGCACATCAAGTATAGACCATGAGATTTCTACGAGTACTCCTAGAAGACAGTTAGTGTGTGTAACAGTGGTGTTGACCTTAAAGTTCTGCCAAAATCCATGCTGTGTTATGCTTCCCCTAATGATGGAAGTGACCAAGATTATTTGCAAATGTACTATTTCTTTCCGTGGGTAGACAAGTTGTGTCCTGCAACAACACATTTGTTGAGCATGTTTCTCAAAGTTCTGTGCAGTCATGACATCACAGTGAAGCAGACAGTGGTTGTCAGGAGGAGCTTGCTGGTAACCAGGCATGTGAGAAAGTGAGTCTTATCTCAGGACGGAAATCTGATCATCAGCTATCTGGGTGAGTGAGGACGGTGTCTCTAACACAGCGTACCATACTTTTTTGTAAGTTTCCTGTTAAGTTCTTCACTAGTTTACAGATATGGGATGATGTGACATTAACTCATTAGATACATTCACTTTTCATATTAGAAAAAGTTTGTTTGGCCCTGTGAGTGTTGAAGGATAGCACATATCCAGCTATTTATCATGGTGTCTTCCACCACAGTACTACCCATGGGTTTTCTGTTGGTGTCCAGTGAAGTAGGGCTGATTTTATCTGACATCAGTGTTGATCTTTGATTACCGAAAATACCCAGGTAAAGTTGGTGTGTCCCATAATGATGGTGCGACCAGCTTATTTGCAGATACCTTGCTAGAAAAAGGTCATAAAATGACACAGTCCCAACAAATGCTAGTAACCATGCTATTAATTATTTGAAGTTTAGACATACTGTGTGTTTAACCCTAGTGGTGACAGGGATATGCAGGTGTCCAGGTAAGATATCCTACTGCTCCACACCACAGTATTGAGCATGAAATTTTTTACAGGTACTCAGGAGATGATGCTTTCTCTAACAGTGGTGTTGACCTTTAACGTAGATCTCATCATGTCTGGACAGCAACCTGAAAAAGATTTCGCTATGCACTTAGCATTGATGTTAATGGCAGACATTGCTGGTATGTTTCCGGGTAAGCGAGATTGTGGGCCTAAACCATAGCGCAGGCCGTCTGATCTCTAGACAGCTAGGTAAGTGATGATGGTGTCTCTAAAAGTTGTTACCATGATTTCTTTGCAGGTATTCAGGTAGGAATTGATAGTCCTTACTAATTCTAGAAACCATGAGTTTTTACTTTTTGTGTTTTAGGAAAGATTTTTGCTTAACCTTGTGAGTGATGAGGGATTGCCATACCCAGGTAATTAACATTATGTCCTCAACCGCAGCAATAACCATGAAAATTTTCCAGGTCTCCCGTGAAGAAATATTATCTTATCTAGTGATGATTTTGACCTTGGAGTACTACAAGTGTTCAGGTAGAGTTGATATGTCTCATAATGTAAAGTGACCAAGGTTATTTACAGGTATCCTGGTAGAACAAGTTGTGTCCCTTTACACATATATCATGTGTTTTTCAGGTTCCTGTCAAAAGACTTCAGTGAATCTGATGATGGTCGTTAAGGGGGTCGGGGGACATTTCTGGTATTCAGGTATCTGATGAGGTGTACTTTCACTACGTCAGACCCTCTGATCTTCATGAGTCTATTTCCATTAAATTTTGTTGATTGCTTGAACTTGTTTTACCATTTGGGGATTTTATTTTTAAGGCATTCAGGCAGAAATGATAGTGTTTTTACCAATTCTAGCAAACCTATTATCCTACTTTTTTGTATTTTAGAGGAAATTTACATATAACTATGTGAATATTTAGCGATTCATGGCTATTCATGGAATAAACAGTTGTGGGTCACACAAGTTACCATGGTATTTTGTAGGTGAGCAATCAAAACATGATGGTGTCTGACGATGGCATAGACCTTGGGGTACTGCAAGATCCCAAGTAGAGTTGATGGGTCCTACAATGATGTAAGTGCACGAGATTATTTCCCTTGTCCTGGTAGAGAGGGTAATCCACAGACCCATTTGTCACAGTGTTTTTTGCTTTATTTTTTTCAAGTTCCTGTCAAGAAATCATGGTGAACCCCATAATGATCAATAATAGGACTTTGCTTTTATCCAGGTAAGTGATGGTGTTGGCCTCAAGCACCCTAGAAACAGTCTAACCATGTGATATGTGGGTAAGTGTGGATGGATTTCCCAACTTTTTTGTGACTATGTTTTTGTTTTTGTATTTACAGGTATTCAGGTAAGAAATGACATGGTCCCAACAAATGCTAGTAATCACGCTATTAATTAAAGTTTAGATGTAATGTGTCTTTAACCCTAGTGGTGATGGGGATATGCAGGTGTCCAGGTAAGATATCGTACTGCTCCACACCACAGTATTGAGCATGAAATTTTTTACAGGTACTCAGGAGATGATGCTTTCTCTAACAGTGGTGTTGACCTTGAAGTTCTAGTTCTGCCAAGATCTAAGTAGTGTTGGTGGGTTTTCTAATGATGGAAATAACCAGTGTTAATTATATTCTTTTTTTTTTCCCCAGGTGAAACAACTTTTGCTTTTTTTTTTTTTATGTATAAACTATTAACAGACAAGGCCTACAGATTTATGTCTTCTTGAACACCCCCACAGTGCGGCTGTGGCAGCCTGTGGTCTTGGTGTGCTGGCCTCGGGCACGAAGTCCCCAGAAGTGGCACAGCCCTCTGTGGGCCCAAATCTTCTTCAGTCCCCCCAGGTCTTCACGAAGTTCGTTGTCCAGACCATTGGCCAGGACCTGGCTATATTTTCCATCCTTCATGTCCTTTTGTCTGTTCAAAAACCAGTCTGGGATCTTACTGGCACGGATTTGCATAATGGTGATCACACATTCCGCCTCATCCTCAGTGAGCTCTCCTGCGCTCCTGGGGAGATCGATGTCTGCTTTCCTCAACACCACATGAGCATATCTTCACCCCACAGCCTTAATTGCAGTGCTTTCTGCCGCGCATCGATATTGGTGTTGAGTACTCAGAAAACGTGCCAAAACTTCTCAGGGATCACTAGAGATGTGGCGGCAGCCCTGAAGGCGGCGTGTAGGCCTCCTGTGGAAGAGTAAAACAACTTTTGTCATATACTTGTCAATTGTGTTTTTTCAGGTTGTGGTAGTTAGTCCTGCTACAGTGAACCTAGAAATGCTCGTAACCTGGTATGTGATATTGTGGATGTTGCACCATGGTTGAGATGTTCTGATGTCAGGTAAGTGAGGGTGGTGTCCCGAACAGCATTAGCGTGTTTTTTCTGCAGGTATCATGCTAAAGTCTTTGCTGTTATACAGGTATGAGATGACGTCACATTAACTCATAGACCTTCGTATTCTCAGGTATGTATGTCATTAATGATGTTTTGAATAGTCTTATCAATATTTTTGGCTTGTATGCAGTAAGATTAATTTGTCCCTCACAATACGAGTAAGCACAACATTTTACTGTATTCTTATTCAGAGATTGTGTTTTGTACACTCGTACTGATAAAAGGATAAGCAGGTATCCAGATATTCTATCATATCATCCATCTTCACAATATTAAACATGGAATTTTTGCAGGTATCTCTTTTAAGAGAAGAAGGTATCTCTTACCAGGGTTTAGTCTTGGACTGCTGCAAGTATCCAGATGGTGGTGATGAGTCTTAAAAGGATGCCCTTGACCAATGGAAACTGCAGTAGACCAGGTAGAACAAGGCAAGTCCTGAACACATTTTCCACATTGCGTTTTTCAGGTTTACGTGCAGACCTCCTGATTAATAGGCTCCCCTGTCATATTTAATGGGACATATAGGGCTGTCAAGGCAAGTGATGATGTGGGCCTAAACCACAGCTCACTCTTTCTTTCTTTTTTTTTTTTTTTAAAGATTTTATTTATTTATTTGACAGAGAGACAGCCAGTGAGAGAGGGAACACAAGCAGGGGGAGTGGGAGAGGAAGAAGCAGGCTCCCAGCAGAGGAGCCCGATGTGGGACTCGATCCCATAACGCCAAGATCACGCCCTGAGCCGAAGGCAGACGCTTAACGACTACGCTACCCAGGCGCCCCCCAGCTCACTCTTTCTGATCCTATTATGTAGGTAAGTGGTTGTGTCCCTGACACTTCTTGTTACCGTGATTTTGTTGCTGGTGTTCAGGTAAGAAATGATAGAGTCCTTACCAAATCTAGTGACTATGACTTTACACTTCTCACATTTAGAGATAGCTTATGTTTAACTCTGTGAGTGTTGACGTTTGATTGTATCTATAATTGTCAAGGAGTTCCCATGCCAATAGTAACCATGGTATTTTTGCAGGAGTCCAGTTAAAACATGATGGTCTCTTGTGACAAAGGCGTTGACCTGAAGTAATGCAAGTATCAAAGTAGAGTTGATGTGTTCCATAATAATGGAAGTGAAAAGGATTATTAGCAGGTGTTCTGGTAGAACAAGTTGTGTACTTAAACACAGTTGTCCTATGTGTTTCTTCAGGTTCTTGTCAAGAAAACCCAGTGAACCTAACAGTTTTCGTTAATGGAACATTGCTCTTAACCTGGTAAGTGGTAAAGTGGGTTCTACCACAATCCAGACCATCTGATTTTCAGTATGAAGGTAGGTGAGGGTGGTGTCACTAACATTGGTGTTAACACGTTTGTTTGCAGGTATCCTGTTAAGGTCTTTGTTAGTATACAGGTATGAGGAGATATGACATTATGTTATTAGAGACATTCTTATTCCCAGGTATCTGTGTAATTAACATTTGAGACTGTGATATTTATGTTATTTTGGGGATGTATTCTGTTAAGAAATTAATGTGTCCCTAATAACACTAGTAAGAATGTGATTTTCTGTATTCTTGTTTAGAGATACTGTGTGTTTAACACTTGGGGTGACAGAGGGATCCAGGTATTCTGTTATGTAGTCTATCATAGTGTTATTGACCATGGAATGTTTGCAGGTATCCATCAAGAGAGGAAGGTATGTCCTCAGCTTTCACCTGAGAGTTCCACAAGTAACCAAGAGAAATTGCAGGTATAGCAGAAGAAGGATTTACTCTCCACAATGTGGTTTTCAGGTTCATGTCAGAACATTATGATAAGCCCATTATTGGTAGGTAGCATGGGACATTGCTGGTGTCAAGGTCAGTGATGAAGTGGGCCTAAAGTACAGCACAAGCCATCTAACTTTCATACACATATAAGTAAGTCATATTAGCTTGCCAAAACTTTTGGTCGCCATATTTTTCTCACTTGCTGTTTGTTTAGGTATTTAAGTTTAGAAACGACAGTATCCTTATCAACACCAGTAACCATGTACTTTTCCTTATTGCAGAGAAAATTTGTTTAACTCTGGGAGTTCTGAGTGATTTCTGGGTATCTGCATAATGATTACAGAGTTCCGTGTCACAGTAGCAGCCGTGCGTTACTTGACAACAGTTAGAAGGTGACGGTGTTTTTAACAGTGGTGCAGACCTTGGAGTACCGCAGGTATCCAGGCAGAGATGAGGTTATTTGCAGGTGTCCTGGTGGGAAATATGTGTCCATAGACAGGCTTGTCACAGTGTGGTTTTCAGGTTCCTGTCAGGAGATCGTGGCGAACTTCATAATGATTTTGATCAGCGACATTGCTTGTATTGCTGTAAGTGCTGATATGCCTCAACCATCCCTCCAGACCTTCTGATCTGGAGATTTCTAGGTAAGTGTTGATAGCATCACTAACATTTGTATAACCATGGTTTTGTTTTGGGTTTTTTTGGGTAGGCATTCATGTAAAAAGTAGTATCTCAAACAATGCTAGTAAGCATTAGCTCTTACAGGATTAAGGCTCAGTGGGTGGAGCATGTGACCCTTGATCTTGGGTTGCGAGTTGAAGCCCCACGTTGGGCCTAGAGCTTACTTAAAAAAAAATTTAAACCCCCCCAGAGTTTATATATAATGTGTGTCTAACAGCAGTAGTGACCGAGATCCATGCAGGTGAATCATCTAGGTTCCACACCACAGTGTTGCCTATAAGATTTTTCCAGGTGGTCGGTCAAGAGGTGATGATATGTCTCATATCTGTGTTGACCTTGAAGTTCTGCCAGGATCCAGGTAATGTCGATGGTTCCCACAGGGAGGGAATGGACCAAGATTACCTACAGACGCCCTGGCAGGACAGGTCATTACTTTACACACATTTGCTGCACGTCTTTTTTTTAGGTTCCTGTCAAGCAATCTGGACATAATAATGGTCATTAAGAAAATCTTGTTAGGAACCAGTTAAGTGCTAAAGAGAGTTTTACTACAGGTAAGACCATCTAATCTTCAGATTATCAAAGCAAGTGAGAATGATGTCGCTAACATTTGTGTTACCGTCTTTTTGCAGATAAACTGTTAAGGTTCTAGTAACCAGATGTGAGATGACGTGACATTAACTCGGGGAGATATTATCTTCAGAAGTCTGTGTGATTAGTGATATTGTTCAGGCTCTAACAATAACTTAGTGTTAGGCATGTATGCAGTTAAGAAATTAAGTTGTCCCTAACAATTAGTTAGTATGCCTGAGAATTTATGACTGTTTAGAGATAGAGAGTTTTGGACTGATCGAGGGACTTTCAGATATCCAGGCCCTTTACTGTATTGTCCATCACTGTGTTCCTGACCATGGCATTTCTGCAGGCATTCCTTCAAGAGAGGGAGATTCTCTTACTCGGGGCTGACCTTGGAGTTTTGCAAGTATTCAGGCATTGTTGATGGGTCCCGAAGTAATACAAAGGACCGAGGGAATTTGCAGCTGGCTGTGAGAATGGACTTGTACCAATCACATTTGCCACAGTGTGTTTTCCAGCTTCCTGTCAAGACATCACGATGACCCCAGCAGTGCGCATTAGCGGGGAGCATGATGCCAATATGCAGATAGTAGAGGCTGTGGCCCTGAACCCCAGGCCAGCCATCTGATCTCCAGATCGCTGAGTAAGTGATGATAGAATCTCTTGGTGACCTTATATTGTTGCAGGTGTTGAGGGAAGAAATGATGTAGCCTTTACCAGTAATAAAAACAATGAATTTTCGCTTTTATATTTAGAGAAAAGATATAACCCTATTAGCGTTAAGGGATTGCACTCATACAGGTGGCTGTCATGGAGTTCACACCCCAGTAGTCACCACAGAATTAGGCAGATGTCCAGTCAAGTAATGGTGGTCTCTACTGACAACAGTGTTGACCTGAGTAATGGAAGTCCCTAGACTTCCTAGGTAGAGTTGATGTGTTCTATGGTAATGGGAGTGAAAAGGTTATGTTTAGGTGTCCCCATAGAATAATTTGCATTTCAAATATATTGTTGTTTGTGCTTTTTCAGGTTCTTGTTGGGAGAACACAGTGAACATCACAGTGGTTGTTAACGGATCCTTACTTGTAACCAGGTAAGTGCTAAAGTGGGTCTTACTACAATGCAGACCGATCTAATCTTCAGTGTCTAGGTAAGTGAGCATGGTGTCCCTAGCACTTGTATTACTGTGTTTATTTGCAAATGTTCTCTTAAGATCTTCCTTAGTACACAGGTATAGAATAATGTGACATTAACTTACTTGAGACATTTTTTTTTTTAGATACCTATGCAATAATATGTTTAAGGTCCTGATATTTACATTGTTTGGGCATGTGTTCTGTTAAGAAATTAATGTGTTCCCCTAATACTAGTAAGAACGAGACTTGTATCCTTGTTTGGAACTACTGTGTTTTTACAGCTGGTGGTGATGGAAGGACATGCAGGTATCCAGGTAATGTATCCTATTGTCCATCACAGCATTATTGACCATGGCTTTTTTGTAGATATCCCTTCAAAGAGGAACCAGTCTCTTCCTAGCTTTAAGCTTGGAGTTCTGCAAGTACCCAGGTAGTGTTGGTGGATCCCAAAACAATACAAGTGACTCGGGGAACTGGCAGGTGCATGGGTTAAATGAGACGTAAACAAAAAAATTTCCACAGTGTGTTTTTTAGATTCATTTCAGGACATCATGGTCAGTCTCTCAGGGGTAGTTCATGTGAGACACTGGTAGTATGGGGTAAGTGATGATGTGGGCCCGAGCCCCAGCACAGACTATCAGATTTTCACACACGTGGGTAAATGATTATGTGTCCTCACACTTCTTGTTACCATGATTTTTTTGCAAGTGTTCAGGAAAGAAATGGTGGCTTTCCCAACTCTAGAAAACATGAGTTTTTACTTTTATATTTCAGGAAAGTTTATGCTGAACGCTGTGAAGTGTGTTGAGGGATTACATATATGTAAGTATTTCTTATATTCCCCTTTATCGTACTATCTATATGATATTTAGAAGTGTCCAAACACTGATGGTTTCCTGACATCGGTGCTAACTTTCAATTACAAGTACCCAGCTAGAGTTGCTTTGTTTCATAATGATGAAGTGAACAATGTTATTTGCAGGTGTCATGGTAGAAAAAGTTGTTTCCATTAACACAAATTTCAGGATGTGTTTTCCAGATTCCTGTCAAGACCTCATGATGAACTTAGCATCGGTCACTAATGGGGGCAGGGATGTTGCTGGTATGCAGGTAAGGGAGGATGTGAGCCTAAACCACAGCACAGGCCATCTGATCTCTAGACAGCTAGGTAAGTGATGATGGTGTCTCTAAGAGTTGTTACCATGATTTCTTTGCAGGTATTCAGGTAGGAATTGATAGTCCTTACTAATTCTAGAAACATTGAGTTTTTACTTTTTGTGTTTTAGAAAAGGTGTGTGTTTGGGGTGCCTGGGTGGCTCAGTCAGTTAAGCGTCTGCCTCTTGGTTTCAGCTCAGGTCATGATCTCAGGTTGTGGGATCAAGCCCCACATCAGTCTCTGTGCTCAGTGCAGAGTCTGCTTCAGATTCTCTCTCCCTCTCACTCACGCACACGCTCTCTCTCTCTCTCAAATAAAATCTTTAAAAAAGAAAAAAAAAAAGAAAGTGTTTGTTTAACCCTGTGAGTGTTGAGGGATCGCCATATCCTGATATTAATCATGATGTTCTCAGCCATAACAGTGACCACGGAAATCTTGCAGGTGTGCTATAAAGAAATATTGTCTTACGTAACAACAATGGTCTTGATCTTGGAGTACTGCAAGCGTTCAGGTAGAGTTGATGTTCTTATAATAGTGGAAGTGACAAAGGTTATTTGCAAGTGTTCTGCTTGCAGCAAGTCACAGTCCTTTACACACATATCATTATGTTATTTTTCAGGTTCCTTCAAGATCATGAAGCACTTAACAGTGGTCGTTAATGGGGGACGTTTCTTGTATGCAGGTAAGTAGTGATGTGTATCTTTACCACATCGGACCCTCTGATGGTGTGTGTGTGTCTGTGTCTGTGTGTGTGTAAATAATGTATAAGGTGTTGATTGCCTTAGCTTGTTTTACCATGTGATTCTTTTTAAGGTGTGCCGGTAAGAAATGATAATGTTTTACCAGTTCTAACAATCATGTTATCATACTGTTATCTATTTTAGAGAAAATTTATGTTTAACCTTTTGAGTGTTGATCAGTTTGTGGGTATCATGTAATGATCATGGAGTTGTGCATCACACTAGTAACCATGGTATTTTTGCTGATAACCGTTCAAGAGATGGTGGTGTTTCTAACAGTGGTGTAGATGGTGGAGTACTGCAAGAATCCAGGTAGAGCTGATGGGTCCAGCAATGATGAAACTGAACAAGGTTATTTGCAGGGTCCTGATAGGAAAAGCGTGTCTGTAATCACCTTTGTCATAATGTGATTTTCAGGTTCCTGTCAAGAAATCATGGTAAACCTCGTAATGACCATTAACAGAACTTTGCTTGCATCCAGGTAAGTGATGATATGAGCCTAAAGCACCTTACAAACAATCTGATCTTCAAATATTTAGATTAGTGTGGATGGTCCTAACATTTGTGATAGCATGTTTTTCTGCATGTGTTCAATTAATAAATGATATTGTCCCAACCAATGTTAGTAGTAATCATTAGCCCTTAGTACTGCAGAGTTCCTATTCAATGTGTGTTTAAACTTAGCAGTGATGGAGGCAGATACAAGTGTCTAGGTAAGTCATCCTTCTGTTCCACACCACAGTCTTGTCTATGAGATTCCTACAGATACTCAAGAAGGTTATGTCTCTGGTAATGGTGTTAATCTTGAAGTTTTGCCAATATCCAGTTATGATGATGGTTTCCCTAATAATGGCAGTAACCAAGATTATTTGTAGGTACCTTTTTTTTTTCCAGGTAAAGTAAATCATGTCCTTCAACACACTTGTTGTTTTTTTTTTTTAAGGTTCCAACCATTATGACCTTGCTAGTAAACAGGTATGTGATAGATCGGTTCTACCAAAATGTAGATCCACCTGATCTTTGGATGTTTAGGGGTGTGAGGATGGTGTCCCTAACACAGCGTTACTGTGCTTTTTACTGGTGTCCCATTAAGTTCTTTGCTAGTATAAAAATATGAGATGATGTGACAGTAAATCATTAGAGGTTTCTTATTTTCAGGTATATAGGTAATTAATGTTTCCTAGAC
The DNA here is from genome assembly GCF_023065955.2 of Ursus arctos. Taxonomy (NCBI): domain Eukaryota; kingdom Metazoa; phylum Chordata; class Mammalia; order Carnivora; family Ursidae; genus Ursus; species Ursus arctos. Next base: position 9,766,691 of record NC_079873.1, read on the forward strand.
CTTCATATTAATCTTTTTGGCATATACACAGTTCAGAAATCAATTTTTTCCTACCACTACTAGCATGAGATTTTACTGTCTCCTTGTTCAGAGATAATATGTGTTTTTACCAATGGACCTATAGTCCGTTATCCAGGTAATTTATCATATATTCCATACTCTTGATAATGACTGTGGTATCTTTGCAGGCATCTCCTCAAGAAATGAAGGTAAATCTAACTAGAATTTAACCTTTTGAGTTCTGCATATTGCCCAGGATTGTTGAAGGGGGTCCCAAAATAATACACTAACCAAGAGAACTTGCAGTTATCCAGGTAGAATAAAATGTGTATGGAACAAGTTTTCTATGCTGTGTTTTCAGGTTCACGTTAAAACATCATGGGGAGCGCATCAGTCATGGTAAATGAGGCACATAGCAGGTACTGAGGTAAGTGATGATGTGGGCCTGAACCACGGCACAGACCATCTGATCTTGTATGTAGGTAAGGGATTGTGGCCCTAACACCTCTCATTACTATGATTTTGTTGCAGGTATTCAGGTAAGAAATGATAGTCCTTACCAAATCTAGTGACCATGACTTTACACTTTTTACATTTTTTAAAAGATTTATTTATTTGAGAGAGAGTGGGAGAGGGAGAGCACGCGCGCCTGGGTGCAGGAGGGTCAGAGGGAGAGTCTCGAGCAGGAGCTCGATCCCACGATCCTGAGGTCACAACCAGAGCAAAACCAAGAGTCAGATGCTTAACCAACTGTACCCTGACACTTTTTACATTTTAGAGATAACCTGTTTAACCCTGTGAGTGTTGTGAGTTCACTGTATCTGTAATTGTCAAGTTCCCACCCCAGTAGTAACCACAGTATTTTTGCAGGAATCCAGTTAAGACACAATGGCTTTCTTCTGACCAAGGTGTTGACCTGAATTAATACAAATATCAGGGTAGAGTCGATAAGTTCTTCACTAAAGGAAGTGAAAAGGATGATTAGCAGGTGTTCTGGTTGAATAAGTCATGTCCTTAAACATATTTATCCTGTGTGTTTCTTCAGTTTCCTGTCAAGAAAACACAGTCAACCTAACAGTGTTTGTTAATGGAACCTTGCTCTTAACCAGGTACATGATAAACTGAATCTTATTGCATTGCAGACCACCCGATCTTCAGTATGAATGTAGGTGAGGATGATGTCTCTAATACTTGTGTTACCCTGTTCGTTTGCACGTGTCTTGTTCAGCTCTTTGCTAGTATACACGTATGAGATAATGTGACATTAACTTACTGGAGACCTTTTTATTCTCAGGTATCTATGTAATTAATGTTCGAGACTCATATTTATCTTGTTTTGGCATATATGCAGTGAAGACATTAATTTGACCCTAATAGTAAAAATTAGATTTTTCATGTTCTTATTTAGAGATAATATATAATCCAAAGAATTTATCCTATACCATCATCATGTTCTTGACTTTGGGGATTTTTTCAGGTATCCCTTCAAGAGAAGTAGATGTCTCTTCCCAGGGTTTGACCTTGGAGTTCTGCAAGTAAGTATCCAGGTAGTGCCGATAGGTCCTGAAATGATATAAATGACCAAGGGAATTTGCAAGTGTGGAGGTAGAATCATTCCTGTACCAACAACATTTTCCATACTTTCTGTTGTTTTTTCAGGTTCATGTTAAGACCTCACAGTGAGTTTATCAGTGATAGTTAATGTGGGACATTGCTGGTACGGAGGTTAAGTGATCCCGTGGGTCAAAACCACAGCACATACCATCTGGCCTTCGTATACCTAGGTAAGGGATGAGTGTCCTTACACTTCTTGTTACCATAAATTTTTTTTTGAAGGTATGAGGTAAGAAATGATAGAATCCTCACCAATTCCAGAGACCATGTTTCTCCACTTGCTATATTTCTGGAAATGTTCATTTAACCCTATGAGTGTTGAGGGACTGCATGTATACAGGTATTTATCATGATATTCTCTGTGATAGTACTTTCCACAGGATAGTTACAGGTGACCAATCATAGAATGACAGTTTTATCTGACAGTTTTATCTGTATTAACTTTGGGTTATTGTAAGTATCCAGTAGAGTTGATGTGTCTCATAATGATGAAGTGAACAATGTTATTTGCAGGTTTCCTATAGGAAAAAGTTACATCCTTTAACACACATTCACAATGTCTTTTCAGTTAAGAAATCATGATGAACTTAATGCTGCTTATTAGTGGGGATGTTCCTAGCGTGCAGGTAAGTGATGACGTGGGCCCAGCCCAGGCCTTCTGATCGCCATATAGCTGGCTAGGTGATGGTTTCCCTAATAATTGTTACCATTTTTCTTTGCAGGTAATCAGGTAGGAAGTGATAGTCCTTACCAATTCTAGAAACAATGTGTGTTTTTTTTTCCTTTTTATATTTTAGAGAAAATTTTATTTTATTCTGGTGAGTAATGAGAGATTGCCATATTCAGGTAATTATCATAATGTTCCTAACCCTAGCAGTAACCATGGAAATTTTGCAGGTGTTTCATGATGAAATGTCATATTTGATAATGGTCTTGACCTTGGAGTACTGCAGCTATTCAGATGGAGCTGATGTTCTCATAATGAAGGAAGCGTCCAAGGTAATTAATTTGAGGTGTCATGCTACAAGTTCTATTTTTTTACACATGTATCATGTGTTTTTCAGATTCCTGTCAAGAGATCAAGATGAAATTAATGGTTAACGGGGGACATTTCTGGTATCCAGATAAGTGATGTTGTATACCTTCACCACATGAGACCAGCTGACATTCACATACCTAGTTAAGTGGTAATGATGGGCTAAATTTGTTTTACCATGTGATTTATTTCAGGTTTTCAGGTAAGTAATGATAGTGTTTTTATGAATTTTAGCAGTCATGTTATCCTACTGTTTTATATTTTTGAGAAAATTCATTTTATACCATGTGAGATTTGAGCATCTTGTGGGTATCCGCATAATGATGGTGGAATTGTGCAGCGCAGTAGTAACCAGGGTCTCTTTGCACGTGAGCAGGGAAAAGATGATGGTGGTTCCGACAATGGCATAGACTTTGGAGTACTGCAGGAATCCAGGTAGAGTTAGATGTTGGGTCCTGCAGTGACTGCTCCTTGCAGTCTCCTAACAGCAAAGGTGTATCTATAGATACGTTTTATATAATGTATTTGTTAAATTCTTATCAAAATTCATGGTAAATAACCTAAAGATCAATAATAAGACTTTGCTTGTGTCTAGGTAAGTAATGACATGGGCCTTTAGCACCCTAAACACAGTCTGATGTTCAGATATGTAGGGAAGGATGGACAGTGTTCCTAACTTTTCTGTTCGTTTTCATGCAGGTATTCAGTGAAGAGATGATATTGTCCCAAGTATAGCCCTAATGTTTGTTAGAGTTCATGTATCATGTGTGCTTAACCTGAGCCATGATGGAAGGATATGAAGGTGTGCCACTAAGTCATCCTCCTGTTCCACACCACAGCATTGACCAGGAGACTTCTGCAGGTGCTTGGAGATGGTCTGTCTCTAACACTGGTGTTGACGTTGAAGCTTTGAAAGATCCAGGTAGTGTTGGTGGTTCCCTTAATGATGTGACCATAAGATGATTTGCTGGTACCTTTTTTTGTTTAGTTTTTGATTCTCACAAGTAAAACAAACTGTGTCATTCAGCCCCTAAACACTTGTTTTTGAAAGTTTCGAGAAGCCATGACATCATAGTGAACCTAACCACAGTTGTGAGTTGGACCTCGATAGTAAGCAGGTATGTGATAAGGTGGGTCTTACCCCAATACACATCATTTGATCTTCACATATCTAGGTAAGTGAAAATGGGGTCTCTCAACACAGTGTTACCATGTCTTTTTGCAGGTGTCCTGTTAAGGCCTTTGCTAGTGTATGGGTAGGAGACGATGTGACAGTCACTCATTAGAGACACTCTCAATCTCAGTATCTATAAAATGAATGTTTTTGAGACTCTTATATTTACCTACTTTTTGTCATTATATAGTTAAGAAATTAATTTGTCTCTAGTAATACTAGCAAGAGTGAGATTTGTCTGTTCTTCTTTAGATAACGTGTATAGTAATGCTAATGAAAGCTGGGTATGCAGGTATTCATTGTAACTTATGTTGTCCTTCACAGTGTTATTGACGAAGGGGTTATGGCAGGTACCAGGCAAGAGAGGAAGGTGTCTCCTCTTAGGGTTTGACCTTGGTGTTCTGCAAGCAAGTATCCAGGTACTGTTGATGGATCCCAAAATGATACAAGTGACCAAGGAAATTTGAAGGTGTGGAGGTAAAACAAGATGTTTACTACAGTATGTTTTTCAGATTCATGTCAACACGTCACGGTAAACCTATCAATGGTAGTTAACGTCAGACACTGTTGTATGGAGGTAGGTGATGCTGTGGGCCTACAGCACAGCACAGACTGGCTAAGATTCATATATTTACGTAGGTAATGTGTTCCTCACATTTCTTGTTACCACAACTTTTTTGCAGGTAGTCAGGTAAGAAATTATAGAAACCTTATAAATTCTAGCAACCATATTATCCTGCTGTTCTACATGTTAGAGAAAATCATGTTTGATCATGTGATTGTTGAGCAATTTACAGATATCCACATAATTATGACTGAGCTGTTACAGTAATAACCTTGGTATTTTTCAGGAGAGCAGTCAAGAGATGATGACGTCTTTAACAATGGCACAGGTCTTAGAGTATTGCAAGGTTCCAGGGAGAGTTGATGGGTTTTGCAGTGATGGCAGTGAACAAGGTTATTTTCTAAGTCCAGGTATAGAAGGTATGACTATAGACACATTTGCCACAATGTGTTTTCCAGGTTCCTATCAAGAGATCATGGTGAATCTCCTAGTGATCATTAGAGGGGCATTGCTTGTATCAGGTAAGTGATGATGTGTGCCTTAAGCACCCTACAGACCATCTGATCTTCAGATCTTAAAGTCAGTGGGGTTCTTAACATTCGTGTTACCATGTTTTTGTTCTGGTTTTTTTTTTTTTTTTTCAGTTACTCAGTTATGTTGTCCCAACCAATGCTGGTAAGCATTAGTCTATTATTTTAGAGTTTAGATATACTGTATATTTAACCTCAGTAGCGGTTGAGGGACAGGTAGGTGTTGCAGTAACGTGCTCATCTGTTCCGTACCACAGTATTTACAATGAGATTTCTATAGGCAAGAGTCCCGTTAAGGCCTTTCCTGGTATACAGGTATGAGAATACATAGCATGAACTCATTAGAGAGCTGCTTGCTTTTCATGTGTGAATGAGGCTTTCAAGACTCTGTATTAACTATGTTCTTGGCATGTGTGCAGTTCTGAAATTAGTTTGACCCAAATAGTACTAGTAAGTATGAGATTTTACTGTATTCTTATTCAGAGACTGTATGTTTTATATACCCAGAGTGGTGGATAGGCAGAGATCCAGGTAATTTTTCATATTGTCCATCACCACATTATTGACCATGGGATTTTTGTAGGTATCCTTTCAAGAGAGGAAGATATCTCTTATTAGGGTATAACTTCAGAGTTCTGCAATTATCCAGGTAACACTGATGAACCTCCAAATGATACAGTTGACCAAGGAATTTCCTGTTGTCCCACTAGAATGAGACGTGGACCGAACACATTTTCCACAATTTTTTTTCAGGTTCACGTGAAGACCTCAGTGCGAGCCTATCAATGGTAGTTAATGACGTGCACATATCAGATATTGAGGTAAGTGATGATGTGGGCCTACACCATGGCACAGGTCATATGATCTTCATACACAGAAGTAAGTGATGATGGTGGCCCTAACACCTGTGTTACCATGCAGTTTTGCAGGTATCCCTCTCAGGTCTTGGATAGTACACAGGTGTATACATGGTGTAATACTAACTCATTATAGATGTTCTTGCTCAAGACCCCTACTTCCCTTGTTTTTGGCAAGTATAAATTCCATTAATTGGACCCTGATAATCCTAGCAAGTAGTAGTTTTTATTGCTCTCTTGTATGGAGATAAAGTGCATTTCTTACTCATAGCGGCAGACAAATGGTAAATATCCAGGCCCTTTATCATATTGTTCTGACGGCATTATTACTGTGAGATATTTGCAGGTATGCCTCCAAGAGAGGAAGGTAAACCTTACTAGGGTTTAACCTCAGCGTTCTGGAAGTGTCCAGGTAATGTTTATGGGTCCCCAAATGATGCAAGTGACAAGGAAATTTACAGGGGCACAGGTAGAATGAGACATGTACCAAACACAGAAACCACAATATGTTTTCCAGGACATGCAGAGAGATCACATGAGCCTATCCATAGCAACGAGTGGGGGGGGGGCACATTGCTGGTATTGAGGTAAGTGACGCACTAGGCTGAAACCACAAGTATTTAGGTAAGTGGTAACATGTGCTGACACTTCTTGTTACCATGATTGTGTTGCAGGGATTCAGGTAAGAAGTAAGAATCCTTACCAATTCTAGAGACTATAAATTTTTACTTTTTACAATCTAGATAAATTTTATGTTTAACACTATGCATGTTAAGAGATCATAGGTATACAGATATTTATCATGGTTTTCTCCACCACAGTACTACCCATTTGATTTTTACAGGAGTCCAGTCAAGAAATGACAGTTTTCTGACATTAGTGTTGACCTTGGAGTACTGTTAAGTATCCAGGTAGTACTGTAAGTATTCAGAGTTGATATGTCTCATAATGATGAACTGACCAAGGTTATTTGCAGGTGTTCTGGTGGAAAAGTTGTATCCTTAAACATACGTTTCATAACATTTTTTTCAGATTCCTATCAAGAGATCACAGTGAACCTAACATGGGTCATTAATGGTGGCAGGGACCTTACTGATATGCAGGTAAGGGAGGATGTGGGCCTAAACCACAGCACAGGCTGTCCCATCTCCAGATAGCTAGGTAAGTGATGACGGTGGCCCTAACACTTGTTATCATGATTTCTTCAGGGGCATTCAGGTAGGAAATGATATAGATCCCTTGCCTATATGGAAACCACGAGTTTTCATTTTCTGTGTTTTAGAGAAAATTTTTATCTCTGTGTTGAATAAATATATTTGGGCAATTAGGATGATGTTTCCTGCCACAGTAGTGACCATGAGAATTTTGCAGGTATCCTGTTAGGAAATGTTGTCTCACCTGACTGTGATCTTAACCTTGGAGTGCTGCAAGGGTTCTGGCACAGTTGATGTTTTACAGTGATGAAAGTGATAAAGATTATTTGCAGATGTCCTGGTAGAATAAGTTGTTTTCTTTTATACATATAATATGTTTTTCAGGTTCATGTCCCAAGATCATGGTGAACCTAATGGTTATTAGCAGGAGACATTTCTGGTATCCAGGTAAGTGAGGATACGCACCTTCATCGCATCACAGACCACCCAGTCTTCACATACTGACGTACGTGATATTGGTTCTTGTTTGACCGTGGGATTTTTTTTTTTTTTTGTAGGTTTTCAGGTAAGAAATGATAATGTTTTACCAGTTACAGAAACCGTGTTATCCTACTGTTTCATATTTTAGAAAAAATTTATGTTTAATCATGTGAGTGTTGAGCAATTTGCAGATATCCATTTAATTATTATGAAGGTACAAATCACAGTAGTACCGTGGTTTGGGTGTTTTTGTTTGTTTTTGTGTTTGTGTTTGTTTGCTTGCAGGTGAGCATTCAAGAGATAATGGTGTCTCTAATAATGAGGTAGGCCTACCTAAGATTCTAGGTAGATATAATGAGTCCTGGGACGCCTGGGTGGCTCAGTCAGTTAAGCGTCTGCCTTCAGCTCAGGTCATGATCCCAGAGTCCTGGGATCGAGTCCTGCATTGGGTTTCTTGCTCAGCGGGGACCCTGCTTCTCCCTCTGCTGCTCCCCCTGCTTGTGCTCTCTCTCTGACAAATAAATAAAATCTTTAAAGAAAAATTTAAAGAGTCCTGCAGTGATGCTAGTGACAAGGTTATTATCAGGTTCCAGGTAATAATAGGTGTGTCATAACATATCTGTCACGATGTGTTCTTGAGGTTACTGTTAAGATAGCGTGGTAATCCTCATGATGGTCATTAAAGGGATTTTGTTTGTATCCCTTTAAGTATGTGATGTTGATAGCCTTCTCCATGCTGTAGGTCATCTAATATTCAAACATCTGAGTAAGTGTGGATGGTATTCCTAATCTTGTATCGCTATGTGTTTTTGCAGTTATTCAGGTAAGAGATGATATTGTCAATACTAGTAAGCGTTAGCCCTTGTTATTTTAAAGTTTAGATATAATGTTTGTATAACATCATTAATGACTGAGATTACATGAGTGTCCAGGAAAGTTATTATTTTGCCCATCACCTCTTTATTGACCATGGCTTCTTACAGTTATCTTGTCAAGACTGTATTGTGTCTCTAACTGGGGGGTTGACCTTGACCTTCTGCAAGTTTCCTGGTAGATTTGATAGGCCTCCTAAATTTGATGGGAAGTTGCAGGTGTTCAGGTAATACATGTATTCTTAACACAGTTTTTACCATGAATTTTTATAGACTCCAATGAAGAGATGATGGAAGGTCTTCGAGAAAATATACCAGAAAAATCCCAAATTAAATACTACAATCATGATGAGCACCAGGTAATGTATGGAATTCTTGAATCACTATATTATACACCTCAATAGTTTTGTAACACTGTTTATTGGAATTAAAACTTAAAAATACATAAAGGGATTCAAAAACAATTCCAGGGAAAAATGACCTATTCAAGTCGTGTAACGATATTTTCAGTTTCCAATAGCTGCCTGTGAAAAAAATCTTGCTCAAAATTCAAAAAATGAGAAAAATGTACTCCATATGAATGACTGAATAACTTGAACTTGTGCTGGTGAGAAAATAAAATTGAATGAATGAATGAATGAATTCTATTGTTAGTTGAACCATCATCTCTTGATTTGTATTTTTGCAGATACCCACTCAAGAGGAGATAATGTCTTGTCCCTGGATGTTTGCAAGTATTTGGATAGATTTTATGGTTCCTTTTAAGTCTGCAGTGCTCATTAGACTTTCAGGTGTCCAGGTTATGGAATTATCGTTAAACACTGTGCTCTTTGGCTTTTGTAGATTCCAGTTAAGAGATTGTTGAGAACTTCCGCGTGGTATTGAAGGCAAAATTTCGTTTGCTCTAAGTACAAGATAATGGTGTTTATACCCAGAGTTAGAGCTCATGAAATCTTGCACATAATCAGGCAGACCATGTTGGTGTTCTGAAGCGAGCATAGTGACCATGTTTGTGAGTGTTCGTAAGTTGTAAGCAGCGATCAGGGAAGTTTTGCAGATATCCTGTCACACTATGAAAGTATCTCTAACTAAGGTGTTTTTCTTGGAAATTTGTAGATGTCCAGCTAAGAGTTGATGGTATCCCTAATCAAGATAATGACCGTGGGATTTTGCAGTTATCCAAGCAAGAGATGACGTGTCCCTACCGTGATCTTGATCCTATGCCTTTCTAGGTATTCAGGTAAAAGATGGTATTTGTCTGAATATGTTATTGACCATGGGGCTTTTACTGGTATGCAGGCAGATGATGATTATGTCTGTATCTATAGTGCTGACCTTTGAATTTTATATGTATCTAGGTAAGAGTTGATCTGTCCCTTACCATGCTAATGGCCTTGGGATATTTTAGTTGTGTAGACAAGGAGTGGGGTGTCCTTAACTATGTTAGTTACCATGAGATTTTGCAGGTATCCAGGTAAGATGTCACGTATCTACAACATATTATTTCTCTTTGGATTTTGTAGATATTCTGAGAAGAGATGATGGTGTTCCTAACAACACTAATGACCCAGGATTCTGCACATACCCAGTGAAGAGATGATGGCATCTCTACCAACATTGGTGTCTATGGAAATGAAAGAAATGGAATGCTTTTTTTGATTAGCTATATAATTTGTTAAAAGAATTTTAACTTTCAATGACTATTAAATATTATTCACAATCGTATTTTCTTATATCCATTTGTTTATTCAATTTCTCCATAATGACATTTGCATCAGGAATCTTAAGGCCCATGTTTATGAAATATGTTAATATCTTGGAGCCATCAATACAGATAGACTTCATATGAAATGTGATTATTTCCTAAAGAAAACTAGTCTATAAACCCAATTCTTTAGTTAAAGGGTTGGGGGAACCAAGAAAGAGGAATATTGGTATACATATTATGGGCAAAAAACATCTGTACTCTCACCCTCCTGATGTGAATAGGCATTAGATGATATGTTAGGAAAATACGTGAAACATGATAGAGATTAATGGGACACTTACATCTCTTGTCTAATTATTCAGTTATTAAATTATTATTTAGCTTATTATATCATTGACACATAGAAAATGAAAGCTGAATAAGAATTTGGGGATCGTTTAGCCCAACACCACCATGAATGAGAGAGCCCTGAGTGCAGAGAGGTTAATCAAGGTCACACAGCTGTCTAGTTGTGATGTGCTCTTTCCGTTATCCTGTTTTCTTGGTTTGAAAACCTGAGGCCGATTAAAAAGCAATAAGGCAAGGCAAGTGCTTGTTCGAATCAATACGGCTCAGGAAATGCACTTCCAATCGGCCAGACTATTCATCATGCACCTTGCTTTTTTGTTCATATATTCAGTATAAAATTCTCCTTAGCCCCGGGTCTCCATCCTAAACCTCCAGGTACACATGTCTCCTATGAAGGGAAGCAGCCTACTCTGAATTTCGGTTCAGCCAAGTGGGATTCCTATGAACTTCTGTTCTCTGATATAACGGTCCTGAGATCTATTTACAGCCATTGTTCTCTGCATTTCAAAACCATTGAACATAATGTCAGAGCAAGACCCGGTAGGTATAATTTATAGGAAAAGAGAAGTAAAGGGTTTAATCTGCAACAGTGGATGATGATAATGATGGAGAAAGAAAATTAAAGAGACGAGGCTGAGCAAACTTGACAAGACGCCCTCACCCCATGCACCTCAGGCCATGCACATAGTAGGCACTCAGTACTTTTTAAAGTAAATGAATGCTTCTTGATAGTTTGGACAGTTGTGGATCAGCCCACTCAGCCGCCGTTCTTTCTTCCAGTGTGTGAAGGCAAGAGTGCTAAAAACTCCCATTTCCCGGACTCCTGGCCACACGGATGTGAGTATGCTTCAGATTCCGTCATCTGATGTAAAAGTATGTTTAACTTTTACTGGAATTAAGTCGGAGGTAGACGGGCAAGGTGCGCACCGCCATTTTACTGGCACGGATTGTGGCAGGGCTCCCGTGGTTCTAGACAGATGTGTTTGAGGAGCTTGGAATTCATAAAACAGGTAAGCCAAAGCTGGAGATGTAGCTCAGGGTCCAGTATGCTATTTAAGGAAACATTCTTTCATCTTCCCATTTTTCTCCTTTTAGTTTTTGAAAAATTTACAGACCATATTGTCACAGAGATAAGAGGTTGAAAAAGGAAAAGCCAACCATTACACCACCCACTGAAACACATAAAGAACCAAGGAAAATTATAAGTGTTTATCAGTCATTATCCATATTAATACATCTTACATAGTTACCATACGGTTGAAATAATTTGGGGAAGATTTCTTTTCAAATTGTAAATATACGCACATATTTTAATATCTAGAAAATTGCAAAAATGACAAGGGAAAATTAAACGTGAATCTGTGCACGTAGAAGTCCCTCATTCAACACCACCGGTAGGTACACTGCCATGCCCCGGGGATCAACAGTGAAGAAGCTAGACAATGTCCATGCCCTAAGGAAGATTCCCTTTTCTAGTATGTTACAATTCCAGTGATCCATACATCCGGTGGCCACGTTATTTCAGCATTTCGTTGTCCCAGCATAATTTTTAATGGCTCTCACTCTCAAGGGTGTCTCAGTTTGGACAATACATTAAATGGATACCCTGGATATAATAATATACAAGTGAAGATATACTTTAATTAGAGTGGTAAGTTCTATAAAAACAAGGTAAGGTGATACTAACTGGGGAAAGGGACTACTTTAGTGTGAGTGGTCAAGGAGGTCCTCTCTGAGGAGAGCTAAGACAGTGAAAAGAAAGAGCCAGTCAGGGGGAGATCGAAGGGGTGAACATTCTAGGAATAGCAAATGCAAGCAGACGAGTGGGGAGGACAGAAAGAGGCAATGTGGATGGAGGGCAGTGCGTGAAGAGGGAGAGGGGCCCAAGGATGTGCGAGGGCTAGATTGTGGAAGGCCTTGTAGATCATGGGGAGGAGCTTGGCTTGCATTTGAAATGCAGTGGGTGCTCTTTGAAAGAGAACAAAGTGACCTAATTTGTGTGTCTTTGCCCAATTTATTCAGTTCCGCAGTACAGCGAATCAGTATCTGGTGAAGGACACTCAAAGGTAAAATCCCGCGGCTCCTGTAGTAATGCCACAGGGACTGTGATTTAACGAAAAATCCTACCCATTTATTACCAGCACCAGAATGAAAGATCAATGATGATAGGACTTCAAGCTTACTACTAAGCTGAAATTCTCAAGAAACGTATTTACAACTCTCCCCCCGCCTGCCAGAGTATTAAAGGATAAAATACATCAAAGTGTTTACTTTTAGAACGTGAGAACGGACTTGCAAACAAATATGGATTTTTGTAGGTTTAGTCACGTTCCCCGCTCATCATTAATGCCATTTGGTAAGGATTTTGCAGTTTGAAAGTAGTCGGGACAAGTCTTGAGCCACCAGGGAGTGGCATTTTGGGGCAGACTTACTCCCATGTTTGGAGTTGGTTTGGACAGGGGGGGAGGAGCAAGATGCCACAATCTGGTAGCGGTCCTTGATAGGTGTTCCAGAAGCCTCCATGTTCCTTCTGAGGCATTTTAAAGTGATCCAGCTCAGAGGCGCACCTCCATCCCGCTGTGCTCGGCGTCCCCAGGCCCAGCACTTGGCCACGTGGGTTGTGTGCAACTCAGGGGAGCCAGGCTGCAGAAGCTGAAGCAAGGGCCAGGTTCTAGGTCATTCTGCCCCCCAAACCAGGTCAGCTCAGAGGAAGGGACACGTCTTCAGTTCAGCTTCGCTCTGCCTTTGGGGTTCGCGAACTCCAAGCTGCTCAGGTGCGCGGTCTGTGTGCCGCAGTCCGCGCCAGTAGAGTGGATATCCGCTCCCTGCCTTTCTGCCTCTGACTCAGAAGAGCGCCACGCCCGAGCGGCTGTCACCTAGACCTCTGAGCCTCGTAGCTCCGTGTTTTGGACATCGCTGGGGCCCTTATGACCTCTGACCGGGACCCTTACTGTCTGCATCTCTCAGCAGGGTCACCCTCACCAGCTGCCTAATTCCGTGCCCTGATTCTCACTCTGGATTGGAAACTGTGTTGATCTCTTGTTTCAGCAACATCTGAGGCGTAACACAAAGAGAAGCGTTTCCATTATTCACTCATGTAAATAATGAGCTGCTCCAGACCACTCTGGAGAGCAGCGCTGTACTCAGCGTGCCAGCTAGAAATATATCATTATCTCAAGCACCACCTTGCCTGGCGCCAGGAGTCCTGTTAGGACCTCCATCTCTGTCACCCTTTGGTACTTCTAGCCTTTTCTGTCTCCCTCAGGACTAGTTAAGACAGATGCTAGTGTGTCGGTGAGGATTTGAAAATAACACTTTTCATAGCAGTGGTTTGAGTTAATGGTGTTTTCCATCTCAAAAATGTTTTACAAACATTAATTATGCTTTAGCTCCCTGGTGGGCTTAGGCCAAGAGAATGCTTATGGAGAGAGTTACTGCTTTTCCCTCAAGCCACAGAGAGTCAAGAAAACAGAAGGCCCGGGGGCTTCCGCCTAACAGTCCTTTGCCTGAAAGAGGATTTAACACACCTTTAGAACTTCTGCGAAGCTCCAAAAATGAAGTGTTTTGTGATGCTTCGTCAAACGAAAACCCTTGAAGTGCTTTCTTAAATGATGTCTGGCTAGTATAAACCACCTGTCAGAAAGTATTTTTTGGTTATTGTTATAGAAAAGTGTACATCTGTTGAGTTAGTGCAGTGGGAAAATAGAGTAAACTGCGAGCCTAAAGCAATTCGGTAAGACAATAGGAAGAGGAAAGAAAGAAAGAAAACAAAACAAAACCCAGGCAGGTGTGAGTAAGAAGGAAGGAAGGATATGAGAGAATAGGAGATCCTCAAAAGCATTCCTTCCGTTTCCTCATTCTGGCACAGAAATCCAAACAGAAAAGCTTTAAAAGAAACACCTGGAAAAACAGTATCTCCGTATTCATAATGCAGAAATACAGGCAGAATGCAACGGTAAGATTCATTCGGGCCATTTTTATGTAAATGATGCCCAGCCAGGTGTGGTTTTGTCCCATCGCCCACCCCCTGGGACCTTTGACAATGTCTAGAGGATACTTGTGGTTGTCTTCACTTGAGGGGCAGATGGAGGGACACTGGCGTCTAGAGTATGGCGGTCAGGGCTGCTGCCAGAAACTTCCTACAATGCACATGACAGCTCCCATGACCAGCAAAGGCCCAGCCCCAAATATCAAGAGCGCCAGGTTGAGAAACCCTGCTCTAAATCATGACCTTGTCAGCAAGGTAACTCCAAACCGCCACACCCGGGTGGAGGTAGTGATTGACCTCAACGCCCCCAGTTCCACACTGGCTCGCCATGGTGGTCCTTGCCGCTGCTTGCTCTCTGATACCTTCATTAGGCCTGGGAACCCATCTGCGCACAGAGTCTAACCTAGTCTAACGTGTTCCGAGCTGCTGCACTGTTGATTTTCTCAGAAGGTAACGGTTGTGCTTTTATTCTGAAGTGATCCTAAATCCAGGGTCCTTTTAATGAGGAAGACCTACGCGCGTTGCTACTCAATGGTATCCGCCAGTTTATTTCATTTGAGCAGAAACAAGGTCAAATGCCAGGTCAAGGAAAGCCCCTTCTTGACGCAACCTCGACAGCACCGCATTTTCCACGCTGATGCGGAGAAAGAGGAGGCTTGTATTCTTCTACAACTTTGTAGCACAATTACCTGTTAACTACATTTGACCATTCTGCTTAAACGGTTGGGAGCCAGAGTGTCTAGAAAATGCAGTTGAGGAGAGAAAGAGGACACAAGGGAGGAAGATGAGAGCTAGAACTTCAACTGTAATGAGCATTGCATCCCCCCTTTTTCATTTCCAAGTTTTACTAGGAAGCAAAAATGTTGAGAGCTGATAATTTCAACCAAAATTACATTGGAGTTAAGAAAGCTGTGGGAACCATGCCTGTTTATATTTCTCATTCCACTGTAGTCAAGCTTTAGTACATGACCTGCAATACAAGTGCTCGTTACAGAATAAAATTCCTCTCTTTGAGTTCAGTTAAGCAGGGAGATAGGTAATAAAAACAGCTCTCTGACACTCGAAGTAGAGGAGAGGTTTCCAGGAACTGGGGGAGGGGACGAGGGGAGTTAGCGCTTCATGGTTACAGAGTCTCTGGGGCGATGGAAAAGTTTTAGAAACAGCTGATAGTGATGGTCGTACAACTTCGTGAAGGTAATTGTTACTGAATTTTACACTTACAAATGGTTAAAATTGCAGACGTTCTGTCCTACGCGTTTTCCCACAATTAAAACACGACTATCTGAAGTGTGATGCTGGCTGTAGATGAGATCCACGCCAAAAATCTTGACAGTAAGCAGAAGAAACAGTCATCTAGAAACAAAACGTGTTGACTTCCTACTTGTTCTTAGGCACTGGGAAGCATCTCAGTCTGGATCCACCAAGAAGCAAAGGGCAAGACAAAATGAGGAGTGAGCTGTGCCAGAGTCGTCCTGGGGGGAGTCCCTGTGTGGGACAAAGGGCAGCGGGTCTCCCCACTGCAGTGTGCATCTGGCACACAGAAAGGGAAAGGAGGAGGAGGAGGAGGAGAGGGATTGAGGAGGAAGAGCCTCAGGTGGCATTGCAGTGCAGGCAGGAATGTTTCCGGATTGATGGGCCATCTCCAAGTTCAAGTGTCCTCTCACAGGAGTCCCTCATCCTCCGGCCATGGGCCTGAAAGAGTTTCTCTGCTGGGCTTCGCTGCTGGCGGCCTGTAGCCTAGGGGGAGCATGGCTGCAGTGCAGGCGGGTGAAGGACCCAGAGGGCAGCAGCCAGTGCTGTGAAACACTTATGTTCCTGGCAACAGGTTCTCTGGAAGGAGCTCTGGCTGGTGCACCTCTGTGGCCACCCCCGACTCATTACACTGAAAGCTCACCGCCCCTCTCTTCCAAGCATTTTATTAGCTCCAGTTAACAAAAGGGGAGCTAAATAAATTCTCCTAAAGCACATAGCTCTTAAGTGGTCAAGTCAGCTTCCAAAGCCGGGTTCAAAAGACCCCGAAAGCAGCGTTTTGTTCCTTATAATGTGGTAGATGGAATTACTGTTTGGCAAATTCTTAGTCTCCCATCCCTTCTAATCTTCATGGGAAGGATTACTCTCAGCCCCATTGGTGTGAGCTTGGCTGTGTGTCTCATTTTGGCCATGGAATGTGAACGTGAAGGATTCTGAGCCAGTTCTGAACCTCAGCTCTGAAGGGCATCATGTGTTTGCTCTCACTTCTTCCAGGAGAAGGCCGTGTCATGAGAAGGTGATGTAGGCCAGGAATGAGAGCAACCCAGTCAACCCCAGCCTGAAGCAAAGCACCCCGCCTAGCCAACCTGCAGACCCAAGAGTGAGAAGATCTTCTGGTTATAAGCCGTTGAGATTTGTCCTTCACAGAAGAAACAATTGATCCCGCCTGGGAGAGATGGCAAAGGCTTCATGGAGGAAGGAACATGTAAGCAAGTTATTCTTTATAATTATACTTTTGAAAATAAGAGCATTTTATCTCTTCATTGTCAAAAATTTGGAAAAGGAAAGCGTTCAATGTAAAGGCAAAGACATAGCCGTCATTTCTTATTAGAATCCTTCTCCATGCATACTCTGCTTTATGCACTCTGAGGCTTTGCCTTTTTTGCCTCCTATCTTACCAGCAATCTGCATTTTTACGTTTGATCAAATATTCTTTGAAAACATAGCATATCATGGTTGCATAATATTCATTTCGGCAATAACTTGAGCTTCAAGGACAAGTTGAAGCATGCCAGACCATTCTTTTGTTTATTTGTCTTAAATTATTTATTGAGTACTTATTCTGCACCAGGCCCTGTTCAAAGCACTAGAAAAACAATTGTTACAAAGTAGACAAAATCCCAATGTTTGTCAACAGGTAGTTGATAAGTTGTGGTATATCCATACAATGGAGTACTGCTTAGCAGTAAAGAAGAACTAGCTCCTGATGATAGTAACAGCATGGGTGAAGCTCAGAAACGTTACGCTAAGTGAAAGAAGCCAGACACCGAAGTCTACCTGTTAAGATTGCATTTTTAAAAAACTCTAGATAATTCAAACAAATCTTTAGAGACAGGAAACAGACTAGCAGTTGCAGGGGAAGGAGGTGCAGGGAGGGAAGAAAAGAATTAGAAGGGGCATGAGAAACCTTTAGGGGTGATGGATATGTTCATTACTTTGATTATGGTGATGTGTTCATGAATGCACACATATGTCAAAACTTTGAATATGTGCATGTCCATTATGCCTCAATAAATCTGTTTTTTTTTTTTTTTAAAAAGCCATTGGAGTAGGGAGGGGGCTGCTGAAGTGGAAGATAAGCACCTAAGCAGAAAGAAAATTGCATACAAAGATGAGGCATTTTATTTAATAAGCACATAGGACTTATCCACTGGGCAACATTCCAAAAGTTTTACAAGTATCAACTCATTTTATCTTCATAGCATCCTTGCAAGGTAAGTCCTATTAATGCCATCTCCACCTCGCAGATCAAGAAATTAAGCCACAAAGGTATTAAGTCACTTGCCCAAAGTAACAGGAACTCTCATAGCTGGGCTTTGAACCCACAAGCCTAGATCTAGAGTTCTTCGTTTTAAATACGATGACATGCTGTCTCCACATATCCGGGAACATATCTGGTAGTATTTGCAGGTGTATTTGGACAGCCACATGACTGGCCAAAAGTGAAGGGGGGAGAGAGGAGGGAGACGGCCTTGGAGTGTAGGTTGGGGTAAGTTCGTTTAAGTATGAAAAGTCTGGTCATACAACATGAAACTATGTTAGAAGCCTCCCAAATGGTATCTTTATTTTGCATGGACGAATTTTCATTCGTTATCAAATCCTGATTGTGTCCTCAGTGGAACTCATCTGAGAGCAACTCTTGAGTTGCTCTCCGCAAAGACTCAGTCCCAGCCGCACAAACTGATCACATAGTATGTCCGCTCTTCAAGTAGCTTGAGAATCAGCTGACATTACTCACAAAAAGAGCCACGGTTCCTGTCAGAGGGTGTGAGGCTTCCCTTTATACCCACGTGGGAGGCGCACGTAGAAGGAGAGCGGCAGAAGCCCTGCCTCCCCGTTAGCAGTTACAGAACTCCTATCGCTTTCCTGTCCGGCAGATCTCTCGGATCACACGTTTCTCTCACAGATCACTTACACAATCTCCTGCGCTTGTTTGAAACCACGAGAAGGACGTGCCCGGAAATTGGGCCCTTCAAAGGCTGTTACGCAAAAACGCAGGTTGCTAAGTTTCTTCCAATTTATGCCAACACACCTTCAGCAGCAGATGTGTTAGGGACGCGAGCCCTCGCGCCTTGTATCTTCTGGAATCCAGGAGCTCATTGATGCTCATCTTGACCAGCCCTGTGTCACTTCATCCGGGATCCCAGCCTTTAAATTGGAGACCCCTCCTAAGTCTTTTTCTCTCTTCATTTCCTGCCAAAACCTATCTGGAGAATACTGAGGAGGTAAACGTGTCATTAGTGTGGCTGCCCTGAGCTCAGCCGTCCATGCCTCACAGGGGCCAGGAAATTTGAGCTCCCTGCGTTAGTCGGCTCTGGCCGCCATAACGAGGTGCCTTAGATTGGCTGGCTTGAACAATCAAAATAGATGTTCTCACAGTTCTGGAAGCTGGAAGTCCTAGATCAGGGTGCCAGCGTGGTCAGGTTCTGGTAATTGCGTTCTTCCTGGCTTGTTGATGGCCTCCTTCCCTTGGTGTCCTCACATGGCCTTTCTTTGGTGCCTGCGTGTGGACGGTGACCTTCCTCTTCTACACAAGCCACCGACCCCATTCCATTGCATTAGGACTCTGCCCTTATGACCTCGTGTAACCTTACTTACCTCCTGAAAGCCTGTCTCCAAATACAAGCACACTGGGGATCAGGGCTTCAGCGTGTGAAGTTGAGGAGGGCACAGTCCGTCCATAGCACGCCCATCCCCCAGATTTTGTGCTGCATCCATTTCACAGAGGGACCCCAGCCTCCTCGCCTCCCCCTGAAGGGAAGCCACCCTCCTGCAGTGAATGCCTTTGAGATTGCAAACTTGGGACCCCACAGGCTAGATTCAGCTTTCACAAATATTTTGTTTAGCTTGCAGTTTTGGAACAAATTTAAATTCTTTGTGAACATTTAAAACTCAGAATATAGCAAATCATCATTCACTTTCTAGCTTTGCTGGAAGGAAATCTGTACTGGAGTGTGTTTTAATCTTTGTATTGGCCTTGAGAGCCCAAAATCAAGCTTGTGTCCAAAGGCTAAAAAAGTAGGGCAGGACGTTACGGAACCTATTGGTGGAGCCGAATAGCTTCTGGACGGTTTCCACTCTTCCATCCCTAATTAAGTTTTTCTCCCCTTTTAATCCAATTATTTACCTTTTATGGCACCTTGTGGATATTTATAATCCATTTCAGATTTAGAGGGCGATAAAACCAGGTACATAAAATAGATACATATAAATCGCCCCTCAACATGCGTTTGCTGTGAGAGTAACTGAATGAGAACGTGCCTGTGCCCACATGCACATATAGTTTCAAAACGTCCCAAGAGAACTCCTTATCCAACCCGAAAATAAATGTAACATTTGAAAGGCAACTTACTGTTTAACAAAATCTTGAAAAGAGCTAATATAAAATAAGGGGAAATGTATCATTCATAAACTGATGAATCTGTACGGCACTTCACAGTTTATAAAGTACTTTCCTATATATTATTTCAATTCTGGCTCATATCTGTTAACCATCATGGGGAAGAGAGCTCCATGCTTACAGCCCGCCTGTAAAGACGGACGGCAGCTCAGATCAAGCACCTGTGTGGGTTTATCCCGAGTCGGACATGGGCCCAAAGACAGGCTCGCGAGCAGTGCAAAAAGAAGAGTCAGGACTCGGATAAAGACGGATCTTGACGTGTTTGTCCAAGGCTGGGTCCTTGCATACATAACACACTATAATCATTCAGGATGTTTTCACATTAATGATCTCACTAGAGGCTCACAGGCTAACATTATTTCCGTGTAACAAATGTGGAAATTAAGAGAATGATGAATGATGTGCCAAGTTCTCACTGCTATTTGGGAAAAGAAGTGGACCTAAAACCCTGGAGACCTGACCCCAAGCCCTGGTTCACTGCAGCAAAGAGTAGTCAGGGAACAGGAGTGCTGTGGGATGCCAGTAGGTGTTATGCAGAACAAAGTTATGAAAGAAAATGAAAAGCTCTATGATGAAATAGATTTGGAAAGCATTTTGCAGGACTTCTCAGAGACTTGAACACACTACTACCTACTGCCAAGTTACAAGGGAGAAGCTGGTATGTAGCATTTTCCCAAATCATGAGACCACACAAGCCGTTCTTTCGGGGTGTCTCACACAACTAGTGATCTTGAGGACATGCTTTGAGAGACATTTTCCTACATCAGTCATGGGTTACGTCTGATCCTGAGTGACATCACAGCCCCGTGAACTGTGCATTCCCAAGGCCGAGTGTTCTGGGATGTCGGGATGCAGAATTAGAACAGAAGTTCATTTGAAATATGGGAAGTCTCCTGTGTTCGTAGTCACCAGCACTCCCTAGGTCATCCTTCCCCACCCCATTAACAGCAGGCTTGGCCATAGAATTTGCTGTGGCCAATGGAACACGAGTGGACCCAACTTGTGTGACTTCTAGGCCCAGGTTTTAGAGTCAGCCTGTGGTTTTCTCAGCGCATTTCCCTCTGCCGTGATGACTAGCCACAATTCAGAGAGAGAAGCTCCGTCAGTCTGGGGCCTGGAGTGAGGACAACCAGAGGTGTTGCCCACCCAGCTGTTCCCGATGAGGAGAAATAATCCTTTGCTGTTAGAAGCTACTGAGATTTGGAGGAATTTATTACTGTAAGCATAACCTATCCCATCCTGACCCTTACAGTTTCCAAAACATTTATCATCACATGATTAAGTGCTGGCATGGTAGTTCTGCAAACACATTCATACATAATATTTGAACAGTTGTCAGGAGTCAGCAGAAAATTCAATGGTCCTAAATGTAGGAGATCTGTTTCTTACTTGTATGCCCTTGATAATGTTACTGAACTCCCCTGAAATTCTACTTTTAAGAAATGCCTAAACAGGGGCGTCTGGGTGGCTCAGTTGGTTAAGCATCTGACTTCGGCTCGGGTCATGATTCTGGGGTCCTGGGATCGAGCCCTGCTTTGCTGGGCTTCCCGCTCAGTGGGGAGTTTGCTTCTCCCTCTCCCTGTGCCCCTCCACCCACTCGTGCTCGCTTGCGCTCTCTCTCAAATAAATTAAATCTTTTAAAAAGATTTTAAAAGTGCTTAAGCAGCTTACCTCACACAGTTGATAAAACAATCATATATGGAAGTATTTTAAAAACCATAAGGTACTAAAGAAATGTAAGACCTACAAATCAGTGTGCTGTCCTAGGCTGGATTTCGGCGCTCCTGCCTTGTCAGTGCATGGCAGTGGAGGGACCTCCAAGTGGGGAAGCAGGAGTTCAAATGCTCTTGACCCATGTCTGTGGTTCCTTTTCATTGTATTTCACACATTTTATAGCAGGAGACTTCTAAATTAATGAATATGAAAGTTTCTCCATCTCCTATTAGGATGCTTTGGGCTCTAAGTAAAAGAAAGCCAAGCTCACACAAACTTGAACAATGAGGGAATATTTCATCTGACAAAACACCATGTCCAGAAATTGGGCAATTGACAGGTACTCGACAGCTCAACAACGTTAGGCTCCGGCTCTCTCTGCTTCCCCTTTCCACGTCCTCGGCACCAGCTTCATCCACAAGCTAACGTTTCCTCGCGATCACTAGATGCCTGCTGGACTAGATCACATCTAGCATCTTCTTTGGTCGGATCACGCAAGACAGAGAGGAGATATAAACACTTCACTCACACAACCATTGTAAGTCCTTCTTCAATTTGCTGAAAATAAGTGTGAAGCGCTCACTGGACTCATGGTGGAGGAATCAGCTCAGAAGCTCAGATGAGGATGTCGGAACGAAATCAAGGTCTGTTAGAAAGGAGGACAGGAGAAACAGACAAGAGCTAATACTTGGTAAGGCAGCTCAACAGGAGAAAATCTAGCAGCTCACGCTGTTCCACAGACCTGTGAACTGTTTCATGTTCAGATTTGCAAACCTGATAATTGGGCATCAGTAAAATCTCCTAACACTTAGCTCCACCATCTGTTGCTGACATAACAATTTTATATAATATGAAAAATGCCAGATGGAAGCTATGCATTAACCGTGTCCAAGAGGCTTTATGCGCACAACATACACAGAATAGAAGTAGCTTTGTTCCATGTACCGTTGAGCTCGCAGTTCTCCGGTTAGAATTCTGGCCGCTGATGGAGGACAGCCTCAGAGCTTCCTAACCACTTGTGTTCCCTTGGCGTTTGGAAAGCCGCGTGTGCTGGCGGCCCCAGCACATCAATCCAGGACAGACTTAGAAGCTGCATTTTGTTTGGAGCTGGGCACCGGGAAGGGGAAAGCACACATGTTTGAAACTGTGTTTGCATAGCAAATACACAGTTTTTAGCTCAGAATTTATATTATGGTAAATAAGAATAGTGAAGTTTTCTAAAGATGTTTTTACTCTGTATCTTATCCCGTATCAATCTTCTAGACATTGTACGCTACCACCATATGAGCCCGTATCTGTGTTAAGACTATAGTTTTGAAAATGGTGTCATATCCGTGTCATCCAGCAGCTTGCCTTTTCATTCATCGTTTGATGAGTCTTACCCTTGCTGCTCTAGCTCCCTCTTTTGAACTGCTCTATGATATTCCGAACACAGTATGACTACTTACCTGTTCTTCTGTCGATGTCATGTACTCTTCCCATTTGTCGCCATCACGAACGATGCTGTAAAGGCCAATGTGGTGCGCGAGTCCCTGTGCACAGGTCAGAGTTGTCTAGGTTACGGAGCCACAAGGGTAGAGTGAGAAATTCCATTCCATCATGATTTATCAAGTCACACCTACCCTAGCAACGTAGGACAGTTCCTCCTTCTTCATTTTCCCAATCTTTTGGCCGTAAGATGGTGTTTTCCTGATAACTAGAGAAATAGAGCCACTTTTTACTTATTTGACATTCAGGTTGCTTCTTGTGAATTTGCTTCTTGGTATGTTTTGCCTATTTTGGGGTCTTTATATATTTTGCCCATTTTGGGGTCTTCATCCTTTTTTTGTCCACATATTTTAAATACTAACATTTGTTGATTATGTGCATTGCAGATATCTTCTTTCTAAGATTTGTCTTTTAAATTTTAAGGTGTTTTTTTGTTCTTGCCTTTAGGTGTATAACTTTAGTGTAGTTATATTTGTCTACCTTTTCCTTAATTAAAGGTTTTGTTTTCTTGGGCTTGTCTATGGAATCTTCCTAAGAGTCAAGATTATAAAGTGATTTTCCTTAATTTTTTCCCAGAAGTTCCCATGGTTTCTTTTGACATTTAGATAGTCTGTCTGGAATTTATTTTTGTGAGGTGTAAGATAGTGACTTAATTTTCTTTCCAGAAGGATAACTAATTTCTCCAGACTCACTTGTTAACGAGTTCATACTTTCCACACTAATTTGTAGGGTCTTCTCTGTCCTGCAGAGTCTCTGTATATGCCTGGGTCTGTTTTGTTCGACTGAAACAGCATACTGTCTACATTACTATATCTCTTTAAGAAATCTCGATATATGGCAGAACAAGCTCTCTGGCTGTGTCCTAGCTATTGTGATGGTTAATTTTTTGGGTCAACTTGACTGAGCCATGGGGTGCCCAGATTAAACATTATTTCTGGGTGGGCATCATCTAATCCACTGAGGGCCTAAATGGAACAAAAGGCAGAAGAAGGGAGCATTTGTTCCCTTCCTGCCTGCGTGTTTGAGCTGGAACATCCGCCCATCTTCTCCAGGCTTTGCACGGGATTTATGCCGCCGGCTCCCTGGCTCTCGGCGCTGGAATGACGCCACCAGCTTTCCCAGGTTTCCAGCTTGTAGACAGCAGATTGTAGGACTTCTCAGCCTCCACAGTCCTGTGAGTCAATTCCCAATTCCTCATAATAAATCTGGTTTTGTATCTCATTGATCCTGCTTCTCTGGAGAATTCTGACTAGCATGGTCTCTTTTCTCTCCTGCACAAAGGTTAGGGTCAGCTTGTCAAATTCAATGGAAAAGCCTGTTGAGACTTTTCTTTTAACTCCATTGCATTTATAGATTAATTTGGAGACAAGTGCCATGTTCTTTTTTTTTTTCTTAAGATTTTATTTATTTATTAGAGAGAGAGAGCACGAGAGGGAGTAGGATCAGAGGCAGAGGGAGAAGCAGACACCCCGCTGAGCAGGAAGCCCACCTCGGGGCTCGATCCCAGGACCCTGAGATCACAACCTGAGCCGAAGGCAGACATTTAACTGACTGAGCCACCCAGGCGTCCACAAGTGCCATGTTCTTGATCTTTACTGCTGGGAACCTGCGATCTCTGCATATATCTGGATCATCTTTCATATCCTATAGTGCTATTTTGTAATTTTCTCCATAACAGATTCTTCACATTTTGTGCAAATTTATTCTTAGGTATTTTGTAGTTTTGGTTGCTATGATAAACAAGAACTCTATTCTACAACGTTTCCCATTGGTCATTACTGTGAGTAGCAATACTAACAATGTTAATGTGTTGATATTGTATTCAACACAGCACTGAGGGACATCATTGAAAAGATGTGACCACGGATTGATCTAGGAGCTGGACCCAGGCATTTGTATGCTCCTTGTCCCCTCCCCGTCCTGAGAATGGGGGTTCCATTTGCCTTTCGCGCTCCCACAGGCTGCTCTGAGGACATGGGCCTGAGACAGTGATGTGATAGTGAGAACACCTGCACAGCATACATGACTAAACCCAGTTAAGGCCTCTTTATAAACTTTTAAGAGTTGGCGGATGGGTGCGCAGCCTAGGACAAGCCTTGTATGTAAGTTCCCTCTGCTTATTAAAACTGCCACCTACCAACGGAGTGGCCTGCCTTGTCTGTTTCTCTCGCCCTCCAAGAGGGGAAGCTGGTTTCAGTTCACAGCCGGGAAGCTCCTGAGAGGGTTATGAACCAACACAGGCTGGCCAGACCTTATCATTCTAAAAGTTTGTTATAGATTCTCTTGAGTTTTCTATGGAGATAATCATATTGCTTACAAATAAAGACTGGTGGGGTGTTTTGTTTTGTTTTTTTAAAGATCTTATTTATTTATTTGGCAGAGAGAAAGAGGAAAAGAGAGAACACAAGCAGGGAGAGCAGCAGGCAAAGGGAGAGGGAGAAGCAGGCTCGCTGCTGAACAGAGAGCCTGATGCAGGGCTCGAACCCAGGACCCGGGGATCATGACCTGAGCCGAAGGCAGACGCTTAACTGACTGAGCCACCCAGGCGCCCCAAATAAAGACTGTTTTATCTTCTTTTTAAAAATTCTTAAACCTCTTATTGTTTTGACTTATCTAGAGCTTCCAATACAAAATTGGCCCGTGATGGAAATGGGATCGATCCTGATGGAAATGGGAATGATTCCAAAGTTTCCAGTGAAGTCGATATCTGCTACAAAGGCTGGTAACTGATACACCTTGTCAGGGAAAGAAATTCCCTTCCATTACTGGTCTGCTAGAAGCTTTCGTCCCATTACTTCTGCTGAATTCTTGTATTAATTGGAAAAATGCTTCTTACACTCTAATCTTTAAATATGATATCTAACATTAATAGAATTCTAAACGTTAAAGTATTTATTCAGTGCTAAGAGAAACCCCACTTGAAATATTATATGGTTGTGTATATAATCTTTTTGACATAAGTAAATTTTATATTTTTATGTAGTTAAATGTAATAATTTTAGTCCTTTTCTTATTTTTTTATTAAGTTCTTTATTTTAATTCTAGTATCGTTCCCTTTCTTATTTTCTTAAGGAAATAACCTGGTTTCCTTATTGTATAATAATCTTATCCCTTTTAGCTTCCCTCTCTGACTTATGCTTACAAGGTCCTTCCCCACTCCAATATTCGACTATCAACATTTCTCCATGATTTTTTGCAATTCTTAAAAGTATTTGCATTCTGTTCTTTGTATGGTGTGAAATCTAAATTTAACACTTGCCCCAGAGATAGTCAGTTCTTGTTAACTCTTTGGTGAATAGTCTCTTGACCATTAGTTTGTGATGCTTTCTTTATTATATATTATCTTCTCAAATAGATCGGGACTGTTTCTCTATAATCACTTTGTTTCCATTGATGAATATATGCATTTTCATGCTAGTGTCACCATGTTCCCACTTCTGTCATTCTTTAAATGTGTCTTTGTGTGCGTGTGTGTGTGTACACGCACACAAAAGTAGAACAATGCAATAATGCATCTCTTTCTAAAGGAAGTATTGAACCAGGGTCCACTGACATAATTTTTTTAAAATTTACAGTATGCTTTTATACCTAGCAAAGAAGCTCATTTAATTACTCTTGGAGTTGTGTTAAATCAGTATGCTAATGTGGGGCGCCTGGGTGGCTCAGCTGGTTAAGCATCTGCCTTCTGCTCAGGTCATGGTCCCAGGGTCCTGGGATTGAGCCCCGCATCAGGATCTCTGCTCAGTGGGAAGCCCGCTTCTCCCTCTCTTTCTGCCCCTCCCCCTGCTTGTGTTCTCTCTTGCTCTCTCTCTGTCCCCCCCCATGAATAAATAAAATCTTTTAAAAACTATAAATCAGTATGCTAATTTGGAAAACACATACCTCTATAATATTCAGTCTTCTCTCCTGTTACATGGGCTATATGTTAATTTATTCATGTTTTCTTTGAACCCTCTCAGTAAATTTTGTAACTCTCCTTACATAGATTCACTTTTTAAATTAAGGTTATATCTGGATTTTTTGAGGTAGAGTGTTGTTCCCCCAACATAGCGTATTTTTTTGACTAGTTACTTTGGGGAGAACAGGAAAACTGGTTACATTTTTACATTTAACCTTAACCAGGCATTTTACTAAACTTCCATAAAGATAACCACTTTTTAGTTATCGTGGGGTTTCTCAATAGGCATTAACTCCAGATAATACATTTTGTTTTCTCATTTTCTTTTCTTTCTATTTATTAGTTTTTTTCAGTAACCTCCACACCCAGCGCGGGGCTCAAACTCACAAGCCCCCCGATCAAGAGTCGCCTGCTCCCCCCACTGAGCCAGCCAGGCGCCCCTTGTCTTCTCATTTTCAGTAACAATGTTCCTGTAGCTGTTCTAGAATTGGATTAACTAACAATGGTGTAGAGATCCTTGTTTTCTTTTTCTTTTTTTAAAAAATTTTTAAAGATTATTTATTTATTTGATTGAGAGAAAGAGAGCACAAGCAGGGGAAGCAGGAGGCAGAGGGAGAAGCAGACTCCAGGGAGCCCAACACGGGGCTCCACCCCAGGACCCCGGGATCAGGACCTGAGCTGAAGGCAGATGCTTAACTAACTGAGCCACCCAGGCCCCCTGAGATCCTTGTTTTCTTTCTGATTTTAATGGCATCCTGCTTCCTATTTTGGTTCTTTGTCAAATAATGCAAGGTGCTGATGAAATGACTTCATTTGTATTTTATCTGGATTCTCTAGGTTGTTGGTAAGCAACTTGTGAAGACAGCATTCTGTGCAAACATGTCTGATACTCTGGGTCTGGTCTCCACAGCCCCTGGCACAGAGCAGGGAACTTGGTCAGGGTCAGAGAGAATCTGACTTGTACTGGATTCTGGGGAGTCCTAAACAGACTGGGGCTGCTTGTCTCTGGATCTGGCCGCGTGTCTACACAATTCTGCTCTCCCAGAAGCCTGGGGTTTCTACTTCAGCCCTGAGCAGACAGTTGGGTTTTCCTCACATGCTACTGTCTGTCCTTGATGACATACTCAGCGATAAATGGAAATTGCAGCAATCGTGTCAGCTGGTTTCCACTTGACAGACTGAGAAATATTCTAAGCAGAACAATTCACTTGTTATAAAATAAAGTATTTGAGATCCGAGTTTCCCACCAGTCTTGTCACAAGAGGTGAACACCATTAACCATTTGGGGTGGGGGTCGGGTGTGTGCCTATGCATGCACATACATATAAATATACGTATTTCTATACTCGTGTTCTGTGCCTTTCAGATATATGCACATCTTTGAATAACGTCCATTTTTGTAACTACTTTCCAACTCAATACATATACATATTGCTTGTTCTTTTCAATAGCTCTATAATACTCCACCATATGGCTGTTCTATAAACATCCTTTCCCCTATTAATACAGACTTCCAGCTTGTTTCCTTGTATCTTGAACCAACATATATTTAGGATAGATTTCTAGAAATATGTTGTTGAAGTATAAAGTAAGCATATATTTTTAAAATTTAGTTTAATTTTAAGAGATGCTTTCAACCACTCCTTTGTCTATGAATTCATAGTCTGTTTCATGAACAGTTACTTACTGGTCCATAATGAGATAAAAAGAGAACTTGAGAGTAAGTATTTACAAATGTTTATCATAATTTGATATTTCCATGATATCTAAGCACGTGATTTTATATTTTACAAAAATATTGGAATAAAAAAAACCTGATTATTTTTAAATAATAATGCTAAAACAAAAAAGAATGATGGAAAGAGTCCATTTGGAGATTTTTTTTTTTTTAGATTTTATTTATTTATTTTAGAGAGAGAGAGTGCGAGCATGGGGAGGAGCAGAGGGAGAGGGACAAACAGGCTCTGCACTGCACATGAGCCCAACGCGGGGCTCAGTCTCACAACAATGAGATCATGACCTGAGCCAAAATCAAGAGTCTGATGCTTAACTGAGCAACTCAGGTGCCCCTGGAGAATATTGATTATATGATATCAAAAGCTTTCTCCCTCTCTCTTTTTTTCCCTTTGCTTGTTTGTTTTGTTTCTTAAATTCCACATATGAGTGAGATCATATGGTGTTTGTCTTTCTCGGACTGACTCATTTCACTTAGCATCGTACTCTCTAGCTCCATCCATATCATTGCAAATGGCAAGATCTCATTCTTTTTAATGGCTGAGTAATATTCCGTTGTGTATATATACCACATCTTCTTTCTCCATTCATCAATCAGTGGACACAGGGCTGCTTCCATAGTTTGGCTATTGTAAATAATGCTGCTATAAACATCGGGGTGCACGTATCCCTTCGAATTAGTGTTTTTATACTCTTTGGGTAAATACCCAGTAGCGATTGCTGAATTGTCTGGTAGTTCTATTTTTAACTTTTCGAGGTACCTCCATACTGTTTTCCACAGCGGCTGCACCAGTTTGCATTCCCACCAACAGTGCATGAGGGTCCCCCTTTCTCCACATCCTTGCCAACATCTGTTGTATGTTATGTTTTGATTTTAGCCATTCTGACAGGTGTGAGGTGCTATCTCATTGTAGTTTTCATTTGCATTTCCCTGATGAGGAGTGATGCTGAGCGTCTGTCTGTTGACCATCTGTGTTGTCTTTGGAAAAATGTCTGTTCATGTCTTCTGCTCGTTTTTAATTGGATTATTTGGTATTTGGGGTGTTGAGTTGTTAAGTTCTTTATATATTTTGGATACTAACCCTTTATTGGATGTCATTTGCAAATATCTTCTCCCACCCTGTAGGTTGCCTTTTAGTTTTGTTGGTTGTTTCCTTTGCTGTGAAGAAGCTTTTTATCTTGAGGTAGTCCCAATAGTTTACTTTTGCTTTATTTCCCTTGCCTCAGGGGACCCATCTAGAAAAATGTTCTGTGTTCAGAGACATTACTGCCTGTGCTCTTTTCTAGGATTTTTATGGTTTCAGGTCTCACATTTAGATCTTTAAACCATTTTGAATTTATTTTTGTTTATGGTGGTAGAAAATGGTCCCACTTCATTCTTTTGCATGTTGCTGTCTAGTTTTTTAAACATCATTTGTTAAAGAGACTGTCTTTTTTCCATTGTATATTCTTTCCTACTTTGTCAAAGATTAATTGACCATATAATCATGGGTTTATTTCTGGGTTTTCTGTTCTGTTCTATTGATCTATGTGTCCATTTTTGTGCCAGTACCATACTGTTTTGATTACTACAGCTTTGTAATATAACTTGAAGTCTGGAATTGTGATACCTCCAGCTTTCCTTTTCTTTTTCAACATTGCGTTGGCTGTTCAGGGTCTTTTTGTTCAGGGTCTTCCATACAAATCTTACGATTGTTCTAGTGAAAAATGTTGTTGATATTTTGATAAGGATCGTGTTGAATATGTAGATTACTTTGGATAGTGTAGACTTTTTTAAATGTCATCTTTATTATTTATTAAGATCCTAGACTGTTGGGTTTTTTTCTAAGATTTTATTTATTTATTTGGGAGAAAGAGAGCACAATCAGTAGGAGCGGCAGGCAGAGGGAGAGGGAGAAGCAGACTCCCTGCTGAGAGGGAGCCGTATGTGGGGCTTGATCCCAGGACCCCGGGGATCATGACCCAAGCTGAAGGTAGATTCTTGACTGACTGAACCACCCAGGTGTCCCTAGTGTAGACATTTTAACAATATTTATTCCGCCAATCCATGAGTGTGGAATATCTTTCCATTTCTTTGTGTCATCTTTAATTTCTTTCTTCAGTGTTTTATGGTTTTCAGAGTATGATATCAAAAGCTTTACACTGTGAAAATATATTTTAGGAAAAGTTTCTTAAGAAACATTGGAGATAAGTATAAAAATGTAAAAATTTTTAACATATTGTGAAAAAATATATATGGTGTAATTATGACTGGATGTGGAACATGGTCAGTAATATAATACATTTTTATCAGAAGAAGGGATAAAAGAACCTGATCCTTCACCACAAATAGTTTGGGAAGCACTCTCCCATAAGCAACCAATTCTATTCTCTTTTCTAAATCCTTGCCTCTGGTTGGTATTGTCAAAGATGTCTATTAATCTGTTGGTTATAATCTCATTTTTGTTTTGATGTGAATTTTCCTGATTTCTAATGATGTTCATATCTTTATTAGTCACATATAGCAAGTTTCTTCTTGCTACTTATATTGTTTATGCTATTTTTTATTGGTTTGGAGATTCCTCTTTCTGGTATCTGTGGATTTCACATTCTTCTTTTTGAATTCCTCTATTATTTTAGAAGTGTGTTTGTTAGAATGTATTCAGTAATTCTACATGTTTAGAGTGTGAGGCATTGGCCTCCTCTGTAGGCTCCACTATAGTTTCTTATTGGGCACTGCTGGTTTAATGAACAGCTATAGATTTTTGTACAGTTGTCTTCTCTCTGGACTCTTCATTGGTAATAACAGTTTTTTTTTTAAGGAAGTCAATTTTCTTTCTCTTTCTTTATACCTCTTCTTTCATAGTCTTTCCTCACAGCAGTACCATATTTACTGGCCATGCTCTTATAGACAATTTCAGTTTCTCTTGGTAGCCCACATCATGGTCTATAGAATGTGGATCTGTCATCACAGTCTGTGTGATGGTCCTCCCCCCACCCCCAAAAAAAGTACAATTTGAAAATGTAAAATTGCTGTTCATTAAGGAAAGATTATTTGGAAGAGGAGATGTTTGGGATCCCTGTAGGCTCAGTCTCTGATATCAGGACTATTGATTTTCTCAAATAAGTACCGTCCATCCTCTTCAGAAGCTTCTAGATTTGGCCCCACTTCTATCTTCTTCCCATGAATTATCTCCACTCACCACTTCACCTCCTTTACCTGAGAGTGAGCCAAAGAGTAAGTCATATTAAGTCCTGAAATATAGCCATCTGGGGGTGTTGAAGCAGGGATAATTGTGGTCAGCTCTGGGAAGCTAAGCTTGTATGTCAGGGGACTGGCTGCTCACAGATTTGTAAACAACTGCTGGGTGGTGAGCTGACAGAGGGCAAAATGTGCACATGGAAGCAAATGAAGAGCTTCAAGTGATCAAATGTCAGTGTAGACAGCTGGGTGATGAGGCTAGCTGACACCGTCTGCTGGAGCACAGCTGTCAGGAAAGGCAAGCGCCAAGTGTCATGGCCACAGGCAGTGCCAGGCCAACAGGTGATAGCCAGGACAGAGAAGAGCCCACAAGCTCTGAGACACAATTGGGTCATGGCTTGGGATATGCAGTCATGTTCTGTGTCCAAAATGAAATGCCAGCATCTCTCTCTCTCTCCCTCCCTCTCTCTCTCTCTCTCTCCCAAAAACAACAACAACTCTTCCCACGTGTCTTAATTAAGATTTAGGGTCTTGAGGCAGCCTCTTGAGCCACACCAGACATAATTAAGTCTATAGCCAACTGGCCTGAGTTCTGGGATTACCAACAGTCAAGGAGTCCTACACATCCTGACTACATGGTGGGCTTCAATCAAGACAGGCTGTCAGGTAAAGCACAAGGAACTAGGCCAGAGACATAGAGGACAGAGATCAGGTGCAGGGACAAGTATGGACCCAACACCAAACCAGTGTCTTGAGGAAGACACTGCCCAGGGCCCAGTACTTGTGAACACCAAAGTGGCAATCACCTCACAACTCTAGAAGTTACAGTGCAAGGGGGAGACTGGGAAAAATGATTCAAGAATTAGTGGCAGGCCACTTTTTGGAGGCCTGACGTCCCATCACCATGAACAAATCTTTGTGCTTTAAATGTGCTCATTTCCAACCCCCACATCTGATGAATAACCTGTGAGAAAGTAAACTGAGGCCTTTGCAGGGAGTAATGTGGTGACCAAGATCAATCCTTTCAAATGGACATCCCCTTTGATCTAGCAACTCCTTATCTATGGACTTATCTAAAGGAAATGATCAAGGGTATACATCAAAGTGTGAGTGGAAAGATGTTTGATGCTATGTAACAGCAAGATAAGAAACCACTGAAGCAGACACAGGTATGCTCCATGCCACCCTCCTCAGACCCTTGCTCTTAGCACACCTCTGGTGGACAGTTCCATGTACTGTCCCAGCCTCCCACCCAGGCTCACGTTGGGGGCTCAAGGCTTTTCTGCTTCAGGACTTTCTTAGATGCCATAAGAAGGCCATTCTATCAGACATAGCAAAGAACCGAGGGATAATTAGTATTTCTAGGAAACCACCCTCCACCAATGGGAGAAAGAGGTAGAGTATGAATGCCTCAACTTCTTCCTCCAGTGAAGCCATTTGGGGAACTATTCTACATGATTCCTAAAAAGGACCCCATGGGATTGAGTTTCAATTGCCCACAGTGATCAGCAGCTCACTAACGCACCTTTTTTAGCTTTGCTCCTTTCCGTGATTCACTCTGTGTCCCCCTTCTCTTCTGTTTCCTGGGATCATCTCTCAAATAAATTACCAGAACCCAAATCCTTATTTCAGAACTTGCTTTCAGGGAACTCAAATCAAAAGTCAATGTAGGGGCGCCTGGGTGGCTCAGTTGTTAAGTGTCTGCCTTCGGCTCAGGGCATGATCCCAGCATTCTGGGATCGAGCCCCACATCAGGCTCCTTTGCTGGGAGCCTGCTTCTTCCTCTCCCACTCCCCCTGCTTGTGTTCCTTCTCTCGCTGGCTGTCTCTCTCTCTGTCAAATAAATAAATAAAATCTTTAAAAAAGTCAATCTAAACATCAAAAATAGGGGTTAAATTAACTATGATACAATCAGACAATGGAATATTATGCAGCCATTAAAATTACCTTGGACCCAAGCAACAAGAAAGACTATGACCATACAAAGACTTGTACATGCATGCTCATAGCAGATTTGTTATAGCCCCATACTGGAACAATCCAAATGTCCATTAGCATATGTGTGAATAAACAAATTGTGGTATATCCATATAATAGAATACTTATCAGCAATAGTATTGCTAGATTAAATATTAATTTAACTATTGACATACACAACAAAATGAGCCTCAGAATAAGTATGCTGGGTGAAAGAACCCAGACAAAAGAATACACAGTGTTTGAGTTTATTTATAGAAAATTCTAGAAAATGCAAACTAATCTGTAATAACAGAAAACAGACCAGTAGTTACCTGGGGGGAAAGGGGGTGTAGAAAGGGGTAAATGGGATTACAAAGAGGCACTATGAAATTGTGGGGGTTTATTATCTTGATTGCAGTAATGGTTTCATGGGTGTATACATATGTTAAAATCTACCAGAATGTACCCTTTAAATATGTGTGGTTAACTGTATGTCAATTATATCTCAATAAAGCTGTTAAAGATGAAAACATAATCTCTAATAAAAGTAATTAGTGACATGGAAGTGATTCATATCAAATTGTTAGGTTAAAAAAAAGTCTAGTTTTAAAACAGTACGTACAATATGAGCCTAGATACTCATACAGATTCATGATTAATGATCGAAACGATAAAGTCCAAAATGTTTTAGTGTTCATCTCAGAGTCTGAGGATTACACTGACTTTCATTTTTTTCTTTTTGTATATCTGTATCTTTCCTTTTTTTTTTTTTAGAGAGACAGCAAGAGCACACATGCACACACGGGGGAGGAGCAGAGGGAGAGAGAAAATCATAAGCAGGCTTCATGCCCAGTGTGGAGCCTGATGAGGGGCTCGGTCTCACAACACTGAGATCATGACCTGAGCCGAAATCAAGAGTTGGATGCTTAACCAACTGAGCCACCCAGATGCCCCTCTTCCAAATTTTTATTATGAATATATATTACTTCTGATATACAGAAAATCCATAGACAAAACACAACACAAAGTATACTATGTTACATGCCAGA
The DNA here is from genome assembly GCF_023065955.2 of Ursus arctos. Lineage (NCBI taxonomy): Eukaryota > Metazoa > Chordata > Mammalia > Carnivora > Ursidae > Ursus > Ursus arctos. The sequence goes on from NC_079873.1 coordinate 9,801,689, forward strand.
AAAATGGTAGAGGCCAGTGATTTCCAAATTTGGTTTTTGTTTTCATTTTGAAGGCTTGGGGGTTTCACAAAGGTGTCGCAGGGATTAGCCCAGGGGGAAAATGAGAATAGATAAATCAGAGTGTTCGCTTCTTCTCTAAGTAGAGTAACTGTTTTCATTTCAGGAATAAAAATGAAAGCCTAAAGAGGGCCAATTAGTGAGGCCTGGGACAGTTGTGGAATGATTTATGGTAAAGACAGAAGTTAGTAGGAAACATGGGCCTTGATTAAGCAAACAAAAGAAAGTGGGTCTTCTAGAAAAGTCTGGGTAAAGACACTAATGGAACCTGTTACCCACTGCAGCATACGTATTTTTCCTACTCCCATTTCTATCCAACTCTTCACTCAAGTCAGAGCTAACCACTGTAAGATTCCCAGCCTGATTCTAGGCCTACACAAGATCACTCAGGCTGGGAATCCAAAAGGACTCAATAGCAGAGCTACTGCAAAGGGAGGGGGAAGAGGTTGCTAACAAGTGAGAGGACTTTATCTCCTTCCCCAATCTCCATCACATCCCCTCCCTCAATTTTATAGGTACCAATAATGTTTTCTCACAATAATATTAATTTCTTTGCTACCCTAGCTTTGAGGCCCTGCTAACCCTCAAAACAGGTCACTGTTCTTATGTTCCTCCTAGAGCTGCCACAGAAAGAACTGAAAATTCGGAGAGGACCACCTTGAGTCATAGCCCATGTGAGAAATTCTCCAAAGAAGCTTTTGAGATGTTAAAAAGACCTTTTACTTGCTCTCTTTTCTCCAAGGATCCTTACTAGCCCTTGAACCCTGCTGCAACAAACTCATATAACCTTTTTTGGAATCAACCCAGTGGGGCCTTGGGAGCGTATGTGGCATGAGCTACTCATGAGACATACGTGAGGCAAGGAGCTGGCTTTGCAGAGACTCAACCCAACATCCACGAGCCAACATGAGCTCCACGAAGAGCAAAAGGAGGGAGAAAAGGATGTGCACTGGGATTTTCTGTTTCCTTGATCCTCATAATCCTAGCTCAGTACTGGTTAAGGTGTCTTTGCTAGCTCTGAAATCTGAGCGAAGTGCTTTCTTGTTAGGTCAATGTTTTGAAGACACTTGAAAGTACACGACAGTCCAAGTCTTGCCAAGGAAGGAAAAAGCCGCTAATTTGTCTCCTGATTGTTTCCATCAAGGCCACCTACAGGGTTTTCTTAAATGACAGCAGGGAAGCAGTAAATCAGGTACAATGAAGTCTTAGCCACGGACAATTTGCCTCTAGAAATTGATGTACTTCAAGTAAAATGGTCATGGACAATTGGACTTTAGAATGGCTTAAAATGGCATTTTCATCTACTTGAACCTGGGTTCCAATTAAAATAGGGAAGTATTAGTCTAATCTAGTCCTGGCCGACATACTCTGGAAGATTTTAAAAGCACAGCCGTGGACTCAGGAATGAATTTCTGATTTACTTGCAGAAAATACAAAGTTCCTTTTAATCTCACTAGAGAGACAATCCTGTTAAAATCACAGTTTTAAATGTAGCATGTACAACCAAGAGAAAGTGTCAGCTGAATGCATTTGATATTTCTCAGTTTAAAAGAGAGTGAATAGTTAAATTTAGCTTTATCCAAAAAAATACTCCACTTATTCCTGTGCAAGGAATTTCAATAACTTTAACAGTGTTTGCATTTGTGGCTGCTTATTTCCTAAGTCACTGCTTCCCAACCTTTTGTGTCAAAGCACAAATGGAAAATGAGCACATATTTAGGGCACACTGGGGTAAAGTGATAGGGCTGCTCACAGGAGACCCCGTCTGGTCACCCCAAGATGTGAGGATTTCCCTACCTATGCACCCCTGCCACCTATTCAGGACCAGATGAATCATGGGCTCTGGGTTAGAATGTAGGACTGATCGATTTCCAGCTGGCTCGCTCCCGAGAAGTATCAGAGCAGGTGTTTTCAACCTTGGCTGCACATTGGACTCACCTGAGGAATTGTGAAATACTGAAGCTTGGGTCCCCCCCACCCCCAGATCCTAATTTCATTGGTCTGGGGTGTGGCCTGGGAGCCAGGAATTTAAAAGGCTCCTCACGTGATACAGATGCAGAGCCACAGTTGAGAAGCATTGTTGGTTTTTTTGTTTTTGTTTGTTTTTGTTTGCAAATAAAGTTTTATTGGCACATAACCGCCCTTCATTTACATATCGCCCGCCCTTCATTTACATATCGCCCGTGGCTGCTTTCCTGCTACAATGGCGGAGCCGAGTGGGTGCGAAGGGACCTTATAACCGTTCGCAATGCCGGACATATTTACCATCAGGTCCTTTACGGAAAACATTTGCTGAGCCTGCTTTGGAGAAAAACTTAAGGAGAACTTTCGGTATCGTGTGAAAAAAATCATTTTAGAAGGAGTTTTGCTCAAGGGAGTGAGAGAATTCCCTTAAGGCATTCTGACAGACGAAATACTCAGAGTACATAAATATGAAGGCGCTATGAAGGTAAACGAGCCCTCAGGGCCGTCCCGCTTCCTACCTGGAGAAGCAAAGGAAGCGCTCAGGACGAAGGAAAGGCCGGGCGGGTTTCTGTGGAGAAAGCCTGGGGCTGCTCTCAGGAAGAAACCACCACGAAAAGAACCGACTCTGAGGCAGAAAAGAGCCAGGGAGCTTCAGGTAAGCGGTTCAAGAGTTGGGGGGGGCGGGGTGCAGAGCTGTCACCCTGTGATGAGTTGACGCTGCGGGGGTGGATGATTCTGGTGTTTTAGAAATGTGGCTGTGCGCTATGAATCATATCCCCTTAGTCGAAGAGACTTCTGTAAAGTTATATACGTTTTGCATACTTTTTAATTAATCGATTTTATTTTTATTTATTTATTTTGAGAGAGAGAGAGTGCAAGCGAGGGGGACGGGTAGGGGCAGAGGGACACGGAGAGAATGCCAAGCTGACTCCGTGCTGAGTGCAGAGCCAGACGTGGGGTTGCTCTCACGACCCTGAGATCATGACCGGAGCCCAATCAGATGCTCAACGGACTGAGCGACCAGGCGCCCCTCCATGCTTCTTAGATGCGAGTGTAGACCTTGCCCGGGCTCTGTACCGCCAGCACTTTAAGTACCCTACAAGCCGACATTATTGATGTGGTTTTGGGATATCGGTGAGGTTTTGGGGGGGAGGGGTCCAGAGCCCACGGCCAAGAAAGAAGTCTTGAGACGTCTTCGGTGCAAAATGGTGGTTTTAGTAAAAAGCACGGGGACTGACTCTACGGGCAGAAAGCTCTGCAGCCTTCTGCTGCCCTGGGATTGTGCGGGGCAACTGACGATATACCTTGGGGTAGGGGGAAGTAAAGGTAAGGGAAGTTCTAAGAGGGTTTTCATATGCTAAAGAAGACTTACAGTTCCGGAGGCCTTGCTGTCGTCAAACTACGGTTGCTTTTCCCTCGAGCAAGGCATTAACATTAAGACTGGAGCTTCCGGGAGGAACATTATACTCTGCCTGCCTTAAATATTTGTCGGTGCGCTGCAGGTTATATGGACATTTAATTTTATCTACATTTCCTTCTGCCTTTGTTGCCCACGTCGTTATCACTGAAGTGGCAGCCTTGGATAATCCCTTTTCGGATCTCAGATATTCATCACCCAGAATCAAGGCTTTTAAAAGGTCAAAGGAAGAACTGGAATCAATGCAAATGCTTGCCCCCCCCCCGGAGGGGGCATTCTAGAATTATCAGTAAACACTTGTCAGTTGGCAAAAATAATACAATTTAGTCACAAGTTTGATGTCCTTTAGTCAAGGGAAAACAAGGCACGGATACGGTGCTTCGCAAGCAGCGGAGCGGAGCACTGTTCCCAGCAGATATGGGGCAAGAGCAAGTTTCCTAGAGCCTTAAGAGGCAGCATGGAAACAGGGTAAGACGGCAGTGATTTCTTTGTCAGGTTAGCAGGTCCAATTTTCTAGGGTAAGGTAGGCCAGCTAAAGTGGAGCTGGAGGATTGTGACTGGTGTATGTTAGGTTTCCCTGACAGGGTAGTTCCTTTTTTTTTTTTTTTTTTTTAAGATTTTATTTATCCGTTTATTTGAGAGAGAGAGAGCACAGCAGGGGGAGCAGCAGAGGGAGAAGCAGACTCCCCGCTGAGCAGGGACCCCCCCCCCCAAAGCAGGGCTCAATCACAGGACCCCAGGATCATGACCTGAGCCCAAGGCAGACATGTAACCAATTGAGCCACCCAGGCGCCCCAGTATTTCCCATTAGTGCAGGCTGACTTAGATTTGTGATGTGGGCTGGGCCACTGGAGTGGCCTCCATTTTGTGGGTGCTCATATATAAATTAACTTCATCACATTCCACTGTTTCCCTGGTTTGTCAGTTCTCCTAACAAGAGAGGAGTGGCTTAGGCTGGATCCCCCAAGACGCTGAATAATCTGGTGAACCCGGAGGTGACCTAGGACCAAGGTGAATCATGGGACTATCAGCCTTAGAGCAAGGGATCAACCCAGAGGTCAGAGGCAGTACACAACCCTGGGCTTTCCAGCATCGTGGACAGCCAGTATGAGCTGAGTATTTATCTCCACTTCAGAAACAAATCATCATCATCGTCATTTGTATGTCATTGTCCTATCCCTATAGTTTGAACCCTGAGAGCGTCTAAGTAGCAAGAGTATTGCAGTAAAATATCAGCAGGACACATGTACACACATAGGGTATATTCAAGAGCAGAATCTTCCAATTTCAACTAGTTTGCCATTTCTGTCTGTGCTTACCGATGGGGTTTTAGAATATAGGTGAGGTTCGGTGGGGTGAGGTCCGGAGCCGATGACAAAGAAAAAATTCTTGAGACGTCTTTGGTGATTTTGCACCCATTTTGGGTAGTTTATTAAAGCACGGGTACAGGACCCGTGGGCAGAAAGAGCTGCTGCCCCGGGTTGTGAGGGGTGGCTGATTATATACTATGGGAGTTGGGGGAGGTGAGGAAAAAGGGAGATTGAGAAAATACTTTCATATGTTAAAGAAGACTCGCAGGATACTAGAGGCTTTGCCATTGTCAGGTTAAGGTTGTTTTTCCCTCTAGAAGGCATTAACATATTCCTCCCCGGAGGAGTGTTACATTTCGCCCACTTCAAATAGCTGTCAATGCGCTGCAAGTTATAAGGACATTTAGGTGTATCTATATTTCTTCTGGAAGCCAGGTTATTGATAGAAATGCTTTGTTCCTGTAGATTGCTAAGACATTTGTAAACTGAAGGAGACTCAGGTCTTGCAGGATTGTGCTCTCTATAAGTTAACTGGTTTTCCTTCGCTTAGCTTTAGGGCAGCCAGGAATGCCTGAGGAATGTCACATGTATCCCATCTGGTGGGGGGGGGCTTGTGGGGGTGTCAGCTTCCGCTTTGTCCTCAGCTTGACTTCTGTTCCCTCATCACTTACTTATCTGTGTATACATGCTTATCATATTGTTTCATAAATACTGGAAGACTTCATTATCCAAGGATGATTTGTATCTGAAAAGGGCCATTTAAAATGAATCCACCCAAAATAGGAACCAAATGTCACACTAAATATAAAAAAAAGATTAGACCGGATTTCATTCTGAAAAGAGAACCAATTTGTTTTAAAAGGTAGGAAAATAATTTTATACACTCTCACATATTAAAACTTCACGATATAACTGCCATATGTTTTTAAAATTAACAGTGATACCTGTTGATTTTTCTTTTGGCATAATGTTCTGGAAAAAAATGGTATGATAGTTTGTGTGGCTCTCTGTTCACAGTTGACTTTCAGGCAAAGTCATAAAGAAGGTCATTTTTACAAAAACATTTGAGGGTTTCATCAGTTTCCCTGAAAGACCTTCTGAAGCCTTTGATATTCAAATCTTTTTTCAAACCCCATGTTCTGACATTGTAGGGGAGGAAAATAATTTTCCCTCTGCCTATAGCTGGGGTGTAGGGGTGTAAGAGTACCTGGCTCCAGGGGTCCCAAACAGACCAGGTTCAGCCACACACCACTGGCAAAATCCAAAGGCAGAGAAACAAGTGGTGGTGACACAAGAAAGAAACTTATTTTGGTGAGGCCAACACCGGGAACACAGTGAACTAGCATCTCAAAGACTTGTCTCCAAAGTGCCAAAAATACATCCAGGTTATTATAAGGAAAATGTGGGGCAAAGGTTGGTGGGTACATGCAAGTGGGCAGTGAAGGGCAAATGGATCATAGTTTTGGGGTCAATCACTGGCAGGGGCTTGCTAGCTCAGGGTGGTCCTTATTACTTGAGGAATAGTTTCTGTTTCCATCAGGGGATGCTTTGCCCAAAGGGTCTTCCGCCTGAGCCAAGAGACAAGCTGAAAAGAAGAACATAACTAGAAAGTTTGAGGTCAAAATGGAGGCAGCTGAAGTCCTCTTTCATACCCTTCTGGATTCTTGGCAGGGACCCCCTCCCCCGCACCCCATAATAAAATAGATTGGATAGATTAGCAAGAGAAAAACAAACAGAAGTTTAATAACATGGATGTAGAGGCCTCTTTTAGGCAACAGTCTTGAGCAATGGAAACTTGAGCGAGGCCAAAGGGCCCTCAGTGACCACTTGAGCTGATGCAAACAGGCTCATTAAGTGACCCACCTCAAAATAGCCATAGGCCCTAACTGACCAATTACAACCAGTCACAGTTCCTAAGATTGCCAACAAAGGGAAAATTCCATGCGTTCCATACTCCCTCTCTCCACCCTGTAACTATAGCCCCTCACCACTGCCTTGTGGTAGACAGTGTCTCCCTTGCTGCCCTGCCCACCCCACTCCCTTGCAGTGTATTCAGTAAACTTCTATCTCCTTTGTTCTGTCTTGGGTGAATTCTTTCACTGCCCATACTGCCAGCCCCCACCTGATCAGGACGCCCCCCAAAGAATACCTCGTGTATACATGGGAGGTAGCCAGGAAAACTGAGCAAAACTTCCTTAAATGGGCCGGGCCACCATCTTGAATATCATATTCGGCTAAAGACAAAAGAAAGGTGGGGGGTTGGGAAGACCAGTTGTGGGAGTTTATTAGGAAAAGCACAGTAAACGAGGGTAAGTTTGCCTTCTCCTTTAGTAAGTTTCTCTTCCTGATACAGAGAGGGAGACACCCTTACAAATACAGATTTGCCTTATAAATGTAAATTTCCTTTACAAAAGAGTAAATTTTGTTTTTAGGGCTTCTCCTGTGTCTGCTTTTTCTCAAAAATAATTAGCTCAAAATAATCCTTATGCCAAAGAGGCATATTTGGAAGTGGCATATTCTGTTAATACTTCCTTTGGATATGAGGATGGGATTGCTGCTGTTGGCTGAGGACTAAACACAAGACACCTATTCTAAATGACTCTCATCCTGAACGGTGTATTTGCGCGCACCCAGAGTACCCCATAGCAACCATGTTAATTTTCTCTTCTTCCAATGTTAACTCTACTATATTTCTGTTTTGGCTTTGCCAAGGAATTTGTAACTGAACCAATGTGAGTTCACTCCTTGGTGAGTCAGAAACTACACCAGGTTGAGTTGTTGCACAAAGAAAACTTTATTTTCAGCAAATAAGGAGATCATGGGGAATGGCTTCCAAAACCACGATTCACCGAGCAAGGGTGGATGGATTCCTTTTCTTTAGGGTTACGATGAATATTTAGACAGGGAAGCCTCTTCATCAGGATGGAGGGGCGGGTATAAGGTCACGCATGCGCCTTAAGGAAACATGCCTATACACACTTTGTTATGTAAATGGCGCTCATGCTCCTCCTTGAGTGGAAATGTTAGTATTATAATGAAGTAAGGGGGTCACTCTATGGTCCATCTGTGCAGGCAGGAGTCGGGGGTTAAGCTCGAACTGGTCTGGGTGGTCACTGTTGCTTGAGGGACAGTGTTGCTTTCCATTGGCCTGAGTTAAGAAATAAGCTTGGAAGGAAGAGCTTAAGGGAAAATGTGGGACGAAGGTCAGGAAGTACAAGCAGGTGGGCAGTAAAGGTCAGGTCGTGCGGTCTAGCTGGTGACACTTTGAGCCATTCTCCTGCATCATCAGCTTTGTGAACTTCTCTATGTTAGCAAGCTTTGTGATTTCAGTTTGAAAACTATTTGCATCGAATCCTTAGCTTTTACACCATCCGTGTTCAATGACGCCGTTACTCATCAGGCCTCCTCACTAGATTAAGAACTCTTTAATGGAGAGGATGGGCCTCATTTATCTTCTACCACCAGTGACTTCCATAAAGCGGCATCAGTTACCATTAGCTAAACTTAATGGCTTTTCATCTGAGATCTTCATCATCGAGTATGACTAGTGAAGACACTGTCACAGTAGGCAGGGATATGCCTTAGTGTTGAATCAAAAGAGATGCTTGACTGGGACAAGCTTTATTAAGTGGTTAATTCCTTTGTATAGATTTTTATGTTTTGTTGACTTTTGCTTCCCTAGCCAATGTGCATTTGGCTCTTTGGACCAGAAGCACTACTGACACGGTTGAATTAGCAGACTCTTTCGTGGAGGGGCAGTAACTGCTCTGAAGTATGTATCAGTCAGCAGGAGCTGCATTGGATGTCTGTTCCCTGAGTATCTTCAGCCTCCAATGTTTCCGGGCCAACCAGAACCACATAATGAGCGGCATGTAGCACTATTAGATCATTGGCGACATCCGAAAGCCAGTCCAGAAGGGACTTCAGGCACATACCAAGTGTTTCGTACATGTTCTCTAAACTGAAGAATGGATCTTCAAGCAGGACACAAAGACTTTTTCACCTACAACCTTGCATGGAAGTCTTGAGTGGCCAGAATAGTAATTCCTAGTCTTCCTTTCCCTCCCGTCCTCTCTCTCCTCTCTTCCTCCTCTCTCCCTCTCCTAGAATTCACATCCTGAAGGCAGTTGCTTACAAGGGCCAAATATGTCAATGCTGCTGATGATATGACAATAGAGATTCAAGATGCCCCCAAAGGAAGAGTGTTTGCCACCCTGGGCCTTGTATGCACTTGTTTTCAGTGGGGAGATTCCCCCCACCCCCCACCCCGTAACAGACTTTTTTTTTTTTTTCCTCCTTAATTGAAGTAGAGTGACAAATAGTGTCACATTAGCTTCGGGTATACCACATACTGATCTGCCAGGTCTGTACTCCCTGTGAGTCCAGGTCCCACCTATCACCATGCAATACCATCGACTCTATTTCCTGACCCTTACCTTTCATTCCCATGAATTACTCATTCCACGGCTGGAAGTGGGGAGATATTTTCATGTGCTTATTCATTCCCCCAGTCTACAAAAGAGTCTGTAACCATTTGGCTTCCTCGCTGACTCTTGCCCTTTCATGAAGCAGCCATAATTGCAAAGTTCACAAAAAGGAAAGTCTCTTAGTCTCATTTCAAAGGCCTTAGTCGAGGTGAGGAAGAGGGGAGATAATGGTCCTTTCCCATCCCTCTTGAATTGAAATATACAGATTTTAAAAGCACATTAACCTTCTACTTAAAAAGAAAACCAAAATGAATACACAAATTTTAAAAGCACGTTAACCCTTTACTTAAAAAGAAAACCAAACTGTGGCAAAAGGCAGGAATAAGTCACATGTAGTTCAGGCTACTGAGAGAGCTGTGTCCTTTCACTGTTTTGTTCTGGGAGCTTTTCAATCAGTTAGCATTGGCAAAGCTTCTGAACAAAGACAGTAATTACCAAATAAAAATCGCCTTCAGTGCATTGTCTAACTGTGTTCACAGTTTGGCATGAACGGATTTATGATCCTTTTATTCCAACAGGAACTACCAGTTCTCCTTTCACTTCAAATAGCCTATTCATCTCAGCATAAAAACAGCTAAAATACACCAGCGGAATATGCTGCCTCTGCAACCCGAGGCCCAGACGGCAGGAGTCGGCTTCTTCCAACAGGCACAGATTTCACAGGCTTGGAAACACTACAAAACCAAGACTCTAAAAAACTGTTGAATATTAAAAAAACCAAAACAGCAATTATTTGATCTGTGGCTGCTACTCACATACATAGATCGATACTTCGTATTTCTTGGGAGTAAGTGGCACAGAGAGAGATACATACACACACATGCAGATAAAGAGCTAGATCATAAAGAATCACCGCATCAGAAACAACCTAATTGGTCGCGTCGTCAAGTGATTACTTGACTTCCAGCATCCATTTGCAATGCATTATCTTGCTCTACCCTGTCTCCCGTGTTGAGGTAAATGTGCATATATCTATTAACGATGTACTAGAATCTTAGAACAGCATTCATAAAGGAAGTCTCTGTAGAAAAGTGAGACCTTCACATACAGCTTTGTGTTGCACTATAATACAGGGCATATTAGCACGTTTACCTAAAACGTTTACACTATCTACCCGTATAATGGTTACAAGATCTGTTCCAACCACTGTTCCCTCATTGGTCGGTATCACATTCTGTCCTCCTAGGAGTGTGAGCTTCGCAGGTGATCCCTTTGGCTTGGGTTATCAGCATTGCTCCACTGGGTGCACACCAACTGTCCACATTGGTTTGCCCCAGATGTACACCGGACGCGTTAACTATTTGGCTGAGGCTGTTGTAGTATAACAGAGTGAGGTCCCGAGAAGGGAACTCTCCAGAAAAGTTGGGAGGCTTTTTTCAACAGCTCAACCTGTTACTATCTATATAGGACATCAGGTAACTCTCTTGACCTCTGTGAACTTAAGATGCTATTGTTAAAAGATAGAGGAGGGGGTTGGTCCAGATCATTCCTTTTGTCTCGAAGTGTATTCCACAGAGAAATGATCTGATGAGATATACCACTGCATCTTCTTGTTTACTATGCCCTTCTGGAAGAATCAAGCCTCGGAGAATCCTTGCAATAAATGAATCTGTTTAACCTTTGACCTCAACATTATATGAACTTAAATAGTCAAAAAATTCCTTCCTTTTTTTAGTGAAACACTCATAACATCCCCACTCTGAGTGTTTTCCAAATATACTTGGGGAAGCACTAGACTAGCTTCCTTCTAGATCAGACATGCTCCTATCTAATTCCAGGCTCAATCTCCACTTTCCGGACCCCTGGAACTCCACTTTTTGGAGGCAGTGGGCCTCCATCACAGCCAACTTCTAGAGGATCTGAGATTTTTGTTTTTTGGGTTTGTTTTTGTTTTTGTTTTGTGGCTGTACTCCTTACTTTTCTGATTCTATTCTCTTTCTATTCAAGTATAATTAACATATAGTGTAATATTATTTTCAGGTGTACATTATAATAATTCAACATTTCTATACCTTTCTCAGTGCTCACCAAGATAAGAGTACTCTTAATCACCTTTACCTATTTAACACATCCCGCCACCTCCCCTCTGGCAACCACCAGTTTGTTCTCTATAGTTAAGAGTCGGCTCTTTTGTCCCTTTTTTAATTTGTTCATTTGTTTTGTTTCTTAAACCCCACATATGAATGAAATCATATGCCATTTGTCTTTCTCTGACTTATTTTACTTAGCATTATACCCTCTAGGTCTATCCATGTTGTTGCAAATTGGCAATTTTATTCTTTTTTTATGGCTGAGTAATATTTGTGTGTGTGTGTGTGTGTGTGTGTGTGTGTGTGTGTGTATCACATCTTTATCCACTCATCTGTGGATGGATACTTGGGCTGCTTCCGTATCTTGGCCATTGTAAATAATGCTGCAGTAAACACAGGGGTGCATATATCTTTTCAAATTAGTATTTTTGTTTTCTTTGGATAAATACCCAGTAGTGGAATTACTGGGTCTTGTGGTAGTTCTATTTTCAATTTTTTGCAGAACCTCCATGTGGTCTTCCACAGTGGCTGCACCAGTTTGCATTCCCACCCGCAGTGCATAGCAGTTCCTTTTTCTCCACATCCTCGCCAACACTTGTTATTTCTTGTCTTTTTGATTTTAGCCATTCTGACAGGTGTAAAGTGATATCTCATTGTGGCTTTAGTTCGCATTTCCCTGATGAGTGATGTTGAGCATCTTTTCATGTGTCTGTTGGCCTTCTGAATGTATTTGGAAAAATGTCTATTCAGGCTTTATGCCCGTTTTTAATTGGATTGTTTCATTTCCTAGGTGTTGAGTTGTCTAAGTTCTTCATATATTTTGGGTATTAACCCCTCATTGGATGTATCACTTGCAGATATCTTCTCCCATTCAGTAGGTTGACTTTTCATTTTGTTGATAGTTTCCTTCACTGTGCAGTAGCTTTTTATTTTGATGTAGTCCCAGTTATTTAATTTTGCTTTTGTTCCCCTTGCCAGAGGAGAGAAAGCTAGAAAAATGTTGCTACAGCTGATGTCAGAGAAATTTCTGCCTTTGCTCTCTTCTAGGAATTTTATGGTTTCAGGTCTTATATTTAAGTCTTTAATCATTTTGAGTTTATTTTTGTATGGTGTAAGGAAGTGGGCTAGTTTCATTCTTTCGTGTGTGACTGTCCAGTTTTCCTAACACCATTTGTTGAAGAGACCATCTTTTCCCCATTGTGTATTCTTGTCTCCTTTGTCATGGATTAATTGACCATATTAGTATGGGTTTATTTCTGGGCTCTCTTTTCTGTTTCATTGATCTATATGTCTGTTTTTGTGCCAGTACCATACTGTTTTGATTACTCCAGCTTTGTAGTGTATCTTAAAATCTAGGATTGTGATACCTTCAGCTTTGTTCTTCCTTTTCAAGGTTGCTTTGGCTATTTGGGGTGTTTTGTGGTTCCATACAAATTTTAGGCTGTGAAAATTGCTGTTTGTATTTTGATAGGAATTGCATTGAATCTGTAGATTGCTTTGGGTTATATGGGCATTTTAACAATATTGGTTCTCCCAATCCATGAGCATGGAATATTTTTCCATTTGTTTGTGTTTCTTCATCAGAGTTTTGTAGTTTTCAGAATATAGACTGTTCACTGCTGTGGTTAAATTTATTCCTAGGTATTTTGTTATTTTTGCTGCAACTGTGAATGGGATTGTTTCCCTAATTTTTGTTTTCTGCTACTGAGAGTCAGAATTCTTAAAAATGTAGTGCAATTTTTTCTCTCCTCCAACATTCATAGGGACAGAAAAGGCCTCTCCCTCCATATTCTCCATCCTCCAAACACATGCAAAGGGTCTACAATCACCAGGGATAGACTGGGGCCCCTAGTCATGTGAATCTAAGTTCTGCAAGTGTATCCTGGCTTGTGGTTCTTTGGTAGATGTTGATAAAGGGTCAGACCTGAGTAATCTGCATATATATGACATAATAATATTTTGCCTTCTCTATCTTCTATCTTTTATCTTTTGAAATCAATGCAAATTATACCTTTATTTTTTTTTTTAAGATTTATTTATTTCAGAGAGAGAGAAAGAGAGAGAGAGAGAGTGCATGGCGGGGGGGGGGGGGCGGGCAGAGGGTAAGGGGAGGCAGACTCCCCATTGAGCCAGAACTCAATCTCCCATCCAAGAGACATAGGCTTAACCGACTGAGCCACCCAGGTGCCTTTAAAAAATATACACAGAGGCACCTGGGTGACTCAATCAGTTAAGCATCTGACTCTGGTTTCAGCTCAGGTCATGATCTCAAGATCGTGGGGTTGAGCCCCACATTGGGTTCTGTGCTCAGTGGGGAGTCTGCTTGAAGACTCTCTCCCTCTGTACCTCCCCCCACTCACACATATGTGCACTCTCTCTCGCTCTATCTAAAAAAATAAATCTTCTTAAAAAAAATCTACGCAGATACCATTATCGCCACTCTTAACTTCTGAGCATCTCACCAATCTTGTCATGACTTCGCCTGCACATCTGTTTTAAATCCCAACTACTCCCATTTCTGCTCACTCTCACTTCCCTCATTCTGGATGCACCCAGAGAACAAATCTCGGCTACCACCCATATAATAGCAATTTGCATGTAATAGCAATCGCATTTTGAAAAGTCTAATTTCTCCCTCAGCTTTCTTTTCTTCATTTCCTTTACCATTTTTTTTTCCTAGAATTCCACCATTCTAACTTTTAAGGCTTTGATTGATTTTGTCTGGACTCTTTCCGAGGTCTACATTGCTCCTTTGAACCAAAAGTTCCCAATTTGACCCATTAACATATGACAGTCATTTAAAATTTCAGAATAAATTGACTTTTCTCCAAAAAAAATCCTAATCTGAACACAGTGCTTCCATGGAGATAGGACTAATAAGACATTGGCTCTTGCATCTGGCTGAACACCAGAATCTTTTTTTTTTTTTTAAACTATAGATTACTGTGCTCCATATAGCCATGTATGCAAAACATTAAATGTTATCATATTGATTTTCATTGAAATGGCTTCTTTCCAAAGGTCCAGGCCCATCTTAATTGTTACCTCTTTGGGAAGCCTTTCCTGATCAATTCAATTCAACCAACATCCCTCATGGTCCTATCTTGCATTGCACTGCTAGTCGTATTTGGTAATACCCCCTTGAGGAGCTTTTAGATTGTGAAGCTCCTTACTCTTGTTTTTTTCTTCCAACCTCAGTACTGGGAATGAATTAATTTCAGTTAGAATCAACACTTCGAACAAATCTTTACCATCTGCTTCTGTATACATTTCCCATCAAACAGCAGCCAAGATGGAAGCCCTTTCAGGTGTGAGGACAGAGCACTTGTAATTTGCCTATCACCACCACATAAAGTGGCGTATAATAGTTGCTTTTTTAGTTGAAATATTTTTTGTCCAGTGAGACTCAAAGCATTCTGAAAGCGGGTGTTACATCTTAGAAAATTTTGCATTTCCTATAGGAACTGCACCTGGTAAATATTCTTCAACAAATATACCATCGGAATGAAAAACGCACAGTAATTTGAAGACTAAACATTCTAAACCCTCATTTTATGGATGAGGAAACTGAGACCCAGAGAATTGAAGTGATTTACCCAGATAAAAATTGGTGTCAAACTGTACCTTAAGCCACCCTCTACCCTGGGCTTTTTTTTTTTTTTTTTTTTTTTTGCTTATTCTGTGCATCCTTTGTGAAATAAATGGGGTTTGTTGATGGCTTCCTAGCTCTATCTCCAGAAACTCTAAGTAAAACTCCACCAATGAACTCTTAAAAGGCATGTCTTCTGAAGGGTGGAATTTCCCGTCAAGAAATCAGGGAAATGCCTTTTGCAATAAGCTGAAGACTGACTTTGATTTACTCTAATAGGCATGATTTTACTGACTAACCACTTGTGCACACATGCAAGCCACACCAACAGGGGGTGGATTTGAATAGATTAGGTAATCAAGTATGAAAATAGAAGCACAAACTAGGCCAGGTTCAAATACCTGGCCTCAAATCAGTCAGAACTACTGTATCTAGAAGGATGAAAGTAGAAAGAAGATACCACTTTCATTAAATTTGGTTGGAAACACTTTCCAATCTTAATTTAGCAAGATTTCATCAGAAGGGTTCTCCTGCAAATTGAATCCCATCTTACTGTTATTATTTGGGTTTTTCATATGTAGAGTTTTGAATATCTTAGTGTTGTTGCTACCACTGCTATATCTATTATTGTTGGATGCTGGGACTCACCTCCAGCCATGCTTTCACCCAGCAGAGTAGCTTCCGTATCATTCCTTGATAGTCAGATCATCTAGATAGATTCTCTGGAAGGAACACTCAGTGAGAAAGAGGCAACCAAGGTGGTCACAATGCAGTCCTTGTGAGCCCAGGCCCTGAGTTTAAAAGGTTATTTGAGGGGTGCCTGGGTGGCTCAGTCGGTTGAGAATCTGCCTTCGGCTTGGGTCATGATCCCAGGGTTCTGGGATCTAGCCCTGCACCGGGCTCCCTGCTCAGGGGAGAAGCCTGCTTCTCCCTCTCCCTCTGCCTGCTGCTCTCCCAGCTTGTGCTTTCTCTCTCTCTCTCTCTCTCTCTCTCTCTCTCTCTCTCTCTCTCTCTCTCTGTTAAATAAATAAATAAAATCTTTTAAAAAATAAAACAAAAGGTTATTTGATACACATTTAAAGGAATTCCAGGAACAAACACACATAGCAAGGGTCTTTAACTTGTAGAATATATTCTTTAGAAGTTGTTTCCAAAGCCATGCTCAGCCCCCTCACTTGCCCAGATACTAAAAACCCAAAGGAAAGCTCCTTGTGAGTTTCCCCTGTTTGGTAGGATCAGAGAGTCATGGGAATTGCTCAAAGAAAGTGTGGCTCTTTTGGCATTATGTGCCTGAAAAAGTCTTCAAGTCCAACTGCAAATGAGTCAGCAGAGTTTTCTGGAACAGCCAGGAGAGGATGCTTTCTTTAGGAGACTATTTATTTGGTTGCTACATAATACCATAGATTAATTAGGAGTAAGAATGAGTGAAACTATTTGGAAAAAATGATAGCAGCTTGAAAGCTTCACTCACCCCTGACCTAATGGAGGAAGAAACATTACAGTTCCATGCAAATCATTATTCTGAGGAGGAGTAAGAGTGATCTCAACCAAAATGTTATTATAAAATCTTTGATCGTATTGGCCCAGATATCAAGCTTATAAGGTCAAGATTTTAGAAAAAGTGAATTGGTTCAAAATTTATATAAACCCTTGATATTTAGAGGCACAAAATATGTACAATGTGGCTCCCCATATGTTAAGAAATGCATCAAGAGCAAAATCTAACCAAAATAATATGGCTCAGACACATGTTTTCTCATTTTCTAAACGTTTCCATATCTGGCAAAATGACCAGGGTGGAGAGTGATGGTTTCAATATGTTCAAGATTCAGACTGAGTTTGTAGTGATTACTTGAGAGACTTGTCTCTGAACTGTACCTCTGATCAGATGATGTCCTTGAATGTTTGCTTCTTAGGCTATTCTCTCTTCGTGGTCGTCAGTTGCTCCAGCTCCGGTAGACCACTGCCGGAAGCATACGTCACCACGTAGCCATCGCCAGTTCAAAACACTTACCAGCTCATGGCCAACTCTATTTTATCCATACCCTTTCCCCTGAACTCTTCGGAAGCACTTTCCAGACATTATATCATTTTATCCATGAATAGTTAAGCATTTATCTCTCTAAAACAAAAATAAAAACAAAAAGATCATCTCAGAAAACATAACCTTAATACCATCATCCCACCTAAAAATAATAGCATTTTTAACAGTCTGCTTCTTACTGAGAACTAGCAACTATATTAAAAGCTGACCGGAGACAAAAGAAAGATCACCTGGTTCTTTTCTTTGAACATTTGCTTGCAAAGCATCACATGTCTACCCAAAAGGGTCTGCCCCTCTATATTCTACCACTAGGAGCAGCATGATATTTGGGGATGAGAGAAAAGAACCGAAATGTCATCCCTCTAAAATGCTGCAATCTGGAAACACTGATCTCAGTAGGTGGGTTTATAGGTTATTGTTCCTTAGGCTTTTAAGAGAAAATATACTGATGATTTTTTTAATGAGGGCTTACAACAAAAGAACCCTCCCTTGAACATTGGCTCTGCAGATTAAAGAAAATGAAACGTGGGTGAGACTGGCTTTGAAGAAGTTTCATGGCAGGCAAAGAAGGCGGGCAGACCTGTGAAAACCTTCACGGAGCCACACGTTCCTCCCAAGCCCAGCTGGTACTACTATTTAAAAAAAAAAGCAATCAGTCTTAACACATCTTGCATTTGTTTTATGCATATCAATTCTGTTTGCTTCTTAAAGACTATGATTAAGCTGTATGAAGACTCAAGGCTAAGAAAATCCTTAGTCTTGAGAAAAGCACTGAAGAGGGAGGAAGATACCTCAGGTCCCAAGACACCCACCAAAATTAGATAGACAATCCTGTCTCCTTATGCCAGCCCCTAAATTCTGGCTGGCCCCCAGAAGGTAGCCAAGATAAAGGTAAAAATTTTGGTTTCCGGGGTGAGCCTTCACCCAAACCAAAACATTCTGGAATAAGGATGGTCTGACACCAGAAATTCCACACTCGTAGGTCTCCTTTTTAAGGAGCAGGGGCTCATCAGCTTCACTTGTCAGCCTGGCAGGGGTATAAGTAATGTATGACCCATTTGGGGTCAGGCAGTTCTTTGCTGTTGGGGGGGGGGGGTGGCTGTGCACTATAGGAGGCTCGGCAGCTTCCCCGGCCTCCACCAACTAGATGCAGGTAGCGCTGCCCCCCCTCAGGTTGTGACAACCAAGATGTCTCCAGACATGTCTACATGTCCTCTGAGGGCCAAAATCAACCCCAGTTGAGAACCACTGCAATAGAAGTAATATTTTATCAACTATATGAAACATAAAATTTGCTAAGGGATATAAAAGACTCTTTTAGGTGTCAAGTCTTAAAATTTTTCAAGATTTTATTTATTTATTTGGCAGAGAGTGTGCGTACAAGCAGGGGGAGCAGCAGAGGAAGAGGGGGAAGGAAAAGCAGGCTTCCCGCTGAGCAGGGAGCCCAATGTGGGGCGCGATCCCAGGACCCCGGGATCATGACCCGAGCTGAAGGCAGATGCTTAACAAATGAGCCACCCAGGCGCCCCAGATGTCAAGTCTTAAAAAACAAACCACTACCATCTTTTTAAAAAAGTGTTAATAATTAGACACAAAACAATAAAAGCCATTCTTCCCTCAAGAAGGTGAGGGTGAAGCACTTGTGTAAATTCTGCCCTTTCACCTGCGAAGATGACTGTGATAGCAGGTGTGGTAAGACACTGTTCAGAAACCTGTCCCAGGTTTGCTGGTGAGAACAGTCCCTGGCTCGGGGCCACAGCTGCCATGCAGAGTCTCCCTGCTGACACTCTCTCCCAACCGCTCCTGAAAATCCCCGCAGTGTTTGAACTTGAGTATTATAATTACGGAGACAGGCTCTGAGAGCCAGAAACAGAGAGCCACGTGATCAGAGCAGCAGGAGATAGAATAGGCCGTTGGGACTGGCGAAGTTTAATTTTTGTGGTTTCAAAGTACTCATGAGTGTGGTAGGGGAGGGTTTTCAAGATGATCCTCAACTTGTCAGACACCCTGTCATTTTTTTCCCCGCAGCCATTATAGAGAATCCAGCCAAAGTTCAGGAGGATTGTGGAAGTACTCCTTATGAGCCTGGGCTGTCGTGTGAAAGTTACAGAGGGCGAAATCGTGTGTGCGCACAGATGTGTGTAGCATGGGTTGGTCTCTGTAAATGCCTGAGGCGGTGAAGTGATGGGGGCAGTTGAAAACATTCGGCGCACGGTGGGGCCCAGACGCTGATTGGAGACGAATGACCTGTGATACTGAGAAGGAGCCATCTGTCATGGCTGGAGGCTCAAGCAGAGGAGATAAGTGGGGAGGCCCCAGGAACAGATGGGGAGGCTGAACCCCCACACAGAGCAGAGGGTCCAACAGCTGGGACTGATTAGTCCAGACAGCTGACTATGACGTCATGTGTCAGATTACACCCAAGTGAACAGCTGAACGTTCCAAGCGAGTTCAGGCCAGTATGGAGGTGTTTCATAGACTGTGTCCACCTTGGAATTACCATAAGGGATGAAAACACTGCTCAGGCCTACCTTGTTGTCCTCTGTGGAAAGAATGGGAACAAGGCATATAGGCCCCTCCTGCTGCTGCTGCTATTTTCTTTTTTCTTCTAAGGGTAAAAGGGAGCAGAGAAGGGGAAAGATTGAGCTTTTAAAGAAGCTGCTTGAGGGGTGCATGGGTGGCTCAGTCAGTTAAGTGTCCAACTTTTAATTTCGGCTCAGGTCATGATCTCAGGGTCATGAGATCAAGCCCCACGTGGGGCTCTGCGCTGGGAGTGGAGCCTCCTTAAGATTCTCTCTCTTCCTCTCCTTGTGCCCCTCCCCCCTAAAAAAAAAAAAAGGAGAAGCTGCTTGACCTGTCTTTGTTCTCTGTTTGCTCTCTAAATTACGATATAGGGGGAAAGATAAGGAACTTCAATATGAAATTCAACCCAACAAAGTGATCCCATAGTCTAAGATGTGGAAAGAAAAAGTTTCTGAGGATGAGCTTGATCCACTCGTGCTTCTTAGTGATTCTGCAAGCACTACGAACAACATATCAAAAGCTAAACTTGACACCTTTCCCCTCTCTGGCATTCCCTCCAAGTTCAAAACCAAACTCAGTGCCCAGCTATACCGTCCATCAGTTACTGAGTCTTGTAGAGTCTATCTCCTTAGCATCTCTTGAAACCATCTTGACTTCTCCATTCCCATTGCAGTTTCCTTAATTCTGACCTCCAATAAGTCCTGCCTGAACTATTAGAATTGTTTTATTGGGGAGGAAGACCTTCCTCTGCCCTTCAAGGTCCTTCTAGGCAGACTAAGAATCGAATTGACATGAGACAGATTAACAGGAGAAAATCACATTTAGTTTCATACGTATGGGGAAAGCACACAGACATGGAAATTCTGAAGATTGGCACAAGGAGGTATATATGTCATCCTGAACTAAGGAGAAGGGGTAAGAGGTCTGGGACTTCAAAGACAAGGAATGCAGTTCACAGGAAGATGAAAAGGAGTAAATGTTTGGTAAATAAATGTTTGGCGGGCCACTCAGAAACAATGGGACATAGAGGACTTTGATCAAACAGGCCTTAATAGTTTCCTCCCGGTCTACTCTACCTAGTTCTTATCATAATGTTGTTTATGCTGCTAGCTCTTCCTGGAACAGGTCCTCTATCTAAATTCTTTTAGGCAGTTGAGGGGGAGGTAAAGAGCTCTTCCATAATCTGCTGGGTTTTGATTGCTTTTTAAGTCAAAATGATTCTCATACCAAAGTGGCCCATCTTGGAGTGGCCTGCCCTTGGTCCTTAGTTTCTTCTAGTTGGCCTCTTTGTTCCACTGCATTCTTTCTATGGCTTTCAGAATAATCTTTTAAAAATTCAAATCTGTTCACTCTTACACGGCTGCCCATTCTCAAAGGTTTTTAAACCTTTCTTTGGCGGGGTGGGGGGGGGGGGGTCCCAACAGACACAGTACTAAAATTCCTGAGAGCAACAGAATTCTGTAGTCATAGTCAGATTTTAACCAACCTCTCTTCTTTTTTTTTTTTTCCCCAGAGAAGGAAAGCTCAGCGGAGTGAGTCATGATGCCTCGTTACAAGGTATGGTGTAGATGACATAGACTAGGCCGTGTGTACAGTTGTCTTTGTGCTGGGTATACATGTCACCTTCCTCTCACAAAAGATCGTGTGTTGGAACCAATGTTAAGTTCTTAGTTTTGGTAAATGTACCATGATTATAGATGTTAACATCAGGGGAAGCTGGGTGAAAGAGTATACATGGGAAATCCCTGTGCTGTTTTGGCAATTCTTCTGTAAATCTAAAAGCATTTCAGAATGTTACCTATGTTCCTGATATTCTTGATGCCTCTTCTGTCTGAACAGTGGAAATACAATACACAGGTTGCTGCCACGTTCAGTGATAGCCACGGGGTGGTTTGATAACAGCGGAGGGGCACCTAAACCATGGCCCCAAACCAGTTGTTGCTCCCTGCCTGCTAAATGGAAAGATAATGATCAACAGAGGTTGCCAAAAGCATGAGGGAGAAGAGACGACGGCAGCCATGAATGCCAGCTCCCCCTGTTTCTCTGCGAGAGCCAGGAGCCTCCTAATTATGAGTGTTTCGGAGTCACTGGGCAGCCAGGTCCGGGCATATGGCAGAGATCCCTGTGCTGCTTCTGGGTCCCAGAAAGGCAGGGTGTGGAGCCCCCCCCCCCATTTGATATCCTGAAGAATTTGCACAGTAGGGAGGGGGCTTGAGACAGTAAGCCAAACAAGAAGATTCTGATCATTTTAGCCATTGTGAGTAAATTGAGAAACATTCAAAACACTTAAAATTTGGCATCAGGGAGCAGGGCTCTCCAGTTCTGCATAGCAGTTACCGACGTAACATTTTCCAGCCTGGTTTTCTGTCCATTAAACGCCTGTTAAACAACATCATTCTGTGCCAACATCATTAGAAAGATTTAGTGTATGAAGAAAAATGGAACACTCCCAGTGAACACACATCCAGCAGAGTGAGATGTTGGAAGATTCACCATCCAGATCTTTCATGGCAGAGATGATCAGCATTGAGGGTATATTTTGGTAACTTACGGCACAAACTCTATTCAACTTTCCAGAGGGTACATGAGGTTTTATCCTTGGGGAATAAAAGGTGGGGCTCAGAGGTGGGGTTAAGTATTAAAACTGGCATATAAGGCAAAAATGGTTCATAACTAAAATGACTCTCTAAAATCCCTTAAATCAGTGGTTTTTAGAGAGGGTCACCCCTAGGGGGAATTTAGAGTATTTTGTGTGTTTTTGCTTTCCTACCAAAGGGGGGGGGGCGCGGGTGGAGGATGTTGCCTTAGACATTCGTGAGTCACAGCTGGGGACTCTCGGCATCCTTCATTGCTCATAAAGCCCAGGGCAAGAAAGGATCCTCCCGGTCCAACGGGACTTCTGCATGTCCCACTAGACGTTTATGTGTGCAAAACCCGCTCCGGATTATCTGAAGATACACATCACATCGCTTTATAAATAAACAAAGAGTTTTTTTAGCACAGTTTTAGTAAACATTGAATTTTTCTGGAAGTAGATTACTATGTAAATCAGAAGGCCATGTTTTGTTTTGCGGAGAACTTTAGCACAAGTTGTTCGGTTCTGGAAAATCCTGACACCAGTCTCCAGTACAGTGCCTGCATCTGTTGACATTTGTAGCTGCTGCATTCTTGGGGATCCTACAAATAGGCGCAGGCATATGATGACTTTATTTTATCTTCTAGTGCAACTTTATACAAATCAAAATGCATATTATTTTATGATAGATCATCTTTTTATTTCTCCCCGATATATTACAATCATAACATTACATTGATATCTTTAAATCATTTGTATAGATAGTTTTTGTTATCTATGGATTGCCTTTCAGGATAGCAAAGGAGCTGTTGATACTTAGCAAAAGATACATTGGTCTGATAAAGCTGAGAATCATTGCCTTAAATTTCTTTAAATCGTTGGACCCTGGGCTGCTTGAAACCAAGTCAAGAATGAAATTTGCTGTTTTTTTCATTCTGCATTCACGCTGTGGCCTCCTTTCCGAGGGATACTGGAGATCCTGGCTTTGTTTTATTTAAGGTAAAAATTTTCAACCTCAGAACCACTGACTTTTTGGACCTGATAATTCTTTGTTGGGGGGGGGGGTTGTTGTCCCATGGACCATGGGTTATTCAGCAGCATCTCTGGCCTGTACCTGCCAGATGCCAGGAGCAACCTCCCCCCAAGTTTTGATGACCAGAAATGTCTCCAGACACTGTCAGATGTCCTCCAGGAGTCAAAATCATCCCTGGTCAAGGACCTCTGACTGTAGGCTGCTCCACTCTTAGAGTTCTCTTTAGAGGAGGGGGAGTCTTGGTCATGTTCCTCGAAGTATGATCTGCAAATTGAGTCCGAACAAGGAGAATCCATCAGGGTACTGACAAGTGTAAGTCAGAATCAGGTGGGGCAGAAATCGGCATTATCACATGCATGCCACAGGTTGGGGAAGAGCTACGAAGATCCTGGCTTGATCCCACTTGGGCCTGTTCGTAACTATTTAGCTCTGGCAATTTAACTACACTGAACTCTGATTCTCAGGCCACATCTCTGGGTTGTTGCAAGCATTAAACGAGATACTGTAAGTAAGGAGCTCACAGCAGTGCCGGTCTTATTAATCTTTGTAATGCCTTGTTATCCTAACCCAAGCGAGGCACACACAGAAGGTACAAGGTCAGAGCCCCGGGGACCATGAACTAATGAGCCAGCCCTGGCTTCAAAGGGCAAATGATTTGAGCTGTTGCAGGTGCGGGGCCTCGGGTCTACTCAGCTGCCAGCCCGGTCGTGGGAGGACGGCTGCTAGTCTGGCCCCTCAGGTCTAGAAGGGTAAACTCCTCTCTCCTTCTCACCACCTTTCTTTCAAGGGACCAACCGTAGCCCGAGAGAGCAAAGATTAGAAAGAAACAATCACAGAGCTTCTGGGACCATAACCTTAGCTACTAGGAACCCAGCTCTTCTCTGTGACATCATTTGTCCTTGGACCCAATAAAGTTCATAGGAACGGGAGTAAGCGAGGCTCATCTGTCCCATTCCCTCCCATTTCCACGGGCAGTGGTTACCGTTATGAGGCTTAGAAAGGTCAAGTCTCTCAGCCAATGTCAGACAGCTAGCAAAGGGAGGAAGCAAGGATTTGAACCCAGTCAGTCTGACTAGAATACATGCTTCAAAAAATATGAATGAGAAACCACATGACAAAGTAGTGATGGCATACCGCAGCTTTAGGCCAGAGTCCCTAGACAGGGGTGGCTATCTAAATGCAAATGCATGTTAATTAAATTAAAATAATAAGTCGATTCTTTGGGCTCTGTAGGCACATCCAAGTACACAATAGCCACACGAGGCTAGGGACTGCTGTATTGGACAGCACGGATATAGAACATTTCCATCAGCACAGAAAGTTCGGTTGGACAGCACTGTGTGTTTTATTTATTTATTTTAAAGATTTATTTATTTTAGCGGGAGAGAGAGCAGGGGAGAAGGGGCAGAGGAGGAGGGAGAGAGAATCTCAAGCAGACTCCTACCGAGTGAGAGGCTTGATGCGGGGCTTGATCTCACAACCCATGAGGTCATGACCTGAGCGAAACCGAGAGTCGGACACTTAACTGAGCCACCCACATGCCCAGCGCTGTGCATTTTAAATAACCACAGAAACTTAGCTCAGTGTTCCTGTCATTTTTACTAGGACTATGTTAAATTAAAATGAAAACATGCATTAGACATTTCTGGGGAAAAGTCACATTTGCTCCCCTTAAATGGGTGTTGATTTTTTTTTTTTTTTTTTGTCGCTTTGAGGAAATACTCCAGAGAGGAAATTAATAAGTGAAATATTCATTATATCTGTATTAACTCCTCATTAAATTAGTAACTGAGTCACAAAAAAGAAACTCCCTTTTCTAATATCCTTTCTTAGTTCTCAATCTGTTTTCAAAGAGAAATTATTTTTAAAATGCCCTACTCAGAATTATGCCTTTTTTTTTTTTTCAAATATTTACCAAGGAGAACACTTAACTTAGAGAATAAGTTACTAAGACAAGTTGGATCCATTCACTTCAAGGAATTGGAGCCCCTTGGAACACACTAGAGGAATCACGGAATCGTAAAGTGTTGGAGCCAGAGCAGATCTGAGAAAACATTTTATCTACATTTGTGGTTAGAGACTGAGATTGGGAGTGCAAGTTCACAGCTAGTTAGTAGCAGAACCGGGACTAGGGATCACTGGTGCTTTCCTTTTGGAAACCTGGTCAGAACAGTGAATGCCCTTTGGCTGTAGTACTTTGAACAAGCCAGCATGTTTGGGGAGTCTATTATACCCCATATGGGGTTCAGCCACATCATGTAACTTCCATAGATGGTGATTGTCAAATTCCTGACACAACATAAAGCTACAAACAGCCCTTTCTATTCACCGGGTCCCAGTGTCTTTGAAAACATTGAGATAGCCACTTCTGTCCTTCAAGATTTTCAGCTGCTTTCTTCAAAGGAGGCAGAAGTTCAAAGGAAAGTAGCAATGTGGAGGCCCATTGTTTAGGCACAAGCTGGCCGGCTTGCCAAGGCCTCAAGGGAGTTGGGGTTGCCGTCCCTGTCAACTTGATTAGGCCTTCAAACAGCCTTTCCCAAAATAATCCTTGTGAAGGTCTCATTCTGGAACAAGGAGAGTACCTTTCTGCCTGCCTTCAGTGCCTTCTGTCTGTTCTCTTCTTAGTGCCTTGCTCTGTCTCCTCTACAGTGCAGAAGACATTGGATATTTATGAGGAAAACCCCAAGACTTTAATAGTCACCCAAATTTGTGTATATCCCTAAAGCATAATATTTTAATTGATTTAGCATTGGGATCAGGCAACAAGTGCCTATATTATAGGATTGTTGCAGGATTAAATACAATCCTTTATTAAGTGAGTTAGAGATTCTGGGTTTATTAATTTCTGAAGGGACTTTCTGTCACTAGAAAAACATACTAGCCAAGTAGTGCTTCTCCCCCAAATAGAAAATTACTTCAGCAAAAACCCTTTAGACTCAGCAGGTAAGATGTAGTCTTATGTTACATCCGCCAATACCAGGAGAATGGGGAAGTCTCTTTTGTGCCCTTTTTCTTGTATGAAGTCTTATATTGCTGTTAGACAGGTGGATGGGAGGAAGAAAATTCCCAGGCCCTGAAGCGTGACGACTGGACCCAAATAATGACACTATAAAGTCCTCTATTAGCAGTCTGTTGTCTTGTTCCCAAATTATCCAAAAGCGTTATGGCTCAAAATAATAAACACTAGCTCAAAATCCAGGTGGCTCAGGAATCCAGGTGGTTCCACCTCAGGGTCTCTTATGGGGTTGCAATCAAGATGTTGGCTGGGACTGTGGTCATCTGAAGGCTTAACTCTGGTAGGTTCACTTCCAAGATGGTGCACTGACATAGCTGCTGGCAGAAGGCCTCAGTTCTCACCACCGGATCCTCCATAGTGCTTGAGTGTTCTGATGACAGGAGCAGTAAACCATGAGAGAGAGCGAGAGCAAGGAGGGTACTGCCATGCTGGCACCACGGAGTCTCAGAAGTCACACAAGGTCACTTTTGCCATATTCTGTGATTTACAAGTGAATCGTTAAGTCTAGCCCTCACTAAGGCAGGGGTGGAGGGGGTGGAGGTGGGGATTAGTCTCCACCTTTTGAAGCAGAGAAATGTCAAAGAACGTGTGGCCTTATTTAAAAACTGCCACAGGACCCCCACCCGAGTGGCTCAGCCCTTGGCCTTCTTGCGGCCCCGCTTGTCAGCTTCCTACCTGCCAGATCTGAATGATTATCAATGCTTACTTAGGCTGCTCGTGTATAAAGGGCTCTGCAAAATTGGGTAGAAACAACTTCAAATGGCATAATAAGCTTTGCATTGCTTTTTCATTCTCCTTTGGTTATAGGTTTTCCCTGGAATGCACATATCCACAAACTCTACGTATTAAAATTCCCTTTACGGGCCGTTACTAATCTAGAATTTACGGTGATTGAGACAGGGTGGGATTATAAAATGACTTTGTCCATAAGAACAAATAGTGTGTAAATGAGATCTGAGAAGCGGTGTTTATATACTTTAATGAGGTCATTGCTGCTTTTAGGCACTTTATGGCCAAACTTTCTATTTAATTGAATTGCAGAGGCCAGATTTAAGCTGACACATAGAAATGTTAATTTAAAAAATTAATCTTCTTGTGCGCTAGAGCTGAGGGAAAGACAATGCAGCCTTCAGTGTGTGCCACGTACACAACCATATTTTGAGCAAAGTGGACCAGCTATTTTTTTAAAGGCTGTTTTTCTTTGTTTTCGCAAAAATTCTGTGAAAAATTTTAAGCATGCAGAAAAATTGGAAGAATAGCACAATAAATATTTGTATGTCCTCCACTTATTTTTGATCATATTGACATTTGACCATATCTACTGCTCTTTTTCTTTCTCTCTCTAAACATATAAATAGATTCATATATATGTATATATGCACGCACATAAATTATGCAAAAATATTGCCTTTTTGTTGCTGAGCCATTTGAACGTAAGTTGCAAATATCATGACACTTCACCCCTAAATACATCTCCCAAGAAATTTCCCCAATGGATATGTGAAAAAGACACAGAAGTTGGCTTGAAAGTGTTGCTGTTGACAAAATCCGGAAAAATTTGAGCATCAAAATAAATAATGAAAATAAAAGACTGTTGAAAAAAATAAGAAACCATGAGCCCATATGGATACAAATAAGTAAATGAAGGGCGAAAGGAGAAAAAGCTTATCCTAATAATTGGAGGCCAACTATTATCATCAAAATAATAATTGATTTAGGCAAGAATTGATGAATACAAAAATTAGTAGGTGAAAGGTTAAGGATTGTATTTATTTCCTATTGCTGTAAGAAACGAGCACAAATTTTGTGACTTAAAAACTCCACAAATAGATTATTTTACAATTCTGTAGGTTAGAAGTCCAACACAGATCTCACTGGGTCAGCAGGGTGGGGTTCCTTTGTGGAGAACTAGAGATGCCCTTTCCTTGCTGTCTCCAGCCTCTAGCTGTATTAATTAAGCCTTTTTGTTTTCTGTATTTCTGATGCTTTGACATCTGGGGGACTTGCTGACCTTGGAGGGCCTGCCCCTCCCAGGCCTAGCCAATTCCTAGAGATGGTAAACTAGCCTGCAAATGGGCCTTTCATATGCAATCTAGAGCCCTCACCTCCAACCCCCTCCTTTATTAAGCTTTTATAGCCTCAGGCCACTATTCATTCCCCAGCCCTAATCATGCTAAGGCCTCTCCAGGGTCAGCAAAGCCTGAGGATGTCAAAGCATCAGAAACCTGGAACGAACACACACACACACACACACACACACACACACACACACCCCAGAGTAGGTAGTACCTGGTCTTCCAAGCTCGCTCCCTCACACGGCTGGTGGTCTGAGGCCTCTGTTCCTCTGCAGGTGGACTCTTCATAGGTCTTAAAAATCAGCCTTTTCTCAAGAAGACTCAAATGGGAACAGCTAAAATGCAGCACCTTGAGTGAAGGGCACACTGACGTGTCAGCAACTGACGCCACACCCTGCCATCAAAGCAGGTTCTGATAGACTAGAGAGGTGACAAGGCCCGCGGCCTTGAAGGGGAGGAAAAGTTTGAGGAAAACAAGGGAGATTGATGTCTGCTTCACTATTTTGCTCAGGGCTCCATCTGTCATCCCTTGAATGTACTAGAACATAATAAATTGCTTATTTTAAAATTAAAATTATATAGCCTTTCTTCCTATTAATCTAGATTGTCAAGATGTCCCGATATTAGCATCATGCTTCGTGATGAAGCAGTCACTCATTCCATCAAGTACTGACTGAGCGCACATCCCGTGCTGTGCGCTGTGATGAGTGTTGGAGATAAAACAGTGGAGAGACAAATACGGCCCCGTCTTTCATGAAGCTTACCTTATACTCTAGTAGGGAAGCCCGGAAATCAAGTACCATACAAATAGGTGTAAGACTAACGCACTGACAGATAAGGACTTGGTGGGGGTGGGGGGCGACACGGACCCGACAACGACAGGGTTCTCTGAAGGAAGTTAGCAGGGTGAATGTTAGATGGTGGCCTCCAGAACCACATCTCCTTTACTTTGTTGAAGCCACCAAGGATGACAGCATTATGGGGTGGAGATGAAGCCTGTGAGCATGGTGCAAAAAATGTGCCATGAATGATGGGGAACCATCAGGAGGTCAGTACCAGAGACTGAAGTTGGTACAGAGGTGAAATGGCATGAGCCGGAAAGAAGTTTCACCTTGTTTTTCATGAGAGTACAGAGGAGAATGGCCAGGAAAAGATAAGAAAGAACAAGAGGGAAAAGGAATTTTGAAAAAACAAATACAAATTTTGTAATTTTCTAAAAATGCCTGTGGCCTCCCCCCTCCCTCACTGGAGAGTTGACAGTGTCAATCTGATTTGTGGAAGGACTCAAGGTTTTGCAACATAGCATTCAGAAGCTCTTTGTTAATGATTCTACCCATCTTGGCCCACCCTTCCTACGACATTATGCTTTGCCTCTCCTCCCAGTAAGTGTTTCTGAACTAGACATTTTCCAGTGCAGAGTGACACTCATAATTCTAGCACCTTCTAATGCACAGTTTGTTCACCATTTCAGTGTACTTCTTTCAACAACAGATTTGCTTTCAGAATAGCAGCCTTAAGAAACAGCCAGCACAATATAAGGTTCATCAGAGAGCGTATTTCTCAACAGCCCACTCGTATTTCATGAATCATAGAGCAATTGTTATAACTAATTTGCTCAGAAAGTTTCATGTTATTTTCAATCCAATTATTTTGTTGATAAAAGTAACATGGTGAATGGTTTCTTTCCTTTAAACTTGTTAAAAAACAAAAACCCAAACCAAAGCGCATACTAATGTCAAAGAACAAAAATTCAGCTAAGTAAATTTAAAGATCTAATTGGCTTTATCCGTGATTCATGAATGGGGCTGTATCCTACCTATCAAATACAAGGGAGCTCCTAAGAGTTGTACAAAATGGAATGCTTTTATAGGCAGAAAGGAGGTGGAACAAGGAAGTTATTAGCAACTAACAGAAAAGGGTTGTTTCACGCAGGCTCACCTTCCCTTGGGGGGAAGGGCAGGGGGTCTTATCAAGCAGATGACCTCACTAGCACTCATCCGGAAATTCCAGACCTATTGTTTAAATTGCCCTTGTGGAAGAGGCTGAAACTACAGTTAGGTTAGGTGTTAGGTCTTGGTGGTGGGGCTTAACATGAGTGACTCAATTTGGGACCTGTTGTTTCTTTTTTAACACTAGCTTATTAAAATAGTGAAATTTGTGGTATATTACATTCACTT
Organism: Ursus arctos; assembly: GCF_023065955.2. Taxonomy (NCBI): domain Eukaryota; kingdom Metazoa; phylum Chordata; class Mammalia; order Carnivora; family Ursidae; genus Ursus; species Ursus arctos. Next base: position 9,831,987 of record NC_079873.1, read on the forward strand.
GATGGAAATTATCATTTAAGAAACTAAATTAGCCTCTCTACCTGGTGAGAGAAAACACTTGAATTTAAGGGCCTGTAGCAGGAATTTGGCTAGACTAAATTCACCCCTTGGCCTCCTTTTTCAGTGAATCTACTATCCCTACCTAACTTGATAATATGTAATTCAAACATGGACGCAAAGGCAGTTGGAACTTTCAAGGAAGCAAGTAACTTGTTAATGACCAGAATACCTGCTTTTGTACTCTCTCACCCTTCTGCCTTGCAGGAAACTCTTACATTACCTTCTTCAGGTTTTTTAAAGTATTTGTGAGAATGGCTATTCTATAAAACAAAGATAGTAATAGATAAGGAGTTTAAATTGCAGAAAAAGAGGATTGAATTTTTGAAGGGAACATTGGAAAATAAAAGCCTATCCTGTTATCTAGTCTTTGGAAACAAAAAATAAATAGGCAGAATCTTGCATAATCCTTATTAGATCCCATGAGTTACAAATATATCATTAGCACAGGGGCGCCTGGGTGGCTCAGGCGTTAAGCGTCTGCCTTCGGCTCAGGGCGTGATCCCGGTGTTCTGGGATCCAGCCCCGCATCGGGCTCCTCCGCTGGGAGCCTGCTTCTTCCTCTCCCACTCCCCCTGCTTGTGTTCCCTCTCTCGCTGGCTGTCTCTCTATGTCAAATAAATAAATAAAATCTTTAAAAAACAAACAAACAAAACAAATATATCATTAGCACAGATTGATATGAAAGAATAGTTATGTTTATGGATATATAGGAAGAGATGGTCTTGTAGAACTATAGATTGAAACACTCACTGAATATTCCTGGAAGCCTGTTAAAATAAGTTAAAGGATCAATGACACAGGGTTAAAGGGTTAAAAGGTATGGCTTGTAAAGATATGACAGAGAGAGTAAACAACCAAATTTTTAAAAAGCAGATAGAGCCTCCTGTAAGATTATGGAGACTGTTCTGATTAGCCTCTTGCATTCATGTTGGAAATAATCCAGAAGTGTTGAGTCAAGAGTTTCCTATTGTGAAGGGAAGAGATGACCATTGACTTGTACCTTGTGACTCAAGAACCCAAAGGTTCTTGGGGTGCCTGGGTGGTTTAGTCGGTTGAGCATATGACTCTTGATTTCAGTTCAGGTCATGATCTCAGGGTCCTGGGATTGAGCCCCATGTCAGGTTCCATGCTCAGCAGGGTTCTGCTTGAGGATTTCTCTCCATCTCTATCTGTCCCTCCCCTCGCTTGCATTCTCCTTCTCTCTCTCTAAAATAAATGAATCTTGTGCCCAAGAACTTTTTCAGCATCCAAGAGTACATAAATGAACACCCTATGATACAAGTTAAAAAAAATAAATAAAAATAAACAAGGCCATGGAAAGAAGTAAACCACCATTTGGCAGTGTCTCAAGCCTGCAACCTAATACCTCCAACCCCATTCCAAAAGTAGAGTTGAGAGACCACAGATACTACAGGCCTGGATGATTTAGTATGCATGTCTGCAAAGAATTACCATATGACTGTCAAAGACTGCTTGCCCAGAGGCATGCAGCAGCACTGGGCTCTGACCATTGCTGGAAATGAGTCAGGGGTCAGGCTTTGGGGGCCAAGAGGCCTCCACTCTTACTGGAATGCTATGAGTCATGTATTAGTTGGCTGGGTGAGGAGACCACACTGGCCTCGTGCATTCTTATATTTCACACAATCCAGACAGCAACTACCTGACCAAAATACCAGCAAGACCCACAAGAGATAAGAAGGGGAAATTATTTAAATGTTCAGCCACAGAAGGAAAAGCTTGAACCTTTTTAAACCTCAAAACCAAGAACAGAAACCTAAAACAATTTTCTACCAGAGGACTTTTAGAAGACCAGTAATGTCTGTGCCCTCCAAAGCGTATTTAAGAAACTGTTTGAGTGGTGTTAAATTGATTTCCCCCCATTTAAATACTGTCTTAAAAAAAAAAAAAGACAAACCAAAAAACAGACTCTTAAATATAGAGAACAAACTGATGGTGACCAGAGGGGACATGGGTGGGGGGATGGGTGCAAAAGGTAAAGGAGATTAAGAGCACGCTTATAATGATGAGCACTGAGTAGAGCACTGTTGAATCACTGTATTGTACACTGAAGCTAATGTAACACTGCGTGGTAAGTATACTGGAATGAAAATAAAATAAAATAAATAAATAATGAAAGAAACACAGGCAGACAATCTTTAAAAGACCTGCCTGAGTACCTGTCCAGAGTGGAAAGAACAAAAGTCTTATGTCTTGAATATGTTGAAGTCCCATCTTGAGAACCCCTAGCTATGTGACTGCGTCCATTATGATTAGGTCAGTTTATTTCAAGATAGCACCCGGAGTTTATCTGCTTATACTGAAAAGTCTGGAGGTGGTCAATCCAGTCTGGTGTGGTGGCTTAGCAAAGTCACTGGGCAGAGTCCTCACTGCTTCACCACTCATATAAACTTGACTTTCATCCTCAATGTCACAAGATGGTTGCTTTAGTTGCTGTCTCCCATCCACATTCTAGGGGAGAAGAAGGTAAAAGGAAGAAGGCAAAAAGAGGCACAGCCCATCCCTTTTCAAAGAGCCTCTCTGGAAATGCCACCCAGCAGCTTTCAGACTGGCCAGAATTCAGTCATATGGCCACACCGCGCTGAGAAATATACTCTTTTATTTGGGATGACATCCTGAAAAAGATCAGGACTCTGACTAAAGAAGAAGGGAAGAATGAATATTGGGTAGGCAACAAGCCATAGGAGAGTGACATTTAGAGCTATTAACGTCTCTGAGTCTGTGGCCTCATTTATAAAATGGGTATACAGTGCCTACCGTACATGGCTGGTGAGGTGAAAAACACCACACAAATATCAGCTGTTAATAGCCTCCCGAAACCTAACTCAGAATCATCAGCCTTTGAGTATACATTCAGCATTACTCCACTTTCCAGAAAAATCAAGTCCCCAGTCAGAGAAAGTGCAGACTGCTTTGCTTTGCTGCTTTATCCTAGTCCTAGTAACTGGACATCTGTTCATTTAATTCCTTTCTTAACGGAATAATTTTAGGAAATGGCTCTGGCTTCGTTCTGTCTTCCTAGCTCTCTAGTTCCTCTGTGACGAGGCCCAGCCATGCTCTTCCCCTCTTCCCACTACATTGCCATCTACCTTCACAACCCCATGATCTCTCACATTGTACGCAAATCCTTTCGGTGGCTTCCGGAACATCTCAAGTCTCCATAGGATCATTACTTTCTCACCTTGCATCTTGTTGAATTGCCTGGGAAACTGGACACCAGAATTTAGTAAACATTTGCGATGCGACTGTGTATTTCCAAGTAGGGTCCATTACCTTGGTTCCTACTTAGTAGTCGTAGTAGTAGGAAGTAGGAACCAGGGTAGTGGACCCTACTTAGACATGTGTTAATGACAAGGAGTGTGCTTTATTCATCACCATCTATCCACCAGGTGTTCTCATAAAGATCCACCTACGCATTTTTTAAAGACATTCTCATTTAAATTCTTTAATATTTTGTTAGATATGCTCTTTAGGCATTCTATGCAGTGTTAAGAATAAGTTAATATCTTACAGATGTTAAAATTTTAGTTTAAGGGACAAGTGAATTGTTTCTGAATTTAAATAGTGCATTCAAGAACTTCCAGGCTATAAGTAGTAGGCTAAGACCTATAGCTACTTTCTGTTTCTAAATCCATGCACTTTTTTCCTAGAACAAAAATGCTTGACTCCCATTAAAGTGAATGTGAATTGCACTGCTCTATTTTATGATGCATTGAAAAAATTCAAGGTCTAAAACTTAGGGGTTATAAAATCTGCTTCTATCATGATAAACCATACTATTGGCACCCATAATGTCACACATTGAAATAAAGGGGTGGGAGTGAGGGAAAATTCCATGCTAGTCATTAACTTATAAGACTTTATCTTACTCTAGTCTATTTGATACAAGACAGGTCAATCAATCTTGACTGTAATGAAAAATCTTACATGTCTAAGAATAGGTATATTGCCCAGAGCATGTTTTCCTAAAATATTATTTCCTGTAGGTATAAGAACAGAGACATTTGAAATGTTAAAAGATTTGATAATTATTGGTGAAATTTAAACCACCGAGGTTAAAATAACTGTTTCGTATAAGCATGTCTTGCAGGCCAGCGTGCAAGGTTGGTATATTGATGAGGAAAGAAGGGTCTAACTGAATCCGGCCAGACATCTAGATAGGATGGTAAGGTGTAGGCAGAGAGGATTGACTGCACAAATGCCCGGAGCTTAGTGGATTGATTGAAAAGGTCAGCATATTAGCAGGTGCCTCAAGCCTTCTCATCCATTCACCCAAAATATTGAGTGTAACCAGGGAAACCAAGGAGAAAATGTAAAGCTCTTAAACAATGAAATGGCTTTTGTCTTCCTGAGATGAGACAGGAACATCTGTCTCCATCCTCCATCCCTGGAGTGTTGTCACCAAAGCCCTAGGATTCTTAACTGGGATGGCTATCACTGCATGAAAAATGAGAAGTCCATTAAGGAGCACAGCTAAAATGTGAAAGCTTGCTGAAGGCTCACTGGCACGCATAATCAAATGAATCACCTGGTCACAGAAATAGTGAAATCTTTAGAGCTAAAAATACAAGAATTTACAGATAATGACCACCTAATAAGGTTAATATTATATAAAACATATATAGTGCCTTACAAATTAACTATATTTATCCAGGTATATGGAGCTGCCTGTGGATAGCAATTTATGGCCAAGCAGTCTTGGCCAGACAACTCCATTGAGTGGGCAAAGGGTATGGCCCTTGGCCTCCCCAGTCTGTGTGATCTCATACAGACCAGAGAGACTAACAAGAGACTGCTGGATCCAAGACATGGCTTTGTTAGTTTAAGGATGGGGAAGGCTTCCTTCCCTTGCCCCAACCTCCCTGAGGTTCTGAAGACCTCATTTTTGAAGGAACGAGCAGACTGGAACATGGAACCACACCACTCCCCAGGCCTTCCGTCTTTCATTTCTGTTGCCTGGATTACTCTGTCCTCTGCTCCTCTTTAATTAGGAGGTTTCACTCAGATGAAGTCCAAGGACATAAGTTTGGGGATCCCTAAGTTCTCAATGGGAATCATTAAATTTTGTTCATTTCCAACTTTGTCTTAAAAATACAACACAAGCATATTCTGGGTTATCTGGTCAACCATCCTAAAATCATGTAGTGCCATACAATTTCAAGGCCCACCTTTGCATTTCTTCTGATGATTGCCTTGATGCCGAGCGGTCTGTTTATGTGACATGTTTGACTTTTAATGCAGGGTTTTCCAAACTAGGGTTAGCACAGACATCTGCAGACCTCATCTTGGGATCTGAAAATCCTCAAAATTCCACCCTCACTGTTCATCCTCTCAGCCCTTGAGTGTTTTGTCTTAGGCAGCTATTTGAGTTAATATGATCCCCATGGAAAATTTTTAATGTCTAATTAATGTCTGTCAACTTCATCTCTCACATGAAGATGCTCATTTTCTTGACTGACACTGTGTCTTCAGTGGTTTTTTTTCTTTTTTTTTTTTCATTGTACTGCATTTAATATGCTATAAATTTTGAAAGCTCATTATGGCCAGATTAGGGCATTGATGATCGGAGTTGGAGATGCCACATGTGAGAGGGAGAAAGACAGTGGAGGGATATGCTGTTCTTGTCTGCTTAAGAGGAAGAGGACAGCACAAGAGGAATCAGTGATGTTCTGTCACATTTACGATTGATACAGAAAGTGATGTGAAGGGAGAAAAAGAGCATGGATTTCGGAGTCACCCAGATAATCACGTGACTGGGGTCAAATGCTTGGCTTTTTCAAGTCTTGATTCCTTAATCAAAATAATGGGAATAAAAATACTAATTCCTCTTCAATGGATGGCGCTAGAACTAAATGTACATATTTTAAAAAATAAGAACATCGACTCTTACATTGCAGGCAAAAAATTCAAGATGAATCATAAATGTAAGTGCTAAAATTATAAAGCTTCTTTTTAAAAAGATTTTATTTATTTATGCATACAAGTTGGGGGGAGGGGCAGCAGGAGAGGGAGAAGGAGAAGCAGACTCCCCCCTCAGCAGGGAGCCCAACTCCGGGCTCCATCCCAGGACCCCAAGATCATGATCTGAGCTGAAGGCTTGACACTTAACCCACTGAGCCACCCAGGCGCCCTTAAAATTATAAAGCTTCTATAGTAAACACAGAAGAATATCTTTGTAGCCTTAAGATAGGTAAAGATCTTGTCGAGAGGGCACAAAAGGTTTGAACCATAAGAGGAAATATTGATAAATTGGACTTCATCAAAATTAAAGATTTCTGCTTTTCCAAGGACACTTGACATCTCAGTGAGGTTACATCTCAGTAAAATTATCCCTTTAGATACCTTACATCATGCAAAACTACAAAGGTAACTACAAGGTATCTCCCCAGGACAAAGCCAGTGAGGAGTGAGGCTAACGACCTGGAAGTTTGGCTTTGGGACTGTTGAAAGGAAGACAATAGGTTGGAGCAGCAGAGATGGGGGTGATGGCGTTCCTTCCTGTTGTAATGAGAAACAAGTATTTACTTTCAGTTTTACAAAACCATTTTCATGTCACATTTTCTGAACATGCTGTGTGCGTCATTGCTACAGCAGAGGGGGTAAATGAAGTGAAATATTTCTGAGAACAAAGTGAACCACCTGTGGGCAGCTCAGAAGCAGCCAGTTGAATACTACATGAGGCAGGATGAGGGTTAAGCTTGTGGCAAAGTTCCAAAATGAAATTACTGAAATAGGCATACCTAATTATCCCCATAAAATAACACTCTCAAGGAAGTCTAAACAGTTACAGTAGACAGTTACATATTAAAAATTCCATAATGCTTCCTGAAATATGATTTTGTTTTGATGTATCTCTTTTTTTAAGGCTCTAAATAATTAAAATGTTTCTATGTTATTTGGGAGCACAGAGTGGCAATAATGATTGTTTAGCCCATGTTCTCCTGTTTGCAAAAGACCATGACCATATTAGTGAAACCGATGTAGAAATTGGTTGGGGTTCAAAGCCAATGGCCAAGAAAGAATTCTTGAGACGTCTTTGGTGCAAAAAGGTGGTTTTATTAAAGCACAGGGACAGGACCCGTGGGCAGAAAGAGCTCCACGGGGGTTGTGAGGGGTGGCCCCTCCATTATACACTTTCAAGTTGTAAGTGTATAGGGAGGGAGAGCATAAGTCTCTAAGGAATTTTGGCAGCAAGGTTTCCAGGACCTTGAGGGGACTAGCTATTGTTGGGAAAAGGTCGTTTATTATTGGCTATAAAACCTGAGTCATGAAATCCTTCAGATGAGTATTGGTGGGTCATATGCTAGGGGATGATTGCCAACATATATCTTGTGGGGTAGAGATCAAGGAAGTTTCCAAAGGAATTTTTGTATGTTAAACTGGACTCAGTGATCCTGGGGGTTTGGGATAATGTTAAGCTAAGATTGTCTTTTGCTCTTAGCAAAGTATTAACATTGAGGCAGCTGAGCAACCAGAAGAAGGTTGCTCAGCCTGTTTCAAGGACTTGTCAGTGGGCTGGAGGAAGTAAAGAAATCTAATGATTTTTCTTTTGCCTTTGTTTCCCACATCAAAACCATCTCATGGATTTGTTGATTGCATGTTAGACAAAGTGGCAAGGTCAATGCCAAGTTTCAGTGGATGATCTTTCTTTTATTATTGTTTTCCGTATTCCCGTCCAGTAAAAGGCATCCAAGGGTATAGTTTAGGTTGGATTCTAGCAGTAATTGGTAAACTTTTTCTGTAAAGGGCCAGACAGTAAATATTTTATTTAGGCTTTGCACACCATATGGTCTCTGTCACAACTACTCCTGTTGTAGCACGAAAGCAGATATAGATAATACATAAACAAATGGGCCTGTTGTGTTTCAATAAAACTTTATGAGCACTGAATTGAATTTCATGTAATTTTCACATGTCCTGGAATATTCTTTATTTTTTTCAACCATTTCATCATGTTAAAACCATTCTCAGCTAGAGAGCAATACATAAACAAGTGACTGCCCAGATGTGGCCCAAGGAAGGTAGTTTCCTGATCCCTAGAGTACGTGAGACTTTTACTAAGTCATTTAACTTTCCTGAGACTTAATTTCTTTATCTGCGCAACTTGGGCTATCAGATATCCCTTAGAATGTTTCTGAGGATTAAGTGAATAAAATATGAAGAGGTTCTGTGTGTGCTGAAGAGCACTTTAAAATTAAATATTAATCTATTTATTAAGTAGTATACATTTATTATATTTATATATTGGATGTTGTTATACACACGATTAGCCATAGTACCATTATCATATCATCTAAGAGAAACACGATGAGAAAGACTGGCAGTGGCCAGCCTGATGCAAAAGTACCTTCAATAAAATGGAACTTCTTCCTTGTATTTATTAAATATATTTGACACGTCGCATTGTGTAAGTTTGGAATTTCACTTTTAACGAAAGAAAGCTTGAACTCTGACTCTCCCTGTTTCTCCTTTCTCTCTCTTGGTTGGGTGGATACAATGATAAATCATTTGGAGAGTGGGGCGAGAGGGAAGAATGGGTAGGGCGCCCCCGGGTAGCTCAGTTCGGCAAGCATTGGACCCTTGCTCTCGGGGCTTGATCTCAAGGTCGTGAGTTCAAGCCCCACAGTGGGCTCCAGGCTGCGCATAGTGCCTACTTAAAAAAAAAAAAAAAAAAAGTGAAGAATGGGTAAAAATGGAGTTAAATTCCTGTTTGAAACCTCTTGCTCACCTATTAAAGCTGCAGTTTCTCCCAGAGTTCTTTGAGGTAAGAAAGACCATCTGTTCTGGAGGACTCGGGCCTATACCTGCCTCAAGGCAGAATAAGGTGATCTCTTAGCGCCTTTCTCCAGTCAATGGTAGACAGGGCCAGCTACTAACTACAATTAAACTTAAATTGCTTACCACTGATGAGGTCACTGCAAATACTGCTCCTCCTTCTATAATTTCTGTTTGGGGAATATCCAAACAAAAGAATAAGCTCTTGTTCAAAATCTTCCACGTGTTAATTTTTGAAGACCTAGTTTTCAAGTTATTAGAATGTAGCTAGATGGAAACTTACCAGCCTCCTCCCTCACCTTCTATTCTCTTAATCCTCTCACTCAGTGGTGCCAACACAACGGAGAGCAGTGCAATGACTGTAATCCACAGGAGCACCTGGGGCCTTGAACATTGTAGGAACTTAATCACATGAAGTTTTTACTAAGAACTGGGGTGTTTTCTCAGGTTTTATTTATTTAAGTAATCTCAATGCCCAATGTAGGGTTCGAACTCACAACCCTGAGATCGAGTCTCACACCAACCAGGCGCCCCAAGAATTGTTTTTAATGAAGTCATTATTTCAGATTGAATAAATAATACTGAATAAATAATTTTAGAGTCATGTGGACCCACAGTTGGTATCACTACCCTTTTCCTGGCCTCTGTTTCCTCCTGTCATCAGCTATAGAAGCTACTTAAGCCAGAATCACTAGAACTGTTTTGCAATTTAAAATAAGCCTATAGGCCTTGGTCTCCCACCAACAGTCTAGACAGAGATGGATGTGGAAGCCTCCAGCAAGAACTTCTTCAGTTGTTCATTGTACTATATTGAGTAAACCACACAAATGAAATCTTGATTTCAATGATTTTTCTTATCTATATACTATTGCTTTTAACTATTTTTAAACTATTTTAACTATTTAACTATTTTAACTAGTTAACTATTTTAACTATTGCTGATATCATTTTACAACTAGAAAGTGGATTAAACCTTTTTAAATGGCATGAGTTCACTCTAGCTTTAGAGTTAGCATTTTTTTACACATTGGCTTTGGAGCAGGGGTTTTCATAACGTGCATTTCCACATCAGCTAACACCATTCAAGACAAGATCATCAAACCTACAAGTGGCAACTGGTTAGTATGAGACTGAGAACAACCATAGGAACCACTTTAAGGACTTATATTTGAGGTGGATGTAAATAAAGGGGGGAAAGGGTTCAGGCTTGTGGCAGGTGCAGGTCTGATCTTCAACAATATAAACATTAGGCTCTTTATTGTAGTGCCTCCCGATCCGCCCTTATACTTCCCAGGGGAGCCCCTGAGCTGAGCATGGGCACGGTAAAATTCTCAAAAATGTTAAAATCTATTTCAGTCCACTTCAATTTAAAATATATGAGAAATGGTATAGATTAGACCTTACTCATTTGGGATTGCCTTTCATGGAACGTTGAGCCCCTCCATGAGAGCCATGGAGAATTCCCACCCAGGGGAACAACAGTTCTTTTTTTTTTTTTTTTTAAAGATTTTATTTATTTATTCGACAGAGATAGAGACAGCCAGCGAGAGAGGGAACACAAGCAGGGGGAGTGGGAGAGGAAGAAGCAGGCTCATACCGGAGGAGCCTGATGTGGGGCTCGATCCCATAACGCCGGGATCACGCCCTGAGCCGAAGGCAGACGCTTAACCACTGTGCCACCCAGGCGCCCCATGGGAATAACAGTTCTTAACTTCTCACCCAGCTTTTATTGGGTGCTAAGCTCTGTGCCAGGGGCTTTATATCCAGTACCTACTGCAGAAACAGAGGCTCATATATGGGTGATTGTTATGTCATTCCTTATATTTTTAATTAACATAATAGCCAAAATATTCATCAACTCGTGAATAACTAAACAAAATATGATACCTCCATGTAATGGAATATTATTCAGCCACAAAAAAGAATGAAGTACTGATATGTGCTACTACATGAATGAACCTTGAAAACATTACACGAAGTGAAAGAACCCAGGCTCGAAAGGTCACATGTTCTTTGCCAGGGGATAGAGTGGAATGGGTTAGGGAGAAATGGGAGTGACTGCTAGTAAGTACTGGGTTTCTTTGGGGGGTGGTGAAAATATTCTAAAATTGGTGATGGTTGCCCAACTCTGAATTTACTAAAATACATTGAATTGTACACATGACATGGGTGAATAGTTTGGTGTTTAAATCACATCCCACTAAAGCTGTTATTAACACACAGACTGGGAGTTGGAGTTGGAGTTCGAGGTGGAAGGGCCTGAATGCCACGGAGAGCCATTTGGACTCTACTGTGGTCCATGGGCAGCCATCAGTATTTTCAAGGAGCAGGGTCACATGATCGGATGTTTATTTTAGAAAAACACTGTTCTGGTGGCATGTCTGATGGATGGAAACAAGGAAAACCTGACATAGAAAGAGCGATGAGAATCTGCCAGATTTGTAGAGAATTTGTAATAATGTTCCTTGTCCTTTGTTCTCATGGTAGTCTTCCCTCCACATCAAGAAGGTAAACCCTTATCACTTCATTAGCCCAGAGAAGTATCTGCTGCAGGGTCAAGAGCAGAATTGTTTGGAGACAACTCTCTGAAGAGCTCCACCTCCTTGTTAACACTTGGCTTCATCTTTATTTGATTCTAGGCATCTGTGTGGGTGGGAAGTGGTATCTCATTGTGGTTTTGTCTGGTCTTTCCCTAATGACCAGTGATGCCAAGCATCTTTTCCTGTGCTTATTGGCCATTTATCTATCCTCACCCTCCCTCTTGCTGAATTAGCAGTTTTGCAGTTAGAGATTGATTCCTTTGCCCTCTCAAAGTGGAAATATATAATCCTAGTGGTTCTCAAGCCAGGCAGTTCTGTGCCTCCCCCCCAAGAAGGGTTGCCAAGTAAGATAAAGATGCCCACTAAAATGTGAATTTCAAATACGTGGCAAATAATTTTTCAGTATACAAATGCCCTGAGAGGGAGCAAAGTATGCCACCCCAGGGTATGCTACTTTAGCATATTGATGAGTTTGAATTAAAGGTATTTAAGAAACAGCCAGTGCAGGAAGGACACACTAATGTTCCTTTGTCCCCCTGAAAGCAGGAAATAAATCCCCAAGTAAAAGGTACCTCCAGGAGGGTAGAGGCAACCTTATCACCAGAGAGAGAGAAGCGAGGCCAAGAAGGTTGTGTAAACAAACCTTGCTGCTTCACCAGTTTATTACTCTTGGCCCAAGCCCCTTTGTCGTGTCAATTCTTCACATATTGTTTCTTTGTCTAAAAGGCATAAAAGCTGCCTGCTTTGGCCACTTCTTTGAGTTCTATTTTTATGAGCTCCCATACATATGAAATTACATTCGTTTTTCTCCTGTTAATCTGTCTTGGGTCACTTTAATGATTAGACCAGCCCAAGGAGCTGGAAGGGAAAAATGAAAAGTTTTCATTCCCTACAGTCCCAAATATTGCATAGGACATACATACACTAAGAAGTTATTCATTGCTTATCTGAAGCTCAAATCGAACTGTGCATCCTATATTTTTATTTACTAAATCTGGAACTTTATCCCAAGGAGACATTTTGCAATGTCTGGAGACGTTTTTTGGTTGTCACAACTCAGAGGGGGTCGGAGGGGGGCGTGCGGGGTGGGTGGAGGAGAGCTGCCAGTGAGCGGAGGCCAGGTTTACTACCAAAGCATCCCACGTGCACAGAGAAGTTTGCAGGGCAGTAACTTGGAGGTTGTTAACCTTGCCTTAACCATTTATTGAGAGCTGACTGTGTGAGATGAACCGTCTACTAGAAGTAGCTCGTGGCCTCGTGACCTCAGGAAAGGGAGGCCCTCTGGAAAAATGAATCAGAGGGGAGATCTGGGCTGAGTAGGTGGGAGATTCAACTGAACTGACTCCCTTTGCAGGGAGGACTAAGATCGGTCCTGGCTGCTCTGACAGGGAGGGGGGGCGACACGTGCAGGGACAGGAGCCCCCTGCCGCCCACAGGCAGGGAGGACCGGGCCTCCTGGGCCACCAGGGAAGCCATCAACAAACAGGCAGAACTCCAAGCACATCATGTTCTGCGTCTGGCGGCTGCCGCCAACCAGAGCAGAGTCCCAGCTGCGGAGCCAAGAAGGAGGGGCAGCGCGGCCGCCCACCCTCACCCCGCCGGGGCCACAGGCATAATGAGGCCCCCACACGGCTCTGTTCCTGTGAAACGAACGAGCTTAATCTGAACTGCAGACAAGCTGAATGAAAGATCGCTTCCCCTTCGCAGTCAGAACTGCCGACGCTGTACATTTTGCCATTGTCCCTCAACTTTCTCTTACCCCAAACGTAGTGCGTGCCGAGCTAGTGCTGCTCAGATGCCTGCGTGCGGGGGTCACGTCCAGCAATGTCGTGAACGTCAGCTTCTCGCCCCTCCTAGAGCGGAGCTTGATAGGCCTGATGAACCCCAAACCCCAGCACATAGGTTCCTAAAACATTCCTTAAAAATGGCCTCTGCCCGACGCTTTATGTTGAGTTGCCAGTATTTATGCAGTAACCCTATGGTAAACTGGTTCCCTCGAGAAATTCTGTGCGCAGGAGAGGAGCACTTCAGTGATTCAGAGGGTTCCTCCTCAACCGTGTGAGGTTGCCTCAAGCAGTTCTGTCAAAAATAATTTACTTGCTCGGAGCCATCTTCAAGCTCCCAAGATGTCAGACAGTTGTTTCCTTCCAACAACACAAACAAGCACGAGGCTCATCCATCTAGAAAGTGCCTGTGCTACAGAAATTCTTTTGAATGATCTTGGTCTTCTTACTGTGCCTGTGTTTGTGGCTGAGTTTCACTGGGATGTCTGGCTTTTGTTTCACGAATCTGTCCCAGAAAGTGAAGAAGATACCTGAAGTGGTAACTGTGTTTTTGAAAAATAAGTATCAGGTTATATTGCTACTGAGGAATCGAAGAATAATTGATGCCGTGCATGTAATTCTTTTAAGAAAAGAATTCATAATTTCTCCTTTAAGTTTGTTGTTGTCGTCGTCGTTTTTCCTCTACTATACCTGTTTTGTTCCTGGCTGCCTTCGAGGTCCCGTGTCTCTGCGGAATATTTGCATGACAAGTTGGGGGTCCAAGAGGAATCTGATAAAGCAGAAGTTAAACACAATATTGTGCTGTGCCAAACAGGTGGAGCTCTGCCCTTAGAGCTGCTCTTCAGAAGCACGTGATTTGTTTCTAGAGAATGGAAATTTCCGTGGGGCATGAAAGTCCTTACAGGAAACAACTGTCTCTGTTCCCACGGGCTTTCCTTCCGTGACAGCCGCACCCACTTGGTGGAAGGTGGCGCTCAGTCACTTCATACCAGGACTGTATTCAGAGTCGATGTGTGCCCGGTGGGTTCCTGGCTCCGCACGACCACGGATCTTGGCAGTAACTTTCTATCCAGATGAATTCTTTATCCTCTGTACCACTGTTCTCGGACTTGCCAAAAGTAGGAGCACTCCTCATCTGCCCAGATGGCCCCTTTCTCTTATTGCAAAGAAATGGAATACAGCAGACACATGGAAACGAGAGTTGATGGTCCCTCTGTCCCCCGTCACAGTAAGGCCCACGAGTGTGAAGGGCTTGCCCACGCTGCTCTTGCCTCTGCCTGAAGGTGGGATTCGTCCTGGCTTGAATGGCCCCGAAGGGTGTGGGCCTCTGCGCACAGGGGCTGAAGACCCGGCTCGCCAACGCCCCCAGGCAGGTCTGTGGCCCCAGCCAGGCACACCTTATAAAGGCCAGGGGTGGAGGCTCTCCTTCTACTCCTGGGGCCCACAGGTAGACAGATGATTTTGGTTCGATCGCTTGCCTTTCCAGAGACCTTAGGTCAGTAAGCACACGAATCAGTCTCAGTGCACACCAACATCTGCCTCACCAGGAAAGCAGTTCTTGACCCTCTCTGCCCCACGAATCCAGGCGTGTCTGTGCTTCTGTTGCGAAGCGAGAATTTCCTGTCCTTCTAGCTGGACTAGGAATCAAACTGACATGAGACAGATTAATAGGAGAAAATTGAATTTAGTTTTGTACATTTGGGGGATTTACACAGACATGGAAATTCCAAAGACAGTGCGGCAAAATAAGGTCTGTATGTCATCCTGAACTAAGGAGAAGGGCTTAGGCATCTGGGACTTCAGAGGAAGGGAATGTATTTCACAGGGTGATTAGAAGAGCAGAGGTTTGGTAATTAAATGTTTGCCCTGCTACACAGATGGGTCACTCAGATAAAATTTATCTCTGTTAATAACCCTTATTCTAGGAAAGACCCCCCCTTTTAGATTCTAATAGGGAGTTAAGCGAAGGGCAAGTTTCTCTTGAGCCCACAGGATCTTGATACCTTCAGCTCAAAATAGTCTACATGCCAAAGTGGCACATTTTGCGGGGACCTGTCCTGAACCCCTTCACTTTGTAATTTTAAATTGAGTACCATCTCCAAGTGTCAGTGTTTCCAACACCACCCCTGAGCACAGAAGCGTGTGCTTGAGTTGGAATTTGCTTTCTCATTTTATTCCCCCCCCCCCCCCCCCCGTTCCACCCACAGAAAGCAAAAATAAAAGATTCTTCCTTGACTGGACCTAAACTTGCCACTTTTGCATAATAAAAGAATGGGAAATTGGGGTACTTGGGTGGCTCAGTCTGTTAAGTGTCTGCCTTCAGCTCAGGTCATGATTTCAGGGTCCTGGGATTGAGCCCTGCTTTGGGCTCCCTGCTCCCTGCTTCTCCCTCTCCTTCTGCTCCTGCCCCCAGCTCATGCTCTCATGCGTGCTTCTCTCTCTCTCAAATAACTAAAATCTTTTTTTAAAAAAACGGAAAGAAAAAAATGTGTATTTTTTAAACCTGGTGGAAAGACAGGAGGCACTGGGGAGAAGGGGCTCAGCCCCCACCCCTTACCCCAACTCCAGGAGAACGACTGTCTGACAACAAGTAGGGCAGATTGAAAGTGGGAGAGGGGCAAGTCTGGGAGAAGGCATCTGGGGAGATTAGTTTCACTGAGACAGGCCCTAAAGTGAAACCCCAGAGTGACGCTGCTGCTCTCTGCAGGATGGGGCCTAAGTCCATTCCACCAAAAGTAGAGAGAGGCACTGGCTCTGCAGCCCACCCGGTAAGCCCTGTGCATAAAGCACCTTACTCATCACAACGTACGGTCACCAGACAAGCGATGTG
Source organism: Ursus arctos (assembly GCF_023065955.2). Lineage (NCBI taxonomy): Eukaryota > Metazoa > Chordata > Mammalia > Carnivora > Ursidae > Ursus > Ursus arctos. The sequence goes on from NC_079873.1 coordinate 9,847,994, forward strand.
CGTGCGTGTAAGGAAGGCCAGACTCCAGGAGCGCCTGGGGGGCTCAGTTGGTTAAGCGACCGCTTTTGGCTCTGGTCATGATCCCAGGGTCCTGGGATCAAGTCCTGCATCGGACTCCTGGCTGAGCAGGGAGCCTGCTTCTCCCTCTGTCCCTCTCCCCTCTCGTGCTATTTCTCACTCTCTCTCAAATAAATAAATAAAATCTTAAAAAAAAAAAAAAAAAGAAGGCCAGACTTCAAAGACGGCTTCGGCGATGCATTATTTTTAGAACATGATTAGAAATCGTCTTCAGTTGCCCGATTTCCTGTTTCCTTCTAATGAGCCTCCTAGAAGACAGCACTGTATTCCTAAAAGAGAATGGTAGCAACACACAGAGTTCCAGGAGAGACAGTGCAGTCTTTGTTGGGAAGGCTTAAGAAACGGTAGGAAAGGGCAGGGGATGGCCTCTGGGCATGTTTTGACAGGTGCCAGGGTCAAGAGTCACTTAGGACAAAGGTCACCAGTCGGAGGACTTTCTGTTGTGCTGGAGGGCCACCACACCATGGCTGACAACGCAGCGTGCACTGGGGTAAACGTACCGTGAATAGTGGAATGAGGAAACAGAAGCCAGCAGCCACGCAGTTGTCTGTGATGACCGTAATTGCTCAATTGTCATAACATTACATAACCCAAAGAAATGAGAATTTAGTACATACCCAGTAGGGACACAGATCTAGAACTGTGTGCACTCCAAATAGAAAAAGAAAAGAGACTGTGATCCAAAAGTAATATTCTAGCCAAGGAGGCAATATTAAAAGAAGTAAGTGCACACAGTAACAATACATACAAGCACGTGCACGATCATGTGCTGTTGGCAAGGTCCTTGAGACTCAACAGACAAGCGCCCACTTCTTGAAGAAGAAACTGGGACATTTTTGGTTCTCTTTTACCTTGAAGGTATAACAGGATAGCCTAAGAAGAAAATTTCAATAATCCTAGAAATTTGCTACCGATCAAGGGCTGGTTGGTAGCAAAGGGCATTTAAAAATGGCTACTTTCTCTTGTGCAGGGTTCCTAATTTGTGCCTCCTGATTTGTTCTTCCTCCTAAGGGTGAATTAGATCTCACTCATGCATTTCAAAGTAGCTTAGAATGTAAGCTTCCAAATGCAAGGATGGTTTTATTTTCTCTCATTCTAATTCTTCCTCATAGAAGGGCTTGGCTCTGTATTTAGTGAATAATCGATGACAATCGATTACAAGCCAGTACGTTTCAAGGAAATCCATTCTAGATGCTCATACTTCTTCACTTACATTATTGCATTATTATTATTTTTTAAATAATAAGGACCCTCAGGTCCTCAATTCCTGTCCACTGGGACGGGGTCTGGAAGCATCCATGTGGTTAGTTCTGCTTTGGGTGCAGCAACTTGGTGGGAGGCCCTGGGTAGCTGAGGGAACCTGAGAACCTGTAAGTGTCTGTGAGTTGGGAGAGCAGGGTCTTCAAAATCACCTGAGTGGGTGTGGGAGGGGGAAGAAAATCACCTGAGCAAATTTCACCAAGCCAGTCCTGCTTGGAATGCCACACAAGCTCTGGTAAGACACTTTGCCTAACCAACTCCAGAGATGAACATAATGTAGGAAAGATGTTACGGTTCAAAGCCAGTGGCTAAGAAAAAATTCTTGAGACATCTTTGTTTGCAAAAAGGTGATTTTATTAAAGCACAGGGACAGGACCCGTGGGCAGAAAGAGCTGCACTGGGGTCATGAGGAGTGGCCCATTATATACCCTCAAGTTGGGAGGGGGTCAGGGAGAGCGTTAAGTCTCTAAGGAATTTTGGAAGCAAGGTCTCCAGGATCTTGGGGGGGGCTAGCTACTGTTGGGAAAAGGTCATTTATTACCATCGAATAAAATCTGAGTCACGAGTCCCTTCAGATGTATATCGGTGGGTCATATGCTTGGGGGAGGATTGCCAACATGTGTCTTGGGGGGAGAGATAAAGGAAGTTTCCCAGGGAATTTTCATATGGTAAAGTAGACTTACAGGATCCTGGAGGTCAAGCTAAGATTGCCTTTTGCCCTCAGCAAAGTATTAACATCAAGGCAGCTGAGTCCGTAGAGGAAGGTCACTGTGCCTGTTTCAAGGACTTGTCAGTGGGCTGTAGGTAGTAAGGAAATTCAGTGATTTTTATTCTGCCTTTGTTTCCCACATCGAACCAGCCTCCACTCCCTCTTGCCCACACTGGCGGGGCACTTGCTCACCCTTGAACATGTTCCCTCACCAGTTCGGCTGAATGCTTACCTCTAGTCACTTGTATTTTTTCCAAAATCTGTTTATGCCAGCTGTGCTTGGATTTTTTCCCAGCTTTATTGGAGTATGATTGACAAAAATTGTACATGTTTAAGTTGGATAATGTGATTTTTTTCTAAAGGCGTACAACGGTGATTTAGTATACGTCTACTTTGTGACGCCATTACCACAGTCAAGTCAGCGAACACATCCATCATCTCACTTTGTGGCCATTTTGTGCGTATGGTGAGAACACTTAAGCTCTGCCCTCTTAGCGCATTTCAAGTATGCAATTCTACTGTTCTCTGCTTTTATGACCAGTGGTGAGTGTGACTGTTTTCATACCACACACACGAAGACTCGAACTGAGGCAAAAGATTCAAAGGTTCCGAAGAGCCCATAGCCTAACCACGAGCTGGTCCTCCTGCGGATTCTGCCGGTCTGAGGGAAGGTGAAGACGGCGTCCACAGCCAGGGCTCCCCCTAAGCCCTCTGGGGCTCCCCCACTCTTCTGGGCATCTCAGACCACCAGGAGGGGGTCTGTCACATACCCTGAATCTAGAAGTCGAGAATCAGATTCAGAGCCTCAAATTTCTAAATCTGCGTGAAACGATATGGTCTATTGGAACTTGCAACAACAAAAACCAAAAAAAAAAAAAAAAAAAAAAAAAAAAAAAAGAAGGTACTTCTCGCTGGCTTACAAATTAGAGAAGAACATTGTGTTTATTAAAATGACTAAAACTAATTAATTCATAGCTATCACTTGGAAACACTCAAAGAGGAAAGGTCTGTGTGTGTATTTAAAATTTCAAAACAGCAAAAGAATTAGGATGCCAATCCAGGGCTCCAGCAAATCAATATTAGTGAATATTTCAGCAAAATTGTGGGATGTTTCTTAAAGAAATTGGCATGGCGTTAGGGTTTTCATTCAGTATTAAAAGTAAAAATCGGGGCGCCTGGGTGGCACAGCGGTTAAGCGTCTGCCTTCTGGTCAGGGCGTGATCCCGGCGTTATGGGATCGAGCCCCACATCAGGCTCCTCCGCTATGAGCCTGCTTCTTCCTCTCCCACTCCCCCTGCTTGTGTTCCCTCTCTCGCTGGCTGTCTCTGTCTCTGTCAAATAAATAAAATCTTTTTTTTAAAAAAAGTAAAAATCGTATATTAGCAATAAATAGAAAATCATTCACATGTATGTGAAATAAAATTAGCATGATGTGGCAAACCGAGGCTCTTTATTGTGGATAAAGAAGACTCTATCTTGGTGAAGGGGAGCACATTTTGCCACCCCAAGCTGTCTCTTTGGCGTATTTATTATTTTAAACTGGTTATTTTTAAGAAACTACAGACACAGGGAAAGCTCTGAGAAGAAAGTAACCCTTTTGTAAGGGACATTTACATGTATAAGGGAAATCTCCATTTGTAAGGGTGTCTCCCTCTTCTTGGCAGGAAGAGGAGGACAACTAAGTCTCTAGAAACTCTTATCAACGGAGAAGGCAAGGACTTAGATCTGCAGAACCACCTTACCTTTGTCTACTGTGCTCTGCTGATTATCCGCAGTAACTGACTCCCCGTCTCCCACATCTTTTGTCTTTGGCTGGAGATGGTATTATTATGGGACATATATGATTATATATATTTATATTTAATAAATATAATTTATAGATATTATATAATGTGTATTCGTTATATAGTTATATGTTGAGCAACTTTTCACATGCTCACGAGCCTTTTGGATATCCTCTTTTGTAAAGTACCTGTTCAAATCTTTTGTCCATTTTAATTTTTTTATTTTTTAAAATTTATTTATTTTACGTTATCTCTACACCCAATGTGGGACTCGAACTCATGACCCCAAGATCAAGAGTCCTATGCTCTTCTGACTGAGCCAGCCAGGCGCCCCAGGTCTTTAGTCCATTTTTAAACTGGGGTTTGGGGGTACTTGAATGGCTCAGTAGGTTAAGCATCTGCTTTCAGCTCAGGTTATGATCTCAGAGGCCTGGGATTGAGCCCTGCCTGCTTCTCCGTCTCCCTCTGCCTGCCACTCCCTCTGCTTGTGGCCTCTCTCTCTCTCAAATAAATAAAAATCTTAAAAAAAATAAAAATTAACTGGGGTTTTTGTCCCCTTTTATTGATTTGAAAAATTCTTTATGTATTCCGGTTGCAAACCTTTGTTGGATATGTGTATTGCCAATATCTTCTCCTCGAGATGAATCATCTTTTGTACTTGATAAGGAAACTTCAGGCTTGCATTTGGGTAAGAATTGTTCGTCAGGATAGAACAAATTCTGTAGATTTTGTTTTCTTTGCTACCTGACTGCCCTAACATACCTATATAGGCCATAAGTAAAATGAAAGTCTGATGTGTGATAAGAGTTTTAGCGGTATGCATTTACATAGTGTTGAACTTGGCGTTTGTTGAATAAACCAATAATTGGGAAGAAAGGTACTTTGTTTATTTATTTGACCCAGAGAGAGGGTGGGGGGAGAGAGGGAGCACAAGCAGGGGGAGGGGCAGAGGGGGAAGCAGGCTCCTCGCTGAGCAAGGAGCCTGATTGGGGCCCGATCCTTGGACCCTGGCTGGGATCAGGACCAGGACGTGAGCCAAAGGCAGACGCTTCACTCACTGAGCCATGCAGGTGCCCCAAAAGGTTCTTTTTTAAAATGAAATTTAAGCCTTCTAGATGGAAAAGTACCAGCAGAGCAGACACATTCTTGAAATTATTTTTCAATTAAATCATTCATTTTGTTCAATAAATAAAGGCCTGCTAAATTCAGGGGACTTTTGTTAAACTCTGTAGGGAATATAGAGAATCATAAAAACAATGTTTTCTTTGAATAACAGCTCACAATTCATAACACGCCCTCAGAAACTGTATTTGAACTTGAAAACCAGCTTCTCAGATTCTACATTGCTTATTCATTAATTCCAAAATGATATCTATCACGTGCCTACTGTGTGCCGGAACAAAAGCTTTAGCAAGACGGGCAGTAAATAACAAGCGCGTGAATGGCGGAATTGCACCAAAACCATAATCCCCCCTCCCTTTAATAGCATAACCACCTGCCTTCTGTGAACTTTGGGCAAACTTCTTTGTTTGCTTTAATTTTGCTTATTTTGGGGGGCACCTGGGTGGAACAGTCAGTTGAGCGGTGGACTCTTGGCTTTGGCTCAGGTGGTGATCTCAGGGGTGTGAGATCGAGTCCCATGTCAGGCTCCGTGCTCGGCGCAGAGTCTGCTTGAGATTCTTTCTCCCTCTCCCTCTGCCCCTCCTCCTGCTCGCGCTCTTTCTCTCTCTCTCTCTTTTTCTCTTTCTCAAATAAATAAAACTTTAAAAATTTTTTACTTATTTTTTAAGTAAGGAATACCTTTACTTGGTTCAAAGTTCAAAATGGTCTAAAAAGTATCTATTGAGTAGTCTTCAACCACAGCTTGATCCGCCCTATCCTCTTTCCCACTACTTACTCCTTTTATCAGTTTCTTGTGTATCCTTCCAATGTTTCTTAATGGAAATATGCAAGATACAAATATTCCTATTTCTCTCTCGCTCTTACATAAGACTTGACATGTTTCATATGGTTCCATAAACGGGTCCAAGGTGGCTCCTGCATATCGGCCGTGGTGGTGTCACCCCTTCACAGAAGCCTAGGACTGTAAGCTCAAAGCCCACCAGTGCCAAACCCAATTTTGGCACAACCAGTTGCTTTAGAAATAGCCCCCAAAGCATATTTTTAGCCATTTAGAGCATTCCTGCTTTACGTACGGGGTGAAGCAGTACCCAGCTTTTGCTAGCCACAGCTAAGACAAAGCCTGGGGAACCTAAGAGCCCAAGACACTGCTGCCCATTGGAGGTCAGTGACCCAGAGGGGCCCCCCCCCCCGCCCACTGCTGTAGAACATCACCTAGACACGTGAGCCTTTGCTCCAATTCCCGTCTCCCTGGGCGTTCGCTTGCCCTTGCCCCATTCTGGGCAGTAGCTCCATGCTGCTACTTCTGGAAGCTCTCAGAGACTTGCCTCCTCATACAACTTGTCCAAGTGCTGCTCAAACAAAACTTGTCATGTACAATTTACTGCCATTTCATGGTCATGTCTTGTCCTCGATCAGCCCTGAAGTCTTCAATCTCATCACACATACTCCGCATTTTCACCTGACTTTTTTTTTTTTTTTTTAACTTCATATATTCCGGGCCAAGCACCCTCCTTCTTCTATATGGCCACATAGTACTCCATCCATAGTATGTGGAGTACTGCACATAGTACCCCAGATGTGCCAAAGTGTGTTTAACCCAGCTTTACTGAAGAGCACTTGGCTTATTCCCAGTCTTTGGCTATTACAGTAATGCCGCAGTGTGTCACCTTGAACGTTCATCATTTTGTTCATGTGAAGTGAGATCTATAGGATACATTCCCAGAAGTTGGGTTGCTGGATCAAAGGGTAAACACATCTGTATTTTTGAAAAACATTGCCAAATTGCTCCTCTTGGCAACACGCATGGGAGGGTCTGTTTCCCCATAGCCTCACCATTTACCAGCCTGGCAGGTGAAAGTGAACAAATGTCTAATCTTGCATCTCTCACATTGTAAATATTGTTAGCATAATGTCTGTGAACATGTCTGTCTCTTCCCCTGGATTGCGAGTCGCTTGGAATCTAGGACCATTTCTTACTCATCTTTGCATCTTGCTGCTTAGCTAGCAAAATTTCACAAAATAGCTTCCTCCACCTCCCCACGCCCCACAGAAAAACATACTTACTGAGTTGAATTTATCACCACTTCAGCCTAGAGAGACCCCCCTCAGGCCTTTCCGCTGCGGTACGTGCTGCCTGATTTTCATGTTCTTGGCAATATTCTCTGGAGGCTGGGCCTGCCTGGCCCACCCACAGTGGTAGGCCAGAACTCCCTGAGAACGTGCCCGCCAGTGGCCGCCCAGCAGCCCTCAGCTAGTGCCTGAGGAGGAATGGTGTTTAAATAGGCCATCAAGCTCATCCTTTGGGGGCATACCTCTGAGGCACAGGGTGGTCTACACTGAGAAATACTCTTGGGATCGAGCTCTTGTTGCCCACGGTGGGAAGTGGCTTGATCATGTACTCCTTATTGGTTTTCCTGCCTTTCTTTCCTTTCCATGCTCACTTCTCCACTCCCCTTATTCCAGTTCCCTTGAACCACCTCCCAAATACACAACTTGCACTTTCTCAGGGTCTTTTTAATGGGGAAGTGAAATAAAGACAGTGGCCTTCTTTTCCAAATCCAGAAACCAAGGTGCTGAGAAAGTAAGTGAGGGGCTCGTGGCATAGCTAATAAGTGATGAAGCTCCATCCTCTGGCTTCTAGAACAGTCTGGGTTTTTATAATTTTTTTTTTAAGATTGTATTTATGGAGAGAGAGAGCATGAGCAGGGCGAAGGAGCAGAGGGAGAGGAGAAGCTCTCCGCTGAGCAGGGAGCCCGATGCGGAACTCGATCCCAGAACGCTGAGATCATGACCTGAGCCAAAGGCAGATGCTTCACCGACTGAGCCACCCAGGTGCCCCTAGAAACAGGCTGTTTAAAATGGAGTTTGTCTCCGTGAGAAATTAAAACAACCATTGATACATGCAAGAATAGTACAAGAAGAAAACAAACAGATCTATCCATGTCTCAGAGACAGTACAAGGTGACATACGATGAATGGTGAATAAACCAAATGGTCCTCATGTACAGTTCTTACCATGTGCCAGGCCTTGTTTCAAGTGCTTTTTGTGTGTTGATTCATTTACCACAAAACCCGGTAAGGCAGGTGCATGATTATCACCAGCCCCTGTTTGCAGACAAAGAAAATAAGACACAGAGAGTTTACGTCACCGGCTGAAAGTCACACTTGCCCAGACCTGACCCCTGGATGTGTGCTCATCACCATCAAACTACACTGCCTCTGGGGAAGTGCCAGAAAAATTCCAGAAGTGACAGATTACTATTGGCTTTCGGCAGCAGGGGTCTTGAAAGGAGAACATAGGATTAGGCCTAATTAAAGACTAATTCTTCCGAGGGCCATCAAAGAACTCATTTGTGTCAGCTAGAATATTTTCAGGAGCAGAAACTAAATATCCAAGTAAAAATGACTTAAATAACAGGGGATTACTAATAAATCCCACAAAATAAGAGATGTGGAAGCAGGAGTTTCTAATCTTGGTCAATTCAGACATTAAATAACATCAAAGCAGCAGTGACTCATATATTCATTTTTTGTTTTCCACTCGACTTCATCTTCTTTGTGGTTCCTTGGTACTCCATCAGGTTGCCTCAGTTCCAAGTAGCAAGTATTATCAAAAAGGAAGGGAGGAAATATGTCCCAGCATCACCCAGAAGACATCCCCTTTGTTCCCATTGGCCAGAATTGGGTCACATGATCTACACACAGGGGAAGCTGGGAAAGTCAGTCTCTGGCCTTCTCTGTCTCCAACATGGAGGGCAGGCTTTCCTGGGGGGGGGGGGGCGGGGATGGATAAGGACTGGCTGGAGAAGGCAACGAATCATGATGTCACATCACTAAAATTCCATGTTGAAGCCTTCTTTTCTGGCTATGCTAAAATTTGGAAAAGCCGGAAACCCAACTGTTTTTGCAAAGACAGTCAAGGGAAAACAATTTTAGATGGTGCTCGGGACCAGGACCAGAGATGGTATCATCTGATGATGTCTTATTTCAGGGCAGGACTTCAGATCAGAAATGAAGACCTGAAGCAGTCCTGTTCTGAATGGGAAGACACCACGCTCACCATATTTAGGAGGCCTCAGAGACTGGCTGCCAAATTCAGACCAGAGGCAGAAGTGGGATTCCTGGAGTTAGCTGATCCATGGACTTTTGGTGAGTGTTCGCTCTGCCGAGAGCAGTGTATTGAGCACTGTGGGGGAGGAGGGATATGGAGATACCAGATGTGCATTCTGACCTCAAGAAAGATATAAAAATCTAATACTGGTCAACATGAACCGAGCACTTACTGTCTGCCAAGCCCATTTAAAGCAATTTACATTGTTCTAGACACTGAAATGTACATTTAATCCTCACAGTAACCCTACCAGATAGTTCATATTTATTAGCCCCACTTATCGATATGGAAAATGAGACCAGGAAGGAAATGAAGGCATGGAAAGTTTAAACAATTTTAAGATACTCAATCTTTCTTGAATGATTTTATAAAGTAAAAACCCAATTAAGAATCAACAACAGGGGGGTGCCTGGGTGGCACAGTGGTTAAGCGTCTGCCTTCAGCTCAGGGCATGATCCCAGCGTTATGGGATCGAGCCCCACATCAGGCTCCTCCGCTATGAGCCTGCTTCTTCCTCTCCCACTCCCCCTGCTTGTGTTCCCTCTCTCGCTGGCTGTCTCTATCTCTGTCGAATAAATAAATAAAATCTTTAAAAAAAAAAAAAATCAACAACAGGGGTGCCTGGGTGGCTCAGTCGGTTAGGCGACTGCCTTTGCTGAGGTTGTGATCCTGGGGTCCTGGGATCAGCCCCGCGTTGGGCTCCCTGCTCAGCCTGCTTCTCCCTCTCCCTCTGCCCCTCCCCAGGCTCGTGTGTGCTTCTTCTCTCTCTCTCTCTCTCTCTCTCTCAAATAGATAAATAAATAAAATAATTGAAAACAGTTGGGACTCCTGGGTGGCTCAGTTGGTTAAGCCTTCAACTCTTGATTTCAGCTCAGGTCATGATCTTAGGGTCCTGGGATCAAAAGAACCCCCATGTCTGGCTCCATGCTCAGCAGGGAGTCTGCTTGAGGATTCTCTCTCTCCCTCTCCCTCTGCCCATTCCCCTGCTCTTGCACACTCACTCACTCTCTCTCACTCTCTAAAATAAATAAATCTTTTTAAAAAAGAATTGATGACAGTTGCTATAAACTCTTTCAAAAAAGTCTGGATATAACAAATATTTATGGCAAAATAAAGATTGGGGCACATATTCAAATTGACTTTGTTTTTTATTCAAGTATCATTAACATACAGCGTTATATTTCAGATGTTTCGGATGTCCAATACAATGATTCAACAATTCTGTACATTACTCAGTGCTCTTCGTAAGTGTACTCTTAATCCCCTTCACCTATTTCACCCATCCCCCTACCCACCTCACCTCTACTAATCATCAGTTTGTTCTCTATAGTTGTCTGTTTTTTGGTTTATCTTTTTTCTTTGTGTCTTAAATTCCACATATGAGTGAGATCATATGGTATTTGTTTTTCTCTGATTTATTTCACTTAACATTATACCTTCTAGAGCCATCCCTGTTGTTGCAAATGGCAAGATTTCAATCTGGTTTATGGCTAAGTAATATTCCATTGTGTATATATGCTACATCTTTATCCACTCATCTATCAATGGAGTCTTGGGCTACTTCCATAATTTGGCTATCATAAATAATGCTGCAATAAACATAGGGCTGCATATATCTTTTCAAATTAGTGTTTTCATATGCTTGGGGTAAATACCCACTACTGGAATTACTGGATCATATGGTTATTCTATTTTTAATTTTTTGGGGAGCCTCCATAATGTTTTTCACGGTGCCTGCACCAATTTGCATTCCCACAAACAGTGCATGAGGGCTCCTTTTTCTCCACATCCTCACCAACACTTGTTATTTTTTGTGTTTTTGATTTTAGCCATTCTGACTGATGTGAGGTGATATCTCATTGTGGTTTTTATTTGCATTTCTCTGATGATGTTGTGATGTTGAGCATCTGTTCACGTGCCTGCTGGCCATCTGTTTATCTTCTTTGGAGAAATATCTATAGGTGTCCTCTGCCCATTTTTTTAGTTGGATTTTTTGGTTTTTTGGTATTGAGTTGTATACATTCTTTATATTTTTTGGATATTAACTCCTTATTGGATATATCATTTGCAAATATCCTCTCCCATTCAGTAGGGTGACTTTTTATTTTGTTGATGGTTTCCTTCACTGTGCAAATCCTTTTTATTTTAATGCAGTCCCAATAGTTTAATTTTGCTTTTGTTTCCCTTGTCAGAGGAGACTTATCTAGAAAAATGTTTATATGGCTGATGTCAAAGAAATAATTACTGCCTATGTTCTAGGAATTTTATAGCTTCGGGTCACATTTAGGTCTTTAATCCATTTTGAGTTTATTTTTGTGTATGGTGTAAGAAAGTGGCCTAGTTTTATTCTTTTGCATGTAGCTGTCCCATTTTCCCAACACCATTTGTTGATGAGACTGTCTTTGTATATCCTTTGTATATTTCATTGTATATTCTTGCCTCCTTTGTCATAGATTAATTGGCCATAGAGCATGGATTTATTTCTGGGCTCTCTGTTCTGTTCTCTTGATCCATGTGTCCATTTTTGTCCCCATACCATACTGTTTTGATTACTACAGCTTTGTAGTATATCTTAAGATCTGGGATTGTGATACCTCCAGTTCTTTTTCAAGACTTTTCTGGATACTTGGGATCCTTTGTGGTTTCATACAAATTTCAGGATTATTTGTTCTAGTTCTGTGAAAAATCCTGTTAGTATTTTGATAGAGATTGCATTAAATCTGTAGATTGCTTTGGGTGGTATGGACATTTTAATAATATTGCTTCTCCCAATCCATGAGCAGGGACTATCTTTCCATTTGTGTCATCTTTAATTTCTTTCATCAGTGTTTTATAGTTTTTAGAATACAAGTCTTTTGACTCCTTGGTTAAGTTTATCCCTAGGTATTTTATTCTTTTTGGTGCAACTGTAAGTAGGAATGTTTTCTTAATGTCTTTTTCTCTACTTCAGTATTAGTGTATAGAAATGCAACAGATTTCTGTATATTACTTTTGTATCCTGCAACTTTACTGAGTTCACTTATCAGTTCTAGTAATTTTTTGGTGGAGTCTTTGTGGTTTTCTCTATATATGGTATTTCTCTATATCATCTGCAAATAGCGAAAGTTTACTTCTTCCTTATCAATTTGGCTGCCTTTTATTTCTTTTTCTTGTCTGCTTGCTGTGGCTAGGACTTTCAGTACTATGTTGAATAAAAGTGGTGAGAGTAGACCTCCTTGTCTTATTCCTGACTTTAGAGGGAAAGCTGTCAGTTTTTCACCATTGAGTATGATGTTAGCTGTGGGTTTTTCATAAATGGCCTTTATTACATTGAGGTATATTTCTTTTTTAAAAAAGATTTTATTTATTTATTTGAGAGCAAGCAAGAGAGCATGAACAAGGGAGGGAGAGGCAGAGGGAGAGGGAGAAGCAGGCTCCCCACTGAGCAGGGAGCCCGATGCGGGGCTCGATCCCAGGACCCTGAGATCATGACCCGAGCCAAAGGCAGATGGTTAACTGACTGAGCCACCCAGGCGCCCTGAGGTATGTTTCTTCTGATCCCACTTTTTCTTCATTTTGTTGATGTGGTTTATGACATTGATTGATTTGTGAATATGGAACCATCCTTGCATCCCCAAGATAAATCCCACCTGATTGTGGTGAATGATCTTTTTAATGTATTGTTGGAGTGGGTTTGCACATATTTTCTTGAGAATTTTGCATCTGCATTCATCAGAGATACTGACCTGCAGTTGTCTTGTTTTGTAGTGTCTTTATCTAGTTTTGGTATTAGGGTAATGCTGGCCTTGTAGAATGAATTTGGAAGCTTTCCTTCCTCTTCTATGTTTTGGAATAGTTTGAGAAGAATAAGTATTAACTCTTTAAATGTTTGCTGGAATTCACCTATAAAAGCTGTCTGGTCCTGGACTTTTGTTTGTCAGGAGTTTTTTGATCACTGATTTATCAAATTGACTTTTGAAGAAAGGGTGAGGCTCAGCTCAACATAGGCAAGCAGAGAAATCAGCAACCAGGGTGATGCAACAGATAGGATTTTTCCCAATTTCCTTGACCATTATGGGAGCCCCCAACACAGGGCCTAGTTCATTGGTAAGAAGGAACCTAGAAGGTCATTGTCTGCCAAGGGGATAGTTTCACCTGATTCAGGGAGCCAGGACAGTAGCCAAGAGGCCAGAGACCTTCAAAACTTTCAAGAATACAGTAAATCCTGCTGCCCAGACTCCCAGGACAATTCCCAGAATCCCATGTTGACAGAACCTGAAGATCCAAAGTAGCTTTAGAGATGCTGAGTGGCCTCAGCCTTCAGCTTTACAGCTGCGGATGAGTTCAGAATGGAAGCACACATAGGCTCTGCCAGCAGCACTGAACATTTTCCTTCAAATTTAGGGTGACTGGTTCATCCTGGCTTGCCTGGGTCTCTCCCTGTATCAGCATTTGAAGTTCCACACCCTGGGAAACCTCTCAGTCCTAGGCAAACTGGAATGGTTGGTTAACCTACAAATCTAGGTTGCGCTGACAACCCAATGGGTGGTATCAGAGAAGGAAAAGAGAGAGATTAGAGAGAGGGAATTTTGCCCCTCTCTCGGTAATAAAATCCCATAACAGAACGCACTGAAGGCAGAATAAAAGAGTTTCTGTAAACATTCGTTTTCCTTAGAAGCAGGAGATTCTCTGCTCACTGGTGTCTAGCACCGAAGCTGTCCAAAATGGTAGCCACTAGCTACATGGGACTACTGAGCCCTTGAGATGTGCAGTTTTGAATTGAGATATGCTCAAAAAAATCACGGGTAAAACAACTGCTTGATTCGAAGACTTACTACAAAAACATAAGATGTGAAGTCTCTCGTTAATATGCTTTATGTTGATTACTTGTTGAAATGATAATATTCTGGATATATTGAATTAAGTTAAATACATTATTAAAATTAATTTTACCAAGCTTTTTACTTCTTTTAATGTGGCTATTAAAAATTTTAAGCACATGTATGGCTTCTGTTGGATAGTGCTCTTCTAAAAAGATAGTTCTGGAGAGAATGTCTCTGTTGAGAAGAATTCTTTTTGTGTGCTATTGTTTACAAAACCAAGTTAAACATTAATTAGTTAATTTTTGCAGATCACGCAAAGGCCTTCAGGGAGGTTTGCAGTGGGAACTGCATTGCCTTGTAGGCGTTGCCGAGGAGCTGTTGAAAGCAGAAATGCTGCCCAGAACACACTCATGCTTTCTTGTGACCGGTGACTCCAGGCCAAGCTACAGTGCATATAAAAATAACACCAATGAGTTCATTGTTCTGAACTTATGGCCAAATGGACTGCTGGCTCTTTCCATATAGTCTGAATCTTTTATGACCAAGGGATACAAAACACATTTTTAAAAGCAGTAATGAAAGCAATCCAAGTCTTTTTTTTTTTTAACTTGAATATTGAGCAATTTTTGGCTCTCTAAAGATGGTAACGATGATGGTGCCTTATATTTGTATAAATTTTTATATCTTCAAAGTTCTTACAGTTTTCCTTTTATTTCCATTTGAATGTGACGATATATCCCCATGAGGCAATCTGAGCTGTTGTTTTGTGCACATTTTATGGTTGGGAACCCTCACAAGTCTTCCTGACTCTGTTTGGCGTTCTGTTGGCTACACCCAGTGTTGTGATGGAGCCAGATTCTACCCACTCATGGAAGCTGGTCAGGCACGTCTCTGCACAGCCCAGCGTTCCCATCACGTTGGTGGCTTAAACGCAGCCACAGCGTGAGAATTTGTATCACAGTAATGGAGAAATGCTACCCATCCAATTCATTGATTTTGTCGTTTTGTTTTGTTCTGGACAGCCGGTCATCAAACATTTACTAGCCCCCCACTAAGTACTCCTCCAAGATTGAGAGCACTTCAGGATTAGAAGACAAGTTTTAGAAATCATGAGCAGGGACCCCAATTGTCTGAGTTCCAGCACCGAATTCTATAGAGATCAGATTCTTTTGAGGTGAAAAGAGCCCTGCCACCTACAGGTTGTACCCTGTAAGAAAATGCCGCTGCTACCTTTGCCCAGATGAGGCAAAGCCACACTCAGGTAGAGCCGAGCCTGCGCTCCCCATGAGAAGAGGGCAATCACCCTGCCAGCTCCAGCACAGCTGTTGGTTTCTGTCTTTCTGTTGTTTGTCTCTCCCTCCCACCCTCCCTTCTATTCCTCTTTCTGTTTATCTTTCTCTGCCTTTGCGCATGTGTCTTGTAAGGGAGGAAGAATACATTTCTGAGTTCTTGGCTGAGACCCTTGCAATAAAAAACAGATTAACAAGAGGAAAACAGACAGAAGTTTATTAACACAGATACCTCACTTGTACGTGGGAGAAACCTGGAGAAAAATGAGTAACTCCCTGAGGTGGCTCAGAATTCAGGATTAAATACCATCTTAATAGAAAAGGAGAAG
The DNA here is from genome assembly GCF_023065955.2 of Ursus arctos. NCBI lineage: Eukaryota > Metazoa > Chordata > Mammalia > Carnivora > Ursidae > Ursus > Ursus arctos. Next base: position 9,863,478 of record NC_079873.1, read on the forward strand.
AGGGAGAGAGGCTCCTTCGGGGAGAGGAAATGATTTTGGGGGAAGATGAACAGGCCCTTAGAAGAAAAGATGGGAGAGAGCGCCATTTGTAACAAAGTGTGGGTGGGGTGTTGGCTTCTAGTCTACTCTCCTGTGACAAGAGTCTGTCTTCTCAGGTTGATGAAACTCCCTAGGTGGGAATTACTGACAGTTGAGCTCCGTTTGAGGATGTAGTTTGAGGCAGACAGGAGGCATTCAGAGAAAACCTCCCCGTTTGCATTTGTTCAGGGCCTACAGCTCAAAGGCATCCTTACCCTAGAGCAGCATGTTTGGGGGCAGCATGTCCAGACCTCCTGCAGTCGTATTTTGGGGTGACCCCTTCTAGTCCCCTTTAGTCTCTGTCATCTACACACAAATACCCCATTTTCACTACATAGGTCACTATGGGATAGAAGCCAGAAAGTCAAGACACCAAGTAACACCCATGCCCAGTGCCTTCATCCAAAGAAACCTGGGACCAAATGCTTCCGTTCCTTCAGTGGGGAAAAAAAATCAGACACTAAATTCCCTGGTGAGGGGGATATCTTTGAAACTGGAAAAGAAAGGAGACACTGGATGTAAAAAACTATATATACCTAAGATGAAATCACTTCAATCATCTGTGGTTGTCTCATATCAAATCAAGCCCAGTTTTTTTTCCCCTGTTACTTCATTATTTCCAAACAAGAGAGCCAGATTAGATAATCACATATGAATTTCAGATTGTGCTTGCTAGCTAAAGTTTGCTCTTGCCACTTACTTGAAACAAGCAGCTAGGAGACAAATTATTCTAAATGCGCACCTCTGGGCACTCATTTGGCTTTAATTCATCTCCTCCTTCCCCACACATCAGTGAACTAATCAAAATGCTTTTGGAGGGGTTCTAACTCTAAACTTCGGTTAATGCTCAAATTTGCATATTAGCCTGGAAATCAGTCAGTGCCAAAAAAAAAAAAAAAAAATGCCAAGAACCAGAGATCTCAAACTGTATGCCATCAGTCTGTAAAATACGGCCAGATGTTGTCTTATCACAATGCCTCTATGTATATGTTACTAAAGAAGAGTTGACATTGAAAAATCAGGAAGCTTTTGATAAAAATACAGATTTGGGGGTTTTCTTTAGGACTCAGAAGCTGCCGCATTGGGCAGGCACTCCCTCAAAGCAAGAGTAGGTAGGGCTTTACTCATGTATGTTACTCGTTTGCCTTAGAGACATTTAGGTTTGCAACCCTGTGATAGAGCCAAAACATGCATCTTATCACCCGAAGCGATAAGAAGTAAAGGCATGAATCACGTCGTGTCACTTTTTGGATTTTCAGGACCTTCTCTATTCAGGTTTGCAGCAGGCGACTCTAACCCAGCGACGATGACGGTTATGGGTCCACTGCCAGACAAAAGCTTTCTTGTAACTCCTTTGGTGGCAACATCTGGCATGAACAGACGGGAGGCTGCGTATTATCTTTATTTTTCTCATTTAGCATGAACATTCGCGCATGCAGCTGCAGAAATATGAATGCATCCGACTCTCTGATGTTGCCCCTGACCCTGCCGGTGTTTGGTACTATACAGCCCAGGCACATTACCTTTAAAAAGTCCCCCAAATCCTGCAGTCCAAGCGTATCTAGCCCTGGAGGTTTCCGACAAGGGCCTTGGGATCTAAACATATGAAGCACTTAGAACAGTGTCATCATGTAGGGCACTAGATCACTGATTGCTATTAAGCAATTAGAATAACACTGTCCCCAGTCCTTAAGAAGTTTATAAGTAGGGAACAGGGGTCAGAAATGTACAAATGGCAATATTGTGGCTGGAAGTGCAATATGCATGCTGGCCAATGGTGGCTCCTTGGGGGCAGGAAGAGGGAAGGAGTTTGAAGTATACGGTAGTCTAGAATTGCATTTTAAGTTGCTTGCTATACTGATCTGTGATGTAATCAGCACACGTGGTTGCATGTGCGAGCCCACGCACGCGCACACACACACACACGGACTGCCATTGCTCAAAGCATTTAGTAAAGTCAATTATAAACAGAACCTTGAGTTGGGAGCACTACTTGGGTGGAAAATGGAGCAGGACCATACAGTGCAGAGAAGAGTGGCCATGAGCATAGGTGAATAGCAGATACTGGCCATGGATTAGGCAGGGTCAGGAGAATTAAAAGGGAGGGACACTGCGCTTCCAAAATCATGTGTGACTTTTCAGTTCAGTCTTAAAAAGCAAGGTGGAAGTGTAGAGGACTTCCCAGTGCTGACACTTGGGTTGTTCATGCAAATAGCATCATTTCGCAACTGATGTCACCATGCACAGAAAAATTTTAATATTTCTACCTCACTGCACTGAAGGAACAATCCCCCCTTCCTTAGTGCTTTGAAAGCACTGTAAACATAATACTAACCTGGGTTACAAATATTTGTGTTAGATATATATTTGCATATGTGTATGTCTATAGATGTTTTAATATGTGTATGTGTATATAGCCCATATTTTTTCTTCTGGACGAGCATAAAAATTTCTCAAGGCATCCCTATCAAAATTCCAAGAACATTTTTCACAAAACTAGAACAGATAATCCTAAAATTTGTATGGAATCACAGAAGACCCCAAATCACTAAAGCAATGCTGAGAAAGAAGAACAGAGCTTAGAGGTATCCCAATCCCAGATTTCAAGATATACAACAAAGCTGTAGTCATCAAAACACTGTGGTACTGGTACAGAAATAAACACATGGATCAACAGAACATAATGGAGAACTCAGAAATAAACCCACGCTTCTATGGTCAATTAATCTATAACAAAGGAGGAAAGAATATCCAATGAGAAAAAGATAGTCTCCTTAACAAATGGTGTTGGGAAAATGGGACCACTTTCTAATACAAAATAAACTCAAAATGGATAAAAGACCTAACTAAACATGAGCCCTGAAACCATAAAATTCCTAGAAGAGAACACAAGCAGCAATTTCTCTGACTTCAATGATAGCACCATTTTTCTAGATATGTCTCCTCTGGCAAGGGAAACAAAAGCAAAAATAATCTATTGGGTCTACACACACACCAAAAAAAAAAAAAAAAAAGCTTTTACACAGAGAAGGAAACCATCAACAAAACAAAAAGTCAGTCTGTGAATAGGAGAAGATATTTACAAATGATATTTCCAATAAGGGGTTAATATCCAAAATATGTGAAGAACTTACACAAATTCAACACACAAAAAAAACAACCCAATTAAAAAATGGGCAGAGGAAAAAAATGGGCAGAGGACCTGAATAGACATTTTTCCAAAGAAGATATCCAGATGGCCAACAGGCATGTGAAAAGATGCTCAACGTTACTGATCACCAGGGAAATGCAAATCAAAACCACAATGAGATTACACCAGTTAGAATGGCTAAAATAAAACTGACAAGAAATAATAAGTGTTGGTAGGGGTATAGAGAAAATGGAACCCTCATGCACTGTTGGTGGGAATGTAAATTGGTACAGACACTGGAAACAGTATAGTGGTTCTTCAAAAAATTAAAAATAGAAATACCATATGATCCAGTAATTCCACTACTGGGTATTTACCCAAAGAAAACAAAAATACTAATTTGAAAAGATATGTGCACCCCTACATTTACTGCAGCATTATTTATAATAGCCAAGATATGGAAGCAGCGAAAGTGTCCATCAATAGATAAATGAATAAGGCAAATGTGGCAGGTGCACACACACGCACACACGTGTGCACAATGGAATATTATGTAGCCATTATAAAGGAGGAGATCACACCATTTGAGACAAAATGGATGGAGCCATTAAAAAGGAGGAGATTACATCATTTGAGACAAAATGGATGGACCTAGAGTGTATTATGCTACATGACATAAGTCAGACAGAGAAAGACAAATACCATGTCTAAAAAAAAAAAAAAAGAATAAACAAAAAGCAGAATCAAACCTATAAATACAGAGAACAAACCATTGGTTGCCAGAGGGAAGAGAGGTGGGGAGTTGGGCAGAATGGGTGAAGGGGAGAGGGGCCACAGGCCTCCAGTTATGGAATGAGTAAGCATAGGGAACACCGTCAATGATACCATAATAGTGATAGAAGAGACCGTAGCTACACTTGTGGAGAACACAGCATGATGTATGAACTTGTCATCACTAAGTTGTGCACCTGAAACTAATGTAACATTGTGTCCACACTACTCAAAATTCATATGCTTAGTGAGGGCAAAAGAAAAAAGATTTCTCAAGGCAGAGACAATATCGCCATTGACTTGTCACTCCAAAATCTCATGCTGTGCCCAGAAGACACTCACTCAATGTTTGTTGAATGACTTACAAAGTCAGCTTGACGTGGCTCATCTTCATTTCACTCTGCCTTCTCCCCAAGGAGCGGAAACTCTAGCCCCTGAAGGAATGAGGACCTCTGTAGGTGGCCGTAGACAGGGTCACATAACTCAAGCTGGAGCGGCCTCGCTGGCAGCTCCCTAAGGCCCCGGATTGTTGGGTCAGTCTCATGTGTACCAGTCCTATAAAATAGCTCCAAAAGTCGTGGGCCTCTCTTGTAGGGTCTTCAGTGTGGATGACTACCCACGCAAATGGCTTCCTTGGCTCTTCCTCTGTTTCCTTTTAGTCCCTCTCCTGCTATAGCTCCACGTTTATCCCTTCTTTCCCATAAGAACTTTCTTGAACCTTCTTCTGTTCCTTTTGCCCCCATTATGTCTCCACTTTTATTTTGTTTCTTTGCACATAGTTCCTGGTCCAGTGCAGAAACCCATCTCCAAATCAACATTCATTCATTCAGTAGTTTATGTACCAGGTATTCAGCGCCCACGATGTGCTGATGAAAAGAGCAAAAAGCAGACCTGGTCTCTCCATTCATGGAATTTATAATTTGATGAGGGATTCAAGCCTTAATCAAATAAATATGTAAATAAGCATATGAGTGCAAACCTCAGAGATCATATAACCAAGGAAGCTGACCTAGACCAGAGGTTGGGCGAGGCTTGCTAGAGGAAGTGCCACATGTGCCGAGCCATGAAGGGTAACTAGGCACTAGGGGAAGAGAAAGGGCAGGATATCCCAGGTGAAGGGAAGACTGTTCTTCAGGCCTTGCAACAGGCAGGAGAAAAGCGTGAGTAAGGAACAGACCAGTCAGTGTGGTAAGAACCCAGACAGCAGGAGCAGGCCAGTGAGGAAATAGGGGCCAGACGCCGCTGGGTCTTATCATCATGGTAAGAATGAACACAAATGAGAAATCTCCAGTGCATCACAAAAGGGAGTACAACCATAACACCCGTATTATTACTAAACAGCACTACTCACTTCAAAAGGAAGAGTTACTAGAGAATAGAAATGCATTTTATGTATTCCGTGTAATTACGACAGATTTGCTTCCCTCCGTGTGTGAAGGGAGATTCTAGAAAATTATTGTCTAACTTGCTCTGTAAGTACTCTGGTTAGTTCTAGTGTGTTTGAAATGCTCAGTGGAAAAAGGTTTAAAACCCACTCACCACCCCCTGTAAGTCAAATTGAGCTGAGCAGACTGTAAAATTATAGGCCCTAGCAAAACAGAGACTCCATTCTAATTGCCTATTGATCAAAGAAGAGAAAGAGAATAAAAATAAGTGAGTTATTAGCATCTTTTCTAAAATAGTTTCTTTTCCTGATTGGAAGGTAATTATAGCAAGATGAGGCATGAGCATTTTATATGTGTAACATGACTATGGTGTGGTTTAGTGAAAATTCCAGCTGGAAGATGAACAAACCCACGTTCCCTGGTGACCGGCTCTGGACTGGTGATGACCAGGCTTTGAAATGCAAGCCTTCCACTTATGAAGATGTGTGGGGAGGAAGTTCTGGCTGAAACATCGATCATGTTAGAGACTATTTGAATTTCAGAGTCTCTGCTAATTCTTTGTGCTGCTGGGGGTTCACGTGTGGTGTTAGACGCTATTTTATTTATGGCGACATCTAGCTCTGCAAAGTATGCCCCTACATCTTGCAAGTGGGGAACAAAGCTGCTCTGATTAATAAAGTAAAAGGGCAGGGAAAATCCTTGTGGATATTGCCTTTAGGAAAATGTTTTTCTTCCTAAAAATGTATCTGCAGTGTATTGTCTACAATTAACTTGGTTCATCCTTGGGAGACATGTTTTGTTCAAGAACTATTTTTGCCTCATTCTAGCGGAGGGTGCCAAAGGAATGCCAAAGTCCATCCATTCCAGACTGTTCTACTAAGGCCCTGTACCCTCCTGTTGTTATTTAAACTGAGAAAGTCCAACTTGAGGAAACTGCTGTAGATTAGCATATTTTATCTATGGTTACCCAGGTGTGAAATGGGGATGTAAGTTTAAACCAAAGCATACAGACTGGGGAAGGGATTACGTTGGAAGTAGGGCTGACTGAGATTCATACAATAAATGATTAAGACTCTGAGGATGGACGGAGAAGGCAATTCTCATCTCAAGGTTCAACCGGAGAAGGATTTGTTTCCAAACTCACATAGTTGCTGGCAGTATTCAGTTCTCCGTGGGTTGCTGGACTGAGGGCCTCAGTTGCTTGTGGGCTGTTAGCCGGAGGCTGCCCTCTGCTCCTCGCTGTGTGGTCCTCTCCATATGACAGCATACAAGTTAGCGGCCTCCTTCTTCCAAGCCAGCAAGGGAGAGTCTCCTAGCAAGACACATGAAGATCTTCTGTAACATAGTCATATATGTATCCTGTCGCCCCATCCATCTTCTACTGCTTAGAAACAAGCCACATTTACTTATACTCAAGGGGAGAGGATTATATAAGAGCGTGAATACCAGGAGCTGGGGATCAAGAGGCTACTAACGTAATATTAATATTAATATTAATATCTTAGCTATAATGTGATTTATCAGTCAAGAAGCAGATCCAGTGCTGGTTATATGTGCAGAAGACAAAAAGGCAGACGTAAAGACACTCCTTTCATGGGTCAAGACACAACCTATTTACAGGGGAACAGTTAACACTCTGCCAATGTAAATAATAATAATTGTGTGTATCTGAAGCCTTTTATTGAAAACATAAGAGCAACTGGAAAAGAAGGGCCTTGGCAGTACAAACATGAGGGAAGGACAGAAGCTATAGGAAGAGTCTAGAATTGCCTAGAAAATGAGGAAACGGAGAGGAGAGAGATACTCAGACTCATCTCCCCTCTGAAAATACAAGCATCCTTTTCCATCTCTAACCTTAGACCCAGTTCATTCCCTTGCCCAGATTTTGTCAGACTTCCATGTTGTGATATCGTGTTGTTCGTCCAGGAGGTGATGCTGCATGATAGCTACTTACGTGGCCTCTTACTGCCCACTGCTTCGCTCTGATCTCCCGTCCCATCCCTTATTGGTTGGGTAAGTATTCACACTCTGAATGCTACGGACTATAAAATAGGATCATAATAACACCTACTTCACAGAGCTGATGAAATAAAACAAGTTGCAGCATGGAAAGTGCTTAGCCCAGACACAGTAAATGCTTCACAAAGGGAAGCTGCTGCTACTGTTCTTTGAACCAGTATTGATTGGGTGTCTGTCATGGGTACAATTAGACCATCTCTTTCACCAACCAATTTATCCTAGGACTCCTTGCAAATTTCATCATGTGTTTCCCTATCTGACAATGCCGTTGTGATGGCCTCAGTAATGTAATACTTGGCTGTCTCAAACATTTTCTCTTAGTAAAAAACAAAAACAAAAACAAAAAAAACCTGACTCAGTGGATCATAAAGTTCTATATTGATCTAAAATTACTGTAATTCATTGCAACAGCACTTAATGGATGTGGTTCAACCAATTTATTCCGCCCCCCTCTTACCTTCAAGGAGAAAAAGCCAGATCTCCAGTCCTTCGTCTGTCATTAAGAGGTAGTCAGCGTCTTCAGGATGCCTGACCTGTAATGTAAAATCTCTCTCATCCTTCTTGGTAGCTACCCTTTCTGCCGCCTTCTGACTGTGAAATTCGACCACGTGTTTATTCTTCATTTTCTCTCTCCCTTAGAATGTCAAACTAGACTCATCATGATGGTTCCAGTTTTTAAAAACATTTAGTCGTAGTAACCCCTAGGGCCTAGAGAAGGCCTTGCAATCTGAGGTTTGTTACTCAGTTTGGGGGCATATAATTGCTGACGCAGCCCCTTGCGGCTCAAGCTGGAGGCTGTCAACTGTACCCTTAGCTACATTTTTCTCTTTGCTTTACAAAATCCCTCGCCTATTGTATTTCTGCAAAGATGAGTTTAAAGCAGTGCTTCTCAAACTTTAATCCCCTGGGAATCTTGCTGAAGTTCAGATTCTGATTCAGTAGGTTTGGGGGGGTGGCCCGGGAGTCTGCGTTTCTGACAAGCTCCCAGGTAGGGATGCTGCAGATCAAAGGACCATACTTTGAGTGGAAAGGATTTAAAGGACAGATGCCAAAACCAGTTACAAAACCCAACTGAAGTGAGCCTCTTGGGAGATTCCAAACCACTCTCAACTGTGAAGTCTGCACTCAAGGCTGAAATTCAATCCTGGCTGCTCTGTGCGTACCACCTGTCATAACGTTGCCTAAACAGAGGTGTCCTATGGGTGATGGACCTTAGGAAAGAGTGTTGGCTTCATCTATAATCAGCCTTTTAAAAGCAAAAGCCGTCCTCAAGCCAAAGAGATTTCACCTCCTATTTCTGTTTGTAAAAATTGGGTTTGGGTGGGGGTGGGGCGAGGGAGAAATTACATCACTGATCTTCTATTAATGCTCAGAAGAGAATATGCATCCCAGCTCTGATCTTGAGGCTGTGTTTCCTGAGGGCATGTGTTTTTTCACCTTCTGCCAAGAGCAACAAAGGACCACAGATGGGCCCAGAGATGGCTTTCATTGAGCTGTGATCTTTCAGAGCCCATATTAAGTGGTTGGAAAAAAATGCCCTATGAAATCAATGGGTTGAGCGATTTTGAAGCCAGTTCCCGAAAATGGGAAAGAGATAATGACTGACATAGCCCCATCTCAGTATGATTTGAGAAGAAAGGAGAATCCAGCAGTCCCTTTAGAATTCCGTGTCACAAGCTTAGGTACATGTCCAAATCACTGGGAACTTTTGAAACACTGATGCTGGAGTCCTACCCCCAGAGTCTGCTGTAATGGTCCAAGGTGGGCCCAGGTGGTTCTAATGTGCAGCCAAGGCTGACCATCACTGTTCTAGACCAGTGAGTCTCAACACTGAGCATCCAAATTACTTGGAAGTCTCTTTAAAACAGATTCCTGGATCCTACGCCCAGAGTTCCTGATTCAATAGGTTAGGGATAAACCTGAGAATATGCATTTCTAATATGTAACCAGGTGCTGCTGGTGGTGATCTTAACAAGACAAACGTTAGAACTACTCTTCTAGATCAGGGGCTAGTCAGTGATCACCTTGAGGTCAAATCCTACCCTCCCTGTTTTTCTAAACATAGTGTTATTGGAACACACCCTCTCCATTTGTTTACATAATGCCTATGGGCTGAGTTGAGTCCTTGCAACAAAGACCCTTTGGCCCGTAAGTCCTAAAACATTCACTATCTGGTCTTTTACAGAAAAAGTTTGTCAACCCCTGCTAGGTGCAAGGGGTTTTCAACAGGGAAACTACATTATCTGTCTTCCATTTTTACTCTACAGAGAGTTGGGTAACAAGCAGTGCTGGTAGCCGTGGGGAAACAATGGAAGGGGAAAGGGGATCCAGGGAAAGGGATCATGAAGGCATCTTACAATTTACCGAACTACAGTATCACCCTCTCTCTTTAAAGAAACTCATGATGATAATATATTTATTATTTGTTTAGCGCAGTGGTTCTCAAAGTGTGGTCCCTGCCGCACAGCATCACCATCACATGGAACTTGTTGGAAATGCAAATTTTCAGGCCCCTCTTGAGATAAACTGTTCCAGAAACGCCGGAGGTGGAGCCCGGCTATGTGCTGGGGCAAAGGTGATTTTGATACACGCTCAAGTTTGAGAACCACTAGCATAGCGCTCAGAGATTACAAAGCAGACGCGCTTCATTTAACCCATAATCACAAGATGAAAACCTTAGCCTCACTTTGTTCTCTGAGTTAATTTCGCACTAAGTTTCCGAACATATCAGGTTCTATGAAAATGTAAACAAGTGGTCTGACCTCTTCCAGGAATACTTTGGTTAAACCAAACACCCAGAAGTTGAAGGAAGGCACTAGTTAGAGCAGTGTCTCCAAAGTTAGGGTAACACCACCAAATGGAGGCTTTGCTAGGACGCAGATTGTCGGACTCCGCCCTGAGTTCCTGATTCGGTGGCTCTGGGCTGGGGCCTGATTCGCGTTTTGAACAAGCTCCCAGGTGCTGCTGATGCTACTGGTCCAGGGACCATGCTCTGAGAACTGCTGAGTTGAAGTGTTACCTTTAGCATTATGTAAAAAATGGACTTTCTTACAAGCTCTGAGCATCTAAGAAGAGGAGTATGAATGGGTATGTGGTAGGTCTAATGAAGACAGGCCTTTTTCATAAACTTTTGTCAAAGTGTGGGAGCAGAAAAGAAAGGCTGAGGTGTTACTATGGGATTTGAATCACGGAGAAACCCGACTTGAAAATCCTACATTTCTTCCTCCAGGTACCAGACTGAGAGTCAGAGCTAGCAGCAGGGGGCAAATTATTTTCTTCTCTGGGAAGCTGTAATTAGTGCTGACGTGACACTGCTCTGAAGCTCCGGCTGGCTTGAGTAGCTGTTTCAGATATAAAAACTGTTTGTGAAGCAGGAGAAGTTAAAAGGAGCAAGCCTGGAGAGGCCTACAGCACCACGGCAATGGGAAATCAAAGCCGTTCTGAAAGTAGAAAGCTAGAAGCTCGCGGGAGTCGAGACGGACAGCAGATGCGTCCCGTGCGTGGAGGCCTTCGTTAGCTCACGTGTCTCCTATTGTCTTAATTGCTCCCCATCCTTCGAACCCGCCACTCTGACACGGTTCAGTGTGCTTGACAAGTTTTCTCTCTCTGTGTCTCTCGGCTCGGCTTTCCTTTGTGTTCCTTTCTCAGGCATGCTCTTGGTGGCCGCAAGCTTTCCCAGGTTTGTCTTTCTAGCTCAGCAACCTAAACCAAAAAGAGCTTCTCTTTCCCAGTCGTGGAAATCCGAGTCCAGGGATTGGCTCTGGTGGGATTGGCTTTGGTCTGTGCCTTTCCCCCAGATCCTTCACTCCTGTGGGTGGACACTTCTGAAATTGTCCCTGGTTGCTCCGGATGGTGTCACCCTTACTCAAACTTCTCAGGCTGGGAGTGGCAACGGTATGGTCCCTAGAAGATAACCAGGGGAAGGGGAGCTAGGAGGTATCACCACGGTGGTCCGCTTCAGCCTCTCTTCACTGGGGAATGGGACACGACCCCTTTCCTGAGAATCAGGAGCAAAGTGTTTTATGCCAGCCTTCATTTTTAGAATCCTCAGGTTGTGCAGAGGGTTTTGGATGGCAAGAGAATGAGAAAGAGCTTGAACATTTCTGTTACTAGTGGAGAGCTAATAACAAGGTTTTGGAGCCGCATAATAATGTAACAGTAATATATTTTGATAGAATTGATTGAATTTGTTTTATAAGGACACTTAAGCGGGGAAGCCGTTTAAGGAACTATTGACACAGGGCAGAAGGGTGACATGAAAAGGAGCTCAGAAGCTGATGGGAAGAAATTTACTTGGTGGGCAATGTCTTAACCCTAGGAAGTTGGAAGACGTCTTAGGGACAGATGTCAACTGCATGCATTCACTACCCTGGGCCGGAGTTGATAGGCTGCAGGTTTAGATCTTTCTCGTTTGGCTGGGAGAGCCACCACTGAACCAGGTTCTGCTCAGCCTGCCATGGGCACTGGTACTCCCTGACATGCCAAACTCCCATCCCCTCTTCCTACTTCTTGGCCTAGGCTCAACCTATATCACTAATTTGTGCTTCTGTTACATTTCTCCCCTTCAGAGATGTTTACCTTATTTTGAGTATGGCTTTATGTTTGTTTGTTTGTTTTAAGATATTATTTATTTGAGAGAGAGCACAAGTGGGGTGAGGGGCAGAGGCAGAAGGAGAAGCAGACTCCCAGCTGAGCAGGGTACCTGATGTGGGGTTGGATACCGGGACTTCCAGGATCATGACCTGAGCTGAAGGCAGACAGTTAACCATCTGAGCCACCCAGGCACCCTGGCTTTATGTTTTTTTAATATCAGTTTTGTCTTTAATTTGATGTGAAATGTTTAGAACTGAGTCTTCAAACTGTAAACTAAAAGTCTGCCCATTGGTGCCAGTTTTGGCTGCCCACTGTTCTTCCTTTCAAAAGTAAAGGGAAAAGCAAAAAATTGACTTTATAAAAACTACAGTTGTACAACTTATTTTATACATATAAGTTTTAAAAATACTATGATTAGAACCAGAGCTGTAACAGGTGATGGTAAAGGAATTTTCAAAGTGTACAGTATGAATTGTGAATAACTGCTGACAGTGTAACAAGGAGGACATGCAGAATTTGACTACAAATGCTTTTCAGCAGTAGAGGAATGAAACCAGTGTAGGGTGTCCTGGGAGGGCAGGGACAGGTGCCAATTGATACCACCACTGAATTTGTTACCTTTATCATCATTCAGTAGTGGGCCTCACTTTATGATTTTCAGATGTTGGCTAAAAGGAACAGAGTCCTGGATCTGCCGATAGCACACAACTATTGTCCTGTCATCTCCGCATTAGTGCCTCTGGCTTTTGCTGTCTGGTTCCACAAGATGCCTGCGTGGGTGAGCCTAAATGGAGAAAAAAAACTGGATAGGTTAGATCGTGGGTGTACTTTTGCAAATGTGGTATTTCAGCAGCCTGGAGAATTACCAAGGCAAAAGGGATGATTCTGCAGGCAAATTTAATTACTTTTAAAGAACAAGCAATTCCAAATTCCAAGTCTCAGATGAGGTTCTTATTGACTTTCTCAGGTGTTTAAACGGATTACTTTCTCTTGGAAATCTTAGCTTAGGGGAAAGAATTAGAGCTGATTTGGAGTTTCTCTGAGTGTTTTTAAATTATAGAGGCACTAGAGGCTTACAAAATTATTCAAAACAGTGGTTTAGAAATTATAAAATGCAAGCCTTCAGCTTGAGGAATTCATCCCTCATCTCACTTTCTAGGGTAGCTTGTTAAAAGAGCTTTCAGTCCATTTTCTGTGAATACATCTATATCTATAATTATATCTACAGCTGTGGCAGTTCTTCTCAACCGGTTGTGATTTTGCCCCCCAGACACTTGAGAATGTCTGGAGACATTTTTGGTTGTCACAGGGGGGAGGGCACTACTGGCATCTAGTGTGTGGAGGCCAGGGATGGTGCTAAACATCTACAATGCACAGGGCAGCCCCTACCACAATGAATTATATGGCCCAAAATGTCAAGAGTGTCACCATTGAGAAACCCTAATCTACAGCTTTTCTTCATACAGGAAAACTTGAGAGGAAGATGGTGGCGGAGTAGGAGGACCCTAGGTTCATCTCGCCCCACGAACACAACTAGATTAACTATCAAGTCATCCTAAATGCTCCACAAATCGGCCTGAAGACTGACAGAACAAATTCCACAAATAAAGGGAGAGAAGAAGCCACATTGAAGAAGGTAGGAAGTGCAGAGATGTGGTTTAGGGAGAAATGGATCACAGGTGCTATAGAGGGGAGGGAGCCTTGGTCATGGAGAAGGGGGGGGGGGCACAGAGGGGAACACACAAGGAGAACTTTTCCCCAAATCCATTGTCTTGGAAAACAAGAGGGCTGTCTTTTTGAGTTCTCACAACCAGTGGGGCTTAAAGCCTGGAGTTTTAAAGGCCAGCATGCTTGTCTGGGATAGAGCCCAGAGGGCACTGCACTGCTCCTGGGGAAAAGGCAGGCAAACAACCCAGGGGCAGACAGCATGGAAACAGTGATCTGAAGAACTCCTGGGGCACACAGTGGGGAGATTATTGGCTCTTCTCAGAGCATGTCCCTGAGAGGCAGCATTCACAGAGATGGCTCTCTAGGGACAAAGGAGCTAGCTGACACCATTTCCCTCCCCTAACCCTCAGGATAAACACAGAGCCACCTGTGGGAAGCAGTGCAGCACAGATACTGGCTGCCTAACTTATTTACACAAAGTCCCACACCCCTGCCCTCTGGCAGGATTACCCTTCTCAGTCAAGTTGCCTCAGTCCCAGCATGGTAGGCCCCTCCCCAAGAAGACCAGCACAAATCCCTGCCCACACCATGTTTCCCAACCAGAGAGTCCTGCAGGGTCTCAGTTCTGGTGGAGTTGGTGTCAGGTCTCATTTCACAAGCAGACTAGAGCACACCTAGTTAAAACTCACCACATTCAAGCCAGGGACCAAACATTGCCCACAGCAAGCAAGGAGAACCTCCTCAGATGACTGTCTTAAGGATGGAGCAGCCAAAACACAACAGCAGAGCAGACACCACACACACCAGAGACACTTCCTGAAGTGCCAGGCCCTGGGCATTACATGATCTCTTCTTTACAAGGCTATTTCTTGCAGGAGCAGGAAGCATAACTGGCTTTTCTAACACAGAGTAAAAGGTAGAGACTTAGACAGAATGCCAAGATGGAGGATTTTATCCCAAATGAAAGAACAAGACAAGACCATGGCCAGAGATCTAAGTGAAACAGATAGAAATAACATGCCTAATGGAGAATTTAAAGGAACAATCATAAGGATACTCACTGGGCTTGAGAAAAGAATAGAAGACCTCAGTGAGACCCTTCCCAAAGAGATAAAGGAGTTAAAGAATTAATCAGAGATGAAGAATGCAATAAATGAGATTGAAAACAGGCTTGATGCAATGAACAGCAGGGTGGCAGAAGCAGATGAATTAGTGACCTAGAAAACAAAATAATGGAAAATACTGAAGCTGAACAAAAGAGAGAAAGAGGAATTATGCAACACGAGAATAGACTTAGGAAACTCAGTGACTCCATCAAACGTAATAACATTCATCTTGTAGGAGTCCCAGTAGAAGAGGAGAGGGAAAAGGGGCAGAAAATTTATTTCAAGAAATAATAGCAGAAAACTTCCCTAATCTTGGGAAAGGAAACAGATTTCTAGATCCAGGAGGCAAAGAGAACTCCCATCAAAATCAGCAAAAGCAGGCTAACACCAAGACCTATTGTAATTAAATTTGCAGAAGGTAGTGATGAAGAAAAAAATCTTAAAAGGATCAGGACAAAAGAAGGCCTTAACTTACAAGGGAAAATCCATAAGGCTAGCTAGAGATTTCTCAACAGAAACTTGGCAACCCAGAAGAAAGTGGCATGATCTATTCAAAGTGCTGAATGGGAAAAATCTGCAGCCAAGAATACTCTATCCAGCAAGGCTATCATTTGGAATAGAAGGAGCGATAAGGAGTTTCCCAGACAAACAAAAGCTAAAAGAGTTCATGACCACTAAACTGGCTTTCCAAGAAATATTTTTTTTTAAGATTTAATTTATTTGAGAGAGAGAGCATGAGTGGGGAGTAGGAGCAGGGGGAGAGGACTCCATGCTGAGCAGGGAGTCCTATGCAAGGCTCGATCCCAGGACCCTGAGGTCATGACCCAAGCTGAAGGCAGATGTTTAACCGACTGAGCCACCCAGGTGCCCAAGCCCTGCAAGAAATATTAAAGGAGACTCTTTGACTGGAAAGGAAAGACCAAAAGTGACAAAGACAAGAAAGTATCAGAGAAAATCTCCAGAAACAATGACAAAACAATAATAAAATGGCAATAAATACATATCTATCAATAATTACTTTGAATGGACTTACTTGAATGGACTAAATGCTCCAATCAAATGACATGGAGTGTCAGAACCTATTAAAAAAAAAGAAAAAAAAGACTTGTCTATACGCTGCCTACAAGAGACTCATTTGAGACTTAAAGACACCTGCAGATTGAAACTAAGGGGATGGAGAAATATTAACCATGCAAATGGATGTCAAAAGAAAGCCAGAATAGCAATACTTATATTGGACAAACTAGAGTGTAAAACAAAGACTCTAACAAGAGACAAAGAAGGGCATTATATAATCATAAAGGAGACAATCCAACAAGAAGATAAAACAGTTGTAAATATTTATGTATCTATCCAACATGGGAGCACCCAAATATATAAAACAATAACAAACAGAAAGAAATTCATTGATAATAACACAATAACAGTAGGGGACTTAAAAACACCCCACTTAACATCAATGGACAGATCACCTAAACAGAAAATCAACAAGGAAACAATGGCTTCAAATGACACACTGGACCAGATGAAAGTAACAGATATATTCAGAACATTTCATCCTAAAGCAGCAGAATACACGTTCTTTTCAAGTGTACATGGAACATTCTCTAGAATAGGTCACATTTTAGGTCACAAATCAGGCCTCAACAAATAAAAAAAGATTGAAATCATATCACATACCTTTTCTGACCACAGTGCTGTGAAGCGGAGTCAAACACAAGAAAAAAATTGGAAAGACCACAAATGCATGCAGGTGAAACAACATGCTACTAAATAATCAATGGGCTAGCCATACAGGAGAACTTTAAATAGGAACGATGGTTTTAGAAAATAACAATTCTGGGGCACCTGGGTGGCTCAGTCATTAAGCAGCTGCGTTCCGCTCAGGTCCTGATCCCAGGGTCCTGGGATCTAGTGCCACATCGGGCTCCCTGCTCAGCGGGGAGCCTGCTTCTTCCTCCACCTGTCGCTCCCCCTGCTTGTGCTCTCTGTCAAATAAATAGTCTTTAAAAAAAAAGAAAAAAGAAAATAACAGTTCTGAGAGTCACAGCACCATTATTCCTTAGAAGTTCATATGGGGAATCTACCCACTAATGATTTAGAATTGTTTTTCTTTTCAAAGTCTTTAAATCATTTTTAGAGTAGACATTGAAATATATTTATTCCCAATTCCACTTACACATTTCAGCAGAGAAGGTCACCTTGGGGATTCAACCAGGGAGAATCGGGACAGCAAACCTTGGGTTTGGGGGCCCACAGCTGCTTGGATGAGTAGCACACAGACACTCCAGGCTGGGGTGCAACTGGGGATTGGGGGCTTCTGGCTGGTACTAAGCAGGATCTGAAGCACAGTCAGCTTCTTCCTTCCTCCCTTCCTCCCTTCCTTCCTTCCAGAGAATAGTATCTTAGAAAACTTTAAACTTCTTAGGAAACTACTTACAGATAAGAATATGCAAAATGAGAATGTTTCACCACGCACCGTTCTATATGGCAGAGAGCATAGGGAGCGAGATAGAGAAGAATCAAGTTTAAAGTCATTCAGGGGTATTTTGAAATTCTTGTTATATAAATAATATGTTTCATAATACACTCCTGTTTCAATATATGTTTGATCATTAATTACCATTTTGTTACCAATAGACATTTATTGAGCATTTAATGTGGTCTAGCATTTGTGAGACAGGATGCGTATTTATTCCAGACAAGTAAACATGAAAATCCTTCCCGTGACCTTTATCAAATGCCATGATTTGTCACTCCACATGAAATCTCTAAATATTCTTTATCCTGCGTTTAATTTAAGTCTCTGTCCTTGAAAACAGGTGCCTGTTTGAAGAAACAAAATACAGAGCTTTGAGTCAGGCACACCAGCTTGAATTCCAAATCCCACCATTAGCTTGCTCCTTACTTCTGCCCTGGTGCCCCTGCAGCCTCTTTTCCACTCAGCAGGCAGAAGGATTTTCTGAGGAAGGAAGAGAGACCATGTCATACCTCTGTTCAAAAGGCTCCAGTGGCTCCCCATTTCACTTGGAGCCAATGCTCCATCTTTGGTGACCCCTTCCTCTGGGCCTTTGCACTGCCATTCCTTCTACTTTTCAGGCTTTCCCTCCCTAGGTGGTCAAGGCTCACTCTCTCAGCTCCAATATCTCTTCATCCAAGTGGTCTCTGCCAAGCAGCTTCCCCCAGCAACCCCTCCCCACCTCCACAACACTCCCTACTCTCCTTTCCCTGAAGTTTTCTCCACACCACTTATAACTCACCCAATACATGTTGTTTATTTGTTTATTGGTTATTATCTGTCTGCCACTTGAAAGGAAGTTCCATGAGGATGAGCATTTGTGTCGGTTTTATGCATGGCTGTATCCCCAGTACCCAGAACTGTGCCTGGTTTCAAATATTTGCTGAATGACTAAGAAATAAAAACCATACCTCTTCAATAAATGCTTCTCCTTTTCTACCCCATTGAAAGGAGTACAGGTAGACCTGATCATGAGGAATGCTAAACAGATTAGGATATAGCCAGATTTCTTTATATCTAATTTCAAATTTAAAGGATCTAGTTAGGATTATTTGATTAAGTTGCTAATCACAAAATATTTTTGATAGTAGGTCACTCCATGCAGCATGGGTAAAAGTCAACCAGATGTCTTAAATATGTGCAACTAACAGCAGATATATCTAAATAAACTTTATATTAGTAAACCTCAAGTTTTACTCCTAGTGAATCCACCCTCTCTGAGCTCTGGGCAATATCTAGCTAACCTCCTGGAGGGAGGGCCACGTATCAATCTCTTGCTTTTTCTTTTTCCTTTCTGCCAGCCGAACTCACTAGCAGCAGGTCTCCTATTTCCGTAGGTGACTATGTATGTGGGGGTTGTAGATAAGCATATGGCCCCGCACTGTCTAGAAGAAACATAATGTGAGCTACATTTTAAATTTTCTAGTAGCTCAATTTAAAAAGTAAATGGAAAGGTAAAAATTATGTAATTTTAAGAATATACTTCATTTAACCCAGTATATCCAAAATATTATTTCAACAAGAATCAATATTTAAAAGATGCATGAGATATTTGACATCCTTTTTTTGTACTAAGTCTTCAAAATCTAGTGTGTATTTGCCACTTGAAACGCATCTCAATTTGGACACATTTCAAGTACTCGGTAGCCGCACAGGGCTAAGGGCTAGTGTTACAGACTATGTGTGTATCCCTCCAAAATTCATGTTGAAATCCTACCCCTCAGTGTGATGGTATTAGGAGGCGGGGACTTTGGTTGGTAACTAGGATTACTTGAGGTCATGAGGGCAGAACCCTCATGAATGGTGTCAATGAGTTGCAAAAAAAAAAAAGTGGGGCACCTGGGTGGCTCAGTCGGTTAAGCGGCTGTCTTCAGCTCAGGTCATGATCCCGGGGTCCTGGGATTGAGTCCCACATGGGGCTCCCTGCTCAGCAGGGGAGTCTGCTTCTCCCTCTCCCTCTGCCCCTGCTTGTATGCACTTGCATGCTCGCTCGCTCTCTCAAATAAATAAATAAGATCTTTTTAAAAAACAAAAGTTACAAAAAAGCTTACTGCTCTCTGCTCTTTACCATGTAAGGATGCAAGAAGATAGCCCAGGCTGTGAACCAGGAAACCGGCCCTCATCAGACACCAAATCTGCCAGCACCTTGATCTTGGACTTCACAGCCTCCAGAACTGTGAGAAATGCATGTTTATTGTCTAAGCCTCTCCGCCTATGGTATTTTATTACAGCAGCCTAAACTAAGACAGCTACCATATGGGGCAGTGCGGATGCAGACTCGCTCTTTAAATGTCTCAGTGGGCCATGTTAATAATGTTACTCCTTACTTATTCCGTCAACCAAAACAGATTGAGTGTCTGCGGTGTATCAGGAGCTGTTCTAGGCCGTAGGACACAGCAGTGAAAAAAGTAGACAAACTTGCCTTCCTGTCCAGAACTGACATTCTAGTCTTGAACACAGAAAGCAGTAACAGGTTTATAGCAAAGGAAATAATGGCTAGCGCCATAGGGAGGGGTGATCGGGAGAGCCTGGGATGGAGTAGGGTTGCAGTTTTAAAAAGATCGTTCTAGAAGGCTTCACTGAGCCAGTGGTGCCTGAGGGAGGTGAGGGAGAAAGGCATGGGGGCATCCGGGGAAAGGGGGCTCCAGGTATGGGGAAGAGCAGGGATAGAGGCTATTCTTGGACGGTCCAGGGGTCTGCAAGAAGGCCACTGTAGCTGGAGTGGGGAAGCAAAGGGCAGCACAGTAGGAAATGAGGTCGGGGAGGGGAAGGGAGCAACTACACAACTTGGTGGGACTTGCCCCTGCCCACCTCGAGTGAGAATGGGAACCTCGCAAACGTTTTTTGGGCTTTTTAAAAATATTTTATTTATTTATTTGTTTGTTTGTTTGTTTGTTTAGAGAGCGCAGAAGTAGGAGGAGAGGCAGAGGGAGAGGGAGAGAGAAAATCTCAAGCAGACGTTGTGCTGAGCTCAGAGCCCAATGCAAGGCTTGATCTCACGCCCCTGATATCAGGGGCTGAGCCAAGATCAAGAGTTGGTCGCTTAACCCACTGAGCTGCCGAGGCGCCCCCTTGCAAGTATTTTATATGGAAGGTTAATAAGACCCGCATTTTACCAGCACATTCTGACCGAGCCCAAACATTTGCTGCAGATCCTGGCGCTCTCTCTTTTTCCCCGTATTGATTTCTGCCCTAGGCCCTAGGCATGCAACCCTAGCACGCACTGCTGAAACGTGGAATGTGGTCCATCTCTTTAGAGGTGCCCCTTATCCTATCGCCTGCTCTGCAACTGTTTCTTTACCCATTCGGCTACATAGAAGGACAGAGGGACTGTACGTTGAGCTTTCAGGAAAGCCACTGTGTGGATGAAAAAGATCGGTTTCTGGGCAATGTCTTCCATAAGGCAGATACCCCATGGAAATGAAACACAGCTCTTCCTGAGAGCACATTCCATTTGTTTAGATTAGAACATCTCCTCACCGAAATGAAGACCTCCTCTTCCAGAGGTCTGCTGTGAGACATGGAGACCAGGAGAAATGCCTTCTAAACCCCTGCTGCTCCAAGTGTGGTCTGGGACCAGCAGCACCAACACCAACTGCAGAATCGCCAGCCCCAACCTTTTGATTCCAAAAGGGAGCTTCCCAAGGGATGAGGCTGTAGATCTCTTAAGGGCCAACTCTGGAAGTCACCCAGTAGGACTTCATAGCTTTCTATTGGTTCAAGCAAGTGACAAGGCCAAACTAGATTCGGCGGTGGGGGGAAGACGCCATCTCTTGAGGGCAAGGAATTCGCAGCCTTCTTTAATCCGTCCACAGGGAGTAACTGACATGTAGTGAGCAATTGTCATGTAAGGACTATTAGCCAGTATTACCCGATTCATCAGCTTTAAAATGCACTTTTTTTTTTTTTACATTTTATAGATCCACAGAAAGTTGTTAAGATAGTACAGAAAGGTCCTGTGCACCCTTTCCTGGTTTTCTCCAGTGGGTAGACCGCACATAATTTTAGGACAATACTGAAGCTAAGAAATTGACATTGACGCAGTGTGTGTGTGTGGGGGGGTTCCATGTCATCTTAAAAGTGCACAAGTGACAGTTGTTGTGTGGTTGCCGTGTACTAGCACCACATTTCATCAGTTTTATTTTTTTTTTTAAAGATTTTATTTATTTATTTGACAGCACAGGCAGAGAGAGCAGCAGGGAGAGGGAGAAGCAGACTCCCCACTGAGCAGGGAGCCCAATGCAGAGCTCCGTCTCAGGACCCAGGGATCACGCCCTGAGCCGAAGGCAGATGCTTAACGACTGAGCCACCCAGGCGCCCCACGTTTCATCAATTTTAAAATTCATGTCCTGGGGTACCCGGGTGGCTCAGTCATTAAGCGTCTGCCTTCGGCTCAGGGCATGATCATGGCGTTCTGGGATCAAGCCCCGCATCAGGCTTCTCCACTGGGAGCCTGCTTCTTCCTCTCCCACTCCCCCTGCTTGTGTTCCCTCTCTCACTGGCTGTCTCTTTTTTGAATAAACAAATAAAATCTCTAAAAATAAATAAATAAATAAATAAATAAATAAATTTCACGTCCTTTCACGTTTCACTTCTCTGAAATGAAAATGTGTCTTACAATCAAACACATCTTACAATTAGAAGCATCATTTTTCTTTTCCTAGTAGTATATAAAATAATGGTGGGTTCTACAGTATCTACATAGAATGTCTTAGGTTCCATAAAATATTGTATTGGCCCACTTTCCAGACAAACTGAGGCACAGAGAGGTTAAGAAGTCCTCCCAAGGCCACACAGTGAGTAGGGCTGTGGATGGGAACACAGGGACAGAATTCAAACCCAGGCACTGTGGCCCTAGAGCCAGTATGCTCACCTATACTCTCTTGGAAGGGAGTTATAACATGATCATACAGAGCATCTTCTATATTTAGCATGGCATTGGTGAGGTTTAGCGAAAAGTATGTAAAGAGACAAACCCCTACTCTTTGGGTCCAGATCCCGCATGCTTACCCTACACTACATTCCTCACCACAGAGCTAGCTAGCATCCCATGCATTCTGTGGGTGTACTTTTCCTGATTGCGAAACTGTATGAATTTGAAAGTTCCCAGGAGCGACAAGCTCATGAGCTCTTTGATGTGAAGCTTGAAGCAACGGTGCACCCCACAATGTCCTTTGACTTCTAGCTCAATGACACTTTCTTCCTTAGTGGGACACATTCAACCCTGAGTTTAATCAATTCTCTGTGGAGATAAGAAATTGAGTAGGAAAGAATGAAGTTAAGAAAATAGGAGGTGATTTGTTTGACTTTCATATATGTGATGGAAATAATGCAAATTCTGGAGACAGGCAGACCACCTATGGATTGAAAAAATTAATTTTTTAAATTGTAAAGCCATTTCAGCCACTTCTTACAGATGACACCTCCCTTTTTTGCACCCCTCTTTTTTTGCATTTTACTTAAAATGCAAAAGACAGAGAGAGGGAAAGAAAGAAAGAAAGAAAGAAAGAAAGAAAGAAAGAAAGAAAGAAAGAAAGAAAGAAAGAAAGAAAGAAAAGAAAAGAAAAGAAAAGAAAAGAAAGAAAGAAAGAAAGAAAGAAAGAAAGAAAGAAAGAAAGAAAGAAAGAAAAGAAAGAAAGAAAGATTATTCATCAGTAGGTTGGAGCTAAATATGATGCTTACTACATAGACCACCACCAAGAAAAGTGGAAATTAGTTTAACCAGATGGGGTATATACAAAACTAATTACAGATCACAAATTTAAACTTTGTTCCCCAGGCAGCTCTTTGAAATCCTAATCTCTAACTTGGGGCTAACAACCAAAAAACACAGCTGGTCATTTAAGAAAGCTGGGATTGGATGCCACTTGCTTTGTATTTTAAATTCAATGCAAAACAACAGGCCTACCTGCTTTAAAAGCTACTCATTCTTCCTTTCATCATGATTTCTTTGATATGAGCTGTTCTGTGGGTCAAGAAATATACCAAATCTAGAATAATTTAGGTCTGTTGACAAGGTAAAGGCAATTATCTAGACCAACTGGGAAACTGTTGCTTCAACTAATCATTTCTGTATAATTGGTTACATCTTGTCTAGGCTTGTGTGGTCACAGAATATACTTGAAATAAGAAAGAATGGTTTTTATCAACTTTGCCAAATAAAAAGGGGCCAAATACACAGGAATTTGCTTGGGGTCAATGTCCAGTTTGTTGAACTAGAGAAGGTGGCAGAAGACTTGATTTTTATAATCTAATCTTTGAAGTGGCATATCGTAAGTCAAATAGATAATATTTTATCTAACACTCAACCGAAAGCCACATCATCTCATTGAATTTGTACCGTAACCCGCTAAGGTAAATGCCATCATCCCCATTTTACGGATGAGAAACTCTATCTCAGAAAGGTTAAGTCATTTTTCCAAGTCCACACACTAATAAAAGACAGGTCAGGCTCCAAACCATTATATCATATGTGACTCATTATATCTGTTTCTGTTTTAAGCATGTAAACATGAATTTCAAAACCTATCAGACCCCAATAATTTGGGGTAAGGGGTTGTAGGCCTGTATTTTATTAAGATTTCCATTTACAGTTCTAGTATTTTAGGAATTAGACTTCAGTGAGATGGAAAAACTAGCCAAGAGGTAATAGGGTCCATTTTCTGTTCCAGGGTCACAGAACTGTGCTATTTTGCAGTACTTGCCTAGTTGGGATTAACCACATAAAGGCAGTCCTCACCCACATTGACCTGATTTTTTTTTTTCAATTTTAGAAAGCATATATAGTGTTCTTTAAGTCCCTCAGCAGGGTCTAGGGTAGCATCCTATAATCCAACACATTAATATTCGTGCAGTGAAATGTATGAATATTCACCCTAAATGGGAAAAAAGACTATAAATAGCCCCCAGATGATTGAAGTCAAGTTCTGCTGATAAATCACTGATGAAAAAAACTTGGACTTTTCAAAGCACTTAGGTCATGGGACTGTGCATAAAGAGTTGTAGACCTATATGTTAAATATTTCTTTACCATTTAGAAATCGAATTCTGAGGAATCCCAGCCACTGATTCAAGAAAGTTCTCCCTTTTCCAATAACTACGTGGCACATTGGGCTTCCAATGTGCCCCCTTCCCAATGTGTGCAGTTCAGCTACGTGCCACCCTCCGTGAGAACATTAGAGCTCAAGGTGGGTGGGCTGTATGAAATCTGCTTGTTATCTACTGGAGTTGACCTCCAATAAAGCCTATTTCATATTTATATCTGCTGGTGCTAGTGGTATGTATGGCTGTGTCCCCTCCGCACAAAACCAGAGAACTACTCGGCTAGAAGGAACCTTCAAATTCATCTAGTCTAATTCCCTGTCATGGCAGCTTACAGCATGCCCCCTATGGTCCCTACCTCTTGGTATTAACACCCTAGTATAGGTCCCTTTGACTGACAGAATACAAAAAAAGTCTTGATACGCCACTTCAGAGATTAGGTTATAAAAGATATCATAGCTTCCATCTCTCTCCCTCCCTCTCCCTGTGCCTCCCTTCCTCATCACTAGCTCTGGGGGAAGCCAAGTGGCCATGCTGTAAGAATATTTAAGCTGCCTTATGGAGAGTTCGTGGGTGAGGAACCCAGACCTCCTGCCAACAGCCGTGTGAGTGCACCATCTTGGAGGTATATCCTCCAGCCCCAGTCGAGTCTTCAGATGATCGCAGCCCTGGATCACATCTTGGCTGCAGCCTTCTGAGACACCCTGAACTGGAACCATTCAACTAGGCTGCATCCAGTTCCCGATCTACAGGAACTCTGAGCTAATAAACGTGTTTTGTTTTTTTGTTTTGTTTTGTTTTAAGCCACTAAATTCTGACAGAATTTTGTTATGCAACAGTGCATAACTAATACATTCCCCCCATTTGACAGAGGAGAAGACTGGGTCCTAGAGACATGAGGAGATGCTCCAGGACCCCTCTAGTCCCATGACTCCAAGGGCCACCCTAGCTCATTCTGCTTCTGTGGAATGGGCAGAATGACTCTAATTTTTTATGATCTTGGGTGCCACTTCCCAGAATCTTCTGTTTTCTCACAAAGAAACTAGAAGCCCCTGGAAAATCTGGCCAATAACTCAGCTGTGAAAAGGAAAGTTTGGCACAGATGTCCTGGTTCTGGAGGGAGTCTGCCCACTTGCTAAATTTCCCGAAATAACCTTCTTTTGTGGGTTTGTTTTTCAGGAGATCGTTTTTGTTTTTTCTTGTAAGGGTGAAACTTTCTAGACTGCAGTTGTTAAGTCAGGGAAAATGAGAAAGCATCTAGCCCCTTTCCTGTCCTTGGTGTGGAAGAGCATGCTCTTAATCACCTGTCCACTCTCTCACAGATTTTATGTCAGTGTTGGCTCTGACCAAGCCTGTGAGCTGGCGTCAGACAGGAGACCTGCAGCTGGCCCCCTGGTCATGTTACTGGATGAGTGATTGCATTCCCTGCTCTAATGCTGAGTGTCTTCTCCCACCAGCTGCAGTTTGCATACAGGACGCATTTCCTGTCTGAAGCCCCTGTCTGCCTCTCATATCTCCATAAGCCATATGCTTGTGTGCTTTAAGTACAGATGGAGACATTAGTCACATAATTCATCACATGGGAAAATTCAGAGGCGGCTATTTTATTTCAATATGAGAATTAATTTCTACCTTTGGTACCGGTAGAAAAAAATCCAGAAATGTCAGTGGGAATTGTAGGTGGACTATCTACCCTTGCTTAATTTTACTGGGTTCTTTTTTTTTTCAAGGTTAAAATGTGGCATGACACATGCAGAAATTATAGAACAATACATAAGCCTGGTCTGGTAGATTTATTGCAGGGAAGGCCCCACTTCTTCGCCCCTTCATGTACGCTCACTCTTTGGCCTGTGACTTGGTGGTATCTTCCTTAACAGGCAGTATCTATTCCCCATCCCCTGAATCTAGGCTGGCCTCATGACTTGCTTTGTTCCAGTAGAATGTGACAGAAGTGGCTGTGTGGTGGTTCTAAGCCTTGGCCTCAAGAGGTCTTGGAGCTTCCTTTTCCTTTCTCATAAGCTTGCGTCTATCATGTGAATATGTCTGGACTAGCCAGTGATCAGCCAGCCAGGCAATTCCCAGACATAACGAGAAAGCCCAGCCAAGAGCAGCAGAGCTACCAACTTGACCCACATCTGACCACAAATGCATGCAGAAGCACAGCAAAAATAAAGAACCGCCCAGTCATCCTGTAGACTCCTGAGCAACGATAAATGACTGGCTTTTAAGCCACTGAGTTTGGGGATAATTTGTTATGCAGCATTATTTGTGGCAATAGATAGCCGATAGACAAAGGCCAGGGGCTTTTTGGTATTGTGTGGCGTGCTCAGGCCCCAGGCTGGAGGCAGGCCATGAGACGTTTCCAGAGAGAGAGCTCTGCATGTCCCGTCTTGGGGGTTAGGAGCCTGACTGTCAGTCTGAGGCCCCAGTCAGAGGCAGGGTCTTAGATACTCCCCATCAGTGTGCAGACTTCCAAGTCACCGTCCTGTTTGCAGCCCAGGGCTTGAATGTCCTTCTTCCAGAGCCCAGTCCCAGCGATTCAACATTTCTTTTTTTTTTTTTTAAAGATTTTATTTATTTATTTGATATAGAGACAGCCAGTGAGAGAGGGAACACAAGCAGGGGGAGTGGGAGAGGGAGAAGCAGGCTCCCAGCAGAGGAGCCTGATGTGGGGCTCAATCCCAGAACACTGGGATCACGCCCTGAGCTGAAGGCAGACGCTTAACGACTGCGCTACCCAAGCGCCCCCGATTCAACATTTCTAGAGTAAAGACCTCCTACCCTCAGCCAGGGGTCTAACTGCATCGTATAGCTATGTTTAACAAATCCACCTAGTTTCAGCTGCACCTGCCTCCTGTTTCCAGAGGGACCTGGTTCTACCAGTTACTGAACGTCTGGAAGGGGGAGCTCTTGTTTTGACTTGAGTTTGTTTTCAGCTTTCCCTGCTGCCAGTTTAGAGCTCCCTGGTCAGATGAGGCAAAAGCCTTAAAACAGAGCAAACTATCAGGCTTCCCTCCTGGAAAGGACTGGGCATCTGTGCAGGGGAGGGGAAGGGTGAACCTGGGCCCCGGTGTCTTAAGTTCACAGGTAAGAATGACCCAGGGCAAAAGAGGATTGATTGAAGCAATGTAACGGCAAATAGCCATGGAAGAGATACTTAGAGTCTTTAAATTTAGCTTCAGCAACATTTTTAGTGACTAGCAAGAAAAAAATACTAAATTGAAACTTATAAACAAAGACCTGCTTTGATGAAATCTCTCAACCGTTTATAGCTCCCGTCTTCCTAATTCTATCCCAGTGCCTAAAATTCACTTACACCCTAAAACTATCAATGTGTATTTAGGTCTGAGTTTTTCTGAAAGTTGTTTTCCCGTCATTGATCAAGGTTAGATCCCGTGTGGGAGCTATTACATACTTAGTATTTTTGTTAAGTATTATCTGTGCTTTTCCAAGGTTTTCTTCAAAAATTATTTCCTGGGTGCTGTCCCAAAAATCAACAAAAGAAACAAAAAACAGAAAAATGGTCATGGTCACTGCAAAATACAAACAGTTCCGGAACTCCCTTCTTCTCATCTTTCTTCCCCCACACTTGTTTTCCCACTGGATCCAGTTCCTCAGATAATCATTTTTAAGTAAATGTTATATGAAGAGGGAAATGGATACTACACTAAAATGATCAGACCACCTCTTGCAAATACCCATCCAGGCATAGACAGATTGTGGTGTCCGCTACACAATGTCCTTAGAGTAGATGCCCTCTTAGTTTCTACAGGTTTTTGTTTCGTTGTCTGGGGGCTGCTGGCAGGAGATCCCGGCTGCAGGGACTCACGACACTTCCCCCCTGACCATTCCCTTTAACTGCTGTCCTCTGACCTCACTGCAGTGTTTGTTTGAAATGTGATTTTCCTGCTCATTTTGCTCTTGCACATTTAGCAAGTACTCTTTCCTTCCTCGGTGATCCTGTGTCTGACCCTCCCCTAGCTTGTAACCAGAGCAGACATTTTCATTGTCCTTGTAAATTCTAACCCCATTTTGGAATGTAGGCTCCTGCATGATTTATTCAGTACTTTTTTAAAAAAAAAAATTGAGGTAGAATTGATAATATAACATTGTATTAGTTTCAGATGCACAACATAACGATTGGTATTTGTAAACAGTGCAGAACGATTACCACAATAAGTCTGTTAACATCCAGCACCACATGTTGTGATGAGAACTTTGAAGATCTACTCGCTTAACAACATTGCAATAGGCAATACAGTATTATTAACTACAGTCACTTTGAAATGACAGCTGCACAGTAAACCTCCATGACTTAATTTTTTCATAACTGGAAGTTTGTAACTTTTGACCCCCTTCACCCATTTCGCCCACCCCCTACCCCTCACCTCTCACGACCACCAATCTTTTGTCCGTATCCATGAGCTTGGTTTTAGATTCCACGTGTAAGTGAGATCATATGGTAATCATCTTTCTCTTTCGAACTTATTTCACTTAGCATGATATCTTCTAGGTCCATCCATGTTGTCCCAAATGGCAGGATTTCATTTTTTATGGCTGAATAATATTCCATCCTATGTATGTATCATATTTTCTTTATCCTTTCGTCTATCAGTGAACACTAAGGGTGTAACCATATCTTGGCTACTGTAAATAATGCTGCAGTGGACATGGGGCTGCATATATCTTCTCAAGTTAGCGTTTTTCTTTTCTTTGGATAAATACCCAGAAGTGGCATTACTGGACATATGGTAATTTTATTTTTAATTTTTTGAGGAACCTCCATACTGTTTTCCACAGTGGCTGCACCAGTTTGCATTCCCATCAACAGGGCACAAGGGCTCCTTTTTCTGCACATCCTCACCGACACTTGTTGTTTCTTGTGGTTTTGATTTTAGCCATTCTGACAGGTGTGAGGTGATGTGTCACTGTGGTTTTGGTTCGCATTTCCCTGATGATGAATGATGTTGAGTATCTTTGCATGTGTCTGTTGGCCATCTGGATGTCTTCTTTGAAAAAATGTCTATTTAGATCCTCTGCCCAGTTTTTAATCAGACTGGGTTTTTTTTGCTATTGAGTTAGATACTTGGTATTTTTATTAAAGATGAATGGTGGCTTGATAAAGGTTTTCAAGATGAGGGATGATTATAATGCTTATGCTAGATTTACTCCCTGCTTTGATTTGTAAAGGATTCTAGATGGCTCCTTAGCTTTCCTAAGATGAAATCAATATAAAACGTAAGACTCAGGGCCTACAAAAATGCACATGGACAAAACCAGGGGAAAAATAGGGAAAAAAAAATTATGCAGGCTCCATTCCAAAGATGAGCCAAAAATTTGGCTCTAAGCTTTCCGATAGCCCACTCAAAAAGGGAAAATATAGTTCAAGTGTGTGATTCTTGTGGTCTGAGAAATAAAGCCTGCCAGTAATTCTGAGGAGGTAAAACTTCTCCTAGCACATAGAACTAAAAGAACATTCCCATGCAGGTCTTCACATGGGGCACATGGCTTCTAAAATAAACATGATTGCTGGTGTACTAGAGATGTTTATTAAAAGATCCCTCTGTATGAAGCTGAGAAGGGTGAATATCAGTGCGCTTTCTGGCAAAAGCAATTTTTCAAGGGAGTCTTTTACAGTGTGATCTAAGTGTTCGGCTCTCCAGTGGCCTACCAAGAATGAAATGAGTGTCTGGAGATGAATAGCCAGTTCATCCTTAAAATAAACTTCCATTAATATCATTTCTCTCAACAGAGTTTTGACTTTTCCTCATCATGCTTTTGAGCAGGGTATATCAGTAGACCATCGTACAAAGGCTAAATAAAAGAAATTTAGCTTAATTTGCAATGTGAGGCTCTCAGGTTTGTTAAAAAGGAATGTCCTGACAGTGAGAATTAGCTTTTACAGTGGATCCCTATGAGAATAGATTCTCTTAAATAGTTTTGTCTTGTTCATCTTAAAGGATGGAAAAATCTGCATAAGGCTTTTCCCCGACCCTGTGAGGTGGGGGTTGTGATGATTCATTTCCATGATGCTAGATACAGAAGACTAATTCATGCTGACCCCTGACTCCTGGGCTGGGCCAAGCAGGAATAAGGAAGGAAACATTAGAAAAGGGGGCTTCTGGCCAACCGAGGGGTAAATTTCATTTGGGGCATGGCTCAAATTCCACAAGGCCAGAATCAAACTTACAACCATCTGTTTGAGGTTTTGTGGGAACCAAGAATTCCAGGGCCCAGGGAGATGGGAGAGCTTCCCGGGAATAGACTCTTTATTGAATCTTTTTCCGTTCCATGATGGAAGACTCCCTAGGGCTTCCTTTCCTCATGATTTTAGGGCTGGGGAGGAGCTTAGTAGGCACCTTTGGAGCTCAGACTTGGATGTACTGTGGCCCTTTCCCACAGAAGAAATGACCCTGGAATGGAATCTTTGGACCTTTCGTATGTGCCTCCTGAGATAAAATGACCCCAAATAAATACAATAGATCTCTCTGATGACCACATTCAATTTGCCAATTATTTCCGACCTCAGGGAAACCAAACTGCATATTATACCAGTGATTCTAGCAGGCTAAAAGGAGATCACCCATCACTCAGTTTCTCTCCACTAGAATCAATCTGTATGAGATTGAACTACCATCTAGTGGAGGAAACCTTCAAAATTCGAGGCGGGATGTTACAGTTGTGTATCTGTGTCTGCAGTCAGTGCTGACAGGTTGCCCAAATCTGGGTGGAGCAACCTGCTGAAAATGTTCTCCTTATATGCTTGGCCCTACACGTTCATCCATGAAAGGAATATCTTTGAAGTGAACTTACTAATTGTCTTGGGTCATGTTTCCCCGAAACCAAGCCTGAGATAGCAGTCCTTGGGCATCTAATTTACCGGGGGCTGTTTGGAGGAGAAATCTGTGAGTGAGTAAGGAAAGATGGATTGGGAGGAAAGCAAGGGTGTGGCTTCAGGAGAAGTCAAGCTTCCCGCTGCCCAATCCCACGGAGAGCTCTGGAGCATAAACAGCGAAGCAGAGTCTGTCCCATCTTGAGACAAGGCGGCTTTGATAACCTACACCAATCAGTCATTGGCTCCCAGCCACCCTGCATAGGGTTGGCGGCAAGCAGGGTTGGGGAGGGGGTGGGGACCCCAAGCATCTCGGATTAAGGCAGCTCCAGTTGCCCAAGAGCTTCGTTGGGGGAAGGTGTCAGATGTGAGCTCTTAGCTGCAGCCCTTACAGCAGCTTAGTGAAAGAGGTCCCAAGGTATGAGGCAAGATACCAACAGCAGCCACTAAGCCAGTGCTTCTCAAACTTGAGCGATCCTATGGAGCGCTTGTGAAACACAAATTACTATGCCTCCCCCCCCCCTCAGAGTTTCTGATTCAGTGAGGCCAGAATGGGGCCCACGAATTCACATTTCCCAGGTGCTGCTCCTGCTGGGCCAGGGGCTATGCTTTGAGAACCCCGCACAGAGCTAACATTTAAAAAAAAAAAAAAAAAAAAAAAGATCAGTCCCCTTTGGAAAGCTAGGTCACGGCTCTCTTCACTCCCTGGGCATTTGCATATCAATGTATTTACAAAGGTTAAATAAAGTGAGGGGTTGGCTCATCAAAAATGTAGACAGACTGATTTTATCAGGCCACTGACTCAGCTAAAACTTGCTTTCTCTCGTCAGTCACCAATCCCAACTCCCAGGAGAGAATTTCAGCAAAGAGTCAAAGGATGGAATCACTGTATCTAGAGACCAACATCTCAGCAGTTCAGGGACAGGGCAGGTGAAGGCTGGGTGAGGAGCTGGGAAGCCTGGGCTCCACACGCGCTCCCCCACAAATGACTGTGGGGTCGCTGGCAAGTAGTCATGACCTGCTGCGCTTTGGTTCCCTCAGGTACGACAGAGAGGCCTTGAAGGTCACTTCCAGCCCAGAGCTCTTCTGCCAGTTACGCCAGCATTTACTTTTGGGGCCCCAAGCAAGCTCACTGGGTCGCAGGTTTTTGTATCTGCATCTGTGCAATGGGTATGGTGGACTCAGTTATCCCTCTAGCACTTCCACTCAGCCTTTGAGCCTTCTGCCCAGAACACGAATGCCAGACTCTTTCTCCACAGCTGAAGACAGTCCAAGAAAAGTAGCACCCCCTGAAAACAAACTGGTCTGAGTTTCTTTTATTACCAAAAAGAGGAAACAGAAAGCGTCACTGCTCTCACGTTGGGCTATCTCTGTCTTAGTTCCCGGAATCTTGCCAACTGGGGTCATTACTCGCCAAGCTGAAGCTGACTCGGGAGCCTGGCGGATGGCAAGGCTGAGGCACTCTCCATAAGCTCCGGGGCTTTACTGTAATCCTCTGGGACCGCACGTGGCAATCTGTAATGGTTTCTTCAGAGTGCTGTGGTCTGTTGTCTGAATGCGTACTTGGGAATCCCTAATGAGTGGATTAGGAGCACAATGGCCCACGGCACATGAATGGAAACACTGCTGTTTTAAAAATTAATAAACTTGGCGATTCAGAAAGAGCACTGCGGTGCTGACCTTCAAGGTCCTCATGAAACAGAAGCCCCTATGCATCCAGTCCCATTAGTCCTCACACTGATGAAGGAAAGTCACACAGTGTGCCTGGAATGCAGAATTTTTCTTTATTCAGCCATTCAGTTGGAGCTCGGGGGGTGGGGGGAGGGAGGATACAAATAAGACAAGAAATATCTATTATGTGCTCTGTAAAAACAGCTACGTGCAAAGTGCTACAAAGAAAGAGCAGGGTAAGGAGGGCAGGTGGTGCTGGGGCAGGCTCAGGGAGTCGGCAGGGGGACTGGAAGGGGACAGGGGCAACGTGGGGAGGAACTGCATTCTTAAACAGGGCTGTCTGACAGACTCTCACACAGAGGGAACTTTGAGCAGAGCCCTGACGGCAGTGGGGGGTGAGCTCCGTGGCGACACGGAGGGCTAGTGTTCCAGGCAGAAGGGACAGCAGTACATGGCCAGTGGAGTGCTGAAGAAACAGGAAGAAGGTCTGGGGGGCTAGAGCAGAGTGAGCCAGGGGAAAAGGGGTGAGCACAGGAGCGACATGAGCTGACATGAGTTCTTTTTGCAAGGATCCCTCTGGCTCCATGTGGAGAAAACATTGTGGAGGCAAAGAGAGATGGGGAGATCAGTGAGGAGACTAGAAGATGTGGCTTAGCTGGTTGTTAGCCCTGGAGGGGAGGTGTCCAACTCCACGGATATCCAGAGTTTGAAGGTTGAGCAAGCAGAATTTGCTCATGATCTGGATATAGGATGTGAGAGAAAGAAAAGGGTCAAGGATGAATCTAGTGCTTGTGTGAGCTACCAGAAGAATAAAACTGCCGTTTGCTGACATGTAGAAAACTGAAGGGACTGAGCATGTGAAGGGTGGGCTAGAGAACAAAGGTCTGATTCAGAATGTTCTGAATTTGACATGGCTCGTAGACACCCATGGGGAAATGTCATGTAGGCAGTTGGAGTCCAGAGTCCAGAAGGGAGGTTTGAGCTGGAGAGGCGGTATTAGGTGGCGTCAACTACCTTCTTTCTAAACAACCATGTACTCTAAGCCTCAGCAGTGAATGACATATTCCGGCCCAGAAGCTCCAGATGTATAACAGTAGATTTTTCTAACATAAGGCAATTTATAAACAAGTAAAATATAAAGCCATCATGGTTCTAAATAACGTTTGTCTGCAAATGAAACCCGTGGGTTCAATTTTACAGCCAGGACATGCATACTCCAACAGTATTCTGAGGGTCACGGTAGGCGGCTGGTCAGCCACACCCAGGAATAACTAGACCTTCTCTGTCCATACCTCCATGCCCTTGTGTAAGAAAGGATCGATGAAATTGGGCTTCCCCCAAATCAAGAACTACGTGCATCAAAGGACATTGTAAAGAGAGTAAAAAGACAACCTATAAAATAGAAGAAAATATTTGCAGATACCATATCTGATAAGGGGGCAGTGTCCCAAATACACAAAGAACCCTCACAATCAACAGAAAAAGACAAACATACATCCCAATTTTTAACATGGGCCAAGGACTTGAGTAGGTATTTTTCCTAAGAGGGTATACAAATGGCCAAGAAGTACCCGAAAAGACACTTGATGTCTTTCGTCGTTAGGAAAATGCAAATCAAAGTCTCAGTGAGCTGCCACTTCAAACGAATGAGAAGGACTGTAATCCGAAGAGCTGAAAATAACGAGTGCTGGTAAGGCAGTCGACAAATCGGAATCATGGCGCATTACTGGCAGGAATGGAAACCGGCGCGGCCACTGTGGAAAACCGAGTGGCAACTCCTCAAAAACTCGAACAGAGAGTTACCAGATGGCCCAGCAGGTCCACACCGGTGTTGGCACCCAGGAGAATGGAAAAGGGATACTTGTACCGCAGTGTTTAGAGCAGCGTTGTTCACAATATCTGAGAAGTAGAAGCAGCCCGGATGTCCATCAATGGATGAGTGGATAAAGAAAATGTATATATGTATGATCAGTGTCATTCAGCCATAAAAAGGAACAGAGTGCCGACACACGCTACAACATGGATGAACCTTCAAAACACGCTAAGTGAGAGAAGTCGGACGCAGAAGGCTAGCTAACCTAGGATCGTTCGTATGCAATATCTGGAGTGGGTGCATCCATGGAGGAGGAAAGCAGAATGGCGCTCGCCCAAGGCGGGGAGGAGACGAAGGAATAGGGAGCCGCTGCTTCATGGCTCCAGGGATTTCTTTCAGGGTGATGAAAATATTTTGGAACTAGAGGTGTCGGTTGCACAACACTGTGAATGTACTAAATGCCACTGAATTGCTCACTGTGAGGTGGTGAATTTTATGTTATGTGAACTTTATCTCCATAATTCAAAAAAAAACCTAAAAATTAGGAAGGATCGTTGAAATTTTAAAAGCTTTGAAAAACAAATGTCATTGGCAGACCCTGCCTTTGCAGTGGGAAGATAATCTTCCCTAAGTTTTCATAAAAAGCCCTGGGTATCTCTGATACAGGCCCAAAGTCAGTGCCGCAGTCCGCTCGCTGCCGGGAGAGCCAGCACCTTCCCCCAGAGCCAGTATCAAAACTTGGTTGTTGCCCTGATTTACATCCCTGGCGCTCGTGTATTCTGGCGCTTCCTCAGGTTGAAGGGTTTGGAAAATAACTTGTAACCAACTAAACCGAATAGCCTGATTCCTTGTTTACCAAAAAGAGAAGTGAAAGAGACAGAAAGGCAGGATGGAGCACACTGCGCCTTTGAAAGCACAGACTGTTCGGGGAGGGACACGCTGCTATTTTCGGTCTTCTGTGGGTGTGAGGGTAACAGGCCTCTGGAAACAGCTGTTTAACAACAGAGTGTGAGAAGTCTCTGGGGACTCAGAGACCCGCCCTCTACAGTGAACCAAGAGAAAGTTCACCAGAGCCAGGAGAGTTCAATGCATTTAAAAAAAAAAAAAATGGAAATGGGGATTCAACACAGGGGTCTGACTGAGCTGCAGTATTGACAGGGCTTTGCTCCCTCTGCTCAAAAGAACGAGTCCAGGAAACTGCAAAGCCAAACCAGACACAGACATAGTGTACTTTCCGGAAGAATAACTGCTCTGAAAGCCTCTTCTGCGGGGATCCAGCCTCCCTCTGGGGGGCTGACAATCTGCCCACTTTGGGAAGGAAACAGACTTGGGTGGAGGGACAGTAGACCCTTGTGCAAACTTTTGTTTCGGGATCCAGCATTAAATGCAAACTCTTTGATATGATGAAGAATAGAAGATGGTTTGATGACAGAACTTACTTTCATTTTTGTTCTAATGAATCAGGACATCCACCTTTCAGAGCTTGTGGCCACGCACTGGAAATGAAAACCAACCCATTCCCACCCAGCTACAAAGAACACACTATAAATAAGGACCCAAATGGTGGTGTGTTAAAAGCTGGGTAACGAGTTGATCCGTTCCCTTTCGTTTTTCCTATAAAATCGGTGTCTTGAACATAAGGAGAGGAAGGACAAAGTCTTGGCATTTAAGGTATGATGACCTTGGAGCAGTCCATCTGGAGCCATACTCCGGTCAGCATCTTTAGTGTGGATTCATTCAGTCATTCCTTCAACAAATATATATTTATTACTTGCAGTGTGTCAAGCATCATGGTAGGTATGGGCATAGAAGTGATGAGCAAACCAGACACGATCTCTACCTTAGGCAGTAAGTAACAGAAATATCAAGAACTGTTTACCCAATTTGGGGCTGAGACAGAGGACATTTTCCATCACCCAAGTTCAAGGCCTCCTGCCCGAATCCTTATTTTCTCTTCTGAAATTAAACTCCATCTGTGATGAAATACAGTGGGCCATCCACTCCTTAGAAACCTAGGCCCTCAAACTCATCAGAAGAAACTAGCCCAATGATACATTTTGCAAGGTCGGGATGATTTCGAGTTGAGCAACTACAGTGGCCCAGGCTGAGCTAGCACTCAGGCCTGAGGGTCTTTCCCTCACTTCTCAGGTTCTCCCGTCTGGGTCTCCTATAAACAGCTACTAGAACAACAACGGACTCCTCCCAAACAAACGATAACTTACAGTTAAATTTAAGTAACAGCTCATTCCCCAGAAAACTGAAGTCTGCAGATAACTAGCCCAAATGAAAGATGCACACAATGTAATACAATGAAAATGCATGCCATTTATATAATTGAACAGGGCTTACAGGGCTTGCCACGAAAATCTTGTTTCTTGGTCAGTTAACCCGGTAACTGTAGGTACCACTTGCTTCGCACCTGCATAACTAAAAGGCCCATAGTAATAGTTTCCTCAAAACAAAGAGATAGTTTGCCCCAAATGTAAATCTACATCTCTACCTTTTAGGGAGCAAAATACAATCCCCAATCTTTAGCCATCTATTTTCCCAGTATCTGCTCTTCAGTGACCCCCAAAGCTTTAAATAAGTTCCAATCCTAACCAGGATGCCCATGTTATATTTGTTTATAAAAGCTACAGGTGGTGCAAAGCTGAGTGTGGGTTCAGGAAAGGACCATGATCAAAATCAGCCCAGGGGCACCTGGGTGGCTCAGATCGTTAAGCGTCTGCCTTGGGCTCAGGTCGTGATCTCCAGGTCCTGGGATCGAGCCCCATGTCGGGCTCCCGCCTCAGTGGGAAGTCTGCTTCTCCCTCTCCCCCTGCTCATGCTCTCTTTCTGTATCCCTCTGTCTCAAATGAATAAATAAAAGCTTAAAAAAACAAAAGACAAAAACGAAAAACGGCCCAGACAGGCTGGATTCAGGCATCGATAGTACCCGGATGATAGGTCCCCTCTGACTTAGGGCCCTCCACTGCAAGTGGAGAACATCAGCCTCGAAGGGATCAGACTGGTAAGCTGCCGCTTGGTAACCAAGCACGGGACTTCAGGCCTAAATTTACAGTAAATTCTACATGCAGTAACTTTACAGAAAGACCACAGTTTGGGGGGTTGCAGGAGAGGGTTCTCTCCCTCTATTTAACCTCTCTCCTGTTCCGTTTCTCTAAACAGCATCCTAATAACCCCTTTTCACACTTAGGTTCTCTGATTTTAGTCATGTTGAGGGTGTTTTCCTTCTCTTCAATACTTGGGCAATAGAAGTCATTGTCTGTCTCCTGATAGTTGATTATTTTAGTGGTTGATTGGGTGGCGTAGTAGAGACACAGTTGCCTGGAGGTTAGATGGTTCAAAGCCAGTTGAGTGATAACTGAACAATTTATCACAGCGAATAATTGGCCTTCCTAAATTCGATTTCAGAATCACTGGAGGAGGCCCTCAAGGAGGTCGGGGACAGGGTTACCTGGGCTGCAGAGCCTCACCTCCTGGGTGGCTCAGTTGGTTAAGCGACTGTCCTTGGCTCAAGTCGTGATCCTGGAGTCCCTAGGAATGAGTCCCTCATCAGACTCCCTGCAAGGGACTGAAGGAGGCCACAGCTAAGAGCCAGTGAGAAACCGAGGCCCTCAGTCCAATGATTTAGGAGGAACTGAATCCTGCCAGTGTCACTTGAGTGAGCTCAGAAAAGAATCAAGGAATCTAGCCACATAAGGTTTCAGTGGTAATTGTTTGATAAGGCAGATTGGAAGGAAGCCAAAAATGCACACATACTCTCCTTTCTTTCTTTTTTTAAAAAAGATTTTTATATATTTATTTGAGAGAGAGAGAGCGTGCATGCGCGCACACACGAGTAGGAGGAAGGGCAGAGGGAGAGGGACAAGTGGACTCCACACTGAGCGGAGCCCGAAGCGGAACTCGATCCCAGGACCCTGAGATCATGACCTGAGCTGAAATCAAGAGTCAGCTGCTCAACCGACTGAGCCACCCAGGCGCCCCGCCTCTTCTTTTAAGAACAATGTCGAATATGCCAGTATGCAGGATTTTCTTCTTCCTCTTCCTCCATCATTTCTTCTTCCTTCTAATGAAATCAACCCCAGAGAAGGGCCTTGCATGTGTTGCCTTTGTACCATACAGCAGACACTTCACCTTTGCGGCAGAGTCAGCTCGCGAGTTTGGGGGTGGGGAGCAGAGAGCAGATTGGGGCAGCGGGGAGTCACCTGCGTGGGCACCTCCCGGAAGTGCCAGGCCGCTTGCAGCGATTGATCTTGAAGCTCGACAGCAAGACGAGAAGGATGACTGGCCCTTTATACATCCGGCAGCCTTCCCAGCTTAGTTGGCAGCCTGGATTTATTCCCAGTTGTCAGGAACCCCATCGGAGATGCTCTCCATCCACCTTGTTAGGGATAGCTGCTGGGGGCCCTCAGGCAGCCTTCTCAGCTACTTCCGGGCCGGATGCACAAGGGCGGTCAAAGACTGGATGGCTGTGCATGTGACCTCTGTCCTGCCTCCCATAGGATGATCCTCTTGATTAGGGTCAGCGTCCCAGAGGTCATGGGCACCTTTGAGAGACTCAGCTTCAATGCCTGCATCTCCAGAATATTCAGATAAGTCAGTGTTTCAGAAAAAAAATGAGTGAAACACCACTGCCATGTCAGCCAGGGTCCTGTGGAACAAAGTCAGGAAACACACCCAGTTCTTAAAATTGTAATGCCAGACCCACTGCTGGCAAGGTCGTTCCAATAAAGCAGTAATGGTTCTGTGCTTTTCTTTCTTTACCAACTGTATAATCATACTACCTATTTATCCCAAAGGAGCAATGTCAGGTTAACCCCATAAACAAATCTCAGTTTAACACGGTTTATGTTCAAAAGACTGCAGGACCCGTACTGGCCCAACCTGACACTGTGTAATGACTCAGCTATGAAACTGCGTTCTTCCTTCTGTGGTCTCCTGGATCTTAAACGTCCTTATGAAATTACCGG
Organism: Ursus arctos; assembly: GCF_023065955.2. Lineage (NCBI taxonomy): Eukaryota > Metazoa > Chordata > Mammalia > Carnivora > Ursidae > Ursus > Ursus arctos. The sequence goes on from NC_079873.1 coordinate 9,903,076, forward strand.
TGATTTATCGAGCACTTTACTTTTTATAATTCTTGCTTACTTTTCACAACAAACTGAGTAGAAGATCTGTTTTATCATCAGTTAACAGATGATTATACCAAGGAGTACAGAGGGTCCATGACATACCCCCCCCCCCCACCCAGTGAGTAGCAGAGCGGAGATCCGAACCTAACTGGCCCCTGAAGCCTCAAGGCCACAAGTCCCTCCGCCCCCTGCCATTTTAATGGAGGGAGAGTCTACTTACCGCTCTTCGGTGGACAAGGACCATACATCAAAGGCACTCTACCAGCCAGGAAAAGAGATCATTGATCCCACAACTTCGAATAAAGGAAGGACACTCAGGTCAGACTGTCTTCATGACGACTGTTGCTCATTCACAGCAGCTGTGCACAGAGACGGCATGAGCTGTCCACAGAAATTCTTCCCCACGGTTACCAGCCCTATGTTACCGGCTTAGAGATTGCTGATTATCTCTTCCGGCAAAACCCGACATAATAATGTGGGGTCTTAAAGGTTGCCTGGGAGGAGTGAGAGTACTACACAGACCCTCCGTCTCTCCCCCCAGAGCTAAACCCCCTCAGATCGTATCTTAGCAGGTTTGCTTTAGACCCCTCAAATTCTTCCACTTGGAGTCTTTTGGATGCAAGAAACAGATGCTCCCTCCGCCTGCTAAAATAAGACAGGTTTGGTATTGGGATGCACCCAGAGTAGGGAGGGGGAAGAGAGGGCCACGGATGCCAAGACACTTCTCTGACTGTCTTGGACCTGCAGGTAGAGGGAGATTCTAGAACGCAGGCTGCTCTCCCAGCCCCGGCGTCCTCACAGAACCCAGCTAGTGTCCACAGATCACCTCAGTGGTCTTTCTGCACCTGAAAGTGGCAGAGTCTGTAGCGCTGGTTCTGACTCCTGAGACGTGAAGGCGAACTGGGCCCCACTGGGGCTCTGGCTGGCCTCTAAGTTTCCTGAGTCCTCAGGCCATCTCTGAGCAGAGAACAGCCTAATGCAGCTTCCTAGATGGAGGTGGGCCATTGGAATGCGGCGGTTTCGGGGAGAAGAGGGAAGGTGGCGCTGGTGGGTAATATGTCTGGGGCAGACTTGCGACAGTCCAGAACCAAGCAGTAAGGAGTCTTTTCTGATTCACCTTGTTTTCCCCAAAGAAGTCTGCTCCTTGGAATTTTTGCTGGGGAGAACTAGCAGGCTGTGATAGGACTGGGGGAGGGAGAAAGTGCTAGAAGAAGAGAAGGGCTACTGTGTAACCTCCTTAGGGCACTGAGCAGGAGGCAGATACCTCCACATTTACTAAATTCCAGCTATGGACCAGGCCCTGTGTTAGGTATTGTGAGAGCTGATGATAAGAACGACTCCTGTAGGGCACATACCCCAGCCTCTCTCACCATGAGGCTTCCAGCAGGAGTTTAGACATTTGACACTGGACGTTGCAAGTCCTGGTATTTCACAATCGGAAGGGACCCTGGCACGTCATCAAGTTTCCTCCTATCAACAGATTACTCGAGAGCACCCAACACCCACAATCATCTACCACGTACCAGGCTCGGTGTGCAGCACTAGAGGTCCAAAGCGAACTAGGAAGGTGGATCGTTCAAGAGACGGAGACAGATGCATAGTCAGTGTCAACACTGGAAGGCAAATGCAACATGTCCAGGACACTGCGGGCACAGAGAGGAGGGGGTGATGACAGGAAGAAAGGGTGTCAGGGAAGACTTCATGGAGGAGGCAAATCCTATTTGGAAGAGAGAATTAATCCCAAAAAGAAAGAAGAAAAGGGTATCCCGGCAGAGGCAACAACAAAAGCAAGGCACGGAGACATTTCAAACAGTGTGACTTCATGCATTTCCGAATAATGAGTTGGAACGGGCACTAGACCAGAGCCAATTTGCAAGGTGCATAGTCAGTTCTGCTTTGAAAAGTGGGGTTAGGGACACCTGGGTGGCTCAGTTGGTTAAGCAACTGCCTTTGGCTCAGGTCGTGATTCCAGGGTCCTGGGTCTGAGCCCCGCATCGGGCTCTCTGCTCAGCAGGGATAGTGCCTCTCCCTCTGCCTCTCCCCATGCTTGTGCTCTCTCTCTGTCAAATAAATAAAATCTTTACCAAAAAAAAAAAAAAAGAAAGAAAAAAGAACGAACGAAAAGAATAAAGAAAAGTGGGGTTAGACCAGCCTACAAGACACCCAAGGGAAGAGGTCCAAAAATAACTTCAGCTGTGAATGTTACGTTCCGGATGCACCCAACCAAGGCTCTTGAGAAGAATGTAGAAATAATAAGTGTATTATAGATGAGAAACTGAGACTTAGAGAAGTAAAGCAGTTTGATTGCAATCACACTGTAGTTATGAGCAAATTGAGGCCTGGAGCCCAGGGATCCTGCCCTCACCAGGAGGTTTCCACCAAGCGGGGCCTCCACACTGCAGAGAAGGAAAGTTCCTGCTCGAACACCTTGCCACCTGCACTTCCCAGGCCTCCCTCCGCCTTTCCACAGAGTGGCTAGTTCACCACGATCGTAAGGAGGCCAGTGCATTGCTCTCATCACTAATGTGGCTTCAAGATTCATTATAGTGGGTGGCCACCCACCCACGACAAATTCTCCAACCTGTTTAGAAATCCTCAATAGAACAAGCTGTTTCATTTTGAAGAATGTCACATTTTAATAATATTGTACTGCACATGTAAATATAATTACAAGTGGCTGAATAAATATAGGCAGAGCACTGTTTATCTTTCCTAGTGTCTCCGATTTAGAATCTGGAAAGCAGCCATTTTTATATAACCCCAGTTTGTCATCGGTATGTACAATGGATACCCAACTAATTGCCTTCTAAAAGCCATGAGGAAAATAGGCATCCTATTCCCTGGCAGACGGAAAAGGTCAGATTGCTAGTTGACTTCCAATATCTGTTCTTTGTTTCTTCCACAATGACAGAATGCCCAGTCTATTTGATTCACGGCCCCCTGGAATAAAGGCTAAAAATCCAGATTTCTTTAGAGCCAGATACAGCCAAGTGGCTAAATTCTGGCCAGTGGAGTGAGAGAAGAAAGGATGTGCCTTCAAAGAGAAAGGCCATGCCCCACACTTTCCCTTTTCCACATGGGCACAGGTAACCGACTGGGGGGGAAGAGCCCCCAGGAGAAGGAGACTGGACCCCCAGGGTGCAGTGCTCCCTAAGCGAGAGATGAGTAAAGCCCCGCCAGCCACTGCTGGACATTCCCGTTACAAGCTGCTCAATCTGTATCCTCTCCACTGCAGATGCTCCTTTAAAAGAATTCCCCAGAGAATCTGTGGCAGTATGCCTATTAAAAAGGAAAGTTTTATCTGATTTTTTAAAAATAGAGGCATAACGTTCATATGAATGTGGAAGATCTTAACTGTAACATAGCTTGATGAAATCTTCCATGTATGTGTACTTACGAAACTGTCGTTCAGCTCAAGATAGAAAGGGGGGGAGGGCAAACTTCAGGCAAACAAATCTGGCCACCACCTAGTTTTGCAAATAAAGTCTTAGTGGATCCCAGATGTGCTGGTGTGTTGATGTGTTGTCTTTTGTCTACATTTCCACTATGGCGGCAGAATTGAATAGTTGACACAGAGACTGTCTGGCCTGTAAAACCCAGAATATTTACTATCTGGCCATTTATAGAAAAAGTTTGCCGACCCCTGTTATAGAATATTCTGGGGCACACCAGAAGGCTCCCTCATGCTCTAAACATGAATTTCACCCATCAGATCTTGGAATCCGTGAGCAAGAGTGATTACAGGAAGAGGAAGATTGCTTTCCCCACGCAGGCTAGAAACCTCTGTTGGTTTTCTCATCCTCGTTGGAACAATCAAGCGTCTAACAGTTTTAGCTTGTCAACAAGTAGCCTGCCAATGCATTGCAGAGTTTCTATTTTTAAAATTAGCTCACAAGAGTGACTAAGAATTACATTTAAATGAACAGGAGCGAGGAGGGAAACAGACTTCCAGGGCGGGTGCACTCCCTCATTCGGTCTGAGGTTCTGCAGTCAGGTCTGACTGTGGCTTGGGTCCTACTTCCCTTTGTTCAGGCATCCGAACTTCCATGGAAGGAAAATGAGAAGTGGGCTGAGATCTCATTAGTTTGCTTTGGCCCCATTTCTTATATTTTTCCTATTCATTTGACTTTACAGTGTCCATTGCATAATTTTTTGGTGCATTTTGCACACTGTTTGCCTTCAGTCTGCTGGTTGAGGTTATGTGGATGTTCTCTAAGGGGTCTGCCCTCTGGATAATACCAAGAGAGAGCCAAGTAAATCAACCCAACAGCTCAGTTGCACCTGTCCTTCTGTCCAGGCGAGAACACACACATCCACAGTAAATCACTGTTGCTCAGCAATAGCATGACCCAGATTAGTGAGAAGCTTGGCCCATTCCAGAACACTCCAAGAATGTTGAACACGTTGGGATAGCAAGATGGCTCCCCTGAATAGATGGCGAAGAACAGGTGCCCTCCTCCACCAGAAAGTCTTGGAACAGATGCTCCGAATTCCGAAGCACTTAATCCTGTGATCTACCCCACATATCCAGATACGGACAACCAAAGGGCCACTGTAATAATAAAAAGGACATCCTAGACACAATTACCTCAGAGCACAGGCAGAACCAAGACCACACCCAGCTCACAAAGAGATTCTACTCCAAAATTTCTGCTAATGTTTGAAGATCTCCGAAAGCATGCTTACATTGGAACAATGATTTAGTGGGCGGCAGACTCTCAGCCTGTCTCCAAAGTCTATTACTTCTAGTCCCAAGCTAAATTACTTCAGCTAAAATAAAATACTTATTTTCTCAGTGTTTCGGAAACTTTAGGAAACAGCTTTTCTTGGCTAGCCTGGGAAGCGGGTGGCTGTGCCATCATTTGAACGAGGGATCAGAGGGCAGCAGGCTCTTCTCAGCCACAGCCTCAGTCCTGGGTGAGAAGGCAGGGACGAACGTGACGGTACGAGGGTGACTGGTCACGGGGCCAAGGGGGCTAAGGAAGGTGAAGCTGGGGTCTAACCCATACCCATACCTCTAGTACACTCTGGCCTGACTTCCAACTACTAGCATCTCAGCTTTACCTGATGGCTTTCTTTGGTGGCCCACAGCAGGCTAGAAGTGCCAGAAAATTACCCCCACTCCAGAAGCACCCTCAGCAATGACCAACCTCTCTCAGCCTTTAGGAGGGAGAAGTCTGAGGCCCATATTCTGTGCTGGCACCCCGGATTCCCCAGTGAGACAGAGCTCACCCACTGAACCCTGCTTGGTAAATGTCCTTTTACTGATTTCCTTCCCCACTCCTAACCTAGTGCTTCCTGGGGCCACTCCCCAAATAAATGACTTGTGCTCAGATCCATGTCTCAGGGTCTGTTGCTGAGGAGACCCAAACCAAGGTGGGGGGGACTATGAAAGTACAAGTCCCAAGGGGTGTGAGCAGATGCCCAACTCCTCTATCATCCACTGGTCTCTAGTTTTCACACATGAACCCACATGCCAACCTACCTCAGTCAGTGTCCTCCCACCCTTTGGTGCCCGGGCTGTACACTGAATGTGTGTGTCCCCCACAAATTCATATGGGGAAATCCTACCCTGCCAGGTGATGGTATTAGGACATGGGGCCTTTGGGAGGTGCTTTGGTCATGAGGGTGTAGCCTTCCCTTTTTTTTTTTTTTTTTAAGATTTTATTTATTTATTTGACAGAGAGCACAAGTAGGCAGAGCGGCAGGCAGAGGGAGAGGGAGAAGCAGGCCCTCTGCCAAGCAGGGAGCCGGTGTGGGGCTCGATCCCAGAACGCTGGGATCATGACCTGAGCCAAAGGCAGCTGCTTAACCAACTGAGCCACCCAGGCACCCCTAGGGTGGAGCCTTCCTCATGGGATTAGTTCCTTATAAAGACAAAGACACCTTAGAGAGCTCCCTCAGTCCTGCCACATGAGGACACAGCGATAAGATGACTGTGAACCAGGAAGTGGGCCCTTACCAGACACCAAATCTGCCAGTGCCTTGATCTTGGACTTCCCAGACTCCAGAACTGTGAGAAATACATTTGCTGTTGGAGCCCCTCAGTCTGCTGTTTTTGTTATGGCGGCCCGATTGGACTAAGACAGCCACATGGTAGAGCACTAAACTACAATACCTAAAGCAGGAAGACATTTGAAAAACGTGCTTGGCTAGCTGCTGTCGGCCTGTGTCTGTTGCTCTTCTGGCAATTAGACAACACGGTGAAATTGCAAATTGAGTAGAATAAGTTAACTGGAGCTGCCAAGTCACTCTTACTTGGTTAGGGAGGGTTTTTTTAATTTAAATTCAATTAATTAACATGTAACATATTATTCGTTTCAGAGGTACATCATCAGTCTTATCTAACACCCAGTGCTCATTATATCACGTGCCCTCCTTAATGCCCATCACCCGGTTACCCATCCCTCCACCTCCCTTCCCTCCAGCAACCCTCAGTTTGTTTCCTATGATTGAGTCTCTTATGGTTTGTCTCCCTCTCTCATATTGTCTTGTTTGATTTTTTCCTCTCTTCCCCTATGATCCTCTGTCTTGTTTCTTATATTCCACATATGAGTGAGATCATATGATAATTGTCTTTCTCTGATTGACTTATTTTGCTTAGCATAATACCCTCTAGTTCCATCCACGTCATTGCAAATGGCAAGATTTCTTTTTTTTGATGGCTGAGTAGTATTCCATTGTATATATAGACCACATCTTCTTTATCCATTCATCTGTTGATGAACATCTGGGCTGTTTCCATAGTTTGGCTATTGTGGACATTGCTGCTATGAACATCAGGGTGCAGGTGCCCCTTCGGATCACTACAATTGTATCTTTGGGGTAAATACCCAGTAGTGCAATTGCTGGGTCATAGGGTAGTTCTATTTTCAAGTTTTTGAGGAAGCTCCATACTGTTTTCCAGAGTGGCTGTACTAGCTTGCCTTCCCACCAGCAGTGTAAGAGGGTTCCCCTTTCTCCGCATCCTCACCAACATCTGTTGTTTCCTGACTTGTTAATTTTGGCCATTCTGACTGGTGTGAAGTGGTACTGGTATCTCATTGTGGTTTTGATTTTTATTTCCCTGATGCCAAGTGATGTTGACCATTTTTTCATGTGTCTATTGGCCATTTGGATGTCTTCTTTGGAGAAATGTCTGTTCATGTCTTAACAGCTGCATCTTTTTTTTTTTTTTTAAGATTTTATTTATTTATTTGACAGAGAGAGAGAAAGAGCACACAAGCAGGGGGAGCAGCAGAGGGAGAGGGAGAAGCAGGCTGAATCCCAGTATGGGATCATGACCTGAGCTGAAGGCAGATGCTTAACCAGCTGAGCCACCCAGGTGCCCCAACAGCAGCATCTTTTAAATGCCAGAAAGATTTTCCTCCTTTTCCCTTTTTAAAAACTGGAATTTTTCATGCCTTCTTCTTCTTCTTTTTTTGTTCTTTCTTTTGGACATTCACAAGGCGAAAGGGAGGAATAATGTTTGTCCTGGAAGCTTTTTATCCCTCCTTCTATTTTGAATGACATCCTAGCTGGATGAAGTATTCTTGGCTCCATATTTTTCTCATTTAGCACCCGGAATATATCATGTCAGTCCTTTCTGGCCTGCCAGTTCTCTGTGGATAGGTCTGCTGCCCATCTAATGTTTCTACCCTTGTAGGCTATGGACCTCTTGTCTGGAGCTTCTTTCAGGATTTTCTTTTTGTCTCTGAGATTTGCAAATTTCACTATTATATGTGGGGGTGTTGACCTATTTTTATTGATTTTGAGGGGGGTTCTGTGTGCCTCCTAGATTTGAATGCCTGTTTCCTTCTCCAGGTTAGGAAAGTTCTCCGCTATAATTTGCTCCAATATACCTTCTGCCTCTCTGTCTCTCTCTCGCCTCTTCTGGGATCCCAATTATTCTAATAGTGTTTTGCTTTATGATATCACTTGTCTCTCGAATTCTCCCCCCATGATCCAGTAGTTGTTTATCTCTCTTTTTCTCATTTTGTCTTCTGTATCACTAATTCTCTCTTCTACCTCATTTATCCTAGCAGTTAGAGCCTCCATTTTTATTGCATCTCATTAATAGCCTTTTTTATTTCGACTTGATTAGATTTTAGGTTTTTTATTTCTCCAGAAAGGGGTTCTCTAGTGTCTTCTATGCATTTTTCAAGCCCAGCTAGTATCTTTATTATCGTTATTCTGAGCTCTAGTTCCATGTGTTAGTACTGCCTCTTGTTCTCTTTTTTGAGGTGAGTTTTTCCATCTTGTCATTCTGTCCAGAGAAGACTAGATGAATGAGAGAACAAAAAACTAAAATGGCAACAACAACCCCAGAGAAATGTACACTAAACAAATCAGAAGATATCTGAAACCAGAAAAAAAATTAAAATTAAAAAAAAGGGAGAGAATATAATCAGACAGGTGAACAGAGCAGAGCAATACACTGGATCCTATGTGTATTTTGGTCTGTTTATTAGAAAACTAGATCCCAAAATTGTAAAGAAGGAAAAACTTATATATGTGTAAAAATAAAATTAAATACAATGAAAGGATAGAATGTAATTGTAAAAATGAAAATTAAAAGACAAAAAAAAAAAAAGAAAAAAGGAAGGAATATAGACAGGTGAATACAACAGAGCAATACGCTACATCCTGAGTGTATTTTGGTTGGTTTGTTATAAGAAACTACATCTCAAAATTGTAAAGAAAGAAAAACTTATATAATATGTGTATATATTATATATATATATATATACAAAAATAAAATTAAGTACATTCAAATGATAGAATGTAACTGTAAAGATGAAAATTAAAAAACACTTAAGAAGAAGAAGAAAAAAAGAATATGATCAGGCAGGTGAAGAGAATAGAGCCATACAGTAGATTCTGGGTATATTTTGGTCTGTTAGAAGAAACTGCATCCCAAAATTGTAAAGAAAGAACTTATAAATATACAAAAATAAAATTAAATACATTGAAAGAGTAGAATATAACTGTAAAAAATGAAAATTAAAAAGATTTTTAAAGAAGAGTTGGTAAAATAAGAAACTGTTTGAAAAAGGAAAGAGAAAAAAGATTAAAATTGAAAGACTAAAGAATCGTGGGGGGAAAAACATGAATTCTATATACTGTTTTCCCCTAGCACTGGAATTTTGTGGTTCTCACTGATCAGTAAACTTGGTCTTGGCTGGATGTTGCTGATCTTCTGGGGGGGGGGGGGCTTATTGTGTTGATTCTCCCATGTCTTTGCCCCAGGCGGAATTTCACTGCCCTTGCCAGGGAGCCCAGCTAAGTAAGCAGTTCTGGATTGTTCTTTTTGGCTTTTGTTCCCTGAAGGCTTTCCTCACAGCTTTAGAGGCTGAGAATGAAAAATGGCGGCCTCCCAATCTCTGGCTCGGAGCCCAGAGCCTGGGTCCCCACTCCTCAGGGCGCCCTCGGGGAAACTCAGTCAGTCACGCTGTCTCCCTGGTCTCAGTCAACCCGCCATGCTCGCCCAGCCTGTGACCGCGCGTGTGTATCTCAGGCACGGTACCCTGCTTGGAGTCTCCAACCCTGCAGACTCCTGTGGCGCGCACCCACCCCGCCCCTCCTGGGGGACGAAGGGGGATCTTGCCGGTTCTGCCACTTGCTGGGCCCCTGCTTGGAGAGCAGTCACCCTCCCGTGCTTCGGTTCATGGTTTCTGGCGACCCCGAGCGGAGAGCCCACCCCTGGGCTCGCTGATGGCAGCCGGCTTCCCTGCTCCGATGCCTGGGAACTCTGCTGCATTCAGTCACCCCCGTCTTCCTGTGACCCCGAGGATCCTGGAACCACACTGTCCACCTAGGATTCTGCCCCGCCTCACCACCTGAGCGCCTTTCAGGCAGGGACATCCTTCACTGGGGCAGACTTCTAGAAGTTCTGATTTTGTGCTTGGCTGCCATATCACTTTCCAGTGCCAGCTGACGGAGGCTCCCCCGCCCAGTGTATCTTCCCATATACCACCCCGAACTCACGTCTCAGCACCTTACCTTACAGAAAGTGGTCACTTTTCTCTTTGTAGGGTTGCAGCTCTTCTTTTCTTGGACCTCCAGTTGAGTTCTCAGGTGTTCAGAATAATGTGATAGCTATCGAGCTGAATTCCTGGTACCAGATAATACTAAGGTCTCCTACTCCTCTGCCATCTTGGACTATTGAGCCAGTTGGGGAGTTTTAATGCCACTTTGAGCTTTCATCTCTGTCTATCTGTCTGTCTGTCCATGTTTCAGATGAGGAAACCATACTATTCTTGCTTCAACAGAAGTCCAGTTCCCTCCCATGGTCCTTGCTCAGGTGTTAGGGGTTTGGTAGCGGCTGCCATGATGAATATTTGCATGCACCTCCCCCTTTCCCACGTCCCCTCCCTCTGGTGTAAAGCACCCCAGCTCCTGTGTCCATCCACATCACAGCCATTTTCCCACCCCACTCCTAACTCTGCCATCACCTAGTTTTACCACCAAGAACCGGTCATTAAGGAGGGTATCAGGGAAAGAGGCAAGCTCTCCTGCCCTGCACTGTCCGTAGTCTCTCACAACATGAACACAGGCTGTGTACTGTCAGCCCTCACCAGGCAGCAGAAGAATGACAGTGTAGAACTAGCTTAAACTGGGGTTCTATATCACACTGTTCCCAGAGTTTAATAAAGCTAAAAGGAATAAAGTCCCACCTTTACCCCCCGTACCCCTGCATGTAGCAGCACAGCAGTTACGTGGGTGTGTTCTAGTACCACTGGAATAGCCAAATCCAAATCAAGGCTCTCCCATTCCTGTGTGACCTTGGGCAAATTACTTATACTCTCTGTGCCTCAGTTTCCCCATCTGTAAATCAAGGGTAATAAAAGTACCTTCCTCATAAGGCGGTTGCAGACAGAAATAAGTAGAGTACTTAGCACAGAGCTTGGCACAGGGTAAGCCCTTAATAAATGTTACGGGTTGTTGTTACCACAAGCCAGCACTTCAACCTCACTTCTCTCTCTTCAAGACAGAGCCCATTCTGAACACTTCATTCTGTTTAGGAAATGCTGTCTTTCCTACTGACAGTAGTTATGCTCACCCAGGTCCTTTCTCCACCATGGCAACCCTCAGGACATAGTAATTTCCAGAAAAATTCTGAATGGAGAAGCCACAGTCTGGAAAACTCTTTGAGGTCCCTGCCACGGAAGTAAAGAGACTCCCTCATTTTTCCTGCAGACTTCCAGTTTCTTCTGAGTAGCTTCTCCTTGGTCGACATACATGCATATGCATGTGTGCACGTGCACACACACACACACACACACACACACACACACACACAGCCTTCCAAAGGATAAGCAGTAATTCTGAGGGACTACAGAGTCTTAATCCACTAAGGAACAGTTGAATCTGCCTTGCTTCTCCCATCCACAATAAAAATGGCAATGGCAACTTATGTTATGTTTGTATAGAAGGCCACTTCTCTTTTCTCATTTCCCTGCTTCTAGACCATTACTGAAGACATCTTAGTACCTAGGAAACAGAATCTATAACAGTACTACTTCAGACAGCAGAGCCATTTACCCTTAATTTTTACTTTTAGCTATAAAAAGGTTTGACTCAAGACTTGAATTGGATGCTCTTCCTTTTTCTTAAAAAAAATTTTTTTTTAAAGATTTTATTTATTTATTTGACAGAGAGAGAGTCAGCCAGCGAGAGAGGGAACACAGGCAGGGGGAGCGGGAGAGGAAGAAGCAGGCTCCCAGCGGAGGAGCCCGATGTGGGGCTCGATCCCAGAACCCTGGGATCACGCCCTGAGCCGAAGGCAGACGCTTAACAACTGAGCCACCCAGGCGCCCCACTTAAAAATTTTTTTAATTAAAGTATAGTTGACATGTAATTGGATAGTTTCATTGATCTTGGACCAGAACAAATCTTAGGCTGGGCTCCCACCCCCTTCTAATTTCTGTAAAGAAAAGGAAAAGGTAGAAATTTATTTTCCCTTTGCCCAAAGAGCGAGGGGTAGTTCTTCTAATTATATTCTTTCAACTCTTGCTAATTGGGCACCTATCATCTGTAGGTGCTGGACACTGAATCAAAATCAAAGAAATATAAACATGGTCTTTCCTTAAAACAGATTATTATCTAGCCAGAAGCAAGAATGCTGGGGAGGGACAGAGAGAGAAAAAGAGTGGTGCCTTATTCACCCCTTTGTATCACCTAATGAGTAATTGGTCCTTGGTAGCAAAGTTAAAAATATGGTTTTAGAAGGAGTCGAAGAAGTTTGGTGCAAGCCTAGCATGTGTTAACAATCTGATCAGAGCTCAGAATTCCTCCTATCTCCGATTTCCAAAAACAACCTAATATGTTACAAGATTTTCCTTTGCATAGCACTTCTGTCCGCTCGTACTTTATAAGGTCTACGGTATACGCATGCCTCCTAGACAATCCGAGCTGCCCCACAATTCCTACTAAGACCCCGAGCGACTTGTCAATTGCCATCCAACATCTGAACAAGTTTAGGGCAGGAGTTTTTAGGAAGGCCTGGTGTTTTTAGAAAGGACTGGCATTTTTAGGAAAATATTTTTAAGTAGGAAATAGAATAGATGATGTTTCTCAGGACATCACTGTTCTGGGGAGTTCATCTTTGGTTAGCAGATGATGTCAATATAAGAAAGAGAATAGCAGGCAGTCCAACAGGAAAGAACGCTGACAGAAGACATTTCTCGCGTGTTATCTCTCCAAATGAAAGAAAGTGTTCTAAGTGAATGGTGGTAAATACACGCCCTGCTCTCGTTGGCAACTTTCACTGTTAAACCTGTAAGTTGAAAGGCACGCAAACCAAAATTCACGCGCCCCTCAACCTTGAGGGTATGAGTCACTAAAGCAGTTCTCACGTTTCTCCACGCAGAAAGGCAGGAGACTTTCCAAAAAAGGTCGTGGTTTTTCTGTTTCCTTGGTTCCCTGACACATAGCCCAGCCATGATCACATGTGGCGACAGGCAGGAAACTGTTCCCTTATTTGGGAATCCTGTGGCCCTTTTGGTAGGGGGCGTGGCACAGACTGAGAAGTCCAGATAAAAATGGCAATAGCTCCCCCAAATAAAGAGAATCAGATAAAGGAAGTGAGCGTTTTCCCTAGAATAAATATAGAAAACTCTTTGATCCAAAGAATAAATATTTCCAAACCCATTTCTTTGTAAAGGTCTCCTAGGAAAATACTTAGAATCTTCCATTTTCTGTAATGATTTCTCCCATTTTCCTTCTATCCAGATGCTGACTCTCTGCATTTCCCAGCTGTTGCGGGGACAGCTATTCTATTGGGGGACACTGTATGAGTTACATTCACCCCCAGTTCTCTAAACAGATGCTTCTCAAGTGTCTCTCAGTCTGACCCCCCACCCGTGCTGTGCGACATTCATCGTGGCACAGAAAGAATGGTGTCCGCCCAACACAAAGAGATTAGAGAATGAGGGGTGGAGGACAAGGGGACAACTGGTCTGGATTTTAGAGCTTTCTGTCTGCTTTCCCATAGGGTGATATAACTGGGGGATGGCCCCAACACAGATCTCAACCGGACAGGTAGGCCTCGGTAGTGAAGCAGGTCTTCCAGCTCACGCTGGAGCACTGGAAGCTGTATTCCTCTGTTCAGGTATTCCTGGGGCAAGGCTGCTGCCAGCGACCACTCCTTCTTTATTCGGTGTTTCTCCAAGTATGAGATCACCCAGCTGGGAGAAAAAAAGGACAGTGGGGAAAGAGGGGGGAGGCAGTGAAACAGTAATGGGTGTGTCAACTGCGACTGGAATGTGTGCCCATTGTCAACCCTGAGTTACCAGAGAAAAACAAACACAAGTCCAGAATTTCTTGTCCCACGGAGGGTGTCAATCGCATAGTAGAGGCAAGGGTGCCCTCTGCTGTTACTTGCGATTTGTAGTTCATTTCAAATTTCAAGCTCCATGTAAAAGGTATTTAAGAAACATCCTACGTAATGAAATAGGGAAACCAACTTGGGATCTCAGCTGTTGGAGCCAGGCTGTGTTCTGTGTCGGGGGAGAGAGACTGGAAGCGCTTGAGGCTGCACGGGCAGCCGGGAAAATTCCATCCTGGCCTGGGAGGGGGCCCCGGGGGCTTTAAGGTCCAGGACAGTTTGCCTGCAAATAAAAACATTTCTTGGGATCAGGGCCCTTCTTGGGTGGCAGCACGCTCTGATCAGAATCTCCATTTATTTTCCTGTCCTGTCCCGGTAAACTAGTTTGGGTTTTTTTTAGATTCGCCCATTTATTTCTCTACAAAAGAAAAAATACATCTAGTTCTCACATAAGGAGATGAAACTCAATGGCTTTGCCCACAAATATCGCATGAAGATAAGAATCTAAAATACATACAAATACCCAACTCTGATGAAACATCCGTTGTATAACTCGTTGTACTTTCCTGGGAATATTAACTGAGATAGGAAATAATTGTCTCAGACATTCACCTTAGAGTTCAACCAAATGCAGTCGCCAAGAGAAACTTAATCATGGTTATGATTAATATTTTGCATTTGGAAATGACTGCAAATCAAAGGCCATAAACACCGTTAGTGGTAATGCTTCAGTATTTGCTCTCTTCCTGATTTTTACTTTCAAAGTTCGGGGTGGGGACGGTGGTGTGTCTGTGTTTTAGAAGGCTTCAAGAAATTGTGTATCACTGTACAAGTTTCTTTTACTTGTTAGAGAAAATACAATTATTTGAGGTTCCACTGATGGTCTTCTAGTAGGAGGGAGACAGGGAGGAAAGGGGCGGGTGGGGGGGGGGGAGGGTGGAGACCAGTCTTTCACCATCATCTTCCATAGTATCTTCCACAAATGTCACACCGTGCACTTTATTAGGTGCCTTGCTACATAGCCTCTTTGTTGGTTGCATTTATCCCCCTAACAAAGGGTCACAGTTGGAGTGTCTGCATACCTAGAGATTTCTGCACATCTCTGATTTCAAACATATGTATCACTTGAACACTTTTGGACCCAAGAAATGGAATCCAACTTGGCAAAAGGAGAATTTGTTGGCTCATGTTAATTAACATTAAGACCAGAGATGGGGCTAGATCTCAGGGAGGGCAGGAGCCAAGGATCTGAATTGCATCAAAGTTTTCTCCATCTTCCACCGATATTGAGTTCATTGACTTTTTCCATGAGACAGAAAGCATTGTTACTGGCCATTCTCGGGTTCCCGTTTCCCCAGCTCAACGTTCCAAGGAAAAGAGGAAGCCTCCTCTTAAGCCCTATTTGGAAAATCCCAAGGAAAATTTCAGACTGCCCTTCCCTGGGTCATGAGTTCATATATGTGGCCAGGGTGGGCGGGGTTTTAAGATGGACAATAAGAAGGGAGTAAGACTGGGTAGACAAGGTAATAGATGTAATAGATGTCTACTACAATCTTCTGAAGGGGGGGGTGGCGGAGCTTTCTTTAATTGAGCTTTTCTTGTGTATCAGGCACTGTGCCAAGCCTTTTCATTTTTCACACATAATTTTCTTTAATTGCCACAAAAACCCTACGACGCAGGTGTTATTATTAGATTCTGGAATGGAGCTTTGGAGAGATTTAGCAACTTGTCCAAATTTGCACAGCTAGTAAGTTGTAGAACTACACACAGAGCATTTTGATCCCAGAGCCCAAAGTAGTAACCACTATTCTGTATTTCCTCTGTTTGTCAGGTGATGTGTGTTGGTTTCTGCTTCAGAAAAATCAGTCCCTGGAGTTCTGGTCAAGATTACATGCAATCTATTTATACTCAAATTATGAATGGAAAAATTCTTTTTTTGAATCAAGGACAAATAAACTATGATCCATTCTTTCTTCAGTATAAGGACTGAATATTGTTCAGTTTTGTTTTCTTTTTAACATGTCGTCTAATTCCTTGGACATAGTAGGTGCCAAGTAAAAATGATTTAGAGAATATAATGAAAGGCTTTCTAACTACAACTCAAAATGCAGATGCAATAACAGAAAAGATTGATAAATTTGATGACATAAAAATAGTTTTTTTCACATCAGAAAAAGATAAGCAACGTCAAAGGACAAATGGCAAGCTGGGAAAAACTACTCGTAACATATTTCATAGATAAGGAGCTCGCATCCCTAATCCGTGAAGAACCTTGTTTAGAGAGGGCAGAGTTTAGAGAGGGCAATAATCCTGTTATTGAAAAAAAAATGTACAAAAGACAGGAATAGACAATTCACAAAAAGAAGTGTAAAAGTGTCTCTTAAACCTATCAAGAGATGCTCAGTTTCACTCATAATTTAAAAATGCACCTGTAACACACAGAAACACCATTCTCACCCATCAGAGTGGCAGTGAGTCAAAAAGCTTGACAAAACATTCTGTTAGTAAATTGTGGGGCACTCTCATTGCTGGAGGGAATGCAAAATTGTACAACCTCTACGAAGGGGAATTTGGCAATTCCTAACAAAACTACATATGCACTAAGCCTTTAACCCACCAATGCTACTTGTAGGAATTTACCCTGAAATACACCTCTAGTGATGTGAAAACACATGTGCAAAAGGTTATGTGTTGCAGCCTTATCTGTCTGAGCAGAGGAGACTGGTTGCATAATCTATGGTACATCCACACAATGGAATACTATGCAGATAAATTAAAATCACCAGTAAAGAACAGGTGGACACCATATGCCTCCAGATGTGCTACTCTGAGAAGGATACAGCTTCAGCTATATAATATTGTGGCCAAAAATGCATTACATCTTCAGATTTGCATACTTAAGAGTACAAGACCTTCCCTTCCCTGTGGATCCCAAAGCAGTTCCTGGAGGGCTTGAGGAGGACATCTTGTTCATACTCATGTATAAAAGACAACCTATTTTTTCTGGTCCTCCCCCCTTTCAGTAAAAGGCAACTCCAAACTTCTAGTTGTCTAGACCAAAAGCTTTTATTCCTCAAGATTCAATATCCCCTTCTTGATAACTGTAAGAAAAAGATGGAGTTACTCTTTTTTCGTCAGCATTTGGTTCAGAGGCCCTCTGCTCAGACCTCAGGTTTGGGAAATAGAGGAAGAAGATCTGAAGATGGGTAGATGACACCTATCCCAACCCAAATGTTGGGACTTTCAACATAGTATAGCTGGTACCCCATTCCCCATTGTAATATTTTAATAAATTGAGTATTAGTGTAAGGAAATCCCTCATTCATTTCTGGGTCGTTGCCGTAGAGCCAGAAGCTCATTAGGTGAGGCACAGAACTTCGAAGAGGAGGTAGCACAGTGATAGAGACCACACTTCTCATCTTCCATTGGTCAGCACTCGGTCACATGGCCAAACCTAATTGCAAAGGAAGCTGGGAAATGTAGTCTAGCTCTGTACCCAGGAAGGCAAGGGAATTGTTTGGTGGACAACCAGCCAGTCTCTGTCACCTTGGTGATAGATTACAAATAATGTCTTCTCTTTCACATGTTAAACCGCTAATATGAACCTATCATTTTTAAATATTAAAATATTTATAGTTTTTAAATTGTGATGATGTGATTTCTTTTTATTAAATGGATGACCTACATGAAACTCCTGATTATGTCGAAGACCCATTAAGTACATGATGGATGCCAAACCTCACATAACATTGCCCTCAAGTCATATCAAATCATTCCTCAGAAATAGTTCCTGGTGATGGCAATTGAGAGACTCAAGAATGAAGGCTGGTGCCTCCACAAGAAATAAAATTAAGTGTTGCTTAAGCAATTCTCAAGAGCTAGCTGTTAACCACTGCGCACCCGCAGTTCCCATTTCTTCATACTTTTCCATAAGGCCCCAGGTTTCAGCTTCTTTTTTTTTCACCTTTTCCCTCTATAATGTAATTTGTATATTTAACTTATGTGGTGGCTCAAAGTGAGCATAGTAAGAAGAAGGGACACTGAGGTTGGAAAACATGAATGTTAAAAAAAAAAAAAAGATAAAATCGAAGGACTTAAGAAGTAACATGGATTGGAGCTGGGGGTGGAGGTGACCGAACGCAGCCTGAGGTTCACGTGATTTTGCCATTGGCCATTTTCTCTCTTTGATCTTCCACTATGGTCTTTTTCAAATAACATTCATTTACTCAGCGGGTTCTTGACTCTGCTGGCAAGTTTTAAATCAGAGATCCTGATTTAATTGGTCCAGTGGCTGAGGCCTTAGGCTTTGGAATTGTTCAAAAGCGCCCAGGGTGACTCTCGTGTACAGCAGAGCTGAGATCCATTGATCTCCCTTCCGCATTGCTTTTAATTGACTAATTTTGAGAACTTTTTTTTGTTAAGATTTTATTTATTTATTTGACAGAGAGAGACAGCCAGCGAGAGAGGGAACACAAGCAGGGGGAGTGGGAGAGGAAGAAGCAGTCTCCCAGCGGAGGAGCCTGATGTGGGGCTCGATCCCAGAACGCCGGAACCACGCCCTGAGCCGAAGGCAGACGCTTAACAACTGAGCCACCCAGGCGCCCCTAATTTTGAGAACTTGACCATACTTCTGATGAAATTGATGCATATGAAATTGAAAGTTCATTTAAAATGTGTGAAGAGGGGCACCTGGGTGGCTCAGTCAATTAAGCCTCCAACTCTTGATTTTGGCTCAGGTCATGATCTCAGGGTCATGAGCTCGAGCCCTGCGTTGGGCTCCACACTCAGTGTGGAGTCTGCTTGAGATTCTCTCTGTCCCTCTGCCTCTGCCCTTGCTTGTGCTCACATGCTCTGTCTCTAAAATAAATAAAGAAAATCTTAAAACGTGTGAAGTAAAATACACCTACCCAGGCATCATTAAAATTGTGATCTGTGCTCCAAACGACCTCTGGGCAGCCAAAATAGTGATCACAGAATTCCTGCACTTAAGTTCATCTGATTTCTCCTCACAGGGAGTGCCGAAGGCCAAGATATTTCTGAATTATCCTCTCTCCTCAGTTATACCCTTGAACAACTTTGTAGAAAGTTGGGATTCAGCTTACCACCAATTTAAAGACCTGAATATCTGATCAAGTAGCTAATTTGGAGACTCTCCTGGCCCTGGCAGTGCCAAGTTAACTGGTTCTTTGCAAATATAAGCAGAATGGGCAGTCACCCCAGATTGGAATGAGTATTCCACTGCTGTTTGTGAAGACTGTTTTGTAACTGGAGCCCAGACATGGTGGGTTACACCAAAACTTTCTGTCAAGTCCAGTGGAACAATATTCATGTAGACCAAGGTTTCTCCACGTTGGCACTATGGACATTTGGGGCTGGATCAGTCTTTGTGGTGGAGCTGTTCTGTGCACTGAGGGGTTGTTAGCAACATGCCTGGCCTCCGCCACTAGATGCCGGGGCACCCCCACGCCCTGGTTGTGACACTCAAATCCAGAAATTGCCAAATAGACCCATCGGGTCAAAATTGCTCCTGGTTGAGAATCACAAGTATAAACTCTTAGTTTGCCAAGTAAAAAAAACAAAACACAAATAGCCCTGTTGTTTTGAAATTACTCAGTTTGAGTAATAATTTGAGAAGGGCTTCCTTCCAAAATTCTCCCACTGTCTTCCTCTAGTCTTCTATGTTCCCATCAGGCCCAGGCACACCAGCAGTAAAAAACAAGCATTGCTCTGGGACGGTGATTCTCAATCAAGGGCAGTATTGCTCCCTAGGGGACATTTGGCACGGTTTGGAGACATTTTTCTTTGTCAGTACTGGGGAAGAGTGGGGTGCAACTGGTATCTGGTGGCTGAGGCCAGGAATGCTGCCAGACACCCTACAATGCACAGGACGGCTCCCACAATAATTATTGGGACCAAAATAGCAATAGTGCTGAGGCTGAGAAACCTTGATTACAAGCAACCATATCCATGAAGTCCAAGGAAAAGACCCATTTTGGGGGGCCTTTAATAATATAGATCAGTGGTTCTCAACTGGGGGCGAGGGTGGTGACTTTGCCCTCAAGGGACATTTGGCGATGTCTGGTGGAGGCCAGGGGTGCCTATCACACACCAGGCAGCTCCCGACAACAAAGAATGTCCAGCCGCAAATGCCAGTAACGCCAAAGTAGAGCGACCCTAGCCTAGGATCACCTCTCTTGCTGCCGTTAGGCCCAGTGGATTTTTTCTACCCCCTTTTGTGTTTTTGCTCCCCCACTTTGCATCTGCCCTTATGTTGTCAATCCAGTTTTGGATGTCTAGACCCAATTCAGCTTTGGCGTAGCAATAGGGTGGCTAAGAAGGAGGGAGGCTTGGCACAGAACCCAGCCCCTAGAACAGATCAACACTGGGGAGCAGGCCAGTTAACATCAAAGGTTCAGCCAGGGTTGGGGGAAGCAAGCCGCAGTCACAATTCAAGATGACAGTCGGTACAAATGGCCCTGCCAAAGACACTTTGTCCTGCCAGGTGCGGGGACAGAGTGGCTGGGAATCTGGGGCAGTGGAGACTCTTACTGTAAAATTAGGCTGTTTCCAGGAAGTCAGGCACTAGGTAAGGCAGTCCCAGCCAGCAGGCTGAGGTTTGGGGTCAGGGCTAGATCCTGGAGAGGCGCACTTTGTCAGAGTGAGTCAGGACCCCGGGGAGAGGAGGGAACCTGGATAATTAGCAAGCCAGCTGAAGGATTTCAGAAAAGGGCTAATGTACAACTATGAAGCAGGGCGGATGGGAGCCTTTGGCTCGGTTTAGAAAATGAGTGATGGATCATCATTAGCCGAGTGGAAATGCCATGTGGGCGAGGTGGTGCCGGGGACAGCGCTGCTGAGCCTAGCGAAGAGCCTTGCCACACAGCACCTTTGGTCTGAGAAGTAAGAAGACTGACTCCATAACAAAAAGCAACTCCCCTTTCCCCCCCACACCCTCCCCCCAACACACAGGCGCTTGTACACACACGCACATGCGCATAGGCGCGCAGGCACATAGCACGGCCCTCACCTCTAACACCACCGTAGGGGTCACTGGGACGGTTCCTGCGTGCACACAAGATTGGTCTGGAGAACTGGGGGTCATGTTGAAGCAAAAGTTGTTCAGTGAACAGAGCAGAAGCAAACAGTTGAGACCAAAAGTGTCACCACTCATTTGTTTGTTTTTGTTTTTTGGATAATACTGGCTTTATTTTAAAATCATGGATATGAATGACATTTGTGACATTTCTTGGTTTTGTCTGATTATAAAGGCAATCCCTACTTGCTGTAGAAAATTTGAAAAATACAGAAAAGTATAAAATATTTCATCTATAATTCCATATCCCGACGATAATTACTCTCAAGATGTTGGGGTGCTTTTCCTAATCCTCTTTTGTTTTACTGGTGCCTTTTATTCTAATGTCATCAACTGATATTCACCTTATAACTTGTTTGACATGTAATGGTAATCTAGTCAAATAGCATCCTTCCAGAATTTTTCTGTGGCTAGATCCTTGTCTCATTTGAATCCGTAAGAAAATGTGATTTTTTTTTTCTTCAGATGGACTCTGGATTTATTGAGATTAGACTCCTCGAGGTGATAAAACACCTACCCCAGAAGTGGGGAACGGGGAAACCTGCCTCTTCCTGGTCATCACCACTTTCGTAGGTCATACTCTTTCTCCTTCTTAATAGAAATGTTCTGTGCTATATTAAGTTTGGTGATATGGATAAAACGATTGAAAATACCTACGAATCTGGAGCTAGAATCTCAAGAGAGATTTTGGTGATTATGGTTTTGCATAATACAAACCTTACCTTGTACATGCAGATGTAGCACTTTCTTCTTATTCGTGAAATACCACCGTGAATCTCCTAAGGCTTATTATTCTGGCAGTCTGGCCCAGGCTGGAAATTTCAGACGGCTCCAAACTCCCCAGGGGGCAGTTCTCAGTCTTCAGCTCCTCTTGCTGCACCTAACTCTCTCGGCCTCCAGGAAAGACAGAGGCGGTGTAGTGTGAGGCAGGGAAGATCGTCACCCCTGCTAAAGCTGAGCTGGCCCCCCGGGGGGGGGGCGGGGGGGGCTAGCGGGGAGGGAGGAAGCGCTGCAGGTGGGAACACTGAAAACAGGTATTTTAAAAGCCTCATCTGTGCAGCCAAGTAGTGGCATCTGACACCAACAGTCCAGTGGCACATAAGTACCTTTTCAGTACGACGAGTCATTTCTAGCTTCTGGAATGCGTGATGCCACCAGGTGTCAGGAGAATGAACTAACATGATATTTAGAACCAACAGTGAAAGGTGGCTGTTAAAGGAAAAAGATGTATCTGCTTGTTGAATGCCTGACTCTAAGCAAAGCAAAACACACACACACTGGAGGTTCTCAGGAAAGAAGGCAAGAGCGTATCTTTTTTTTTAATAATAAAATTAAAGAGACTCCGTTGCAAAATACAAAATATTTGAATACATTCCGCATGCATAGTGTAGGTTCCTGGCGATACCGCGCGAATAACTAACTTTATTTTGTGGATGGTACCTAAGGACTTGTCTTCGAAGTCTTTCGCTCATAGTATTGTATGTGTTTTTGTTTGCTGATTCTTCTCCTCCTTTGGCATCCTGCTTTTTCTTCTTTCACTAAAATTTCTTCCTTCATTAGGAGAGGTATCTGTTTCCAAATACTCGGCTGCGTATTTGTAACTGAGCTTTGTATGGCGTTGTGAAAGCCTTCTGCACCAGCAACAGCAGATCTCTCTTCAAAATAAACATTGCCAGCAGGTGTAGAGCACACATATGCTTCCTGTCCGCATTTGCTGGTGAGACTGCCAAGTAAACACGCGGATAAGCATGTAACTGAGGATGGCAGACAGAAGTGTACATCTGTCGAGAGAAGAGGCTTTGCTCCTGTCTCCTCCATCGGATGGCTGACTTCCGAGGGGGCTGTTCTTCCAGCCACTGACGAGTCAAGGTCTATGTCTCTACAAGGATCTGAAAGCAGGTTGTTTTCCGTACATTCCCATCAAGGGGACTTTTTTTTTTTAAGATTTTATTTTTAAGTAATTTCTATACCCTACGTGGGGCTTGAACTCACAATCCTGAGATCAGGGGTCGCGTGCTCCACCCGCTGAGCCAGCCAGGCGCCCCTGGATGGCCTCATTTTAATGATTGAACTGAATGCATTCAGTTACATCGGGCTTATTGTCATCCCAGCATAGACATTGTAATTGGGCATTGGCAGGTCAGGAGAGTAGCTCTTTTCACATGAATTTAAGTCCTAGAGACAAAAGATAGCTTATTATATGTCTTTTCCTGGTTAATGTTTCTATTGAATACACTACTATGTCTTTGAAGCCACCTCGAATTCTTTTTCAAATGAGGCACGATACCAAAACAAAACAAAAAGGATAAGATAGAATACCTACCTTCAGGGGCTGTGAACCTAGTTAAGTGAACTGTAATATTCAGAAATATCCAAACCTCTGAAAGAGGTATAGCATAGTAAGGCCAAAGGAAAGAGGGTGCATATTTAGAAAGAAATCAGAAAACAGTTCCTGGATGATACGATGTTTGAGATGGACTCTCACCAGTGTTGAAAGATATTTCTAGGCCCAAGATGGAGCCACTCCTGTCCGGGATGCTACAGCAGCAAACTGAAATTTAGATGACTTTCACGTCCCTGTAAATGTTCCTTGTCCAGGAATGCAGTACGTGCAGTCGGCCAGTCCCCAAACTCCAAGCCCACTCTGGGCCTTCTCACCCCAAACAAGGCTGACTACGTGGCCCCAGCCACACAGACATTTCCTATTTGTCTCTTCCTCGTTCTTTATTCTTTATCCTATAAAAGCTTCCTGTCTTTTGCCCCATTTTGCAGTTCTCAGGACAGAGACAGTCTGCTTCATGAAGTGTTAAATAAGGTTCGTTTGTATCACCTAAATTGTCTTCTTTTTTTAGTTGAGGTGTAACTGACACATAACATTGTATTAGTTTCAAGTGTAGAACATAATGATTTTTTTTTTCTTGTGATGAGGACTTTTAAGATTTATTCTCTTGGCAATATTCAAATATGCAATACAATATTATTGACTATAGTCACCACATTGTACATTACATCCCCATGACTTATTTGTTTTATAACTGGAAGTTTATACCTCTTGATACCCTTCACCCATTTTGCCCACCCCCAACCCCCTCCCCCCAGCAACCACCATTCTGTTCTCTGTATCTATCAGTTTTGTGGGGTTTTTTTGAAAGATTTTTATTTATTTGAGAGAGAGAGCACAAGCCAGGGAGAGAGGCAGAGGGAGAGAGAGAGGCAGACTCCCCACTGAGCATGGAGCCTGACGTGGGGCTCGATCCCGGGACCCTGGGATCATGACCTGAGCCGAAGGCAGACACTTAACCCACTGAGCCACCCAGGCGCCCCTATATCTATGAGTTTATTTTGTTTGTTCATTTGTTTTGCTTTTTAGATTCCACGTATGAGATCATATGGTATTTGTCTTTCTGTGTCTGTTTTATTTCACTTGGCGTAATGCCCTCAAGGTCTATCCATGTTTTTACAAATGGTAAGATTTCATTCCTTTTTATGGCTGAGTACTATTCCATTGTATACGTATATGTATATGTACCACATCTTCTTTATCCATTCATCCATTCATGGGTGCTTAGGTGGTTTCCATTTTGTGGCTATTGTAAAAATACTGCAGTGAATACAGGGGTGCATGTATCTTTTCAAATTAATGTTTTCATCTTTTTTGGGTTAATAACCAGTAGAATTACTGGATCCTATGGTAATTCTATTTTTAATTTTTTTAAAAGATTTTATTTATTTGAGAGAGAGAATGAGCTGGGGAGAGGTGCAGAGGGAGAAGAAGCAGACTCCAGGACCCCAGGATCATGACCTGAGCTGAAGTCAGACACTTAACCAACTGAGCCACCCAGGCACCCCTCTATTTTTAATTTTTTGAGGAACCGCCATAGTGTTTTCTACAGTGGCTGGAGAAGTTTGCATTCCCACAACAGTGCATGAGGATTCCTTTTTTTTCCACATCCTCACTAACATTTGTTATTTCTTGTCCTTTTGGTAATAGCCATTCTAATATGTGTGAGGTGATATCGCCTGGTACTTTTGATTTGCATGCCCCTGATGATGAGCGACGTTGAGCATCTTTTCATGTGTCTCTTGGCCATCTGGATGTCTTCTTTGGAAAAATGTCTATTCACGTCTTCTGTGCATTTTTTAATCACATTGCTTGTTTGTTTTTATTGAGTCGTACGAGTTCTTTGTATTTTTTGGATTTTAACCCCTTAGTGGATATATGAGTTGCAGATATTTTCTCCAGTTCAATAGGTTCCGTTTTCACTTTGTTGACAGTTTCCTTTGCTGTGCAGAAACAAGTCCCACTTGTTTATTTTTGCTGTTGTCATCTTTAAATTGCCTTCTTTAATCATGTTTTTACCAACAGATTGGTAGGATCCAGAAAGGTAGAAGGGAGGAAAGGAGACTCATGAGAAGCAGTGGGGAAATGTGGACCATGTTGGAGGAACAAAGCAGACTCTGATATGGCCCATTGCTAAGTTCTAAGAGAGAATAACAGAAACTGCCTCAGTGTGAAGGACCCTGGGGGTCAGACTGAAGCATTTGAAGGAACTTGGGAAAATAGGGCACTGAGGACTTTTGAAGAGCATGGAACGTGGGTTTCTATCTCCTACAGGGCTCTTTTACCCTGTCCCTCCTGATGGCTTCCGGCAATGTCAGTGGAAAGGGCTGCTCAGAGTAGACACACAGCACTGTAGAGAGAATAACAAAAAAATTCAGAGAATCAGGCCACAGCAGATTTGCTAACAACTAATTCCTGAAGACCTATGACCGAGGTAGGCTTAAGGAAGTTTACAAAGTAACCTGAAGCCCTATTTACCTCTAAAGAACTGGTGGAGGGGCACCTGGGTGGCTCAGTTGATTAGGCATCTGCCTTCGGCTTGGGTCGTGATCCCAGGGTCCTGGGTTCAAGCCTGGCGTTGGGCTCCCTGCTTAGTGGGGAGTCTGCTTCTCCCTCTCCTGCTCCCCCTGCTTGTGTTCTCTCTCAGTCAAATAAATGGATAAAATTTTTAAAAAAATAAAGAACTGGTAGAGAAAGCAAGAGACAGGAAAAAAGTATATCAAAAGTAAGTAGACATCATCAAATGGACAAATAGCACATAAGTAGGGAAAATTAACCAGCCATGCGGGAGTCCATAAAATACAGAAGCTAAGTCCTACATAGCTGAAGAAAGCACATCAAAATAGAAGAGTATGAAAACAGAGACATCATTTGTAAAAGTACTGTGGACAAAATTGATCTTTGTTGAATTGCTGAATTCACACAAAATATGTACTTTTCTGTAAACCGTGTATGTAAAATTGCACTGTTCAATAGCTGTGGCTACTTGAATTTAGGTTAATTAAATTTGAAGCCTGCTTCCTCAGTCACACTAGCCACATTGCAGTGTTTAATAGCCACATGTGCCTAGTGGCTACCATATTGGCATAGTGACAGCACAGACTCTCACAACACAGAACATTCACCACACAGTCATCATCATAGAAAGTTCTGTTAGCACTGTTTGAGAGTTGCGGTTCTTAAGTTTGGGGGGGGGGGGTTGGAGAGGGTCATAAACTCTTTGAGAAACTAACAAACGTTATGGACCCTGTCCTAATAAAATGTGCAAACACATATACATGTGTTCTTTTGTATATAACTTTGGGTTTTTATGGCTCCCTGAAGCCTATTTATAGACCATTTAGGGATTTATGGACTCCAAGTTAAGAAAACCTAGAAAGCTTTTAGATATTTTCGTTTCTGGTTCATAATCTTTCTCTTCACGCTCAGTCTTGTCATATTCCTGGAAGTGTCTAACATTCAAGTGAATGTTGCATAGAAAATCTTGCCTCTAATGTCCTTATTCTCTACACCAGCAATGACCTTCACTTCTGTTCCATATTGGCCACATGATTGCTTCCTAGAGCTGGTCTCTTTGGAAGATCGCTTGCTGTCACCTCTGAAATCACAAACTCAAATATCTGATACGCTGACTCCAAACTCCTTCCTTCCAACTCTCTCTCACCCACTTAATTCCAATGCTTTGCTTCTTCTGCCTCCTCAAGACTCCAGCCTATCAGCCCCTAAACTTCTCCCTACCAATCACCCCTTTCCTTTACTCACTCCCTTCCCAATTCCGCTCTGATAACTTGGACCCACATTTCAACCCCTCTCCTGCCAAGGTCTTCATTCCTTTGGCTTGTTAGCTCTCAGTTCAGTCTGCCAAAGCCTGTCCTCAGTGGGTCCAGCCATCTGCCTTTTCCCCAGCTGTACCTGAACTGCTGGTAACATTAGAGAAGAAGCAGAGAATTTCTGAGATTTGCCCTACAGTACATTCATGGCATTCAGAATCAACTGGGTCTTCAGTGTTGCTGCAACTCTATTGTGTTTCCCTTGTCAGGTGTTTCTCCCATTTTCCACATCAACCACTTAAGACATTCTCTAATCTGCATATTTACAAAACCACATATGTATATAATAATAAGAAATTGGGAATAAGCCATGTGTATTGTAAAGGGACTAATTAAATAAACTATGATACAGCTAAGAAACAGAACACTATGTACCTATTAATAAAATAGGGAAAATCTTCAGGATATATTGTTTGAAGTAAAATAAAGTGAAGATTCAGAGTAGTATTTATCACTTCCTTTGTCCCAGTGGGTACATTATATGCAGTAACAAATAAACTTTGACCTCTCGGCAGCTTAACATAATAACATAATACATATTTATTTCGTGCTCATGGCACGACTCAGTGGGAATTGGGTGACTCAGAGATCTAGATCTTAGACGCGTGCGTCTTAAACATCCGCATCTTAAACACGCTGCCTTCGAAGCCATAACCAAAAGGAGGGAGTGCATAAACGAGGCTCTGGAAGTTGTGTAGGCAGGCCCAGAGGTGGTGTAATCACTTCTGCCCATTTTCTCTTGGCCGGAACCTAGTCATATGGCCTCAGCCTAACAGCAGAGGAGGCTGGGAGATAGTCTTCCTGAGTTCCTCAGAGAAGAAAAAAAAGGGGAATTTGGTGACCACATGACATTGCCTCTGCCACAGTTACAGTTAAGTAAGAGAGAAGACAGAAGAGAATATTTATTAGCATGTGCTTGTGTTTGCATTGAAAATGCTTTGTACAGCAAGGTTATAAACATGATTACTTCAGTGGGGCAGGGGAGAAGAGGTAGATGGGGCCGGGAGTAGAAGTAAGACTTCTCTGTGTGCGTGTGAATTACTGAGCCAGGTGTCTGTGTTAAATATTCAGCAAAAAACAATTTTAAAAAATTAAAACAAACTAGCAAATGGGTAGAACATTGTCCCCTCTCCTCACACGTGCCGCCCATGATGGCTCCCTGCAAATGGCTCTCCCACTTCTCAGAGAAAACGAAAGCCATTGGTAATGACTCCCTGCTGGCCGAGTTCTGCTCATCCCTCCGACTTTAGATCTGACTCTGGTCCTCCTGTCCTCTGAGAAGCCCTGACTCACCCAGCTGTGGGTGGCACAGCCCCCCCGGGGGCTCTTGGCACACTCTCAAGCCCCGCCGTCACTGCGCTGTGCGCGCCGTGTCATGACTTAGTTCATGTCGGTCTCCCCGGCTACAGCTGAAGCTCCTGGAGGACCCCGTCAGTGCGGGCCACGAAGTCGGCAGCCAGTAAAACTGTGTGCAAGGGAATGAGTGAATTCACCCAGCGGAGGGTCGGGACGTGTTCATTTCTGTGACCCCCCCGCAATGTTTCACTGCTGAAGAATGAGTCTGGTTTGTGGCCAAATGACATAACTGTTCCACTGATAACTTCTAAGTAAATGCTGGTGAGTTTTAAGAGAGCCACATCCTGGGCCCTAAAGTGATCCCTCTTACTTTCATATCACAGATCACAAAATGACATCTGTACTTTCTTCCTCAAGAGTTCATGTGTCCTCAGTGGGGCACCTGGGTGGCGCCGTCGCTTAATCATCCGACTCTTGGTTTCCTCTGTTCAAGTGGTGATCTCAGCGTGGTGAGATTGAGCCCTAGCCCTGTGCCCAGCTCTGCACTCAGAGTGAATCTGGTTAAGACTCTCTCTCCCTTTCCCTCTTCCCCTCTCCCCTACACACACGCTCTCTAAGGTAAATGGGTAAGTCAAGAAAGAAAGAAAGAAAGAAAGAAAGAAAGAAAGAAAGAAAGAAAGAAAAGAAAGAAGAAAGGAGGGAGGGAGGGAGGGAGGAAGGGAGGAAGGAAGAAAGAAAAAGAGTCCGTGTGTCCTCAAGAAGTTATAATGAACCCTCTGATTTTCAGTTTCTGTTTAAAATACAGCTAAGCTCTCAGTTCTTATTCATTCTCTTCTGGAATTCTTTAGAAGCTTAAAAACAGAGAGGGGGCAGTTTACATGTAGAAACAAGGCAGAAAGAGCCAGGGAGGAAGGCAAATTCAGGGTTAAGTTCTTCTTCAGCCTACTTTTTTCCCATGGAGCCAGCTTGGCTGGGACCCCAGGTCCTCACAGCCGTTAGCAGCACACATTTCCCATTCTGGCACATTCTCACCCACCCCCTGCTGCCAGACTGCTTTCTGATATCAGCAGAAGCTCCTCATTAGGAGAAGAAAGCTTCCCGTCTGACTCAGTGTACTGCTGATACACCAGTCCCAGCCTTCTGTGAGCAGTAATGGCTGGCCAGTGCCGAAGGCGGTAGGAAAAGCCCAGGCTTTGGAGTAAGAAGAGCTGGCTTTCAATCCTGCTCCATTGCCTCCTGGCTCAGAAACCTCGCAAATGATTCCATTCTCTGAGCTTCAGCATCCTCAGCTGTAAAAAGAGGAGGATCGGGGGTGCCCGGCTGGCTTAGTCCATCGAGCATGCAACTCCCAATCTCCAGGTTGTGAGTTCGAGCCCCACACTGGGCATAGAGTTTACTTAAATAAAAAGGGGATGATCATTTTGATAGGGGTGTTGTAAAATTTAAATATAGTGATAAAAGTAAAGTGCCTCATACCATTTCAGCTTATATAATAGGTGCTCAATAAACAGTAGCTATTATTACCATCATCGTCGTCGTCATTATTAATGATTCCATCTTACTGCAGTCCCTACAAGAAGAATCTTAACTCTCCAGGGATAGGTACCACAGCGACCTGCAAAGCGTAAGTTACCAGTGCACTGCATCCTCTGGCTACCGCCCGTAACAGTCGAGTAACGATGGCAGGAGCAACTATTTCCATCTTCCAAATGAGGAAACACAGCTCAGGGAAATCAGGTCACTTGCCCAAGGTCACACGGCTCATGAATTCAGAGCTGGGACCCAGTTCTGACTCTTTCCACCATGCCAGAATAAACCAATCAAGCATTACCTTATTTCCAGTTGAGGAGAGCACCAGCCCTTTTGTTAGCAGATCTGAAGCAGTGAGTAAGCAAGTTGGGGTTGGGGGGCAAGGAAGGTGGTTTATCAGGGTGGCACTTGAAGATTACAGAGCTGGAGCAGGAGAGCTCCACCAGGACTGAGCCCAGGGGTTCTCACGCTGGCGCTGCTGGCGTTTGGGGCCAGATCATGCTTTGCTGACAACCATTGACCGCCCTGGCCTTTCTTTGGACGGACAAGGCAGTGGGAATTGAGGTGACTCAGGAGGGGTCCAGTGGGTCTCAGCAGACTTGAGATCATTTTCTTCTTTCACGATGCTTCTCCAAGACTCCATAAGACCTCTCCAATAAATGTGATGAGAAATGGGCAGGAAATGGTAGCTGGCAGGTTATCGCCACATAAAGGGAGAAAGTAGCTGGGCCCAAACCAAATCACAGTAGTGGATGGCTCTCAGTTTAAAGAGGAAAGAAATAGGAAGGAAGAGAGAGAGGGAAGGGGGGGGGAGCACATGAAAAGACTGCTTTTTAGCATTCGTTTTGTAAGTGACTTGAGGATGACCAAGCCTTCTGTTCTGCTTCACACCGAACCTGAAGTAATCAAAGCAGAATCTATTTAACAACTATTTAAAAGTATTTAAAAATAAGAAAGGGACAAATCCTTTAAGATCTGCTCTGCAGTGGGTTTATAATATGACTAGAACGCGGAAGCAGGAGTCCTGCATTCTCATCTCTGCCACTGACTCTCTGAATGCCATGGGATCGCTTCACGCAAACCCATCCCTGGTTTCTCGTGTGTATATTTGGAGGTTTGAGTGGGACAACCTCCGAGGCGCCCAGGGCCGTAAAATTCTGTGCAATCTGAACTTGCTATCTGGTAGGTGAAAGAAATAGTGCCTATAGCTAAGCTTTGTTGAACATATATTGACAGTTCTAGAATTGTCCTTTCTTGACTCTCCCGTGCAGATTTCGTAAAGTATTCCAATTTCTCTTCAGTGGCACGCACTGCCTGAAAGGTTTTGAGAGGTGGTTTCCCCTGTAGCGGGTTCTGAAACTATCCCCTGATTGGGTAATCGCTGCATTATCGTAGAGTTCTGTGTTTCCCACTAAGCTGTACCAAAAAGTGGCTCAGCTTTACATAGAAGTTAGGAACTTAGAGATTTCACATCCGAGGTGAAAGGCTATAGAAACTGCCCGATACACATGCCCACCTTAACACCTTCTAGAATAACTCCACTTCTAGCAAAGAACAGTTTACCGCCGGGTGACGGGGTTTTCTGACTGGCCGCTCACATCTAGACTTCGCCCGCCCACGAAACTTCATTTCCAAACTCAGGCAGAGGGCTGGATCTGGCCCCCGGGGGACCTCCAGGCCCCCAGTCCAGTGCTGTGGCTTTCATCTGTTCTGAAGGCCCAGTACCCTGACTGCCAGTCGTCACATATTTTGAAGATCACCCTGGCGAGCTTGGGAGGGGAGAGAAGGATACATCCTTTATTCTTGCTGGTTGATGGTGGCTCAGCCTCTTCGATTTCCGTCTCCTGCATGG
The DNA here is from genome assembly GCF_023065955.2 of Ursus arctos. Taxonomy (NCBI): domain Eukaryota; kingdom Metazoa; phylum Chordata; class Mammalia; order Carnivora; family Ursidae; genus Ursus; species Ursus arctos. The sequence continues at coordinate 9,934,849 of NC_079873.1, forward strand.
CTCACTGTCCTTCTGCTTAAGTGCTCCGTCTTTCAAATTTCTTTTCTCATCGTGCCTCTTTCTCAAATGGTGGCTGTGTACATGGTGGCCTGCTTGCATGACCTGTGGCGATGGGAGAGGGGACCTCAGACCATGGGTGTCCTCTGGATGCTTTTTGCCCTCTGGGCTGGAGCAGCTGGTCAGGCCTGGGTTCTAGTCTGGTGAACAGAACACGGTCACGTCTGTTGTCATAGTTCTTTTGCAGTGGCCTCGTGTCTTCAGAGCTCTCTGCTCCCCTTGACCCTGACCGGCGTACTCAGGGACATCTGGATCCCATGCAGGCCACCTTAGGCTCAGCCACTTGGGGACTTCCTGGGGCTGGCGTACCAGCATCCCGAGACTGGGAGACATGGCCACCCATGGATCTTCTCTTGACACTCACATTTCCCTCAGCCTGTGCAGGAAGTGATCCCTCTAGCTCTGGGGCCTGGGGTCCCCCCGTACCCACGCATGCTTCCACGGGCCATGTTCCCCCTCCCCAGTTTCACCCAAAGAGCCCTGCAACCTGCCTCTCAGCCGTACCTCAGTCTCCTTCCCCAAATCAACCTTGCGAGAGGTAAGGACTGTCTAGTCCCTCTTTCCCTCTCTTAAGGACCCCTCCACTTTGTCACCTCCTCTGCCTTCCTGAGCTCATATTTTCCCTGCCCCCTTCCTGGGGTCACAGTCATGGATAAGACATTGGGAATGAAACTGCTTACCAATAAATGAACCTAAATCAAGAGGAAGTTCAGAAACATGACATCTCTTCCATAGATAAAGGTTTACTAGAGGTTTTCAGTCACGTCATAGTGTGATCATTCAGGAGGCTTGTTTTGCATTTTATCTTTTCTGTTTGCTTGTAGATCTCTGCATATACTGTTCTTTTCGTGAGCATTCCAGAAAAGAAAACAACCGGGGGCTGAGGTGGGCTTGGCTGTAGCCAGTCCTCAGGATGCACCCAGGAGAGAGTGAGACTCACTGATATTTCAGAAACAACCCCCCGCACTGATTATGTAAAACCAGTTGTTCTCAGCCTGGAGTAGGGTGGTGGAGATTTTGCCCCCAGAAACACTCGGTAACGTCTAGGTACATTTTGGGTTGTCATACCTGCGGGGGCGGGGGATGTGTGCTACAGGCATCTACCGAGCAGAGCCCGGGGCTGCTGCTGGACATCCTACAATGTTTGGGGCAGCCCCCGCCACGAAGAGTCATTCGGCCCCAAATGTCACTAGTGCCCAGGCTGAGGCACCCTGTTCAAAACCGGTGCCGTCCACAAAGGGAAGAAGCATGCCGAGCAGGATGAGGAAAGCAGTCATTTCCGCAACGGCACTTTGCAGTGGGCCGATGCCTTGAGTGGCAGGAGATTTCCGCAGTGCTTCAGGACCACTCGGGCTCCTTGTATTCAAGATTATGCTTTGATTAAGGCCTCCCACCTTCCTTCCCAACTTTATTCTTGCCTAAGAAATAAGAGAGAATGATACAACTCAACATTTCCCCCAAAGTCCTTCTGCAAGATTAATAGCACTTGACACTTTAATAATCGAGCGAGCTTACGAATGCGCGAACACCCAGCAGTGGAGCAATGCAAACAGCCTTGATTTTTCAGTGGTTGAGTTGCGGCTGATTTGTGATCCCCATCCAGGAAAAAAGACTTTAAAACTCCTCCCGTTAGGAGGCTAGAGACATTGGTGTAGAACAGTGGTTCTCCAAGTGGGATCTGTAGACCAGCAGCATCAGCATCACCTAGAAGCTTCTCAGAAATGCAAATTCTCAGGCCCCACTCCAGACCTATGGCATCATCAGAAACTCTGGCGGTGGGGCTCAGCCACCTGTGTTTAAACAAGCCCTCCAAGTGATGCTGATGCATATGAGAGTTTAAGAACCACTGATCTACCGCTACAGGCCCGAGGCCTGTTTTTTGTCAATAAAGTTTTATTGGCACCCAGCCACACCTATTTACATGTCGCCTATGGCTGCTTGCATGCCACAGGGGCAGAGCTGAGTAGTTAAGACAGTGACTGTAAGGCCTTCACAACCTAAAATGTTTACTATCTAGCCCCTTATAGAAAGTTTGCTGACCTCTTATCTAGAGTGTTGGGAAAAATAAATTACAAGGCTTTGATCCTTATGGAAAGAAATCCTGAAATGTATGATTTTTTCAGTTTTCAAATTCCTCCCCTTCCGCCCCCCACAACATAAAACACACACACACACACACACACACACACACACACACACACACGTTAGCTAAGAGTCAGTGTAGTAGGCGATATGCACTATACGAATGGGGTTAGTAGTGTTAACTCTTGGAAGTCCAACAGCCTGGGTCTTCATTTTGACTCCGTTGTGAACTAGCTTTATGACCTCGGGTGAGTTTTTCAAGATCTCTGGCCTTCAGTTACCTTTGCTGAGTGGACACAATAGTACCTACCTCGTAGGATTGCTGGCTGAGTTCAGTGAGTTGGTACATGTACTGAGCACCTAGTACTAAGCTCTTAAACCAGTGGCTGGCTCATGGCCCCCAGTCGGTGTTAGCGATGCTGCTTCTCGCTCTAAGGGCAGAAGAGCTGTGCAATGAATGTTAGTGGCTATGATGACTTAAGATACTCCAAGGACATTTCGAAAAGAGAGATGGCTTCTCCACAGACCTCTGCTTTCTCCTTCATCATTCAACAGTTGGGGAAGATCTGAAGGTCCAAGGAGTCTTAAAATTGAAGAGACATCAGAAATGTGTTGTCCATCCAGCCCCTCCTTCCATGGAACTAAATTTAAAGGAACCAGGTGCCCCCCCTTTTTGCACCCCCCAACTCCTCCTCCACCTCCCCAAACCTCTGCCAGCGAAGAGGAGGATGATGGAATGTGTGGTCTGTATGAAGTCCAAATGTCTAACCCAGCCCCTTCTAACTTGATTTTAAACGACTTGACCTCTTCAGTGGGGCTGAAACACCATGTGGGAGTCGTTCGTAGGTTCCAAGGTCATTGGGGTCCCCAGACACTCTACCTGCTGAAGCTGAGAGCTGGGCTCATTCTTGCGGCCCCCTTCACCTAAGACCCGCTTCAAGGGCATGTGACCAGTGCAGTCCCACATGGCCCACGTTCAGAGGGGCCCCACGCTCGGCTTCATGCTCAGTGGTCACCATCCTGAAGTTCTTAATTTGTGAGCGGAGGGCCCCCCACTTTCATTTTACACTGAACGCCACAAATGATGTAGCCAGTCTGGCCTTCATCTTTATAGAAACCTGATTCTAACCTAAGCCCCCTGCCCAAGCCTTAGTATTTATTAAGGACTGTGTATGAGCATGAGAACTGATTTTTTAAAAATAAATAACAAATAAATAACAACAACAAAGAGGACTTAATTTTTAAGAAGGGCAACATCTCTGGCAATTTCCAAAATAAAGATGTCTAAGACTGGCCAGCAGATGTCGCTCTTGGCACATGGCAAAAGAGGGGATTTTTTGAACAGACCGGCTCATGATCGAAGATTTTTGAGCCTTTAGGGAGGCAAGGCCTCAAAGGAGCTTGATCTAAGAACTTTTATTGTAACACCTTGCTCTTTTCTGATGAGCATACCACCACAAAGGCAAGAAATTCACCATGCACCAAATCTAAATGGGAGAATTGCAAAGAAGATTGTAATAAAGTATTTCAGTTAAATAAAAAATAAATAACCAAAAGCAACTTCTTCAGAGAGGTTGATGTAGTAGTTTCACACACTCTAGTCCTTTCAAACTGGTGGTTAACACAGAGCCTATGTGGTACTAGGATTTACAATAAGAAATACATATTTGGTCTATATCCCCATTTCTGGCACGGAGCCCCTAAAAGCTTTGGAATTTTGTTAGTGCCAAGGGTGATAAAGGCGTCTTTTGTTACATTAATGAGATGGCTTTGGAATGCACCTGAAGGTGGGGGCTGGTTGCCAAGAGAACCGACCCTGTGATTAGAGGACTGGAACTTTTGGTCCCACCCCCTCCTTCCCCCAACTCTGGGGTGAGGAGGGGAGCTGGAGGTCGAATCCATCGCCCAAGACCAATGATTTAATCAATAGTGTCCTTGTAATGAAGCCTCCATAAATATCTGAAAGGTCTGGGCTGGTGAACCCGAGGAGGGGCTGGGAAGACAAGCGCCCCGGACACCATGGGGGCTCCTTGCCCTTCTCCTATACCCTGCCCTCTGCCTCCCTTCCAGCTGGCTGTTCCTGGGTTATATCCTTTTATAATCAACCAGTGATCTACGAAGTAAAATATTTCTCTGAGTTTTGTGAGCCTCTCTAGCAAATTAATTGAATCCAAGGAGGGGAGTCTTTCTAACCTCTGATCTGTAGGCGGTCAGCTGGTCGGTCTGAAGCTCAGGTAACAACCTGGACTTTCAGCTGGCATCTGTAGTGGGGGGGGGGCAGTCTTGTAGGACTGAGCCCTTGACCTGTGGAATATGACCCTATCTCTGGGTAGATAAGTGTCAGAACTGAGTTGAATTGTAGGATACCCAGCTGGTGTCTGAGAATTGCTTGTTGAATGTGTGGGGAACTGCCCTCCCCACAATGAAATTGGGTCTCAGAATAGCAAAAGAGCATGGTAAAGACATTTCCTAACGTGTTCCCTGTCACCTTGAAGGGTTGGATTTGTTTCCCAAAAAGTGTCAAAGGCTAAAGTCCAGCAAAGAATCAATGCCTTTCATTCCGGGGCTCACAGCAAAAATGGCAGAATGAATCTTGGATGAGTTTCCTAATTTGCTGGAAGATTCCAGCTAAATATGTATTCCCTGTTCTCGAGGTACGTCATCCCCGTGTAAATAAAGAGTGATGGAGTGAAATGATTCAGTTGCTAGAAAACCTGTCAGTGGCCAAGACCATGCTCCGTTCTTAGGTAATGGGATCAGTCTGCCCAATATTAAAATGTCACTAACACTAAGGTAACAATTCATCATAGAAAGACATTCACATAGCTCTCCCAGTCTCTCAAATGAGTTATTTTATGTGGTGAAAGATTAGAAAGCATTTTTTCAACTTTCACTGGAATTCATTGCAAGATCTGCAAAATTTTAGTACATAAAGCAAATACACCTGCAAACAGTAGTACACGAACGAAACGGAAATAAGGCCTGGGTTTCATTAAAGAAAATGGTCTTGGTTAGTCCATCAGGATCCAACAATCCCTAAGCCAGCAACCTGGGAAGCTCACCCTCCAAGTTTCTGGGCCTGGACCAGTTATCCAAGATGTGCATGCAGTGAGTATGTAATCCATCATATGTTGCTTTGGCAAAGTGGAGCAAGCTAATTATGAAGCTGCAGAGGGAGGTTCTTGTTTCACAGAGTCGAAGAATGAATCTCACAGACAAAGGAGAGTGAGCAAAGCGATAGAATTTTATTAAGCAAGGGTACAGAGAAAGCTCTCAGGAGTGAGAGGGGTCCCAACAAGGTTGCCAACGAGGGCGTCCACCGACATCTTTTATTTAGAACTGACCAGGGAGCTTGTGGCCTTGACATTCTTGTCACATCTTGGTTTGAGTAAGGACTGGTGACAACGTCTTTAATGGCTCACTTCTTCTTTGGGGTCTGGTTATTCTTTGTTAATCACAGTGTGAGGACCATAAAAAGACCCACCTCTGACGCCCAGGGCAGGGTGGTCTGGTTTGTTCCCTTATATGTGGTTTCATTACGCCTCAGCATTTGTGGGATTTCTGTAAGCTTGATCACGTAAACCCCTACCTATCTCTCTCTACCTAGCCCGGCCTGTCCCTTACTCAGTGAGCCCCTTCAGATGTATGTCGGTGGGTCATATACTTGGGGGATGATTGCCAACATGTATCTTGTGCAGGGGGGAGGGTAGAGATAAAGGACATTTCCAAAGGAATTTTTATATGTTGAAGTAGACTCACAGGGTCCTGGGGGTCAGGCTAAGATTGGCTTTTGCCCTCAGCCAGGTATTAACATCGAGGCAGCTGAGTTTCTAGAGGAATGTCACTCTGCCTGTTTCAAGGACTTGTCAGTGGGCTGTAGTAGTAAGGAAATTTAATTTTGCTTTTGTCTTTGTTTCCCACATCAATTATGCTTACAAGGGAATGCTCGATACACAGCTATATCACATCAATAGAGGGGGCTAATGAAAGGAGGACTAGCCTTAGTAAAGTGGACTGCAGGCACCACTTTGTACAATCAGAGTGGACTGGTGGAGCGGAGCATGTCCAAAGAACGCCCGTTGATGACCTTCACCTCTACTCTCCATCAGCACCTCTACACTCCATCGTTCCGCAACCCCACTCCGGATCTTGTCGGACCTATCATTGCTCCACCCAGCGCCTTAAATCTCAATATACATGCAGCTGCAGTCTCCTGTCCTTGCCTCATCTCCAGCATCCCTTCTCTTCCTGCTTCCGGCCATCCCATTTTCCCCCAATCCAGCAGTCTACTCCCAGCCTGATTTCTCTGCCAAATGTAGGGCACATAGCTGGGATTGAATGGCTCTCATCAGCACACCCAACTTCCTTGTACCTCTGTCCTACTACCCCACGCAGCAGGCAAAACTCCGAATCAGCATACTCAATCTGCCTTTGCATTTCACCCCTACTGTAGGTGATTCCACTATCCACAGTGGGACAGGTTGGTGCAGTCACAAAATTCTAGACTCTGGCCATGGCTTCATCCCTCAGGGCTGATGAAAACTTTCCTTGTGACTACGAGATATTTAATATGCTTCTCAGTCCCCACTCCCTGCCACTTTTACCAGATGGCTCACTTTTCCTACATCTCTAGGAACAGGTTGGCAAACTCCAAATTCCCCAGGCCAAACCCAGTTTACCACATGTTTTTTATAAATGAAGTTTTGATGAGACATAGCCACACCCATTTCTTTACATATTGCCTATGGCTGGTTTTACACTACAGTGGTAAGCCTGAGTAGTTGTGACAGAGATGGTGTGGCCTGTAAAGCCTAAAATATTCACTATCTGGTCCTTTATTGGAAACTTTACTGAATTATTCCAGAACAATTAAGGCCAACAGGTATTTCTCCTTGTCTGCTCCCTTCCAGCCTATGAACTAATTAGCATCAGATCCTGTTCTCACATCTTCCCATCAGTCCCCAAGGATGAGACATCTTTTCTCAAGGCCAACCCCTCAATCTCTGATTTTGACTCTAACCCCTTTCTTCTCTGGAAACTTCATCAATCACCCATTCACTTTCCTCTCTCTTCATCCTTTCCCTCTGCACTGGCTTTTGCTTTAGGCCTGTAGATCTCTTCAAGTATTCCACTATAACAAGCCTTTTCTGACCCTTCACTGGGCATACCCACTTGCTCTTAGGTCACTTAGGTATGCCCCACCTGCTGCCACTACCTCCTTGACTCCCCTTCACCCCACAGTCTGGATTCTGTCCTAATCACGCCACCAAACCTGGTCTGGGAATGGCCACAAATCACCAATCACCACCATGCTATGAGAGCCAACGAACACTTTTTAGTCTATATCTTATCAGACCTCTCTGCTGTATTAAACAATTATTGGCCATTTGCTCCTTCTGGACATTCTAGACTCACTTCATCCCCATGATATTATTCTCACCTACTTTCCCTTCTGTCTAATTCTATGTATGTTTCCGTTATTGCCTCCTAAATCCACTCTAAATCTCAGGGTTCATCAGTGTCATCCATTGCCCACTGCTCTGCCCACTACAGACATTTATGGCATAGTTTTTCTACTCTAATGACTTTCACGGTAGCCTACAAAGGATGTGTCTCCAGCCTCAACTGCTCTTTCAGATAAACATATCCCACTGTGTATTTAGAAAGTTCCGTGTGAATTTTCTTTGGCCAGCTCAAGCTTAACATGGCCAAAACCAGACTCATCAACTTCCCCCTAGAACCGCTCTGTCCAGTCTCCATCATTACATCATCCACCAATCCCCTAAGCTGGACATTTGAGAGTCATCCCTGACTTTCCTCTCATTGTCAGGTGACACAACCCACAGACTTCTTTCCCTAACTTAGTTTCCTGCTTAGTATGTATTATGTGCGCCAGTGGTTTTTATGGGTTGCCCCAGCTAATCCCCAGGACACCCATACACCATAGGCATTATCCCCAATTTAACAGGCAAGGCGCAAAGCAGTGGAGTAATTTTCTCAACGTCACATAGCAAATATGTGATAAAAGCTAAGCCAGTATTAGATCCCAAGACTGTTGTGACCTCAAACCCTGTCCTCTTCCCCTCCACCACTGGCTGTTCTCTTAATAGGAGTTTCATGGTAGACACCAGGTTATCTACCCAACACCCAACCCTTCCATTCTGCATTCTGTATCAGCCATGCAGTTTGAGGAATGACTCCTCTCACAATTCCAAGCATGGCTGTAATTGTTATTTGTTTGTATTGAGGTGAAATTCGCATAACATGCAATTAACTCTTTTAAAGTATACAATTCGGCAGCATTGGGTACCTTCACAATGTTGTGCAATCATCACCTCTATTTAGTTCCAAAACAGTTTCATCACCCCCAAAGGAGACCCCATATGCATTAAGCACTTACTCCTCATTGCTCCCAGCCTGAATTGTTTTAACCTCATCAGGATCACCTCCCTTGGGATTCAACCTCAGCCAAGTTGAGCATGGATGTCCCATGGCTAAAGAAAGTGATTCTGGGGTGGGCATGGTGGCAGGCCAGAGCCAGGGCCCTGTGCCAAAAACATGAAGAGAATGTGTAAGTAGCTAAGTTATATTCACGTCAGGCAGCAAAAATGTCTTTTCACAGAAATAGGGGTGCGGCCCTGACCTCCAGCCTCACATGATAGGAGAAGGAGAAAATGTACATTTCTGAGCTCCTCTGCCCTGGTGTTCTCTCACTGGGACCCCCAAATTCGGGTGCATCTCTGTGAGGAAAGCACTGGGAAGGTGCTTCTGCTCAGCCCCCTGGTCCTAAGAATAAGCCTCATCCTGCTTGTTTGCTGGCTCTATAGAAAACTAAGCCAAAGTCAAGGAGTCTGAGCAATCATTCTCTCTAATCTTACGACCCCTGCTAGCCCTGCCACTTGGTTGACTTGAGCCTCAAACTGAACTCGGTGCAATAAAGTCTGAAGGCAGATCTGCTGGGGGCTTCCAGAAAAGTAGGTTCCTCAAGAAAGTATTTTAATCTGTCTACACTGCCATGAACTTCCCCACGAACAATGAGATTGCCTTGGTGGTTGAACTTCATTAGCTATTCTCCTGCCCGTGGAATCACCTTCACTCTGACAGATCCTAGATAGGTTCCAAACAAGTGAGTCGGTAAATACTCAACTTTTAACAGAGCCCGAATGTAGTCTTAGATGTATGAAAACTCTGATGTGGGCCATGTAAAGCCAAGGATCTGCTAAAATAATTCCTTTCATATTTGCCTTACGTGTTTTTCTGTGTTTTCTAATTTTTCTCTGGTGGATCTACATTATTCTTCTAATCAGAAAAAAAGAGACTGTGTGAGAGCTAGGTTCGTGTCCGCCCATCGGTCCTTCCACTTTGTGGGCCTTCGCTCCTTAGGGGTCAAATGAGAGGTCTGGACTACACAACGGCTAAATCTATTCCAACCCTGACGACCCAGAATTTGAGGACTCTATCGAATTCAGAGTCAAGTTTGAGGAAGGGACCACTAACAAAAACAGTAATAATGGGGCCGTAGAACTTTGCCTCAGCTTGCAAGCCGGGTATTATTTTCTCTGTTTTTACAGATGATTCCGAGAAGTTAAACAATTTCCTGGCATCATTCCGCTTATGAGCAGCAGAGCTAAGCTTGGGGCCCGGATCTGTCTGAGTCGAGAGAACAGGTTTGTATTTCCAGTGTGTTTGCATGCAGGCAGACGTAGGCCACGGGCTCTAGATGATCCTTTTCCAGAGCGAGAAGACCGCACCTGCTAGTGAGCGGGCCGGGCAGCAGGTGCGCTCAGGCGGCCTCGCTGCTGCTTTATCTCCCAGGAGCGCCAGAAGCAGCTGCTGCGCATGCTCTCGGCCCTCGTCTGCGCGCGCGCGCAGAAGGCTGTTTCCTGTGGACCCCTGTGTTTCTCGGCCCCAAGGCTATTTTTCTGGTGGCATGAGGATGTTTGCTGTGCAGACAAGCCAAAGTGTTGGAAAGACAACGTTCTGGAAGCAGCAGGCAGCCAGATGACAAACGGTTGGACAGGAATGGCAGCTCCCTTGCCATCCTGGCGAGGGGAACTTGCCAGAATGTTCCCTGCTGCCCATGGCGGTGGCTGAGCACACGACCAGCCTTTATTGTCTCTCTCCCCTACTGCTAGCTCTCCTGAGACCACCTCCCAGGCAGCCCGCTTGGGTTCACACCCTTGCTTCAGGAAACCCCACACTCTGACCCCAGGAAAGGCGCCGTTAGGGGGGAACTCAGGAGCATCAGACCCGTTGTTTCATACGGAATTGAAAACAGTGCATCACTCATTCTAGTTCGTGTGCGTGTTTGACTTCTTAGCCACAAACCAGGGTGCTCCTGGATTCCTGCAGGTCATTTGGAGCTGGTGAGCCCAGAAGGCCTGCGTTGTCCATTGGAACGCACAAGGATGGAGGAACAGCTCTTGAACTTTTCTCCAGACCACAAAGGGCCGGGCTACTGGGAGCTGCACGGAGAGCCCGGTCTGTGATGACGTGTGGTCCCAGAGCCGCGGGCTCTGCGGGGGGCCACAGAGGAGAGGGGGCGTGTTCCAGGGACGTGCGCAGTCCGCGCAGCGTCGGTTCCGCGAGGCGGTGGAGCGTTGCTGCGCACAGATCGCCCCTCTCACTCTCTCCTTCGCGGGCTCCGAAGCCAGAGCGCCGCTCTTCGCCCACAGCCTTCTTCTCCTTTGGGCTGCTCCCAGACCCATCAGCGCATGCTCCGGGCCCCGCGGAAACCTTGCGGCCTCTAACTGACTTGGGAGGGGATTCTTTCTGCTGCTCCGCAACCTACCACCAAGTATGCCTGGGAATTGCGTACTCGAGGAACGGAGCAGCGCAGAGAAAGACAAAAGCCCAGCACTCTTGCTCGATTTGCACGGCCCGCAGGCAGGCGTCAGGACCTGCGCGTGTGCACACGTGCGAGCAAAGAGCCACGAGACGAGCATGAGCAAGGTAAGGGGGCTGCCAATCAAGGCGATTGTTTTCACATGGGTGGTAGAGCTTATGGCCCTAAATGCTGCTTATTTCCCGTAGTCCCTTGCTTTTGAATTTGGGTCAAATTCGAGTGTGAAAGTGAGATGGAAGGTGGATTTAACAGCCCTTCCTTTAATCCCACTAACTGTGCTGTCCTGCATTAATACTTCCGCACTTCTGTCAGCCTGGAATTTTCTATCAGGGCTGTCCCAGCGGCTCCGGCTCATCTCCATTCAAAATAATGGGGTTGTTGATTTTTAAGGAGAGCGTCCTCTGCTGACTCACATTTCGCTTCTAGGTAGACTCTTGCAGGTCTCGAAAGTTCCAAGACTTTCGGTATTTTTTATCTTTTTGGTCACTGTCTCACCTCACGTATCAAATCAGTCACTAACGGAGGTATTTGTCCTTTCTAGCACGTTTATAAATCATATTTCCCTTTCCCTTTCTGCCGCCTCTGCCGGGGGCAGGTCCCTGTTAACAGGAGGTCTCAGGCTTATCTGGATTATCTAGATTTTTACTCTAGCATCCTAAAGGATTCCCTTAGTGGAGTTTGAGCACTTCCTCAAGGGCAGGGTCATATTAATCTTAAAAAATGCTGATAATGACACAGCACAGCAGCAAGAGTGAGACTCTAAACCCTAAGTCAACTCCCGTCATTTCTCTGCTCAAAACCTTCCAGTGACTCCTCATTTCATTCATAATATAAAAGTCTATTTTATATGCAGTTCTTTAATTGAGATGTAATTGACATATAACACTGTATTAGTTGCAGGCGCACAACATAATGATTCAACATTTGTGTATATTGGGAAATGATCAGCACAGTAAGTCTGTTAACATCCGTCAGCCCGCAGTTAACTCTGTATCTGAGTTCAGGTTTTGGTTTTGGGTTTTGTTTTTTTTTTTTTTAAGATTCTACATTTAAATGAGATCAACAATATGTGTCTTTCGTATAGCCCTCAAGGTCTATCCATGTCACAAACAGCAAGATTTCCTTCTTTTTGTTTTTTAAAGATTTTATTTATTTGAGAGAGAGTGAGAGACAGCACGAGTTGGGGGGAGGGGCAGAGGGAGAGGGAGAAGCAGACTCCCTGCTGAGCAGGGAGCCCAGTGAAACAGGGGATGCAGTCCCAGGACCCTGAGATCATGACTTGAGCCAAAGGCAGACACTTAACCGACTGAGCCACCCAGGAGCCCCAAGATTTCCTTCTTTTTATGGCTGAATAATATCGTATTCATCTATACAGCTGACCCGTGGAGGATGCCAAGGTTCAGGGTGCTGACCCCCTGAGCAGGCAGAAACCACATATAATTTTTGACTTCCGAAAAACATAAGTACTAATAGCCCACTGTTAACTGGAGCCTTCCCAATAACATAAAGATTCGATTAACATGTATTTTGTATATTATATGTATTATATACTGTGTTCTTAATAATTAAGAGAAAAAAATGTTGGGAAAATGCATTTATAGTACTGTACTATGATTATCAAAAAAAATCCACATATAAGTGGACCCATGGACTTTAAACCCATGTACTTCAAGGGTCAATTGGAGGGGCACCTGAGTAGCTCAGTTGGTTAAGCGTCTGCCTTTGGCTCAGGTCATGATCTCAGGGTCCTGGGATCGAGCCCCACATCGGGCTCCCTGCTCAGCGGGAGCCCGCTTCTCCCTCTCCCTCTATTGCTCCCCCTGCTTGTGCTCACTCTCAAATAAATAAAATCTTGTAAAAAAAAGGGGGGGTCAACTGTATATACCACATTTTATTCATCCCTTCATCCATCATCGGACACTTAGGTTGCTGCCATGTCTTGGCTATTGTAAATGATGCCACAGTGAACATGGGGGTGCATACGTGTTTTCAAGTCAGTGTTTTCATTTCCTTTGGATAATATCCAGAAGTGGGATTGCTGGATCATGTGGTATTTCTGTTTTTAATTTTTTAAAATACCTTCTTTATTGGTCCAGAGGAAAATCCTGATATTTTTAATTTTTTGAGGCACCTTCCTCCTGTTTTCCATTGTGAGGCCACCAATTTACATTCCCATCAAGAGTGCGCGGGGTTCTCTTTCCTCCACACTCTCACCAACACCGGCTGTTTCTTATTTTTTGGTACTAGCCATTCTGACAGGTGCGAGGTGATAGCTCATTCTGGTTTTGATTTGCATTTCCCTGATGAGTGGTGTTGAGCATCTTTCCGTGCACCTGTTGGCCATCTGGATGTCTTGCTATTGAGCTGTTTGGGTTTTTTATGTATTTTAGATATTAACCCCTTACCAGCTAGATGATTTGCAATTATTTTCTCCCATTCAGTAAGTTGCCTTTTCATTTTGTTGAGGGTTTCCTTTGCTGTGTGAAAGGTTTTTGGTTTGATGCAGTCCCATTTATTTATTTTTGGTTTTGTTGCCTTTCCTTTTGGTGTCCAATTTTTAAAACATTGTTGCCAAGGCTGATATCAAGGAGTTTACCACCTAAGTTTTTTTTTCTAGGAGTTTTATGGTTTCAGGTCTTACGCTCAAGTCTTGAGTTAATTTTTGTGTATGGTTAAAATAGTGGTCCAGTTTCATTCTTTTGGATAAGCCTGTGCAGTTTTTCCAGCAACGTCATAAATTCCCATTATATATTCTTGGCTCCAAACATGTGGTTGTAAATTAATTGACCACATTTGTGTGGGTTTGTTTCTGGGCTCTCTTATTCTGCTCTATTGATCTATGTGTCTCTTTTTACGCCAATACCATACTGTTTTAATTCCTATAACCTTGTGATATAGTTTAAAATCAGAAAGTATAAGGCTTCCAGCTCTGTTCCTCTTTTCAAGTTTTGGCTATTTGGGATCTTTTGTGGTTCCATACAAATTTTAAGATTGTTTCTTATATTTCTGTAAAAAATGCCATTGGAATTTTGATAGGAATTGCATTGAATCTATACATTGCATTGGGTAGTATGAACATTTTAACAATATTAATTATACTTATCCACAAGCATGGAATATGTTTCCATTTATTTGTGTCTTCAGTTTCTTTGTTCAGTGTCTTACAGTTTTCAGTGTACAAGTCTTTCACATCCTTGGTTAAATTTATTACTAGGTATGTTATTCTTTTTGAAGCAATTGTGAATGGGATTGTTTTCTTAATTTCTCTTTCTGATAGCTTTTTATTAATGTATAGTAATGCAACAGATTTTTGTATATAGATTTTGTGGCCTGCAGCTTTACCGAATGTGTTTATTAGTTCTAACAGGTTGTGGGGTTTTTGGTTGTTTGTTTGGTGGAGTCTTTAGTGTTCTCTCTATATAATATAATGCCATCTACAAATAGTGACAGTTTTATTGCTTCCTTTCCAACTCGGATGTCTTTTTTTCTTTTTCTTGCCTAATTGCTCTGACTGGAACTTCCAAAACAATACTGAATAAAAGTGGTGAGAGTGGGCATCTTTGTCTTTTTTTAAAACATTTTTTAAATTTAAAATCAATTAACATATAACATATTATTAGTGTCATAGGTAGAGGTCACTGATTCATCAGTCATACCCAGTGCTTATTACACCACATGCCCTCCTTAATGTCCATGACCCAGTTACCCCATTTCCCCCCCCCCCCAGCAACCCTCAGTTTGTTTCCTATGATTAAGAGTCTCTTAAGTTCATCTGGTCTAATGTGTCATTTAAGGCCAGTGTTTCCTTATTAATCTGTCTGGATGATCTCTCCATTGATGTAAGTGGCTATTAAAAGGCCCTATCATTATTGCTGTCTATTTTTCGTTTTAGGTCTATTAAATTTTGCTCTATATATTTAGATACTTCTATGTTGAGTGCATAAATATTTATGAATGTTATATCCTCTTGTTGGATTGACCCTTTTATCATTATATAATGACCTTCTCCATCTCTTATTATAGTCTTAAAGTCTATTTTGTCTGATAGAAATACAGCTACCCCAGCTTTCTTTTGGTTTTCATTTACATGGACTATTTCCCATCCCTTCACTTTTTTTTTTTTTAAGATTTTTATTTATTTATTTGACAGAGAGACAGCCAGCTAGAGTGGGAACACAAGCAGGGGGAGTGGGAGAGGAAGAAGCAGGCTCCCAGCAGAGGAGCCTGATGTGGGGCTGGATCCCATAACGCTGGGATCACGCCCTGAGCCGAAGGCAGACGCTTAACGACTGAGCCACCCAGGCACCCCTCCCATCCCTTCACTTTTAGCCCGTGTTTTCATGACAGCCTACAAAGCCCTACATTACCTCTCTGAGCTCCTCATCTACAGTGCCCCCTAGCTCAGTCTTCTCCAACACACCAACTTTGCTGTTCCACACAGTTTCCCACCACAGAACCTTTGTTCTAGTTGTTTCCTCTGTTACTTGGAGTACTCCAGTGGTACCCATCCTCCAAAATGACCCCCAGTGAATCTCACCTTCTGGTATTCATGTCCTTGTGTAATTCCCTTTCATGCTGAATGGAGCCCACTGGTGTAACCAGTAGGATGCTACAGCAATGAGGGCTTGTAACTTCTGAGGCTAGGTCATAGAAAACATTATGACTTCTGTCTTGCTTTTTCTTGCATCACTGGCTCTGGGGGAGAGCCAGCCGCCCTGTCATGAGGATACTCGCGCAGCCCTGTGGAGAGGCCCTTGTGATAAGGAATGAAGACCGCCTGCTAACAGACACATTGGCCTGCTGGCCACGTGGGTGAGCCCTCTTGAAAGTAGACCCTCCTTCTCTAGTCACGTCTTCACATGACTGCAGCCCCAGCCGATATCTTGACTACAGCCTTGGGAGACATTCTGAGTCAGTGAAGCAGCTTCTGAATTCCTGACCCATGGGAACTATGAGATAATAGATGCTTGTTATTGTTTAAAGCTTCTAAGTTCTGGGGTGATTTGTTTTCCAGCGAGAGTTAATACAGCTCCCCCCCCCCATGCTGACTTGGTTAATGCCTTCACCTCCTTCAAATCCTTTCTCAGATCTCACTTATCCAATGATGTCTACCCTCAGCATTCTTTTTTTTTTTTTTTTGAGATTTTATTTATTTGTTTATTTGAGAGAGCACAAGCAGGTGGAGGGGCAGAGGGAGAAGGAGAAGCAGAATCCCCGCTGAGCAGGGAGTCTGATGTGGGCTCGATCCCAGAACCCCGGGATCATGACCCGAGCCGAAAGCAGACGCTCAACCGACTGAGCCACCCAGGCGCCCCTATCCTCAGTATTCTACTCAATATTGTAATCTGTGCCCACTCTCTTGCCTTGTCCTTCAACTCATGATTCTTTTTTACCCTGCCGTAATTCTCTTTTTTCTCATAGTACTTACCGCCTTCCAAAGTAGTGTATAATTTACATATGTGTTGTGTTTATTCTTATTTATCTTTTCCCTCTCCTATAATATAACTTACTTGAAGGGCGTCTCATCCATGCCCTTATCTCCTTTCAACAAGACTTTGTTCTTCTGTGAATTTGCACAGCACCTGGGGACCCTTAATATTTATACTTTGCTTATATTGCCTCTGGAATTAATTATGTGTATATGGACCGTGAGTGTGTTGACAACAAAGAATCATTCGCCAATCTAATTCAATTCACAAACATTCATGGGGCACTTACTAAGTGCCAGTCACCTTGTTAGGAATTGGAATGCAAAAGAAAAAAAAAGAATGGAGATACGAAAAGAGTAGGGAAAGGCCTCTATCCTCAGCGTTTTGTGCAGAAGAGAGATGTAGCCATAATGAAAGCAGCAGAGAAAATGAGCCTGTGAAGGACATGAGAATGAGAAGCTAAAGGGGGAGACCACGAGCCCGAGGCAGGTGGGGAGCCCCAGAAAATAGGGGAGTGGAGGAAGCAGTCATCAACAATAACATTGCCACAGGGAGGTCAGGGCAAAGGAGAGCTTAAAAGTAGCCACTGGGTGGCAGCGAGGAGGTCACCACTGTTCACGTGGAAGGTTCCATCCAGATGCTCCATGGTCCCATTTCCAGGGCACACAAGAAGTCTGCATTCCCAGACTTCCTTGCAGTTCCATTGAGGCCATGCTGATATAGTTTTGGAATATAGGTGAGGTTCTGTGGAGTGGAGTCCGGAGCCGAGGACCAAGAAAGAATTCTTGAGGCGTCTTTGGTGCAAAATGGTGGTTTATTACAGCACGGGGACAGGACCCGTGGGCAGAAAGAGCTGCTGCCCCGGGTTGTGAGGGTGGCTGATTATATACTGTGCGGTTGGGGGAGGTGAGGAAAAAGGGAGATTGAGAAAATACTTTCACGTATTAAAGAAGACTCACAGGATACCAGAGGCCTTGCCTGTCAAGTTAAAGGTTGTTTTTCCCTCTAGCAAGGCATTAGCATTAAGATGGTTGGGGGCTTCCTGGAAGAATGTCACACAGGTCCCACCCAGGAGTGGGGGTGGGGGGAGGTTGTAGGGTGTCAGCTTATGCTTTGTCTTCAGCCAGCCTTCTGCTCCCTCGTCAGCGTGACTGGTTGCTGACTGCTGCGGTGTGGGAGGAAGTGATGTATGCCTAGGCAGGAAACTTTCTACACAATCCTTTACTGCCTCTCGGGGGGTTTTTGGTGGGCGGAATGCAAAGGATCCAGCGTGGAACTTAGAGCCCCAAGGGAAAGTGGGGCCACAGGCTAGAAGGAACATGGGGTTCTGAATCACCACAGAGAAGATAGCTGCCCAAGAGAGCTGCGGGGCCTCCAGATAGGATGGAGGCCAGGGGTGCAGGAGGTGAAAGAATTCACAGCTCACCCGAGGCCGAACAAAGGAGACAGAAGTTTATTGGCTACACCGTGAGGGGGCGGCAGGACAGCGGAGGAGAGCCTGTCTGCCAGGAGGCGGTGGGGAGGGCCGCAGTGACAGGGCGGAGTGGGGGAGTGTGGGAACGTACGGAATTGTCCTCTGTTTTGGTACTCTTAGGAACTGCGCCTGGTTGTAAGTAGCCCATTGGTCAGTTCGGGCCGATGGCTCTTTCGAGGTGGGCAGCCTCATGAGCCTGTTTCTGTCAGCTCGGTGGTCACTGTGGCCCTTTGGCCTTGCTCAGGTTTCCAGTGCTCGAGCCTGTTGTCTAAAAGCGGCCTCTGCAAGAGCCACTCAGTGTGCGTTGGACTATAACAGGGCAAGAAATAAGCATTTATTCTGTTAAGGCTCTGAGAACTGGAGGCTCTTGACTGCAGCTAGTGTTAGTTGCCCTAATACGGTGACAGGAGGGGAATTTTAAGGGGGCGTTGGGCATAGTGACCAGGCTGTGGTGGGCTTAGAAGTAAAGGGAAGAGGGGCAGGGGCGCCTGGGTGGCTCAGTCGATTAAGTGTTCGACTCTTGATTTCAGCTCAGGTCTCAATCTCAGGGTTGTGAGTTCCAGCCCTGAGTTGGGCTCCACGCTGGGTGTGGAACCTACTTCAAAAAAAGAAAGAAAAAGGAAGTAAAGGGAGGGGCAAGCAAGTGAAGACAATCTGAGACCAGAGGGGAACGCTGTGAAGTGTCATTTGTCATCATTTCCAGTGGCAGGGGGGATGAATGAGTGTTTTAGTTTTGAGGATATGAAGTGGGGGTTCTGTTTTAGGTTCTTACCATATCCATATGTAAAGAGCTTCCTCATTCTTGTTCACAGATGCATAGCATTCCATTGTACGAATATACAATACTTCATTAATCACTATTTAATCACCGATCAGCTAGTTAATCATTAATTAACATTTAGATCATTTTAAATCTTTTGCTATTGAAGGGGTACAGGATGAGACACCCCAAAATGGGCCATTTGGCATAAAGATTATTTCCAGTTAAAAGTAATAAAAACCCAGCGGATGCAGGAAAAGCAGTCTGCCTCCCCCTTGACTGCCTACATTTACATTGGAAAGGAGAGCCTGCAACAGGAGAGCAAGTATGCATGGAGGGGCCCTTTACAGAAGGAACTCATCTGCATTAAAGAACAACCTTGTTTTTCCAAACATCTCCTTTCACCTCTTGCTAATGAGTTTTCTCGCCTTTGTGTCAGCAGGCCCCTACTTTTTTTTTAGCTCATATAAGCTTCATGGTGCCTCATTGTCTTTGGAATTCCAAGTCTGTGTGGATTCCTCGTATGTGCAGCTTATAAATTTGATTTTCTCCTGTAAATCTGCCTCCTGTCAATTTGATTCTAAGTCTAGCTAGAAGGGCCATAGAGCAGAGGGAGATTTTCCTCCTCGACACTATTCTAAGCATATATTACATGTTATGTATATATTCTATATATATTCTAGTTTTCTAGGATATATAACTTTAAATTTACCAGTTTCACGGACCTCAGATTTTACTGTATGCGCAGTGGTAAAATACTGAGGGATTTTAAGTGAAAGAAGCAACCTCATTTGTTTCGTCCAAGGAGGTTGCCTAGATTGAAAGCAAAGAACCTAAAAACAAGCCAGTGAGAAAGATGGAGAATGACCACAAAAAGGGCAAAAAAGATAAGGAATTTATGTTTATTAAGAAATTTGGCTATGCATCAAAACAGAGAAACAGCCTTCCTTGTGCAATTCTCAATAATTGAGTCTGGTGGGGGACGGGGTAACTGGGGGACGGGCACTAAGGGGGGCACGTGATGGAATGAGCACTCCGTGTTCTATGCAACTGATGAATAGCTGAACTCTACCTCGAAACTAATAATACACTATATGTTAAGTGATTTTAAATTTTAAAAAAATCGAGTCTATGTCCCAAAATAAAGCAGTTTCTCTGAAACCGAGCTTCTAGAATTTGGAGCACATGCTCTCTACTGCAACTTCCCTGGGTGGGCCCTGACAAGAGAAAGAAGCCAGTCATATTCTTTTATCATGTGGTTTTCATACCAAAGCTGGTCCGTTACTTAGCAAACATAGGTCCAGTCAACCTCTAGAACCTCAGCTTATCAAAACCCCATTTCTAAGAGTTTAAAGACTCAAAATCCAGATTTTTCCAAGTTCTGAAAGCAGTGCCCCCAAGGAGGGCTGGCAGCAGTCCCATGAGAACTATTTACTTAAGTCACTAGAATAATGTTTAAATTTCTAAATTCTTCCCAGTGACTATATTTGATTCATGCAGGGCCTACCTAGTATTTGATTGAGGCCTGACAAGTATTGCCTGGGGAATGCTTTGCTAGGGGCAGGAATTGGGGTGCTGCGGTAGGGATGTAGTTAGTTCTTCATTTCTTTTACCATCGCATGGTTTCATTTTAGAAAGATAGATTTTGTAACCCACTGACATCTGTTGGCCACATGAAGGTCAAATCCAGATCCGTACGAATTAGAATAATTTTGCATCTATTTCGGGAAATTAGGTAATTAAAAGAAAGGCAAACCTCAGGAAAAAATTCTCTCTATTCTTACAGGTATATATTAATCGTAGTGTCTGATTAATGAGCCTCAGATCTGCGTCTGGGGGCCCTGGTGTGTTCTTGGCTCTCACCAGCATGCTGCTTCCTGTGGGAAATGCAGGGAGTTCAATCCCCTCATGGTTCAAAATAATCTCACATGTGTTAAAGAACCAAAGCTTTGATTGCTAGCTGCTCACGTGGAGACCACCACATACGTGAGTACCGCTGGGGTCCAGCTTTTCAGATAGAGGATTGTAATTCTTCAGAGGATATTTGCATTCATTCTTTTTCTTAGTTGTATGAAGTTAACATGGTACGTGCTCTGAAAATTGTTTCTCTAAGCTATTAGGAGCAGCCACTGTCCTGGCCTGGTTCAGGTGATGCCATCCTCGGGACATGAAACCAGTGTCCCCTTTTTCAGTCAGGAGGACATTTGGGGAGATGGGCTGATTGAGTTCAACTCAGTTGCTTCTCGCTATTATAGGCCCTGGGAAACACAAAGCGTGGATTGCATACCTTCCATATCCTGACCCTGATCCTGGGCCCAACTTCAGGAGCTCTACCAGTTCAGGATGCCTGGTGACTTGTTTACTCACAGAACCTTCCCGGTCAGGAAAAGAAACTGATGGCCATACTTGCTCTTCAAAACTTTCACAGCAAGACAGAGTGACTCACTTGAATTTTTTTTGATGATGCTGATCTCTATTGAATCACATTCCAAAGAACTGCTGACTGAGCTCCTGTTCTAGAGGCTTTAAAATTGGGGAGAAAAACCTGAAATAGCTTGCATTATAAGCAAAGGAGACTCCATAAATCTTTATGTCCCACCCCAGGGCTAGAGACGTGAAAGAGGGCCTTCCCAAGCCAATGGGACCACTGATATGCCTAGTCACAACTATAGACCAAAAAATGCCATTACAGGGGCACCTGGGTGGCTTGGTTGGTCAAGCATCTGCCTTCAGCTTCAGGTCACGATCCCGGGATCCTGGGATTGAGCCCCGCGTCAGGCTCTCTGCTTGGCGGGGAGCCTGCTTCTCCCTCTTCTCCCTGCTCATATTCTTTCTCTCTCTTTCAAATAAATAAATAAAATCTTTTTTTTTAAATGCCTTTACATTTTGGCCCAAAAATGCAGTCCCCATCCTCCACCCCCTCCATGGCCAGGTAAATAGCGAATGAGCACAAAAACTCAACCTGCCACTTCAGAAAATTATTAGTCTGTTTTCAATGATATTTATCTATTATGCCATCACCTTCAGCTTCGTTCAGGGGCAGAAATGGTGACTCTTATTGGTACTGTCACAGAATTTGAAATGCTCATTAAATATTGCTAAAATAATATGAGCATGTGACAGTGAGCCACAGCTGTTCAGCCAGTCCCACTTCCTCCCCATCTCTTCATCGGTTTCTGTTCTGTAAGGGCAGCCAGCAAGCTGTCATACATGCGTCCTTCGTTGTCTGCCTCAAACTACGATCAGGAACACTTCTTTTTTTTTCTTTTAGATTTTATTTATTTATTCATGAGAGACAGAGAGAGGGGGGCAGAGGGAGAAGTAGGCTACCCGCTGAGCAGGGAGCCCGATGTGGGACTCGATGCGGGACTCGATCCCAGGACCCCGAGATCATGACCTCAGCCGAAGGCTTAACAACCCGAGCCAGCCGGGCACCCCGGTCAGGGACACTTCTAACCACGTGATGGCATGGTATGTAAAGTGATGAGCCTCTGCTGTTTTTTCTGCTTTCTCAGTAAGCCTACCCTTACTCTCCTGTAGGCAGGCAGCCTCGGTTCCCTCAGGGGAGTGATGACACAGGCAAAAGCAGCTAACCGGGTCGTCTAAGTTGCGACTTCCCAAAGCCGAGGCCTGGGCATGACACGAAGACCTGGCAGAATGCGTGGCAGAGAGGGGCCTGTTGCTCCACGCTCAAGCCCAGAGAAGAGGACCTGGGATGCAGGGCAGGAAGAGAGCCAGAAGGCAGTTGGGAATCGTTTGGATGCCAGTGAGTCCCTGAGGAGGCGTGTGCCCTTGAGCAGGCCGAGCCAGGGCAGACAGGAGGGAATCACGTAAGACCAGCCTGGTTTGGAGATCCGAATGCAAAGGGTCCCTGTGCTCTGTCCATGGTTAAACTGAAGTGGGCGGGAAGGCCCCGGGGTTCCCTGTTTCAGCTTGCTGAGGGAGCGGAAGGGACTGCGATTCGTGGTGTCCATGGGAAGGGTAAGGCAGCCTCCAAGAGTTTCTCAGAGCCCTGAGATGGCCTCGAATTGCAGAATGTTACCCCATGCCAGGAATTGGTATGGTCACAGTACCATAAGCCAGTGGACCTCAAGAAGTCTTTTTTTTTTTTTTTTTAAGATTTTATTTATTTATTTGAGAGAGACAGAGATCACGAGAGCAAGGGGAAGGGTAGAGGGAGAAGCAGACTCTCCACTGAGCCAGGAACCCAATGTTGGACTCGATCCCAGGACCCTGGGATCATGACCTAAGCTGAAGGCAGATGCTTAAATGAGCCACCCAGGCACCCTGAACCTCAAGAAGTCTTAGAGTTGGAAACATGGGGAGACAGAATGGTGACAGGAATGCCCAGGGACCAAAGAGCAGAGCAGAATAAGGCCACTCCGTGGGCACCAGGAAAAAGAGCCCCAGTGGGGGGACTATCTCTCTTCAGAGGGAGCCCCAGATAGCAGACTGACTTCCCATCCTCTAGGAGAAAGGACCCAAAGGAGGTTAGATTCTATTACTTGACATTTTTCTCAGGTGCCAAGATTGACAGCAGAAATCCAGAAATAGAGGCACACCTTGTTCTTTTGTGCTTTGCTATATGGTGCTTCAGAGATATTGAGGTTTTGTTTTTACAAAATGAAGGTCTGTAGCAACCCTGCTTTGAGCAATTCTTTCGGCGCCCTTTTTCCAATAGCATCTGCTCGCTTCCTGTCTCTCTGTCACATTTTGGTGACTCTCACAATATTTCAAACTTTTTCTCTATTCTGTTTGTTGTGGTAATCTGTGACATGATTATGCATTTTTTTTTAGCCAGAAAGTATTTTTTTTTAAGATTTTATTTATTTATTCGACAGAGATAGAGACAGCCAGCAAGAGAGGGAACACAAGCAGGGGGAGTGGGAGAGGAAGAGGCAGGCTCATAGCGGAGGAGCCTGATGTGGGGCTCGATCCCACAACACCGGGATCATGCCCTGAGCCGAAGGCAGATGCTTAACCGCTGTGCCACCCAGGCACCCCCAGAAAGTATTTTTTGATTAAGGTACATACGTTGGTGTTTTTAGGCATAATGCTATTGCATATTTCATCGACTACAGTATGGTGTAGACAGAACTTTCTATGCGCTGGGAGGCCAAAACATTCACTTTGATTGGCTTTATTATGATATTCGCCTTATTGTGGTGGTCTGGAATCGCACCCATACTGTCTCCGAGGTGTGCCTGTCCCTGGTTTCCTGGAAGAGACAAACTGGAGCAGACGGATGACAAAGTGGCCTGTGTTCCCTTCAGCAAGGCCATGAAGTCAGTTCTGAGGACGAATGAGCCATGGCAAGCAGCAGCGGAAGGAGAAGAAAAAATACAGAGAACGCACGGAGGGAAGAAAGGGACACTGAGGGCGAAGTGCACTGCCTGGTGGGTCCCAGACACGGGAGCAGAAGGGCAGTGGAAGGAGAGGAAAGGGAGGAAGCAGGCGGGCAAGGGCATGTGGACCTGCAGGACCTGCTTATTTTTGAACTCACCCTTCATTTCCGAGACGAAGAGCTAGATTATTTATTTTAATTTTATTATTTATTTAATTTATTTATTATTTATTCGACGTGCAAGGGAGCGGTGAGCGGAGGAGATACTAGGACATGTGGTTACCTTCTCCGGGCCGGTAAGATCAGGGAGGGGCTGGCCATCTCAAGGGCACGCCAGCGCGAGAACTCATGTTCAAGTGCACTTAGCTCAGGCCCCCAACTCCGCTTGGGCGGAGTCAGCTCTCAGTAAACATTGTGAACTCCCAAACCAACCAGGATGCTTCGCACTGGTCATTCTTGTCTAAATTGAGAATCAATTTACCATAGCTTCCTGAGTTTAAGGAAAGTAATTCTCAAAAGCATCCCTGGGGGAAAAAGAAAGAAGTCATCTTATATTTGAGTTTATATGAAGTCTTTCGTATCACAAGATCCTCCCTAAATTATTTTAACCGCGAAGTATGTTTAGTGAAAGGCAAATTAGCCTTGTTGCAGGATCGCAGGGCTCTTGTCTCACGAAGTCGAAGACGGAATCTCTCAGACACAGAGGGATGAAGTGAAAGTTTACTAAGTGAAGCTGAGAGCAGAAAGGAAGGGCAAAACTCTCTAGAGTGAGAGGGGTCCCGAATGGGTTGCCACTGAGGGATTTTAGGCCGGTCTTTTATTGAAAACTTGACCAGGGAGGTTGTGGCCTTGAGATTCTTGGGCCGTCTTGGTCTGAGCAAGGACAACTGATAACACCCTTAATGACTGACTTCTTTGAGGTTTGGTCGGTTTCTGTCATTACACTGTAGCCACCAAAGAAAAATACTCCCGACCATCTGGGGTCAGGTGGTCTGGTCTACCCCTTATCTCTTGTTCCCTCTTTCAGAGCCTAGTTAAGGGCCCCCTGTCTCTCCCTGCCTATACCTTAACCCTCTCCTTACTCATTCACTCGGTGTTAATTTTGGAGACCTATAAAAGTCACTGAAAGAAGTCCCTAGTGAAAAGTAGTAAAACACCCATTAATACACATGGGCCGTGATTCCCGTGCATATGATAATTTCTAACGTGTTTTGACTATTCATGGGGGCCAAGCACTGGCTAGGCCTTTTACCTCATATCTGCTCTTTAATCCTCCCAAAACACCTCTGAGGTCAGTACTAATATCCCCCTGTTTTGCAGAGGAGAAAACTAAGGCCCAGAAAGGCTGTGTACCTTGCTCTAGGTCATGGACGGTGGAGCGGGAGAGCCAGGGAAGGGCCCCGGGCAGGCTGGCTGTGAGGCCCGCGCTCCAGCCCCTGCGCCGGCCACCTCTCGTAGCCACGGTCAGTGCATGTGTGTGGGAACCAGCCTTTGCAGCAGCTCTTGAAAAGCGATGGAGGGGCGCCTGGGGGGCTCAGTCAGTGAAGCGTCTGACTCTTGATTTTGGCCCAGGTCGTGATCTCAGGGTCCTTGGATGGAGCTCCGCATCAGACTCCACACTCAGCAGGGGGTCTGCTTCCCTCTCTCCCTCTGCCCCTCCCCCGGCTAGTGCTCTGTCTCTCAAATCAATAAATAAAATCTTTAAAAAAAATAAAAGCGATGGCATATATTGTTATGTTTGAAGATCACAGATACGAACACAATGAAAAAAACCATGGCTGAGAATAAAATGTTCAGTGGCCCCAAGATAGAAGTGGCTATATCTCAAAACAAGTAAGATAGAAAGGAAGTGAGCAGAAATCTGAAAGATTCCTTTAGCCGACTCAGAAAGTGCCTCCCAGAGTGATGAAGACCTCGCTGTTGGAAGATGCGTGTGGAGAAGCTGAAGAAAATATCTGCTGTAAAATGTGAACAGGACGATGTTCTAAAGTCAGGTTTTATGTTACACGTGTATTTAAATAGATTTAATCGTTCTCAACCGCAAGTACTTCTGCCCCCACGGGACGTTTGGCAATGTCTGGAAACATTTTTTGCTGTCAGAAGTTGGGAGGGGGTTGCTGCTGAAATCGAGTGGGTAGAGGCCAGGATGCTCATTCTGTGGCCCTAGACTTCATAACACTCGGCCTTGGGAGTGCACAGTTCACGGGGCTGTGATGTCACTCAGGATCGGACGTAACCATGACGGATGTAGGAAAATGTCTCTCCGAGCATGTCCCCAAAATCACTAGTTGTGTGAGACACCCCGAAAGAATGGCTTGCGTGGTCTCATGATTTGGGAAAATGCTACATACCAGCTTCTCCCTTGTAACTTGGCAGTAGGTAGTAGTGTGTTCAAGTCTCTGAGAAGTCCTACGAGATGCTGTACTTTGTTTAATCCAGAACTTTCCAATTGTATTTGATCATGGAGGCTTTTACAAAGGTTTCTGATGAGGAGAGGGCAGTGATGCTTCCAGCGTTCCGTGCTTGACTGTTTACGTGTCAAAATACATTTCGTTATGAATTACGCTCTTCTTATTCCTTTTTATGTCGCTACTGGAGCAGCAGATTACATTGTCTATGAGTTTCACTGAAGGATAGGAAAGTGGGGGGCTGTAAATCATTTGTCCTAAGAGAGGCTTCGGGTCCAATCAGGCGGCGAGCCACTGTGCAGCAGTGCGCCTGGGCATAAACGGAGAGTGGTGGTCTAGGCTGCCCCACCAGCAGAGATGCGCCCAGAAGAAAGGAGAGAGGCTGTGGGGTGTGGAACCCTGCTGAGGTTGTGGGATTATTGCAGAGCAGAGCTAGAAGCCACCCCGACTCCTCTAGCCCCACTTCCCATTGCACAGACGAGGGAACAGAGAGACTCTGCAGTGGTCGTCGCAGTCACCACAGCGTGCGAAAGGCCTTCTAGTGTGGCCTGCTCATACTGCACTCCTGGAGTGAGTGAACAAAAAGTTCTGGAAGCAAAAATTATACCATAATGTTTCCAAAGAATTTACCGTTTTTGATTCATGTTCACCAATCTCTGAAGGCCAGTGGAGTGATGATATTAAACATGTTTCTCGTGAACCCTCCTTTCCCTTGAACCGGCTAGACATAACCCCACAGCACAAATTTTAAATGGGCCCCCTAGAGACCATGGGATATTTGGGAAGGAGAATTGGCCGAGGAGCCAGGAAACATCAGACCGAAAACATCAGCCTTATTCTTAAGGATAAGACCTTTTACATTTCTTGAAACAAAAAGTTTTACTCATCTCCTTTGCCAGACTTTGTTGAAACAAAACGCGACTCTTTCAGTGAATTGAATCAACCCCAAAAGGATCAAGGTTTGCCACAAAAGGGAGAAGCATTTTCAAAAGTGAGAAATTGGGGGGGATTGGAGGCCTGGCTTCTCTGCCCTGGCTAGTTAGGCATGCGACGTGTGCTTGAGACTTATCAACTCACTTTTCTGTTTTCCCCATCTATAAAAAAGAGGGATGAAAATGTGTTTTCAGTTTCTCTCAGGGTTGCTTTGTAGGTAAAGTAATGCAAGGTATATGAAAGCTTTTTCAAGGTGTCTGCAACTTCACAAATATAAGGGAGAGCGCCTGTGAAATGTGCATATGTCTTTTCCAACCTGAAGCGAATGTGACTATTTCTGGAGATTTCTGTTTTGGGTCTCAGACTAATTCAGATTCCTCAGTTTGGTCATTGCCAAGTAATGTCGATGACTTGCTGATTACGCCAAAGCAGTATGGCTTCCTCCCTCTGGATGAAGTCAGCAGAGAAGCCACATAGTTCTGGAATTTACATCCAGATGTGTTCATGCTTTCCAGTGTACATTTAACTACAATGGTATCGCTCCATTTCCCAAATGAACCAGGAAATACAAATGTTTCTGCACACAGCATTGCATACTCAGCCACAGCAAATGTGAACCTCAATTTGAAGAGATTTCTGGATACTTGGAACATTCTTTTCCAGACAGACCGGGACTGTTACCCCTGAGCGTTTTTTTTTTTGTTTTTTTTTTTTTTCTTTTCTTTCTTTGTTTCTTTACCTTGTCCAAAGACTTCCTGGCAAAGGCCGCAAGGGACACCTGTAGTTGATACGAACCTAGTTGGACGTGTTGGGATTATTTCGCTTTACAGCAAGAGAGACTACCCACAATGGGGAATCATGGGCATCTCATGGAGAGGTTTTCTGGAAGGACTTACTTGAGGATTTGGGCTTGTGTTAGGTGACTTGGTGGAGAGTTTCAAAAGGCGGGGTTGGGGCGCCTGGGTGGCTCAGTTGGTTAAGCATCTGTCTTCAGCTCAGGTCATGATCCCAGGGTCCTGGGATCAAGCCCCGCATCGGGCTGTCTGCTCAGCAGGGGAGTCTGTTTCTCCCTCTCCCTTACCCTGCTCATACTCTGTCTCACTCGTTCACTCTCTCTAAAATAAATAAAATCTTAAAAAAAAAAAAGTGGGGTCTTGCTTTAGAATAGATGCTGTGAAGAAGTGGGGGCAATTCTATGATTAGGTATCTTAGATCCAATCTTATTTGTTTATTTATTTTTAATACTTTATTTGTTTTTAAGATTTTATTTATTTATTTGAGAGAGATAGCGAGAGACAGAGCATGAGCAGGGAGGAGAGGGAAGAAGCAGGCTCCTTGCTGACCAGGGAGCCCGACACGGGGCTCGATCCCAGGATCCTGGGATCATGACCTGAGCCGAAGGCAGACGTTTAACCCACTGAGCCCCCCAGGAGCCCCCCAATCTTATTTATAAAGCAGAAGGACTAAATTGAAGCCAAAGCTGTACTTGGTAGAAGCAGCAGTCACTCATACTTGCCAGGAGAGGGACATGTGTGGTCATTTTTGAGACGTTACGAGGGTCATGTTTTATCTTCTGTATTCACACATGACTACGGGGCAGTCTTATTTTTGTCTGGATCCGTCCTGGTCACAGAGTGGCCTCACGTGACCTTGGTGCTCTGTAACATATTTACATTGAACAGGACCGTGCCAATACCCAGCTGTGAGTACCAGGCTAAGTGCCGGCAACATCACAGCCTCGCTGGTAGCGTCAGGCTCTCAGGGGCTACTTTTCTTTTTCCTGATCTTTATCGTGAAATACAGGACAAATACAAACCCCTACACACAACAGAAGCAGGGCTTAACGAATTTTTATGAGAGAAACACCTTTGTAACCACGATTCTGGTCAAGAGATGGCACTCTGCCAGCCATCCCAGAAGGCCCATGGGTCCCTGGTCTCCGTCACAGCCCCAAAAGGAGCCACTCGACTTTCATAGCAGTCACCTCCTGATGAATCTTTATCATTCTGTCACACAGTGTCTCTCTCTAGACATTGTAGGTTGGTCTTACTCATTTTTGAAGACTTGATGTATCTTTTGAATCTTTAAAAAAAAATTGTTTAAAGTAGGCTCCATGCCCAACATGGGGCTTGAACTCATGACCCCAAGATCAAGAGTCACATGCTCTACTGACAGCCAGCCAGGCGCCCCAAAAACTTAATATATCTTTTGAATCCATAGGTTTCCTCTCTGACCCTTTCTTTTCTTGTGATTTATCTGTTGAAACATTAAGGCCGTTCGATGTACAACATTTCCCACTGTCTGGATTCTGCTATTTTCTATCTTGGGGCAGTTTGACCCTGACCTCTGTCTTCTTTATTTCCTTCCACTCTCATCTGGATCCAGAGGTCTGAATGGACTCAAGTTCAATATCTTTGGCAAGTCCACAGGCAGCGTTGTGTTCTTTCCTCAGGAGGCATGTTTCATCTCATTGTCCCGTGAGTTATTTTTATAAGAAAAATGTATGCTGCTTGTCTTCAGGTGTGAGATACTGACTTAAACAGCCTCCCCCACCCCCCAAGGAGGCCAGCTGTGCTTCGGTAATCCTGCCCAGAGGAAACCCGGAGAACATTGCCAAGGAAGGCTCCGTGGAGCACAGAGGGTCAGAAGCAGGTCCTGGGATTGTACTAAATGTCTCCTTCCCTTACATTTCTGTGAATAATTTCCCTTTCTCACCAGTTGTACATGTAATATGGAAATGCCTGTCACTCAGAAAACCTTAAAATAGAGCGTGGTGACATCTGGCACAGATCACACTTCCTTGTGATATGATGACAAATGTCTGGCTAATACAAGGTGAGACGCAGGCATTGGAACTATTATAACGAGAACATAGGATCCTGTGCTTACATCCCGCGACATGTAAAGTACTTGATTGTCTCGGACATAGTACCTGCTGGAAGCAGCTCCTCCCCCTAGGGCTCAGTGGGAAGAGGTCGGGGTTATCTGAACATGGAAGATTGTAGGAGAGTCTCTGTGGGGCTGCCACCCAGCTCTGTGAGTGGGGTTCCGATCCGATGTCAGGGCTCCGATGTGGCTGAGCAGGTGTCATAAGGCTGGTCTCTGATGTAGGGGAAAAAGCAGGAACTGGAACCAGCTGCTAGGGCCAAGGGGGGGACCATTCCTGGGGGAGATGCTCACAGAAACCTCAATAAACAAGGAGCACAGCCTTCTCCCTCCTCCCGTGTCCCTCCAGTGTCCCCTCACGGAAGAGCCTAGCAGGGAGCAACTGGCAAAGCGGAAATGGGGAGGTGTGAGTTCAGGGCTGAGAGACAACAGCTTCCTGATGGGCACACTTCCATTTGTTCTTCTAAGCTAGATGTCTCTGATTGCCCTTGTTCTCGGTGAAAAGTATCAACTGAGTCTTTTGAAGCTTGTCCATGAATCCAGAGTCATTCTCACACAAGGGTTGGGGGCCGTGATGCATGTTTTGGCTACGCCCAGCTCTAAAAGACTGCTCCTAGTTTCCATGTGTTAAAGGACCGGGGCGTGGGCTTTCCCAGGCTCCGGCTGGTGAGCATTCTCCTCCTTCTTCGGAAAAAATTTCTTACAAATGCCAGTGTCAGGTTTGAAATTCTTGAGCCTGCGGTCTGTGTGCCATACCCCCATGGAGTAGTTCCTGAGGCCTTTTGTGCCCAGCTCAGATCTCTAATAGCTTAGGAGCACTGGCCGTGTGGTTAGTGGGGCCTTGAACTTTCCCCAAAGAGACAAGTCCTCGTCGGCCCCTTTCCTCTCTGTGTTGAAGGCTGAAATGAGGCTTCTGCTTTGAACCATGAGCTTGGATTCCAAACTTGACAACATCTTCCAGAATGCAGGGTGATTAAGGAATCCTGGGCACTTTGCGGGGCACCCATTATTGAGCAGCGTCTGGAGTAATTCGTTTGGGAAAAGTTCGTAAGTACAGATACACATAGTGCCGCCATTCAACACAGACCGCCTGGGATACAGAAGATACTCTATGTCAGCGTGTTGATTAACTCACAAATTTAGTAAGTATTTATGGAACACTCGGGTGCCAAGCACTATTTTAAACCTTGATGGTACAGCAATGACAGACAGATGGCATCCTGCCCTCCTGGGGTCTGCCTTCTCGCGGAAGAAACCTACAACAGACAAGGAACTATGTAAAATATCGATGTGATGGGTGCTATGCAAAAACGTAAAGCAGACACGGGGGGAACAAGGGATACAGGGGGGCTCTTCCAGAGAGGGGACATCTAAGCAGACATCTGCTTGGAGATGATGGTGTCGAGAGGCAGTTCTCTTGGATTTCTGCCCATCTTTTGAGCAAAGGCTTGGACAGCCTTTGTTCTGGATTATCTTTCCCTGGATGTTTGTATACCACCCAGCCTTGGAATCCAGAGAGAGCGTCTCCCTCTGAGGCAAAGGGCAGATTTACTTCCTGACCAGGATAATGACGATAATGGGTCCCTCCAGGGCAAAAGTGGGCAGGTTTGCTTGCCACCCCCTTGGCCCATTAAGGGGTTCCCAATCTTGGCCCTCCTCAGCTTTGACCTAGAGCCTCAGCATGCTCGGCGTGCACCCTGGGGCCCCCTCCACGGCAGCCCGTCGGACTTGGGGGCTCGTGCTGCCAGCTGGGCTTGGCTCTGTGCCAGGAGTCTCAGTATGCCGCCTACCTGCAGGGAATTATGGCAGGCCAACTTGGTGCCTGGTAAATAGGGTACATCTCAGACCATTGCTCTCAGCCACTTTTGACAGTTGGCTCGGTCTCCAAGACAGAAGGAGGAGGCCTTCGGTTATCAGGAGCACCTACAAAACCACTATTGCGGTGAGGGCTCACGGTTGCGCTCTTGATGAGATTAAGATCAAAAATGTATTGAAACAGGAACGGCTAAGTCAAAGAAAAATTCTTCCAGCCATTGCTAAACATTTCAGATCACTAGGAAAAGATAACCTTTAAGCATCATCTAAACATCGGCGGGATTGAATTAAGTCCCACAGAAGGCTTAAAACTGCTTGTCTTATCTAACACTTTCATTTGCCATGAAAGGGGTTCTGGCGCCGTTCTGTACTAGCAGCAAGCCTAACTTTTTAAGAAATGTCTTTATTTTTGTGTGCCGTACAATTATACAGACTCATAGGAAATCCGTTTGGCAGCCAAGCCCCTTGACAAATCAC
Source organism: Ursus arctos (assembly GCF_023065955.2). NCBI lineage: Eukaryota > Metazoa > Chordata > Mammalia > Carnivora > Ursidae > Ursus > Ursus arctos. The sequence goes on from NC_079873.1 coordinate 9,967,359, forward strand.
ATCAAGGTAAAGAAGAACAAAATCGTTCCCATAGATCGGATTTAGTCTCCAAGCAACAGTTTTTAACAACAGTGGAACAGTATAGCAGAATTTGACCATCAGAATTTCCCCCAAGTCTTTCTAAATTTGTAACAGGGGGGCGCCTGGGTGGCTCAGTCGGTTGAGCATCCGACTCTTGGCTTCAGCTCAGGTCATGATCTCATGGGTCCTGGGATCGAGTCCCACCCCCCACAGTCAGGCTCCGTGGTCAGCCTGCTTGAGGATTCTCTCTCTCTGTTCTTCTCTGTCTCTCTCCTTCCTTCTCCCTTCCCCTTGCTCACAGGAGCTCTCTCTCAAATAAATATATGTCTTTTAATAGGTAGATAGATAAATGAATCAGTTGATAAAAGGTTCAGCTGTATCAACCTGGAAAACCTCCAGATGGGACTAGGAGGATTAAGACAACTGTGCACATCGGATAGGTCATGACTCTGTGTAGATACTGCGTTATCTCCCATGCCCGGTGTTTCCCTGTAGTTTTAAACTCACAAATTCAGCCCCAGTAGTGGTGGATACACATCATGATACACTTGTCCAAACCCATAGAATGTAGCACACCAGGAGTGAACCCTCCTGTAAACTATGGACTCCGAGTGATGATGATGTCAGTGCAGGTTTGTCGACAGTAACAAATGTGCCCTCCGCTGGGGATGTAGACAGTGGGGGAGGCTGTGTGGGGGTGGGGCAGGGGGTATATGGGAAACCTCTGTACCCTCCTCTCGGTTTTTTTTTTTTTTTTTAAAGAATTTATTTATTTATTTGACAGAGAGAGACAGCCAGCGAGAGAGGGAACACAGCAGGGGGAGTGGGAGAGGAAGAAGCAGGCTCCTAGCGGAGGAGCCTGATGTGGGGCTCGAACCCAGAACGCTGGGATCACGCCCTGAGCCGAAGGCAGATGCTTAACCACTGCGCTACCCAGGCGCCCCTACTCTCGGTTTTGTTATGAGTCTAAAATCTCTCTGAAAAACGTGAAGTCTTAAAAAAACTCTCCAGCCTCACAGGGAGAAAGGCTAGAGTAAGTGGGCAATTATCTGTGCAGCTCTAAATGTGAGAGAACCCAAGTCAGCTTGCAACTGCCAGAATGACTTTTGACTGTCCAGGCTTCGTCTTATTGCTCCAGTAAGCTGATAACAACAATTCCGGTAGTACTAGGGTACTGGAAATTCACAAACGTAAGCGGCATCGGAGACATGTCTCCCGCCCCCACTCATTCCCCAGGATACCCCAGGTTGCCTTGCATTTCCTATGTCCATCTCACAAACTAAAGGTGGTGATCGAAGAACAAAAGGTGTTTAGTTAAAAGGGCTGCGGGCGAGCCCTGAGCCTCAAAAGAAAGTCGCCGTGATGCTGCTGCTGGTCAACTGTGGCAGTGTGAGCTTTTAACAGCTTTGTTGACATACAATTTCGTATCATAAAATGATCCCACTTGAAACGTACAGTGCAGTGCTTTTTAGTAAACCTACTGAGTTGTGCCACCATCCCCCCAATCCAGTTGAAGAACATTTCCATCATCCCCAAAAGATCCCTACTACCCACATGCAGTCAGCCCCCACACCCACCCCCAGCCCCTGGCAACCACTGACCTACTTGCTGCCTCTCTAGATGGGCCTTTTCTGGACAGTTCACATAAATGGAATTGTGCAGTATGTGGTCTTTGTACGTGGCTTCTTTGAGCATAATGATTTTAAAGTTCACCCATGGCAATGCAACATTTTCCTGCAAGGAATTTTATATCTAATCAATAGGGTTCTTTTTTAATTTTTTTAAGATTTTATTTAGTTATTTGACAGAGAGTGAGAGAGCACAAGCAGGGGGAGTGGCAGGCAGAAGGAGAGGGAGAAGCAGGATCCCCGCTGAGAGGAGGCCCCACACGGGGCTCGATCCCAGGAGCCTGGGATCATGACCTAAGCCAAAGGCAGATGCTTAACTGACTGAGCCACCCAGGCGCCCCCAGTCAATAGGGTTCTTAATAAAATTAAGCCACAGGCCACACACCTAAGAAGCAAGAGTTTGGGTTATTTCCCTAACCTTTTCATTTGTATTTATTAGAACCACATTCCATAACAGCTCAGAAACCCTGGAGACATCATTGTGATCTAAAGTTCAAGGAGTCTATTACAGACTCGGTGCAGTCACCAAAGAGGGCTAGCAAGTGATGTGTCAGAGCTAACGATGTCTCTGTGCCTGGTAGAGAAGCGCCTTCACCCCAGATGAATGCGTGTCAAGGCACCATCAACTCCGGACCACTATTCTCTGATTTCTTTTCGGTCAGAGGATTGAATTCTTTCTTCACGATAAATAGCAGTGCAAACCGTACTGGATTTCAGAATCATTTACATGGACAAAATAACGCTTTCCCCTTACACACACACACACACACACACACACACACACATACATACACAGGTGCATGGCACACTCACATGCCTTGGCTCTGTGACTGTTTCACTTTTCTATAGTTGTGGCCATCCCACCCACCTCCCCTGTGCTCACCCCCACACTGCATTCTTCTCTTGTCAGCTTGGTTAAGGTGGGAGCTAGGGTTCCCAGTGTCTTACTTAGCATAGGCTAACTTATTTTAAGTATGTATAGTTTATTTTATTCTATTATTTTTTTAAGATTTTATTTATTTATTTGAGATAGAGTGAGAGAGAGAGAGCACAAGTTGAGGGGGGAGGAGGAAGAGGGAGAAGCAGGGAACCTGACTCAGGGCTCAATCCCAGGACCCTGGGATCATGACCTGAGCCAAAGACAGATGTTTAACTGACTGAGCCACCCAGGCGCCCCTAGTTTATTTTATGTTTTAAAGAACTTTCCTTTTAAAAATTAAAATCCTTCTTATATAGCTCTACATTTTACACACCAGCAAAGTGGCAGATCTGGGTAATTCTTAGTGTATCCAGATCCAGCTTCTTTGTGGCTTCTCCCTACTTAGATAAACAGAAAGTGTGCGTCAGCCTGGCTTTATTGAAGCCCTTGATTGTCTGAGAGTCTAAGTAGTACCAAGAACAAGAATTAGTTACCCTTGTGTTATCCTGCGGTTAGGGCCACCTGCCAGCCAGTCTGTGTAAATCGCATCCAGGAAAATAGTATGTCCTTTTACTGTCTAGGGACTAGTTCTCCGAGCTTCCCATTGGCACGGATTCGCTTAGAGAGGGTAGAGATGGCCAGCTTGCAACGATGACAGGTACGATTTACACACCAGTATGGACACGTGTCTGCGAATGAATTCAGGAGCCTCCAAGAGGCACAGAGAGGTGACATAACTTGTCCAGGGAAACACAACTGTTTGGGATTCGAACCCACGGCAGGCAGCAACATAGGTCGTATGCTCCAAGACTGCTGTGCTGTTTCTGCATAGCTAAAGGGGTGAGGTTGAGGACAGAGGGTTGGACGCCACCAAGAAGGACCCGCAGAGGACCGAGACTCAGAGTGGCAATTTTGAGGATTACTGGGGATGTAGAGAGGGTTGGGAAGAGGATAAAGAGCCCGTAGCTAGAGCCACAAGAAGATGCCACCAAGCACAGTGCAGAGATGGACTGATTTCTCCCTGAGGAGATGAGGGAAGGGAGAGTGGGGAGGCGGAGCTGAGCTCATGGGCCAGCACTTGGGTTTCCCTCAGGGACTGAGATCGTGGTGATGGGGTCAGAGCTTCTCAAACTGGCCTGCGCCCCTGAGTCAGCTGGGGGTTTTCAGTGCAGATTCTGATCCAGCGGGGCCTGAGCTTCTGCATTTTTAACAAGCCCCCATGCATTCTAACATTTCTAACCCCTGCTCCATCCTACTTTGAGTAGCAAGGGACAGAGTAATAGGAGCACCATAGATTTAAGATGGCAGCTTCTGGTTTCCAAGGCAGTGCTCCTAGGGGGAGTCCCTCCAGGGTTCAAATGGGGAATAGCCTGCAACGAGATGAAATTCTGGGGTGAGAGGTTCTAAAACAACCGTCCAGCAAAAACATGACCCTCAGGGGCCTCAAAGCTCTATGCCCAAGACCGCGTACCAGCAACAAAGCCCTCAGACTCCCCGTCAGAGCTTGCTCTGATGATTTCCGGGCATGGAAATGGAAGGAAACATCAAGAAGGACATGGACAGATTCGTGTTTGGGAGAGAATGAGGGAGGCTGCCTCTGGATTTTGTGGCCATTCGCACGTGCACACAGGGTCGGCATTTATCGAACTAACTTTATTGAGCAGTTACTATGTGCAAAGCACTATTTTTCAAAACTCTGTGTACAGTCTATACAGATACATCAGAAACTTCACGGTGGCTGTCCCTGGGGCATGGAATTTGGAGCAGAAGCGTCCATTTGACTTTCTACTTCAGCAGTTCTGTGTGGTCCGAATCATTATAGTATGCGTAGTTTACTATAATGAGTAAACTACTCATTATAGAGGCAGAGTATACCATCGCCCCTCCTCCAGATCCACGAGGCTTCTCCTGCTTCTGTGCCTTGGGACAGATGCCTCTGTCCACAGTGTTCTTGTGCCGTTGGCAAATTCCTACTGTGCTTTCAGGTCCAGTTCCCATGCCATCTCCTCCAGGAAGCCCCCTTGGTGAAGTCCCAGGCTCAATCTGGGCTCTCCGATGTGCGGTCACGGCCTCCCATCCACTCTTTTATGAGAGTCCTTACCACAGCCTATTACAGTATCTGGGTCTTTCCTGCTATTCCTGCCACTGGCCGGTGAGCAACTGGAAGGCAGAGAGTTGGTTTCCTTTTCTTCCATCTTTCCAGTTCCCAGTTTGGGGCCTGGCATTTACTAATAATCACTAAGCCATGTTTTTAAATTAATTATTGTATTGAAAGGTACACTACTGTCTTTCATGCGCTTTGGAGCCAGTTTTTAGTTACTACTGTCGGATTTGGGGGCCCCGCAGTGATCCAGATGAAGACTGTACAGTGTGGTCATGATGCTTGACTACAGCTTGTATTCTGGGCCAAGTTCCTGATCGGGCTTAATACCCCCGGACTTACCACTTGTGGGGGATTAGCGTGTGACTTGGTGAGCAAACCCCGATTCAGGGTCCCATATTGATTTTCAGCCCCCACGCCACCCAGGCTCAAGTTAAACTGGAAGTAGACGTTGTCAAGCTTACAATTTGTTCAGGCTCTTGCCTTGTCGTTGACCTACATTCCTCATCTGTAAGTCATTTAAATTCACCTGGCAGTTTGTTTAAGGAAGGGAGCGGCATCGTGTCAAGGCAGAAGGCCCCAGCCCGCTGCTGGAGAGATCTGTCTCAGCAAATCCTCCCCGAGGGACTAGCTCTCATCCTCTTGAGTTAAGCCGCGGGGTAGAGGCAGCCCTGTCCTCCGGCTCTCTGCGCAAGAAGCAGGTTAGGAAGAAAGAAAGCACGTTTATTTGCAAAGGAGGAACCCATTGAAAAGATGACAGAGAGGGACAAGCTGGGGCGCAGACATGCTTATTTTGAATGATATAAATCCTCAGGGGCCACAGCCTTAGAAACATAGAAAGTAGCTAAGAAATACAGAGCAGGCCTAGCACTGAGCATGTCTGCAAGCGAGACCAGACTTCATTATCCTCATGAAATTGTCAAAGGCTGTGCTGTCCAGTCCAGTAGCCACTACCCACATGTGGTGTTTAAATTTAAGTTAATTACAATGAAATGAAATAAAATATTCAGTTCCCGGGTTGCACTAGCCACATTTGCAGTGGCTGTGGGACAGCACAGATAAAGACCATTTGCATCCTGGCAGAGTTCTATTGTCCAGCGTGCGTCCAAGGGTGCCGCAAAGCCTGCGCTTTTCTCTTCACAAAATATGCCCTAGGGCCTTCTTTCTGGTCCGTTTCCAAAGCTTCTGAGGGCGCCTTGCCTATTAACGCCAGATCTCTGAATGAGCTGCAGGGGAACCAGGAACCATTAAGCAAGCAAACCCTGTCAAGTGCAAGTTCATCACTTCCAAGTTCCATGATTTCCAGCCGACACCCTCTGCCCTTGGCACCCACTCACAGGGTCTAAGCGGCCCCCAGCCAGCCTCGCACATGCTATTTCCACCAGGACACATTGCACACAAGTGAAAGCAGATTTCCAGGGTGAGGGAAAACTGAACAGTCTGGGATGGGATTTTAACGGCTTCCTCCCCAGATGTGAGGCCTAGGCCATTCCTCTGGGACCCTTCTCAGATGGTACGGTTTCCAGCATTTTGAAGGAGGCTTTGAATACCTCTGGATATTTTATAGGCTGAGGAAATTGGGGCCTCCTTTTATAGTATATTTTAAAGGATCTCACCAGCATGGAGGAGAAAATAAGTCCGGATTCAAAGCACATATTCATAGAATGCCATTCTCTTATTTTTAAAGAAAATGCATGCACTGTATAAAGACATACCACCATAGTTAGGAAATATTCAAGAGTAAGAAGGAATAGAAGAATTGATAAAGAGGAATGGCTCCTTTTTAAATGTCATTTTTTTGAAAATACAGTTTATACGATGTGTGTGTGTGTGTGTGTGTGTGTGTGTGTGTGTGTGTGTACACGTGCGCATGCGCGCATGTGTGTGCCAAAATGGAGAGTTTTTGTTTCTGGGTTCCCCATTAATACCAAGAAGATACTAGGGACACTGATGAATCAGACATCAGTGAGAACAAGAATCTAGAAAGGATCATCAGTTTGGATGCAGGTCAGCAGACAGACTCGAGTTACTCCAGACTTAAAAGTCATTAAGATGCCTCAGCTTCCCCAACCGATCCTCTTTTGGAAGGCCCTAGGCAAGAGCCATTTAGAAAAGCCACTGACTAAAATGAACACTGGTCTGACCCCACTCCCCGCCCCGCCAATAGTCAACTACATTGTTTCTAAATCACCCGGCATTTCATCAGTCCATCTACAAAGCAAGTGTCTATCTGTTGTTTTTTGTTTGTTTGTACCAGGCTCTCTTCCAAGAATGGATTTGACACAAATATAAAATGTTGCATACTTTTTAAACTCATCAGTTGCTACAAATTTATCATTTATAAGTATTTCAACTGCTACATATATACTTACACATTGTGTCAAATGTGCCGATTATAAGTATATTTCAAATGTATCAACTGGAATATGTTTAAACAGAGATAAGGTTAAATATAAAAATAAGCCAAGAAATTAGGCAAAAGAAAGCAGAGTGAACTGGTCAGCATCCATGCTGTGGCCACAGATTTGGTTCTGAGCT